>NC_137155.1:97645992-98940114 GCF_951394435.1 Stenella coeruleoalba
GGAGAAGGAGCGCTGAATTTTATTCCCCTCTCACAACACCAGGAGTGGCACCTGGATGGCAAAGAAAACTCCAACAGCAGTAACATTAACATTTCATGTTTTAGTCCTAGAAGAAAAAATAAATAAATAAACATATCCGAGGTCGGCAGCGGTTCGGACCAGGAAAACCCAGGAGCAAAGTCATTTTCTTGCAAAGGACAGGTTTTCAGAAAAGGAAGTTTACAAAATTCTATAAGTAAGAGAGTTGAAAAGGAAGATTTTTCTCTCCTCTTGCCCGGGAGGACGAAGGCAAGCGTACCCAGTTGGGCTATTAGGGTCAAATGAAATTTACTGAAGGCTGTGGATCAGGAAAACAAACTGCTAGAGTTTTGTTTTCAAACCAGTTTAGGTCTTCAGATTACTTATAGTCACAGCGTAGAAAGTCCAAATTTCTACAAGTTCTGCGTTTCATCCGAAGTTCAAAATAGGTTAAAGCTGATGGGTTTTAACTGATGAAAACATGTGCCTCTGGGCTTCCCTGGTGGCGCAGTGGTTGGGAGTCCGCCTGCTGATGCAGGGGACACGGGTTCGTGCCCCGGTCCTGGAAGATCCCACGTGCCGCAGAGCGGCTGGGCCCGTGAGCCATGGCCACTGAGCCTGCACGTCCGGAGCCTGTGCTCCGCAACGGGAGAGGCCACAACAGTGAAAGGCCCGCGTACCGCAAAAAAAACCAAACAAACATGTGCCTCTGATGTAACATGTTGGCAGTGATACATTTGATGCTATAGTGACAGTGAGTCGCCATTAAGCACAGCTTAGGTGACAAAGAACTGCTTCCAAAAAGAAAAGGGAAGTTTCGTGCCTTCAGCCTGGAGAAGGGAGAAGACAGTGGTTATAAGATCATGTTAGTCAGCTCTTGCTCTGCCTTTGGAGACTCTTGAGTGGGCAGATTCGACCTCATCTGAGGGTGGACCAGCTGGTGAAGCAGAGGATGCCGCAGGGCACCCTGGCCACCACCTACAGACCAAACACTTCCTGAGTGGACCAGAGAAGACCATCTAGCTGCTTTCCCATCCTTCTCCCAGAACCCCAGCATCTATTCCCGGTGTGTGTCTACACCACACTGCGCCCCCTCTCTGGTTGATGTGAAGCATATAACAGATGGAACGCTCTGGGCTAGCAAGTGGCAGGTGGCTATCGTTGCCTGAGATGTCTACACTGGCAAACTTTCTTTTTTTATTTTCATAAAATTTCCCCCGAATTCTGGTGTGAGTAGAGATTTTTTGATGGAGCACAGTTGTATGGCCACTATGATTGACAAAAATATTTAAGAAAAAGTGACAAAAATCCACTAACTGAACTTGAATTAACTGGTCTAGTTCGTTATAACTCTTCACCACCATCTCAATACACACATACACACACACACACACACACAGATGCGAGCATGCGGACACACATACACACTTGCACGGACTTGCACAAACACAAACCTGTCCTTAACGTGATATTTTCTCTGTGACACTGAAGGCAGCATAAAATAGTGAAAAAGAAAATTGCCATACTGAAGTCAGATAGAACCTGGCTTGACTTGCAAACCGACGGCCTGACCAGCAAGATGACTCCCGGTATGTGGTTCTGTCTCTGGGTTTTAGGGCCTTGTTATCAGTATGTATGTGTATAACTGATTCACTTTGCTGCGCAGCAGAAACTAACACAACATTTTAAATCATCTAGACTCCAACAAACTTTTTTTAAAAGTTAATGATAATAGATGTAAAGAACTTGGCACAGTAGGTGGTCAAAGACACTCAGCAAATTGAGGATAAACAAGGAAACGGGTTGGGAATCAGCCTGTAGCCAATTCCGGAAATGCCTTATTAACCTTTGAGATACAGCTGCAGGTTTCACCCAAAAGTACAAAACATCACTGGCAAGATGGGTGAGGATTTCCATCTCACATTTTTCATCCTCTCGTTTCTGACAGATTCTAAAAAGGCCTACAAGCAGCCTAGATGTTTGTGAAAGAGGAGAAGGCACGGCTTGACGTGACTGAAGGTCGAGTTCACATTAGGATTCTCCATGCTTCCAAGTTTCAGGTTTAGGATCTAAGGCCCTTTGGTCCAGAGAGGGAAAAAAAGAGCAGAAGGTGTGTCCCACTGTTCTAAGTCTGTGCCATGCCTCCGTTACCCCAAAACAACCTAAGCAGCTTTCTCAGCCATGGCTTTTATCCCAATCTCTCCATTCTCAAAAGACACACTGGCACCCATCTCTGCAAAAAGGCATAAAAATAATTTTTTAGTCAAAAAAAGTTATTGTTTTTATTCTCTCATTTAAAAATATACTCATTAAGCTCTACCTAAACATTATTAAGCTTATATATAACTCACCTCAAAATAATAATTTAGCATTATTACCTTTATGTATAATTAACATAGAAAGATGAACTCACTTTCTGGTTATCAATTTTGGTAAAAAGTAGAGCTCTTGTAACAATTTTGAATGAATTAAAACCTATCATCTTTCCCTTTATAGGGTGGAGAATCGAATCTTTGCGTTACTTAAAAACAGTTTCAGCATAAAAGCTTTTATTTTGTATCTGTTTCATTCTTGTAAATTGTCTAGGTAACAGTGATTATTAATTAATGACTGTTTATCAAAGGTCTTAATCTTAGTTAAGAATGAAGCAATTACAATTTTTACTAAAATAATGAATCCTTCTGACATATAGCATTGTAAAATTTCACAAAAGTAAGCATTTTTTTAAAATTCATGATTACCTTCTCACATAGCTGAATACAATTATGTGAGTGTATGCATACATTTTAAATAAGTTATGGAAACAGTGATGATTTAAGTAACTCATAAAAACAATGTGGGAAATTTAGAAACTTTAAATCATAAGAAATTTGACCCCAGTCTTGTATAAACCAAATTGTTGTGCTGATGTTATTTTTATATGGTAAACTAAATTTTAAAGAGTCTAAATAATGCTCAATGCTCTTCTTTTACTGGAAATGAGCCTTTTCTTCTTATCTTGTAACAATAGTAACAGGATATTTTGTAAATACAGTTTTCAGTGTCCACAAAAGAAACACAAATCGCTTAATATTTTTCTTTCTGTCTTTTAGGTATTTTTGACAGTCTGAAATAGAAATTCTTAAAGTGCACCCATAATGACAGGATGATTATTTTGATTAATTAATTTTTAAAGTTTATCAAGAGAGAGAAGAAGAGGGGGAAAGAGATAGAAGGAGTGAGAGGGGCCAACTTCAGACACTTATGAAATTATCACTGTAAACAACAAATATCCTTCCTCTGCAAGAAGAGAAGATAAACGTTTAGATTCAAGAAAACCCATTTTGACGTATATTTATACGCAAAAGATAGTTATTACAACTGGTTTAGGTAATTATTTGGGCCTTGAAAATTTTATCAAGCAGCATATTTTAAATTAATCTTCACAGTACAGAAATGTAGGAGAGAGGTATCTACAAAAACCAAAATGCTCTCTCTTTTTTAGACAGACGGGATAATCTCCTGCTGCTTCTTCCCTTTGCGTTCTAAGGCATCTCTCAAATGAACAATTTTGTTCATGTCCAGAGTTCCCCAAAGCAGCCACTGCAATTCAAATTATTCCTGGTGAAACTGCCAGTTAGAGAGAGAAGCATATAAATTAAGATGATGTGGGAAAGCAGGTGTTTATCCCAGAGGAAATGCATGGTTTATGTCCATGAGACACTGTGAGAACTGCAGTGCTCCCAAAGGCCAGTGCTGATGCAGCCGCCTGCCTTCAGGACTTGGCTAAAGCCCAGTCGACAATCAGAGACCAGACAATACCTTCTGATTCCTGGAAGACTGAACAAGGCAGTCTCAGGAACACAGAGACAAGACTAATGAGGATGTTCCTATACGGTTTTGTTTTTTGTTTTTTAACATCTTTATTGGAGTATAATTGCTTTACAGTGGTGTGTTAGTTTCTGCTTTATAACAAAGTGAATCAGATATATGTACACATATATCCCCATATCTCCTCACAAAGGTGGTCACAAAGCACCGAGCTAATCTCCCTGTGCTATGTGGCTGCTTCCCACTAGCTATCTATTTTGCATTTGGTAGTGTAAATATGTCCATACCACTCTCTCACTTCATCACAGCTTACCCTTCCCCCCACCCATGTCCTCAAGTCCATTCTCTATGTCTGCATCTTTATTCCTGACTTGCCCCTAGGTTCTTCAGAACCTTTTTTTTTAAGATACCATATATATGTGTTAGCATACGGTATTTGTTTTTCTCTTTCTGACTTACTTCACTCTGTATGACAGACTATAGGTCCATCCACCTCACTACAAATAACTCAATTTCATTTCTTTTTATGGCTGAGTAATATTCCATTGTATATATGTGCCACATCTTCTTCATCCATTCATCTGTCTATGGACACTTAGGTTGCTTCCATATCCTGGCTATTATAAATAGAGCTTGCAGTGAACATTGTGGTATGTGACTCTTTTTGAATTATGGTTTTCTCAGGGTATATGACCAGTAGTGGGGTTGCTGGGAATAAACCTACCTAAGGAGACAAAAGACCTGTAGGCAGAAAACTATAAGACACTGATGAAAGAAATTAAAGATGACACAAACAGATGGAGAGATATGCCATGTTCTTGGACTGGAAGAATCAGCATTGTGAAAATGGCTATACTACCCAAAGCAATCTACAGATTCAGTGCAATCCCTATCAAACTACCAATGGCATTTTTCACAGAACTAGAACAAAAACTTTCACAATTTGTATGGAAACACAAAAGACCCTGAAGAGCCAAAGCAATCTTGAGAAAGAAAAATGGAGCTGGAGGAATCAGGCTCCTGGGCTTCAGACTATACTGCAAAGCTACAGTCATCAAGACAGTATGGTACTAGCACAAAAACAGAAATAGAGATCAATGGAACAGGATAGAAAGCCCAGAGATAAACCCACACACATATAGTCACTTTAGCTTTGATAAAGGAGGCAAGAATATACAATGGGGAAAAGACAGCCTCTTCAATAAGTGGTGCTGGGAAAACTGGACAGCTACATGTAAAAGAATGAAATTAGAACACTCCCTAACACCATACACAAAAATAAACTCAAAATAGATTAAAGACCTAAATGTAAGGCCAGACACTATAAAACTCTTAGAGGAAAACATAGGCAGAACACTCTGACATAAATCACAGCAAGATCCTTTTTGACCCACCTCCTAGAGAAATGGAAATAAAAGCAAAAATAAACAATTGGGACCTAATGAAACTTAAAATCTTTGGCACAGGAAAGGAACCTATGAATGAAACGAAAAGACAACCTCAGAATGGGAGAAAATATTTGCAAACGAAGCAACTGACAAAGGATTAATCTCTGAAATATACAAGCAGCTCATGCAGCTCAATAACAAAAAAACAAACAACCCAATCCCTAAATGGGTAGAAGACCTAAACAGACATTTCTCCAAAGAAGATATACAGATTGCCAACAAACACATGAAAGGATGCTCAACATCACTAATCATTAGAGAAATGCAAATCAGAACTACAATGAGGTATCACCTAATACCAGTCAGAATGGCCATCATCAAAAAAATCTACAAACAATAAATGCTGGAGAGGGTGTGGAGAAAAGGGTACCCTCTTGCCCTGTTGGTGGGAATGTAAATTGATACAGCCACTGTGGAGAACAGCATGGAGGTTTCTCATAAGGTTTTGAAATAGTGCCAAAGTCAGAGTTTACCCGAAGACATTCTGAACTCAGCCCCCAGAGCTGGCTCAGCAAAGACTGACCTGGCTGGTGCCCAGCATCTCGCCATGGACTTTTCCTCTTATAGACTAATACCACCCAACGCAGACAGAGCATAAGAACAGATACTAGGAGACTAGAAAACAGTTTCACCAAATAACAATCAATATCTGATCAGATAATCAAAAAGTCATTGATAACCTTATTCCTAAAGGCAGGAAAGGAGGTGGAAGTGGAGGGAGACAACAAGAAAGAAAGAAAGAAGCAGGGAGAAAAGGAGAGAGGAAAAACTCCTAAAATGGAAGGAAGGACCTCAACAAAATATCGGAGCTCAGTTCAGCATGAGCATCCTGCCAGCCAGGGGTGGTGTGGGACCTCAGACAGCTAGAGACACGAAGGCTTTCAAATGTGCCCACTCACAGTGCGGTGAGGGTTTCCCATCAGAGGCATTAAGCCTCTCAGATGAATATGAATGGAACCTCCAGTCGGTAAATACATCACAGCATTGACCTCTAGGAACCTGTCTGTATGAGAACGAATTTGGGGTTTTTGATTCCTTGTAGCAAGGCAGGTAGCCCCTGGAGAACTGAGGGATCTCAGGGTGGCAGAAGAGCTTCTTATAGGACTTGGGTTTGTGTTCAGTGATTTGAGGGAGGGTTCAAAGAAGCAGGAGTTTGCTCAGAATTGGAGCTGTCAGGAAACAGGGGTATTTCTGTGATTAGACATCTTAATATTTTTATCTAGACGGCAATAGAAACAAAACAGGACTAAAGCCATAGTTGGTAAAGATGGAACAGTTATGTGTATTGGGCAGGAAAGGGTAGCTTGGTCATTTTTGTGTTTTGGACATTTCTTTTGTCTGGAGTAAGACATGACTGTGGAGGACGGCATCTTTGCCTCACCACATCAGGGTCAGAGTGACTTTGCCTGATGTGTCCTGTGAATCGGCGTGTGTTCAGCAGAACACCAGGACCTGACTGTGAGCACCCAGTCAGTTCCCAGTCATCAAGGCCTGCTTTTTCCTTTCTAGTTAGAGATCAAAGATTGGAGGACAACACTTGCAGGACAACCAAAGGAAAATTCAACAAAGTCACCTAAGGAAAATTAAACAAACTAAAAAAAAAAAGAAAACTCCAGGAAAAACAAAAGCTGCAGAAGAGGAGATATAATCATGAGAAATGATATGACTTAGCTGTAAATGGTATTTCCATATTGTTAGTAATCTGAAAACTAATGTTGATCTAAGGAAAATTACAGTCTACCTCTTTCAGAAGGATAGATGAATGAATGGTACTTGTCGATGGGGGGAGGGGGAGTAAAAGAGCGCTAAATCCTCGTCCTCCATATTGGTAAGTCAACAGATAATGCCTGAAAATGAAACATCATGAAATTGTGATAGTACTGTGTCATTTGGAGGTGAATCTCTAAATCAGCCTAAAGGGTTGAAAATGCTTCTAGAGGGAATTCCCTGGCAGTTCAGTGGTTAGGAGTCTGAGCTTTTATCACCAAGGGCCCAGGTTCAATCCCTGGGCAGGGAGCTAAGATCCCACAAGCCTCATGGAGGGAGGGAGGGAGGGAAGGAGGGAGGGAGGGAGGGAGGGAGGGAAAGAAAGAAAGAAAGAAAGAAAATGCTTCTAGAAAGGAGAAATAGGAGGGCAGAACAGAGAACATTGTAACTATTCCTAACAGTCCTTAAAGAACTACTTGTTTAAACTTTTTTTGAAATATTTTTAAAAGAATGAGTAGAAGTAGCCAGGTGAAGAGAGAGGCAAAGCAAGGAAAAGGGAACAGACGGAGAAAAAGCCGTGGTGTGTGAGGAATAAGGGAAGCCCCTTTGCCTGCCCAAAGTGAGGTGGGGGAGGGGGAGGAATGGGCACACCAGCTCAGAACGAGCTGGATTTCCACAAAGGACAGAGTACAGTTGGTGACCCCGTGTCTGCATTGTTTATAGTGGCACCCAAATGCCATCAGCCATTTTTTCTCACCAACCGCTGCGGCGAGCACCTCTGTGTGTGACCCTCAGCACTTTCTGCCTCATTCCAGCAGCCTCATAACAACCCCACCCGATTTCCCCTCTACGGTTGTTTCACAGATCAAAAGATACATCGCATGAAAGGCATGATCTGCAAGTTTAATGTGCCCTAGAAATGCACAAAATGATGATTAGTCTGTGCCCAGTCATTTCTTAGCTCAACAAGCTCCTGATAAACACAGAGCACGTTGTGAACCATCGGCAGCGGAATATTTTTCCACTTGTTAACTAGGAAAAAGGATTTCAGCACGTTCTGGAAAGCTGACACTAAATAATAATTGGTTTGATGCTGAATATAGACTAATGTGAGGAGGTAAAAAAATCTCCCCCCCACTTAACGTTCCTACTAACAGGCCTCTGTCCTTGAGTTGACCTTGAGAGGATTGCATGGGAATAAAGGATTGTTCTCAGAGACACACACTCGAGCGCAGGGCAGTAGAAGAGGGGAAGGCCGCTCCTCCTGTTTTCGCTGAATTGTTCTATTTTTCGAATATGACAGAAGTGCTCGATGAGATTTTCCAAAGGAAGTCCTTGACATTGGAATTTTAAAATGTTACAGTTCCATCGTGTGGCTGTGTTCCAAGGATTCCCGTGGAACAGCCTTACTTTAGAAAGAAATGAAGCTCTGGAGCAGATTTGCTCCTCTCTGGAAAATACAGAGAGACACAGGAGGGAAGATAAATGCACGTGAAAAAAGCAAATCCATAGTTTCATGGTAACTGTATTTTGGTTACATATTGATTCCACTTAAAGAGCATCAGCATATTAGCTAAGTTACAGAATGGATGGTCTTTTGTTTCATGGGCTTAAATTCTCTCTCCCCCATAAGTTTGAGGGATTGGATAACATTATCATCATCATCAAAAAATTTTTTCTTGAATTTCTACTCTGAAGAATACAGTGTTAGATAGGGGAAAAAATCATTAAAAGACTGTGGGCTCTTTGTACACCAGTGTTCACAGGAACACTACTCACAGTAGCCAAAAGGTGGAAACAACACAAATGTGGATCATTGGATGAGTGGATAAGCAAAAGGTGTTATATCCATACAACGAGATACTATTCAGCCTTAAAAGGAAGGAAATTCCAATACTTGAACCTTGAAAACATTATACGAAGTAAAATAAGCCACAAACCAAAGGACACATATTGTATGATTACACTTATATGAGGTACTGGAATAGTCAAATACACAGAGACAGAAAGTGGGCTGGGGTTTCCAGGACCTGAGGAGAGGAGAGGATGGGGATTTAGTGTTTCCTGGGGACAGAGTTTCAGTTTGGGAAGATGAAAAAGTTCTGGAGATGCATGGTGGTGTTGGTTGCACAATAATGAGAATGTACTTGGTGCCACTGAACTGTGCACTTAAAATGGTAAATTTTATGTTAGACATATTTTACCACATTTTAAAAAAGTGAATAAGACATTTTCCTCCTCTGGGCCTCAGTGACATCATCTGTGCGATAAATGTGTTGGAGCAGATGGTCTCTGAGGATACGTCTAAGTCTGCGAGTCTGTGTGTCTACAACGCTCCCTCCATGCTCATGGGGTGCAGCACTGAGTAGGGAAGATGAGATGCATGAATAAAAAGATAAACTCATGCTAGTTAATTTTCTAAGTACCTAGTTAGTGATAAAGATAGGAATATGTATCCCTCAGGGGAGGGACAGAGCAGAACTGCGGAAGCCAGCTTTGTGGACAGTGTTCATCTTAAAAAGCATCAGGCTTTGCTTTGGGTCCTTGGGCACTTTTCATCTGCACCTCTGTATCCCATCTTCCACTCTGTCCTTAGGATGGAGGAAGCCCAGTTCCTCCCATGTTCCCCACGCCTTCTCTCCATCAGTTATTCCCTCTATATCTTGTATCCCTGTTCACTCTTTCTCCTCAGAGTATGACCTGTCCCAGTTTCTCTTCAGACCCCAGGTCTGTTTCTACTTACTACCTTCCCTCCTCCCATACACTAGTTTTACGGAAACCATATATGCTTCCTCACTTCCCAGTTATTACTCATTCCTCCAAAATATTTTCTTCCCCTCATCGCACCACTAAAATGGCCCTCACTCGTGCCCCCCATGACCTTACAATTACTAAACCAAATGGATACCTTCCCACCTTCTCTTATCTTTGCCTCTTCTCAGTCCTGGATTCTGTGGACCCAGGGCTACCGTGTTGGATGACTTCGGGGCACCACACACATAGACTGGGATCCGATTGGGCGCCCCCTGGAGCTATGCACTGTGTGGGCTCTGCTTGAACCTCCATCCGTCCTAAAAACTTCTACTTGGTCTTCTCTGAGACTTGTCGTCCCCGGTTTTTCCACACCTCTTTGACCTTTCTTAGTCTCTGTCCAGAGTCCTCTTCCTCTGCCCACACTTGAAGTCTGGTCTGACCATGGGCCCCCTCCTCGGCTTTCTCCTCTTTCATCCTGGACAACCTGGGCAAGATGTCCTTAGCCCCCTTCCGCTCCCTGCTCATTGAACCTGCTCAGTCTGTCCCTCCAACGCGGACCTCTCTAGTGAACTCAAACCATCATTCAGAACTGTCTCATCTTCTTAATCCTATATCTGCAGATGTAAACTTTCCTCACTTTCATAATAACCAAAATGGAACTTTTCTTTCTCTCCTGAACCTGCCACTCCTCCAAATTAATCTCTCCAAGCCAGCGGCCCCACCCTCTACCTGGTCACCTAAATCAGAAACCTTATTCAGTCATTGGTGGGTAGAGACACAGGGTCTGCTGTCAGACCCACCTGAGGCCAAGCACAGAGCCACCCCTTGCTCTGTGTGTGACTTTGGAAAAGTCGCTTAATTGCTCAGGTCTATTCCCTTGTCTATGAAACAGGAATATGGTATCTACCTTGCAGGGTTCATATAAGGATTAAGTAGGATGTTGCATGTAAAAGACTTAACTCCAAGCCTGTGGGGTCGAAAGCACTTGATACATGGTAATTATCTTCTTCCCACCCTCATTCCTAACTCACCACCAGTCAGCAAGACCAGTAAAGTTCAGTTCTGTAATTTCTCTTGAATCTGTCCCATTTTCTCATTCCCAGGACCAGTGTCTAAGTTCAAAAGACCCTGGATACTGTAATCAATGACTGATTTATCTGCCAGCCTCTGGTCCTCTACCTCTCCATTGCATCCTCCACACTGCTGCTAGGGTAGTTGTTCTACAACAAGAATCTGATCCCATCGCTTCTCTGCTCAAAATATTTTCTGCTTCACTGCCCTCAATTTAAAGCACAAACTCCTTAGAATGGCAGTGTGAAGTCTTCCCCTGCCCACTCTCCAGTCTTCCCTACCACCATCCCCTCAACGGCACTCTCTGCTTCCCCATACCAAACCGTCTTCAAGACCTAAGTATCACCTCCTGTGGAAACCCTCCATGGTCCTCTAGGTTCAGACAGGTGTCCTTTTTCTTGTTCCTATAGCACCCTTGCCAAATATCCAGCACAGCATTGTAAATTATAGATCATAAGTTTCCTCAAGAAAGTGCCCTGTCCTTCATGTCTCCATCCCTTGCAGTTGTCAGTACACGGCCTTGCATGTGGAAGGTCCGGAAAATGGATAAAGATAGAAATGTTGAGGTTATGAGGTTGGTATGTCAGAGATGCTGCTACGTCATCAGTTGTTCTTGTAATTTCATCACTAAATGCTTATCAAAGTATTTTGTCCTAAGACCATTGACTGTCTTTACAAAGCACCCTCCCTACATTTGATTGCACTATTCCAGCCAGGGTCGTGTAGTGGCTCGTATTCTGCGCTACACTATTCCTCCTGTGGAAGTCATCTGCTTTTCTTCTTCTAACTGTAGAAACCGTACTCGTTCTTTAAAGTTCATGTCAAGACTCACCTCTCCCAGGCAGCATTTTTAGAAAAGGTCAGGCATTTTGCCTGAGCTGACTTCCTAGGACTCACCTTTTGCCTGCCTGCCCTAAAAAGGGCTGCGCTGAGTAATGTAAATAATACGGTCTTTATGGAAAGTTGGAACAAGGTTTTAATCCAGCTCCAGTCTTTATAAACTGCGTGACCTTGGGAAAATTACTTAGCCTTTCCAAGTTTTAAGTTCCTGATCCATTTGTTCCAATGAGGTAACAAAGCACATCTCGCTGGAGTATTGTGAGGGCTGAAGGAATAATTTTGTACAGCACAAGACATAGAGTGGCCATTTGACAGATACTAGTTTTCTTCCTAGTGATTCTCGCCTATGCACTTCTCTGGAACTTTCCTCTTCCTTTCTGGACCTGTGACGCCCACCAGACCTCTCTCCGCCAAACTCCTGGTGCTGGATCCTCCTTATCTTCTCTAGGCAGGTCTGCCCTGCATCTGTCTAAGGCCGGATGCCAAAAGGCTGCAATAATGTCTCATTCTCATAGGTTTCATATCATTACACCCTTGGAAGAAACATTTGCATGTTTCTTGTATTATTTGCAAGTTTTCCTCAATTTTGGTCATTGGCTCACAGGTGGTTACTAATGAGCAGACAGAGTCAGATGTATCAGTGAGTACATGGGCTGTTTGACACCAAATACTTGACTGGGACAAACACTGGGACAGTCCCTTGCAAATACGAGGCCACTGAGCTGACTATTAGAGACAAGAGATGGTCTACTAATTGGTCCATCTTTCCAAATGGACAACTCTCTAGAGTACAGACAGTATGAAGTTAGCATCAGAAGACTTTAATTAGAGTTCAGAGTTTACCACTGGCCATAGAACTTGGGCAAAAGCGTAATATCTTTTTTGCTAAGTCACTGTGGATGGAATTCGAGCTTTATTCTCCACCCATGGTGAGTGGATCTTCAGCCGTGCCCCGTGCTCACCACTGGACTCTCCAACTGAAAACACCTCCCCTCTTGCCTCCGCCCACCCAAGAGTGGGGGCTCAGCCTACAGTGCCCACGCTGGAGTCCGACTCCTTCTCAGCCACTCCTAATCCTAGAGCACATGTGACTTCAACAACTCACGTTATCAAGTGGGCCTTTGTGGCCCACCCGATTCCTGGGTGCCTGTCAAGTCTTCCTAGCACGTTGTAATCTTAGTCATCTTTGTGTTCTCTACAGGGGTTCACGCAGAGCTAGGCACATAGTAGGTACTCAGTAAACATTTGCTGAATACACTGAAGTGACCTAGCCAGGCAAAGAAGGGGAGGTGGACAGCCAACACCCTGTGAACTGAGAGAAAGGCCATCCTCCTCCGGGAACTTGGAGAGCTGGCCCGCTGACTCAGCAGGAGTCTCACTAGGCCTGTAAGCTTCAGTGGTTGGCACTGTTGGAACTGAAGTTTCTGCTGAGTAGGGTCATAAGTATTAACCTGAGAACATAATAGTGAGAATGGCTCCTTCTTTTTCACATCCTAGGCTCAAGAACAGAAATATGCACGCATCACATCTAGAGTATAATATCAATGTATTGTCCGGTATTAGTCATATAAGAAAAGTACATTTTCCGGAAAGTGTCCTTGTTTATCTTGAAGTATTGGGTAAAAAATGACCTTTGTGATTGCTGGGGCAAAGCCCGAAGTGCTGCTAAATTGGAAACGTGTTTAATGGCTAAGACAGCTTACCTCCTGATTAATTATGGATGCGCTACCATTTCAGGATTACATTAGGAAGGAAGTGTGTCACCAACGGTGATCAATGGATGGAATGTGAGTCTCAGTTGCCTCCTTTAAAAATAAATAAATTGAGGTGTGAAGACAATTTGAGATCACTTTTGGTTGAGTAAAATAAAATCTGTTTAGCAAGTTCTTTGGATTTGTGGATTGCCTAGGAGTCTAAAATCTGCAATGTCCCTCCTCCAGATACATTCAAAATGTAGGAGAGAAGTCATTTAAAGCCTAATGCTTGACTTCTTGCCTTGCTTTCTAACCAAAACTAAAACTAAAAAGGAAAAGAAAGGAAAGTTGACTCAAAGAAAGAAGTTGAACTGTAAGTAAAAAATGTCCAAAAACCAAAAGCGGGAACAAAAAAATAGAGGTAATTTTTTAACATTTTTATCATAGCGCTGAAAAAAAATTGCCTCTAATAAATTATATTAACATTCCTTTTTTATTTAGATTTTGTTTTTATCAAAGTAATGCAAGCACCTTGTTTAATGTATCAAATAGTTCTGTATAGCTCATTAGGAAAAACAGCCACCCAATTTTCACATTTTTGTTGTTGTTGTTTCTTCTGGTGTTTGTCTCTAAGCCTCTAAAGACATTTATTTGGTACACAAGGGGTCAGCAAACTTTTTGTAGAGTGAAATAGTGAACATTTTAGACTTTGAGGACCATGTGGTCTCTGTTGCAAGTACTCAACTCTGTGGTTGCAGCATGAAAGCAGCCACAGACAATATGTAAACAAATGGTGTGGCTGTGTTGCAATAAAACTTTATTTACAAACACATGTGGCTGGCCTGTGGGCCATGGTTTACCCAGCCCCGGACTACAACCTGAATATCTGTTTTTAGTTAGTGACTACCAGGTGACTTCTTACTGCGGAAGGTGAGGATTAGGCTCTTCACAGCCAACATCGCCCTCTCCATCCCCCCGCCACATGCTTCCTGTGCTGCCATCTTTCCAATAGGATGGATGCGCCACTAACTTTGGTTAGATCAGAATGCCGTGTTTACGTTACACAACTTTATGCATGCTTTTCATAGCTGAACCATACAATGGAATTACATTTCCTCTCTTGAACAATGTCTTATTTTCCGTAAAGGTTATAAGTATCTTGCTTTTCCATTTGTTAAATTTTCTATGAATTGATGATGAATTCAAACTCAAACTCTCCCAATTTTTAAAGCCCTTTCAATACGTTTTCACACATGTCAGTCCACTTCATTTTTTTTTTTTTTTTTTGGTGCTAAAAATTTTATTGAAAAGACTTTACATGAGGCACAACTTTAATTAAATTAAAATCTGTTCCACAAAACCAAATTCTTCAGCCTTGAAATGTGCTGTGGGATTTTCAAATGAAGTGGCAGAGCATAACCTTTAGCTCTTTGAGTAAGAACATAAGATATTAGATATTAGTCATACTTTAATACAATATTTAGGCTTATTTACTACCAACTTTAACTCAGGACAGAGGGCGCCTGGGATCTCTGAGAAGACTAGCTCTGCAAGAGTCTTCATTTGGACTGGGAATTGTTTTCTTCTTTTCCCCCAGTTTTATCGAGATACAATTGACATACATCCCGGTATAAGTTTTTGTTTTGTTTTATTTTAATTGGAGTATGGTTGCTTTACACTGCTGGGTCAGTTTCTTCTGTACAGCAAAGTAAATCCGCCATACATATACGTATAGCCTCTCTTTTTTGGATTTCCTTCCCATTTGGGTCACCACAGTGCACCAAGTAGAGTTCCCTGTGCTCATTTCATTTTCTTGGAGACATCTCTTCCAGAGCATTCTGGCTGGAGAGACCAGCTGTCATCCTTGCATCTGCCTTCTCCATCATCATAGAGATTCCCTTGGCCTCTAGATTGTTAGAGCCCCTCTGACCTGGCCTCCGTGACCTCCTCTTTCTCGATCTATTTTCTTTTCTTTTTTTTTTTCCCATGGAGTCATCTTTCTGTAGCTTCCTGAGAAAGGGTGCATGGGAGTTACATTTTCTGAAACTTTACAAGTCTGAGAGTGTCTTTATTCTCTCTCACACTTAATTGAAGTTAGACTGAATATAGAATCCTTGATTGGAAATTATTTCCCTTCCAAATTTTGAAGGAATTTTTCAGTTGTCAACAATGTTGCTCTCAAGAAGTTCATTGCCATTCTAATTCTTGATCCTTTAGTTGAATTCGGTGTTTTTCTAGATGCTTTCATGTTCTTATTCTTTTCCCCCATTTTCTGAAATCTCATGAATATAATTTGATGTGTGTTTATTTCCACCCTTCTTACTGGGTAATCAATGGGCCTTTCAACCTGGAAAGCCACATTCTCTTCAGCTTTAAGGACATTTCCTTGAACTGATTTTTGGGGACAATTTCTTCACCTTCATTTTCTATTCTTTCTTTCTAGAAGTTATATTCAGATATCAGACCCCATGGACTAATTCTCTAATTTTCTTATCTTTTCTCTCATTTGTTCAATTTCTTTATTGTTTTCCCTAAATTTTGAGAGGTAGCCTGAAATTTACATCTCAAAACTTAACATTGAGTTTTTCATTTCTTTTATTACATCCCCAATTTCCAAGAGCTTTATTTTTTGTTCTTTGAATGTTCCTTTTTTATATCATCTGTTCTTGTTTCCTGGAAGCAATATATTCTCTCTCAGAGGATATTAACGACACTCTTGTTCTAATTGTTCTTTCCCTACTCAGCCTTTCCCTTCAAGTAGCTCTTGTTTTTTTGTTCATGTGTGTTTTCCTTTGGCCTTCTCCTGTGTCTGAGACATTTCCTCAAATGTCTGGTGACCCTTTAGCTGGCACACATACTTAAGAGTGAGGCACTAAAAATATGACCAGGAGGGACTTCTCTGGCGGTCCACATGTCCACTGCAGGGGACACATGTTCGATCCCTGGCTGGGAAACTAAGATCCCACATGCTGCACAGCATGGCCAAAAAAATATGTATATATGTATATGTATATATATATATATATATAGTTGTATATTAATTATTTATCATAGGATTATATATAACTATATGTAAAAAAATTATAATTATAAAATTAGTATATGTTCATTGCAGAAAACTTGGAAAGAACAAAAAATATAAGCTAAGCTTTTAAGATAACCCTAAAAATCAAGTATATTCTCAGCAATCACAGAAAGCTTAACAGTTTTGATGCATATTGTCCGTTAACGTTATACATATGTGGCTAAGAACTAACGTACCAACACATCAGTGCATTGTCCGTTACATTATACATACGTGGCTAAGAACTAACGTACCAATACATCAGTATCACTTTTAAATTAACAATTTAAATGTTGATGTATTCCTAGATTTTCTAAAAGACTTGTATTATATAAAGAGAAACATTGCAGTAATGGACTTGTGTGTTTATTCTTTGAGCATATTCGTTTGTTGAATGATGGGCCTATTGTAGGTAGTTCAAATTCAACCCCACGCAGAGCTGTCAGACATAATTCGCTTTATAGTCATTCATGCCTGCATAGCTCTCCTTCTTTGCCTTCAGGCTTTACTTTGGGAAATCATTTTATTGGACCTGAAGCCTTCCATTGAGACGAAAATGTTGTTAATTGCTCTGGCAATAGAGAGAATAGCGGCAGGAATAAACAACTAGGAAATTCATGGATTAAATCTTTTTTGATATTTTAAGCCTTTCAGTTATTTTTCTAGCCTGATGAGAATCCCTTCATAAAGCACCATTCTTAGAATTTTCGGTTTTCATAAATGAGCTTGGGTTTTATACGTCCCGTTTGCCCACCACCAAACCAAATTCAGTACAGACTTCTACATATAAAAACCTAGAATTGAGACCAAAAGTATTCCTTCAACAACATACAGTTTCTGAAAGCAATGTGTAGGCCAAAATATATATTCATATTTATCATTTGCACTTTTGTTGAACAAACATCTACTGAGATCCCGCTTCTTGCTTGCGATATACCTATTATTCTCTCCTGAGCATCCTTCTTAGTGCAAGAAGAAAATTCATCATGAGGGGAGGAAGAAAAAGCAGGGCGAAAAAAATAGATGAAAAGAAAGCGGCAGGAGCCCAATCCTAAGAACTAAGGGTCTTGAGAAGAAGGAGCAGATAACGATCCACACAGAACAACTAGGTTAGAAACAGGAAGCAGGCCATTAGCCTGCGGGAAGACTGGATGGGGTTCAGAGGGGAGCCAGCAGCCAGGACAACCCCTATTGCCCAAGTCCATAACCCGTGTCAGACCCGAAGATGGAATGAAACACTTGGGTGGTGCTCAATGAAGATGTGAGGATTTCAGAGAGAGAAAACCAAGTAGGCACAGGTAGTACCCACACAGGTCCTAACTTACTTTCTGCAGAGTTCTAATAGAAATCATTATCTGGTTTCCAAGATCCAACACAAATCAGAAGGATGATGGGTGGAATATCAGAGGCAGGCACAGTGACTACAGTGAGAACAGGCTTGTCAGCAAGAGAGGAGATAAACAGTAAGAAAGGAGAGGTCAGAAACCCATGAACCTCATTTTGCAAAAGAGTAAAGAGCCTAAATACTTCCACAGGCACTATTAAGGGTCATCAAGAAAAGACAGTTGTTATTCACTTTTTTTTTTTCCCCCCCAGTACGTGGGCCTCTAACTGTTGTGGCCTCTCCCGTTGTGGAGCACAAGCTCCAGACGCACGGGCTCAGCGGCCGTGGCTCATGGGTCCAGCCGCTCCGCGGCATGTGGGATCTTCCCGGACTGGGGCACGAACCCGTGTCCCCTGTATCGGCAGGCGGACTCTCAATCACTGCGCCACCAGGGAAGCCCTGTTATTCACTTTAAGGCAGCAAATAAATAAGGAAAAATTTGGAGTAGCATTTCCCACCTAAAATAAATTTGGTGCTTCAGGGATTCATTTCCTTTATGAGGGGGAATTTACTTGGAATAGTTCTTCCTCATTTGGCAGCCCCGTATTTTTTCTGAAGCCATGATGGAGTTGTTAAAGGACTTCATAGATCCCACATGAAGTTTCAGAACCATAGATGACTTCTCCCTGCACGAAAATAGAGGAGCAGCAGTTTTAAATTCGTGGTATTATTCTTCTGATGATGGGTACATATAAGTAAAATAATCAATGTTATCAAGGTAAACTGCAATCCTGTTACTGATCTTAGTGTCAGAGCAATATTACAGCCCACCTGGGTTTTATACCAACTGGCATTTTTAAGCACAAGTTTGCCTGAACAGTAAAGAAAGTCTTGGTTGCCCTGAGCTCACATGTAAATTCACCCTCAACCAAGGTGATGGATCAAAAGACTGTTTCTTTGTCCAGCACGGATGGTCTTTCTTCAAAGCCCGTCAGACCCTTTGGCTTTTGGGATGCTTTTCCTGGGAGTTCTCTGAGCTGGCCACTGCTCTGAGAACCTTAGAATCAGGAGAGCTTCTTGCAGACCAGTCAACTGCGGAGGAAGCTACCTGAGCTAGTTAGCTCACATCCCACATTCTTTCAGCTGTCGTGAAGATCTCCCCACTGGGATGACGTCACCTGCTGCCGCTTGCCTAGCCTCCCCCTGCCCCTCCGCATTCTCATTTCATTAGCAACGTGTGTGTTCACACCCTTCAATGTGAATACGATGGATGTTAATGAATATGACCCATCTGCCTAGCTCCTGTGGGGTTTTTTCCTAATAAGTCTAGTGAAAGGCAGTAAACGGTCTGGAGGCAGCTGAGAAAACAAAGAGCAAGCGTGAGACGTGAATCAGATTGTTCAGTGGATCGGAGAGGACCGCAAACCCCCTAAACTGGTTTGAGTGTTCGTACCTAGGTCTTTGGACACTTATAACCCTGCATAGTCCCGCCCACCAAAAGAGCCTTCCTATTCGGCTCATTTTTAAACCAAGCAGATGGCGTGGTTTAAATTGTAGGAACACCGTTAACCTCTGCAAATGGGCTTCATGGTCCGAATGGGTAATTACGGATTTCCTTCCATTAGGAGTTACAGCCTCATCAGGATTCTACATCCCACTCTTGAGTTTGAATCTCCATATGACAAGGGGGGTTTATTACAAGAGGGCAGAGGGAAAGGGGAACATGGCTCTCTTTCTCTGGAGCAGAATGATGGTCAGGAAAGAACACACTGAAAGAATAAAACCTTTCTGTTAACTCAGCTTCCCAACTCTGGCCTGCATTTTCCAAGTTATCAGTAATCAAAACACTAGGAAAGGAGCTATAACCTCTTCTCCTGAAGGATTTATTTTAATAACTTCCTAATAACATGCTGCTTTGATTGCATTATAGGCTATTCCTGAAGAATTTATTATCTAAGGTACTGTTTGTCAGCGGAGGCTATTTGTCGATGGTTGGAGAGACTGATGAATCGGCTATTAACGTAGATAAGAAGTCATATCGATTGAGTTGACTTTGCATTTAGTAATACTCTAGACAGCAACAATGCATGGAAAAGACACTCTGTAGTGAAGAACTACTTTTTCCTTTATATCCCGTTAAGACTCTTGCATGTTTTATTCCGGCAAAATAGATCATGACCCTGATGAAAAGATCATGGTGATCGTGTGTCTTTACCATAAAAGTGAATTAGAGGGAAATTTTTATAACTCAGTACAGAAATAATTATGATACAAAAACCCTTTGTCTTTTCAATATCTCCAAAATTCATTTCATTCGTCATCTTAAAAGCCTTGACAGTAGCATCAGTTCTGCTCCGTAGAAGTGCGCTCGTGATTGTGTATATAAATGAACTCATTCTCCTTTCAGCTGGGGAGGGTGACCACATTGCCTTCACCCCGCAGCTGCGGGAGGGACCCCAGCTTTCTTATCAGATCCATCTGCATTCGAGGTGCTAATGACTGTGCCCTCCTAGGAGCTACTATGCAATTTCTCCCCCAAGTCTCTCTAGAAATTTTGTCTGTTTTCCTCTTTTCTTCGAAGCTGGACTTTGGGAAGCAGCAGGTAGTGATGGGTCCAAGATGGAGATCTGAGAACTAATAAATAATTGTTAGGGTGCCTGCTATACAGAACATCTGTGCAAGACCCTGAAATGACAACAAAGGTGAATCAGACACGGGGACTGTCGTTAAAACCCTTACAGTCTAGACTAAGACATATGCAAAAATTAATTTAATGCCTGGTAGAAAGTAAGAAGTATTTGATTAAACAACTTCTTTATAAGGTGCTGCATTGTAAGCTGTTTCCGAAGAGTTTACCTAAGACACTAGACAGCTTCTTTATCCATTCATCTGTCGATGGACACTTAGGTTGCTTCCATGTCCTGGCTATTGTAAATAGTGTTGCAGTGAACGTTGGGGTGCACGTATGTTTCTGAATTAGAGTTCTATTGTAAATAGTGCTGCAGTGAACGTTGGGGTGCACGTATGTTTCTGAATTAGAGTTCTATTGTAAATAGTGCTGCAGTGAACGTTGGGGTGCACGTATGTTTCTGAATTAGAGTTCTATTGTAAACAGTGCTGCAGTGAACGTTGTGTGCATGTATGTGTCTGAATTAGAGTTCTGAAACTTTTTCAAACAACGAAGTGCCACAAGGAAGGCAGGAATTCCAGTCAAGGTGTTTAAGGTTTAGGATTCAGAATCCAGAAAAGTAAACCTATCAAAACAGCAAGCTCTGACTCAACTCTCCGTGGTTATACCACCAGCGGGATAAGCTGAGAGTGGGGTGGCAGAGGAGGAGGGAAAGAGAGTAGCTTCCCCAGAGTCAAAGAAGGAGGTGTTTGAACCTGGCACATCATCGTGACCACATTTCTCCAACAAGATCGTTAACAAGCCATGGTTACTTCCCATTTAAAGGAAGCTATACATATACTGTATCCAGAATAGCTCCCGAAACAAAGTTGAGCTGATGTATAGGTTGGATCCATTCTCCCAGCAAAGGAGCAAAGTCTACTGAGATCCTAGGTGGAGGGAATTTACAAAATGTGTCCAATGCAAATTATCAGGAAAAAAACTCAATGTCTTCTTGACATGCTGAGAATAAATTTCCCTAGTTTTTAGATGCAGTATCCCATTCTGGAAACGTTGCTCTGTAACAAAAAAAAAAAAAAAAAGAAGAGAGGAAAGAGAGAGAAAGAAAAGTATGTAATCATTTGGTAAACCACAATGGAATACTAGCTGACGTTTACCAAGAGAACTGTAAATTCTTGAAATTTGGGGGGAGACCATCAAAAAGAGAAAAAGCCTTGTGACTAACTCTGGCACATTTCTACTCCCTTTTGCCACACCCTTGTGCATTCTGAGGGGAACTCAAGAAAAAAGTGCAACAAAAAATATTCCTGCTAGAGCATGGCAGCCATAACTTACCAAATTTGGGGTATAAAATAGAAACATACTTTTAGATGCATACATTTACATGCTTAGATGTAATCTCTCTAGTATAACTGTTTTGTAAATAAATTTTAACTCTAAAACCAGATGCCAAAGAAATAGACTTCTCTCAGAATTGTACTTCAGCACATCCCTTACAGTTTTCTCTGAAATCGAGGAATTGACGTGTTGCTCTGATACAACAGTACCACAAAACAATACACTAGAATGTTGCCAACGTTCCTTTGAGGCTTCCACAATGCGTTATGTATTATTCAACCCTATCTCTCCTTTCCTACCCCCAAGCCCTCCATCCAAGCTGTTCTCCTAGCTGTTGTCTAAATAAACTCATTTACTGTTGTTTTTTTCTTTTTTCCTCACCTCCAACTTTTGTTCAGAGAACATACACACACACACACAGACACACACACACACACACACCCCTTTCCATTTTTCTAAAGTCTACTCATCTTTCAAGCCCCAGGTTGAAACTTGCCTCCTTCCTGAAATCTTCCCTCAAATATGCCAAACCATTCTAATCTCTCCCATCTCTGAGTCTTCTACATCAAATTGCTGGTGGCATTCATTGACTATTGATAATAATGACATTATTATGACAATCACCACCATGCTGGTGCCTATCCAAGCATCCATGTAATGACAGATATATCATCACCATTTTACAAGTCAAGAAACTGAGGTTTAGAAGGTTAAATAACTGTCTGAGGTCATGTAGCTACCAAGTGTTGGAGACAGTCATGGTTCAAGCCCAGGACCTACTGGCTTAAAGATCCCTGGTCTTTCTTTCTGCGCTGCTTGGCTCCCCAGTCATGAACTTCCTTGCGTTATTTTTTAACACATCTGTTCTGTGCATGGTTCTAGGAGATGGTAATTCTTTTGAAAGTGGCCGCCTCATTACCCCACTGTGCCTACTTTTCACCTTGCTGAACCCATATAAAGCGTCCAATTAATACTGGAGGAATTAAATTGCATTCCTGTTATTTGGGCCCCTATCTGGATCTCCTCTTCTTTATCCATAGATGAATCATCACGGTTATATCTAACTCTTTATGAGGGAATGCCTCTTCCTTGATTTGAACATGAATTATTTTCTATCCACTTTACTAAAATCAAGACAGTCACCATCTGTATGTGTTACATAAATGTGAACTCTTAAAAACACTAACCTTTAAGGGCCAGAAGTTTGAGTAGAGTAAAATCAATCATTGGAATCGTCAGAGGGAGAAGGTTGGATGAGCCATTCCCCCCTCTGCTGTCCTTGGGTCAGCCTTTTCAGCCTGCCCGTTCCTAAAGGCTAGAGGAAGACTTAGATGTCTCTGAAGTCCCATTAGTCTTCCAAATGAAGGTACTGCATCATAGGCATCAAACCTAGGCAACCACCCAGGAAGTGGCAGGTGAGAAATGGGTCCCGGTGCTCCCTGGGAATCCACTACTACAACACCACCTTCTCATGGCCTTAGGTGACCAGCGTTGTTAAAACGCACCTCCTACCGTATACATGCCCTCTCCCTCCTTCCTGATTTATGTTTCTCCGTAGCTCATGTCCTCACCCAGTACCCTATCTATTTCACTGAGTTGTTTGTGGCCCTTCTCCTCCCACTAGAATGTAAGTTCCATGAGAGCAGGGATTTTGGTCTCTTTGTTCTATTGTATGTCATATACCCAGCACCCGTGACAGTGGGACTCAGAGGAAGTGCTCAAGAACATTTGTTGAATGAATGAAATGAATTGTAAGCAGAACATTCAAGGGTGTTGAGAAGCTGTTTTAGGAAAATAATTCAGTCATCCTTTGTTTCAATACCAGATGGGGTTCCCCACCACGCAATACTCAGTGACCTCAGCTGGGTGTCCTAAACTTTAACTCAATTCAGACACTGTCTACCTGGCGACAGGGTCAGATCTCACAGATTACAGGCTCAGTCCCACAAGACTCCTCCACCCCACTCCGGAGGCTAATTGCAAGTCCAGGTTGTCTCCTGTGCTTTTGACCAATTGGCTAAAAATCAGAGGTTCCCACAACCCCTTCCTCGGGCTCAATTCATTTGCTAGAGCGACTCACAGAACTCAGGAAAAGAAGTCACTTATATTTACCAGATTATTATTAAAAGGTTGTGATAAAGGATATAGATAACCAGCCAGATGGAAGAGATGCCTAGGGCAGCGTCTGTGGGAAGGGGTGTGGCGTTTCCACGTCCTCTAAAGGCACACCACTCTCCCAGCACCTCACACGTCACCAAACCCTGATTACAATTTCTGTGGAGGCTTCATCACATGGGCATGATTGCTGTAACTCCATTTCCAGCCCCTCTCCCCTCTCAGGAGAATGGGAGGAGGGGCTGAAAATTCCAACCTTCTAATTGTGACTTGGTCTTTCTGGTGACCAGCCCCCATCCAGGAGCCCATCCAGAGGCACCGCATTAGCACAAAAGACACTGCTCACACCCAGCAAAGTCTAAGGGATTTAGGAACTCTGTGTCTGGAGCCCAGGATCAAAGACCAAGTATTAGAACGTAAAATGCTCGTGGTGCTCTTATCACTTAGGAAGTTACTGGGGTTCTAGGAGCTCTGCCAGAAATCAGGGGCAGAGTCCAATACATACATTTTCCATCGTCTCACGAAGCCATAACCCATTCTAATCAGGCAGAGAAGAAAGTTGCCAGTTTGTGTCATGTACCCCTCAGTTATGTTGAAACCATTGAAAGTGTCTGTGTCCAAGGGACCCGTTGCCTCATTTTTGCAGAGCCAGCTTTTACCATACAGAGCAAACGCTACACACCAGCCGGTGGCAAGTCTGACCCAGAGTGAAGTCATTCATGTGAAATAAATGGACATTACGTGTGACATTCCAGAGCCTCAGAAAGGAGTAGCACAGAACGTTCTCCAATACAATTTTGAAGTATTTTTTCACCTTCACAGCAACCTCAGTGTCTGTTTATTTTTAAAGTTTCCTAAGAAAACATTGCCCTATTGATGCTGTAAAAGTAGGTGATCAAGACCTATCGCCGTGTGACCTTCAGAAACAGAGCAGGATAGATTTAACCTGAGGTTCCAGAACTAGCTTTTCACTTCATTTGTTTCTCTGACGTAAGGACTTAGGTCACAACTAACAGAGGCCATCGGCTGCTGTCCCTCCTTCCAGAGGATGTCTGGGACGGACATTCCAGAGGAGCAGGTACCTGAGAAGCTCTCCCACGTTCAAGCTACTCCCAGCTCTGGTAGAAACTCGTTTCAGTATCTAATTGAGCAAGTTGCCTAGGAGACGCCCAAAGGCTCCCTATTTACCCTTTGTGCCCACATTTCTACTCATGACCCCAGACCCACAGATTTATTTTCATTTGTTTCTTTTAAGCCTTGACCCCAAAACAACAGATTTTGAGATAGCAACATATAAACATGTAACTTGTCAAATTAGCGATTTGGGGAAGCCTCAGGGTTAGTAAAGCCGCTGTCACACGGCCAGAGCCGGCAGGTGCCTTCCCGAGGGCCACCTCCTCTATCTTCTCCCTCCTAGAACCCCAGTTCCTTGCAGGCATTCACACTTCTCCACATAGCCGAGAACTCCAGGGAGGCTGTGTTCTTCCCCGGCCCTAGGGTGCGCAGAATGGAAGGCGAAAGAGAGAGCTTTATCCTACCACGAAGCCATACATCCATCAATAGACTTCTGTTCACCATCTGAGGATGCCCCGAGTGGAACTGGTCCCAGTTCACTTTTCACCTTTCACTTTTGGACTTCCTGTTCCCTATAGCATTGGTCCAGCCTAAACACCTCACTGCACGCTGCTGCCACCTGGAGAGTTTCTAAAATCCTACAGATGCCCAAGTGCACCCGGAGAAAGCCTATTTCAGTGGGACCTAGGCATCCAGGTTTTTCAACGTTCTCCAGGTGATTATAATGTGCAGCTAGGGATAAGAAATGTTATACTAATCCCCGTAGTCTGACTCAGTCTTTAAGATGCTTTGGGAGAACTTGGAGCTCAGGACCATCCTTTGGAAACCTTTTGCATCATCTGGTGTGAGCCTAAATCGAAGGTATAGCCTCTCAGCGAGGTTCCCTCAGGTGGGCCCTCATCTTTTAATTATACATGGTCTTCATGATCTGTCCTCTCCAATAGAAAAAAGTGTATTTTTTCATATACAATTCCCTGAATACCCTTCAGGGCTCTCTTCATAGCATCTGCACTTCCATCCTGCTCCCCCAGTCCTGTGATCCTTGACCAAACTAGCAGGCATTCCTAATCTAGGCTCTTCTTGGAAGGATTGAAATGGGAAAGCAGCTTTCCAGGAAAGGAAATAAGCTGGGCACAAAGGGATGAAGAACCCCCATAGAGCTTTGGCAGATGTGGGTCAGAGTTTTAACATTCACACGTGCATAAGCAGGGCAGCTTCCTTGGGCCCCTGCACCTGCCCACCTCCGGGAGAGCCAGGTGTGCAGTGCGCTCGGGACAGCTTTCTGACCATCACAGCATCCGGTGCCGAGGGGCGGGGTCGGTTTCTCTCCCCGACGTTAGCGTAGCCCAGCCATCAGGTGGATTACATGAGCAAGTGAAGAATGAAACCGCTGAGGAGGGGGTTGTTCTAGCCATGGGGGCTGGGCCCTTGGGCAGCGTGGGCTGGCCTGCAGTTGATGGGCCCAGATGGATGCCTTGTGTGACGCTCCATTCTCTACCTTGTTACAAGTGGAGGTCGAACATGTATAGCACTTGCTTGTTGATTTCCAGGGAGAATTGTTTCAGCATTTCAAAATTCAGCTTAATGCTTGAAGGTCTCTCCCTGAGCTTTGCCTCCAATGAGCATGCCTCATTTCAGGAATCCTCACTGGATTTTTGCCTATTACCGCCGTGTAATGAGAGAACGATACTGTAAAATGATGTTGGGCACACCTCGTTTAGTAAAGCCCTGTTATAATTGCCTCATTATTCTACCTTCCCCTGGCCAGTCAAATCACACCCCATGGAAGTGGTGAGAAACAATGTAGCACTCAACTTCAAATTCCAGATGCCTGAGTCACAGGTGTTGGACTCTCCCCAGCCCTACGGTGGGATTACCTGTGTCTCCTGGAACTGGTATTGCAATAGATACTCGCTGCATTCGCTTTTGTTGCACACATGGCACCTAACCTGGGCGGGAAAATTTAACAGTTATTTATTACTTCTCAATGTCTGTGGGTTTCCATTGAATGGAAATTCAAGAGTTACAGCAGAATTAGAGCATCTGATCGCTGGATCACAAAGTCACCCCTTCGCCGCCTCCCAACTCCCATTCTCATAGAGACCTGCTCATCTCAACTCTGGGCCACCCACATGGATCTCCCAACACTGGTCCAGCGTTTAAGGGTAAAATCTCTTCCCAAGATGTTTTAATGTTCATCTGTTTGAGGAATCTTGTTTCTGTTTGATAGGAGACGTTTGGGGTCTTAGAAAGTTGTGAAGGAATGGCATATCTCCTTTAACTCTGACTTCCACAAACATCCTACTCCAGGTACTACAAAAAAAACCTTCCAGAATAAAAGTGTTGCGGAAATAAACAAAGAGCACTCAAGTGAGAACAAGCAAAGGCTGTTTATTCAGATACTGCTTTAGTAAGTGAGTAAGGGACCATCACTTGTGTTTGGCAGAGTTTCAAAGGTAGGCTAGGAAGAGGGAAAGCTTTGTGGTGGAAAAAAGGGAAGGCTTCAAGTGTGCCCTGGTTGGAGTTTGTTGGCCTGGGGAAGCTGGGATCGGGCTAACGAGAAGCCAGGCATCCTATGTGATTGGTCAGGGGAACATAGTTGGCTTTCTTCAGCTGGTCCTCAGTTGGAAAATGGGGCAAAAATTAGGGAAGCTGGAAGTCATTGGTTAAGTTGGCTGATGGTTACAGAAGTTGTGGTTTGACTGCTCAAACTGGCTGCTGGTCATGGGTCAATGTTTTGTTGTCACGTATGACAACATATGTTGTCTGTTGTATACTCAGTCTCTCTGAGTTCCATCGGCTAGGGGTCATGGAATCATAGGGAACATTTTCGCAAGACGTGGGTAATGGAAACAGCAGAGGTGACCAGTTATCCTTCAAACAGGGCTGGGTGAGAGAGGGGAACCCTCAAGCATTCCAGGCCACCTGGCCCAGCGGTGATGTTCTGAGAAAAACCCAACCCATCCAAGGAGATTGGATTGGACCCACTTCTCCACCACTGTGCTCTCCATGCTACTTCGGGGAGAGGTAGGGTCCATCCTGAGACTGTCCCTTCCCCATCTGCAGATGGACTTGGAACGCTGAGCATAGCCTAGAACACCTGCCAGAGGCTCCCTAGGGCTGAGGATTCTAATGACCTTGGGATTCTCTGGTGTTTCTGGAAACTGCTGGAAGATTTCCAGGGTCATTGTTAAGTTTCTTGCTAGTCAGTTAAAAGATTAAACTCCATTTTCATACGGCCCAGGTTGGAAGAGAGGAAGAGAGACTTAAGAGGCATCAGAGGCTCAAGAAAGGGGGTCAGGACCGTCAGGAAGTCCTCAGTGGTTGAAGCACATTCGTTCTTTATTCATTCAACTAACGGTTATTGAGAACGTCCTGTGTCCCCGGTTCCGTGGTGAGCGCTGGACAGTCTTTTACTGCGAGGATGGAGAAGAAGACCCATGAAACTTGCGGGGAGTGAACACACAGGCGGTGGTGTTGTGCGGTTAGCGACCAGGGGGGCCCTGGAAGAGGATTCGAAGGGGAAGGTTGTGAGGCAAGGCTCCTGGTGGTTTGAGGGTGATCAGTTGTCCCCCCACGCAGTACCCCCTGGACTATGGGAGTCAAAAATGCCAGGATGGGCTTCCCTGGTGACACAGTGGTTGAGAGTCCGCCTGCCGATGCAGGGGACATGGGTTTGTGCCCCGGTCTGGGAAGATCCCACATGCCGCGGAGCGGCTGGGCCCGTGAGCCATGGCCGCTGAGCCTGCGCGTCCGGAGCCTGTGCTCCGCAACGGGAGAGGCCACAACAGTGAGAGGCCCGCGTATCGCAAAAAAAAAAAAAAAAAAGCCAAGAGTCACAGTGAGTGCTGTCACGCCTCCTCTCACACATCTGAGCCCTGAGTGTGCTGTTTCTTCTGACTGGAATGCTCTTCATCCAACTTTATGCCTGACTACCTCTGACTCACCTTCCAAGTGACTAGACATCCTTTCATCCGGAAAGCCTTCCCTGATGCCCCAAAGTTGGGCAAGGGCCCCTCCGCAGAGCTCCTTCTCCAGTGCAAGCCCTTAACCCCCTGCCAGGTGGGACCATGTTGATTGAAGTCACCGCCACACTCCCTGTGCCAGCCGGCATCTGTGCCATGAGGGACCCTCAGCCAATATGAATTGAAAGGTGGGCGGATGGAATGGCCTGACTGCTTACCTAAAACCCCCATTAGATACAACTTCCCCAGCAGCCAGCACACTGCCTTGCACATGACAGTGGGAGGGCAGGAATGAGAAAGCGGAACTGACCGCGCAGCTCCTAGGCATGCTTTGACCGTCTTGGCCCACAGTTTCAGACACACCACACCCCTCTGCCCTCTCCCCCTACATCCTGGCCAAGGAACGGTCTGACAGTGGCTCTTGGAGATGTTGATTGGTTAACTGACCTTTAGTGTAAACGACTTTTTAAGTAACCCACCATAATTTGTTTCTTGAAATTAAATAGTTGAAGTCACGCAAGCACACGTTTGGGTGCAAATCATCCCCGAACTCCTGGTGGTGAGTGTGGGCCGTATCATGACTCTAGGTTCACGGCACTGTGGCACAGTGGTGTGAAGAAGCTGAGATTTGTTATTTCTCAGGCATTTCTAGCCCTTTATTTATGATGATGAAATGAAGGGCGGTGTCCCTTTCTGACATCTGTCTGAGTGGAGGAAACTGCCGGAGTGGGAAGCCTTCTTTCCCAGGCACAGAGGGTGTTACAGATCCTCACGGGCTGGTCCCGGAGGCACGACTGACCCAGTGTCACGGGGAGGGGCTGCAGGGCTGGGCCACAGCGGGGCCTGGGCGCACACTGCCCTCAGTGGCTGGAGACCCGGTCTGGGGACACCTAGGCTGGCCCCGTCCTCCCTTCCAGACCCCTCCTCCCCTTCCAAGCCTGAGCAGTAGTTTAAGTCTCTTCTATCCCCCATCTCTTCCTTCCGCAAGGATAGAGTCCTGGATGGCAAGGACCCCAGCACGTTCTGACTGTGCCTTTACCCACCCCACCTCCAGCGCCGCTCCACGTGTCCAGAGTTTCTGCATACCTGAACCCCCTTGTAGGAGAGGAAGACTCGCTCAAGTGAAGAACCTCCAAGCTCCAATGGGGGGCGCAGTCTAGGGACTGGAAAGAGGAAAGATGGGGGAAATTGCTCTAGTAGTTGAGTCGAATCCAGAGTCTTTGTATTTTAAAATATATGTGTAGAAGGATCACATTTTATCTGGTAACATTATGACAAACTGAGAGAGGAAAAAAAGCCCTATAAACATTTGGTTCAACTGAGTAAAAATAATTACTATCATCTTTCTCAATCACACAACTACTGCATAGCATTAAACACATGTATCTTTAAACCATGTAAGTTCCAGTTTTTATATGTTCCACCTTCATATTTTATTCTTCAGATAATATGACATGATATGATGCTTTGCTCACCGTTAGAGGGAGCATGGATTGTAAACAGGGAGCTCAGAGAGAAAAGAATTCTTTGCTCAGTCAGGGCAGGGGCCTCTGGCTGTTCTGGAAAAGTCCATGAGTCTCCATTTGTTTTCTAAGCCTCTCGATCTAGAGCAAGGACCTTCTGAATTCCCACAACGTTCATGCTTTGTGGTAATACATTGGAAGCTGGATTCAGCTAGTAGCAAAATACGGTGACGTGTTCCGGCTTCTAAAACAGACTAATTCTCCCTGCTAAATAAGAAAAATTTCACCAATTACTATAATCAGCCATTGAAATAGTCTACGGGGGAAGAGAGAGAAGCACCATTATTCATGTCACTTAAAATTCAACCAGGCCACCAATTTATCTCAGGCTGTTCGTCCTTTTTTGAACAATGCTGCGGGGATCAGTATTAGAAACGGGGGGATGGTAGATGTAAAGCAGTTTGTCAGCCTAATTGTTTCAACTATAAAAATGCAGAAGAAGAAAGTGGGTTCAAATCAAGTATGACATAGAATCCCAGGCGCTCCTCCTAAGAGCACCTTTGTAGAATGGCATGCTTGTAATTATGGAGTTCGATATACTCCTCATACAGAATTGTAATGCAATTGTAAACGTCATTGAGGAAGCAGTGTGTAGTTACAGGAATCAGATAAACCTGAGTGGAAAGGCCTGCTCTGCTACTCATCAGCTTTTTGTTCCTGGGTGTCCTCATCCAGAAAATGAGGAATAGCGACAGACCCTCCTCACCGGGCCGTTGAGAAAATGAAACAAAATGAAGCATGTGATGCTCTTAGCGCACAGAGCAGCGTCTACCAGCACGGAGTAAGCTCCGTGCGGCTCTGTCCGCTTTGCTCATCCTGGACCCCAGGACTGACCCCAGCACAGGACCCATCACAGATGCCCCCCAAATACAGGGTAAGTGGATTAATTAGTGAATGGTAGCCGACCTGATATTATTATTTTACAATGCTTGATGTCGAAATGTCGGTACAATATTCCATTACGTGGACGTAACTTCCTTAACCTTCTACCTCCGTGCCTTTCTGGGTGTTCAGTATTTTTTAACAAGTGTCTCTGTGATGAACATCTCCCTCCATACAGCTTTGTGTGGAGGGGCAGGGCTTCCTAGCGTGACAGAACACCCAGATCTGAAAAGCAAATCTTTGAGCAGCTTAAAGATAAAGCCTATGAGATCATCATCTAAAATCAAGGGAAGGCAGAATGTTCAAGCTGGAGGGGGCCCGGGGGCCCGGGTCCTCACGGGAGCCACACGAGGTTGATCTAGCAGAGGAGAAGCAGCAGCTGATGCCAGCTCTCTGACCAGAACCCAGGTCCCAGCTCCTGGGTCAGAGTGTCTCTGCTCTAGACCAGTTTTTGTGTATGCACGCTTGCATGCATGTGCGTGCGCCTGTGCACATGTGGACACGGATGCTACTGAACGTGCACCTGTGTAGCCTGCACTTGACCCAGATCACAGAAGGTTAGAGTTCAGGCCATCCGACCCCTCATTTTTCAGGTGAGGGTAAGTGACTTGGAGGGCTTTATGGAACATTTTGGTGTCTTTTCCTACTGTGGAAATTTGAACAGAAGGGCATGAAAAAGGCTAGGAAAAGACTGCCAGGTTCACTGCCATGAAACCACACACAGCATCACTTACCTGGGCGAATTCAACCTGAATTCCAGAAATCCAGTTCAATAATGACACTGAGGTCACCAGACAGAGGGAAAGGGGCTCCTACTGACCAGGTTGTAAAGTATGGGCCCCGACAGAAAAGCCTCCCCGCAGCCAGCAGAGATGTCTGGAAGCCTCCTGTGCGCCACACAGAGTCGCGGGGCTCTCTGTCCACCGGACACGGGGGAGGAATGCGGGTGGTGGACAGCCCGAGCCGCCCCATCCCGCCGTGTGTGAGAGGAGCATCCCTGTCGCACACTCGTGGAGAAGGCCGGCAGAGGCATGAATGGCAAAGAAGGGAAGGACCTTAGCGGTCAGATCATCCAGTCCCCTCGTTCAGCAAGAGAGGAAATCGGGCCCCGGGGAAGGATCTGGGCTGCTCAAGTCCCGTAACTGGCTGGTGTCTGAGGCTGCCCTGACTTCTGCGCAGACATTCGCATCGCATCTGTCTTCTCCATCCTTGAAAATTAGTGTTCAGTTATTCTCGGCATTACGAGCGTTTGCTCGAGCGAATGTCACGTTCATAATAATGGGCCTAACGACCCACAGCAGTCGTTCTAGTGTCATTCGGACGTTGTACGTTCCCACTGAGATGAATGATGTGACCGTGAACTTCTTCAGCAGACATTCCTGAGTTGCACCTGACCCAGGATGCAGGCGTGTCCGAGGAAAGGCAGTTGTGGGTTCGAGAGTCTGTTTCCCTGAGGGATCACAGGGCATCTGGGGACAGAACTCATTCAAGGGAAGAGAGGACGACATAAGAAGCCCATTCTCATGACTGAGGGCAGCGCAGGTTTTGGGTGCAGTGTGGTGACTGTCCGTCGAGTGACCTAACACGTAGTAAGTCCTCGGGAAACGACTACAGGCTAAGAGGGAGATTTGCTGCGAAAAACTCGGCAGGCAAAGGAGCGGCAGGCAGCACTGCAGGCCTTCATAAGAGACACCAGAAATGTCAGGAAAAGGATGTCGGTGGTCATAGAGAGCCCACACTGGTGGCCCCGCAGTTGTGTTGCTTCTGGAGAAAAGCCCCAGCGGCTTCGGCAGGGACGCCAGGCTGCACCAGCAGTTTGGTTGTGATGGCAGAGGGCGCCCAGGCTCAGAGGGTCTACACCAGCATCGAGCACCAGGGCAGACACGTCTTCGCCAGGCCCCAGAAGCGCCGTCACTGCCTTCATAGGAGGGAGAGGTTAGCAGGCCTTTGGCACCGGACGGGAGGCCTGGCCACACAAGACACTGCCTGGGGACCCCAGCAATGGCTGCGGACACTTTGGGAGCTGGGGAGACGGAGGCTCCTGAAAAGACACAGCCAGGAAAACACTGCTTTATTGATGTGGAGACTCTCACTTTACCCCCCAGGCCGGCGTTGGCAGATCCTACCAACGTCCCTTTGTCCATCCATCTGTCTTTGAGGTGGAATCATTCAAAGATGAGGCACCAGGAGCCAGGGCACCTGGTCTTCGCATCTGCACTTGGCCAAACTCCCTCTCAGCTGCCCTGGGTCTGGAGGAAACAGAACCATGACGAAGCTGATTTGTATTCTGCCAACTCAGGGAAAATACAATTAACGTGGCAGCTCGACTCAGCAAAGCCCATGGGAACGGCCGAGAAGGAAAGGGCTCCCGCAGCTCAAAGTGATATCAGAGAAAAGACAAGGCCACCCTTCTAGTCCCACAGTGTGTCTCCCCTCCACTGCCCACAAGTCGGTGAAAGGGGAAAGAGGAGGAAAGCTGGCAGCCGGGCGGCTGGGAAGAACCTTCTGCCTCTGGGGGTGAAGGCGGGGCATCCGGCAGAGCGGCGGGGATCCCTGCTGCTTGGCCGTCGTCAGGGCTCAGCCCCCAGCGGAAGGGAACCGTCACCAGGCCCTGCTGCTCCTGCAGCTCTGAGGGCACGCCTTCCAGCGGAGACCAGAGGCCTCCCAGGCACCAGAAAGGAGTGGGACCAGTTGCTGTATCACATACCCACCTCGCACATCATCACGTGTCAAGAGACGGAAGATCAGGCAGATATTAGCAACCCCCTGAAGCCGAGCTGTGAAGGCTGGGATCAGTCTTCAGCCACTTCCCAGCTAACAGACTCCCAAAACATGGAAGAGAGAACTGCTTCCTAATGCCTCCGACTGGCACTTGCTTTCCCTGTAGTGACTCTTATTTATATTTAGAGACAATTTGATAAGCTTCATAGATTTTTATTTATTTAACATTACTTTAGCCTTTTTGATACATTCAACTAGAGTATTCTCTAAAGTTTTCAATTATTTTAACGTTTTTTCGTGATTTGAACAAATCAGGGCTCAGCTTCTCCTGGCTTGAGACTCCTTTACTGCTCACGCAGCTGCGAACACAGAGGCAGGGGAGAATGGCCCACCCCTTGCTCCCTGCTTGCCCATTTGTATTCGTGTCTGTCTGCACTTGTATCTGTATATCTAGGCATTGTTAAATTGTTCGGTTTCAATATCTGCCTTTCCTTATGAGACTAGACTCATTATTCATTCATTCTACAAAAACTTAAAGAATATTGACACTGGATTTGAATCCAATATCAAAACTGTGTCTGATTGGTTCTCATTTCACAGACTTTATATGAATTCCACATACAAACATAATTTTTTAAAAATTAATAGCTTGGGCTTCCCTGGTGGCGCAGTGGTTGAGAGTCCGCCTGCCGATGCAGGGGACACGGGTTCGTGCCCCGGTCCGGGAAGATCCCACATGCCGCGGAGCGGCTGGGCCCGTGAGCTGAGCCTGCGCGTCCGGAGCCTGTGCTCCGCAACCGGAGAGGCCACAACAGTGAGAGGCCCACGTACCCCCCAAAAAAAAAAAAAAAAATTAATAGCTTAATTCCAGAACTTACTGAATAAGATGGTGATATTAATGAAATGATTTAATACAGTTTAATCTAGTTTTATTGAGAGGAATATGGAAGCTTTATCCAGACAAAAGGAGCTGAAAATCCCACACTGGTGATGGAGGAGGGCTGCAAATGGGCAGAGGTTGACACGATTCGCAGAGGCATCTTTCGTTAACAAGCGATAGTGCCGATGGTATTTTATTTTCAAGTTTCAGTTGTTTTAAGAAGAGATTTTCCAGTGGGAGGTCTGTGAGTACTAACTGGCTCCTATCTAGCCCACACTTCCTGTTTGGTTGATAAAAAAGAAAAAAGTCAAAAATAATAGATACGTTTCAAATCAAGTGTTAAGTCATTTAAACAACTCCTAGCGGCAAAAAAAAAAAAAAAAAATGCGGGCAAGTTTCCCATTTTTGCTCCAGTCCAGAGCCATCCTTGAGGACCTAAATGCCATAAAACCTGAATGCAAGATAGATACTCACATTCCTTAATGTCCACTTTAAGGAACATTAAAGTGTTCCTTAGGGAACACTTTAAAGTTACTGGTTTTGACCTTAAAACTTAATCATTTACTAGGAAATCATTTTTCAGGTGTTTTCAAATGTAAAATATTCAAGTTCATTGCCAGAATCCCAGTAGTGCGGAAAGAAACCTACCAGGCTTATCTTTATTCCTCTTTCTGGGACATATCCATTGCATTTGTTAACTGTGAAACTTTGGGTAAATGACTTCACTTCCCTGAGCAATGACGGTGCTCCAGTCAGGAAGGATAATAATCTCTCTCTCCCAGGGTGGTTTTTGGGTTTACATGCTTAGGTAGAGGGATGAAGGTGACTCTCTGAGATGCGTTCATGTATTTGCTCAGTCAGCAAATATTTATTGTCTGGCCCAGGCACTGAGCTGGGTGCAGGGGAATCTACTGACCAACAGCATTGGAGGACACCCTGGATTTCCCCTCATTCTTCCGTGGTGCTGCACCTGGACTCTCACTAAACCTGGCCAGGTTCCCTGCTGGACACAGGACCTCCGGTCACCTTCCTCTGCTTTGCCCTCTGATTCCCTGGGAAGCGTCACTCCAGCCCCCAGAGAAAGACCCCCCCGCCCCTCGCACATCCTGGAAGGCCCTTCTCCCCCTGATGCCCTGCCTGCCCCTCCACCAGGAGCATCAGGCTGTTTCTTCCCCGAGCCTGGAAGGACTTTCCTCCTCTCCTAGGAGATGATTTGTTGCTCTAAGTTGGTGGTTCCCAAACTCACATTCCCAGCACTGGCGCTGGGTAGCTACAAAGAATAACCAGGGAACTCCTTTAAAATACAGATTCTCTGACCCTGCCCCAGGCCTACTGGGAATCAGATGACTTTGATATGAAGCCAGGTTTGGGAACCACTGCTTCTGGTCACCGGATTATTTTTGTTTGGTCTTTTCAGAATCAGCAGGCCTTTCCCTCTGCCCCTTCTTCCACCATCTGACCATTCTTATCTGCTTCTTACTCATCTCTCCAAAGCCTTACTCTCAGGTCTTTGTAATCTCACGCACAGAAATCTCTACTTATCGCTGCACAGAATCAAAAGGATTGGATTTTGTGTGTTTATAGCCAGCTCTTGGCCCTGCACCATGCAGAGGATGTGCTATAGATTGGATTTTAAGGACACTTCACTGTTAAATTCCAAGCTTAGGTCTGTGGTTTCTCCACAGTGAATAGGCTGTTAATCATACTCTCTGCAGTACCTCCTGGGGTGAAGGAGGAAGAGGAGGGACTGATCACAGGAACTTTTTTTATTTTTTACCGTCTTTATTGGAGTAAAATTGCTTTACAGTGGTGGGTTAGTTTCTGCTTTATAACAAAGTGAGTCAGCTATACATATACATATATCCCCATATCTCCTCCCTCTTGCGTCTCCCTCCCACCCTCCCTATCCCACCCCTCTAGGTGGTCACAAAGCACCGAGCTGATCTCCCTGTGCTATGTGGCTGCTTCCCACTAGCTATCTGTTTTGCATTTGGTAGTGTATATATGTCCATGCCACTCTCTCACTTCACCCCAGCTTACCCTTCCCCCTCCCCGTGTCTTCAAGTCCATTCTCTACGTCTGCATCTTTATTCCTGTCCTGCCCCTAGGTTCTTCAGAACCTTTTTCTTTTTTAGGTTTCATATATGTGTTAGCATATGGTATTTGTTTTTCTCTTTCTGACTGACTTCACTCTGTATGACAGACTCTAGGCCCATCCACCTCACTACAAATAACTCAATTTCGTTTCTTTTTATGGCTGAGTAATATTCCATTGTATATATGTGCCACATCTTCTTTATTATTCATCTGTCCATGGACACTTAGGTCCTGGCTATTGTAAATAGAGCTGCAGTGAACATTGGGGTGCGTGTGTCTTTTTGAATTATGGTTTTCTCAGGGTATATGCCCAGTAGTGGGATTGCTGGGTCATATGGTAGTTCTATTTTTAGTTTTTTAAGGAACCTCCATACTGTTCTCCATAGTGCCTGCACCTACTTACATTCCCACCAACAGCGTAGGAGGATTCCCTTTTCTCCACACCCTCTCCAGCATTTATTGTTTGTAGATTTTTTGATGATGGCCGTTCTGACTGGTGTGACGTGATGCCTCCATTTCTCTAATGATCAGTGATGTTGAGCATTCTTTCATGTGTTCGTTGACAACACAGGAACTTTTTTAAAAGTCCTTAAACTTGATTGATTTCATCTTTATTATGGCTACAACATGGTTTTTGTTTGTTTCTTAGTTTCTTTAATTTACACGCAGTAAAATTCACCCTTTTTAGTGTAGAGTTCAGTGAGTTTTGGCAAACATACATATTCAGGTAACCAACACCCCAGTCAACACACAGAAGCCCTCATTTCCCTTGTTCCCTTTGTAGGCAACCCCTCCCTCTGCTCTCAGCCCCTGGGAGCCACTGATCTGTTTGCTGTCCCTATATGTTTGCTTTTCCCCGAATGTTGTATGTCATATAAATGGAAACACACAGTATGTTAGCTACAGCATTTTGAAAGATTGTATATGTAAGTACCTACTGAAGAAAGGGCGATTTCTTCTAATTTTTTTGCTTTCTGGCACTTATAATCTGATATGATGTATCATCTGTGGATCTTAATCCTTTTTGCAGTACATGTGATCTATTAGAAAAATGAAGATGAAGCAGGCATGTCATCTCGTCCTTCAGCGGGTAAACACAGACTAGCAAGGCCCTTTGTAAAGGTCAGTTGTAGCTTCCTAATGTTCTCTCCCATGGCCAAAATAGTCCCTCCTCCCACTTCGCCTCCCACCATACCTACTACCCTTTGCAAACCCCTCTCTCTGACATGCCCAATAGTTGGGGGGGGGGGAGGGACCATTCCCTGCCGCTGGACTAGGAGGCATGGCAAGGTTCATGTTGCCAAAGGCTTCCACTGCTACCCCTTGATCTGAGTAAGCATCTTCTGGCCTCTTTCCTACCACTCCTGTCTTCTCTTTCTTTGAGGAACAACATATATACAAAAGAAAAATACTTGATTTATAGGATTCCAGAATACTGAAATGCTCCAGGAAAGCGTGGGATGATTTAACCCTTCCCAAAGGAGAAGAGAGGAGAAGGCGGGCTTCCCCACACTCAGCAAATGAGTACCGGACAGGTAACTCCCGTGCTCAGGGTGAAGAGGATGCCCCTGGCCGTGGGGAGTCACGATGCGAGTCTGCAGCGAGACTGGGAGGCAAGAGAAGGCCACTCGGGGTTCAAGGAAAGCCAGCAAACGTTACATTTCTTTTCCCAGATCCTAGAGTTACCAAATGTCCCTCAGACAAAATCCCTCCCGAACCAGGCCCCGAGGTTCTTTTCTTGTCTATAACATCAAACCCAACCATCGTTTCCACACTAATCCCATGACTCATGCCATCCACAAGAATAGACATCATTTTCAAGGAAGAAACAAACAAACGGTCAGTGAAAAAAGGTTTCCCCCCAAAGGCCAGGCTCTCAGAGCACTCCTTGAAGATTAGCAGTGTCTGAAGTTTCTGACCCAGATAGTCTATGAGGCATCGGCTCCAAGCCCAAACCCCAGAAGAGGCAGGACTCACTCCTGTGCTGTGTCTATTGCCAACTTGCGGGAGGCTACGAGTAAAATTATATTTTAAAAAAATTCCAGTCCATGTATTAGGCTTTTCCTTGAATGGAGCGGTGTCTCCGCGCAGTCCAATCTGTGCCGCCAGCCTAGGACTCCAGTCCGTGTTTTCCACCCTCCCTTCACCTGCCTTTCCGTAGTCCGGGCTTGGGTCCCACAGACCCGGGGCCGGCGGTCGCCCGCAGGAGTTCCAGCTGCCGCCGCCGACAAAGGACGGTCCTAGGGGGTCCTGGAGTGCGACTGGGCCGGTGAGAACTCCACCTGCATCACAAAAGCGAGGGGAACACCTGTGCCAGGCTGACTGCCAGAGGCAAGTACTGCCAGCTGGAGGCTGGTGACTTTGAGATGCTGAATCCCTGGAATGGTGCGCGCTGCCCCGGTCCGAAGGGCGCGAGAGAGAATGTGTGAGAGAGGGCGAGAGGGCCCAGGTGCCGAGCCCTGGTGCTGTAACGGGGCTTTGACACCCTGCAAGCAGTGCTTCTGGGAAAAGGGCTTCTGATCTGGGCTCTGCGAGGTCTGGTGTTCTTTTGGGAGCAAGATGACGGGAGACTCCATCACTTAGAGTGCTTGGGGTGCTGTAGCTACTCTCCCAGTCCTGCAGCCCGCCGGGCCCCCAAGCGGGGAGCGAGTAAAGAAAAGTAAGGAAAACCTGGTACAAGATTGCTTCGTGCAGTGTGTGTGTGTGTGTGTGTGTGTGTGTGTGTGTGTGTGTGTGTGAAAGCAAAGCTGAGATTTACTTGGTCTAAGCTGCTAAATGTGCGGCGTTTTCGAGACTTGTTAAAGACGAGGTTCTTTTTAATTCAGAACAAATTAATTTGTTGTTACATAACAAGGACCATCATCATCATCATCATCAGTGCTTTCCATAAGCATAAACACTCACACACCCCAAACTGGAAAACATCACCAAAAAGGGGCTTGCCTGCCTTTGGAGGAAAGATAAAGGATGTAGGTTCCTCGAATTGTCATGTTAAATTTGAAGTCCTTGGTTCTGTTTGTTTCGCTTTTTCTTCTTAAGGAGTAAAAAGAGCTTCAAATTGCATGTTTGGTTTTCCCCTTTTGAAACTTAGCATGGTGTTTGGTTCTCCCTGGAAAAGGCTTTAATTTGTCTGCCTCTCCTTTGGCAGCCAGCTCTCAGGGCTTTGCTTAACTCCGAGTGGGGACTGGATTCCTCCCGGCAGTGGGTGAAGAATAGAACCGATTCTCGCTCGTCCTTGGCACAATACCTAGTCATCGCCATCCGCTCTCCAGAAGTTCAGTCTTCTGAATAGGTGTCGTCATTTCTTCCCACGTTCTCTACTGTTTCACATCCTTAACAATCGCAAGGAAGCTCTTTTGATTTAGAAGCCGAAGAGTTGGGGAAATCATGGATTCCATCAGATTATTCATTTAGAGGGTTCTCCACCTGTTATGTGCTACTTATGTAATGAGACGGGGGGGTCGGGGGAGAACAGGAAGTCTAACCACTGCTTCTCCAGGTCCATCTTTACTTTTTCCAGAACGAGAGAATTGCGAAGTCCTTTGTACAGCTGAAAGGGAACTAGGGGCTCCTCTTGTGCAGGTCCAGTCAGTTCACAGATGGAGGACTGGGTGGCCCTCAGATGGCCATTTCCTCCGAATGAGTCTGTAGATTCGGACCCGTGGTCACTGCTGACCTAGGAATTCAGCGCATGTATCACAGGCAGGTAGCTCTGAGCCTTAAGAAATGCCATGCTGGACAGTCAAAAAGCACAAACCTGACTTTGGAAAGGCTCGTTCCTCTTGTTCTTTTCAGTTCTACTATAATAACACCACTCACCAGACTACACCTGCTCACTTGAAATGTTCAAGTTGGAAGTTCACTACATTTAATCTATTCAGGAGGGATTTCTTTCTTTTTAAATCAATATTGGAGCTGAACTACTTAGACTCAGTCCCTAACAGCGTATGTGTATTTGACAGACTTTCTTTTATGTTCAGCTGCTGGCTAGTAGTTGAATCCCAAGGCTGCTGAAAATCGGTCATAGAACTAAGAATGGCAACCGTTTCTCAAAAGTTGATTGTGTAGCATTAACTATACTAAGGGCTCTACTCATATCGTCCCAATTGATTCTCATGTCATTCTTAAGAGTTACCTAATATTATCCCCACCTTACAGATCAGAAAACTGAGGCTCCCAAAAGATGAAGTTACTAGCCTGTTATCACTCACCTCCTAAGTGAGGAGAAGAAGCCAGGTCTGTCTGACTCCTAAGCCCAGGGTCTTTCTGTACCACTCTATTGCTCTAACCTACACATAACCTACACAGATTTTTTAGGACAAGATAAATTTTATTTTATTTATTTTATTATTTTTTTTTTTTTTTGTGGTACACGGGCCTCTCACTGTTGTGGCCTCTCCCACTGTGGAGCACAGGCTCCAGACGCACAGGCTCAGCAGCCATGGCTCACGGGCCCAGCCGCTCCGTGGCATGTGGGATCCTCCCGGACCGGGGCACGAACCCGCATCCCCTGCATCGGCAGCCAGACTCTCAACTGCTGCGCCACCAGGGAAGCCCCAAGATAAATTTTAGATAAATGACCGTGACCTTAATGTTCTGTCACTCGTGAAGGGGTATACAACCACTTAGACAAAATGCGCTGGAATTATAGGAAACATTGGTACACTGACAGCTAAGCTGACTGCCCCAAACCATAGTCCATATTCAGACCAGTCTCTCGCTTCCCAGTGAGAGGTTGGGATGGATGGGAAGAAGGAAGAGGAAGTGCCTCTGTGTCCCCCGAGAGGGAATCTCCACTCCTCCAGAGGCCTTTGCGTTGTGTCCAGTGGACTAGAGGAGAGCGGGGGATTGCTTGAGCAGAGATTTAGTGCAAAGGGAAGAGTATTTTATGTTTTTAATCAACCAAGCCCTGAGCTAAATATTTATGCCAAGAGAAGGTGAGTCCCCCGTGGAGAGACCTTTCCAATGGCGCTTAAACTGTTCTGCTGCAGTATTTTATCATGTCTTTGTTGGGGCAGAAAAATTTTCCCATCTTCTTGGCCCTACATCTTCTAAATCATACTTAACCCTCCCCCCAGCTTCCAACAGGACAATAGAAATGTGAAATGTTCAACCTCAATAAAAAGTCAGAAATGATCATCATTGAAAAGTCTATATTCCTGAAAACTGGCCTCTAATTTCTGTCTGTATAATCCAAGGGAGTGATTGAGGAGTGAGAAGCTAGTCTGAAAGCTAATATATCTCCACTTTTTTCTAATTCCTTAATATTTAATGTTTTCTCCTTTTAGTTTATCCTGTAAGTATTCTTGCTGATTACTTCTCAGTAAGACACGGTTATGTTACTGGGGAGGATTTAGGGAACAGCCTCCATCGTCAACATTTTTCCTTCTAAAATCTCCGTATGTCCGTGCATACACGCACACACAGTTCAGTCATTGTGTGGCTTTTACAAATAATCGTAGTCAAAATACGTTTTTCATATTGCTAGCTCAGTTGTTCATCCTTTACTGATTGGAACTGGTGACGATTTGGACAGGGACTAAATTAAAGCTCACCCCTGACCTTAGTTGCAGCCAGAGGAAGACAAGTGTCTGCTAAATAACCAGAAACCTTGATCAATACTATGCAGTGATGGAGGAAAGGGAGAGGTTGTAACCACGTAAAGTGAGCACTTTTGGAAGCAAAAAGTGTTTCAATTAAAATGCTAATCCTAAACCTCACCAAGGTAAATCTGCTTAAGGGACACCAGACCGAATTTCTTTACGATGGAAAATTACGATGGAAAAAAGAAAGTGTTCTCAAACGGGCAAAGGAAAACTCCATCTGGAAAAGGAGAGAATGAGAAAGCCCCGCAGCTCCAGGCCCACATGCCCTCATCTCCAGTTAAGCCTTCACAAAGTGAAAGTTCCCTCTCTACAGCACAAAGCTGGCCCAGTCCCTCCGGGATTGGGAACCTGTAGGGCCTCAGTTTCCTAAGCACCCCTTGGCCCAGACTCTACCAGAGCATGCATCCTGCAGCCCCCGGGACCTGCCACATGTCCACTGTGACCTCTACTTGTCTTTCACTGCTTAGCCCCTCCCCGCACTCACTGAGCACTTGGTACCCGCCCATATCCTAGTACTTCTCAGACTAGATTAGTTCAACATCTGTCAGTGTATCTTACTTATGTCTCCATATCTAGTCTGTCCATCTTCAGGACAGGAGCCAGGTTATATTCCTTATTCCTTACATCCTTTCCCTCATCCATCTCTCTTTCTCCTATTTGATTATCTCTTGGAACACGGTAGTTGCTGCATCAATCAGTAATTAATTTAATTACAGAATTCATTTCCCCAGGTGCAGACAGATCGCCTCAGAATGCTGAAAGCATTTGTAGACGTGATCCATCAGTAATGGTGGAGAAACTTTGTCAATCTGGAGAGGTGCTAAAATGCAGGCAAGGAGATGCCAACTTTCAAAAATATCTTTTTAAAAAGTAGTTTCCAAAAAGCATAGGCTGGTGAAATGACGATTGCCAAAGTTCTGGAGCAGGTTACTCAACAGGTGATACGTGAAGATTTAGAGAATCATATGATCTGTATAACCCAACATGAGTTCCCCAGCATCAAGCTATACCAAGCTAACCATATTTCTTTTTTCTGAGATCAGCGAAAAACAGGTACTAGAGGCTAGAGGTGTGTAACCCAGGGGTGTGTTCTGTCATTGTGGAATCGTTGCTTCTGTATCAGAAAATGCGAAGAGCCTGAGGGCTGTCTTAACTGGGCTGCAGCCAATTGATACCAATCTAATTACACCCGGGGACTGCCTGGGTGAGAGGTATCCCAGGGCAGACGTAAAGCCTTGTCATATGGTGTTGACATAGTGTTTCTTAATTTTAGCAAGCATTGGACACAATCTTTCATGGTGTATTTTTTCACGTATTCAACCAATATTCATTAAAACGTGCATTGTGGGCCAAGCGTTGTATTAGGTGCTTATTCAGTGTTTGTTGACTCAGAAGCAAATTATGAATTAGTTGAGAGCTAGGAGAACAAAACCAAGTCGAAAATTGATTGCCTGAAATTCTCTTTGCAACAAAGCAGGAAGTCGATCGATTCATTCACTGGCGTGTTTCCTGGTCTCCCGGGTGCACTGTGTGCTCCACACTCCCTCAGGTCTCTGCTTGGGTCCTCTGACCACCAGCTCTATAAAGCCCCTCCGACCAGTCACTTCCCTTTTCCTGTGTTGCTTGATTTCTCTTCATTGCACTTTTCATTCTTTGCGGTTATCTTGCAGATGGAGTCCTGGCGCTGCCCATTGTCTGTCTCCTTAGAATGTGGTGGGAAGAAGGGGGGCGTATTTCACAGGGCTGGGCCTTTTGTTCCTTGCTGTTCAACCTGTTTATCTATCAGTGATAACTGTTGCCATTCCTGCTAATCAGATTTCCAGATGATGGAAAGTTAGGAGGGAGAGCTGATATGGTAAATAAGAGAATCAAAGTTCATTCTAGTATCATATGCTAAAGCCCTTGGATCGCTGGAAAATTATAATTAAGTGTAAGTTATTCTCATTATTTAAATGGCTGTAACTCTGAGCCCAAACCAATAAAATGAAGGTTAAATACAAGCTCGTGCATTTAGGTTCAAAAAAATCAATGACACGAGTCCAAGATGAAGGAGCTGGGGGACAGCACTGTGCCCACAGGGACTTAGCTGGGAGAAGAAGACGATTTTATAGCTGCCGTGGCAAACGCACAGTATCCAGGTGGCTGGGCATTCTTGGAATGGCATCCGGTTTGAAGAGCCACGTCGTGAAGGGGACATTGACAAACCAGAAAATGACCAGCAGAGGGTGACACCCAGAGAACAGCAGAGGGAATTGAGGGCGTTTAGCTGAAGGAGAGGGGGCTTGGGGAGGTGACATACCTTTTTTTTTTTTTTTGCGGTACGCGGGCCTCTCACTGTTGGGGCCTCTCCCGTTGCGGAGCACAGGCTCCGGACGCGCAGGCTCAGCGGCCATGGCTCACGGGCCCAGCCGCTCCGCGGCACGTGGGATCTTCCCGGACCGGGGCACGAACCCGTGTCCCCTGCATCGGCAGGCGGACTCTCAACCACTGCACCACCAGGGAAGCCCTCATTTCTTTTTTAATGTGAAATGTAAGAAATTATGATAAAAACAAAAGAAAATTATGATTATTCCTATAGCATATAACATTTGTGATTAAAAATACATTTTTACAAAGGAAGTCTGATTCCCAGGGAACAATTTTCTGCTTATAAACATGCAATAATACCAGATGGCCACCTTTCATTTACAGGCTCCAGGTTCATAGAAAAGGGGAGAACCCAGTAGTGTTTTCCCAGTTCTCTCGCCCAAAGATGGCAAAGAGAGAAAAACCAACCTTCCAAGACAATAGAGGAAAACTGTCTCTGTAAGTTTTCAGGAAAAAATACATAAAGGACGACAGCAAGCTACAAATGGACGAACCCAGATTATTTAGAATGTGGGTAGAAGCACTCAAGACTAGAATTAAACAAGACTTAAACACATTATGTTTTCCCACCCTTGGTGCAGCCTATCAGGCCACCTATTCAATAGCTATTTGAAAAATGTAGGCGTGTCATACTTTTTAACTCCATGGGCCAGTTGTTTCTTTGTTTGACTGTCAGAGTCACAGGGAGGAAATAAATTAGGGCCTTTCCAGATCGAATTGACATTATCTAGTGCTCCGTCATGATTGCAGGCTTAAATAATCCTCGTGTCCTAAAAACATTGTGAAACACAGATCAGGAGGTGGAACTCACCACATGTGGTGACTCGGGGGAATGAGAAGCTCAGACACAGCGTGAGGAAAGGCAGGAGCACAAAGTTGGGAACAGAACTTGAAGCAAGCCCGTCCCTCTGTTCGCTAACCGTGGGCAGCAGATGCTACGTCATCCAGCCTGGACCCCTCTGGTGGAAGCCGGGCATGCTGAACTGCGTGAAAGCTTTCCAGCACTGAGCTGCTTGCTACAAACATTCTGGAGTTTTCATCCATTCAAACCCCACCCCCGACTGTTTTCTTCCTGTGTTGCTCAGTGCATCTGTGTCTGGGTAAACTTCAGAAAATCCCTCTCGTGTTTTCTTACGAAAACTCTTTGGCTGGTTATATCTGAAAATATTTTTTTTCAGCTTGTAGTTCTTTTTCTTTCCCTTCTAAGCATTGGAGTCTAAGAGTGTCTCTCTTCTGGCGGTCGGCTCAGACAAAGAGAAAGCTCTGCTCTCAGCCACCTCCACGCACCTCATGGATTCAAGCCGCTGGTCCCGAGTGGGCCCCAGCACAGGCCTGCGAAGTGCTCCCGGCAACCCAGCCCTGCTATTAGAAAACAGTGGAGAAAAAGCCCTCCAGTACAGCAACCTGATCTTTACATTTGATGGGAGCACATTATTAGTAAAGCGACATTTTTCCCTCAAATAATGTATTTTCCCTCCTTATTAGTGGATATATTTGCAGGACACATAAAAAAAATGTATTGGGCAATGATCCATCATTCAGCTTCATTCTGCATCTCTCCCGGGCGCCTTGTGATTCAAAATGAGTACGGAGAGCGTGGTTTGTGCTTATGGATTTATCTGCCTACGAGAGAGGCGAGGCCCCAGCGCAGGAGATGACTACAGAGTGGGGCAGAAGAGCACAGATAATAACACTGCAGGAGATGAGGAGAAACCAGCCAGGCACACATCATTCACTTGTAAGCACCCTCAAGGCAAAGATGTGGACTCTCTGTGTTTCATAGCCTAGCCATGCCCCATAAAACAGAAACAAACAGCCTTACTCGTTGGTTTCATTGCAATCAGCATGAACAGCTCCAATCACACAGATATTGGGCAGATAAACTAACATGATGAGAGGTTTTTCATCTGATTCTGACCTAAATTCGTGAGTGTCATACTTTCTAATTAGAGGCTCAAAAGACGATTGATAGGGCTTCCCTGGTGGCGCAGTGGTTGAGAGTCCACCTGCCAATGCAGGGGACACGGGTTCGTGCCCCGGTCCGGGAAGATCCCACATGCCGCGGAGCGGCTGGGCCCGTGAGCCGTGGCCGCTGAGCCTGCGTGTCCGGAACCTGTGCTCCGCAATGGGAGAGGCCCTCGTACCGCAAAAAAAAAAAAAAAAAAATTCTCCCTGTGAGCAGCAAATGCTCTAAATTCAGATCTTTATTCTGCCACTGACTTGCCAAGTAATACAGAAAAGTTCTCTCACCTCTGAACTCTGATTGACATATCTCCAGACCTTTTATACTAGATCCACGAACTGGAAAAAAAAAAACAACTGGAAATACAGATCCCAGTGCTTGTGGCTTCATCTGTTCGTTTATTCCATCAGTATGTACTGAGCTCCCAGCACACGCCAGGTGCTCTTCTAGGCTTTGGAGGACAACATGCATGAGGGGTCCCTTGATCCTAGGCTTCCTCCTGAATCACAGGGGACCAGGTACGGTTTCCGTCTCCTCGCCAGCATCTCCCTTAGAACAGGTTCCCTTCTTGACCTGTCTCCACAGCCAGCTGCCCTGCATGTCAGTCCATGATATCAGTTACCTTCAGAGCAGGACTGGCCAGATTCCGAGGGTAGATAAAGTGATTCTGAGGGATTATAATTCAACTTTGCTGAAATGTGGTCCCAAGACAATACCACAAATTGTGAATGCAAATGCTAATAAAGGTCGCTAGGGAGAGCCCTTGGCTGCCTGCTCTCAGATCCCACGGTCAGCAGGGCAGGCACCCAGCGATTGCTTGGGGCCATTTCCAAGTCCTTTAGGTAATGCGTGGTGCCTCTGAGAACCCCAACTACAGTGCCCCCTCAGAATGCTGTGGTTGGGAGGACGGGGTGGGAGGAAACGAAACGGAAGAGACAGAGTCAGTTAGGATTTTATTAAAGACACTACGAATATGCTTTTCTGCAGTCATGGATGCATGTTTCATTGTGCGAAACTGTGGCTTCTGGAATGATTTCTATACCCGGAAACTGGAAATTAAGGCTGGCATACTGCTCCATCATCTATAAAACACTCCCTTTTGTCTCTGAAAAGACCTTAGGGAAAAAAAAAAAGAAAAACTTGTGGCAAAAACTGTCCTCCTAATCAACATTATCTGATAAGATTTTAAGCACAAAAGGCCATATTGTTCTACAAATTTTCTTACACAAATGGCACTGCTGTGAAAAATCTCAAATAGAATTATTCTCAAGAGCCTTCCGTTAGGGTGGAAGTTCATTTTCGGGCATGAGTGTTCACACACACCCATGCACGTGCACACACACATACCAGGAAGCAAAAAAGGGAATCTGCACAGACTTTCAGTTCAAGCGTTCCACGTTTTTATCGTGCTGGCTGTTACATAGGTGTATACATTTGGCAAAATTCATCAAAACTCTACACTTAAAATAGGTGTATTTATTGCATACAAATTGTATCCCGGAAAGTTTGATTCAAAAAGTAAAAAGCACACCGAAATTTTTCAATTTTATATTCCTTTCATATTTGCGTATCTGCCTCCAGCTTCCAACATTCTTATTCCCAAGGCTTTGGGTTTGAGGACAGTCAGAATGAGCAGAGCTACTATCAAAAGCTCACTGTATTAGGACTGAAGTTTAGCCAGAAAATTAAACTTAATTAGCCTTAAATTCATGTTATTTGGAGAAAAAAACAAATGCAGACCTCTGAATAACAAAACTGTACGGCACATAGCAGCTTGTACAGCTTGGAAACTCAGCTAAAGCCTGGGAACCAAGGCTTTCCGTGGTGAGCCTTAGCAGGTGGCGAGAAGTAATCAGGGAGTCCATTGTGGTTTTTGATAAACTGAAAAGGCCTGGTTTTAAGCCTGTCAGACAAATACTAGCATTCAATATTTTGAAGCAAATCCTAGTTCCAAGTATTTCTTTTCTGTTGCATTCTTCTGGTTCCTCTTGATAACCAAGGTAATCTTCGTTCTTTGAACTGTTTCTGTAGGAAAGTCGTTGACGTGGCCCACATTGTCCAGCTCTGTTGGGATTTAGGCACATTCCTGGACTGGCCCAGGAAATTATTGGGGGCAGCCTTTGTGCTGCTGGTCCAATCCAGGATGTGCTGATTGTGAAGCCGAGACCCACTCAGATCTTCGGGAGCCTGACGGCAGCCTTCCTCGTCCCAGCCCAGGCTGGCAGCCTCTGTTGGATGCCGGGCCGGGGAGGGGAGGTCTGGGGAGGCAGTGCTTCCCTCTCTTTCCTGAACCACCTCCTTCTACTGCTCCTCCAAAGTCAGAAACACGCAGGTTCTGAACAAAGTCCAGCTTTTTTCCTATGTCCTTTTCATTCCAATTCTCCCTCGTGTCCCAGAAGCACCAACCTGCTTGGCTGGTGAGAAATTCACATTCCCCACTTGGATGTGCCTTTGGACACATGGTAGCAAACTCCCACTCTGGGCTCCCTTGGGTGCTCCTGGCCGCAGGCTAACATGGGGAGTTCAGATCCACATTGATGCGGAGGAAGGGGCAGTATTACTGACAAAACAAACCCCCCCAAACCTCAAAATAGATTAAACAAAGGAAAGCTTGGCCTTAAATGAGATGGGTGTAAAGCAGTCAGCAACTGCGCATCACTGGAAGGTGGAAGTTTCGCAGGTGTTGTTATTATAGTCCTGAGGGTGAGTAATGAAGCTCGAGACACAGAGAGTACCAGTGACGCAAACCCGCTTTCTCCGTACATCAGCTCCCAGCCACTCCTTACGGACACTTGTTGCCCAGATCCTCCCAACGTTCTTTCAGTATTAATAGCATTAAAAGAGTTAAGGGCTTCCCTGGTGGCGCAGTGGTTGAGAGTCCGCCTGCAGATGCAGGGGACACGGCTTCGTGCCCCGGTCCGGGAGGATCCCGCATGCCGTGGAGTGGCTGGGCTCGTGAGCCATGGCCGCTGAGCCTGCGCGTCCAGAGCCTGTGCTCCGCAACGGGAGAGGCCACGGCAGTGAGAGGCCCGCGTACCGCAAAAAAAAAAAAAAAAAAAAAAAGAGTTAATTACAAGATCATTTCAGTTGGCAGCCTTTTCTCTCTTCCATTCTAAGTGTTAGGAATTTGCCAAGTTCACTTTATATACTCTTAATGTCTGTGATTTCACATAATCCCGGGCCAGAGCTCTTCCTTTACTGGGAAGCAAGCCTGTTGTCAGACTCCGTTTATCAATCCGCTTCCAGTTACTCAAAGATTCTAACCTGGGAGGCAGACTGTGAAATAAGGCCGCACAGAGTCCACATTTGTGAGCGCTGACAGTAAATACTCTGCGCAAGCATTGTGAATCCCTCTGGTGTTCCCTTGTGCTGTGAATCAGCGTGGGTTTATCTGGAGTTCTTCCACTTTTCCTCCAGAAAAATTGTACGTAATTTGGAAACGAAGTAATGTACTGTACAATTAGAGGGGAATAGAATCCAGCAAAGGACCGTATCACTAAGGAGTATCACTGTATCACTAAGGAGAGCCATGCCATGTGCTTACTTAATCCCCATCATACGAGTGAACGTTTTCGTTCCGTGGAAACTTAGGTCTCTGAAAACCAGGACTGAGTATCAAACACTGGCTCTGCCATTGACAAGCTGTGTGACAAGTTACTTAATGGACATAAGCTTTGGTTTCCTCGTCTAACTGAAAGTATTAATACCTACCATTATGATTTCATTTTGAAAAGATAATGATGTCCCTGTGTGGTTACATGCACACCCAGGATATAATGACATTCGCGTTTTAATAGTCTTCACAACTTTAACTTTTAAAAAATTTTCCTGTTTAAAACACAGCATCCTACTGGCACAAAAATAGAAATATAGATCAATGGAACAGGATAGAAAGCCCAGAGATAAACCCACACACCTATGGTCACCTGATCTTTGACACAGGAGGCAAGAATATGCAATGGAGAAAAGACAGTCTCTTCAGTAAGCAGTGCTGGGAAAACTGGACAGCTACATGTAAAAGAATGAGATCAGAGCACTCCCTAATACCATACACAAAAATAAACTTAAAATGGATTAAAGATCTAAATGTAAGGCCAGACTCTATAAAACTCTTAGAGGAAAACATAGGCAGAACACTCTTTGACATAAATCTCAGCAAGATCTTTTTTGATCCACCTCCTAGAGAAATGGAAATAAAAACAAAAATAGATAAATGGGATCTAATTAAACTTAGAAGCTTTTGCACAGCAAAGGAAACCGAAAACGAAACAAAAAGACAACCCTCAGAATGGGAGAAAATATTTGCAAATGAAGCAATTGACAAGGGATTAATCTCCAAAATATATAAATAGCTCATGCAGCTTAATATCAAAAAAATAACCCAATCAAAAAATGGGTGGAAGATCTAAATAGACATTTCTCCAAAGAAGATATACAGATGGCCAAAAAGCACATGAGAAGATGCTCAACATCACTAATTATTAGAGAAATGCAAATCAAAACTGTAATGAGGTATCACCTCACACTGGTCAGAATGGCCATCATCAAAAAATCTACAAACAGTTAATGCTGGAAAGAGTGTGGAGAAAAGGGAATCCTCCTACACTGTTGGTGGGAATGTACGTTGGTGCAGCCACTATGGAAGACAGTATGGAGGTTCCTTAAAAAACTAAGAATAGAACTTCCATATGACCCAGCAATCCCACTACTGGGCATATACCCTGAGAAAACCACGATTCAAAAGACACATGCACCCCAGTGTTCACTGCAGCACTATTTACAATAGCCAGGACATGGAAGCAACCTAAATGTCCATCAACAGAGAAATGGATAAAGAAGATGTGGCACATATATACAGTGGAATATTACTCGGCCGTAAAAAAGAACAAAAGAACGCCATTTGCAGCATCATGGATGGACCTAGAGATTATCATACTGAGTGAAGTAAGTCAGACACAGGAAGACAAATATCATATGATATTGCTTATATGTGGAATCTAAAAAAATGAGTACAAATGAACTTATTTACAAAACAGAAGTAGAGTCACGGATGTAGAAAACAAACATGGTTAGCAGGGGATAAAGAGGGGAGGGATAGATTGGGAGATTGGGACTGACATATATACATACAACTATATGTAAAATAGCTAACTAATAAGAACCTGCTGTATAGCACAGGGAACTCTACTCATTACTCTGTAATGGCCTATATGGGAAAAGAATCTAAAAACATGAGTCGATTCACTTTGCTGTACACCTGAAACTAACACAACATTGTAAATCAACTATACTCCAATTTAAAAGAAAAAACCCCACAGCATCCATTTTCTTCAATTTGCACTTTTTTCCATTTCACTTGGTACATGACCTTTCCATTCACTCCCTCTTATAAAATCAGCGATAAAGGACTGGAAGTTAAGAGAATTATATCATGTAAAAATATGTCATGTGCATCTGGTGTGACCAGGCTTTCTGCAGCTCATGAACTCACAGATGGTAACAGTCACCGGGGGTTTGTCATCAGAATGAATAATACAGACGGAAAGTTCTGGCTCCTGAGTGTTGGATGCCTTTTGACTGAATTCCATTTTAACCAAGACCCAAGAGGTGAGCCGTCAAACGATAGAGCCCCCTGGAGAAAACGCCGGTGTTTTTGCCTATTTAACAAGCAGTATCCTGTATTATACTAACTCTCCTGTCTTTGTATTTTCCTGACATTTATCAGCATTTCTTCCTATTTGCCAAACCATAGCAGATGAAAAGCAGGGTTATAGAAGTGTGTTCATTCATAAACGAAGCCTCTCGTGTGTCTGCTCCGCTGTCTTTACTGTCAGACCCTCCCCACCCCTCCCCTAAGATGGCTGTGACGGTCTCCTCCTCCACTCCCCACTTCCTGTGTCTTCTCCAGTCTGCCCCGTCCACCAATGCCAATTAGACCAGACTTACACACAACCCTGATTACATTTTTCTCCGTGCTTGTAAATTTTATGTGTTTTAACACAATTAAAAAAATAATAATCCTACAGAGACGCTTGATGCTTACCCAGTCAAGTAGAAACTGATTTGAAACGTGGAGGCCTACCCACCACCCACCCCAGGAGAGCTTTCCGGCTTTACCCAGCACCCCTCTGTGGCACCGCCCATTCCCAAGCATGCCCCGTTGGTTTCCTTGTTGGGGATATGCCCACCCCCTCTCTCCCATCCTCCTTTTCTTTTCAAACTGCTGTGGTTCAGTGATCTTTTCAGCTGTCCCTTCCTGTGGGCTTCCCTCAACCCTTTTTACCCCAGTCTAGATCTGTAGATCTTGCATCTGAATGTGCAGCACGGCCTTCATCTCGTTTGGCCTTGGCTAATGTTTATTCTTGACAGTGAGATCTCTGCAGGGGATTGTGGTGTGCCTATTTCTCTCTGTCTCACGGTGCCAACACAGGGCCCTTTAGCAAGAAGTATTAGTAAATATGCCTGGTTTCAGCTAAACATTTGCATGTCCAAGGAGGAAGTATGATTAAGTGTCTGCATATGGAATCAAAACGATTACTTTATAGTCAGCATGCAAATGTTTGTATACAGAAAATTCAAAACAAATATTCAGACAAGAAGGAAGATGTATAAGTAGGAAAAACACGTCTCATTCGCTCATGACCTGTGAAGCCAGGAGTCCGGAGGTCTCATGCGGTTACTGGCGTGTCCAGGCGGGAGAGCGGCAACACCTGTAGAACCAGTTAGGGACTCTACTTTCGTGTAACTCTCTGCAACTAGAACAGGCCTCCTTTATACTATAAGTCTGTTAGTCAGCATTCAGGTACGGTCCTTTCAAGCACAAGATCAGGAGTGCGTTAGAGAAAAGCTGTTAAGATCAGAGTAACAGAAGGGTTAAGATATTTGACTTCTCCAGGGCTGTTTCCTCTGTAAAATGAGAAGGAAAATAGTAATAGCTCTATTTCACAGAGAAGCTACAAGAATTAAAGAACCTACCGCATGGAAATTGCTCAGCATAGGGCCTTGCATAAAATACAGGCGCAGGATGTCAGCTGTTATTATTACTGTGGTTTCCCTGTGTTAGCCCTCTGATGCGGAAAGAGGAGAAAATGTGAGGGCTTCTCAGCTCTGAGTCGTTGCTACAGTTGCAAGAGAGGCAAAGCCTTCCTTCTTAAATATGAATAAGGAGAAGTCTCAATTTAGATGCACATTCTACCAAGTTTGAAGAAAGCGTTTTGTCTTTCTATAGGAAGATCTGGAAATTCTGCTGTAATATCAAGTGACTTGCATACAACATCTCAACATCCATTCTCGTATGGGTGCCGTCCTCCTGTAGGTCCTGTGGTCTAAAGGTGCAGGCAGGTAACTTGCTAGAGAGATGGCATATTTAAGTCATCCTCTGCAAGTTTCCTTTGAGGAAAGTTTGTCTTTTCTTTTGTAAGGCCCTTCAGAAAACTCATTCTCTAGGACAGTTTTGGTATGTTCAACTCTCAGGGATATTTTTTGTTGTCTCTTGTCCTTTTTGGCTGTTATGAATTTTAACAGAGAGCAAGGTAAAGAGAGGAATGTTCTTGAAGTCCACCAGCTAAGTTGTCCTTATTTATTTATTTTTTAAAATATTTATTTATTTATTTAGCTGCACTGGGTCTTAGTTGTGGAATGCAGGATCTTTTTTAGTTGCAGCATGCGGGATCTCAGTTGCAGCATGTGGGATCTAGTTCCCTGACCAGGGATCAAACTCGGGCCCCCTGCATTGGGAGCGTGGAGTCTTAATCGCTAGACCACCAGGAAAGTCCCAATTTGCCATTACTTTCAATGACTTGTGGTTTGATCCTTCATTGAGGACTTCTCTCCAGACGTGAACAATGCAATAACATTTCTTAGCGAAGGGAATCTTTAGAAATGGTGACCTGTGTTTTGGTAGCTTCTAGGAGATTCTTAGGACTCCTTTAAAGCACTGGCAAGTCCTGCAGTTCGGCAGCCTTGGGCTGGCAGGACTATGGGGGAACCAGTTCATTTAATTTGAAGCGTCAGGAGAAGCTAAGCAATAATGCAGGGAAGACAGAATAACAAGCAACAACTCCTGGCTAACTGCTCGGAAATAAACACATGGATTTCAGGCCTCATCTGGACCGAGGTCATTTTCTTCAGCTCAAATGAAGCATTCTGGGCCTGCAGACTCTCCATAAGGTATAGAGAAAAGTTGGATGCAGGAGGGGGCGGGGGAGAAGAAGGAACTCAGAGGCTACCAAGCATCTGGGTGGTGAAGAGAACAGGCCCGAAGCAATGAAAGAAACTGCTTCTCCAAACCCAGAGTTCAGGGAACAGTCCCGCCCACGGCCGAAAGCACGCCAACCTCGAGATGGAAACAGAGATCCCGACAGACCAGGAGGAATAGCGACAAACCCCTAAAATGAATGGATCCACTTCTTTGTAAGGTTTCTCAACTCGGAAGAAATAGCACTTTAAAGATTTGGAGTCAATTAAAGCATATAGGGCTGCGTGCTGCGGACATGGATGTGTAGGAAGGACCCCAAGGAAGACCAGAATCGTCCCTGTCTCTGTTCCAATATTCATGGGCAAAAATACTTTTATTAGTTTTAAAAGGCTGACAATTTTATTAACACAATTCAGGTGAGCAAAAGGATGCGTTGTCGTCGTTTATATTTTCTGTAACGGCCTCGCCTTGTTCTGGGCACTCATTTCTGTCTTCTTGGTTTGGGCTGGGGAGAGATCTAAGCTTGCATTTAAAGTTAACTCTCATTTTTAAAGTGTTGCTTTTAGGTTAACTCGGTCTTTAGGGCAAATGCTTTATCTCTCTGCTTCCTATCTCCTTTGCAGGATGCAAGGGACCTGGGGTTATACATGGTCTTCAGGGTTGTCTTAGTTTTCTAGGGTTGCTATAACAAAGTACCACCAATGAGGTGGCCTAAAACAACAGAAATGTGTTCTGTCACGGTTCTGGAGTCCAGGAGTCTGAAATCAAGGTGCTGGCAGGGCTGGGTCCTTGAGAATTCAGCGGGGGGATCTGTTCTCAACCATCAGGGTTCTGGTGGTTGCTGCCCGTCCTTGGTGTTCCTTGGCTTGTAGCAACACAACCTCAATCTCTGCCTTTGTCTCCACATGGCCTTCTCCGTGTGTGTTTGTGTGTGTGTGTGTCTTCTTACCTTCTTATAAGGACACCAGTCATTGGAGTAGGGCCCACCCTAATCCAGTATAGCCTCATCTTAACTTGACAACATCTGCAAAGACCCTGTCCAAATAAGGTCACACTCACAGATACAGGTGTTGGAATTTCAACATAAATTTTTAGGAGACACAGCCCACAACAGCATCCTTACAGGTCTTTACTCTGGTGGCTCTGGATCTGATGTGATCCCCACACTTGTGTCTGCAGAGGTGCTGAGGTTTGGGGCTGTCATGTTGCAGGTTACTAAAGGTCACACCGCTTCCCTCCAATCCTAAGGTGCCCGCGCCCAGCCCCAGGCCTCTGTGGGCCCACTCGTCCTTCTGGCGTCCGGCTGTGTGCAGGCCACGGGGCCACAGTGCTGCCTCGACCCCTCCAACAGACACGTGTGTGCTCACCAGGACTCCGCAGAGCTCACGTGCCACATTGATGCAAAGCTCTCACAGGAAGCCTGACAGCCAGTCTACACCTGGGCAAGCAGGATCCACCCTCACGCCAGCCCCTCGTTTCAGCCTTTAAGGGGAAGCCAGGACACACGTGCATGTGTTTCCTCAGGGCCTTTGTAGTTACTGTTCCTTCTGCCCGAGTGCTTTTCCCCAAGATAAGTCCATAGCTTCCCTTATATTGATTCACAACCCAAATATAATCTCAGCGGTGGCCTCCCCTGACTGTCCTATCTAAAATAGTGTCTCCCCCTCTCATTCCATCCCTTTCCCTGCTTTAATTAGTGAAGTATTTCGGAGCGCTGGGCTTTCCTTAAGGAAAGAATGATATCTTGCTTATTGCTGACCTGGTTTTTGAGCTCACCCTAAAAAGTATCCCTTTTATCTTCACTTATTCATTCAGCCGTCAATTCACACAACAAATAATATTACTGTCCAGCATATTGTCAGAATACACAATATTATATGCAATTATAGTCCTTAAAGGCAGGAACTCTTTTTCAGTACTGAATCCCTAGCACCTAGCCTATAGTCGTCACGCAATAAACCCTGTATGAGTGAATGAATGAAGATTCCATGAGGAAGTTGATCTGTATAAGACTTTCACCTCAATCTTGCTCTAAAATTAAATGCATCATTTTTCCATGGAATCTTACCCAAGACCAAACATTGAAAAGTTATATAAACAATAGATAGCATCATGGCTAAAGAAATGTCATCTTTTGAAGAAAATGAGTCTTTTATTTTTTTAAATAGTTCACGATTTTTAAAATGCTTGTGGAGGGCTTCCCTGGTGGCGCAGTGGTTGAGAGTCCGCCTGCCGATGCAGGGGACGCGGGTTCGTGCCCTGGTCTGGGAAGATCCCACATGCCGCGGAGCAGCTGGGCCCGTGAGCCGTGGCCGCTGAGCCTGCGCGTCCGGAGCCTGTGCTCCGCAATGGGAGAGGCCACAACAGGGAGAGGCCCGCGTACCGCAAAAAAAAAAAAAAAAAATGCTTGTGGAGATAAAGATGATTTTCCGAAGGGAGCAAGCATCAAATGGTTTGTGATTTCTAGTTACTCCTGCAGGAAGGCAGCCGTGCTACAGAGTGCAGTATAAAGGTTCTTACTCCACCTTTATAAGACAGAGGCCAATGACCAAAAAGAAAGGTAGCTTCAGACCTTTATTCAAAAATGCACCATCCAGGGCTACCTACCAGCTGTCTCCATGACACGATAAAACAGTGTTCCCAGCTAAGTCACCAAATGTATTCTGCAGAGGCTGATGTACCCATTCGGCCCAGTAGTCACAGTTCCTGGGGCCACAGTACTTTTCAGGGACTCATGAAAATATTTGAATTTCTTTTAAAAAATCAGAAGGAAAAAATGAACTTTTAGGAGGAAGCAAATGGTTAAATATATTATATTAATATATTCATCTGTATATCAACATGGTCCTACAATACTGGTTTGATTTATTTATTTTTTGTTATGGAGGAAAAGGCCCTTGAAGGCAAAAGTGCCTAGGGCCTATGAAAGTTGTGGCCCTGCTGTCAGTCTCCTGGGGTTAAGAAAGCCTTCTAGACACGTTTTCCGTTAGAAACACTGCAGTGTGCTCATGCCAAAAGAGTTAGATCCTCAGTTATCTAGAAAAACAGCTCTTCCAGGCAGATTCATTTTCCCAAGATACCTAGGATACACAATAACATATTTCAGAAGAGAGATTAATGCAATTGCCCCATAAAATATTTTAAGCCCCAGTCGTCTCTGAAACAAAGCCCGCAGCGTGATTCTGAGAGAAAATGACTACCGGTGCTGGGAAAATGCATTTTCTTCAAGGTGCTGCACCCGCTGTAATTTGCACCTTCTGAAGTGGAGGCAGAAGCGTCATCACATGTACAGGCAGCTGGGAGAGAAGAGATAATAACAGGACAGGAGGAGGTGCCCAGCTGGGCAAAGCACATGCAGCTCTCACCGTCGGAGCTGAAATGAAGGCCCCTGAACAGACCCTGCAGAAGGAGGCCCTTGTCCTTTGTTCAAAGGAAGAGGGAAGATCAGCAGACGGCTAAACCCGACCTGAGTCACTGAAGTCATTTGATTTAGGTAAATTAGGGACAGATGCGGGCTCAGCACCTTCCTCATATCAGCTCTGGCCTCCCTTACCTCCCGTACTGTGAATAGTTTAGACTAGAGCCATGGGGGGTACCTGACGATTCACACGGGCTAAGTCTTCAGGTACCCTGTATTATCTGATCAGTTTACGGTGTATTATCTGAAAGTCGGGTAGTAACATCTGCAGTTCCTTCGTCTGTCATAGAATGTGGTTTCAAGAGTGGTGGCCTCGCTGTACACACCCTGGCTTATTATTGCCGCCTGGTTCAGAGTGACCTGCCCTGAACTCAACACCCTCTGGGCTTTAACTCTGACCACCGCAGGGACAGTGTCAGAGACCACCTCCTAGACTAGAATCTACACTCCATCCTTTCCCTGACTCGACCCCACCTCACTCCTAACTCCTAGACCGCTTATAATGAAAATACCCTCGTCCTGTTGGGGCTGGGGTGGGGGAGGGAGGGGGAGGGTGTGTGTTGCCATCAGGTGTGTCCTGTCCAACTTGACACTGAAGGTGATGGGGGGAGGGCGGTATGTCCAGCTCTAGAAATTAAGTACTTGTTTCTGCTAAACTTCTCTGGTTGGATCCAGGCAATCATTTCAGCCCCTCAGGGTCCCTTTGGTTCATGATCCTGTCATCTCACGTAGAGATACGCCTTTCCATAAACGCCGGGTGACACATTGGTCAGTGTGGCATGGATGTCCTTATCCAAATTACCGTAGTAATAAAATGTTAGCCTGGAATCCTACCCCTAAAATTCTCCCCTGAAGCTAACATCCACCATTGATCAGATTCTACCCACAGTTCATCTTTTCATAAATCTACCTTTAAAATACTACTCTTACTGTCATGAGCCCACACAGATCTGCCTTGACCATGAAAATGTCATGAGATCCCTCTGCCCTTGTTCCCCAACCTAGTAGGCTGTTACTCCAAGCTGACAATAGGGGAGTTGGGTTTAGAGGAACAGGAGAGAAACAGGTGCTGAGGGAGAAGCACACTTGGATATGCCCACGCCCGCCAGGCCACATCTGGGCTCCAGGCAGCCAGGTCTGGACACCGTGGCGTCCAGGGTGGTTTCAGCTGTAGTGTTCAGGTTCGTGTGCTGGTCCAGTCTAGTGTGGGCTTCAGCCTCAAAGCCTTCAGGCTCTGTCTTCTGGACAGCAGTTCATAAGTCAGGGCCCCAAGATGTGAATTCTTATGTTAATTATACAACGTGGTGAGCGAATTGAGGGGACACACCCGCCAGTGCACTTTCGTTGTCCTGGGAACTTCAGTGCGTTCCACCCCCGCCCCAGTGTCTGTTTCGTAATGCTTTCCCGTTTATGCCGTCCCGCAGTCTTAATCCTTGAAGGATTTTTTTTTCTTCGGTAAGATAGTTTTAGTGGCCTTCTGGGGTAAGAATTACAATACAAGTGAGAACTAAGGGAGGAAACCACTTTTTATTTTACTGAATCATTCCATTTGACATTACTTGGAAATTACAGATTTTGTTTTTCAAAATATTCCTATGCTTTTCCTAGCCTGTACTTCTTCATGCTGCTCGTGACGTGTATGAGGCCAGCACCCTTCTCTCGTCCTTTTCTCATTGCCCCAGATTCCCCTGCTTCCCAGGGAGTTAGCTTCAACTGACCATGGGCTGGTCTTAGCTGAATACTCTTCAATGGTTGGGAGAAGAATTAAGGAAGAAACTTAAGAGCTGAATCTCAGTATCCTTATGGTATTGGTTACAGTTCAGTAGGGCTTTCCAAAGCCTTAAAAATAAATAATAAAAAAAAAAGTTTTAGCAAAAGCAGGGCATACAATTTGGTCATTTTGTACACAGGATTCTATTTCTGCTGCTTACAAGTTAAAATGCAAAAGGAAGAGTGGAATAAAACCCCGTGTGTAAGAATGAGGTTCGTCACTTGCAGCTCATGAGACATTCAGACCATACATGTGTGTTCTGTTCTTCAATAGCAAACAGGTAGGGCACGTAGCTTATATTTACTAAGACTCTGAGAGGTCAAATCCAACCTGCATTTCTAATGAAGTAAATCACAGCACCCAGCTCTGTGGTTTGACTGACGGCTACATCCGTTTTGCTGAAAGGTCTTGCCACTTTCAGCAGACCCTGGTAGTCTTTGCCCTGAAAAATCATGCGAGTAAGCAGGGCACCTGAGGCTGCAGAAGAGGGGCGCCAGGCTTTCTGTCTCGTGTCTGACAACTTGAAACATTCAGGGAAAAGAGGGAAATCCATATTTCAGATGTGTGAACTCTTTATGGTGCCAAATGTCTGGTGTTTTGGAAACAGCTAAGGGATCTTAAAAGATAAACTGAGGCATATTAAAATTTTTAAGAGTTTTTCTGAGCAAAAATTGATTTGAACCAGGCAGCATCCAATCCAGCAGATAAAAAGAAACTCCAAGGATCTGTTCAAAATGAAAGTCTTTTTATAGGCGGAAAGGAACGGGAACACTGAAGTTATACTGGCAAAAAGGCAGGTTGGTTATTTCAAAGTTACTTTCCTTGAGGGGATGTCAGGGGTCAGTCAGACAGATTACCTCACTAGTGCTGATCAGGTGGTTCCTGATGGACTGGTTTAAGGTTTCATTGCTGGGAGAGCCGCAACTGTGATTAAGTCTCAGTGTGGTGACCTGGAGCTTAGCATAAGTGACTCCATCTTGGGTCTTTTGTTTTTTAACAGGGATCATATCCTTCCCTTTGTATAGAAATCACAACTATAGTATATTATCCAGCAAGCTTAATAAGTTTGCAGTTTTCAGACTAGATTTTAGGAATGGGGATGACAGTTTTAACCTATATCTATATATAGATATATAGATATATCCCCAAAAGCTCAGGTACTGTGATCGGTTTATACAAATAAAAGTGTAATACTTTCTTTTTGCAAAACAGTATAATAAGCTAGCATCTTCACATTAAGACATCTCTTTTTATTGATGTTTCAGAAAAAAATACAATCTTGTTTTCTCAATCCTTGGGGAAGGATTTACAAATTAAAACACAGCACAGACAATGTAGAAGGACAAGAAGATTCTGCTTCGCCCAGCAGCTTGTCGCTTTGTAATTGAGTTAGCATATGTCACAGGCCAAGAGCTATTTAAATTACACCTGCATATTTTAGTCCCGCCTTCCTTCATAAAAGAGAAAAGCATATAATAGATACAATGAAATTTCATTAATGTCCTTCTTTCAGGGATTAGTAAAATGTCAGAGTGTGTAATTTATACATCAGCTATGTATAGGGATTTAATTCTAGTTGTTCATCTTCTGAAAGGCAGCTGGTCAGCAAGACGTCACTGATCAGAACATTTTGCCTGTAAGAGCAGGAGCTGACGTTGAACCGAGATTCCAACATTTCAGGGCCCTGCCTAGCGTTTATCATTTGCTCATGTTAGAATTGAGGAGAATGAGGTTTATTTGGTTTTGTTTTGCTATTTTAGATGAATGCTCTTGGCTTTTTGGGGGGGTTGGGGGTTTGTTTTCTTTGGTTTTTTGTTTGTTTTTTGGTTTCTTTTGGTTATGATTACTTCCCATTTATTTATTCTGGGAACAATAAATTCTGGAACCCATTCAGGCTCCCGTTCACACAACTATGGCCAAATGGGAGACTTGTAGCCACCCTCCTCACCCACATCAGCTGCTCAGCAGTAACCCTGAGAGTCGCAGCTTAGGATGGTTGCCAGCCCAGCAGGACCCTGGTCATGTTTTCAAGTCTGTATCAGGTGACTACTCACCAACCTCACTTCGGTCTACTTTTCCAAGAATTATTTAAATCTTCAGCCCGGCAGTGATCTCAAACCCACTTCCTGCTCATTTCGTTAGGTCCCATATAACCCCTGCTCTGTGCCGGAGGCCCGAGGTCTATGTAGCAACGGATATTCAGCGTTAATAGATGTGTGAGTTTAAGAGCCACATGACCGTATTTTCAGAGACGAGTGCATTTTCAGTGAGATGGACAGGTTTCCAGGTAATAGTACTTCTGGAAGTAAATATATAATGATCTATGGGATCTAAATCTGCTACTGCCCCTTCCTCCTTCAAGGCCACATTTCACAGCTCTTTACCAAATGAGGCTGACAGACTCTGCCCCCAGTGAGCGTCGCTGCGCCTAAACTTCCCTCCCGAGCGCTCGGCCCCGCCCTCACAAGCAGGCTCTGCGTGACAGACGTTTAATGTACAGTTTCCGGGGTAGGCAGCAGGCACTCACCAGCCAGGTGCTATTGTAGACACTCCGTGGAACACAGGGACTGAATGAGCAACATAGTCTCAGCTCTCAAGGAAACTGCAAATCTGGTAGAGGCACAAGTTCAGGTTTCTGGCCCGTATGGGGAGGAAATGACCACACCTGGGCCAGGTAGTTAGAGCCGGGAGCAGCACCTAGGAGGAAGCCATTTGGAGCTCTTCTTTTGAAGGGCTGGGCACCCCTGTGTTCTAAAGTGATGGAGAATCACAGTTATTAGGGAGGAAGATGGATTTCCATCTGAATGGAACAGAGGCCCCTAAGGCCAAAAACCAAGGGGTTCAGAGATGGACCAAGTTCTTCCACAACAATATTCCCCAAAGAAGAGTAATCTGAGGACTGATGATACAATTTCTTCATCTTCAGTTACATATTTTCCATTTCTGGTTACCTCCTTTACTGTTATTTACTTAATACTTTTCTTTAAATGGACTCACCGTTTTTACTTAAATAAATCTATGCTAAAAGGAGAATGTTTATGTTCAGAGGAAATTTTGTAATGCGACCATAAAATTAAATACCAGTAGCACTTGCTGTAACGATAAGGCAGTGATAAGACATATATTCTATGAAAATAATATGAAGTTCAGTACTGCTGCCTGCAGAAGAGCCCAGGTCCGTTCTTTGTCAAAAAGGGAGCATAGCAGGTATCGAGGTGGTGGAAAAGACAGTCCAGTCCCAACCCGAGACCCTTTCTTTGAAGGATTGAAAGAGAATTGAGAAGGAAATAACTTCGTCACCTTGAGATTGGATGTTATTTAATGTCCAGTCTGTGAATAACCTACAACCGCCTCCAGTGCCACTGGTGGGACATACTCTACCGGAGAGCTGAGGGCAGGAACAGAGGAGGGACGATGCTTTGGGCCAGTTGTGCCCGTGGTCTCTGCTGAGCAAAGGTGAGGTCTGCCATCCCATTCTGATCCCACAAATTCTAAGAGGCTGAATCCCCCAGCCCCTGGCACAGTGAGGGGCACGCAATAGAGCCTTATAAAAAGTCTTAGCTCAGGTCTCATTGACATTCTAAGATCTCTTGGCTCTGTTTCATAAATAGTAAGAAGTTAAGTTTATGGTGAAATTTCATATTTCATAATATCACATTCCCCCAAGAAAGGAATGTTGATAGAATATCCTAAGAAGTATAAAACATAAAAATCAGCTGATGAATAGATCCTATGGGATACACAAGAAGGCTGCATCGATGAGTTTGAGTAGTCTCAAAGGGAAATGAGAAACGTCTCTGTGAGTCAGCGTCTGAGTGTCTGCCCGGTCGCTGAAGAGGCTCCTGGGTGTCCACAAGGCCCTGGCACAATGGGGTCCTCGACTGGGCTGGCTTCCTTCTCCCCATGTTCCTTGCTCAAGTGCTCTTTTCTCTTCATTTCTCACAACACCCCTTGTCTGTCACTGGGTATTCAGCAATTTAGTAAAATGAGCCCGGAAAGCATGCTAATGCATTGCCAGTGTAAATTGCTGCGTCCTCCTTAACAGGGTTGTCATGAGCATTTCATTTTAAGCTTTCAGCCGGAATTGCATCAGTATTTTAAGTGGGCTATTTTCTATAACCCATATCACTATGACTATAAGACACTAAAGTACTAATGACAGCTTGAGAATTTAATTTCAGAAGTGACTGCACTGCATTTCTGAAATCTGCATGCTTTGGAGCAGGCTTTCCCCAGATTACACCTCAGCCATCTCCAGACAGACATCTCAGACATCTCCACGCAGAACGTAGTTTCTTACAGTAAATCGTACCTTAATATGTGGTTTCAGTATGAGATCAGTGCAATCAGCTTTACAGATTAACGTACTTTTAATGAGCTCAAATGCACTAAACTGATAGCTTTACCGTTATTTGTTCGATGTTCTTAAGAAGTGTAGATTTTTATTGCACACAAGTGTTTACAGCACTTGTTGGTGCTTTAACTGATGCTGGCAAAGCTTTGACATCCGTTCACAGCATTTTTAAAAATCTTTATTATTGGCTCGTTCACTAATGAAACATGGTCTTAAAGCAAACTCTGACAGACATTTAAATTTTTTAAAAACAAAACGAAACCTCACTGTGCCATTTTTATGAAGAGTCCCTGAATAGAAATGCCAAAAATCCAAATGAATATAAAAGCAACATAAATATAGTCTGTTTTTCAGAGAGAAGTTGAGAATACAAAACATTTGACTTCTGTTTTTTTTATGAAACATAAATGTTCATTCAGTTATTAAGCCTCAGTTTTCCCATCTGTGAAGTGGGGATAATCCTTTTTAGCTCAAAGGGTTGTTAGGAAACAGTGAAATACTGCATGAAGTGTACTAAAACACAGTACCTCACACATGTACCAATTCTGGTTTATCGTGGAAGCTTTTAATATTATTATCACACGGTCCAGAGTTGGAACCATCTGGCCCTGAAGAAACCAGAGTGTCTATTGCATTTGTGGTCCCCAGGGAATGGGTCTCAGCCAGGAGTCTTTAGGGGCACATCAGCTGGATCTGGATCACTGTCCAGGTTTGGAACTGTCTGCTCTCCTGGGCATCAGGACCCTTGTTTCTGTGACCTAGCTGCCTTTCAGGAAAGGAACAGCAGTCGAAACACTGGGGTAAGGAAGAGAGTGAGCTGAGCGAACAAGCTGCGAAGAGAAGGGAAAAGTGCAGCAGTTCAGCCCCCAGGGCAGTCCTTGCAGCCCAGCCCCCAGCCGCTGCCCACTTGGCGGACATTTCCACCAACGCTCACGGCGACCCCCGCCACGGCGGGAGCCTCAGAGTCCCTGCTTCCCGCCGTTCCTCTGGTCCGTGGTCCTCATCAGAACCCCCTTCCTGGGGGCTCCCCTCTGGCCATCTGCCTTGTGTCTGTAATCCCTCTTTGAGGGTCACTTCAGGGGGAAACGCTCATGGGAGGACAGCTCTTTAAGAAGGGGGACCCCACATTAAATTGGGAGCCCTCAGATAAATACAGCTTTAAACCCGTTTTCTGTGGCGTGATTGGAAAGCTGGCCCGACTTCAAGTTTAGAAAACTATGTCAGGGACCGTACGAAATGCAGCCGGAGTCAGAAGTTTCATACCCAAATCTCTAGCAGAGGAACCAAACTCAAAACGGATTCTCTATAGATTCTACAACGGCTGCGCAAAAGACAAGAGGGTGCTGGTGGTGAACACGTCGCTTTATCCACAGCTTAACTCTGCCTCAGCCCTTCAGCAAAAAGAAGAATCCCTCCCTCTCTTCACCCGGGGAGCTTGCAGGGCCCTGAGGGGCCAATGAGATCGCCTGCTCAGAGCAACTTGCGGTGCTCCTCTAGAATTCTCTTTCCAATGCGGTTCCCACAATCATCCCCTGCAGCTTATATTTAAGCACTTTAAGTTTCCTACTGAAATACAGACATCTTAACATGGTGTTCAAGGCCCTTCCCAATCTGGCCTTGAGCTCTGACCCCATCTGACTCCCACAAAAACCTCATGAGAAACTCAGCCTGGAGTTCTCTTTCCTTTCATCCTCAAAACCTAGTTCTACAGAAGACAACAAGCCTTGGTGGTGATGTGGAGAAATTGGTGGGAATGTGGAATGGTGTAGCCACTGTGGAAAACTGTATGGAAGTTTTTCAAAAAATTAAAAATAGAACTACCATGTGATCCAGCAACTCCTGGGTACGTACACCAAAGAATTGAAATCAAGATCTCAAAGAGGTATCTGCACTCCCATGTTCATTGCAGCATTATTTACAATAGCCAAGACATGGAAACAACCTAAATGTCCATCGACAGGTGAATGGATGAAGAAAATATAGTATACACATACAATGGAATACTATTCAGCCTTAAGAAAGAAGGAAAGCCTGACATTTGCTACAACATGGATGAACTTGGAGGACATTATGCTAAGTGAAATAAACCAGACACAGAAGAATAAATACTACATGATCCCACTTATGTCAGGCCCCTAAAATCGTCAAACTCATAGAAGCCGAGAGTAGAACCATGGTTTCCAGGGGCTGGGGGGAGGGGCATTGGGGGGCATGGGTGAAAGGTACAAACTTTCCCTTATGCAAGAAGAATAAGTCCCAGAGTGTCTGTAGTTAACAATACACTGTATTTGTTATGTAAACATTTGTTAAGAGGGTAAATCTTATGTTAAGTGTTCTTACCCCCCAAAAAAAAAAAAAAAACCTAGCTGTAGTGTTACCCCTCCTGAAGTGCTTTCCAGAAACCTACTTCCCTGCTTTACCATAGACTTTAATAATTTTCCCCGGGGACTTCCCTGGCGGTCCGGTGGGTAAGACTCCGCGCTCCCAATGCAGGGGGCCCGGGTTCAATCCCTGGCTGGGGAACTAGATCCCGCATGCATGCCGCAACTAAGAGTCCGCATGCCGCAACTAAGAAGTCCACATGCCTCAACTAAGACCTGGCACAGCCAAAATTAACTGATTAATTAATTTTTAAAAAATAATAGTAAGTTTACCAAACGTAAGTTTTGTTTCTTAGCTAGGAACGTTGTAGGGGTTAGGAGGCCTGGGGTCAGTCTGCCTGGCCTCAACAGCCGACGTATCTTAAGCCTCATTTCCTCACATGTTGCAGAGGGATAATGCTGCTCGCGCCTCCAAGGGTTGTTCTAGGAATTAAATATCCAGTTTGTCTAAGACAACTAGCACATTTTAAGGGAGTTCAACAAATACTAACTCTTGTTACTGGACAGCTTGTGTTCAGTCACGTTAGTTGGTTGTTTGTATGCTTGTTTCCTAGCGAGGCTGTGAGCTGCTCAGGGTAAACCCCTGTATTTGTCTACCTTCCTAATACTGCTGCACGCACCCAGTTCCTGCGATGAAGTGAATTGAATCGAACTGACCTGACCTGAAGTCCCACAAGATGGCAGTAGCCACCAGCCCCAGAAGCTTCCTTGTGGAGCCCTCCCCTCAGCTAGACAGGCTAAAAAGGACTCTCCTTTTACGGGCAGCTGATGGAGCTGAGGTGTCCCCAGCTTCCTGCCACCAAGTAGCTATTTGTTCTGGTGCCTCTACCACCAGTGAAGCCAGATAGCAATTCCGGACAGCAAGGAACTGAGGTCCGCCTCCCCGTGCTGGGATCAGTCATCCCGAGTCTCCTTGGTCTGAGGGTGTTTCGAGGGAAGGCAGACCACTGGGGGGAGGGGATGGAAACCAAATACTGGAAGGGTGTGCGTGGAAGGCAAGCTGGTGAACGCACAAGGGGTTCTGATATTAGACAAGGAGACGAAGAGTGAGTCATGGAGTAGCCTGCAGTCATTGAGGAAAAGGCAAGGGAGGAAGAGGGGAACAAGCCAGCGCAGGTGTCAGTGGGACCAGAGCCTCTTCCTGGTCGTCATGGAAGCCTCAGGATACATCCTGGCGGCAGGGTTTTTGCACTTGGTGGCAGGTGCATCCTACCTCCCCATCCTAAATGGGATGTGCGTTAGCTCAAAGTCACAGGCTGAAATTTACTGCAGGAGAAAAATATGGAGAATCATCAATTAAAATTTCTTTATGTACTTGGCTAAGTAAGACCCTATTAGAATCCCCGGAATTACCATTCTTCATCATCCCCATTGTCATAGCTCTCTGTTAATCAAACTTCACACGGAACCAGTACAGCTCAGTCATGACACATTTTTTTTAATGTGATGAATAATCAGTACCTTCATTTCTTCTGCCCCCAAGGCCTAAAAGCTCCCTTCTCCACTGATATATTCTTTAATTAATGGGGAGTAAATTTTTATACAAGACTATTTCACCTGTATTCATTCCCCAGGTGTAAAAGGTTGTAAAATCCAACTTTTCAAAGAAGTAGCTAGCCCCCTGTTTCCCGAAGTCTTTGTTTTTCACAGTTCAAGTGGAAGGGTAAATGTCTCACAACCTCGTCCTTGTGTTTACAAGGTCATCATCATGTTAACATACTCTCCCACCCAGAATACAAGCGCTGTGCTCTTCTCTGGAGTGCCATTTGCCCAGCCCCCGAGTTTGTAGCCCTGCACCATCACTGCCTGTAGCAGTAGTTCTCAAACCTTAGCGGTGTCGGGACCACCTGGAGGGTTTGCAGCACACAGATTGCTGGGCCCCGCCCCATGCGTTTCTAATGCTTTCCCAGGTGACACTGCTGCTGCTGGTACCGGAGCCACACTGGCGAGAGCCATGCATCAGGAGGGTCTAGGACTCCTCCAACAGTCGTTTGTGCCAGGTAGATTCTAAAACCCAGGGCTACGGTCGCGAAGACACTTGCTTTTACTGATATGACTGGTATGACAATGTGTGTTTATAGTCATCGAAACAGTGCTTTGGAAGTGCCTCCACCCAGACTCACCCCTGATTTGAATGTTAGTTAGGAAGAAGATGCTGACTACAGGTTTGGGGCGGGTGGTGATTCTTAAATGCATATGTATGTTTGTGACTGAGTTGGGAAAGTTTCCTGACTTCCAAAATGCCCATCTGATGCTAGCTGAGATTCTGGAAACCCCAGAATTCCCAGGGGATTGGATTCTAAAGAAAGGAAATGCCCCACTATAGGCTATGGGAACGCTTTTTCTTTTCTTCTCTTTTCTTTTTTAAATAAAGAATTCTAAAGAAGAAAATAAGAGGCACCAAATGAAACCATAATCTACCAGGAGGGCTGGGAGGGCTGTTCAATATATATGAGGGTCACTGAAGCATCAGAAAAGGGGAGAAAAGTCAGTCAGAACCAAGCGAGTGTTGATAGTATCGGCAGTATCTCACGTAGCTGGAAGGTGATTAGGCATGTGTTTCATTTTCCCAAGTATAGTCTTACTCTCCTCACCATGTTCTCTCGCAACACAGAAGGCTCTTTTAAAGTGAAGCGTCCAGGGCTTCCCTGGTGGTGCAGTGGTTGGGAGTCCGCCTGCTGGTGCAGGGGACGCGGGTTCGTGCCCCGGTCCGGGAAGATCCCACGTGCCGCGGAGCGGCTGGGCCCGTGAGCCATGGCCGCTGAGCCTGCGCGTCCGGAGCCTGTGCTCCGCGGCGGGAGGGGCCGCAGCCGTGAGAGGCCCGCGTACTGCAAAAAAAAAAAAAAAAAAAAAAAAAATTTGATTATAAAGTGAAGTCTCCAGCCCTAAAGCCTTATCAGGTCATTAATTTTTCATCTGAAAGAGCACAATATCTTAAACTGAAACGTAAGAGGAAGATTTGAAGACAAACATTCAAAGGGGACTTGTATATTACAGCGGTGATACGGTGAGTGGGATACGATCTTTACTTTCTCTTTTTCTTTTAGAAACAGGGAAGATTGACCAAGAGATTCACAAGTACAACACGCCGGGATTCACTGGGTGCCTCTCCAGAGTCCAGTTCAACCAGATCGCCCCTCTCAAGGCAGCCTTGAGGCAAACAAACGCCTCAGCTCGCGTGCACACCCAGGGCGAGCTGGTGGAGTCCAACTGCGGGGCCTCCCCGCTCACCCTCGCACCCATGTCGTCTGCCACCGACCCCTGGCACTTAGACCACCTGGATTCAGGTAAAGTCTAAAGCAGTGTCTTGGCTGGGATGCTTGCTTTCTTTACGCCTCAGTTTCCTCACCTGTAAAATGGAGTTAATAGCAGACCGTCGCTGGTGATGTAGTTGGAGGATTAAGGGAACGAAGGAATGTGTGAGCGCAGAGTTCTTAGCACATCAAGGGCTCAAAAGGTACAACCATATTCGTGCTCAGGGCCAGTAGTAAATAAGTCGAAGGGAAGGAGTATAGGAATTATTGACTCTTCTGCACTTAAGTGAGATGATGAGATACCTTAACCAGTGTCTGCAACGTGACTGTCGGATGATCTGATCAGATCAATTCCTCACTTTTGCCTTTGTGACTCAGCTGCCTAGCAGCCCCACTGTCCAAGTTCTGATATCAAAAGATTACCTAAAACCATACAGGGATTCACCTCCCGACACTGTATTTGTACATATAATCCCATAGCCTTCCAGGTTTTATTGGTGCGTTTAGGCTTAGAAAGCTCAGTGGATTTAGCTCCACTTCTGCAGGTGATAAGACTTGTCATTTGAAATCACAGCGCTAAAAGGATGCAGCTGTTGGCTGCGAAAGGCACTGGCTGCAGATTCAGTGTCCACAGGACCCCGAGTGGTGGGGAGCCTGTAAGTCCCCCCCCCTCACTCTACCCAGACTGACATCAGGCTACTCGGGTAACCTCTCCAAGCCTTTGCTTTTTCACCCACAAGGTATGAAGTGGGGTGTGATCTCTGAACCACCTCCAAATCTACCATCCGATGGATCTCCAAAGCAACGTGTGACTTTGCTGATGCCAAAGACAGCAAGGGGACGAGGGGGGAGCCCTGGGTTCGATACCATCACTGCCTCTCCCCAGCAAGTGTCTTAATCTCATTCCTCAGTTTCCCCACCTCTGAAATGGAGATAGTAAGACCTAACTCAGAGAACTCCACGCAAGACGATGGATTTAAAACACTCAGCACAGTCACAGACGTGGAGCAAGCTGTACAAACGTTTAGCTGCAATAATACTAACAAAGTGGTTATTACTATATCCAACACAGTTTGCTATGATGTTTGAATGTCCAGTAGTAAAGGCTCGCAAACCCTCCCCGACCCTAACTTCGAGTTAGTAACAGTTCATCATGGAAACGCCGTGTGCTTGATTGCCTTACATATATTCCAGCCCCGAACACAGGATTTATCCGCTTCCGTGAAGCTTTGTCATCGTGAATTCTTGCCAGAATTTGCCTGCAAAGCTTTGTGAAGCTTCAGAACGAAGCCGAAATTGCCCCATTGTCAGAATACCCATTTTACAGACTAAAGAATTCTCTTCATTCCTCACACATGGGGTCCTATAACATGATGAGGGTGATGACGTGTGCCCAGGGTACTTATAAAAACCGCCTTTTACGAAGTTGTGAGGATGACACAGCGGGCTGGTTTTTCCTCCTGAGATGACTTGAACAAAGGAAAGCAGTCCTAGTGCTGAAAGAAGAGAAGTAGGAGTGAAGTTAGGAGGCAAGAAAAAGCACTTCCAGGGCTGCAGAGGAACAGAGATTTCTCAGATAGATTCCTCCAGATGCCAGGGTGGATGGAGACAAAGCCTAATCTTTGAAATACGCAGGTTACTGTTAGAGGTTCTCACTGCTTGAGGCCATCAGCGTGTGTGGTCCGAGTCCGCTGCCAAGAAATCAGTTTCAAAAGCCTCTAGATGCTACTCTGGGCCGATAGTTCATATTCATTCTGCCTTAATTAGCAAATTACTTGCTTGATGGTCTGTGAGATACAGGTGTATGGGCCAAAGTTTGAGTTCATTTATTTTTTAAAAATCATGCTTTATACATGACAATTTCATTCTTTTGACTGATGTAATAATGTATATAGGGAACATTCTGTTATTCAATGTTCAAATCTAAAGTCTACAATTCAGGTATTATGGTAGGCCTGTACTATATAACATAGGTCCATTTACAGAAAATTTCCACTTGTACTTGTACAGCAAGTTCTTACCTGGTGTTGACCAGTTGCTGTATCAATCTCATCATCATAATTTATTCCATGATTGGAATTCCAGGTTAATTTCCATAATGGGTAAATGCTTATAAAGAAATGTGTATCTGTCTCACGAACTTTATTAAAACAACAGAAAAGAGCTTATGAGCTATGACATAGAAGGCTTGTTTAGATAACATGATTTTTTTTTAACATCTTTATTGGAGTATAATTGCTTTTCAATGGTGTGTTAGTTTCTGCTTTATAACAAAGTGAATCAGTTATACATATGTCCCCATATCTCTTCCCTCTTGCGTCTCCCTCCTTCCGACCCTCCCTATCCCACCCCTCTTGGTGGTCACAAAGCACCTAGCTGACCTCTCTGTGCTATGTGGTTGCTTCCCACTAGCTGTCTATTTTACATTTGGTAGTGTACATACGTCCATGCCACTCTCTCACTTTGTCCCAGCTTCCCCTTCCCCCTCCCGATATCCTCAAGTCCATTCTCTAGTAGGTCTGCATCTTTATTCCCGTGCTGCCCCTAGGTTCTTCATGACTTTTTTTTTTTTTAGATTCCGTATAAATGTGTTAGCATATGGTATTTGTTTTTCTCTTTCTGACTTACTTCACTCTGTATGACAGTCTCTAGGTCCATCCACCTCACTACAAATAACTCAATTTCATTTATTTTTACGGCTGAGTAATATTCCATTGTATACATGTGCCACATCTTCTTTATCCATTCATCTGTCTGTCAGTGGACACTTAGGTTGCTTCCATGTCCTGGCTATTGTAAATAGAGCTGCAATGAACATTGCGGTACATGACTCTTTGTGAATTATGGTTTTCTCAGGGTATATGCCCAGTAGTGGGATTGCTGGGTCGTATGGTAGCTCTATTTTTAGTTTTTTTTAAGGAACCTCCATACTGTTCTCCATAGTGGCTGTATCAATTTACATTCCCACCAACAGTGCAAGAGTGTTCCCTTTTCTCCACACCCTCTCCAGCATTTATTATTTGTAGATTTTTTGATGACAGCCATTCTGACTGGTGTGAGATGATATCTCATTGTAGTTTTGATTTCCATTTCTCTAATGATTAATGATGTTGAGCATCCTTTCATGTGTTTGTTGGCAATCTGTATATCTTCTTTGGAGAAATGTCTATTTAGGTCTTCTGCCCATTTTTGGTTTGGGTTGTTTGTTTTTTTGATATTGAGCTGCATGAGCTGCTTGTAAATTTCAGAGATTAATCCTTTGTCAGTTGCCTCATTTGCAAATATTTTCTCCCATTCTAAGGGTTGTCTTTTGGTCTTGTTTATGGTTTCCTTTGCTATGCAAAAGCTTTGAAGTTTCATTAGGTCCCATTTGTTTATTTTTGTTTTTATTTCCATTTCTCTAGGAGGTGGGTCAAAAAGGATCTTGCTGTGATTTATGTCATAGAGTGTTCTGCCTCTGTTTTCCTCTAAGGGTTTCATAGTGTCTGGCCTTCCATTTAGGTCTTTAATCCATTTTGAGTTTATTTTTGTGTATGGTGTTAGGGAGTGTTCTAATTTCATTCTTTTACATGTAGCTGTCCAGTTAGATAACATGGTTTTATTTTTTTTTTCTTTTAGGTGAATGGGAAAATGAGAGAGAATGGGGGTTGGGGGATGAACAGGGGACAAAGAAAGAAATGGACATAAGGGAAGGTTACTTAATATCAGCCTCCAGTGGCTTAGTGTCTAGGAGGAAAAACCTTTCCTCTAGGCGCTTAAGTTCAGGCCATGGGGGTCTGCAGATTAAACTCACAAAAGGCAGATAACAGGAGAAGAAGTTTATTTGCATGCATATGGAAGCTTACAAAAGGAGTAGCTCAATAGTGGTAAAAGTTAGAGGCTTATATACTTTTCTTAGTAGAGAAAAAGAAGAGAGGATAAAAGGCCTCTGGGAAGAACAAATGGGTTTCTAAAAGAAAAAACAGGAGATAAGGAAGTTTGTGATTGTTTGTTCGTGCCTGTGTGAACGGTCTTTGTCTTTTTCAAGGCCTTAAAACTCTCCTGCAAAGGGTGATTTAGGGTAGGTTTGCTCTTGGCCTCTTTCCTGGGACCTAAAAGCCTCCTAGAAAAAAGGGGATTTATGGTCTTATTTCTCAGAAGTTTCTATGTTTAGTCAGATAAGGAAGTTCCAAAAAGATTTCTTTCTGCATCTGTTGAATCCCAAATATCATCAGTTTAAAATAATCTTCATCCCAGCTCTGGGGTTCTTAGTGGGTCCCCACATCAGCAGTTGCACCCTAGTTTCTGTGAGCCTGAGTTCATCATTCTGAATTTTGGTTTGGGGGTTTTGCTTTTTTAGATAATCTTTCATGTATGACTGAGGATCCTCACTATCAGATATTCAGAAACAAAACAACAGAGCATACACAAAAATGCCATTTCTAGCTATAAATCATGTTACTTGAGTCTGTGTAGGTAACCTGAGGGAAGAAAATGAAGGTGAGAGCTCATTAGTCCTGGTTTGAATAGAGGACATTTGGAAGGAGATCTGTTTCATCTGGTGCCTTGGGAAGTGTGATCCTCCACCAGCAGTATGAGTATCACCTGCAAGCTTCTTAGAAATGCAAATCAGACCAACTGAATCTGGCATCTGCATCTCAGCAAGATTCCCCTGTGATTTATCACGTGCCCATCAAGTCTGAAAGCACTCCTCTCAATCTCAGATGCACTTTCAGATTACCTAGGGAGCTTTTAAAAGCCCCAGTATCCAGGCTGCACCCCTGACTAATCAAGTCAGACACTCGGGTTGAGGTGTCCAGAGATGTACAACCTCCCCAGGTGATTCTAATGTGTAGCCAAGATGGAGAATCACTCACTAAATAAGAGAGAAGCTTAATAATGGCCCCTTTGGTAAACCCTCTGAAGTAAAGTTACTAAAAAGAAAAGTAAATACCCAAAAACCAGTTTATGAAAAACAGTGAAGCCTTTAGGTGGTGAAACCCCAAACTGAAAGTCTATAGCAGTAAGCTTGCCAAAGGTTGGGCTCCTCTGACCATTTCATAAGGAAGCTCAGGGAGATAGAGGAGTTTTCTCTGAACTTGAATAGAGCTAGTCTGCCTGGAAAAACAGACTTGAAGCAGACAAACAAACAAGAGATCCACAGTGCGGGGCCGGACTCGGGGCCTCCATGAAAATGCATCTTTATTGAAGTTGTTACGCCCCAGGAAGGAGCTTCAATTTGAGGAAGATGTCAAATTATTAATCAGTTTTTTTAATCAGCTGCAAGCTTAATTTGAAAGGATATCAGGAAGGAAATGCTGCTTTAAAATGAAGTATGTGCATTTATTTTAAAATCAAGCAGGCCCCTTGCAGTGAAGATAGGAAGTCTATGGTTTTAGTATTAGCGGGAACTTAGCGATCAACCAAGGGCTACTTACTTCATACTCACACTGGAGTATTTGCTTTGCAGAGACCTGGAAGTTAGAATTCCAGACATCTACCCTGAGGTCTTGTGTTCTTTCTGCTCCCTTATATTTCTTTCTTATATCTTAGATGATATCACATGATAAAGACAGAAAATGGATTCCAAGGTATGCTGGCTTCCTGTGATAAGATTCCTTTTCTCTTCTGGAACACCACTGACTGAGCTGCTCATTGCCTCTCTAATGCCCTTTGGGCTCCATCACCGTTTTCCAAAGCGGGGGACATTTACTGTTGGTCAGGCTGTGTACTGCACAACTCCAGAGGATTCCATTTGCATTGCAGTCTATGGCTCCTGGAGCCCTGAAACATGGTGGCCTTGATAGGGGGTCATCAGATCATTATGGGAAGAAAATAGACATATCATCACGTGGCATAATATCAAGTTATTTCCTGTTCATTTCTTTTTCAGTCTTTCTCATTTTGTTAAAGAGAAAGTCTCCATGTGGTTCTGGCATGCATTTAACAGCTCTCTCACCCATGCTATTCACCCTTTAATAGAGAGCAGGCTTCTGTTTAAAGCCTTGACGGGCCATAGAATTACTCAGTAGGGTTATAAAGTTTTATCACTGCATCTGTTTAAATAAGAAATCAGGTCAGGGCTTCCCTGGTGGCGCAGTGGTTGAGAGTCCGCCTGCCGATGCAGGGGACACGGGTTCGTGCCCCGGTCCGGGAGGATCCCACATGCCGCGGAGCGGCTGGGCCCGTGAGCCATGGCCGCTGAGCCTGCGCGTCCTGAGCCTGTGCTCCGCACCCGGAGAGGCCGCAACAGTGAGAGGCCTGTGTACCGCAAAAAAAAAAAAAAAAAAAAGAAGAAGAAGAAGATCAAATCAGGTCAATTTAGTGAGAATAAGTAAATAAATAATAATTACGTTTTCCATGGATATGGCAAAAATATATGACAGGAGTTCCTATGTGATTGGAGTTTGGCAAACAGCGGACAGTATGTCAGAATGATCACAAACACAAGGTCCTGGCATGGAGCTGGGAGAGTGCATTTTTTATCGGGGGAAATGGTAAAATTATGTTGATTTGACTTAAACCAATTCTGCTCTATTAGAAACATCTAGTCAATTCTTTTTCTGCCTAATTTTTTCTGCCTTTGGATAATAGGTACGGCCTGTTTAATCACATCATTATGGTCCTTTTAGAACAGTAGTTACAAGGTAGAAAAGGCAATCCCTGGCCCTGAGTTCTGGTTTATTTAAAGGTCACAGAGCACCAGACAATTGCTGTGATTCGCCTCTCAGAATTATGGGCTCTGTTTTTCTTTGTCAGATTCAGGGAAGCTGATTTCCTTGGAATGGCAAGGATTTGCCAGCAGAGAGACGACTACAAATGGGAACGCACTTTCTGCAAAATGTAGAAACAAAACAAACACCAGAAAAAAAAATAAGAATCTGATGCCGTAAATTTCTGCACGAAGGAACAGCTCCGAACTGTATACCAAGCTGTTTTATGAGGCATTCATATTAAGTCTTAGGGTTGATTTGTTTTTTAATCACATTCATGATACTGAATACAGAATACATCAGACCAAAGGCCACATCCTAGGGGTTTTTTTAATAGCATTAAGATAGACAAGGAACTTTAAGATGTAAGATTTCATTTCCCAAGGAATCTCCTCGTTATAAAGATTATAACGAGTTACTGGAACCTAGAGATTCTGACTCCCCGCCTAAAGCTAACCTGCATCTGATACTGAGAGGCTCTGGACCAGGAACTCTCAGAGCCCCTTCTGAGAGGAAAGTGGGCAGGACATGGAAAATCCAGAAGCACTGAGTGGAAAATAGTCCTCTGAGAATTGTCAGGAATTCGGGAATCCAAACCCAAACTCGTCCGGTGGATTCACTCAGGGTCACAGAGCAGTTGGAAAAACCAGCTCTCAGCAATGTGGCTCTCATCCCAAATAAATTGGGAAGTAAATGGAACACGGTGCCTGGGATCACTCGGTGTAACAAGCACATGCCCCAGTTAGATTCCAGAATATACAGTCTGCCCAGGTACTGTGAACTAAGAATTAAGGACTCTGCGTGCCACATCAGACACTTTACCACTGGAAATCGTGGGTTTGATTTCTAAAGGCACCGGTTTCTCTATTGCTGTGATTTTTAGTGACTTGATTTCTTATCTATGTTCCACATTTTTTTCTGCCATCTGAGGATAAAATATTTTTATATCTTCACGTGTGAAAGAATTATAGATAAGATGAACATTTAAAAACTGCATATATCTATTCCATTTCCATCGTAATTACAAGCTGGTAGTTGGTTTTCTTTACCACCTGCAAGCACTTAAAATAATCTTTCCAGCTGTTACAATTACATCTTAATTATTTCTGAGCAGATCCCGTTTTTCATCCTTATGCTAAGGTTGCATGATTAATTTGTTTAATCTCTGATACCTAATCTTTTTATTATCTTTTGTGTCTTTTGTTCTCTTCTGTGACCGACACAGACATTTATTCAAGTCCAAAAAACATCATCATCTCTTTTCTGACATGCACTTTTCCTGCAGATGATCCAAATTCTGCTTTTCTGCAGAAGCACCAAGCACATTTATATATAGCTTAAGTCAAATATAATAATAGTTACCGGTTTTTGATCTAATGGTCATTTAAGTTTCCATAATGAATAGCTTTATACACATGATCTTGTTGAGTCAGAGATGTATTTTTAATTTTGATTGTATTACAAATCTCCCTCCAGTGACATAGTACCTCCAATTCAATAAGATATAAATCTTTTTTCCCCACACCCTCATCAACGCAGCACATATAATATTCTTTTAAATCTTGCTATACTTTATTGGAAAAATGAAATTTTGTTGTCTTAATTTGGATTTCATTAATCCAAATTAAGTAAAGATGCTTAATCATGAGTGAGATTAAGTATCTTTGTATATGTTCATAAGCCACTAGGATTTATTTTTCCCCCCAATCAGCCTGTTTATATTTTTTGACCAAAAAATTATTTGTATATTTACATTGTTTCCCATTGGTCTGTTGGTCATTTACTAATTGACTCATAGAATTTTTATATATTAAGTAAACTGACATTTTACTCTATGTTTGAACGTTTTCTCGGGTTGAGCTCTTTTTTTTTAAATTTATGGGGTTTTTTTCCCCATGTAAAAATTTCTAAATGTTACATGATGAAATATAAAGTTTTTCATGACTTTTGGGTTTTGTGTCATGCCTTCTCCATTCAGAAAATTTTTTTTAATGATTGTACATTTTTTCTAATCATTTTATGTTTTATTTGTAAGATACACATATTTACTGCCCTTGAAATTTACTTGGGTAGTAAGAGTAAGGTAGAAACCCAACTTTATTTTTCCCCCCTGGCCAGCCAGTAGTTCCAGCACTACTGGTTGAGGACCCATCCTTTACCCTACGTTTATCCCATTCAAAATTGACCTTTATATTTATGTCTACTTCTAGACTCCCTGATCCATTGCACTCATCTGACTCTTCCTGAGACGGTAGCAAGCTGTGGTCATGACTGAGCTTTTGTAATAGCATTTGATTTCTCGTAAAGCTAATTTCCCTTTTATTCTCTCTCTCTTTTTTGGATTTTTATATGTATATGTTACCTAGAGGATTCCTGTTTTCATAAGGATCTTATCAGGGTTAGATGTTAAATAGTACCTAATGCCACTTCAGCATCTGCTGGAGATAACCAGGTGCTTTTTCTCCTGTGATAGATTAATGCGGTGAATCATAGTAATAGACTTCCAAATACTGAGCCATGCTTTCATTCCTAGCATTAACCACACTGAGTCATGGTGAGGCATTCTCTTGAGGTGTAACTAAAGTCATTTTACTAAAACTTCTTTTAGTTTTGTTTTTACATCAGTACTTCTTGGGTAAGATGCGTTTGTGGCATCCTTTTCCTTTGGAGCGGAGTGCGGATTTGAATTTTATACTTAGGCCAGCTTCATAAAAAGAAAGTAGAAGGGGCCACCCAGCAAGGAATGTGGGAGGCCCCTAGGACAGCAGTCCAGACAGACCAGGAAGGAACCTGGGACCTCAGTCCTACAACCTCAAAGGCCAAATTCTGCCAGCATCAGGAATGACCTTGGAAGCACATTTTCCCCCAGGACTTCCCCACAGGCGCTCCGCCCTGCTGACGCCTTGATTTCGGTCTTGGGATACCCAGTCACACCATGGGCGACTTCTCCATCACTCTCTAACTAGTAGAATAACTCAAGTGCCATCCCTTGAATGTGGTCAGAATCACCTGGCGAGATGAATGAATGCAGATTCAGGAGGTCAGAGCTGGGATTTGAGACTCTGCGTCTCTAACAAGCTCCCAGGTGATGCTGACACTGCCGGTTCACAGGCCACACTGTGTGCGGCAAGGATATAAACAGCCTTGGAGCCTTACCCACCTGTACCTTGTAAGTTGCGTAAACTTCACCTGCAAAATCACTGCAGTCTACTGCTTTCTTGTGTGTGTGAGCAGAGCTCTTCGACAACTCTCTCAATTTCTTTTATGAGAATCTGTCTAATTAGATTCTCTTTCTCATCTACTATAATGTCTGTTCTTTACATTTTTCTAGAAATTAATGCATGTAATCTAAGTTTTCGAATTCATTTCCATAGAGTTGAGCAAAATAAGTTTTTATAATAATTCCCGTTCTCTCCTTAGAAAATGTCTATTCATATATTTTTATAATGTAGGTGTAGACTTTCCCCCCATTCTTCTTAGATTATCTGACAACTTTTTTTTGCAAAGGACCAGCTCTGGATTTATTTATTAGTTCTATCATTTTTCTGTTTTCTTTTACCACTTGCTTTTATCCTGACTTCTGTAAATTTATTTTTGCTTCTCTTTAACTGTCATTTGAATATTTCCTTATTGTCATTATTGGCATGTGTGTAACATCCTCTTTCGGAGGAACATGAACCAGAGTTAACAAATCTAAGCTCTAAGCCTAAGTCTCTGGCCACTTCTGACCCCACTTCCCGGACCACACATGCCAGATGCAGTGTCTTGGCGTGAATATTTTTAACCAGACTCTCACCTAAGGGACGGCCACCTTAAATGCCAAAGCCTTCAGACATCACTGTAAGAACAGGTTTGGCAGGCGTGTGTTCCCACAGCAGTGGAGCAGGTGAGGAAATGATGGGGCGAAACATCACCTAAGAGGCTCAAGTGAAGGGCGGTGGGGTTCGATCCCCTTTCAGCACCGGACACCCCCTGCACACTGCCCCACGTGCCTGACCGTGTCTGGGGCTGCCTCCACTCAGGCTTCTGTTCTTTCCTAACCAGCACTGTTCAACGCCATCGTGGGAAAATCCAAAGGAGCACAAACACCCAGCTTTGGGGTAACTTCCCAGGTCCTTGATTCCTCCTTCATCTGGGCTTCTCTTTAATCCCAGTTCCTCCCCCTCTCTTTCTGTCTGTCTTTCCCTTTGTCCCATACAATAGATTTTGAAGCGCAAGGAGGTTGGGGTTCTGTCCAGCCCCCCGTCTAAGCTGTCCACCCTCTGACCACCCCCGCCCCCCGCCTGGCACCATCCTTAGAGACACCTCTCTCCCTGTTCCCACGCCTGCCGGGACTCTCAGCTGTCACCTCCATCATGTGGGGCTGGGAAGGGCAGGTGACACAGGCGTGCACGTTGCTATAGCAACTTCTCCGTTGATGGCAGAACCACCGGCTGCAGCGAGTCACAGCGTTCATTTCTGTCTCGCTCTTATGCAGGGCAACGTTATGAGAAGCCCATGAAAATGAAGTCGATCTGAGCTCAGGGTTGTCCACTGATGTCTGTGTCTGTCATTGCCTCTGTCAAGGCAGGGCCCCGTGCTAACTTTTCCTACTGCACTGCATTTTTGAACATCCTTGTATATCACTTGGGCCATTCAGGGGAGCACAATGTTCCAGATTAATCTGGTGCCACTTCCTTTTCTGACTTGTCATCCAGAAGACTCTCACGGAAATCCCTGCGTGTGAATCCTCCCCGGGGAGCCCTGCCGGTCCCCACCTAGAAGTGCCGCTTCTGCCTTTGCCGGCAGTTCGGGGCCTGCGTCCTGCCTGTGGTTTTTGAAGTGGCAGAAACCTTATGCTAGACGAAGTCTTTGACCCAACGCCAGCTGTTTTGCTCATTTGAGAAGATCTTTGCTCAGTTCTCTGTGTTCTGCACAGACTGTTCAGAAATGTCTAAAGACCAGTGGATCCTTGACTCGGCTGTTGAGCTCCTGCCTGGGAACAATCCTGAAAGGCTTTAAGAATTAAAAAACAAAAAAGTAATATCAATTTTATGTTAAAACGTAAAATGTACATAAAAATCCATGTGAATGTGGGGTGTAGTTATTTTAAACATAGAGAATGAGATTAATCGTGAAATTTCCCCACGAGAAAAGGCTAAAAGTGGTTTTCAAGAATTTACTTGGGAATTTTAACTTTTAGGAAATGGGAAAGGATAAAGACAGAAATGATAGATTTGTAAATAACTTCAATTGCTGAAATGCTTTCAGTGCATGGTTTTGTTTTATCCTGACAGTAGCTCTACGTGGTCTGAGTGGACATTATTAACCACATTTTAAAGATTAAAAAATGCAACTCGGAGAGGAAATGTACTCATTCCCACAGTAAACATCTAATGAGCGGCCGCAGCAGCGACTATGCATTAGCAAACCCTGCGGGGCTTTTTGGCCACCCTGACGCCTCCTCCCCATTCCCCATCCGGAGAGAGTCTTGATGTGCTGTCAGGACTGTGAACCAGTGGGTCCCAGTATTTATAGCACTTTGCTCAGAAGTCTACAGAAAATAACATCCTCAGGTCTAAAATTCGGGCATACTCACCTCTGATTCAGTGCTTTTCCCACTTTTCCTTTCTCTCAATGAAACATTTGAGTCTAACTATAAAAAGATTCCAGTTCTTTACTCTGAACTGTCTTCCTGTCTTCTATCATCCCTTCAGTATAATGCAGAAGCCTGAAATCAGTAATTTGCATGTCTGTAGGTAAACCCCTGATACTAAATATACCGTCCTTTTTATTTCCACTATCCCTTTTTTGATTTGGAATAAATCATCCCCAAGCCTGCTAGAGCCAATTCAATATTATTTCACACTTGGTTGACATGAATGAGAAGAGCTATGACAGGGCAACGTGGCTGGTACTGGAAGCTTATCACGTTATCTTGGTACTGACGTGAACCAGCGCCAAGGAGGCGTCTCTTTGTGGGGGAACATCAGGAAGCTGTCACGAACAAGCATCATTTGCTTCACAAGATGCTCTTTGACGGCCATTCCACCTGCCAGCCAGAAAACACAGCTGCCTTTTGAGATCTGAGGTTAATTCAAGGAAAGAACAGTTCAAAAAACAATGAAAATACCTAGCATGGGGGTTGTGTATTCTATTTTCTGAGATCAACCTTGGAAGACAAGACATTGTCTTGGGGCTGAAATTTTAAACTTTCACTTGTGCTAATGCAGCCGGAAAAAGTATTTCCAAAGCAAGAGCCCAGCGGGACATTGATGAAAGACTTAAAATAGAGAGAGACTTAATGTTTAAAGCCCTTTAGTTTTGCTTGGTCTCCCCTCTAATAGACCCCAGAGGAGGCAGAATCCCGTCGGCTGGCTGTGATCTGGGTCATATACCACTGTGTTCTCAGAAACTGTCCTCTTCTCTATACTGGTTTCCGAACACTTAGGAACAGAAAGGGTCCATTTTACATTTAGATGAAATAGCAGTTACAACACAGACATCCTGCAAAGCCAAAGCCCCGTGGATATTGATGGAGCTGGTCCACAAAGAGCTGGAGTATAATCATCATCTTCCACTGAAGGCAACGTTGTCTGCGAGTTGAGATACAGAGGTTGTAGCAGAAGATTAGATATTTTTAATGCATATTATTATTCATTCTACTACCTTGAAAGACATAGGATGATAACAAAATCAGTAACGTCTAGGCATTTCCAAACGAGCCATCCACAGTCAAATTATGGCCTTTGAATTTACGAGAAATTTCCACAAAGGGGGAGTAAAAGAAGACCTTTCGTCTTTGCCTGATTCCTCAAATGATTAAATGTGTTTAAATATTCTTACAAATGATGAAACTCATCTTCTGACTAGAATTTAGGTGATTAAAAAAAAAAAGTTACTTTCACTGAACTCCCAAACCACCAATTCTGCAAGTCCAAAGCCTCTGCTGGGACCTGCATGGTGCCTGGTGGATGCGTTTCTCAGCAGAAATTTGAAGGCAGTGGCTCCAGGGTCTCCTGAAGACGTGTTGGTCTTCTGAATGGTGCCAAGTCTTGATCACAGTCTAGAAGAAAAGGTGGAATACATCAAGGAATGTCTTTAAGAGACATATTTTGGCTTACTCACTGTGATTGGGTTGCTTTCTTCTTCTTTCTTACTATTGTTAGTTTCTCAACTACCCCCTCCTTAGAAACTGAGGCCATTTCCATGAATCAGCAGACAATTCTGGCTAAGACTGCCCTGCTGATAAGGAACCCACAAATTGTATTAGCAGGTGTGTTCACCTGGCTTGGTAACCATCATAACTGTGACCCAGCATTTCACCAAATGAGAATCAGTCACTCTGGTGCTATGGGACCCCAGACACACCACATTCCTGTGTGGGCTCAGGCTTTCCACCCAGCGGTCTGCATTCTGCCACTGCACAGCCCACCCATGCAAGAACCAGCAGCAAGGAGACAAGAATTCTTTCCTAAAACAAATCAATAAACTCCAGAGAAACCAACAACCCAGTATTTTTTTTAAAAATCTGTTTTCTTTCATACATGCCTGTGAATGCATCCGTACCATCAAGAACCTACGTGCCGACATCACAATGTTACCGAATTGGGTCCCACCACTCGCCACTCGAAAAGTCAATACTCGAGAGAGACAAATGTTGGTAGAAAGGAAAATTGCTTTTAATCAGAAGGCCGCAGCCTGGGGAGATGGTGGACTCAGTGTCCCCCCAAAAACCACCTCCGAAGATTCTGCTCGGCCATGAAAGTTTAAGGGAAAGAAGGAAATCATCTCAGTGAATCACTGAGATGGGGGAGGTCAGAGTCGTCCCCATCCGCCACTGTGTGCAGGCTTGTCCACTCCTCGTGATACATCATCTCCTTAGACGCTGCCTTGTTCACACAGTTTGTCCATGAGATTCCCGAAGAGATCTGGTCATCTGTTAATTACTTGTTCTTCACTTCTTTGATCCACAGAAAGAACCAACAGATTAGGCAAGGTATGGTGTGAGCAAAAGATGTGAAAGGTGTGCTAGGGCCAGAGGTGAGTGGAACATGGGTGCCTGGTTTAAGGTTAGTGACAAGACAAAAGGGTGCCCCCTGCTAAGAGCTCTTTCCTGCCGAAAGCTGCTTACTTTCTTCCTCCCTGATGCGCATGCTTTAGAGAATCACCTATTTCAAATCAGGAAAGGTCTCCAAGGCCATGTCTAAGATAACTATGTATTAAATTCCTCGGCTGTTTTTTCTTAGACTGCTCTTAATATTGAGCAGTCATAGACTCTCCCCCTCCACATGCAAAATACTGAAGGATTGTCCTCAGAAACGAAAGCAGGGTTCCATTAGGAGCTTTCACAAGACTAAAAAGAAACAGGGCTAAAGGAAATGAAGCCAAGGGGCGTTCTGTCATGCGGATCATTTAAAAGCACACAGTGAGTCAGCACACCACCATCCCCCAAAAAAAGACAAGGTCTCCGAAGGAATTATTTCAGTTCCTTCTCAGGCATCATGTTAAATGAAAACACACATGCACAGGAACAGCAGGAGATGTGAATCACCGGAGTCTCAATTAAACCTCTGCTGCTCAAAGTGAGGTGTGTGCTCACACTCCCCCGCAGCCCATCAGAAATGCAGACTCGCAGCCCAAGGCACTCAGAATCTGCATTTTAATCAGATTCCAGGTGGTTTGTGGGAGCCTTCAAGTTGGAAAGCTCTGAACCAAAGCACTCAGGAATCAGTTTATTTTCTCCTAAAGGCACATCAGAATGAGGTATACAGAGGAAGACAAAGCCTACACAACCCACTCGAGGCCAGTGAACCCCCTTCTCCTAGTTACTCAAGGCTGAGGTGCTTCATCCCTGACCTCCGGAGCCCTGTGTGAGGGCCAGCACCTAGGTATTCTAATCCAAATACCTCCTACAGTTAATCAGACAGAAGAATGCAATGGCAGCCTCATTTGGGAGTATCAGTGGATCTCCTTCCCGAAAGGCAACTGAGGCAGTTTAGAAGTTGGCTAAAAAAACCGATGGAAGGAGGGAATTCAGTAAAAATCAATTGCTCTTTCAGTACCTTCATTTAAAGTTGGCATTATTTAAACAGTCAAGATCTATAGTAGAGGACGGCAAGCTCCTTTATTCTGTTTCTTTTCACCTAATTAGCCTCTTTTGGTCACTGGATCTCCGACACTGGAGCAAGCAGCTGCCACTTGGCCGCTCTTTTAAGAAGCTGGAAAAGTAAGGCTTGATTACCTTCCCACGTCGAAGCCCAAAATTCATGCTCTCTTCACTGTTGGGGCTCTGAAATTCTGGCTGGTCACCTTTCTGTAGAAACTGAAGTGAAGGGTGTAGTAGAAACACAAAACTGAGGCTCACCAAGGTCCTGCCACATAGGGTTTGCCTGGCTAAAATCCTGCTGGCCCTGAGAAATCTCCCCCTCCTGAAAATGTGATCGGCAATACCCTCTCTGGAAATAAAGGAGCAGCCCCTGAGATCTTCAGCGTCTTACTTGACAACAGTTTGTTTTCATAGGGGTTTCCAAAGTATCAGTCAGTAGTGAATGGCTAAAACAGTTTGAAAAAAATTGTTTTCTGCCATAGAGCTCAGATTTGAAGAGAGTGAATAAAGTGAAAGGAAGCAAAGAAACTGGGCAGAACAAAGACATATTTACAACATGGAGCGCAGACTCCACTACAAAAAGAATGTTGCAATTTAAATTAAATTATAATTAATAGTGGCAGTTTTGTTGAAGTATCTCAAATTATCCCATTAGATGCTGAAGCCCAAGTGGTTTCCATGGCAATATTTTCTCTAGATGTCAGCTACTATCTAATTTTTTGGTCCCTGGTATATGACAACCTGAAGCATTTAGTGCCTTTCATTTGGGGGAGTTTTCTGCTAGACAATCTCGGTTTATTTTTATGTGCATTTAAATGTGTGTTTTATGTGCTATTGGTTTCTGAGCCTAAAGTCTACAATTTTACGTATTTTGAAATTTAGTAAATAAGAATCACAATTACCTTGTTTATGTTCTGTATTTTTAAAATTATTTTTATCTTTTATTTTTATACAACTTTAAAGGTTACACTCCATTTACAGTTATTACAAACTATTGGCTATATTCCCCATGTTGTACAATACATCCTTGTAGCCTATCTTACACCCAGTAGTTTGTACCTCCCACTTATTGTCTGTCTTTTTGATTATAACCATCCTAAGTGGGTATGAAGTATCTCACTGTGGTTTTGATTTGCATCTTCCTGAAGGGTAGTAATATTGAATGACTTTTCATGTGTTTATCAGCCACTTCTATATCTTATTTGGATAAATGTCAATTCAAATCCTTTGCCCTCTTAAAAAATTGGGCATGTCTTTTTATTATTGAGTTGTAAGTGATCTTTATATATTCTAGATATAAGTTATTTCCCTTATCCCCAGATAAGATATATACCTTATCAGATATATAATTTGTCATTCTTTTTAACCTATGGGTTGTCTTTTTGCTTTTTTTATGGTGTCCTTTGAAACACAAAAGTTTTAAATTTCAATGATGTCCAATTTATTTTTTTTTCATTGTTTGTGCTTTTGGTGTCATATTTAAGAAATTATTACCTAATCCAAGATCATGAAGATTTATGCCTATGTTTTCTTCTAAGAGTTTTATAATTTTTGTTCTGAAATTTAGGTCTTTGATCCATTTTGAGTTAACTTTTGTATATATGGTGTGAAATTGGGGTCCAACTTCATTCCTTTGCATGTGGAGTCCAGTTATTATTGTGATATAATTCACATATTATACAATTTACCCATTTAAAGTGTACAATTCAATGGCTTTTGGTATATTACATTATTAATCTTTTAAAAATTGTAATAAAATATATATAACATACATTTGCCATTTTAAACATTTTTAAGTGTTTAATTCAGTGGCATTAGTCACGCTCAAAATACTGTGTAACCATTACCACTATCTATTTCCAAAACTTTTTCATCATCCCAAATAGACGTTTTCACCATAGGTAATAACTCCCCATTCCTCTCTCCCCAGTCCCTCGTAAGCTCTAATCTACTTTCTGTCTCTATGAATTTGTCTACTCTAGGTAACTCATGAAATGGAATCATACAACGTTTGTCCTTTTGTATCTGGTTTATTTCACTTACCATAATGTTCATCCACGTTGTAACATGTATCAGTACTTCATTCCTTTTTATGGTTGGAAAATATTCCAATGTATGTACACATTTTATTTGTCCATGGACGAATATTTGGGTTGTTTCTACTTTTTGGCCAATATGAATAATGCTGCTATACACATCAGCACACAAGTGCTGATGAACGCTTGCTTTCAGTTCCTTTAGATATGTACCTAGGAGTGGAATTGCTGGATCATATGATAATTGTATGTTTAGCTTTTTTTTTTAATAGATCTTTATTGAACTATCATTACTTCACAATACTCTGTTAGCTTCTGTTGCACAACAAAGCCAATCAGCCATACGCATACACGTCCCCATATCCCCCCCCTCTTGAGCCTCCCTCCCATCCTCCCTATCCCACCCCTCTAGGTCATCGCAAAGCACCAAGCCAATCTCCCTGTGCTACGCTGCTGCTTCCCACCAGCCAACTATTTTGCATTTGGTAGTGTATGTATGTCGATACTACTCTCACTTTGCCCCAGCTTCGCCTTCCCAACCCATGTCCTCAAGTCCATTTTCTATGTCTATCTCTTTATTCCTGCCCTGAAACTAGGTTCATAAGTACCTTTTTTTTTTTTTTTTTTTTTTTTAGATACCATATATATGCATTAGCATACGGTATTTGTTTTTCTCTTTCTGACTTACTTCACTCTGTATGACAGACTCTAGGTCCATCCACCTCACTACAAATGACTCAATTTCATTTCTTTCTATGGCTGAGTAATATTCCATTGTATGTATGTTCCACATCTTTTTTATCCATCCATCTGTCAATGGACATTTAGGTTGGTTCCACGTCCTGGCTATTGTAAATAGTGCTGCAGTGAACCTTATGGTACATGTCCCTTTTTGAATTGCGGTTTTCTCAGGGTATATGCCCAGTAGTGGGATTGCTGGGTCATATGGTAGCTCTATTTTTAGTTTTTTAAGGAACCTCCATACTGTTTTCCATAGTGGTTGTATCAATTTACATTCCCACCAACAGTGCAAGAGGGTTCCCTTTTCGCTACACCCTTTCCAGCATTTATTCTTTCTAGATTTTTTGATAAAGGCCATTCTGACTGGCATGAGGTATTGTATTGTATTTCTGATTTGCATTCTCTAATAATTAATGATGTTGAGCATATTTTCAAGTGCCTCTTGGCCATCTGTATGTCTTCCTTGGTGAAATGTCTATTTAGGTCTTCCACCCATTTTTTAACTGGATTGTTTGTTTTTTTGATATTGAGCTCCATGAGTTGTTTGTGTATTTTGGAGATTAATCCTTTGTCTGTTGTTTCATTTGCAAATATTTTGTCCCATTCTGAGGGTTGTCTTTTTGTCTTGTTTATGGTTTCCTTTGCTGTGCAAAAAGCTTTTAAGTTTAATTAAATCCCATTTGTTTATCTTTGTTTTTATTTCTGTAACTCTAGGAGGTGGGTCAAAAAAGATCTTGCTGTGGTTTATGTCAAAGGGTGTTTTTCCTGTGTTTTCCTCTAGGAGTTTTATAGTATCTCGTCTTACATTTAAGTCTTTAATCCATTTTGAGTTTATTTTTGTGTATGGTGTTAGGTAGTGTTCTAATTTCATTCTTTTACATGTAGCTGTCCAGTTTTCCCAGCAACACTTATTGAAGAGGCTGTCTTTTCTCCGTTGTATGTTCTTGCCTCCTTTGTCATAAATTAGGTGCCCATATGTGCATGGGTTTATCTCTGGGCATTCTGTCTATCACCATTGATCTGTATTTCTGTTTTTATGCCAGTACCATACTGTCTTAATTACTGTAGCTTTGTGGTATAGTTTGAAGTTGGGGAACCTGATTCCTCCAACTCTGTTTTTCTTTCTCAAGATTGCTTTGACTATTTGGGGTCTTTTGTGTTTCCATACAGATTGTAAAATTTTTTGTTCTAATTCTGTGAAGAATGCCATTGGTAGTTTGATAGGGATTGCAATGAATCTATAGATTGCTTTGGGTGGTATAGTCATCTTCACAGTATTGATTCTTCCAATCCAAGAACGTGGTATATTTCTCCATCTGTTTATGTCATCTTTTATTTCTTTCATCAGTGTTTTATAGTATTCTGAGTACAAGTCTTTCACCTCCTTAGGCAGGTTTATTCCTAGGTATATTATTCTTTTTGTTGCAGTGGTAAATGGGAGTGTTTCCTTAATTTCTCTTTCTGATTTTTTCATTGTTGGTGTATAGGAATACCAGAGCTTTCTGTGCATTAGTTTTGTATCCTGCAACCTTACCAAATTCATTGATTAGTTCTAGTAGTTTTCTGGTGGCATCTTTAGGATTTTCTATGTATACTACCATGTCATCAGCAAACAGTGACAGCTTTACTTCTTCTTTTCCAATTTGTATTCCTTTTATTTCTTTTTCTTCTCTGATTGCTGTGGCTAGGACTTCCAAAACTATGTTGAATAAGAGTGGTGAGAGTGGGCAACCTTGTTCCTGTTCTTAGTGGAAATGCTTTCAGTTTTTCACCATTGAGTATGATGCTTGCTGTGGGTTTGTCATATATCACCTTTATTATGTTGAGGTAGGTTCCCCCTATGCCCACTTTCTGGAGAGTTTTTATCATAAATTGGTGTTGAATTTTTTCAAAAGCTTTTTCTGCATCTACTGAGATGACCATATGGTTTTTATTCCTAATTTGTTAATGTGGTGTATCACATTGATTGATTTGCCTGTATTGAAGAGTCCTTGCATCCCTGGGATAAATCCCACTTGATCTTGGTGTATGATCCTTTTAATGTGCTGTTAGATTCTGTTTGCTAGTATTTTGTTCAGGCTTTTTGCATCTATGTTCATCAGTGATATTGGTCTATGATTTTCTTTTTTTGTGATATCTTTTTCTGGTTTTGGTATCAGGGTGATGGTGGCCTCATAAAATGAATTTGGGAGTGTTCTCCCTCTGCAATTTTTTGGAAGAGTTTGAGAAGGATCGGTGTTAGCTCTTCTCTAAATGTTTGATAGAACTCACCTATGAAGCCATCTGATCCTGAACTTTTCTTTGTTGGAAGATTTTTAATTATGGTTTCAATTTCATTACTTGTGATAAGTCTGTTTATATTTTCTAATTCTTCCTGATTCAGTCTTGGAAAATTGTACCTTTCCAAGAATTTGTCCATTTCTTTGTGGTTGTCCATTTTATTGGCATATAGTTGTTTGTAGTAGTCTGTTATAATCCTTTGTATTTCTGCAGTGTCAGTTCTGATTTCTCCTTTTTCATTTCTAATTTTATTGATTTGCATCCTCTCCCTTTTTCTCTTGATGAGTCTGGCTAAGGGTTTATCAATTTTGTTTATCTTCTCAAAGAACCAGCTTTTAGTTTTATTGATCTTTGCTATTGTTTTCTTTGTTTCTATTTCATTTATTTCTGCTCTGATCTTTATGATTTCTTTCCTTCTACTGACTTTGGGTTTTCTTTGTTCTTCTTTCTCTAGTTATTTTAAGTGTAGGGTCAGATTGTTTATATGAGATTTTCCTTGTTTTTTGAGGTGAGATTGTATTGCTATAAACTTCCCTCTTAGAACTGCTTTTGCTGCGTCCCATAGGTTTTAGGTCATCATGATTTCATTGTCATTTGTTTCTATGTATTTTTTTATTTCTTCTTTGGTTTCTTCAGTGATCTCTTGGTTATTTAGTAGCACACTGTTTAGCCTCCATGTATTTGTGTTTTTTACAGTTTTTTTCCTGTAATTGATTTCCAGTCTCATAGCGTTGTGGTCAGAAGAGATGCTTGATACGATTTAAATTTTCTGAGGCTTGATTTGTGACCCAAGATGTGATCTATCCTGGAGAATGTTCCATGTGCACTTGAGAAGAAAGTGTATTCTGCCACTTTTGGGTGGAATGTTCTATAAATATCAATTAGACCTACCTGATCTATTGTGTCATTTAAAGCTTGTGTTTCCTTATTTATTTTCCGTTTGGATGATCTGTCCCTTGGTGTAAGTGGGGTGTTAAACTCCCCTACTATTATTGTGTTACTGTCTATTTCTTCTTTCATGGTTGCTAGCATTTGCCTTATGTATTGAGGTGCTCCTATGTTGGGTGCATAAATATTTATAATTGTTATATCTTCGTCTTGGATTGATCCTTTGATCATTATATAGTGTCCCTCCTTATCTCTTGTAACAGTCTTTATTTTAAAGTCTATTTTATCTGATATGAGAATTGCTACTCCAGCTTTCTTTTGATTTCCATTTGCATGGAATATCTTTTTCCATCCCTTCACTTTCAGTCTGTATGTGTCCCTAGGTCTGAAGTGGGTCTCTTGTAGACAGCATACATATGGGTCTTGTTTTTGTATCCATTCAACCAGTCTGTGTCTTTTGGTTGGGGCATTTAATCCATTTACATTCAAGGTTATTATTGATATATATGTTCCTATTACCATTCTCTTAATTGTTTTGGGTTTGTTTTTGTGGGTCTTTCTCTTCTGTTGTGTTTCCTGCTTAGAGAAGTTTCTTTAGCATTTGTTGTAAAGCTGGTTTGGTGGTGCTGAATTCTCTTAGCTTTTGCTTCTCTGGAAAGCTTTTGACTTCTCCATCAAATCTGAATGAGATCCTTGCTGGGTAGAGTAATCGTGGTTGCATCACTTTAAGTATATCCTGCCACTCCCTTCTGGCCTGCAGAGTTTTCCACTGAAAAATCAGCTGATAACCTTATGGGCATTCCTTTATATGTTACTTTTTGTTTTTCTCTTGCTGCTTTTAATATTTTTTCTTTGAATTTAATTTTTGTTAGTTTGATTAATATGTATCTTGGTGTGTTTTTCCTAGGGTTTATCCTGTATGGGACTCTCTTTGCTATTTCCTTTTCCGTGTTAGGGAAGTTTTCAATTATAATCTCTTCAGATATTTTCTCAGACCCTTTCTTTTTCTCTTCTTCTTCTGGGACCCCTATAATTCGAATGTTGGTGTGTTTAGTGTTGTCCCGGAGGTCTCTGCGATTGCCTTCAGTTCTTTTCATTCTTTTTTCTTTATTCTGCTCCTTGGCGGTTATTTCCACCATTTTGTCTTCCAGCTCACTTATTCGTTCTTCTGCCTCAGTTATTCTGTAATTGATTCCTCCTAGTGTATTTTTCATTTCAGTTATTATGTTGTTCATCTCTGTTTGTTTGTTCTTTGGTTCTTCTAGATCTTTGTTAAACATTTCTTGTATTTTCTCAATTCGTGCCACCATTCTATTTCTGAGATTCTGGATCATCTTTACTATCATTACTCTGAATTCTTCTTCAGGTAGATTGCCTATTTCCTCTTCATTTATTTGGTCTTGTAGGTTTTTATCTTACTCCTTCATCTGTGACATATTTTTTTGCTGCCTCATTTTTTTTTTTTTTTTTTTTTACGAGTGGGATTGTGTTCCTGTCTTACTGGTTGTTTGGTCTGAGGCTTCCAACACTGGGGTTTGTAGGCTGTTGGGTAGAGCTGGGTCTTGGTGCTGAGATGAGGAACTCCATGAGGCCTCACTCCAATGACTATTCCCTGGGGTCTGAGGTTCTCTGTTATTCCAGTGGTTCAGACTCGGAGCTCCCACTGCAGGAGCTTCAGCCTGACCCTAGTGTCGTGAACCAAGATCCCACAAGCCACCTGGGGTGGCAATAAAAAAAATAAATAAATAACAAAATAACAAATAAAATTAGGCTAGTAAACTAACACATATTTTAGGAAGAATATAAAAATATAGATGAATCAACAACCAGAAGGTACAACAGTATCACAATAGTGAAAAAGAGGAGGAGGGGGAAAAAAGGGGGGAACAGGAAGGCCTTGGCTGTCAAGAGTGGGGCCTAAGCAAGGGCAAGGCTTGGGTGGTGGGTGGGGCCAATGCTCAGGACCCACAGGGCTGGAAAAGGCCCTGGGGGCTGTGGAGGGTGGGGCTTAGGCCCAAGGAACAGAAGGGGCCCAGGTGTGACCCCCACTCCTGGTCTCAGAGGGCAAGGGACTGGCCTGGGAGCTCAGCAGTCTCCCCAGCCCGAGTGTGCGGGGCAATCGCCCTCCACTCCTCTCCCACTCCTCCCAGAGGGCCCCTCCCGCCTGCCTCTCCTGATCTCCCTGGCTTCCCTCCTATGCCCCCAAGTACCCATGTGGCCTGGAGGGGGGATTGGAGGGCAGGGGACCAGCCTGGGAGCTCAGCGGGCCCCCCAGCCTGAGTGGATAGGCGATCGCCCTCTCCTCTCCCGCTCTTCCCGGAGAGTCCCTCCCGCCTGCGTCTCCTGATCTCCCCGGCCTCAGGGGCGCTGATCCTGTCTGGCCTCCACTTTTCCTCCCCCGCATCGGTTCCCCTACGTCCTACTGGTTCACTTTGGGGTTCCTCCCATCTCCTTGTATGGGGTTCCTCCCATCTCCAGAATACACAACAACCCTAGTTGTGGGGAGACGCTAACTCCGCATCCTCCCACACTGCCATCTTGACTCTGCCTCTTATATATTTTTTTAATGCTTTACTACTGCTTTTCCTCCCTATCTGCTCAATGAGACAGGCAAGAAATTTAAGGCTAAAGAATTCAAATCTCTTTTTAATATTCCATTCTTATGAATATCTTTTAAATCAGCTTATTGTAGTTAAGTACCTGCCTTGAAGCTTCCTCTCTTAATTTTTCACATTCTGTAAAGGCAGTCAAAATTATAATCTGACAGTAATGTTTTAAAGCACAGTTAGCACCGTTCATGATTTCACAAGTGTTACCCTAATGGTGATAACCATTCTCTCTGTGCCGTTTGGGCCCATAGGGAATTGTATCTGGAATATTGGGTTTCTCTTCTTACGATGTTGGTTCAGAGTTCTTAGTTTATCACATTGCTCAGCTGATGCTATCATCATGTGGAATTATCTTTGTCAGGTAAAATGCCTCACATGCTCACTTTTGAAGCCAGACAAGTGCAGTCGGGAGCCTTTAGACATCTGTGGGCCTCCCCAGACAGCCCACCAACCACAGAGAAAACAACTGGGCTAAATCAGTTGGTCGCCTTAATGATGGTGATGACTCGATAAAGCCAGTGTAGACCCCTTCTTCCTCATCAGAGGCACTTCAGCTTAGTGCCTTGCAAGTGGTTTCTGGAGCCAATTCCTGGCTCCACTGCTTCTTGGTCATGGGACCTCAGCCAAGTGTTCAGCCTCCAAAATGGGATGAAAACACCAACCTCACAAGGTTCACAGGAGGATGAAATGGGCTAATTCATGAAAAGGACTTAAAACAGCGCCTGACTTGCAGGAAGTGCTATTAATATTATTTCCTAAACAGCTTGCTCCCCAAACTTGAATTTCATGTCAGTTTACCTTTTGTGCTCTATGGTAGAAGGAAAACGCTTCTAGGCTGATTCCACCAGAGCAAACACTTGCTTTTCTGGGCCCCAGAGAGTTTTATATGTGAGGAAAGTATAGTCCAAGTAATGAGTAATTTCATGTAGTCCTAAAATTTAGAGCTTTACCACGCATCCATCACGTACGTGACGATTGGGGGTCTTTGTTGTGCAATGTCCCTCACCTGGCGGCAGGTACTGGGTAGGCTCAGAGCTAGCTGCCCGAGGAGGGCCGCCCCCTCGCCCCGCCTGGCACACGGACAGAAGAGGCAAGGATTAGACTGTCTTTTGCTTTCCTGATGAAGTTTTCCTAGAATGTAGCAAAGGGCAGGCAAAGGCCTTTAGAAGTGGAATAAAACAGTCATGGTTTCTATTCTTTGGGGGTAAGGAGGTGTATTTTTACTCACCCTGTCCTAATTTCTGACCATCTTACTATATCTGTATGATTAGGAGGAACAGCTGCCCCTGGGCCTGCTGTTACAGAGTGTGTGTGTTCTTCCCTTTTTTTACCCGACCTGAAGTTGGAGGAGGGGAAAGGGCAGGTGCACCAGCACTGAGCTCTCAGCTTGCTTCCCAGGTTGAAGACAGAGATGATGGGCAGGGAGGCTGTCTGTGTGTGGAACTGTCCGAGTGTGTTTGGGGGCCTGGGATGCACGTGCCTTCTCTGTGGGCTCTGCAGCGTCGGCCAAGCTGTTTAACAGGCATGTCCACGGGAGAAGGATCCCCCACCATCAGTTTCTGCAGCAACATGTCTGCCTGTCCCTGCTGGCGGGAGGCGGGGAGGAGAGCTGATCTGTGGCTGATGGGGCAAAGGAAACATGGTCTGTCCGCGTGAAGGGGATGACCAGACAAACAGGATGTGTGCAAGGGAAACAAGCAGGAACACGCCTCCAGGAGCCACTGGATCAGAGCTGGAAGAGCAGCACACTCTAGCGTTATCACGTAGCGTGTCAAGTGAGAAAAAACATGCACAACCAAAAAGTTGAGAATTATGTTTTATGCAGTGGACATACTGAGGACTTAAGCCCGGGAGACAGACTCTCAAATAGCTCTGAGGGACAGCTCCGAAGAGGTTAGGGAGGGGCCTGGATGTATGGGAGTTTTTGCAACCAAAACAAGTAGTTGGTACATCAAAGGATTACTATTAATTAAAGAATAACCAGCCATCTCAAGTTAATGAAGTTAGCAATTTTTTATGTATGGGAAAATTCCAGAGTCTGGCCTCACGGAGATCACTTCTTTGATAGGCACCTTAACTATCTAGTGCCAGTATCCTGTTTGCTCCATCCTGAATCTCCTCAGGGTGCACTGTGGGGGTGCGCGTGGCTGATGGCTCAATGGCAGCAACATCCTTTGACAGGTGACATTCTTTGTCCACAGTGTCATTTGGGTCCCAGAAGAAAAGTGTATTGAATACAGTCTTTGCCTATGTGACACAAATCTGGTCCTGAGACTTAATATCTAAAGTCTATTTTGGAACTCCCCTGGTGGCACAGTGGTTAAGATCCACCTGCCAGTGCAGGGGACACGGGTTCGAGCCCTGGTCCGGGAAGATCCCACATGCCGCAGAGCAGCTAAGCCCATGTGCCACACTACTGAGCCTGCTCTCTAGAGCCCATGAGCCACAACTGCTGAGCTCGTGTGCCACAACTACTGAAGCCCGCACACCTAGAGCCTGTGCTCTGTGACAAGAGAAGTCACCACAATGAGAAGCCCGCGCACCGCAACGAAGAGTAGCCCAAAGAGAAGAAGGGCGAACCAGGTGTCCTGACAGAGAGTGCCGTGTGGATGAGCAAAGACACGTCCCCCTCAAGCATCAGGAATCCGTGTGCCTAGAATGTTGAGTTGGAAAAGTGGTTCCATGAGGAAAGAGGCAGGAGAGAAATTCATCTCAAGGGAAGCCTTCCTCCCCATGTCAAGGAGTTCAGATTTTATAACAGAGGCTATCCTGGGGTATTTTTCATGTTCTTTTCTAGCTCTTATTATTCTCCTCGGGTCATCTCAGGTCACATCCATACCTTCCACTAATGTTTGTATCAATAACTTCAAGAGAACCAGAGAGAGGCTGTCAGTCTCTAGGCATCTGTGTTTCTCTGCAGTTCTGTGGCCAAGGACGCAAAGCTCTCTTTGGAGCGGGAACTCTGCTGTGTCCCACCATCCATGTTACCTGAAGCAGAAGAGCAAAGAGTTTTGTAGTGTCATGAATACCAAACAGAATAATGACAAAATTGCCACTCTAATTTTTTTGTTACCAAATATATTTGGCAGATTTATATTATTGATGTTTAAGGGTCAGGAGATTTCTGTGTTTATCCAAAGGAGATGAGAGATATGACCCACTCACCCGAATGTCTAGTCATTATCGCCATACATCCTCTAGGCACCTCAGATTCAATGTGTCCAAACAAAACAAGTCTGTCTCCCCGATCCCCGAAGAAAAGGCTCTTCCTCCCATAGGCCCTACGTAAGCTAAACCGTCAAAGCTGGCATTTCCTCACCAGCTTACCTGTCTGTGTCTTCCTAGCCCTTGAAAGCCAGCACAGGGAAGATTATTGACTTTGGAATTAACCCTACCTGGGTGTTAATCCCAACTAGGCCACTTACAAGCTCCGAAGCTTTTGACTTTTTAGAAGGATGTAGACCAAATAGAGTCCAGAGAAAGGTAAATACAATGTCAAAAGGCCTAGAAACTGTGCCCCAGAGGCGCAGTGAAGGTGCAAGCCTTTATCCTTGGAAAACAGCTCTCAGTCTTTGAAGGGGGGTTGACGTCAGGGAATTATGTGTATTGATAACCAAATCTTACTGTGTCCTATGAGTGTGTGAGTTACAACATGGAAGCTGCCCCACAATTTCAGGCAGTTCACTATAAACAGGGTCATAACTAAAACCACATCCATGCTTCAGATTAGTATTTTGACTATATAAACCAAACTCTTCAATGAGGCATGGAAAGTTCTCATTAATAACAATTTTCATCTTTTTTATTGTTTACTGTATATCCCCAGCACTTAGAATAGCGCCTGACATGTGGTAGGCATTCTGCAAAGGCTTGTTGAAATAGGGAGAGAAATAGAAAATTTATTAGGCAGTTAATATTCTTCTCAACACTTATAAGATATTATCCTCTTACAAATTCCTGAAGTGTACAGTGTTTTACTAGAGCCATGTAAAATATTCATGTAAAGAAACGATTACTTTTTAAAACAAAAACACTAATTTGAAAAGATACACGCACCCCAATGTTTATGGCAGCATTATTTACAATAGCCAAGATATGGAAGCAACCTAACTGTCCATCAACAGATGAATGGATTAAGAAGATGTGGTACCTATATATACAATGGAATACTACTCAGCCGTAAAAAGGAATGAAATTTTGCCATTTACAGCATGGATGGACTTGGAGGGCATTACGCTAAGTGAAATAAGTCAGAGAAAGACAAATACTGCATGATATCACTTACATGTGGAATCTAAAAAATACAACAAACTAATGACTATAACAGAAACGAAGCAGACTCACAGATAGAGAGTGGTAACAAACTAGTGGTTACGAGTGGGGAGAGGGAGGGGGAGAGGGGCAAGATAGGGGTAGGGGGCCAAGAGGTAATGGAGTATAACCTTTAAGAATTGTGAATCACTATATTGTACACCTATAACTTATATAATATTGTACATCAGCTATACTTCAATTTTTAAAAATATTTTTTAATGATTACTTTTAAACTAATGCTGTAAGCTGTAAAAAGCTCATTGGCGAGTATATCCAGTGCCACCAGTTATGAAAGGGATAAAAGTGGGTTGGAAGCAGATTTCAGCCAAACTTAAGGAAAAGTATTCTAATACATAAACTTGTCTGTCAGTGGAACCAAAGCAAGCCAGCTCAGGTAGTTCTAAGATTTGTTAATACTCCTCCCAAAGAGGTACGCTGTTCATCTGGGACTTGTACAAAGTCAAACAGCAGACACTGAAGTGGCTGTGATTCTTGTGGGAAACAACGGCAGAATGGGTTTAGATGAAATGGAGATCTCATTTGGGAAAACAGGCTGTTGAAGGGTTGTATGAAAAACTAGGTATCAAATTATCTGGGATAAATGATATATATGTCTTTTCATTTCTTCCTCTACAGCCAGTGCTGATTTTCCGTATAACCCAGGACAAGGCCAAGCTATAAGAAATGGAGTCAACAGAAACTCGGCCATCATCGGAGGTAGGTGCCTTACAGGACAGGCTTTCCTGTAACTTCTCATCTGTGGGGAGTAGTCACTTTCAATAAAACCGTAGTCTAGGGGAAAAGGGGTTATCTGGATTTGTACTTTATTCATTTTGCCGTTTAAATATGACTGAAGGTTGAGAAGTACACATTGTGGAGAAAGTGTGGTCAATGTAACCTGGCTACTTTTTATGCTGACTTATAAAAAAAAAAAAAAGAACAGTAGTAGGGAGCTAGCCAGCATCAGAATATGCAAGCAGGCAGTCATGGCAACAGCCAGAGCATTTCTTTATGCCCTCCAGTCTTTTCCACTCTCATCCCCTTGCATCCCAAATGGTCCATAATAGCTTACTACAAAATCAGGAAGGACTCTGCCAGTCTGGTTTCAGTTATCTTAATAAAAATTATCAGAAAATTAATAAGCAGGGACTTCCCTGGTGGTCCAGTGGGTAAGACTCCGTGCTCCCAATGCAGGTGGCAGGGGTTTGATCCCTGGTTGGGGAATTAGATCCCGCGTGCATGCTGTAACTAAGAGTTCACATGCCGCAACTAAAAGTCCGCATGCCGCAGCTAAGAAGTCCACATGCTGCAACTAAGACCCGGTGTAGCCAAAATAAATAAATAAATAAATATTTTTTTAAAAAGAAAATTAATAAGCCAGAGCATCTAAAATATTCCAGTCTTTTCTTCTCACCAGAATACCTGCAGAATAATTCGACTCTCCTAGTATAGTTCCTCGTGTTTGGATCAGTATCAATAACCCTGTTGCCTGTTGCCTTCTTTTCTCCCTGCTTCTTCTGCCTTATTTCATAAAAATGTTTCCTGCCTCTCTAAGTATGGATAATATCGTAAGCTTATCAAGGGTTTTAAACTCAGCCAATCAACTCAGCTCATTCAGTAGGTTTATTTTCCACAGGAAGAAAGTAAACACCTATATGTATATATGTGACTGTGAAATTAGAATACATTCAAAATGGTGCTCAAAGCACATTGTTCAAAGTTCTGGTATAATCCTTATCCTCATTGTTTTTGCTTTTTTAAGACCAACTTTACTGAAGTATAATGTGCACTTATTTAAGTGTAGCACGTCAGTGACTTTTGACAGACACATACGCCCATAACCACAGCTACAGTCAAGACACAGAACATTTCCATCCACTGAAAGTTCTCTTGTGCCCCCTTTGTAATTCATCCTTCCCTCTTCCCCACTTGCTTTTGTCACATAGATTACTTTTGCCTCTTTTAGGGTTTCATATGAATGGAATCACATAGTATGTAATCTGTTGTACCTTCTGTCACTCAACATAACGTTTTTGTTTTTTTAATTAATTTATTTTTGGCTGCATTGGGTCTTCTTTGCTGCGTGTGGGCTTTCTCTAGCTGTGGCGAGCGGGGACCACTCTTCATTGTGGTGCGCGGGCTTCTCATTGCGGTGGCTTCTCTTGTGGAGCTCAGGCTCTAGGCGTGCGGGCTTCAGTAGCTGTGGCTTGCAGGCTCTAGAGCGCAGGCTTAGTAGTTGTGGCACACGGGCTAGTTGCTCCACGGCATGTGGGATCTTCCCAGGCCAGGGCTCAAACCCGTGTCCCCTGCATTGGCAGGCGGATTCTTAACCACTGCACCACCAGGGAAGTCCTGACATAACATTTTTGAGATCTATCCACATTGCTGTATGTACCAGTGGTCTGTTAATTTTTATTGCCAAGTTATATTCCATTGTATGAAGGTATTATAATTTGTTTTATCTACTCACCTGTTGACAGGTGTTTGGTTTGTTTCCAGATTTGGGCTATTTTGAAGATAAAGCTGCTATGAATATTCTTGTCCAAGTCTTGTGTGAACAAAAGTTTTTGTTTCTCTTTGGTAATCCCTAGGAGTGCAATTGCTGGATTATAGAAAGAAGATATTTAACTTTATAAGAAATTCCCATGTAGTTTTCCAAAATGGTTGAACCGTTTTACACTCCCATAAGCAATATTTGAGAGATCAAGTTGCTTCACAATCTTACCAACACTTGGTATTGTCATTCTTTTTCATTGTACCCATCTAGTAGATGCGTAATGGTAACTCATTGTGGTTTTAATGTGTAGTTATCTGATGACTAGTAATGTCAAGCATCTTCTCATGTGCTTATTGCCACTTGCAAATCTTTTGTGAAGTGTCTGTTTAAACCTTTCCCATCTTTTTTTTTCTTTTTTTTTTTTACATCTTTATTGGAGTATAATTGCTTTACAATGGTGTGTTAGTTTCTGCTTTATAACAAAGTGAATCAGTTATACATATACATATGTTCCCACATCTCTTCCCTCTTGCGTCTCCCTCCCTCCCACCCTCCCTATCCCACCCCTCTAGGTGGTCACAAAGCACCGAGCTGATCTCCCTGTGCTATGAGGCTGCTTCCCACTAGCTATCTACCTTATATTTGGTAGTGTATATATGTCTATGCCTCTCTCTCGCTTTGTCACGGCTTACCCTTCCCCCTCCCCATATCCTCAAGTCCATTCTCTAGTAGGTCTGTGTCTTTATTCCTGTCTTACCCCTAGGTTCTTCATGATATATTTTTTTTCTTAAATTCCATATATATGTGTTAGCATATGGTATTTATCTTTCTCTTTCTGACTTACTTCACTCTGTATGACAGACTCTAGGTCTACCCACCTCATTACAAATAGCTCAATTTCGTTTCTTTTTATCCCATCTTTTAATTAGACTTTTTTGACTTCCTGCTATTGAGTTGTAAGAGTTCTTCTTACATTCTGGATACAACTCCTTTCTCAGACATGTGTATTGTGAATATTTTCTCCTAGTCTGTGACTTGCCTTTTCATTTTCTTAGTGGTATTTTTTTGAAAAGCAGGAGATTTTAATTTTGATAAAGTCCAATTTTTCTAACCTTTTTATAGTTTGTGATTTTTTAATTCTTTCTAAAAAATCTGCCTACCCCAAGGTTGTGAAGATCTTCTCCTATGTTTTCTCCTAGAAGTTTTTTAGTTTTCATTTTTATTTTTCAGTCTATAATCACTTTGAGTTCACACCTATATATAGTATGAGTTAAAAGTCAAAGTTATTATTTGCCAAATGAATATCTAGTTATTCCAAGATGGCTTCTTGAAAAGTCTCTATTTTTTTCCAATTTAATTTCCATGGCACTTTTGTCAAAAATCAGTTGGCTGCATATGTGTATGTCTTTTTTCCGGGTTTTCTATTCCGTTTTGTTGATCTATGTCTTTCTTTGGCCAATACCATGCTTATTTTATTGTTGTATCTTTATAGTAAGTCTTGAAATAAGCAGTGTAACTGCTACAATCATTTCTCTTTTTTTTTTCAAAATCATTTTTACTCTTCTGAGTCCTTTGCACTGCCATATAAAATTCAGAATCAGCTTATACATTTCTACCAAAAAAAAGTTCGCTCTGATTTTCATTAGGATTGCATTAGATCTATAAATGAACATCTTAACAATATTGACCTTGAAGTATGGTATATTCATCCATTTATTCAGGTTTCCTTTAGTTTCTCTCAGCAAGGTTTTATGATTTTCAGTGTACAGTCTAGAACATCTGTGTTCAATTTGTTCTGTTATAAATGGCATTATTTTATTACTTTCATTTCCAAGTGTTTCTTGCTAATATGTAAAAATACAAATTTCACTTTGCTAAATTTATTGTTAGTTCTAACAACCTTTTTCTGTATATTCCTTAGAATTTTCTTCATAGACAATCCCATCACCTGAGAATAGTGTTCTTACTTCTTCCCAATCTGTACACTTTTTTATTTCTTTTTCTTGCTTTATTGCACTGTCTAGGGCTTTCAGTACAATCATGGATAAAGGTGTTGAGACCTGACAGTCTTGCCTTAGGGGGAATGTGTTTAATCTTTCACTATTAAATACAATATTAGCTGTAGATTTCTCAGAGATGCCCTTTATCGGGTTGAAAAGTGTCTTTCTCTTGATAGTTTCCTGACAGGCTTCATGATGAATGGGTATTGAAGTTTGTCGTATGCTTTTGTGCATCTGTTAAGATGATCATATGGTTTTTCTCCTTTATTTGTTTAATGTGGTAAATTACACTGCTTAATTTTTTAATATTAAATCAATCTTACATTCCTAGAATTAACACCACTTTGTCATAATATATTATTTTCTACCTATTGCTGGGTTCGATGCTAAAATTTTATTAAGAAGGTATATGGCTCCATCATTTTCTTTTCCTATAATGTGTTTGTCTGGTTGTAGTGTCAGTATAATGCTGGCCTCATAAAATGAGTTGAGTGGTATATCCTTCTCCTCTATTTCCAAACATATGTGTAGGATTGGTATTGCTTCCTTAGATCAAGTTTGTTAATAGTGTTTTTGAGGTCTTCTAAATTCTTACTGATTTTCTGTTTAATTGTTCTATCATTACTAAGAGAAGAATGTTGAAATCTCCAAATATAATTGTGATTTGGTCTAAATCTCCTTTCAGTTCTGTTAGTTTTTATGGTTGCTGTTGACTGAAAAAAAAATGCACAGCCTAGATGTTGAGAATTATGTCTTATTCAGTGGACAAAACTCAGGACTTAAGCTCAGAACACAGCATCTCAGATAACTCTGAGGGGCTGCTTCAAAGAGACAGGGGGGAGCCAGGATACGGAGGAGTTTTTGCAACAAAGACCAGGTAGTCGGAACATCGAAAGATTACTATTCATTAAAGAGAAACAGACATCTCAAGTTAAGGAATTTAGCGCTTTTCCATTTATGGGGAGATGCAAGAGTCTGGGCTCACTGAAATCATTCCTTCGACAGGCACCTCAGCTCTCTGGGGCCAGTATCCTGCCCTTTCTCACCCTGAGTTCCCTCAGGGCTCCCCACCTGGGGCAGCTCTAGTGGCTGACTGCTGCAACATCCTTTGTTTACTGGTATGGCAGGCAGCGTTGTTAGCCCACATGGTTGTTGTTGTCGTTTTGGGGTTCTGTGTCTCGAATGGGAGAGGGCAGCACTTGAGGGAACGATGGTGAAGCAGGGGAAAAGTGTTGGCGTGATATACAGGATTTGGTTAACCTCTAGTCCCTCTGCTGTCTCCACCAGGGGTCATTGCCGTGGTAATCTTCACCATCCTCTGCACCTTGGTCTTCCTTATCCGGTACATGTTCCGTCACAAGGGCACCTACCACACCAACGAGGCCAAGGGAGCAGAGTCGGCAGAGAGCGCGGACGCCGCCATCATGAGCAACGACCCCAACTTCACAGAGACCATTGACGAAAGCAAAAAGGAATGGCTCATTTGAGGGGCGGCTCTTTGGTGATGCGATGAGGGCAGGGGGAGTGACTGGGGAGGAGGGCAAGGGACAGAAGCACCCTACTTCGTACTCCTGAGCACATCCTACAAATATTAGCACAAGTTGGGGGAGGCAAGCGACAGAAAACTCCTGAGACTGACGGCCACAAGAAATACTTTCTGATATTTCTTTATAGCTGAGTTTCCCCTTCTGTATCAAAACAAAATAATACAAAAAATGCTTTTAGAGTTTAAGCAGTGGTTGAAACTTGTAGGTACTACCTGTCTTATTTTGTGTGTGTTTAGAGGTGTTCTAAAAACCCATGGTAACAGGGCAAGCTTCCTACATTTTTCAGAGCCCTTAGAATGGGGATATTTTTTCTTGAGAAAAGCTGATGCGCAGTATACATGACTTCCAGCGTTTTCTTCCTTTTACATAGAGTCAGCCTCTAACGGGCTACTGTAGTAACTAGTTCGTGTTCACGTAATATTTCTTTCGGTGTCCTGTGAATTGGAAAAGGAGAGATGGGGCAGAGAGAACCTATGATTTGACAGTTCTCAAAGAGACCTCAGTCTGTGCAACTCTCTGAGAGTTCCCACCAGAAACAGCTGGAGGAAGAGGGGGTGTGGCCCCTCTTGTGTGACAACGTGATCAGTACAACCGAGAGCAGCTTTCGGAACCGAGGAAGCAGTTTCCTGTTGGGATCGTTGGTTTTATATTTCATCAGAGTCTGCAAGATAATACTGTTCCACGTCTGCAGTCTTAGCCCCATCCAGTGTCTGTAACTATCAGCTACAATACCTGGTGACCAGCTGTTACAAAAAAATTTTCCCTCTGCTTTACCTACAACATATTGGGTTAGCTTGTATGTGTGTGTAAGCACCTCAGTGGGGAATTAGAGCCAGATGTTAAGACTTGTCTGCTCTGTTTCTTTTATAGTTGGTAGCAAGAGTACGGATACTTCCTAGTAAATGCATAAATTATGTTGGTCTTCTTATTTTGCTTTAAATCTCTAGTCTTTAAGCCCCGGGACAAGATCCTAGCAGACAGTGTCCTCTGAATGGATGAACCAAAATAAAGCCAAGTTGTGACTGCTAGTTTTGTTATTGCTGTTACTCTGGAATCATGTGGAAAACGCTGCCGTATTTTAACTCATCTACTTCCATGTATTGTTCCATCCTAAACAGACACACTGCCATGATTCAGGGGCCTTCTTTGGCAGATACATTTGAATCTCAGGTTCATCACAACCTGGTAACTGATTATTGCCTGTCAGAGAATGGACATGTCTGGTCAAGCAGACCTCAGTTTAATCAGGAACCTTCATCAACTAATTCCAGCAAGTAACTATTTATTTAAAAATAATCGACTGTGTGTGTAGGCAGGTGGGACAGTGCTCCTACTGGAGGATCCAAAACATAATTTCATTTATTTATTTTAAAAGAAGGTGACACAAAAGTTATTTCTAGAATGACTACCATTTATGAACCTTATAGTTCAGGCTGTTATACTTAATAAGTACCTCAAAAATTTTTTTTAGACTCCAGCATTTTGAGGAATTAAATAGCCCTTTTTTCTTTCTCCCCCTGGAAGGAGGTGAGATGAGGGTGAACAGGTACTGATGTTATTGTTCTGTTGGAAATTCTAGTTCATTTGGATTATATTTTCAGGGTACTCGGGATGCCTGACTTATTGGAGGACCTCAGTTTCTTGAGTGATGGAAAATGTTATCCAGAGCTGCACATGGCACCAGTGCCTGACAAAAGGAGACAGTGGACCAGTTAATTCACATTCAAGTGAAGGTCATAAAACAAAAGAGAAGCCTAGCGCCCCTTTACAGTTGCTGACCTCGGGCACTGTCATAACCACCCTTTATTTAAAAAGGTCTTGATCATCCTTCCATAAAATGCATTTACCATGAAAAGCATTTATTAATGACCAAATATTAGAACAACATAACATTTACAAATGACATATTGAAGATAAAGGTTATTTATTTGACCAAGATGACTACCATTAAGGGATTCATTTATATATTTTCAAAATGAAAGAGCAAATTTTAAACATTATGTTTAAAAATGTTTCTGATTTCTTAATACCTGTTTGATAGGTATTACTTTTGCACTTAACAAATAGCACCAGGTGGAAATTTATTATTTATTGCATTTGCCATGAGAGCTTTATTCTTTATACATTGTCTGAGCACTTTCCCTTTCTTTCCAAAATGATTAAGAAATTAAAACAGTCAAACATAGCCCCTTATACTGAAATGTTCTCACCCTTTCTCTTCTCTGTCTTCTTTTCTTTTTCCTGCCATAAAAAGTGAAAAATAAAACCTAACACTTCTCCCCAGATTTTCAAGCCTAGGGCACCGGGGTGACCGCGGGGACCCGTGTTTCTCCCACCTCAGCATCGTTTGAGATTTACAGACGCATGACACGGCCTCTGCCCTGAAGGTGGTTACAGCCCAGCCAACGGACAGGACACAGAAAAAGTGGATGAGGTATTAGTAATGAAGTAAAGGGCCGAATACGTGCTGGACATCTTCTCTTTGGGACTGCAGTCTTCACCCAAGTTCCTAAAGTTATTTGTGAAGGCCACATACAGTACCTTCTTAAATGCTAAATAATTTTGTTTTATGTGCAGAAAAGAAGACAGCTCTTTTTTCCAGCTCCCCAGGCAGCCATGACATTATGACCCAAGCTCAGGGCCCAGTCCTGCTTTGTCGGTCATATCCTGCAAAAGCCTGGTGGTGTCTTATAACCCGATACCTTACCAATCAAGGACAAAGAGGCTAGTGGTAGTCCCTTTAAATAATAAAAGAATCAGATCAAAAACAAAAAGTTTTCTTTAAATAAGAGGTGGTTTTCAAGTTGCAGGAGAAGCTGACAATTGATTTCGGGTTGTTTGTGCAGGAAACATCCTCCGTGTATAAAGCAAGCATCTCTGTTTTGAGTTGCTAGGATTGGGGTCTTCAAATGAATGCAAAATCAGTCCCCATCTGCGCTCTCAATGTACTCCCTTGAGCTCAAGGATGCTAGCTCAGGAGGTAAGAGGTTATATTCTTAAGTTCTTCTCTGGCCCTTCATAGTATATAAGACAACATTTCCCTTGTGGCTTTCAAACATCTGCTCAAAAAAGAAAAGAAAAAAAAAAGGTGTGAGAGAGAGACCTGTTGTGTGGGAGATTTTATTGAGGATCTGGGGATAAGAGTTTGAGAGCCTTTATTGGAAAATTTCCTGTTGCTCCGTGTTTGACAAATCAGCATCCTTTACTAAGGGGAGCAGGATTTCAGAGGCACAGGAAAGAGAGTTGGCGTGAGCCCGAGAGTGGATCTTAACGTTGTCGTTGAACATCTGTGGGGCAGCCACCAGATGGCACTGAGAGCTGGGCACAAAGACACAGACCATAGAAAGCTCCAAAGGAAGAGCTAACAGCTACCGTTAGGAAAATGCAGTGTCAGTGTAGCGTCGGGATGAAACTATCAGTTCCTTCTATAACAGGATCTGTACTTTTCTGTTCTTCCACACGTTCTTTTTCGCCCTGTCCTTTCTCTTTTGGTGTAAACGTTTTCATGGTCCCTTGATGTCTCACACCTCCAAACTAATGATTAGCACCTGATTGGAACCTCTTAATATTTTTTTTTCCTTTTCACCATCCTGCCAAGCAGTTTTCAAAAAGAAAGGCAACAATTAGTAAATTGAATTCCGATGAGCCAGCCAAAAATAGGTCTAACTTGCTAGTCCCACCTCATCCTGAAATAGATGAGAAACAAATAGTGTTTCTAAGTGATCTGGGCTAAAACACGATAGGTGCCGTTTCTAAAATGATGTTTTGGTGAGAAGTGATCCCTAGAGCTGACCCTTTCTCTCTCCCTGACGTGCTCTGTAACCTTGGCCAGCTCGCTGAACGTCTGTTCCTTTTCGCCCTGTGTGTCAGGCAGAGCTGTTTTATCCACTTCCTGAGACAATGGTGAGGTGCCGTGGATTCTTGACTGTGGACACTTTGAAACCCAAATACAAAGGCCAAAGTCAGTGGACCTACGGGAAGACTTAGTTTCCAGCTCGTGCTTGTAAGTCACATCCAAAGAAACCACGCGTCCATGTCCAGGAGTGTAGAGACGTGAAGCAGTGCTGTACAATTACTAGATTATAAGTCAGGTAGACTGCCAGGGAGCTAATCCGTCAGCACTGGGAGACGCAACACGGCCAAAGGCCAGAGAAATCAAAACGCCACATGTATAAAACCCTAAGTTCCCACCTGGGTGTGACTTGTCGCTTACACACGCCCCAGCGTGATTATAAATAAGACAACATTGAGAAGCAAATGCGCCTGTTTCACGTAGCCCCATGGCCCTGCGCCTACACTACACACACCCTGCATGATGACGTTGGAAACTTTAAGTTTATTTCACAGCAGTAGTTTTTGGGTACAAGTGGTTCGTGAAACTCATTGTCCATGAAACAGGGAAGCCGTGTTGAAAAGTTGGTTATCTCCCATGGAGCAAAGACTAGCAAAAGGTAATAGAGATACCTGGGCACACGGGTATTAATACCCAGCAGGCACTTACGAGTTTATTTTCCAGATGAAAATGTGCTTTAAGAGCAGGTCTACTTAGAGGGGCTGCACCACTTTCCGAGTCTCAATTTTTTTTCAGCAACTGCTGGACCCTGAGATGGTCATGGAAACGTGGAGACGCCTCCCATCTGGTAGGCCAAGGAACAGTTCTCAGTGTCACTGATTCTACTTTTTGTCTTGTCAGGTTTCTTTTTGTTTGTTTGTTTTTTCAGTGAGCATGGTGAACTGCAGAGGTTAGGGTTGTGAAAAGGTGGGCTAATATTCTTTCTGTAAAGTCAATTAGGCTTCCATCCCTGTGAAATAACACGAAATTTTGCTCTCTGAAAGCAACAGCATGTAAACTAGAATGAAAGAAGGAAATCATGTATGTATGCCTACTATTCTTTGTGAATGTCTTTCATTTAACTAAAATTATATTAGAAACTGGATTGATAAATAAAAAAGTCCAAAATAGTTTTAATTATCCTAAAAGCGATTCTTTGTGTTTTGTTCCACCTGATTCTCTTAGAAGCTATTTTCAACCTTCAGCAAAGAAAGTTTCAGGCACTGAAGTGCACATCTCTTTGGAATATAATCTTTCCGAAAGCTGTGGCGAACTGGTCGCTCCGCAAAGACAGGTCTCGTATGAGTGCATCCATCGTTAACCTCCATTTGCCGCAAGCTCCTCCCTGCACCCCATTTTTCTTTAAGTGGCTTAATGGATATTGGCTTCAGGTTTTGGATTAGTTTACACACAGCTTGGTAAATTATGGTTGGAGCTCCATGATGTCCAGAGTATATTCTGAGCCCAATTTGGGATGAGGGAGTAACGCTGGGTAATGGACAAATAGATCCAGGCCAGTGAACTAGGTAACAGGAATTTACAACGTGTCTGGAGATGCAGATCTTTCTAAATGCACTCCTGTGCATTAAGGGCTGCAGTTCTTAGTTCTTAGTCCCATTTTCTAGTCTTCAGTTACCATTGGGAAGCCATTTCCTGCTAATCAACTTTCAGTGAAGCATTGAAATGTACTCCAAATAAGTGTGAATTCCAGTGAAAAGCCCAACCTCTCTGTGCTTCAGCGATTCCCAAAGCCAATCAATAGAAATAACTCTGGGGCTTCCCTGGTGGTGCAGTGTTTGAGAGTCCGCCTGCCGATGCAGGGGACACGTGTTCGTGCCCCGGTCTGGGAAGATCCCACATGCCACGGAGCGGCTGGGCCCTTGAGCCATGGCTGCTGAGCCTGCGCGTCCGGAGCCCGTGCTCCCCAACGGGAGAGGCCACAACAGTGAGAGGCCCGCATACCGCAAAAAAAAAAAAAAGAAATAACTCTGAAGTCTGTTTAGAAGGCGTTGTGCCCTGAGGTTCTTTGTCGGGATTCTGCTTTGCAAGTGTGATCCAACAGGTGTGGGGAGAATGTCAGAAAGTCCCCCGAGAAAAGAAAATCAGCGCTTGTAAAAGTTCATAACAAACGAATTTTCAAAGGATGAGCCGGCCAGTTCAGGAGTTACCGTCTGCAGCAAAAGCATCTGAGCACCACGTGCTTCCTCCCCTTCCCAGTCTCCCTGCCGTCAGCCATGTGGACACCAAGATCAGTAAGCTCCAGGAAGACAGCGATTTTATTCTGCAGAAGCAGCATCTTTTCAATGAATGGGGAGTAGAGAAGCAGAGAAGGGGTCGGAGGGGGAACAGCGGGGGGAGAGGTACGTTGAAGAAAACATCCAATTTTACTCTTTGTTGGTGATGACATGGCTGGATGGACTTACCAGCCAGAAGACAGAAAAGAGGAAACAATGGTGTTATTATTTTCTGAAAAAGCGTTCATGTCCTCCCCAAAGAACCTATGTTTGAAAGCTAACTCTTGAGAGCAAGTATGATATGAGTCATCATTAACATATGCACATCTTGCCCTGGTCACTCTGAAGCCCATGAATTCAGAGAAACCTGGGCTAAATAATCCCTTCCCTGGAAGATTCCTTTCTACCAGCAACCGTTCCCCTCCCACAAACACGCCAACACGCCTGCAAAGGACCGCAGCTCAAAGCAGTTTGCCAGGAAGAGAATGCAAGGTTGGTTTTCCGGGTTTTTTCCCTCTGCATTTGCATTACCATTCCATTCGTCTTAATTCATCCTCTGGGTACAGGGTGAGTAACATCTCTTGGCACAGATAAATAAACACATATGCGAAGTCTTCACCAAAGGAATGAAGCCGACATTTTTTTAAGTCCCTGGAACCAAAGCATGAGAAAGTTAGTCATTTCTTCTAAATATAGAAATCCAAGTTATAAAATGTAAATTAAGATGTGGCAGAGATGAAAAAGGCCAAGATGATGAAAATGAACTTATTTTGTTGGAAAGTTGGAAGATGAAATTCTTAGGTCTAGGAAGGCAATAGCTAAAATGGAACATAAGGGCAAACTTCTCAGTCGTGAAAGATATAAAAAGGCTAAATAAGAGCTTACTCCCTAAGATCTAGTACAGCAGGACTAGGTGGAAACCGAAGCCAGGAGTGAACTCTTGAAGGGTTTGTAGTAGCCAGGAGTTGTCAGCGTCTGAAGTATCTGTCAAGTCGTTATTTAAAACAAGGTGGAACACACTCAGAATGCTGTATAGCCGTGGGAAGTCACCAACTAGATACATACACAGCAATCTTAAAATCATGTATCTTAAAAATATAGTACAGAGTGAAAAGGTAAGAAACAAAATTAGATTCATAAAGCAATGGAATTTATTAACATTAAAAACGTACAGAGCAACAAAACATTTGCAAGGATCCATGAATAATTAAGGATATGCATATGTACTTACATCCTTCTATAAAATATATGTTACATGCGAAGCAAAATATGATAGTCGTTACCTGTGGAATGGTAATGAAGGAAATGGGAGTGAGGATGGGGTGAAAATAAATAAAACAAGAGACACCTTGCATGGATGAATGATGATAAAAAACCCTATTCTGTAGATTATCATCGGCTTGACTCTCAGCCCCGTGGAGCCTGGGTGGGGAGAGAGAGGGGCCGGGAGGGCAAGCATCCCGTCGCAGGGCAGCACAGTTAAATCTCGACTGCAAAGGGCTGACCCATGAATGGACGTCAGGAAACATAACCGCTAATTCAATCAATCGATAAATATTAGTGGATGAACAAAGGCAATGAGAAAGGGGAGCGACAGCAGAGCATTTCTGTTCTTTTAAATGCAATTACTTTCCTTGTATTGCGGAACTGAAGGAAACTCAGGGATAAAGGGTCTGCCCTCCGGTTCTGCAGATGAACAGACACCAACCGCTTTGCAAGGACGTGAATGGAAGATGCCGCCTCGCTGCCCCGCGTGCGCTTTCCGAGAAGGCGCCCAACCTGGACCTACCTGCGGATGACTCCTCCCCCAGCCTGACTTCTCCTTCTTGGACAGAATAAGGTCTGTACTCGTGTCGAGCGGAACCAGAACAGCACTTCTGCTGGTCAAGTGCTAGTTCTGAAGCTGGGCCAATGGGCAGGTGTCCCTATTCTGTACTCACTGTAAAGAAAACATTCCTGGTTAAATCCCAGATCTTGCTAGAAGCACACCCGGGGCTTTGTCAAAAATACAACAAGATTCTATAATATATTTCTGGGTGATCATGTTATAACTCCTCTAAATTAAATTTACAGAGTCCATTCGCTTTGATTCCAAGCAGTAACCATGGTGTTCCCTTTAAATCATTACAAGCGCAGGGGATATATTGAGTACTGCCAGGCATGTCATTACAAATCTCAGCTTAAGCACTGCAGAAGTGAACTCTAAAGTTTAATTGGTGCTCCCAGCTGGTGTTATAAAATACAAGTCCGGGACACATGCGAAAGAAAAATGACTTAATATGAATCATCTTAACATGAAACCAGAAATAGAGTAAAGCAGGTATTAGCTGAATTGATTCTGAATCAGAATGACTTGCCTTGACACCTGTACTGTATTATGTGATTGATTTGGGGGGAAATATTTATTCTTCTCAAGAAGACAGCTGTTTTCAGGGACAATTGAGGAGAAGGAACGAATAGCAGACATTGGGTCGTTTGACAAGATTACTTGGAAGTATATGGATTGCTGCGCTGGCCGCGTCCAGACATAATCACTAGCAGAACTCCATGGGACGAGTCCCCTTAACAAAACCAACTGTCGTCTATGACGTCAGCTCTGCAAAGGTGGGGCGGGGAGTCACAGGGACATCACAGCATCACAGCTACGCTTTGGGGCCACTGCCCTCACATATGAGTTCAAGCTTTTTAAAATTTAGTCTTATTTCCTGTTTCTACCACCTTTAGGGTAACCATTTTGATTCATGCCCTCGGGAGAGGGCATTTGCCAAGGGCTCAGGTCTTCAAGCCCTGCACCCGACTGGGTTGCATCAGAGTCCCACAGAGAAGCTTTAGCCTGACCGTTGTGGTCCTGTGCCTTCTCTCCGCCTCCCTCCTTCATCCGCATGAACCATAACGTCAGGGCCCAGGGGAGGTCCCCACCCTGTGTCCCAGCCTCCCGCACGTGAGCGCTCGCTCTTCCTTGAATACTGATCCGGGGCCAGGACTAGCCCTGCATCTACTACAGAGGATATCACCTGGAAAGGAATTTCCAGGCACTACTCCCCACACGGCCATCGGACGTCGCGGTGTACAGCCCTCAGCCAAGTGATAGCTGTGTAACTGTGAATCTGGATGATTAAATGCGTGGAAAGGTCCCTGGTTACAGCATAGCAGCTTCATACCTGACACGACACAGTGTGTCACGCATATGTACATTTTGCCCTCGTTTTCTGGGTAGAAAGCTGTCAAGCAGAGTAGGAAAAGACAATGGATTTCTGAGGGGGTTGAAGCGGTAAGCGTCACATGGCGGGTGTGAATTCCCCTGGGGAACGGCCCCACCCTGAGAAGAGAAAGGCTGTGGGAGACTCTATGGCGTCAGACTAAATTGCATCGAGGTGGGACCACCACTCCTCTCACCCTAGAATGGGGGACCCAACATTTCGGGTCAAAACATCTATTCTAACTGCACTCAGGTCATTAGTACACAAGGGTGACCACATGCACGGTGGTCACGAGACAAAAAAGGGGCTTTTGGAGAGACGGATGCTGGCCTAGGCCCTGTGGGACAAGCTGAACTCACTTTTAATGAGGAGTAGCAGTCAGTGGAAAAAAATATATTCACTAGAATAAGCAGATTCAAGGGAATTCTCTTCCAGGAGGCAGGCAGGTGATGAAGGTTAGCATGAAAGATAAGGAAGCTTTGGTGAAGTGGGTGGGCTAAACTCAGCAAATAACGTGCGATACTGTGAGATCCCAGTGCTGGGAAAGGACTTGTTCCCCAGCGAGGTCTCTTGACTGTTTTACTTCCAACAGGATGAAGTAGCCATGGGGCAATGACCCTCCATTCTAGACGCTGAGAATCAAGGGCACATCCATGGGACTCCTGTGGACCTCCAGACCCACAGAAACCCTCTGGTAATTTACATCAGTGCACTGTGACTGCCCTCTCCCCAGGAACGGATCAGAATAAGATGTATTCTTCAACACAGTTAGCAGGGATCAGAACTGTTCTGAACACCGCCCACGTCCTCACCAGAGGAGGGAGGTGGGCCCTGCTACATACCAGCACACAGTGGAAACCAGTCTGAGTACAAGCCTGCGGGCTGAGACAGGGTGTCTGGCTGTGTCCCCAGCTGACCTGGAACCCGGAAATAACTGAACCCTGGCCTGTCATCATGATGCCTCTCTAATAATATCTGACAAATGGGTGTGTTAGTTTCCTACAGCTGCCTCAACAAATTACTACAAACCTGGATGTCTTTAAACAACAGGAATGTATTCTTTCACAGTTCTGAAGGCAAGAAGTTTGAAGTGTTGGCAGGGCCACGCCCTCTCTCTAAAGGCTCTAGGGAAGAACCTGCCTTCCTGTTCAAGCTTCTGGTGGTCCCAGGCTGTCCTTGACTTGCCCCTGCATCTCTCTAATCTCTGCCTCGCTGGTCTTCACGTGGCCCTCTTCTCTGACCGTGTCTCCTCTCTTCTTATGAGGACATCGGTCATATTGGATGGGGGCCTCTCTACGCCAGTATGACGTCACCTTACCTAATTCATGCACAATGACCCTATTTCCAAATCAGGTCATGTTCACAGGTACCAGGAGTTAGAACTTCAATATATCTCTCTAGGGGACACAATTCAGCCCATAACAATGCACAAGGGCCAGTTCTGTTGGGAAGGCATAGCAAACACCCCTGTATTCGTTCTGTCATGAAGTTGAATTGTGCCATGACCATAATATGTGTGATCTGGTATAACACTGGCGTTGTTGCTGAGATTCAACTACCTTAGGTAGATAAGTTTTATGATAATACTAATAATGGTAATCAAATATATTGGGAGCCTGAGTTAAAACCTCCTTGGGATGCAATACTGATGGAGAATTACTGACCTGAGGAAGAACTGGATTTTGCGAGCCATCAGCTAATTTCTATGCTCAGTAGTTCTGCACAGTTTATCATAAGGTACAATTAGCTGTAGGTGAAGGGAGAAATTGAGGAATCAAATTAATACAGAATTATAAAAATGTGTGTAATGGCTTTATAGAATGGACTAGTTGTTTATTTAAATCTTTTCCTACACCACAGTGGCTTCTCCAAATATTAGGCATGTTCATACGGATGCTGTTGCTGTGTCTGTTATATAAACACTCTACTAAATGTAGACGCTTGGACAAACGTGGTCATTTTTGGAAAAGGGCTAGGGGCTGGCCTGTGCAGGGAAGGATTAACCTTGACCAAAGATAGGTTTGGTCCTTTGTGTTGAGTTCTTGGGAGGTAACTTCGAAGCTCTTGGAATATCCTGACTGATGAGTGCCTTTCTTGACCTGCGAGCCTTGGGCCAGATAGTCTGTTCTAACAGTGAGATTCATGGGTGGGGGCTTTGGGTCACTTGGCATCGGCTTGAGCTTTGAAGGAGCTAGAGACTAAGGTCAGCCATAGGGGTGGTCAGGCATGTCTGTGTGACCAGCCCCAGTAAAAACTCTACACACCAAAGCTCAGGTGAACTTCCCTGATTGGCAATATTCCATATTTAATATCACACATTGTGGCTGGGAGAAATATGCACTGTCCTCCCAGCTCCACTGGGAGGGGACAGCTAGAAGCTTTCAGCTGGTCTCCACTGAGCACTGTGCTATGAGCCCTTTCCCGTTACTGATTTCAATCTATGTCCTTCTCCTGTTTTAAACTGTAACCATGAGTATAACAGCTTTGCTGAGTTCTGTGAGTCCTTCTAGTGAATTATTGAACCTGAGGTTGGTCTTGGGAGCCTCCCCAAATCAAATCCTACATACTCCTTCTCAACCAGTGTTTTTTCACTTAACAATGGAACAGTTATATTTCACTTTACTAAATGAGTTCCATCATTTTAATGGCTGCATGATATTCCAGTATATGGCTATAGCCAAACTTACTATCTGTTTTACTATTTTACTTTACCTCTGTTATTGGACATTTAGATAGTAGATCTGAATTTTTCCCTATGAAAATATTGCCGCAAAGAACACACAGAAATAGATTCTTCTGTTTATCCATCATTCCTTTATGATAAATTCCTAGAGGTGGGATTCTCCATCAGCTGGAGAATTCATTCACATTGCCAGAGGGGTCCTGCCAAAGATTTTACCAGGTTACACTCCTAACACTTTCATCAGCTCCAAGCATCCGCATTTTTCCATTGCCAAATTAAGAGATGGAAAGTATTATCTGAATATTAATCTAATTTGATTTAATTTGCATTTTATTGACTGCTCACAGGGTGAATAGCTTTTCAGATTTTTTTATTAGTCCTTTGAGAACTCTCTGTGGAATATGATCATTTATGAGGCTCTTGATAATTTTGTTTTCAGTTTGCACCGATTCACACTCCATAAGCAGTCTTTGGGGATGCCTGATTTCAGAAACGGTGCGTATCAGTGTGAGGTGCACCCACAAGGGATGATCCAGCAGGAAGGACGCTTGGGCTGGGTACGTTTGAATAGTAGGGCATTTTCATCAGGGAAACACACATGCGATGAGAGTGGGATGTGTTTTAGAATAAAGCATCTGGTGGAGGCAGAGGGCAGTTAGCTGGGACTGAATGGGAAAAGGTAGAGATGAGCAAAGGGGCCTCAGGGTGGAGGGACTTGAATTAAAGACTGCTAATCCTGTGGTCAGCAAGAAGCCGTGACAGATTCTTAAGCAAGGGAGTGATTTACAACTACTGTTAACTTTCTCGCCTGATCAAAGATTTGAATTCCCAACACCCACGGTGTTGTTAAAAAGTCTGTTTTAATTTTCAAATTAATCTTCTGACCACCCGATCTCTCAAGTCGTCGTCTGTTCACCTCTGCTCCTCAAACACACATCCATTTCCCAGAACCTACAGCTCAACACCACCACCACCACCGTGGGCACAGCACACACGCACACACACTCACACACATGCACGTACACACACACACACCCCCCAAGCCCACGCCCTCTGCCACTCAGTGGTTGCTTGAATGCCCTTGTTCCACCTCTTCACCTGATAAATCCCTACCAAATCCTTGGGACCACAGCTCTTTGTTCATTTCCTTAGAATCTCGATGACCAAGCTGGACTATAAGGTGTCTGTTTCCTTATCAGTCTACCTGCTGACCAAAGATGAAAGCCAGTTCTCTTTTGTGGTTGTCATGGTCATCAGCAGCTAACCTTACCCTCCAAGCCTTGAGTGGTCTATTTTAAGGATCTCCAGGCAACCTCTCCCACCTGAGAATTTCTCCCACACACATTTGCCTAGAAGCCAGAAATACCCTTTCTGAGTCTCAGAGGGTTTTCATTCCTCCAGCTTCTCCTAAGAAATTGAAAATGCCCTTACCTGCAAATGTCTCATCAGCCAGTATTTTGATTATCGGCTACTGTCTGAGTAGGATAGGCAATGGCCCTGATTCACCACAATGCAGATGAGTAGAGCTGGGGGCCATGAAGGCTAAGGGACTCCTCAAGAGGAAGAGGACGCGTCAACTAGAACTTGACCTGCACCACTGCTTCCCAGGCGGCAGACTCTGGAGGGAGAGAAAAGGAGGCAACCACTGGCATCAAAATTCCATTTGGAAAATCGTTGCAGAAGTGGCTCGATAGTGAGCCTTGGTTCCTGGGTTTCAATTCTCTGTACTTCATGTTAAAACTTCTCCACCCTCTTTACACTAACCAGGATCAGGAAAAGAGAGGAAATGACATCCTTTGGAAAGTTACTTGGGAGAAGATCTCAAGAGGTATTTATTCACAATATCAGGCATCCCAGTGAATCTATTGGACCATTTTTTAAATAACTTCTTTAATAATATCTTGAATAAAACTCAGTTCTTAATTTACTCCCATCCTCTCTTTTACTGCCGCCTCTTTGTTCTTTCTGCATGAACTCTTGCAGCGTCTCAGAGGCCAGACGGAGCAGCACATAGGACTCAGGTGAAGGATGCCTTCCTTCCATAGATGCTCATAACCGGCCCCTCCGACCCCGTGGTATTGCCTGTCTCACGATTCTTTGTGTGGCTTCAGGTATTGCTCTGTAATGCAAATTCCCTGTTATCCTCATGAAAACACATGCACAGTCAGTTTAATCTATTAACCACGCTTGTCAGAAGCAGGTGAGCCTTTTTGCAGCTCTCCCTGGGTTACAGGGAAAGATAGAAACATGAAAAATGCGCTTGTCATCATATTTGCTTGGACTCCGATTCACGTCTATCCTGAAAAGCTGGAAGAATAAACTGTGAACAGCAACCACAGTCGAAAAACCAATATTGTGGCAACAGCAGAGATCTAGCGTTCTACTTTTTCTTCCTAAGACCTCTGGGGGGTGGGGTGGGACTGAAGCTGCTGAGAAATGGGATCGCAGGTGGGGTAAATTAAGTCACTTCTATGAAACAAGCCAAGTTGCTTTGTGGTTTAAAACAAAAACCTCGATTCAACGAATAAGAGCCTCGGGGTGCTCTTCGCGCAAAGTCTATCTCTGTGGCGAGTGTGCTATTCAATCAATTCTGCAGACATTCACTAACAGCCTGCTGTGTGCCAAGCACAGTGCTGGGCCCTGAAGATGAAAACAAATGAGTCTCTTCTCTCCAAAACCCATCCCGTCTGGCAGTCAGGACATACACCCAAGTAGCTCTAATACTCCGGTGTCTGTAGTAGGTGCTAATTTAAAGGTTCAAACAGCAGTGTGGTGAGGAAAGAAAACAAGGAACGAATCATCAGAGAGGCAGGGCAGTTGAGGAGTAAGAATTTGAGCCCAGAGCCAGCTGATTGACTCAACCCTTCGAACCACTTGGCTTCATCTCTCTAACCCTCAACTTTCTCACCTGTAATACAAAGATGACAATAACTTCTTCATCGTGCTGTTCTTGAAAGGATTTTAAAATAATTATGTGCCCTTTCTGGCATGGTGCCCGGCATGTAGAAAGTGCTCAGGAAATGTTCATTATCATCGGGGCAGCTCTCAATATGTTTTTTCAAATTATTATAATATCAAACTTTTCTATGACCATTGAGTGTTTATTTTAAAACTTTCTTTAATCATGGACGAACCTTGAGAACACTATGTTAAGTGAAAGAAGCCAGACACAACAGGACAGATATCATATGATCCCATTATATGCAGTAGCTAGAATAGGCAAATTCACAGGGATAGAAAGTATAGAAGAGAGGTTCCCGGGGGGTGGGAGGAGGGAGCGGGCAGTTATTTGCTTCATGAGCGCACAGTTGCTGCTTGGGCTGATGAAGGTCTGAAAGCCGTGCTGATGGTCGCACAACAATGTGAATGTACTAAATGCCTTTGAATTACACACTTACAAATGGTTAAAATGGTACGTTTTTATGCTGTAGATATTCTACCACAAAAAGAATACATTTCTCGGTGTCTTCCCATCATAGAGGGATAACACGGACTAGTAACTGTTCCTAGAGAAACTTATTCTTAGAGAATAAAGTCTCTCCCCGGAACCACAAACTGAGTTCCTGTAACAGCCACTATGGGATTGTGGTTCTGGAGAGCTCTCCATGGCCCCGCAAGACCAGCTTCTCGGCTCTCTTCCCTCCGCAGAGCCGCAGTCCGAACTGATCCACAAACTGGAACTCGCGTCCCACGCTGTTAACGCGCAGCAGACTCGCTCAGGTGAAGCCAATAATCCTCCCACGAGGCCCTTTTCCCCAAGGGCGCGGCAGAGCTGAGAAGCATTTACCCAGGAGTCTGTGCTTCCCGGGCCTGGGGGCGGGGCGTGCGGCGTCCTCTGTGGTACAGGGAGGGAGAGAACGGAAGATGCGCCTTCGGGCACGTCCGCTGGGACTCCTGGTCTAGTCCATCCTCCAGGGCGGTTTCCATCTGAAAGGTGAGCACACCTTCTCCCAATCCTAGTTGGCGGCAACTTCTCTACAAAGCCATTTCTCGAGCGCAAAATAGCTGGGCCAACGGGAAAGCCCATCAGACGGGATGGATGGGTTTCCTTCTGTTATTCCTGTGAGGCTAAAGGAGTCGGGGGTATCAGAAAAGGTACTTTTCCCGTTTTAATGAAAAATCCAGGAAAAGGTGTGAGGTTGTTTGCAGTGCGAGGTTGTATATTTGGTTGATATTCATCTGGGGCTGTGAGAAACGCCCTCAGGTGGATCCAGAAGTTCCCAGGTGGCAGGTCAGGTGGCCGGGTTCCCGCACACGCCGCCCCTCTGAAGCCCTGTGACCCCATGTGGCCCCCGGACCCCGAACCCCTCCTCTGCAGACCGCCTCTAGCACCCCTTCCGGCTCTACAATTGGGCAGTAAGTCTGTGAGCTTAGTACCAAAAGAAATAGAAATGATTCCATGTGTGCGACTCAGCACCATTTTACAGATTGGCGGATTCATCACTCAAAGCGGCTTCGTCCTAAATCGCTCGCCGGGTGTACCGACATCAGATAACAGCAGCTACCTGGCTTCTGAAGGCCTCCTGGTCCTGGCTGCGAAGCTCAGGTGTTCTGCTTGAGACCCAATTATAATGCTGAATTGGCACATTTTCCTTCTTATCAACATGCTGTTGAAAAATATATATGTAGGGATAACTTTAGAACTTTCTCTGGCTAGATTAGCCACTAGTAATTCTGGTTTCATTTCACTCGAATCGTATCCTCCAGTTTTGATTACGATACCTGTTTCAAACTGCCTGAATACCTCCTAGAAACTGCACCTCTCCCAGGATGGCGCAGGAATTTCAGACTCACTTTCCTTCTGGGGCAGGGATAAGGGACCCTTCATGCAAGTCAAAGAGCCATTACTGGGGCTAGGGTTTTGGTTCCTCCAAAGTTCCCGGCAGGCAGGGCAACAAGGGGAAGGACCAAGACCTTGACTGTTCTTCACCACAAACTGGAACTCGCGTCCCACACTGTTAACGCGCAGCAGACTCGCTCAGGTGAAGCCAATAATCCTCCCACGAGGCCCTTTCCCCCACGGACGCGGCAGAGCTGAGAAGCATTTACCCAGCAGTCTGTGCTTCCCGGGCCTGGGGGTGGGGCGTGCGGCGTCCTCGGTGGTGCAGGGAGGGAGAGAACGGAGGGTGCGCCTTCAGGCATATCTGCTGGGACTCCTGGTCTAGTCCATCCTCCAGGGCGGTTTCCATCTGAAAGGTGAGCACACCTTCTCCCAATCCTAGTTGGCGGTAACCTCTACAAAGCCATTTCTCGAGCGCAGAATAGCTGGGCCAACGGGAAAGCCCATCAGAAGGGATGGACTGGTTTCCTTCTGTTATTCCTGTGAGGCTAAAGGAGTCGGGGTATCAGAAAAGGTACTTTTCCCGTTTTAATGAAAAATCCAGGAAAAGGTGTGAGGTTGTTTGCAGTGAGAGGTGCTGTTCTTCCCCTGAGTGTTCCAGACACAGGAACAGAAAAGCAAAGGCCCTGGGGCAGGAGCCAGCATATTTAGGGAAACTGGGGTAACTGGAGAAGTGAGCGAGGAAATGGGGCCGTGAGGGAGCCAGGAGCCACGTCACACTGGACCTCTCAGGCCATGGTGAAGATTTTGTGCAAATGTTTGCAGAAAGCCATTAGAGGATTTTGAACACAGGAGTGACATATTTACCTTTTCAGGTGGGACAGAAGTAGACGAAATGATACTAGTTAGAGGACTGTTTAATAGTTGAAGTGAGAAATGATGATGGCTTGAAGTAAAGTATTAATAGTAGAGGCTGTAGAAGTAGCTGGATACAGGATATACTTTGTCAGTAGAGACGACAGAACTTGCTGTTGGATTTAAGGTGTGAAAAAGGGAGAAGAATCTACGGTTAATCCTGGGTTTTGAATGGTGGTATCATTCATTGGGCTGGGACAGACTGGGGGGGGTGGGTGGAGGGAAGGAGGGGTGGGAATAACAGGTCTGTGGCCTCCCATGTGAGATGCTGATTAGGCATCTTAGTGGAGAGATACAGGAGACAGCTGAGACGCCCGTTAACAAAGCTTAGTAAAATAACTTACAAAAGAGAGAAATGAAGGGGTGCTTGAGTGCAAGATACGCTGGATTAATGGGGAAGATGAAGCCAGTTCAAACTACTGCGGCCAGTGGAGCTGAGGGCAATTTTCCTCTCCCCTGGGGCCTATCTCCAGGGAGGTGAAGGGACCCAGAGAACTTAATCGGCTGGTTCTGCTTTTCAGCGGGCAGAGCTGGGATGCACACTCCTGCCTGCGGATTGGCACACCTTGCCCTGCAGGAAGCTGGCCCTGTGCCCCTTCCCTACCCCAAGCAGCTGGTTGGAGGCCTGATCCCAGTGCACAGGAGCCCAGGACCGAGGCAATATGTGCTTCTAACACCAGGTTGAACCCCCCTTGGATACTGAAGGTGGACTCAGGCTCAAGGTCATCACGTCCCCCTGGGCAGCCAGCTTCGCCACCCAGATGCCCTCTGCCCCCTGCCAGAGCACTGAGGCAGCAACCCCAGGCAGAGTCTGACATTCCGAGGCTGCACAAACTCTTTAAACATTTGGTGCAATTAAAACAGAGATTTGATTTCTGAGAACTTGGTTTTCACATAACACGTTGTCACAGATGCTGTGGGAATTGATACCCACCTGTGGCAGAATAAGTTGGTGTGTGTTTATTGAAAAGTAATGGGGGAAGGCTAGCAGATTCCAGGCTTTCTTGGAAAACTTGTCCTAGTCATTTGAACAAATGACGGGCATCTAGATGACAACAGACATGTTTCTGATAATTAACTGGAAATATCAGAAGCCCTTGCATACTTGGGTTTCAAACCATACTGCACGCGTGCAGCTGCTAGGCTAGCAAACAGAAGTAGACCGTCTCCAGAGAATGTTCTAATCTTGCTTCCAGTTGGTTAACTGATGAATTTCCCTGACTCTCACCAAGAAAAACTGTCTGTCCCCTGCCCGTGACTTGCCTGTCTCTGTAGGGTGAGGTGCCCTGCTCTGCTCCGTCCACAGGGGATGTAAGGGTAGGGGCACAGTTCTCCTGCAGTGACTGGCTGTGCCCAGAGAGCACTGAGAGGTTGTTCCTGCTTCCAGAGGCTTCTTGATGCAAATGACAACCGGAGGGTCTCCACAGAAGCTGTTATCAGGACAAGAGTTAAAACAGGTCCTTGTCTGTGATTTTTGACCTTCAATGACCTTGATTACTCAAGCTGAGCTTCCCTTGGACCTAGGTCATCCTTTCTAAGAGCCTTATTTCCATCTACCATCATCTGGGCACACTGCCCAGCATAATTTTATTTTTAGTCCTATGTATAGGAACTAACTTAGAGATAATATTCATAAGAGGTTATAAACTCCTATTAAAATTTATATGGTTGTAAATTTTGGTTTCCTCCTCTTCCACAGCTGTTGTCTCCAGAATGCTTTTTTTTTTTTAAAGTCTGAGAGGGTTTTCACTGCCTACTCTCCTCCTTTATCTTTTTTTTTGTATAAATTTATTTTATTTATTTATTTTTGTCTGTGTTAGGTCTTTGCTACCCCGCGCAGGCTTTCTCTAGTTGCAGCGAGCAGGGGCCACTCCTCATTGCAGTGCACGGGCCTCCCACTGCAGGGGCCTCTTGTTGCGGAGCACGAGCTCCAGGCACACAGGCTTCAGTAGTCGTCGTGGCCCTCGGGCTCTAGAGCGCAGGCTCAGTAGTTGTGGCCCTCGGGCTCTAGAGCGCAGGCTCAGGAGTTGTGGCACACGGGCCCAGCTGCCACGCAGTGCCTGAGATCCTCCAGGACCAGGACTCGAACCCATGTCCCCTGCATTGGCAGGCAGACTCCCAACCACTGTGCCACCAGGGAAGCCCCAGAATGCTTTTTAAAACTTATTTGCAGTTGTACCTTTTCTCTTTCTTTGGCCCAAATCCTTTTCAATGAGAGGCCGCAGGGCCCTGACAGCTAAGTCACCCTTTGTCAATTAGATGAGCACCCAAACTTGCCTTTGTCTGGGGCCACCAAGCATATCAGATTTTCTGTGAAAGGAGCCCCCAGCCATTCTTTCCAGCCTCCCCACCGCATTAGTCTGCTGGGGCCACCATAACGAAATACCACAGACCAGGCGGTAAACAACAGAGATTTATTTCTCACAGTACTGGGTGGAAGGCTGCAAGTACAAGATCAAGGTATTGGCAGGGTCGGTTCCTTCTGAGGCTTCTTTCCTTCCCTTGCAGATGGCTGTCTTCCCTCTGTGCATGTCTGTGTCTTCATCTTGTCTTCTTAGAAAGATTAGGATCCTACTGGATTAAGTCCTAATCCTATTGGATTAGGACCCACCCTAATGGCCTCATTTTAACTTGACTACTTCTATAAAGGCCCTGTCTCCAAATAGTCACATTCTGAGGGACTGGGGGTTAGGACGTCAACATATGAATTTGGGGGAGCACAATTCATCCCATACACCCACCTTATAGAAAAGAAAGTTTTCCTTTGAAAGACCCTCGCTCCAAGCAGCTTCTGCACATGAAGCCCCATTTCCAGCTCCAGACTACACAGCACTTGTTGGAAACAATGCAGAGAGTGGGTCAGCATGGGTGGTAACACATCCCAGAGAGTCAGAGTGCTACAAGAACCCCCCTGTGTCTCAGCAGGTGTTTCCTTGAAGAGTGTAGCACAGAGCAGCTGATTCTTTCAAAGACTAAGTAAGAGTGTAGATATTCCAAGAGCTTTCCTATAGCAGACATCTCACGCTACAGGGTACCAGTGGTATTTATGACTTCCAAAATGCTCTGTGGACTCTAGAACTCTGTCCTCCCTTCATCTTTCCTTCCATGGCTGTAAAAGCTGGTTTTCCACCATTGGAACTAGATGAAAGAGGACTCCTGTGGAAAGTGGAAGGCAGCCAATCTGACACCACGGGGCTGAGTGATTGCCGTTTTCATCTCTGATAAAAGAGAGGATGCTGAGAGAGCGGTCACTATAAACCAGAGCTGTCTCTTCATGCAACAGTTTATTCACCCAAATGTTGATACCTGTTATTAAAAGGTGAAGATATGAATCAGAAATGAATGTGTTTCTCACATTCTCAAGGAACTATGTGTTTTGACCACCCTTGATTAGCTATGTGGTAGGGGATAATTACTCAGCCTCTGGGCCTGTTTTCTTATCTGACAAATGGGAAGAATTCAGTCAATCAATACACATAAAGTGATTTTCAAAATCCTTAGCAAGGAGTAATGGTTCAGCAAATATTATTTCTATTAAAATAAACTTCAGGTATGAGAGTTTAAAGACAAGGATATTTTCTTTGGTTTCATGAAAAGAGAAGTTTGGTGGTTTTTCTTTTTGTTTGTTTGTTTTTTAGTGGATCCTGGAAGGATTTGTAGGATTTAGCCAGGCACATATGAGGAAAGGGCATTCTAAGTAGGCTGAACTGCCTAAGTGATAACGTGGGGGAAGGAAACAGAGCTGTCTGGATTGGCAAGAGCAGAGAATTGCTCCCAAGTGGGATTTCTGACTTCTTAACGTGGTCCTTATATAAGTGAAACCGGAGGGAAAGAAATCAGACTCTCACTGTATACTGACCACATTCCAGGCACTGTGCCTTTAATGCCTCATCTCCTCCGACTCTCACAGCCCCCATATTAGGATGCACCCCACTGCCAAGATAATGCTTCTAGCAAGAGGGGGAACCGGAATTTGAACCCACTTGTTCTGACTGGCAGGGCCCGTGTGTTTGAACAGAATCCACAGAAAGGGTAATTGCTAGAAAGACTAGTCACAGGATAAATCACACAGCTGTACAGATGAAAACTGGGCAGAATGTACGTCAACGCTGACTGCGTGGGACCCAGAGCCAGGCAAGGTCAGGGGCAAATCAGTAACAACAGCTTCAGGAAGAAGTGCTGCAGTGGAGAAGCAGCAACGGAAGTGAAGATGCAAAGCTAAACGGGCAATGGCACAGCATACCAGCGTTGGAGCTCTGTGATTGAAATGGAACAAGACAGGGCCAGGGCCACCCCACCACCATGTCTGAATGCAGACAAAAATAGGGCATTATCCAAACCACAACCCCCCCCCCATCCTGGTGAGTATGGGTGGCCACTGCTCTCACCAGTTCAGCACCAGCAGATTCAGCCCACCCATCTTCCAGTTCCGTCTGCTAAAACACCTAATCATGCCTGCTTCCTGACATCGTCCAGTCCAAAGCAAAGCCCCACTGCCTTGAACCAGCCCCCAAATCACCGAACACAAGCCCAAGTCCTGTAACAAGTTGTTCCTAGCATCCTCTGGCTGAGACGGTCCACAGTCCTCTGTGGTACAAGTTCACCCTCTTTGCAACAAACAATAAGCCCAACGTGTTGAGCTACGGGTATGTCCCTGCAGTTTCCTGCTCCTGTTTGGGTGTGAAGGAGGTTACACAATCCTTCCACATTAAATGCAGTTACTCAACTTACATGGAAGGGCCTCAAATCCAGCTTTTGACGTATCCCGTATAAGTCATCGCATCTGCATTCTCCTCAACTGCTAGTTCAGTCATTCGGTCAACAAACATTCATTTGTGCCTGCTGTTGGGGACTTCCCTCTTCTGCATCCCTGGCACCCAGTTTCGGCGATGGCAAGATCCCCCCAGGTTCCGACCCGCTATGGTCTCTGTAGATGACAAAGTATCAGAACTGAAAGGGACCTTCCTTTTTTTTTTTTTTAGGTATTTTTAGTTAGTTAATTGCGTGGGGTGTTAGTTGCGGCAGGTGGCCTCCTTAGTTGTGGCTCGCCAGCTTCCTAGTTGCAGCACGTGGGCTCCTTAGTTGCGGCTTGAGGGCTCCTTAGTTGTGGCTTGCAGGATCCTTAGTTGCAGTCCACCGGCTCCTTAGTTGTGGCATGCGAACTCTTAATTGCAGCATGCGTGTGGGATCGAACCCGGGCCCCCTGCATTGGGAGCACAGAGTCTTAACCACTGCGCCACTGGGGCGATCCCGGGACCTTCCTTTTACAAATGGTTGCACTGACACCCAGAGAAGTTAAGCCTTTCATTCTCTCATGGGCTTGCTTTCTATCTGCAACAAATGAGCGTCTTGGGCTGGGTCCCCACAAACAGACCCTGGGGTGAGCACTTGACTGCACATGACGGTGTATTAAGGACCTGCTCCCAGGAGAGCCCCATAAAGAAGGGGGGGAGCAGACAGGGAAGGGATGAATAAGGCAGTCAGGGGTGTGATTGCTCACACAGCCTGCAGAGGGTGTTGTTAGTCCGGCTGTTCCCAGCTGGGGCAATTTGGCAATGGCTGGAGACATCTTGACCGTCCCAGTCAGGCGAGTGGGTGCTACTGACGTCTGGTGGGCAGAGACCAGATGCTGCTGGACATCCCACAATGCACAGGGCAGCCCCACAGCTAAGTCTTACCCAGACGGAAATGGCCACGCGGCTGCCTGCGGTTGGGAAGTTCTGGCCAACAATGATGACAAAAGAGTTCAACAATCGTTGAACTCAGGCCTGAGCCCCCCGCCAGCCAGGCCAGAGGGAGAACACTGAGCTCCCCGTCGAGGAGAGACTGAGGAACGAAGCCCAAACTTACGTGGAATATTCAGAATCAGCTGAGGCATTTGACTATTTTTGACTGTTTTGCAAATTCAGCCAACACTTTTATAAATAGTGTGATTGCATTCCTCTCTGGCAAATTCTCCTCCTTTTTGTAAATTCCAAGTTTGACCTACAAGTGAAGTCAGCGTGGTGCAGTAGAAAGGGCACAGACCTTGGAGCTGACTTGGAACTTCAGATTCATCATGGACTTAATAGTATGTCTTCAGAGAGGTTCCTTAAGCTTTCCACGTCTTAGTTTCCTCCCCTGGGAGATGGGGGTAATCATGCTAGCCTTTACAGGGTAGTTGTGAGAGTTAAAGTAAAGCAGTAAGTGAAGAGAGTCTGGAAGGTGGTAGGCACTCCACTACCGAGAGCTGTTTCTGATATTATTATTCTGTGACGAATTGGTCAAATAAAACTGTTGCTCTCTGGAGTCCTACAACCATCGGGTCATTAGACTGTAGTGCCCAGGCAGGGGAGGACCACCCCAGTGAGGGCATATGAGCTTCAACTTACCAAGGAGACTGGCATTCCCAAAATCTGGTGATGTACCAATCAGATTTCTGGTAGAAAAGGAAATGGACACACAGGCACAGACACACAAAACAAGGACACAGGCACCTCACAGCTCTGTGTGGGCTCCTGGGAAGCCCCAGAAGACGGAAGCCCTGGGACAGCTGAATCAGAAGAGAGATGATCTCGTCTTCATGAAAGCTGAGTTAAACACGACAGTTAAACTTTGGCTCTTTGGGGTAGAGCAGCAAGTTTAAAGTCTTTCTGGCCACAAGAGGTCGAGAAACTTCATGCATGAAGGCTCTGTTCCCAGCTCTAGTTACAGAGCAAAACTATTCCATGTTTGTGTGGTTTTGTCTCAAGAGAACCAGACTGGTGTGATTGACTCGGGTCCTGGGGCTGATGGCCGCGTGGCAGCCAGGAGAGGCAGAGCTGTGTGTCTGGCATCCCGTGCTTGTAATGACTCATCCCCTCTTTCCCCCTTGGCAGGGGGCCTGCTCCAATCCCCACCCCCACCCCAAACCCACCGACCCACCCCCCCACCCACCCCGCCTCGTCTCTGCAGCTTCAGAGCACTTCCAAAAGGAACTGAAAGCCAGCAGCACGTGGCTTTGCAAACGTAACATTTCTGGAAGCTCACACGCTCTGGGGCATTTGAGATGACAGATGTGATCCACATGGTCTATGACAGATACGGTCCCGGAAAATGTCAGTGTTAATATTTAATGTTATTTGAATAACTGCCCTGTTTGTCTCACTCAGCATGGCAGGCACCAAGGGCGGCTGGCTGTGTGTCTCCCCGAGTGTGGGCGGGAACGCGGCTTGTAGGAAACACTCAGTCACCATCACGTGCAGAAATTCAGACGTGGGACCCAGACCTGCTTTGAGATGTTATGTTCAACTTGTTCAAAGTGACAAAGGGAGACCCCAAAGCACCGACTACACAGAAGCCACTTTGTTCAAAGGTAGTTACAAGTGCTGTAGAAACATACCGATGGGCCCCTGGATGACAACGGCTGAGGGAAGGTGTAACATGAGGGAAAGAGTAAATGAAGATCTTTATTAAAATGTGGCCATCACTTCTCATTCCAGGGCTCAAGGGCAGGAGCAGAGAGCACCTTCTCTGTCTTTCTGTGCCCCTTCCCCTCCCCACCCCCTCTCCCCTGACCACCTCCGCTGTGCAGAGCCCCAGGGCCTGCACTGTAGCCCCCTAGCTGCCGTCTGAAGTACCGCTCGGTTCTCGAATCCTGAGACCTACACGTTCCTCTTCAAATCCTTTCCGAGCTCCACCCGCCTGGGGTCACAGCCACGTTCCAAGGGCTGCATATTCAGATGGTTCTCTGAGAGGCTGGGCCGATGCAGTTGTCCAGAACGACCTTCTAGGAGAGGGCTCGGTTCTGTTGGTGGGGAGGAGAGAGGGCTGGCGTAGTTCAAGGTGCCTGGACCAGAGCAGGACTGAGCCAGATGCCCGCCTTGGGGTCACCGGCCCTGAGCGCGCCCCAGAGGCACGGAGCCGGGGAAGGACCCGTGGACGTGATCCTCAGCCGTCGGAAGGGCATCGCGACCCTCAGGAGGCTCTGTCACGTTCGGCGGTGCCCTCCCACCCCATGTCCCCCTACCCGGGGCCAGGACCAGGTGAGGCAGCAAACCCGGGGCTGGGGCACAGACCCCCAAGGAGGTGCTGGCTCGCAGGGCTGGGCCAGCGCCAGGCCGGTGCCTGAGCCCAGGGCCTCCTTGGGCCTCACCCCGGGTGCCTTGCTTACCTCTCCCTCCGGCCCGGGTATAGCAGCCCCTTTCTTCGGTCCCTCCCTTTCCATTGGATAACATCATTTCAGAGTTCTGGGAAAACTGAACGTGTCCCAGACGGCACTCTTGCGTAGGACGCCATTCAACAGTGGTCGGTGGTCCAATTATATCTTGCAAAACGAGCGTTTCCTCGACCCAATTCAAGAATCACTTTTTGAATGTCGAAGGCTTGTTTCTAGCCTGCTGGAGGAGGCCAGAATACGTGTGCAGAGGGCTCCTCTCCCCCACCCAGGGCTCATGTTCAGGAATGGAGGCTGGCGGGGGTAAGGCCAGGGGGCTGCACAAGGGCACCGCATGCAGGGGGCACCCGCCAGCCAGGGGCTGCGCGCCGGGCCGGGGGCGGCGGCCGCACCAGCTCTCCCCGTCTGGTCCCACCAGCCCCAGCCAAGTGTGCACACAGATCACTTAACCGCCCAGCTGCGCCTCAGTGCCCTCGTGGAAAGTGGAAGTAAGGACACTGCCCCAGTGGAGTGTGTGTGAGCCTGGGCTCTCCTGAGAAACAGAACTGACAGGAAGTACAGTTGACCTTTGAACAGCATGGGAGTCAGGGGTGTCAACCCTCCAGGCAGTGAAGCATTGTTGTATAACTTACAGTCGGCCCTCCCCATCCTGGGTCCTCCGTATCCACAGGTGCGCATGCATGGATTCGACCAATCACAGGCGGAGTAGTACTGCAGTATTTACTGCTGAAAAATACCTGCCTGTGAGTGGACCTGCGCAGTTCAAACCTGTGTTGTCAAGGGTCATCTGCAAATGTATATATAGTTTTATTATACAGAATTGGTTCACGTGGTTAGGCTGACAAGTCCCAAGATGTGCAGTTGGCCCCGGAGAGCTCGTGGTGTAGTTCCAACCCACGTCTGAGTTCAAAGGCAAGACCCAGCTTAAAGACAGTCCAGCAGAGAGAGTGGCTTCTCCCTTACCGAGACCTTTTGTTCTATTTAGGCCTTCAACAGATTGGATGATTTCCACCCATACTGGGGAGAGCAATCTGCTTTCCCCACTCTACAGACTGAAATGTTCATCTCACCCAGAAAGACCCTCACAGACACACCCAGAAACATCTTTGATGAAGTATGTGGGCATCCACAAAACTAACCATCACGGAGTGGTTGAGAGCATCAACAGCTGTCACATAGAAAATGCTTTAAAGCCAATCAAACCCCGCTACGCCTGGGCCGTGGGTGCACTACAGTGAGCCTGCGCCGGGGAGGCCTAGCTTCCACAGAGCCCCTTCACACATTCTGCAGGTCTCGGCTGGTGGCAACGTAAAATAGAGAGATTTTATCCTTTTTGCAAGGCTTTTTTCTAGTAATTTTTATTAAACCTTCGGTTATGCTAATGTTCTCTATTCTGGAACGTAGGCCAAGATACCATCTCAACTGAGCACAAACTTACCTGTTTGATTATTTTAGTTTTAATATATATTTTAATACATTATATCATGATGCTCCCAAAGAGCTCAGAACTTCCAGGTTGTTCTGCCATCTAGATAGATTGGAAATTTTCTGGAAAAGAGCATTTTCTTTCACGGGCACAAGGCCTCCTTTGGTGGAGGAAGGAGGCCAGGCTCCCCACTACTTGTCTTAAGAGGGTAGAGAACAGGCCTCAAGATACCCAGCTGCTCAAAGACTCTGGCCACTCGGGCTTGCACTGGAATTAGGGGTCTGATCTATCACTGGGTCCTGCAGCCCAAGCGTCTTAACTGCCACCAGAGTCTGAAGACAGATCAGCAAGGCTTTGGGGGGATTCTTTAGACAGGTAAGATGTGAGGAAAGTGGCGAAGGGGTGCCCACTTTTCCTGGGCAGACGTTGTAAGGACATTTGAGTTAAATTGAGATTTCACTCCAACTGAAATAATCAATATGCAATAAATCATGTTTGATTTAGATTTTACTTAAATGACATGAAGGTGGTAGGCAAGAGAATTGAAAACAGAGCCAAGTGGGGTTGCTTCAGTTCTTTTCTGATCGCTGGATTACTTTTCACTTCGGTTTATCTGTAGGAGGCAGCTCCAGGTCCTTGAGGAAGGGGTTTTTAAAAAGCAGCACCTTAGGAAAAAACATTAACTGATCATGGGTTCCCTTTCCAAATGCTGCTTCTTACCAATTTTACATCTCCACATAGGCATTTCTGTTCACACAGTTATATTGTTGGACGTTTTTCACTTAGATGAATCTGCGGCTGCACAGAAGGGCACATTTCCGTGTGTGACGAAGCGTTTGTGGAACAGAAGTAAAATTACAGTGCCATCTTCAGGAAACAAGTGTTCCTTTAGGAAGCCCTGCATATGTAGCGTCGAGTGACCTGAAGATGTCCCTAGGTTTGAAGGTAAATCTCTCCTTTACGTTTGGAGCAGAGTAGCTGAGGCAAAGAATAAGCATGGGGCAGCTCCTTGCGGTGAAATGTAGTAAAATCTTCCAGAAAACCACAGAGACACTAAGGATTTAGTGATCCTGGAACCAGAGAGGGTGTGACTTCCTGGTTGTACAGCTGTAAATTTATGACAGATGGCTAGACGAGAGGAAAAACTTAAACGGAGGAATCAAAGTTGCCTGGACTGCAAGTGAGAGGCCGCTGTTTTCCTGAACCTTTAATGGACTGGTCAAGCCAGCAGAAAACCTACCTGGTCCCAGATGCTCCCGGCCTCGCAGGAGTTTCTGTTGGGAGCCCTGGTGTGCATGAGGACACACACGTGTGTTTAGATACAAGCATTGGAGAGACCATGACAGACCACAGGAGGTTGCAGAAATTCAGGCCATGAATGGTTAAAACACAAGGCTTGGCTTCAGAGAACCAGAGAAGGTTAGAGCCAGAATGGAGTTTATTTTACAGATGAGGAAACCGAGGCCTGGAGAGCATACTCCCCTTGCCCAAGGCCACACAGAGAGCAGAAGCCTGGAAATTCCAGTGTCCTGCAACAGAGAGGCCTGTAAACTGGTCCAGTCTTTCTGGAAAGCAGCTTGGAAGATGGTCAAACACTTAGTATCCTGACTTCCCCTCAGACTGACTTAGTGTTGGAGAAGAGGGGCCCTTTCCCTGAACCTGCAGTTTAGAGACACCTCTTTTCTCACCCTCTTCTCATGTGGTCTCCAGGAGCCCACGGAGCTTAGGCAACGTGCCCAAGCTTCACCTCCCCTTCTGGAACCCGTTCCAGGGACCAGGAACTCTGCAACCCCTGCCCCAAACAGCCCCCAGCCAGATTCCAGGGCTGAGCAGGCCACCCTAAGGGTAACCAGGGTGTGAACGTTTGCTGGGAAGGAAGGAGCTGGAGTGTGCAGCCTGGGGTGTGAACACACACACATACACACACACACACAAGCCCCTCACAGAGGAAGACAAAGCAGGGAGGGGAGGAGGTCAGGGCCGGCGCCAGGGCCCTGTTCGCGCACCAGGACGTTCAATCACAGAACTCCAAGGAATCTAAAACTCTCAACTTGAACCTGGCATTTCAGGTCATTATGAAGATATAGTTGTCAAAGTAGAAGGTAGAACATAGTTTAAGTATCTGTTTACTTGACTTATACCTTTTAAATATTTAGACACATTTATACTTTTGCCCTCGGCCCAGTAAATCATGAAGAACCTGATTCTTTGTCTAGATATTTATTCAAAAGACATCAAAAGAAATGCTAACAAAGCTATATGCACAAAGATGAAATTTAAAGTGTATTTTATAGGAGCAAAAAAATGACATCCTCTTAAAAGCCTAATATTAAAGGACATATTAGCTAAATTATATTATATCCTAGATGTAAGATCATGCCACGGTTTTAGTCTGGAATGATTGAAGGGGAGAAACAAGTCATGGGGGTAGGAGGATTTGAACATCAAGAGCTTCGTTTAGACCCACTACATTCGAGACACCTATACGATATTCAATAGGTAGCTGGTTATACAAATTGGGAACACAGAGCTGGAGATATAAATTTGTGATTCATGTATATAGAATTATTATATATACATCTACATACAAAATCACTGAAATCATATATAATCATATAGATAGAAGCACTATCTATACGATAAATCTCTAGGGATTGTTTATAGCTAGATGAAAGAAGAGGGTTTGATGCTGAGCCCTGAAAGAGTCATACATTTGGAGATCTGGTAGAGTACGTACAGGTGTTATGGACTGAATGCTTCCAGATTTTTACACAACCACAGGTCTCTGAATCTCTTTCATAGGTAGGTTCATTTGAGATTCCACACAGGAATGATGTCACATGGTATTTGTCTTTCTCATTCTGACTTGCTTTGCTTAGTACCATCATCTCTAGGTGTTATCGGGCCTCTACTTCCTACACCCGCCTCCTTCTGAGCACTTCCAGCCTTGTTCCGTTAAGGCATCTTCTGGATCCCCCTCTTTTACTCCAGACCTGAGTGTTTCAGGCCTGTGGATCTGGTCCAGCATTTGGTGTGAGCTTTGGAAAAGCGCCAGTAGTGGATTAACCCTTCCTGCAGCTGAAACCCAGGGTCCCCCGAGGCAGGTACAGTGAGGGGGTTGTGGACCAGCGCTGGGCCCGGTCCCCTGGCCTCTCACTGAACTGCAGAAGGAGGCTGCAACTGCCCATCTCACTGCAATTTGAACACCCCCCTTTTTCCTCTGGTTGAGCCCTTCGTGAGGAGGGGCAAGACGAATTGTCCTTCAGGGTCGATGTTATCCTGGACACAGGGCTGCAATGCTCCCCTCCACAGGGTACAAGTGCTCACATACATAAGATTAAATAATTCGCAGTTCCATTTCAGGAGGGCATCCTAAAGATAAACATGCTGTCCTCGTGGGGTTTGTTGATTTTTTTTTGTTTTCTTCTTGAAAGATGCTCATAACTGTGAAACCACAAAACAGGGAACAAATCTTCCCCTTCTCTCCTTTCGATAAAGAAAAAAATCGTGTGGAATTCGGGTGTTTCATTTTTTCCACCTTTTTCATATAGGTGATTTGTAATTTCAACGTAATCGATGTTTTGCATCATTAAACAGCATTAAAAGTAGAAAAAGCAAAGAAGTATGTTTATCACGTATTCAAAGGTGGAAATGGAAACGCTGTTAATATAATCATGCAACTGGAAGCAAATAAAGTAAATATAAGCCAGTGACTGAGAAGTGAAAGACAGGAATACAACCAGAAAGGCAGTGGATGGGATATTAATACAAACCAAGAATACCTGGCTCAAAAATGTGGGCACTGCTCTCTTCTAAAATAGGAAGTTCCGTCTCTGTGTGCTCTGCATGTATGTGAAGATGTGTGTATATCTCTATATCTATCCATCCCTCCGTCCATCACCTTCCAATCCACCTGGGAGCTGGGAGTCAGAAGAGTAGCTTTAGGTGAAACCGTAAAGTCTTATCAACACCCTCTTCACGACACTCCACAGTTGGCACCTTCCAGAACACCCTGCCTTTTCACTGAGCCTCCTTCGCACCCACCTTGGGCAGCCTGCTGTCTGTGAAAAGGGCCACAGTGGGCGGGCTGCCCCCTGCTGCATGGCCCACGTGTCCCAGGGGTTGTCCTACCCACCCGGTATCACCCGCCTGACTCTTCTTTTTTTAAGGTGAATGATTTTTTTTTAAATTGAGGTATAGTTAATTTACAATGTTGTGTTAGTTTCAAGTGTACAGCAGAGTCATTCAGTTATATATGTATATATATACATATATCTTTTCTTTTTCAGATTCTTTTCCATTATAGATTACTACAAAATATTGAGTAGAGTTCCCTGTGCTCTACAGTAGGTCCTTGTTGTTTATCTATTTTATATATAGTAGTGTGTATCTGCTAATTCCAAACACCTTATTTTATCCCTCCCCACCCGTTTCCCCTTTGGTAACCAGAAGTTTGTTTTCTACGTCCGTGAGTCTGTTTCTGATTTATAAACAAGTTCATTTGCATCATTCTTTTAGATTCCACGAAAAAGTGATATCATATGATATTTGTCTATCTCTGGCTGACTTCAATTAGTATGATAATCTCTAGGTCCATCTCACTCTCCTAACTCTTGTGTCTTCCAATTGTCACCTCTGAGATTTCAAATAGCACGGTAAACCCACAATTTCTTCATCAGCGTGACCTTCTACACCAGTTTCCTCATCTCTAAAATGGAATTAATATATATTAGTGCCTACTTCAAAGGCTTGTTGCTAATAAGTCTGTTATGAAGAAGTTAACACAAGAAAAGCACTTAGAACAGTGTTGACACACAGCCCATGGCGCGCATTCAGCGGCTGGTAGCTCGTGTTACCATCAAAGACGATCATTCCTCTCTTCCTCGCCTTGTGAAGTGAGGCATTAGCACGCCCACCCTTTTCTCAATCTCTCCTCCCCGTGCTCCAGCCTCTCAGTCTCTGTGAGCTTGGCTTTTATTTTTACGTTATCAACACTTACAGTCTTTATGGTAACCATTGATGTGACTTTCAAGATTTGTCTATAGATGGATCCTAAATTTGAAAATCATGTAGATCGCAGCTGTGTAAATATAACTACCGCGGCATCCAGTGATCGGCTATGATCACGCTTCCTTCTCTAGGCTAACTCCTTCTTTACACAAAGGAGAACAGACCCAGCATCAAGTCCCAATGCAGCCTCCTTTTGCATACGTTGGGAGATAAGTCTGGGGTTTCTGCACCAGAAATATCTCCTGGGCAAAGAGCAACCAACAGCTTTGTTCAAGGAAGTTTGCCTCACAGACAGCTTTGGAATCTAAAGACAGTGTATCCCTCCAGGGTAGAGGGCAGATTCGTTAATAAAGATGGTGATTTCCTCCCCTTGATGTAGAGATGTCTCTCTCCAGAGCCATTCTAGAGTAATGAAGCTGGACACTTCTCCCTCCCCTCCCCTGAGATCTTCCAGGCTATTGTCTCTCCCTAGAAGGAAAGGGGACAGGTTTGACGACCGTTCCCACTGAAGATCAGCATCTCCCGGTCTCTGTGCGCCTTGCTGTTCACAACCCACTGTGTGTGCGGCACCCACCTGAGCCCACTCCACCTTTTGCCCCCGTGAGCTGGGGCTTGGGAGGTGGAACAAAGGGAACCAACCAACCAGGAAGCTCTGCGGCCTGCTGTGCTGCGCTGATGAAACGTCTCAGTCCCTCTGGGCTCAGGGTCTCCCCACCTGCTGAACCTCTGCAAGTTTGGCCAACCAGGCAGCTTCGCACTTGCAGTAGTTGTTGTGCTTCAGGACTGCTCGATAGTTTCCTCCAGTTGTTCCAAGTCATGCCATAGTTTGGGTTTCTTTCATCTCATCAGTGCCTCCCTTATATAATTTATTATTTCCTGGAATTACTGACTTTTTTCTTCATTCTGTAGCTTGATGATAGCCAGGTTATTCCAAGCTATTGCTCATACATTTATTCTATCAAGTTATCTCCTTTTATTCTAGAAGAGCATCCTCTGGTGGTCTCCATGCTCCTCTGCTAATATGGACTGATTCTCTAGACCTTCTCTGTAGCTGTTGACGTGGAACTTTTCTCCACGACTCTTCTGGATTGAATGTACTGTTTCCTAAAACCCATGTTATTCTTTATTGTTTTACTCTCTCATTTTGCTGTACTACACCCACAAGTAACATCCTAAGAAAAGGTATTTCGTGCTTGAAAAGTCACTATGTTGAGTTTTTGATTCTTTAAAAATATTTCATTCTCCTCTTACCTTTGATGATTCAGATTAGAATGGAAATCATTTCCCTTCAGGAATCTGACAGCTTGTCCCATGGCTTATAGCATCTGTGGCTGTTCACAAGATACCAACTGCTAGTGCGATTCCTGCTCCTTTGTAGGTTATCTTCTGTTTTCTGTCTGCAACTTTTTGGTATCTTTTCTTTATATGCAGTTCCCTGAGTAGCTAGATGAGGGTTTTGTGGGGTTTGTACATTTGCTTTGCTTGGATCTTTCATTTAGAACATTCCTGTTCTCCTTTAATTCTGTGAAATCTTCTCGTATCGATGATATTTTCCAATCCTCTGTTAGCTCTCCTCCCTCTATCTGGAATTCCTGTTAGTCAGCAATCTAGCTCCTGGACTGATTCTATATAACTTTTTTCTTTCCCTTATTAAAAACAAAAAAAACCACCTCACTACCTTTTTGTTCTACATATGAGAGAAGTACTAGAGTACGTTTTCTGTCCAACTGGATCATCAGGATCCTGGCAGGAAACAAATGGCACGTGCAAAAAGATGACTGAGGACACAATAATAAGGAACATTTACAGAGGAGCGGTCAGTGCAAAAGAACCCCTGAAGGACGGGGAGACTCGTGTAGCCCAGTGTAAAGCATCACCTGCCCGGAGCCTGGAAGGGTGACAGGAGGAAGTGACTTTGCTGGAATCGGACATGCAGTAGCCCCGAAAGAGGGGCCATCTGACAGGAGCTGTGGCCATAGAAAGAGAAGCAGCCATTCCAGAACCACAGCTCAGCAGAGAAGGGCTGAGGAGGGATGTAGGAGGTTGATCCAGTAACTATTATTCATAACTCCAGGAATTATTTTCTGTAGAGTCACCACAAACACTGAAGTTGTGAATATGGAACCGTTGCGCCTAGGTGAAATAGCAGGTTAGGTTCCTGCGAGCCTCTGGCCACATTGTAGTCAACATGTCATACGTAACCTTGCTTCGTGTGTGTTTCTGTTTAAAGACCTCTTATTTCCTATATGTTGTTGATTCATTAATATTGAAAGCAAAGCCAGCAGCACGGTCACTCGCGCCTGAACAAAGCTCATCGAACACGTGTATTTCCTCTGTGAGACACGCTCACCTTCTTGTGCTCAGGAGCAACAGACAGCATTTCGGCGCTATGCTTGGAGGCCATTTGAAACAGCAAAATCACCAACCAAAAGCACAAAAATGTGAAATCGTGGCACTAAATAGACCATGAAAAGGACACGTGTTTATAGTTAAGAGCTTAAACAAGAAGGTCCTGGTTGGACCTCAGCCGCGAATGTATATGTCGGGCAAGTAAAATTCTTAGTCACTCTGTCCAGAAATGAGGGGGAAAGTGACATAGTGTTGATTGGGGGGTTACACGTAAATTGGCAAGTAGGCAAGTGGATCTGGGAGTAAGGAAGGCGCCTGCCTCTGATCACCGGCAGCTCCTTTCATGGGCTAAACCCAACCAGAAGTCAGATGCCACAAGATCCAGTTGCTGTGACTTGTAGGCGCCAGCGTGCCGGGCATACGTCAAGGCAGAAAAGAGCAGAGCACAGATCTGGAGGGCAGACAGAGAAAAGCCAGCCCACTCTTTCTGTTGAATTTCACATTTGGCAGGTATGTTTTTAATTTCCAGGGCATCTTCCATTCTCTAATTGTTCCTTTTTTGTGACATTTTGTACAGAGACAAATATCTTCTCAGATCTCTCTGAAGAGACACTGAAGTTGCTGCTGATGGTGGTATGTATATGTGTTTTTAATTCTCTTTTCTTCCCTGTGTTATCTCTATTTCTTCAGGCATTATTTTTATGTTAATCAGTATAGATGTTTCTTTTTCATGTTGCAATCTTTCATCAACTATCTGGTCAAATTTTATGGAGAGGTAATAGAAAAGGTAACTAGAAGTTTCATATCAAAGATAGGGCCTGTTGACTGGTCAGCTTCCCTCCCCATCAGGGTTCCTCCAGTTGGCATTATTGACACCCAGGGATGATTAACTGTGGGAATTGTCCTGAGCATCGTAGGATATTTAACAGCATCCCCAGCCTCTACCCACTAGACACCAGTAGCACTGTCCCCTGAGTTGTGACCATCAAAAATGTCTCCACAACCCTGGTACGCTCTTGGTGGGAATGTAAATTGGTGCGGCCACTGTGGAAAACAATATAAAGGTTACTCAAAACATAGAATTACCATATGATGCAGCAATCCTGCTTCTGGGTATATATCCAAAGGAGATGAAATTATGATCTTGAAGAGATATCTGCACCCTCACATTCATTGTGGCGTTATCACAATAACCAAGATAGGGAGACAACCTACGTGTCCAACGACAGATGAACGGATAAAGCAAATTGTGGTACGTGTATGTATACAATAGAACACTATTCAGCCATTTAAAAAGCAGGAAATCCTGTCATCTGCAACGATGTGGATGAACCTTGAGGGCACTAGGCAAAGTGAAATAAGTCAGACAAAGAAAGACAAGTACCATATGCTCTCACTTAGGCGTGGAATCTAAAACCATCAAGCACGTAGAAAGTGAGGGTAGAATGTTGGTTGCCAGGGGCTGAGGGGAGGGGGAAACGGGGAGGTGGCGGTCAAAAGGTACAAACTTGCAGCTCTAAAGTGAATAGGTTCCCCAGATCTAATGTACAGTGTGGTGACCATTGTTAACAATACTGCTTGGTACCCTGGAAAGATGCTATGACAGTAGAGCTTTAATGTTCTCACCACAACCACCACAAAATGGTAATTATGCGAGGGCGAAGGGGGTATTAACCTTATTGTGATCATTTCCCAACATATACATGTATCAGATCATCACATTGCACCCCTTAAACTTACACAGTGTTATATGTCGATTGTGTCTCGATAGAACTGGGGGAAAAAAGTGTCTCCAGACATTGCCAAATGTCTGCTTGGGGGTGAAATCACCCATTGTTGGAAAACTCATGATGCACTTGGGAACTTGTTAGAAATCCAGATACTCCAGCCCCACCCTAGAGGTACTGAATTCCCTAAAAATTCTGACAGGTGAAGCCCAGTAATCTGTGTGTTAACAACCCTCCAGGTAATTCCTACGCACACGAATGCCTCAGTTTCCTCATCTGTAAGAATGGAGTAATGACCCTCACCTCATGGGCTAGTTAGGAAGCTCAGTGAGCTAAGATTTGCCTTTAAGTGTGAAGAAACGAGCAGATCGTTTACCTCTGCTCCTTGCCACAATGCTAATGAGATTTTTAAAAGAGAGACAGAAAAAAACCAAAGAATTGGGGGTCAGGATCATCCTGGAGGCTGGGAAGCCACAGGAAGGTCAGAGAGGCAACACACATTGCACTGCAAAATCCTCTGAAGACTCAGGAACTGGTAGCACCAGGTACCCCCGAAAAAACAGGCGGAGTAAGTAAATGCTTACCTACAGACTACAGAAACCTGCTTCTTGTTCTCAAACCCCTCCCACCCTAGATTTCCTCCCTGACTCCACTAACTCCCAGAAGGCTGGCAACCAGGCTTCTCCCTCCAGGCAGAGAATTGGAAAGAAAATTTCCAGAAACCAGACACATAAGTGCATCTCACACCCCTCAACACAGATGCAGGTGACCCACACAGAGGCATCTCATCCTTCAGAGCAGCGGGGCCAAAGAGTGGGTTCTTCAAGCTTATGGGGGGTGGGAGGTGGAGGACAGAGGGAAGGGAATATTACACACGCATACACGCACACATGCACACAGGGACCTACGCGACTTCAGACTTCTCAAAAGTAACACTGAGAGCATTGCCTTCAAATGTCAGAGGGAATGATTTCCAACCTAGAATTACATACCAGCTAAATCCGTTGGGAGCACACACTAAGAGCACCCTCAGACATGCAGAATCTCAATCCAAATGAGAATGATTTTTCTCCCGCAGACAACATTTCTCTAATATTTGCCCTTCCGGAGTGGAGAGAGTAGTTGAGGGTGGTCGCTCCCTGGAACATAGACACCCCAGAATTCGTCTCCATGGGATGATGGGAAGATGGGGACCTGCCCTCTCAACTCTTGTGGATCCTGGCCTCGTACATTTCACCTTTCCCAATAAACATGTGGCATCTTAGGGGACGGGAAATCAACATTTCCTCTGTTCTCCTAGGTTCTCCAGCTGGGGCCCTGGGAATTAAACTGACAAATTATCAACAAGAACTTAAGAAGAGGAAGAAGAAATTAACACAAATAAAACAGTTAACCTGCAGCACACAGACACCTGAAACAAACTCAGTGATGAGTAACTCACAGGGGTGCTTAGAACTTGGGCTTATAAAGCATCTTAACAAAGAACAATAAATTTGTCGAGAAATGACAAGACAAAGGAAAAGGGGTTTAGGCTTGTAGCGGTAGCAAACTGTGGGAAGGTACATACCTGAGGGAAACAACGGAAGATAAGACTATTTTAGGAATGTCCGTTGTGTAGATTCCTCTCCACGCCATGTCTGGGCTGCTAGGGATCTCCAGTGACGGAGAACCGAAGCTGAATTTTAGGTAAATGGGGCTGTGGAGGGAGGCAGCATGCGTGCGGGGGCGTCTGCTGCTTCTCAGTTGTCTTCCGTTCAAAATAATCCTTCTGCCAAAGTGGCATACATGGGGCGGCATATTCTGATCTCCTACAGTACGATGTGCAGAATTTGTTCCAAGCCCTGGGCCCTTCAGGGGGACATTCCCAGCCTAAGGACAATAGCACATAACCTCAAATTAGTCTTTCTAACTTGGTCAAGGGAGGTTGGGAAGGGAAGAAGAGAGTGTGTGACAACCTCTCTGGTTAATTTATTTTTCTGTAAAATATAGACAATAATATGTGTCTATCTCTGTGGAAATCAGAAATAAGATATACTAAGGGTTTCTAGAGTAGTTTGCTCATGCTGGGAAAAATCATAAATTTCTATTTTATTGCCTAATTTCATCAGTTTATCAATGCCCTTCTTAAAATACCGTGGCCAGGTGTTACCTGAGCGGTGCCAGGTACAGAATCGGCACCCCACTCCAACTGATGCTGGCTGTGACCACGTGGCCTTCATTAGCTGCTCACTCAGCAGGCTTGAGACAAGCTAAAATACCAGGTCCTTTCCCTCTTTCTTTTACTTAGCAAAAAAAAAATTTTTTAAGATTTTTTGATGTGGACCATTTTTTAAAGTCTTTATTGAATGTGTTACAATATTACTTCTGTTTTATGTTTTGGTCTTTTGGTCCCGAGGCATGTGGGATCTTAGCTCCCGGACCAGGGATCAAACCCGCACCCCCTGCATTGGAAGGCGAAGTCTTAACCACTGAACCACCAGGGAAGTCCCTTACTTAGTACAATTTTAAATCAAGTGCTAAACTATTTATCTTCTGAATCTCACTTTATTGGTTTCAGTTCAGCATTTCAGCCTGTTGAAGTCATTTTGATTCTGAAGGCTCCTCTCTATAATATTAGCTCTTTCTTCCCATCTTTGTCTCGTAGGCGCACATTTGATTGTCATTTCTTGTGTTTCTTTATCCAAATCATTGATAGGAATGTTAAAACCAAAGGCAAAGCTTTCTGCCTCTCCACTGGAGACGTCATGATAGGCGTGGTAGAAAGGCAGTTCCCTTTGCAGAGTTACAGTTTTGCATTGAATCTATCATCAGACTCGGAAATGCAGAAAAATTGCGTGATTATCGTATAAGAAAAGTTAACCAAACAATAAAGCGATGTCCAATTTCATTGGTTCTTTTCCATCTTGATAAATAACTGTAACATTTTCCAGTTTGGGAAACTTACGGATCAACACCCCTGAACATGAAAACATTACAACACCTCCACACAAATTCAAGATAAAAATAATCCTAAGCAAAAAAAATTATTTTTACTTTGCAAAATGACACAAAGCGTACAGAAATGCTGAAATGAAAAAGAGCTTTTCTTGCAGTTTTTCTCATTTCGGCTGTTAATGGGTGTTGTGGTGGCAGCAGAGGTAGCTGCTGGCTTTTGCTGCCGTGCCCCAAGCATGTGACTAATGAGCGTCTTGTCATTCAGCGGTACTCCTGAGCACAGTTATACGAATCATCGTGCCAGTGGAAATGGCACGATGATATTTGTTTAGCTTTTTTTAAGATTATTATTAAAACTGTGATAAGCTTTTGTTACCAAGCAGCATTTGATAATGCTGTCAGTGGGTACAGTGGGTACGGTCCGTGGGTACAGACCGTATTCCCTGGTCCAGAGGCAGATCCTGATTAGTCAACCCCTTCTCCTCTCCTGGGAAAGTCTGCTGGTTGGATATGAGGCAATTCTTGTAAGAAATCTCTCCTACAGGAGGGTCTGCATTTCCTTTTTCACCAATTTGAGTCAGATGTCCTGTTTCATGCAGCCCAAATACTCCAATCCAATATAGGTGGGAATTTGAGTTCCATTAAACAGCTGAGGCACCGCGGCTCAGAGATGTTATGTTACTTCCCCAAAATAGCTCAGGCGCAGAGCCAGCACTTAACACTCCCCCACCGTACAACTATTCCAATTCATTGTACGACATCCCGGGGCATCCCAGCTGCGGCTTCAACAGCTCCAGCTGCGTGTGTTCGGCTCACATTTTATTTACAGGAACCTCAAAGACTTCTGGCTCCGGAGGAGACACTGTGGGAGGCGTAAAAAGCCTGTCATTTTGTTCACAGCAGAATCGTTCCTTCGTGCGCTTACCTGGCCTGCCAGTTGGAGCGACCTCAGGACGGCAATTCCGTAGCCATCTGCTAAGGACGCGGGCAGATGATGAGCGAGTTAGCTGCCAGCTGTTGTCTGGAGTTTGGACCCGGGATGGACGTCAAGGGCAGCTAAGGGTTCCTTAAGCATCAGCGTTACGTTCCTTGCTTGAAAGACCTTGTCATCAAGTCCTGCAGGAACCGCTGCTGCCTGCTTGAGCCAGAGGACGACAGCAGAGTGGGAAGAGACCTCAGAGACCATCTAGTCCAACGACATCACTCCACAGTGATGTGAGTGAACCCTGATGGACCAAAGCCAGGCAAGAAGTTAGCCATGGCGCTGGGGCTACACCTCAGTCCCCCCAACTCCCAACGCAGGGCACTTCTCACAGTAACTCAATGGTAACAACGCCTACTTCTTAATGACCCGTAATTCTTAAACAAGAAATGCACTTTGTTTGTACCATGGAGACCCTGGTTTGGGTCCGAACTATGCTTACCCCGGATTCCAGCAGGTCTGGAGGACCCATAAGGCAGGACCTCCAGGACCTTATTGCATGTGGGTCCCAGGAGGCTTCTGGAAATAAACCATCCTCACAGGGACAAGCAAGTCACACACACGTGATCAGCTGCACTGGGCCCGTGTTAGGATGCTCTGCGTGGCGTGGAGTGCTTGCTCCTGCCGTCTGTAGCTGTTCAGTCACCCTAGGAGGTAGTAATATTAGTACCCGTTTCATTCGCAAGGAAACGAAGACCTTCAGAAATTGCCTAACTCCCCCGAAGTCACCCAGCTGGGAAGTCACCGAGCCACGTCGGCACCCCGGTCTGGGAGCTCCTGCCCACGCTGTTACCTGTGACCCTAACTGGCCCCCAAAAGGACAGACAGCTGACATTTATTTATTGCTAATTCATGCAAAGAACAGTATTAGAGACCTTCTACCCAGTGACTGTTTGGCCTTTGGGACCTCCAGTATGAGTTTCCTGTGGCTGCAATGGCAAACTCCCACACATTTGGTGGCTGAAAACAACAGGAACGTATGGTCTCACAATTCAGGAGACCAGGTGCTGAAATTGAGGTGCTGGCAGGGCCACGCTGCCTCTGAAGGCTCCAGGGGAGGGTCCTTCCTTGCCTCTTGCACCTTCTGGGGACCCCAGGTGTTCCTCGGTTTGCGGCAGCATCTCTCCAAATGTCTGACTCTGTCTTCACATGGTCTTCTTCTCTGTGTCCTCTCCTCTTCTCATAAGGACACTCCCATTGGATTTAGAGCCCACCCTAAATCCAGGAGGATTTCTTTTCAAGATCCCTGGCTAATTACATCTGCAAAGACTCCGTTTCCCAATAAAGTCACATTCTGATGTTCCAGGCAGTTGTGAATTTGGGGGATACAATATTGAACTCACTACACTTCCCTATAAGGAAAGTACCAATTTTTATCCCCATTTTACAGATGAGAAAACTGAGGCTCAGAGTAAGTTGCCTCCGATGACACAGATGGCAAAGAGCAGAGGTCTGAGCCCAACCAGTTTACTTCCAAAGAGGTACCGCGTTGCTGAACGCGAGGCTACACGCCCTCTAAATGCTTTAGTGTGCAGCAATTGTCGTGGCTCCTGGGGAAAGGAAGCGCTCATGTCATAAACATGTCAGTAAGACAGCAGGAGCACAAGGCAGCACCACTTGGGACCCAGTTCGACAGAGTGTGATGCGAAAGTTTTGGCCAGAGAATGGAGAGCAACCCATCCACCTCGGAGGCTCTGACCATCAAAGGTGTCAGCGGTTTCGGCTGCTGGGACGTAGGGAGCATCCTCAGGGTAACGGCGCACACACCGCGTGTGACTGCAGACAGCCCTGAGCAATCCAGCAGGTGACACCAGGTGCTGAGCCATCTCCACAGGGCCTCCTAGCAGCGGAGGCCTCACAGCCAACCTCCTACAGAAGCTGGACATAGAATGAGCCAGAGGAAGAAAACAGCAGGCACTACAGGGGACAGAATCCTAACAGCAAACCCGTGCATGGCTCTGAGGTGTGTCAGGCACTGCGCTAGACACGTTGCATAAATTGGCTCACAACGACTCTGACAAATGAGGAAACTGAGGCACGATGACATTAACAACTTGCCCAGGGTCAGCTCCAGGGGCTCTGGCTCTGGGACCCTCTGTATCACAGAAACTCCTGTGATCAGAAGCACAGGAACAACAACTTCCCAGAAACTCTCCGTCCTAGTTCGGGGTGCAGAGGGGTGTAAGGGGAAACCAGAGGTCCCACAATAACACATGGGAGACAAGTGGACAAACCTTTTTTTTTTTTTTTTACCTATTTATGAGACCACATTCTTACCCCTAGACCTGTATGTCCTGAGAAATATTATCTGTACTTTCACCAGAAGGAATTAAAAACTAAGAGTCATGTAACTGGGGCTTTCCATGGTTGAAACCTGCTAGACACTCATTATTTCTCAACCTCACAATTACTTAAATGTTTTCAGAAAAGCATGGACAATTTAATCATTAGAGGTTCAGTAACACCAGGAAATGTGTACTTAAATTGTTGTTAATTCTCCTACAGTCTAGTTCTCTGTGCATGGAGAATTCCTGTTTAAACTTGAGTTTTTGAATAAGAAAGATTTGCTCATTCACACAACTCTGATTGATGATTTTCTGTTTCTAAATGAAGAAACAATCTACCCAACTTTGAACTCCAAAGGAAAAGTAATTGCAGCATGAAGCCGCTAGATGGCAAACTCCCACAGTTTGAGACAGACAAATGTTGAACAGATACATTACCATCAACAGAACTATTTTTTTAAATATGTTCAAAGACTAGCTTCATATGTAATCAAGAAAGCGTTTGTGAAAGTAACTGATTCCTTAGGCAGGAAAATGATAGGATAAGTATTAAACCTGCACCTACTCCCAACCCTTACACCCTAATGGTCAGTAAAATTAGTGGAACCCAAGAGAATTTACAAAAAAAAAGCAAACATCTGGCCCTGAAGTATAACCCTCTTTGGATAGGAGACAGGGAGCTTTGTGATACTTCTGCAGCTTTGACATCCTTTCTCTCACAGAAATTGACACCCAGGGGCCCACCCTCGTGTCTGACTTTTGCAGGGAGGTGGCAGTCGGCAGGCATCATAGGTGGCAGTGGAAAGGGCATGTGTGTGGAGACCTGGGCTGGGACACCGGCTCTGCCAAGGACCACTGCCTGGAGGTCAGTTTATCCCTCTGAGGAGAGGTCCTCATCTATATTAGTAATCTACTTTATGAAATGTATGTATAAATATACCATAAAAATATATAATATTAATATAAGCATTACCTGACAGGGTATTGTAATGGTTATAAATAGTGTCTTTTTTTTTTTTTTTTTTTGCCTGTGTTGGGTCTTTGTAGCTGTGCACGGGCTTTCTGTGGTTGCGGCGAGTGGGGGCTACTCTTCGTTGCGGTGCACGGGTTTCTCACTGCAGTGGCTTCTCTTGTTGCGGAGCATGGGCTCTAGGTGCGCAGGCTTCAGTAGTTGTGGCACGTGGGCTCAGTAGTTGCGGCTTGCGGGCTCTAGAGCGCAGGCTCAGTAGTTGTGGCGCACGGGCTTAGTTGCTCAGGTGCATGTGGGATCTTCCCGGACCAGGACTCGAACCTGTGTCCGCTGCATTGGCAGGAGGATTCTTACCCGCTGCGCCACCGGGGAAGTCCCTAAATAGTGTCTTTAAAGCCCCTTCCACACAATTGTCCCATGCTGAGGAGGAGCTGTGTGGTCGTGGGCAGGTCACTGGACCCCCCAGGGCCTCGGCATCTTCTGTGAAGCCGAGACGAAGCTGGGTGCTTCCCCCACGGCCCTCCTCTCTCACCGCTCCCACTCTCGGCCTGTCCTCAGTGAGGCCTTCCCTGACCAAACTATTTAAAACTCTAACTCCCTGCATCCCTTCCCCCAGCATCCCAGCGTTCCCTTCTCCCTTCCCTGATTGATTTTTCTCAATAGCTCTGGACACCAGACGTAATATTTGACTCTGTCATTCGTTTCCTGTCTGTGTCGGCATGTAGAAAGCAAGCTCTGTGGGGGAAGGATCACAGGCTGTGGTGGTCACAGCTGTATCCCCAGGATCTAGAACAGTACCCGGCATATGGCGGGCACTCTACAAAAATGTGTTACAGGAATGAACGAATGGTACAGACAGTTGCTAGAGATATAAGTGAAGGCGTGTTTGCAGAGTTCAGGGCCATGTCCGGCACACAGCAGGTGCTCAGTGGGTGGTAGTCAGTGTTATTACTGTGTGTCCTTGGGGAGGCGACTCCATCTCTCGAAACCTTAGTCACCGTATTTCTAAGTGGTCCTAATAACCAGGTCACAGGTTTGCTACAAGAATTCAATTAAAAGACACAGCTCCACGCCTGGCACAAGTCCATCTATCCAGGCTCTCACAGCAGAGTCTAGGCTGTAGGAGGTGGCAGGCCTTAGGTTTGACCATGAAAAGAAATCACGCGAGAAAACTGTATGAGGAGCTCATGAAGCAGTTCCTGGGTCTGCAAATTACCACAAACATGGTGACTTAAAAGCGACAGAAATTCATTCTCTCTCAGTTCTGGAACCGAGAAGTCTGAAATCAAGGCATTGGCAGGGCCACATTTCCTGCAAGAGATCTAGGGGAGAATCCTTCTTTGCCCCTTCCAGTGTCTCATGGCTCCTGACATCTCTTGACCTGTGACAGCGTCACCCCAGTGTCTGCCCTCACCTTCACATGACCACCTCTTCGTGTCCACCTCCACTTCTCACTGGATATTGAGCACGCCCCGCCCACCACATAACCCAGGATCATCTCATCTCAGGATCCTTTACTTCATTACATCTGCAAAGACCCTGTTTTCAAATAAGGTCACACTCACAGCTCCAGGGTTTGGACTCGGACATGTATTTTGGGGGGCTACTATTAAACCTGCTATACACATTCATGAATATCTGTTACTTGCAAAAATCTGGGAAACAAAGCATTGGAAAGATTGAGCCCTCTGCGTTTGCTATTCGTGACGTCTCAGAGACAGTCACAGACAGCGGCCTCAGGACCCACCCCCACCAAGGTCTTTGGACTACAGAGTGGCGTGAATTCCAAAGGAGTCTTTGGAATCACATGTGTTTTCCCAAAGAAGCAAAGTCATAAATGGAGGTTAAGCCCTCAGACAAAAGCTTCTATGATTTGTAATGCAGGGCAAGTCGCAGACAGGTGAATTTCAAAATTGTATTAAATGTCATCACAATTCTAATGATTAAAGATTAAAAATGACAAAATTAAATAGGAAATAATTTTGAATCTTAAATAGTAGTCCACGTTTACTTAGAGGAGGATGAGGACGTAGTTTGAATTTTTAATGGAGATCCTAAGGGACTTTGAGGAACGAGGTCATGATTCTTTGTCTAATTTAATCTCCTGTTTTATGAGTTTTCTTTTCCTAATGTTGCTGTATACTGAGTGGTACTCTTACACCTTGACTATGAATCAAGTTGGCAGAAGGAAGAAACAAGGAGAGATTTTCCTGACACAACTCATTACCTTCTTCAAAACAATTATCTATAGATGTTCTTAACTTTATGTATACACAATAATATCACTTGATCATAACAACAGTTTTGTTTCTTCTTTTATGATTCTTATATGTTTTATTTCTTTTTCCTGTTTTACTGGCCTTTTTTTTTTTGCCGTACGCGGGCCTCTCACTGTTGCGGCCTCTCCCGTTGCGGAGCACAGGCTCTGGATGCGCAGGCTCAGCGGCCATGGCTCACGGGCCCAGCCGCTCCAAGGCACGTGGGATCTTCCCAGACCGGGCCACAAACCCGCGTCCCCTGCATCGGCAGACGGACTCTCAACCACTGTGCCACCAGGGAAGCCCTTACTGGTCTTGATAGGTCCTCCAGTACAATGCTGAACAGAAGTGACAATAACGAATATCCTTATTTTGATTCTCATTTTAAGGGAGGTACTTTTAATATTATGCCAGTAATGCTAATAATATTTAATTATTACAAATATTACTAACATTACTAATTAGTAATGTTAGTAATAATTAGTAATATTAGTAATTAGTAATATTAGGTTTACTGTAGAGTATTTTGGTCACTACCCTTTATAAAATAAAAAAGTTTGCTTAGAAGCCAAGAAGGCTAAGAATTTTATTTTTGTTTTTGTTTTCTAATCATAAGATGTTGAACTTTTTTTTTTTTTTGCGGTACACGGGCCTCTCACTGTTGTGGCCGCTCCCGTTGCGGAGCACAGGCTCCGGACGTGCAGGCTCAGTGGCCATGGCTCACGGGCCTAGCCGCTCCGTGGCATGTGGGATCTTCCCGGACCAGGGTACGAACCTGTGTCCCCTGCATCAGCAGGCGGACTCTCAATCACTGCACCACCAGGGAAGCCCAAGATGTTGAACTTTTAAAACTTTTTCAGACACTTATAAATTCACATACAGTTGTAAGATATAATAGAAGTTCTGTGTACCCTTCACTGCCTTTCCCTCAGTAGTAACATCTTGAATAACTGTAGTACAACATCACAACCAGGAAACTGATATTGATACAATCCAGTGATCTTGGCTCACCATTTTCTTTTTATGCAGCCAGCATAACTCTCATATGAAAACTTGACAAAGAAATTATAAGACAGGAAAATTATAGGCCAACATCCCTTATGAACATAGATGCAAAAATCTGCATACCATTTGATCCAGCAATTCTACTTGAAGGGGTTTATCCTAAGGAAGCCCTCTTAGAGCTGTACAAAGATTTAGATACAAGGATATTCATCACGGTATTGTTATTTTTGTTATTTGTTTGAACTTTTTTTCTTGTCTAATTCTTTTTTAAATTTATTTTATTCAAGTATAGTTGATTTACAATGTGTTAACTTCTGCTGTACAGCAAAGTGATTCAGTTATACATATATATACATTCTTTTTTGTACTGTTTCCATTATGGTTTATCACAGGATATTGAATATAGTTCCCCGTGCTATACAGTAGGACCCCCTTGTTGTTTATCCATTCTATATATAATAGTTTGCATCTGCTAATCCCAAACTCCCAAACCATCCCTCCCCTATCCCCCTTTCCCCTTGGCAACCACAAGTCTGTTCTGTATGTCTTTGAGTCTGTTCCATAGATATATTCATTTGTGTCATATTTTAGATTCCACATATAAGTGATATCATGTGGTATTTGTCTTTCTCTTTCTGACTTACTTCACTTAGCATGATAATCTCTAGGTCCATCCATTTTGCTGCAAATGGCATTATTTCATTCTCTTTTTATGGCTGAGTAGTATTCTACTGTATATTTGTACCACATCTTTATCCATTCATCTGTTGATGGACATTTAGGTTGTTTCCATGTCTTGGCTATTGTGAATAGTGCTGCTATGAATATAGGGGAGCACGTATCTTTTTGAATTATAGTTTTGTCTGGATATATGCCCAGGAGTGGGATTGCCGGATCATAGGGCAGCTGTATTTTTAGCCTTTTGAGGAACGTCCATACTGTTTTCCATAGTGGCTGCACCAACTTACATTCCCACCAACAGTGTAGGAGGGTTCCCTTTTCTCCACACGCTCTCCAGCACTTATTATTTGTAGTCTTTTTAATGACAGTCATTCTCACCAATGTGAGGTGATACCTAATTGTAGTTTTAATTTTCATTTCTCTAATAATTAGAAATATTGAGCATCTTTTCATGAGCCTGTTGGCCATCTATATGTCTTCTTTGGAGAAATGTCTATTTAGGTCTTCTGCCCATTTTTCAATTGGGTTGTTTGTTTTTTGGTTGTTGAGTTATATGAGCTGTTTGTATATTTTGGAAGTTAAGCCCTTGTTGGTTGATCATTTGCAAATATTTTCTTCCATTCTGTAGGTTCACTTTTATTTATGGTTTCCTTTGCTGTACAAAAGCTTGTAAGTTTGATTAGGTCCCATTTTTTTTAATTTTGCTTTTATTTCTTTTGTCCTGGGAAACTGGTGTCCTAAGAAAGCATTGGTATGATTTACGTCAGAGAATGTTTTGCCTATGCTCTCTTCTAGGAGTTTTATGGTGTCATGTCTTATGTTTAAGTCTTTGAGCTATTTCGAGTATATTTTTGTGTAAGGTGTGAGTGAGTGTTCTAACTTCATTGATTTACATGCAACTGTCCAGCTTTCCCAGCACCACTTGCTAAAGAGACTGTCTTTTCTCCGTTGTATATTCTTTCCTCTTTTATCAAAGATTAAATGACTGTCGGTGCATGGGTTTATTTCTGGGCTCTCTGTTCTGTTCCATTGATCCATATGTCTCCTTTTGTGCCAATACCAGGCTGTTTTGATTACTGTAGCTTTGTAGTATTGTCTGAAGTCTGAAAGGGTTATGCCGCCTGTTTTCTTCTTTTTCCTCAGGATTGCTTTGACAATCTGGGCCTTTTATGGTTTCATACAAATTTTAGGATCATTTGTTCTAGTTCTGTGAAAAATGTTATGGGTATTTTGATAGGGATCCCATTAAATCTGTAGATTGCTTTGGGTAGTATGGCTATTTTAACAATATTAATTCTTCCAATCCAAGTGCATAGGATATCTTTCCATTTCTTTGAATCATCTTTAATTTCCTTTATTAATGTTTTATAGTTCTCAACATATAAGTCTTTCACCTCTTTGGTCAGGTTTATTCCTAAGTATTTTATTTTATTTGATGTGATTTTTTTTCCCCACACCACGTGGCTTGCAGGATCTTAGTTCCTGGACCGGGGATCGAACCCAGGTCCTTGGCTGTGAGAGCTTGGAGTCTTAACCACTGGACCACCAGGGAAGTCCCTGATGTGATTTTAAAAGAGATTTTTTTTTACATTCCCTTTCTGATATTTCATTGTTAGTGTAAAGAAATGCAACCGATTTCTGTATGTTAATCTTGTATCCTGCTACATTGCTGAATTCATTTATCAGTTCTAGTAGTCTTTGTGTGGAATCTTTAGAGTTTTCTACATATAGTATCCTGTCATCTGCATATAATGACAATTTTACCACTTCCCTTCCTATTTGGATACCTTTTATTTCTTTTTCTTGTCTTGTTGCTAAGACTTCCAATACTATGTTTAATAGAAGTGGTGAGAGTGAGCATCTTTGTCTTGTTTCAGATTTTAAGGAGAAGGCTTTCAGCTTTGCACCATTGAGTATTACATTGGCTGTAGGTTTGTCATAAACAGCATTTATTATGTTGAGATATGTTTCCTTTATACCCACTTTGGTAAGAGTTTTTATCATGAGTGGATGTGAACTTTTTTAATTAAACTTTTTTATTTTGAAATAATTGTAGGTTCACATGCAGTTGTAAGAAATAATGAGAGATCCCTTTACCCAGTTTCCCACAAAAGGAACATCTTTCAGAAAACTCTAGCAGAACATCACAACCAGGAAATTGACATTGATACAGACAAAGTAGTTTTGGAAATCCAGATTGAAAAAGGATCCAGAAAATATGGAGAATTTTTTTCACTCAAGACTACTTTCTGTTCTGCATTAATGCTAGCTTAAGGAGCATCTCACCCTTAAAAGTGAGGAGGGAACAAAGGATAAAGTTTTAATCTACTCTTTGATTGTATCAGCTCTGGAAAGTATTTCTTTTTGTTTTTTCAGCTTTTGGACATGCTATATAAATACGCTTTATTACACATCATCACTTTCTTTTTTTGACAGAGTTAAATTCTGTCACCTATTCATTACACCACTCTTGCCTTTTAGACGAGCCGATGATATCTTAGCTCAGCGTTACAAAGAATAACATTTCAGTCCTAGAGTGATAGATTCAGGCTTTGCAATATGCAGAATATGTCTTTCAGATTCACCACCTGGGCTGACAACTTGAACCAAGAGGAACAGAATGTACTGATATGAGTATGTCATGCTTGAAGGACAGTTCTTCTCTTAGCCCTCATTTTAAAACCCACATAAGCATCTTCCCCCTTGAGAGACAGTAGACTTGAACATGGAAAAGCAGCAGTTGTCATCTGTTCCCATCTCTTCTCCCAGTTTGCTGAAAAGATATACACTGAGTAGCATACATGGTCACATTGATTATACAGTCATATTTTTAAAACTTCCTTCCTTCAGTGCCCAAGACCAGAGGCCTATTTCTGAGCTCCAGCTGTTTTCTATGGGCTGTCACTTCAGTACAGTCTTTCTGTAGCTGGTTTCCATCAGCACTGCCCTGCTAGCAGTGTCTAGTCTGTATCATTTGTTATTGACAAAATAGTCAATAACACAGTTTTTAAAACCTCTTCTTCCACAGCATGAGTTTTCAGTGATAAGCCGAACAAAGTGTCATCATATTTTCTGTTCTACATCTTTTTCAAGAGCTGACTCATACATCATATGCAGCAAATTTGTCCAACAATAAAGCAAAACTCCTTCTGTACTTTTCTCATATTTTATGCCACGTAAGTTTTGTGACATCCTACAGAGTCACCCAATACAGGAGTTTAGCCAATAGCTGGTTCTGCTTTCTCCCTGCACGGTACTTCATGGCATTCATGTTTGTGGCTGGCTCAACCTGCTCTTCCTTGATAGTGGGATTAAGGATATCTAGCTATAAAGAGTGTGACTTTGAATGAAATCTATGCATTTTGGTCTCATCTCCACTTTTAGTGCTAAAATTCATTTATTTCAAGTTGGAAGGCATTATGTGACCTTTAGGGGATGAAAGTAAAAACTTGGTCTATCAGGTGGTCATTAGAAAATGTGTTTCATTGGAAAATGATATGCACAAATTAACAGCTTTACACTGCTATCAGAAAAGTTTTGAAAGAAAATAAACCGGGAAGAGATTGCAAATGGTCCAATAAAATTAAGAGTTTTGATTTTTTTTATTGTATTTCCCATCTGCAATTCTTAGGCTGATTTGGAGAATCATCCCACTCACAGATACATTTTTCCCAATTCATACAGATCTGCATTCTGTATGTGCACGTTCACAATTCACATTTGTGTTGTTATTCTGAGTTATAATAGTTACCTTGTTACTTTAATCCATTTTGAATCGTTGATCCATTTTTGTGCAGGGAGAATATGATGTAACCTAATAGTAATTTTGAAAACTACCAGTTTAACAAATAACTATAAATTACGTGGAAATATGTTACAGACAAGCTGCCCCTGTTCAGTAATGCTGACATGAGCTAGCCAACAGATTCTTTGCACCGACAAGCTCTGCCCATAGATCCAGTCCATCCTCTGTGAAAAGACCAGGTTGTCATGAGAATTTTTACATTTTTATGATATAACAGATGTATATTTTATTGAAGTGTAGTTGATTTACAATATTGAATTAGTTTCAGGTGTATAGCCGAGCGATTCAGTCATATATACTTTTCAGATTATTTTCCATTATAGCTTATTACAAGATATTGAATATAATTCCCTGTGCTATGCAGAAGGTCCTTGTTGTTTATCTATTTTATGTATAGTAGTTTGTATCTGTTAATCCCATACTCCCCCCCTTCCTCTTTGGTAACCATACGTTTGTTTTCTATGTCTGTGTGTCTGTTACTGTTTTATATATAGATTCATTTGTATTATTTTTTAGATTCCACATATGAGTAGTATCATATTTGTCTTTTTCTGTCCGAGTTACTTCACTAAGTATAATATTCTCAACGTGCATCCATGTTGCCGCACAGATGTATTTTTTCCAGCGGTATTTTTTTGATTGTGGTGAAATGCACATAAAATTTACCACCTTAACCACTTTTAAGTGTACAGGTCAGTAGCGTTAAGTACTTTCACATCGTTGAGCGAGACAGAACCGTTTTTACCTATAATATTTATGTGCCCATAACCAGCTTTGGAAGATGGGGCACAGAGCAGGCTGGCCAGGGTGAAGCTCAGTTTCATCAGCACCTAGTCTGGCTAGAGACGCTGGACAACAGGTGCCATTATCCAGGGACTCTCTCTGCCATTAGCCGGTCCATTGGCCAGGCTGAGGCTAAAGGTCTCTGTTAGGCTTTCATCCTGTTCATGAACTTGTCCCTCGGATATTCTTTTCCATTAGAAGGAAGTTCAGGTTTTTGACTAATTTTGTTTGAGGAGTAAACCCATGAATCCCAAACCCATCCCAGCTTAGGGCACACAGCCCCCCTCTCCTGACCCCTACTCCCGCCGGGTGTTCTGCTCCCCACTCAGATAACGCCCTCTCCTTACCTCTACTCTTTCCTTTCACCAGGGAAAGAGTTAATACTTGCAAATAAAAATTTCTTCTACAACCCAGTAATGCTCATTCCCATAAGTGGATATCAACATTTTGAAGATTTTTGGATACCTGTCACCAGGTATACCTGCCTTCTCACCCTTCAGTATTTAAGATGATATGGAGAATAGGGATCTTACTGGAAAATCTGGCAATAATAACAACAGTATGATTCACAAGCCACTACAGCACGCCCTAAAGGACGGGAAACAGCTGCTTGTTTGCACTTAAAGCAAGGCAGGCTGAAAGAAGGAGGCGGAGAGGACATTCAGGTGTATCATTAGATCAGGTAGAGCCTGACTCTCCGTTTCAGATGTGCAAAGATACCAGCATGTGAAACAAGCTGCCGAAATACATGGGGACCCCATCATTCTGAGTGAGGTGTGACCAACATTCCTGTTGTGAACGAGTAGCAGTGAGGAGAGGATGTGAAGGAAGGAGGGAAGTGAGACGAGGCTCCCCACTGGCTGCCTGACAGCCTGCAGACCTTCTTGGGGGTACAATCAATGTAAGGTTTAAAAGGGTCATGAGAAGGGGCAGGGATGTATCAGCTGGGCCCAGAGGCTTCACGGAGGTCAAGATTCTGGCAAGAACTCTAGCAAGAGGGTGTTTTAATGATGCAGAGTGTGTTTCGGGCTGTTACAGGATGGAGTCGGGGTTTGGGGCTCGGTCCTGACTCAGCAGCAGTAGGTCACTGAGGGGTCCACACGCATGCAGAGGGCAGGGGTGAGCGAGAAAAGAGCTTGGACTTTAGGGCCATGAGCCAAAGTGCAGGACGCAGAACAAGGAGCCGTTCTGCTCTGCGCGGACCAGAGCGTCCGTGGAAAACCGTGTGCAGCTTGGGTACCCAGCTTCCAAGAGGGGTGGAAACAACGCGCAGCACTTTTTCAGGAGCGAAACCAGGAGGGTGGAATGAAGTGACATAGATTCATGTGGTGAGAGCCGAAGTGACTGAAAGTGGGGAGCTCGAGCAGGGCAGCACGGAAGGAATTCGATTTGTTCTGTTTGCCTGCCAGGGAATAAGCGATGAGCGAGTTCAGAGGGATTTTTTATTTCACAAAAGGAAGAACTGTGTGTTTCCTTTTAATATTGGTGTTTATAATTATGAAAGCAATGAACGTTTATTGTAGGAAATTTGGAAATACAATAAGTTTAATAATAACAAAGAATCATCCTGCCCTTTTCCACCATCCTATCACCCAGAGGTCTAGTATTTCCTTCCAATGTGTTTTTCTGCACACGTGTGCACACACACATGTATGTATATATGTTATGTGTGTGTTGCAAAGTTGGGGTCATGTGGTATACTTAGATATATACCCTGATTTATTCACTTAAACAATATGTAATAAATATTTTTCATAACCTTAAGTGTTCCTTTAAAATATTTTTTAATGGCTGCAAAATATTCTTTCTTATTAACGTGCCCATATTCTATTATTGTTTTTAGGTTCTCATTATTACAGATAATTCTAGGATGAATATCCTTATTGGAGCATCACTGACAATATCCTTAAGACAAATTACTAGGGATAAAAATACTCCATCAAAGGATTAAACTTTTTTTTTTGCAGTACGCGGGCCTCTTAGTGCTGTGGCCTCACCCGTTGCGGAGCGCAGGCTCCGGACGCGCAGGCTCAGCGGCCGTGGCTCATGGGCCCAGCCGCTCCGCGGCATGTGGGATCCTCCCGGACCGGGACACGAACCCGTGTCACCTGCATCGGCAGGGGGACTCTCAACCACTGCGCCACCAGGGAAGCCCAGGATTAAACATTTTTAAGATTTTGCACACCAGTTGCCTTATTGAAAGGTTACACACCTTCAAGGGGAGAACGGTTCCACGTTACCTCATCTTCATCAGCCCTGGATGTTACTTTTTTTAAATTGATTTATCAGTTTTCTGGGACAGAATGCCATCTTGCTGTTTTAATTGGAATTTCTTTTTATTACTAATGAGGTTGGCGATGCTTTCATAAGGTTATTGACCACTGTATATTTGGTAACCATTTGTAACTGATTCAAGTTTTTATTCATTCTCCTACCAGAGCATTTACTTATTATCAGTTTATATGAGCTTATTATACAACTGGGACTTAAGTCCTGTGTCATTTATGTTGGAAATGTTTTCCCTACTTCGTTTACATTTAATATTGCTTAAGGTGCTTTTTGAGATACAGAAGTTTTTCATTTTAATGTAATCAAGTCCACTGGTCTTTCTCCTTATGGTGAAAAGCATATGTGCTTAGAACAGTCTTCCTCTTATCCAGATCTGATCAATATTTACACACATATTCTTCTGGCTCTTTAATAGTTTCATCATTTAGCCTTTCCTCTTTATAAAATTTGTTTTGGTATAGGGTATAAGGTAGAGAGCCAGCTTAACTTTTTTTGTAAATATTTAATTATCTCACCACCGTTGTGGTTTTCTTTATATAGGTCCTGCATGTTTATGAAGACCATTTCCACGTGTTTCATGTTTTTGCTGCTATTGCAGGTAGGATTTTTTATTATATTTACTAATTGGCTTTTGTTAGAATATACGAAGCTATCATTTTTCAGATGTTAAGTTTTTAATAAGCAACTTCACTACACTTCCTAATTTTGAATTGTATATTCATTGTCTTGGATTTTCTAGATATAAAATTGTATCAGTTCCAAATGATGAAAAATTTTGTATCCTCCTTTCTAATAATTATGAAATTCCTTTTTCCTGTTTTATGCGTTCACTAAAACACTATTGTGGTACTAAATAACAGTTATAACAGGCCATCTCATCTAGGATGTAAGAATGTCCTAGAAACTGTTCCAGTATCGGATGGTTGAGCTGGACGCTTTAACAAGCATTACGAAGCATCTGTCATCTACTCGCTACAAGAGAGTTAAATAGAACCTTCTCTACCCTTCATGGCCTGAGTGTAGTGGGGGACACAGCCATACGGGAAAATAATTATAGCAATGTAAATTAAAATGTGGTACATGAGTGCTTTAAATAGAGTTATCCACAAACATGGAAAAAAGAGATGAGTATTTAACTCTCCTTGTATGAAGATGGCATTCCAAGGATAGGGAACAGTATATAAAGTCCAGGTCCTAATAGACCATGTTCACATTTAACTACAGATGCTTGAGAATGACTGGAAAACAGAGCCTTGATGTTCCCTTGGAATCATGAGATTATATTATTCACTGTTAAGTTACACAAATGCACATAGGGTGTCACAATTCCAATTTCTCATTAAGCCTCTAGTCTCAGACCCTTTACTCTGCTAGTATGCATTGTGAATCTCTTAATTATAAAATATTTACTTATAATCTATCAGCTACTTGTCTTTAAGAGGAGTTAGAGGGTTTGAGGTAGCTAACAAAACCATAGAAATATAAAAAGATAAAGTAAAACTTTCAAACCAAAACCACGTTCAAAGAGGCCAACACAAATATATCAATCAGTTGTCTATGTATGCCCCCAAAGTGTATTTTATGGAAGTAGAATGAGGGTTGCCAGTGGCTGTGGGGAGGGGGAGATGGGTAGTTATTATTTAATGGGATGTTTAGGAAGATGAAAAAGTGTCTGGAGTTGGATGGTGGTGGTAGTTGCAGAGCAGTGTGAATGGACTTAATGCCACTGAACTGTACACTTAAAACATGGTTAAAATGGTAAATGTTATGTTATATGTATTTTACCACAATAAAAAGTATATATTTTTTAGAACACTAATTCTAAGAAATGTTAATAGATGTTATATGGAAAAGAAAAGTCTTCTCAAATAAACTGGGGAGGAGGGGGAAATGGGTTCAAGTATCATGGGTTTCTTTTCTACAGACTCCTCTGGGCCTTCAGGACATTCACATGTATTATGAACTATGGTATCCAGTATTTCCCAATTATATTTAGGCACAGAGTACCTGGTGGGGCTCTCCTTCATGGAACCCACTCAAAGCAATGCTGATGTAGGAAATAGAATATCTACTGTGATTAATTGTTAAACCTACTGTCATTTTTTTATGGATGATTAAAACAAAAAAGAAAAAGAGTTGTAGCTCAGAAAAGGAAAAAATAATGTTCTTTTTTCTTGTGCTAAATTCTTAAGCGATTGTATGAATCCTACGAAAAAACAAAGATTATATATATATCTTCAAGAGTTTTACAAAGGTACAGAAATGGTCTTCCTATAGCTCTTTCTAATAATATTAACCCTCAATAAATGTTAAAGCTAAAATATGAACCTATAACTTAGTAAAAGGTGGGGCTTCACTGGTGGCGCAGTGGTTGACAGGCCGCCTGCCGATGCAGGGGACACGGTTCTGTGCCCCGGTCCGGGAGGATCCCACATGCCGCGGAGTGGCTGGGCCCGTGAGCCATGGCCGCTGAGCCTGCGCGTCCGGAGCCTGTGCTCCGCAACGGGAGAGGCCACGACAGTGAGAGGCCCGCGTACCGCAAAACAAAACAAAACAAAAAACTTAGTAAAAGGTATCTAAGTTGATGTGGCATTTGAATATCTACAGGAGAACTTTGCAGAAGTTTCCGTTTAATTTATAAATTACAGAATGGTGCTTAAAAAAATGAACCTTAAATTCCTGGCAATAAAACACGTGGTCATAGTGCTAATAAATTGACCTCTCCTCTGATGTTTCCAGAAAGCCAGAGCCTTCATATTTTGGACTTACGTCATTCATGTACTTTCCTTCATAGTTTTCAGCTATTACTTCTTTGCAATAAGGAACATAAAGACAATATGATGATGTTTTTTGTTACAATTTCTTCCAGTACTGGGAGGACCACAGTCCGATATTTAAGCTGATTTTAAATATTCTCCTGCCCGAGACACATCCAGAGGCAATTTTTAATTACTGCCTCTGACAAACTTTACCCATTATGACTTCCCAAAATTCTCTGACAAATTAGCTTGGAAACTCCCACTCTAAAACAATTGTTCTTGTTTCTGATCCTTTGCAACAGACCGGGCTGGCCAATGGTGTCATGATGTATTGCTGTAATTAAGCATTTTGACAGGAAAGAGACTTGTTTACCTTTCTAGCCAATGTGCCCTGCTAGTTTCCACTCCCACCCTGAGCTGAAGACTGAAACTGAACAGAGAAGCATGAAAGAAGCAGAAGAATCTATGGGACAATAAACTCTACATTTCTGCCAGATCCCAGAGCCTGAGACTTCAGTGTTGACCCTGCCTGTACTTGCTCTTGACATCAACTGTACGGATCCAGAAAGCAATGAACTAGCATTGTTTTACCAGACAGCCGTGTTGGAAATTCTCCTGCATTTACAGTCTCGGTGAACAGCATAACCATCCATCTGGTCAACCAAGCTGGTATACCTTGGAGCAACCTTAATTTCGCCCTCTTTTTTTTTTTTTTTTTTACCATCCATATTCAGTCCATCACATGTGATCTCATCCCATCTTAGAAAAGTGTCCAGACAAAATCTGTCTCTCTCCATCTCCGTGATCACTGACAATACTTTAGGCCCTCGTTTTTTCTGGACTGTTACAGTATTTTCTTGATTTGGGCTAGATCCTTTTGCCTAACTTGAGCCTGACTCGAACTCAACTTTTAATTGACTGCCTAAGTTATTTTTCTAAATCATCTATCTGATGATCCTACTTTTCCTAAACTACCCCACTGACCCTAATCACCTGCAACAATATTTCCTAAAATGAAGTCCAAAGATCACTAGAAGTACAGAATTTTAATAGGTATTACCTGAGGTAAGGATTTTATATGGCCAACTAACCTTGGGAATGCCAAGTTAAAAGATACGTTGACTATTCTTTACTATAAAACTTCCCAGAGGCTTAAAAGTGCTATAGGGCATCGTGAAGCTACAAGATGCAGGAATCTAGCCCATGGGGCTTCCCGAACATGTCAATTCTGGAACTCTTTTTAAAGAATATCTTGGAGGAGTATGGGTCTATGGAGCACACTTCAGAAGACACTGACCTAAAGGATATATATATCTTCACTCCTTAATATGTTATAAAGATCTTGAAGATCTGGCCCCTATCTTCCCTTTCTGGCCAAGAGGACATGGATTAGGATATAAATCACTAGTGATTGACTCCTATCCTCTGACCATCCTATTTTCAAACATGGTAATGGGGACCCTTTCTCATAAGCTCTTGTCTTCCAGGTGGAGGAGTGATTAGCAAGTGACTGCCTTCTGGTGAAATGAACATGGTGTCAGCCTTCCATATGAAAGCAACATGACACTTACATTTGGGCAGCCTTAGAAAATGGAAAACCTGAGCTTGCCAAACTGCTCTCTGCAGTGAGAGGGCTGCCACAGGGCAGCTGCTAACAGTGCGGACACTGGGTCCCCTGACTCAAATAAGTCACCAGGAACAAAAGAGGCTATTTTTGTTGTCGCAAGTCCAGAAAACCTGCCGTGACTGATAGTTATCTGAAGCTGCTTCAGCCTTTACTGCAAGCTGTCTGCTCCGCGTGTGCACGGTCGTCCTCTCCCCACTGCACTGGACTCTACCCCCAGATGTGCAGACAGCTCAGCACGGCTGATTCCAAATGATCTGAAGATCTGTCTTGGACGTCCTGCTTGTGAACACCTGAGTGAGGAGCAGCTCCACAGCTTACGCCTCCGTGGAGGAGAAGCAGGGTGTAGAACAGCTCTAATCATATCAGTCTCCACCCAGAACCTTCCATGGCTCTCAGCTGTCCAACCAAGATGACTCTTAGCCTGGCAGCAAGGATCGCCATGAGGGCCCCATCCCCCCAACAATCCCTCTAATTTTCAGGCAGCACAGTGATTAAGAGTGACACTAGAGCCTGACACTCTGTTTCAAATGCTGCCCCCAACACTTGTTACTAAATAACCTTAATCTCTCGGAGATTTCCATGGTTTCCTCATCTGTAAATGGGAGAGAAGGGTAGTGATAGATACTGTCCTGCTCCGTGAGGGTTTTGAGGACTGAGATAAAGCATATCAAATGTTTCACACAGAGCTCTTTCATCACATAGCAAGGATTCAATGAATCAGGGGTTGGCAAACGCTGGCCGGTGGGCCAAATCCAGCCCACTGCCTGTTTTTGTAAATATTATCGGAACACACCCACACCCACATGGTCTATGACCGTGTTTGTGGTACAACAGCAGAGTCGAGTAGTTGCTGTAGAGACTATGCTGCCCACACGGCCTAAAGTACTATTACGTGGCCCTTTACAGAAAAATTGTTGAACCCCTGAAATAAATGCTAACTTATTTTGTTTTATTCCACTCAAACAGCTCACTGCTCCTTGGATGAACCCTGTAATTTCCTCCTCTGGCCTTTGCTCAGGCAGCCCCTTCACCTAGAAAGCCCTTTCCACCCACCTGGATCCGTAAAGCACCGAACAGAACGCCTGACTCTAGCGACGCTCAGTAACTGTTTCTTCCCTCTCTTCCCAGCTCTGAAACACGATGATTCTAAGGTTCTCCTGATGCTGTTACAACTGAAATCAGTACCTTCTTTGCATCAATTTCTGTAATACTTCATTCATTCAAACTTATGACACTTTTCAGATATAGCTTTATGTGTCCCTTTATGTTTCTTTATTTTTTTAAGAGAACCCCAAGAAATATTTGTTGAACAAATGGCAATCATACTGCATCATAAAACAAGTCTCCCTGCTCTTGGACACACTGTCCTTCACCCCTCAGGACCCAGCTCCAGCATCATCTTCTGCAGGAAGCCATCCCTGAGCCCACAGTTTGGAAAGGTGTGTTGACGCAGTCCAGCACCACAGAGACCCAAGCTGATCAGGAATACACTCGGAGTCCAGAGCAGACACTGCAGAAACTGTGCAGACATTTCTTTATTAGTCCCCTTGGCTATCCACTCCCCCAGTGCTAAATCCAGCTCACATGGCCCCCAAACACCATTTGGTGTTCCTTCCCCCCCCACTTCTCTTTTTTTTAATTGTGAAATAACATCATAGAGTAATTATATATGCACGTACATGTATAGTTTAAATAATATACAATTTAACATGTAGTTTAAATAATAATAAAGCAAACAGCTCTGCGGCCACTACCCAGCTTAGGCAACGGAACTTTGTCAATGACTTCAACACCCTCTGTGAGCCCGTCTCTATCACCAACCCCCTCTCCAACTTCCACCATGGAGGGCACCATCCTGACTTTCATATTACTTAGTTTCCAACTTTTTTTTCAGTTCTAACCCATACATGTGTATCTCCAAACAATATATCATCCCCTGTTGCCTGTCCTTCAACTTATAATGAGATCTTGCTGGATGCGTTCTTCTGTGACTTGCTTTTGTGTTTCTTTTCACTTTGTTTTTTAAATTTACTAATATTGATACATGGAACTATACTTTCTTCATTTTCATCGTGACATAGTGCTCTGTTGTATGAGTAATATTAAAACTGATTTATCCAACCTACTGTTTTGTTTTGTTTTGTTTTTGGCAGTACGCGGGCCTCTCACTGTCGTGGCCTCTCCCGTTGAGGAGCACAGGCTCCGGACGCGTGGGCTCAGCGGCCATGGCTCACGGGCCCAGCCGCTCCGCGGCATGTGGGATCTTCCCGGACCGGGGCACAAACCCGTGTTCCCTGCGTCGGCAGGCGGACTCTCAACCACTGCGCCACCAGGGAAGCCCTCCAATCTACTGTTGATGGATATATTGGTTGTTTTGAATTTTTATTATTATAAATAATGATACTAGATGTACGGCTGCACATTTCATCCCTTGAAGTGTAATTGCCAGGTTGCAGGAATCACTGACTAATGCTGACTTGTTTTCTGATGCGATTGTGCCAATTTACGCTCCTAACTGTGTTGTAGGAGAGTTCCCGTTACCTCACAGCCTCACCAGCACTTGGTTTTGGTTCACTGTATTTTTTGCCAATGAAGTGGGTGTAAACTGATCTCTTGCAGTGGCTTTAAAACTTACATTTCCCTGCTTGCTAATGAGGGTGACATTTTTCATGAGTTTATTGACCGTTTATGTTTTCTCTTCTGTGACATGCTCATTTGTGTCTTTCGCCCATCTTTCTTGGGTCTTTCTCTTAGTGACTTTTTTCACTGACATTCTATCATCTTTTTATTACTGATTTGTAGATGTTTTTATACTGTGGACGCTCACCTTTTGTCTGTTCTATGTGTTGCAAAGAACTTCTCTGGAGCTCCTGGAGGGTCCCTATTTGGGGCTGGGACGCAGAGGAATCCACGCCACAGAGATTTGTGCCCCTAGAGCCAGAGCTAGTGACTCCGCTCAGAGTGTCAGATTCTCGTGAACCGAGGATGCTCCAGTCAGGTGAATGGCCAGTATGGGTCACAGAAGACACGATACTGATCTTCAAGACCTAGAATTTCAGGGCTCCAGGCAGTTTTCAGGATCTGTTAGCCTAACTACATCCTCTGAGTCACATGCAAGTGTCTAGTTTTCCCTTCTTCAGTAACAGTTCTCAGCATCCCAGGTGTGAGTTGTTTCCAAAACTGTCAGCCCCAGCTCTGCTCCAGAGGCAGTTGGTCCAGGGATGCTGAGGAAGCTGATGACCGTTTCCGTGCTGGCCAGCGTCCGAAAGCTCTCAGCTCAGCAACAGCCTTTGACTGATGGTGACCGGCCTCCCAGCAAGGTCTCGGCCGAGCCCTCCCGCACCTGGCCAGGCTCGCTCAACGCCCAGCCGGACAGAGAAACAGCTCGGAGCCGTCCTGCTTCTCCAGGAGGAAGCAAGCCAGCCTCGCCATCTGCAATGAGCCCCCGCCCCCAGCTCCCTCTAGGCTGTCTCCTAATGGGCAGCTAGGGAGGACAGGGCAAGTTTCCTTGCCCCCGAAAGAGGCCTCATCAAAATTCAGCAAAATAGAGGCCATCAACAGCTGGGTGGTGTGCAGGAAACAGAGGACTTGGAAATGGCCCGTTGTCCAGATATTTCCCTCCTTGAAAGAGAAAGACATGAAAATAGTCTTAAGGTTGTGTTCTTCAGAAGGTAAATATGTAAAATGTGTAAACTTCACCCTTGATTTTCAGTAAGTTTTCCAGATCTGAGAAAGTTCCCCAAATTAAAAACCAAAAATTGATTCTGTTGGCACGTTTGAACACATGCTTCTTCTCTGGTTCAGCTATTTTAAAAAGTCTACAGGTGAAGAATTTGGGCCTTTGGTACTCCAGAGGGGAGGCTCCCTTTCCGAAGAGGCATTTGTTATGTCTCTACTAGAGCTGACTTCAGTTACCTAAGTTAATTCCCACAGTTCCGAGGAAGTAAATCTCTGAGCACCACAAAAATGTATTTCAGTTATTGATTTAAACTTCCTTTCTTGGGAAAAATAGAAAAAGAACATCAGAGACGGCTTCATGTTTTTGAATCATCTAAATAGAAGTGTTTTTTGCCAATAAAATAACACGAAATGAGGAAGAAGGGGAGACAGTGTCTAGAAACTTAAGTAAACCCACCCTTCTGTAGAGCTGATGAAACAGAACTTCTTCTTGAAAAGAAATAATATTCTTTCAATAGCAACAAAAACTAAAGAGCATAAGGAACAAAGAAAGTCTGGGTTAAATGCGTGAGAATATAGTTGCCCCCTTATTTCCTGCTTATCTGTACCAAAGACTTAACGTGATACTGACATGTTAGAAAACCATCAGAACAATTAAGTTCCAAGGCAACAAATGTGAAGCTAAAAGAAGAGGTTGCATAGTTAATCCTCACTTTTCATCAGAGAAAACCAGAAAATGAAATGGGTACAAACCAACTGGGGCCTGAAAGTATGAGCATATAAAAGCTTTTCTGGGCTTCCCTGGTGGCGCAGTGGTTGAGAGTCCGCCTGCCGATGCAGGGGATGCGGGTTCGTGCCCCGGTCCGGGAAGATCCCACATGCCACGGAGCAGCTGGGCCTGTGAGCTACAGCCGCTGAGCCTGCACATCCGGAGCCTGTGCTCCGCGACGGGAGAGGCCACAACAGTGAGAGGCCTGCGTACCGCAAAAACAAACACAAAAAAAGCTTTTCAGGCAGGTGAAGTTGTTAAACACATAATTTCAGGGATTCATAACTACTGAGAGGAGAAGAGAGAGCAAGAAGAAGGGAGGGAGGGATGGAAACCACATCCTCTAGTTTCTAGACCAGACCTCTTGAATCCTATTTCATACTAATGATTATTGATTACCTGAAAAATCATCCAAAGCTCAGCCGGTGCTGACAATGACATTTTCCATCATGGTGGAAACAAAACCGTAATGTGCTTTTAGGTTTGTACCTGGCAAGCTCCTTTTAGAAAAATTACTTACATTGCCGATATAATGATGACTATTTATTCTCCACTGTTTTCTTTTAAAATAATCAAAACCAGCTAAAAGTACGGATGTAAAATATTTCTCTGGCTGCTGTGCCATTTTGATGGAAGGTGACAGATTAAAATTCTTAACAAATACACCCACTGTGGAATGCTAAACTACACTTTCGGGCAATTTTTCAGAGTAATGGATTCAATTTATTCTTGTCACCATAGCAACAAAAGGACTCACTCTATTATTTTCGTCATAGCATTCCCAGTTATTTTGTCTCACAGTTTAGGCCATAGACAAAACTAGAAAGAATGGTGTTGGCCACAAAACAAACCATAAACCCATAATTTCCTCCCAGGGGTAAAGGTTGCTCCCGGGTAGCTAATATTCTTTGGCCATTAAGAATCCCATACTAAAGTCTCCAGAGCTCTGAGAGGAAAAAGAAAAAAAGAGGATTTGCTTAAAAACTTGTCCCTTTACCCCTTTTGAGTTGGGGGAAACAGAGGAGGAGACATTTTACCAATTATGTAAACTAAGAAATTTTAAAACTATTTAATTTTCAAAGAGCTTTTTTTTTTTTGGAAATAAAAACATAAATAAATGGGACCTAATGAAACTTAAAAGCTTTTGCACAGCAAAGGAAACCATAAATAAGATGAAAAGACAACCGTCAGAATGGGAGAAAATATTTGCAAATGAAGCAACTGACAAAGGATTAATCTCCAAAATATACAAGCAGCTCATGCAGCTCAATATCAAAAAAACAAACAACCCAACCCAAAAATGGGCAGAAGACCTAAATAGACATTTCTCCAAAGAAGGTATACAGAACTACCATGTGACCCAGCAATCCCACTACTGGGCATATACCCTGAGAAAACCATAATTCAAAAAGAGAGCTTTTTTTGAGGAGTGAAAGTAGGTAACTTTAAACCTCAACGATTATGACCCTCAGTGACGAAGCAACATTCTATTCTGTGCCATTAAGTTGTCAAACGCAATATACTGGGGGTAAAATAACCTGGCAGCAATATATCCCTGAGATCAGAGCATCAGACACGATCTGCACAAGATCCAGGAAGAGGAACAAAATAACAGCAGCACTGGGTTTTAGCAAAACATCAAATGTTTGACCCCAAAGGAGAGTGCCCTGGCTGAGCAGCCAGAGGTAAAGAAACTCCTCCTACAGAAATGAATGCAAACAGCTTTTCAATACATGTAACCAGCAAGCTCAGGCCTTACAAATTTGTATATAAAATAATGCCACAGTTTTATTCCTACCCACTGGATTCCAGGAGCCAAGCCACCTTCAGTCTCTGTCCCCTTCACACTCCTGCCACCTCCCAGATTATCTCAAGATGCAGCCTGGACCCAGCCCAGAGACCTGGCCTCACGTTCCCCTTCCTCAGCCTCCTCAAGTCACTGATACATTTTCCTTCCTTAGTTTTGCCTTTTCCAGGATGTTCTGTAGATGGTATCATGTGGCCCTTTGGGTCTGGCTTTTTTTCTTTAGCTAAATGCATTTGAGATTCTTTCATGTTGTTGCATGAAAACAGCAATTTTATTTGTATTTAATAATGGGAGAGTCAGAAGGATAAAAAATATATATAAAATACAAGAAGGACTATTTCAAGAAATAATGAGTAGAGAAACCTGGTGGACCCACCTTAACCAAGTGATCAAACTGATCACCAGTAACAGAACAAACCAACATCACACATATATCCCCAGCTCAAACTGAAAGATAAGCTATGTCAGTTATTTTTAGGAGCCTGGGCACTTCCTAATTAACTGCCTGGGCTTGATTTCTGGGTCTGCCACACACACATTGTGTGTGATTTAACACAACGTTGAAAATCAACTACACTTCAATTTAAAAAGAAAATTTTAATTTTAAAAATAGCAACCATTAGGGCTTCCCTGGTGGCGCAGTGGTTGAGAGTCCGCCTGCCGATGCAGGGGACACGGGTTCGTGCCCCGGTCCGGGAGGATCCCACATGCCGCGGAGCGGCTGGGCCCGTGAGCCATGGCCGCTGAGCCTGCGCGTCCAGAGCCTGTGCTGCGCAACGGGAGAGGTCACAACAGTGAGAGGCCCGCGTACCGCGATAAAAAAACAAAACAAAACAAAATAGCAACCATTAAAAAAAACACACACACACACAAAAAGAATTGTGATTTGCCAACCTTTGAAATATAATTTGTTATGGCATTTATCACTGTATTTAAGTAGTCATTGATAATCGTGAAAAAATTGTGTGTGATTTTGTACAAGCTTCTTGGCCATTTACATCATGGCCTTCTGGGATGGTTCTAATGGATCAAAACAACAGGAGGAACAAAAGTCAGTTAGCTTCATTCATGCCATGTTTTGCATGCCATTACAAAGAAAGAAAACATTCAAAAATTCAGGCCACAAAGCATGAAGGAGACATAGCCAGTGCTGCAGAGTTCCAGGGCAGGAGAGCCCGACGGGACCTGAGGGACTTCTGGTGTGCAATGCCACGTGTAAAGAGCTTAGAAGTCACTAATCCCATCCTCCCAACAAGGAGAAGGCTGAACAAACTGACAATCAACCACTCATCTTAGATCCGTGAGCGAACTGAGGTCACAGGATGAGCCACTGCTCCGGACATTGGAGAGAGAGGAGGGTACAGAGAATCACAGCCACGAGGAGCAGAAGCTCTGGAGCGGGAGCCAGTGCTGAGCCAGTGCGGCAGGAACACCTCAACTCTACCTGATGCATTGCTGGAGACTGAGTGTGAAGCTGCGGGACAGTTAAAACTCCAGGGGCCAGTCTTAGGGGAAGGCCCCCACTCTTCCATGAGTTTTACCTCCAGGAGCTCTACTAGGTTCCCACAGTGAAGATAAGAGAAAAATCCCCTTGTGCTTCAGGCAGGAGAGGGAAAGGTAATTGTTTTGAAATATATGCAGAGCAGTCTCTTCTCCTTAACAAAAGGCAGTCCTCAAGGGAAACTATTTTACCAGAGCCTAACCCATTTGGGTTTTACCAGAGTCTGAGCAACGTGAGGGAAGGGAAATACCCAACTCCAGCCCCCGTCTCACCTAAGGAGAGGAGGGCATCAGGGACTGGGAAGAGTGTGGGAAGGTCACAGCCCAGGGACGCAGGCTCACTAAAAGGCTAAGACCCCATCATGGGACTACAGGACACTTCCCCTCCCTTATCACCACAATGGGGTTTTCTGTATAGTTATAGGGGATTACAGCTGAAAGAGCTGCAAGCCTCAGACCCTATATAAGAAAGAGTCTCTAGGGAAACCCAAAGACAACAGGAGAAACAAACACAAGGATGCTAGAGAAAATCGTAGCTTCTGACACCTACAGCTCCTGAAAACATTAGACACAGCCTAACCTCTAGCCAGATAAGCATAAAACCTCACTCTAACCTATTTACCTCAGTTCCTTTTACCTGATATATCATACCTGGTTATTAACAAAAAAAATCACAAGGTACGCTAAAAGGCAAAAAAAAACACAGTCTGAAGAGACAAAGCAAACATTAGAACCAGACTCAGATACGACACAGATTTTGGAATTATCAAACCAAGAACTTAAAGTAACTGGTTCATAAGTTAAGAGCTCTACTTAGAAGGGACCTTTAGTGAGGCAGTGTAGTACAGTGGTTGAGAAAGAGTTCTGAAAGCAGCTGCCTGGATTTGAAGCCCAATTCCACACAGTAGCTGGTTACCTAATCAATTTCTACCTTGATTTCCTTTTTGAGAGCTTAACTAATCGCCCAAGTGTTTTTGAGAAGAGTATGCCCAAGTGTCCTGGTCTGCTCAGACTGCTATAACAGCATACCATAAATTGGATAGCTTATAAACAACAGAAATTTACTTTTCACAGTTCTGGAGGCTGGAAGTCCAAGATCAGGGTGCCAGCAGATTCACTGTCTGGTGAGAATCCATTTCCTGGTTCATAGATGACCACCTTGTCACTGTGTCCTCACTCGGCAGAAAAGGAGAGCTTGCTGGGTCTGTTTTACAAGGGCACTAATCCCTTTCATGAGGGCGCCACTCTCATGACCTAATTACCTCCCAAAGGCCCCACCTCCCAGTGCCCTTCATATTGGGGACTAGGTTTCAACATATGAATTTTGGGTGGACATAAACATTCAGTCTACAGCACCAAGTTAGTGTGAGAAAAATGTCTCATAAAGGCCACTATATAGACTACACTCACATGTTTACACATTTGAAGTAAGGGCTGTGTAAGTGTTAGTCGCTGCTACTATTGTTATCACCTGGTTCACATACGGGACAACCAGAGGCAGAGGAAAATGTGCCAAAGTCGCATGCTTACTTGCTGACGGAACTGACTGCACACCTCAGACCATCTTGCTCCGAATCTTTCTCTTCTCACGAATCTGACTCTGACTTCTCCTCTTAGCTCGTTTCCGAGGCTGTTTTCTCCCTGGCTTAGGAGATATTTCTTATGATTTTGATGATTGCCAACAAATTGAACAGTGTTCCCTTTTGACGGACTCTGTGATCTAAATTGTGAAGCTTTTTCAGAGGTGGATAACAGTATAGGAGAGGTCATAATTCCATTCAGTTATACTTCTTATGAAAAAAAATCAGTAGCCCAAAATTAACAGAAGGAAATTTTGCTTTACCAATAATCAACAACAATTATTTTAGAGAAAACTGTAAAGAAATATAAATACTTAAGTATATTCAGGTACCTTCTAAAAAATCTTCAACTATTACTCATCACAGATTAACCACAGATTATTATCATTCTGTGACAGTATTATCACTCTGTGATTATTATTTTCCCTTACAGTTTTAAAGATAAGCCTTTATCTCTTAATTACCGGTGCTTCATGGTTTGAAAAATCTGAGTCTTGAAAATCGTTTCGAGAAGGCTTTCTTCAATTATATTTTTAATTAAGTATTTTTTGTCATAAATACAATATTTTATCATTGTATATGGGAAAATAGGAAGAAGATTTAATTCATCCATTGCTGTTGACTTTGACGATCAGACATTCCCACTCAGGATGTGTACTTGGTTCTTGACTACTTCCTAGTTGGCTGCATTTTTCTGCAAGAGAGAGAAACTGGATTTCAGCTCTCCAAATCTGGCTTTCTTCTCCATGCAGCTTGGATTTCAGCTCCTCAAATCTGGCTTTCTTCTCCACGCAGCTTGGCTTATGCAGGAAAAGTCACAATGTACAATGCACGTCAGGACTGCCCTTTCTTATACAAAGGCATCAAAACTAATTTTCAAAAACTTAAAAACATGATTCATGCACACATAGAGAATGGATGCATGACCAAGACTTATTCTGTTCTTAATGAGAGAACCAGCTGGATGGCAAAGTTTGGTTCAAGGAACATTTGAGGAAGTGACTATTTACAGGCATTGAAAAAAAAATGTCAGAATAAAAGTTCTAGATTATACAAAACTGGTTCATGTCCTACAAAGCAATAAAGCAATAACCTTTCAGTTATCTTTTCTAATACACTGAAATTATTTGCGTGTTTTCCAGACAAATATATCAACATAACATGTAATTTTGTAGACTCTGGCCCTTTAATCATGAATAGATAGCAAGACAAACAAGTATATTGCCCTAAATATTTAAATAATCCTCACTTAGACCTGTTAAACAATGCTCCAAGATGACATTGAAAGAAAGTGCTCCCCTCTTTTTGTCTTATTTCCAAGTTTTGAATACAAAATTCGTTTTTCAAAAATCTTTTAATAATTTCTGAATAGATTTAAATATTCTAAAATAGCTGACAAACAGACTTTTTGACAGTAACTTACACAGGAAGTTTTTCTACATAGTGAAATCTTGCTGGTGCCTGGGAGAAGTCTTTATGGTAGGATTGCCGGTTTAGCAAAGAAAAACACCAGACATTCAGTTAAACTGAATTTAGATAAACACACAAAAAATTTTTAATATAATATAAGTATAATAAGCACAAGCAATGAATAATTTTTAGTATAAATAGGTCCCAAATATAGCATGGCCGCACATTATCGTTTCTGTGGGCCCTTCCAGTTCTAATATTCTATGAAAGCATCCCCTTAACAGCAAATCTTGAATATAACAGACTTTTTTTTCTAAATGCACTTTGAATCCATTCATATTTTCAGCATGTCATGTTCTACAAATGCACGGTGTGTTTGAATACTGAACTCCATTTGGTGTGCTCCAAATTGAGCAATTTGAAATGTCACAGAGAATCCCAGGGTTAGATGATCCAGGAAGACAATGAGATAGCTTTGTAGCCTTACAATACCTGGGGGTTGGCTGTTGGTGAGACAAACATAATCACAAATACTCACTTTGTTCATGACCTTCCTGAGGCAAGAACTTGAGTAACCCCCTATTGTTTATACTGACCTAATTCAAAGTTCTTTGCAGCTTACCTCATGGTACTTACTGACAACTGGTCTCCAGCTGCTATTTGGCTTTCGTTGTTTCACCTCCTAATTCTACACAGTAGTGGGAAGATTCCCTGATCCTTTTTGATGAAATAAATTTTACTTCGATTTTTTTTTTCAGGCATAACTGGGAACCTAGTCCATTTTACCCTTTCACTCCTTAATAAGTGACCAAAACGATGGTACACATTTTTTTCCTATACTAAAACATAGAAGTTGAATACGTGTCCCATTCTGCACAATAAAAGCATATCTCAGAAACTAACCCATTAAGACCAGTGAATTTTTACACTCTCATCTCACCTATAGAACCTTCTAAAGTTGAGCCAATGAGAATACAAGCTCGGTAGTCAGAGGAGCAGAAATGCACACGTGAGTTGTTCACCCCAGTGACTGACTATAGCTACATCAAGATGCAAGTCTGAGCTGCTGACCTATTCACCAGCTAACCCAGGGCTGTCTCAGATTCTGGAAAAGTGCAAACTGTAGAGACTGTCATTCCAGCCTTGGGTGGAGTAAGAAATAGTGCATCATCTAGAATGCAGGGTCCTTATTCATTTCCCACATCTGGTGGTATATCCTAATTAATTCAACCGTCAAGATTTGTCTTTCCTCAGACTCTCACAAAGTGAATTACTAAGGGATATATTTCAGCAGAGGGAAAGGGATTCAAGACAGAGGGTCTGAAATGCAAGAAGAAATGAAGAACAAACAAAGAGATAAACCTGCAGATTAACGTACATGAATATTGACTAAATAACTTTATGTAAATGAGTAATAACCATGACTAGTGAAGTTTTAAAAAGAACAGAAATACATGATAATGTGTAAGTCAAGAAAATTAATGAACTTAAAGTGTTCTATATTGCTCATGTTGTCCAAAACCAGGGTAAAAATACTGATTAATTTAGAATGTGATAAAATAAGTATGCAAGTAAAAATTTCTTATGTAACTAGTAAAAGCATAGAAACAGAAATAACAACTTCAAAGCTAGAATTAAGAAATAATTACTGTTGAAAAAACACTGTGTAATTCCAAAATAAAGCAAGAAAAAAAGGAATAAAGAAGAGAAAAAGAAACAAAAAAAGCAAGACAAATGGAAAACACAGAATAAAATGATATATTTAAACCTAAATATATCAGTAATTACATTAAATGGAAATAGATTAAATTCTCCAGATAAAAGAAAAATATTGTCAAACTGAACTTAAAATATTAAATCCAACCCTATGCTGTTTATAAAAGACACATCCAATAGATAATAACACAGAAAACTTGAAAGTAAAAAGATTTAAAAATTACACCATGCAAATGCTAATGAAAAGAAAGATGGTGTCACTATAAACACAAAATAGATTAAGGCCAAAAGCAATACTATAGAAAAAAGAGCCACATCATAATGACAAAAGATTCAACTCACTAAGAAGATAAAAAAACTTTAACTTACGTGCATCTACGATATAGCCTCAAAATATATAATGCAAATATTGCAGAACTATAAGGAGTAACAGAATGGGCTGCAACTAGCATGACAGATCTTATTATACTTTTCTGAGTTATTAATATGGCAAAAGCAGAAAAATGTAAGGATTTAAAAGATTTGAGCAACACGATTAAGAAACAACTAGTGGCACATACAGAACATCTCACCCAATTATGCATAATATGCGTTCTTTCCAAGAATACATGGAACATTTACAAAAATTGACCATATGTTTCGTCATTCAGCACGCCTCAGTAAGTTTTAATAATATGAATAAAATTTAGCAGGTTCAATGACCATAATTTAATCTTACTAAGAATCAAATATGAAAGATAACCAGGAAAATACTTATGTGTCTGTAAATTGAGAAACACATGTCTAAAATAATCAATGAGTGGAGGAATCATACTGGGAAGTTGAAAGTAGTTCAAATTATACAATAATGAAAATATCACATATCAAAACTTGTGTGATAAAGCTGAAGTAATTCTTAGAAATCTATACAGCCTTAAGTGCAGATACTCAAAAATAGCTAAACACTAATGCATGACACATTTACCTCAGTACATTAGAAAAAGAATAGCAAAATGAGCCCAATGAATTAGAAGGGGGGAAAAAGCAGAAATTAATGAAAAATTTTAAAAACAAACAGTAGAGAGTATCAGTAAGCCCAAAAGTGATTCTTCATAAAGACTAATAAAAGTAACCAATGTTGCACTGTTGGTGGGAATGTAAATTGATACAGCCACTATGGAGAACAGTATGGAGGTTCCTTAAAAAACTAAAAATAGAACTACCATATGACCCAGCAATCCCACTACTGGGCATATACCCTGAGAAAACCATAATTCAGAAAGAGTCATGTACCACAATGTTCATTGCAGCACTATTTACAATAGCCAGGACATGGAAGCAACCTAAGTGTCCATCAACAGATGAATGGGTAAAGAAGATGTGGCACATACATACAATGGAATATTACTCAGGCATAAAAAGAAACGAAATTGAGTTATTTGTAGTGAGGTGGATGGACCTAGAGTCTGTCATACAGAGTGAAGTAAGTCAGAAAGAGAAAAACAAATACCGTATGCTAGCACATATATATGGAATCTAAAAAAAAAATGGTTCTGATGAACCTGGGGCAGGACAGGAATAAAGATGCACACGTAGAGAATGGACTTGAGGACGTGGGGAGGGGGAAGGGTAAGCTGGGACGAAGTGAGAGAGTGGCATGGACATATATACACTACCAAATGTAAAATAGATAGCTAGTGGGAAGCAGCCGCATAGCACAGGGAGATCAGCTCGGTGCTTTGCGACCACCTAGAGGGATGGGATAAGGAGGGTGGGAGGGAGACGCAAGAGGGAGGGGATATGGGGATATACGTATGCATATAGCTGGTTCACTTTGTTATACAGCAGAAACTAACACAACACTGTAAAGCAATTATACTCCAATAAAGATGTTTAAAAAAAAATAATGAATGAAGGAAAAAAGAAGTCCCAATAACCAAAATCAGGAATGAAAAAGAGGTTGCTGAAGATGCTTAAAAAGGAAGAAGGTAAAGACAAAACAGAGAAGAGATGCTATTATGAACAATTTTATGCCAGTAAATTTTTCCGGAAATTACTATTTCCAGAAAAAAATATCATTTATCAAAACTCATTCACAAAGAAATTAAAATATCCCAACAAATGGTACTGGGGCAATTGGACCTCTGTTAAAAAATCAAGTGCATACACAAAAATCAATTCCAAAGAAATTAAAGACCCAAATATGCATAGAAAAACTATAAAGCTTTAAAAATAGAGAAGACTGTCTTCATGACTGCTAGGGGAAGTTAAGCCAAAAGACGAGAGCAAACACAAAACCGAAGCAAATGGGAAGATGTCTTCATCACATACACGTGTTTGAACCCGGAAGACAAGTCACAGTTTGGAGAACAGCAACCAGTTTAACTAGCATCCCAGGCATTGCAAAAGAGCATGAGAACATTTCTGAAAATGAAGTCATGGTAGCTTCAGGTTATTGCTTTTTTTATATTCACAAGGTCTGCTAAATAAATTTGGGAACTTCCCTCAGATTCCTTTCACTCCCTCTTATTCATTCTCTATTTTTAGCTTCTCTTGGTGGAAGATTATTGTTTCACACTTAGCTTTTAGTTCTTTTTTCATTCTAGCCCACTCTAATTACTATCTATTTAACTTCTTTCTATCGGAAGTCTAGAAAATAAACTTCCTTAAAATAAGACCTATGTTTATTAAATTTTTAAAGCATAATATATGCTCATAGAAATATTTTTTTGAACTGAGAATTTGTTGCTGAAATATAGCTTAATATGTCTGATTACATTATAATTATGTAATTATAATTTATGATTGTGTCTTTTGTTTACTGGGTCTATTTTCCAATATTTATGAATGACTACATAAAAAAAATTAACACATACAACACGTGCAGTTTTGTGTGAAAAAAAGAACTCTTTACACACTTTACTTCAAAATTGATCTACTGAGGAAAAAATTTGAGTGTTTGAATTTTGGGGTGGGGGTTAATTACTGAATAATGTAACTATCAAATAATTTAAATAAAGTGATATTTGTACTTTCAGTGTTTCTTCTCTATAATTCATTCCCCTTTGTCTCCCCAGAGAAAGAGGCGCCTGTAAGAATATTCATATCCAGCTCGGTCTTTGTAATAAAATCAAAGACCTGAGAAAATAGAGTAGTTTTTCCTTAAACTATGAGAAACTGTCATCATGATCAGACAGCAAAAGTAACTTACCAACGATAAGCATTTAAGCACTAAATTCTTGTCAACAACCTATGTGTCTCTTAAAGTACTAAGTGTTTTATTCTGTGTTTCATACAGTTAGGAAAATGCAGACAAAATTTCTACTACCTGTCATTGTAATAAAATAAATACCACCTCTTTCCATTTTCTGAATTCTATCCTCATTTTCTTCAGCGAGACTGAACCCTGCACTTTAAAAAGCAGATACCTAAAATATATTCAACTAGACAGTATTTATCCCATCTTTTAGTTTCAAGGTGAAATTTCAACTTTTAAAATTGTAGTTACCTCAGATGATTACCAAATTGGGGCATGATGATATCCTGCATTTATGATTATTGATGCACCTTTTTATAGATTCATTTTTATGTGGAACTACTTACTTTGTACGCATTGATGAGCATAATTGTAATTAGTTGTCTAGTTTGGTAAATGAGTGTCTGTGATAATTTATGAGTGTTTCTCATTTTTAGCTCAGAGTTGACACTTTGATATTGACTTGGGAATTTTACATACCCTACTGGATACATTTGATGACTTACATTTACAATGAAGACTATGGCTACAGATATTTATAAACATAAAGGTAAGCCTTGTGTTTATTCATTCAATATTTATTTGCTTCAAAATCTAGTGAGCGTCTACTGCCCAAAAAGGACTCGGCAGCCAGGAAAGGAATTCCTGAAAATATTGTTTTCCTCAAGTTAAATTTATTAAAGTTTTGAGTTAGAAACCTGACTTCGTTGAAAGCTTTAAGCTCAATTTATAAATCTTGCTATTTTATTTCTAAATCTAACACATTTTGTGTAAGAAATAACAATCATTTCGATTTGTTCCCTTATTAGTATTTCAGTGAACTCAACTGACCAAATCATCCTTAAGCATTTCACCTTACTTGGAAAATTAAATTCCTTGAGACATTTCAAACTCTAATTATAAATTTAATGCATCTGGTTCTCTCAAATACTTCAAATACCTAAGAAAATGTCTTAGGTTGGGTTCACCTGTAGCACACTCTGAGACAAGAATTCATGTAAAAGTGTTTTATTAGGGAAAAAAAAAATTGGTAGGGGAATGAAGAATTAGGTGGAGAAAGAGAAGAAGGCCACATAAGGGTGCCGACCACCAGGTACAGGGACTTTGACTCAGACCCACACAGGAGCTCTGGAGGACACACTTTAGAGTTGTCCTAATTAGTGGCAAAAACTCTGGAGTATATATGCCAGCTGCACCTAGAGGAATGGAAATTCTCAGCCACTCCAGCTTTGGCAGCCTGAGGACTGCCATCCGACAGAGATGCGGGTCCTGACTCTTGAGACGGAAAGCCCACTGGGATCAAAATGGTGGCGGGATCCGAGGGCACCTGGGTGGAACTCTGTCCACCCCTCGCACCGCTCAGATCCATCTGTGCCTGTCACTAGTGCAGGGTTAGTTCACCCCACTAATCCTTCGGGTCGTGGCTGGTCACCATTTCTGGAAGAAAAGACTTTCAAGAGAAGGGTTAATGGAGCAAGTTACTGCTGGTTGGTCCTCAGGCTGTAGTTGATGCTTTGTCTCCCTCCTCTACTCCTCTACTCTCTGATATTCCCCTCATGCTAGGCCACTGTTTGCCCTTTGGGGTGCCCGAGACCACCCTTTCTGAGGAGCCTGAACCCCTGGTTACCAAGCCCTTGTCACACCATAGTTGCTAGGATTGCCTAGTCACAGTTAGAAATCTAGAACACGAAGAGATGCCCTAGTGGGTTCCAGACATACTCACCTCTGCCCCCAGTAGGTAGCAATGAGTATGCAGACTGATAACCTGTCTGTATAATAACTCCTTCTTTGCCTGCTCCACAGACAGGAAGAGACCAAAATGACCTCACCAGGTGGCACTCATAGCTTTAGGTAGAGTGGAAATGTCATTTCATCCCCTGGGGAAAGTGTCACAAAACCCAACCCATCAGATACAACGCTGCAAGTACAGGAAGCACAAATTCCCCAAGTGGGTCACTGAGAGTGACGGTGAGGACCACTCTTACTTCCATCCCTTGGTTCCCAGACTAACGATGATCCCTCCCAGGGACAGCATGCATATAATGGCTGTTTGTTCCAAGGTATGTATAATACTTCATCTTGAAGCTCTCCAACCACACGCGGTGTCCTCTCAAAGCAGATGCCTTAGCTGTGTTTTAAGAGGACAATCGAATGTTCTTTTGGGTCAGGAGCTGGACCTGGTTCGTGGATGAGTTAGCTGACAATGGACTGCTGCTGCCCTACACCCCAACTCAGGAGTGACATTGAAAATTAGTGGTGAGGGGGTTCCCTGGAGGTCCAGTGGTTAAGACTCCACACTTCCACTGCAGGGGGCACAGGTTCGATCCCTGGTCGGGACCTAATATCCCCCATGCCGCACAGTGCAGCCAAAAGAAATTTTAAAAGAAAGAAAGAAAATTAGTGGTGAGGGGAAATCCTCCCAGTGGACCGGGCTTTCATTTTGGGGGAAGAGAAACATGCCCTGAGGGGAGGAAGACTGTCCAAGGACTTGGCTGGATGGTCAGGACCATGGAAGGACCAAGACTGGGTGACTGGGGAAAAGAGGTTTGAGGAAGAGGCTTGTGACCCGCTGGAGCAAACCGGAGGGGCCCGTGTGTCCACTGTTGCCCCTCCTTAGCTGTAAAGTAGGCCCCTTGGTGCGGGACAGTGTTTCACAGTAAATTAGGCGTTGTGTGTGCCCTCAAATAGTCGTGTTGACTGAGTCACCGTAGGCAGGACGTGTAAACCCACACCTGGTAGATATGCCGGTCCTGGTCACAGAGAAATCACTGCCGCATATTCCCAGGGTGGAGAGTGCCTGATGTAATCAGCTCACCACCAAGTGGCTGATTGGTCTCAAGGGGCTGTACATACTTGCAGCCCGGTATTAGGCTCTGCAGCTAACAGGCAGCGCAGCAGCTACGTTCGCCTTGGTGAGAGAAGATGTAATTCTGTGCTGGGCACACACATAGCCTCCATCTCTGCCACCAAAGCTATTCCATTCTTCAGTCCACTGTGTGAACACTGGGGCCAAGGTCTGAGGCTGGCTGACATCTACAAGATGTCATATCGTTCACCTGGCTGTTTGCGCCTTCTCTGTGGTGCATGGTCTCTGGTGGGTGTCGACATACAAGATCTCTCCCAGAGGTCCATGCACATGTCTCTTCCCCAAGCCTCTTTGCAGATAAACTTCTTCCAGGGGCCTGACAAAGCAGACATGCTTCAGCCACTGCTCAGGAATCCATGTCTACCCTTACTTCTCTTTCCTCGTGAAGCGAAAGCTCTTTGTAGAGGGGATTTCCACTTACCACTGATTTCAGGGCCACTTCTTAGTGCGGTTTCACTGGGGCAAGAGTCCACCCCCCACCCCCAGTTATTAAGACAGCTTCCGTGAACCAGGCTCAGATTGTTTCCTCCATCAGTGGGTCATGGGGAGCCCCATATGGGGCCATAGTTATAGAGTAGAAGAATGGATGCAAGAGTGGTAAGTGACAGGGTCTGGACCACTTTTTGTGTAACTTACTTGTACCCCCTTGACACGCTCAGGCTCGGTCCTGGGTACCACTTTCATTTCATCATCGATTGCTGTTGTGCTCACTCAACTTGATAACTTGGTGGGTCTGACAGCACCCCAGCACCCAATTCACAGTAGGCAGTTCTGATCACATACCAGTTGATATCTCATTGTCAGATGCTCAGTGCCCAACAGCATAAGCAGAGATTTTTCCAATGGTGTATAGTTTTCTTCTGCAGGGGGCATGGCATTGCTTCAGTATCCCAGGGGTCTACGCTAAGACTCACTGGGGCTTTGCCAGAGGCAGTGTCTTTATCAAGCATCACAGGATCTGCCAAGCCATATGGCTCCAGTAGCATGGCCACGTGTTCCACAGCGTGGACCACTGCACAGCCCTCTCCTGCTCTGGAACCCACTCAGATCTGACAGCTTGACGGCAGCCCTCCAATATGCAGGTCCTGGCTGTTGGAGTGAAAATCAAGGGCACCCATGTGCCTGAAAATGGTAAAGAGATCTGAGAGGAGGTCTCAGAGTGCAGCACTGACCAGCATCTCCCACCGAAGGCAAAAGCTCCTTAAGCTCTTAAGTAATTTTTGTAATTCTCATAAATCACAACTATACATTTAGAAGATCAAATTTTCTTAAAAGTTTCAGTCATCTTAAAATCAGAGAATACTCGGGGCTTCCCTGGTGGCGCAGTGGTTAAGAATCCCCCTGCCAAAAAAAAAAAAAAAAAAGAATCCCCCTGCCAGTGCAGGGGACACGGGTTCAAGCCCTGGTCCAGGAATGTCCCACATGCTGCGGAACAACTAAGCCCATGCGCCACAACTACTGAGCCTGTGCTCTAGAGCCCACGTGCCACAACTACTGAAGCCCGCGCACTGCAAAGAAGAGCAGCCCCTGCTCGCTGCAACTAGAGAAAGCCCGTGCACAGCAACAAAGATCCAATGCAACCAAAAATAAATAAATTTTAAAAGTTAAAAAAAAATACGTAAAATCAGAGAATACTCAAAAGATTCAGACTGTTACCGTGCTTGTATACATGTATCTTAAAAATGTGAATGATTTTCTTCATCTCTCTAATTTTTTACTGAATATAGTTTATTTACAATATTCTGTTAGTTTCAGGTGTACAGCACAGTGATTCAGTTATATTTTCAGGTTATATTCCACTATAGGTTATTACAGGATATTGAATATAGTTCCCTGTGTTATACAGTAAATCTTTGTTGCTTATCTATTTTATGTATAGTAGTTTGTATCTGTTAATCCCAAAGTCCTACTTTATCCCTCCCACCGCTTTTCCCCTTTGTTAACCCTAAGCTTGTTTTCTATGTCTGTGAGTCTGTTTCTGTTATGTATATAGATTCATTTGTATCATTTTTTTAGATTCCACATATAAGCGATATCATATTGTATTTGTCTTTCTCTCTCTGACTTCACTTAGTATGATAATCCCTAGGTCCATCCATGTTGCTGCAAATGGCATTATTTCATTCCTTTTATGGCTGAGTAATATTCCATTATATATATGTATATGTGTGTGTATGTATGTATGTGTGTGTGTGTATATATATATATATATATACACACACATACATACACACACACCACATCTTCTCTCTCTACTTTTTTTTTTTTCATACCTTCCTAGGGGAATGATCATTTTGAGCAGCTATGGTAATTGGTTGAAAACTCAGGACCAAAGAAACTCCAGACCATTAGGGGCATAGCTCCTAAGAGTGCCTAACAAAATACACCAGAAACTATTGCCATGGAACCCACTAAAGGGCATCATGTACTTGCTGGGTCAACAGAGTTTTCTAAATTTGTTCTTCAGCTGGGTTTTAAGCAGTCACATAAGTTTCAATTTCTTGAAACTCAATTCCTTTCCCCAAATGATCCGTTTGTTAAAATAACAGGGACTTTCTAAGATCCTTTGGGTTTCACTTCATCTTGTTGATAAAACCTTATTGTGTAACCTTCTGCATGAAGTCCTCGTGTGTGCTAAGAAGATTTGAACTTACTCCCTATTCTACCCTTTTTCTCTTTTATTCTTTTGATGCGTCTCATTGGCCACCGTTTTTTGAGTTTGCTGATACAGAGAAATAAGAAATATAAATTCAATTCTGCTGTTATGCCTCATAGCATCTGAAGGAGCACATGTATTACACAGACTCTCATACCTGGAACACAGTCCGTCACAAACCACCTGGAGAATCGTACGAAATATAACATTTACAGTTCCTGTTAGGAAGACTTCAAGGATGTAAAAAGCCCACCTCCCTTGGATAGGCAGCTGCAAGCCCCCACCTCCTATCCTCCATCCTCTTTTTCTCCCTAGGGTACCAGGTCCTCTTGCTGAAGTCCCTGGGGCCTCAGCTGGTAAATACCATCTTCACTTTATGCAGAAATCTTCACCTTGGCCTTGACGTGCTGCCTCCTGTGCTCCAGGCCAGCAAGGCACATTCACCTGGATCCCCTATATCTCAAAAGGAAACATTTTTTAAACGACATTCAGTGCAATTTTTATGCAGAGAGGAAATGATGCTTCGACCAAAGATGGGAAGGGATAAAGAGTGTAAGAAAGACTAAGAAGCCCCCGTGTCTTTACCCAAATCTGTCCCTCTTGCAGGGACCTCATCACTCCCAAAGCATCCTGACTCATCCTACTGTGATGTACGGGCTCGCCAGGACCTTCTGCCTCTCACCCATGATCATTCTGAGGTGGTCAAGTTTCACAAGGTAAGAGTAAGAAATGAAAATGAAGAGCTGTAGCTCCAACGTGGCTGGATCTCAACTCTGAGTATTTTAGCTGATCTAGCCCTCTTAGGGGATTCAGGACCTGTCTCCAATCTGAAACCCCAGGGGAAACTTGGGACTTTTATTTACCCGTCTCTCCCCAGCCAACAGTGTTTTATCCCCAGCAAAATGTAAAACACTTAGCTGTGTAGTCCAAATGTGGCCTGGCCTCACTGCCTGGATATGTACAATGGGAATGAGATAACATGAGTTTTTAATGCCTAAGTTATTGTACCACCTAGGGCTTTGTACCAGGTTTCTGTTCCCAGGTATTTCTGAGCATCTACAAAGAATAATGACGTGTTCCACAAATCTGTCCAGTTTGAAGCTTGCTGGCTTCACCAGTGATCTGGCTTTGGAGCACTGTTGTCTACTTCCTTCCCTGAGGATCATTTCCTGTCAAATCTGTATCCACTTCCTTAAGCTGTTACTGTTCTCCCATAGTGCACTTTACTCCAAGCCCAGGTATCCACCCCTCCTGAATTTCCCACGGCGATCGCTGAGACACGAACATTTAACAAGATATCTTTAGGAGCAAATGTCAGAAACCCTAATTAAAACTGACAAGCCAAAAAGGGAGTTATTGCTTACCATAACTGAAAAAGTTCAGGCATATTTTTAGTTTGGGTATGGCTGGATTCAGAGACTCAAAGAATGTCCTTAGGAATCAAAATCCCTTTCTTGGCTCTGTTTTGCTCTGTGTACTTTAACCTCCACACGGAGGCCCCCAGCAGTTCCAGGCTTGTTCATCCCAGTTATAAGAGTGTGACTCTTTCTCAGTAGTCCTGGTGAGTTCAAAGCCTGGTTCTGATTGGCCCAGCCTAGGTCATATGCTCATCCATGAGCCAATCACTATGGCCAGGGGTGCCCAGTACTTTCATTGGTTGGGTCTGTGTCACATGCACACACATAAAGTGATGGGATGAGGCCAGCCCTGTCTGAAACCCAAGGAATATGTGGGGAATCCAATCGCCTGGAGGAAATGGAAGGTGCTATTAACAGAATATTGGAAAGGCAAAAACGGCAGATGACCACTACCTTTGAGGATAATAGAAAGGAACTGCAATACAGAAATCCTTTAAAACTGTATCTACAAATGGCTTCTTTCAGAATGTAGAGGCCCTCAAGGATGCAAGAAAGACGTAGTGCAGCTGCCTAGCTGCTCCTTGGAGGGCCCCCCCCCAGAGCCCCAAGGCAGCTGTTGTCAGCCCCCAGGAGGTCCCCGAGGCCAAACCCAGAATAGAAACAGAGCTGCTTTGGGCAGTCTGATCCACTGAGGGCTTTAACCCTAATGCTGCAGAACCACCAGTGCACCTTTCCACAATGCCGCTGCCGTCCTTACAGCCATCAATTCCATCAGGAAAGGGTCAAAAATACCCCTTGAGGCTTGGGGTTATATTTGGGGGTTTCTAAATCAGGGGTCAGTGTCTTAGGGACTGCTGAAAACTTGCTTCTGAAATCATTTCTAGACTCTTAAATCCATCAGCAGTAGAAACATAGTGATGAAAAACATGTCTATAGTAAACTTTCACACGAGACAAAGATCAAAGGTGTATATCATCAGTGAGAAAAGGAAGCGTTTCAAGTGATAAAAAGTAAAAGGTGTTCCTGAATGTATTTTGGTCTTGATTTTATTTGAAATAGCTCAGCTGGGAGACTCTGACTTCGTCTCTGCAGATTCTGAAAACAGCAAAGCCCTGGAAAGTACCAGAGATGCTTCACAGTAGAGAATCTTCTCACTGTCTGTGCCATGCCTGGGCACTCTCTCTGCTGCTCCATCCCTTTCATGAAGGTTGAGGTTTGCAGGAGTCCTGGGAGTTCTCAGCCCTGTGCTTATAATTTGGATTTGAACACCAGGTGGACTCTGGCACCCGCTTATGGGGAGTGATATAAGTAGCCGCCAACGGGAACAATGGCGTTTCTCTTTCACAGCACACCGTACCAGATAATTACGGTTTTTCTGTGAAAATAACTGCTTTTAATAAATGTATTGTTAAACCAATAAAGCATTATTAACTATTACTAATTTAGGTTAAAAAAAAAAAAGAACGTATTTTAGAGTAAAGGTGCCAGAGAGTCATTAACTGTTGATAAATAACACATAACATCACCCTGGTTTTCCCTCTTCTCCTTTAAAAGGAAACCTCAAACTCTCCCTTTAATAAGCAAAACTTTGTAATTTGAAAGAGTCCAGGATTTTCCAATAACCGCATTCCTTAAAATGAAAGTGCAGTTTCGCTTTTCTTCGCGTTAAAAGCTTTCAAAACTTTCTCAGAGAGAAAAAGCATTGATTTCCTTCGGCTCCTTCTGAGCCCCGTGAAGCATCTTGTTTTCTGCGGGAAGAGTTACTCCCAACCCTGGCCCCGCCCACCTCCAGCTCCACGCATGCTCACAGCTCTGGGACCCGGGGAGCCCAAGCTTTGCGGTACATAAGGTCGTTGACTGCCCAGTCCCTACCAGGACGGACTGCTGAGATCTGATGAGTTCTTGGGATCGAGGGTGCACCTCTCACTGGCACATCAGTCATGGTTCAGATATTTAAATTTCACAAACGGAATCAATGGATGGTGAGGGCATTGTGGCCTACAGGAGAGCTAGGCCATCTGTCACAACACGGAAATTTCCAGGCGTTGACAGGGCAGGATCTCTGTGGATTTCAGGATGAAGTCCTCCAATAGGACATCGTGACTGAACCAGGTTTTGAGTTCTTTATAATGTCCCCAGATGGGGCCCGGCTGATGAGACTGCATGTCACAGCAATTAGAAGATCATCTAAGTATACACACTGTCCAGAGAGCGAGGGGCAGAGTCCACGTTCGGCAATGGAAGAGACATCCAGATATCTGTTCTACAGGAAGAGATTCTGATTTTCCCCTAAAGGGTCGCCACTCCCCTCTCAGTTATGGCATGAGGAAATCTTAATGTCGATGGATGTACTAATCACAGAAGGGCACAGATATTCCCTGAATCCAACTTGCATCATTAAAACAACAATTAGCTTGTACATTGGCTCTGTTCATGCCTGGGATGACCACTGTCTCACTCCCCAGCCCAAATCCAGGAGGAGGAACTCCGTCCAGGAGGAGGAACTCCGTCCAGGAGGAACTTTTGCCACCCTGGGAATTCTCTGATTTACTTTCATCTAGGTCCATGGGTCTTGACCAAATGTTAGGTGTGCTCAACTTAAGGTGATAACCTTTTTAGTAGTAGTTTAAGAAAATACTCTGAGGTTTGTCCATTTCTCTGGTGGCCAAAGAAGCAAAAAAGCAAAACTGGAGTCGGCGTTGAGAGTTGCAGGTCCAAGCGTCCACGCAAAATTCTTGGAACTACAGCCCTACCAGCCCTGCTGCAGATCATCATAATTCTCCCCACCCATGGAAGTATTTGCAGGAAAAAAATTCCCCCCTTACCCTCCCTCAAGGTAGTGTTGAGCCCGTTAAACTTTCTCCCAGCAATATACAAAATAATTTAAGGGTTTCTGGCAGAAAAAAAAAAAAAAAACTTGTTTCCTCAGATGGCCCCAGGGCACATATGCTAATCAAAAGCCAGGAACAGCCCTAGTTATCCCCAAATTCCCCAAGGTGCACCTATAAACTCCTTTTCATAGCAACGCTGTCTTCTAAACGGGGCTGCATCTTTCCGGGCATCTCTTGTCATGCTAACCTGTTTGGCACTGCCCAGAAATTCTAACATTTCTACCATTTTAACTGATCCTAAGGGATTAAATCACAATGCATGACCTTCCTGCCGACAAACAGCATTTCAACCAGTAGCTTCCGAACAAAGATATTCAGTCAATGGGCTGAGCCCATCCCCGGTGATTTATGAAACTATCAGTCTAGGTGGAGACTCTTCCATTAATTCCTCATAATTATAAGAGGGAAAATCATTCAGTTAAATAACAGCTCCAATCTGTAAATCTTATAATATTTCTGCATTTGCGATATGGTTCTACACTGAAAACATAACTCACCTAATCCAAATAAGATTTTTCAGAAAAATGGTTTACCTAATATTTTCTTCTTGCCTCTGGGTTTAGTAAACTCCCAACCATGTTTTCTTTCAAAAAATTTTTTTTTCTCATTATGATCTGAGACATGAATTCTGATTTTAGGGGTTTTAGATAATTTCCTCTAGGTATTATCAGTTCTAGCCATATGGGGAGGGTGAAGTGATTCATTATTACTTTACAGTGAATGCCCTTAATTACATTTTCAATAGTAACATTAGTCCTGTTTCTTTGAGTTCCTAGGAGCTGCAGGCAACGTGGTCTGAATTACATGGAGGACGAGCTCCAGCTGACTTTGTGCAAACTCACATTAGGATTCTCACCCGAGAAGACGGAGCAGGTGGAGATAATGAGCGTGGAGGGGCTGCCCATTATACCGCCGAGAACGGCCCCTCTTTCACCTCCAGTTTGCTCCGGGCATTTTATACTTAGCTGTGACCTCACCCGTGGTCATGCCATCTGGTGGTCAGGAGGGAGGCGCCCATCCTACTTCTGAATCCTCCAGCTGCCTCTGGGGAAAGGTAGGACTTGATTTCAGTTATTGCTGGTGCATTGTTGCCCTCCTTGAGAGCATCCGGGAAGGTCGTTACTTTTCCAAAATACGGGCGGGAGGTCACAAGCCTCGGCCTTTGGAGTGTTCTCGGGAATTTCCAGGCCCTCGGTGTGAATGTGAAGAGCTCTTGCCCAGGGGTGGGAAAGGCACTGACGGGGCCTCTGCCTGGGCGAGAGGGCAGTCGCTGTTTGGGTCCGGTCCAGGGAGGAGTAAGGTCAGTGTAATGTTGCCGCCGGGAGACGGAAGGTAAGTTTGTGATTCTGAGGTGGATCCTCGGCCGTTGCAATCGTATCCTCCCTCGCGAATCCACTGATTTCCTCATCTGGCAGAGGCGGGGGGTGTCTACTGTGTGTCTGGGCACTCGGGTAAAGGACATTTAAGAGAGAGACTGGTTCGCTACCGTCAGGGGGCCGGGAATCTCCTTCGGGGAAAACAGCCCTCAGGAAGCAGCCCCCTGAGTCATCTTTTGTTTAACCCTTGAGTCACACTGACTTGAAATTTTCCGGCGTCAAAGTCGTGTATTTCTACCCACTAAGGTAGGAGGAACAGTCCTGTTCTGTGCACTTCTTTGCTGGGGAGACTGGGCTTGACTCCCAGATGGGGTCCCGCCCTGGAGAGACATCGGTAGGAAGCCTCCATCTTGGTGGCCCTTTGGCGCAGCCCCGAGCACCTTCCTTGGGAACGTCTTGCACCTGTTTCCAATCCCGCTGCCTGGGTTCCTTAGTCCCTCTCTGGAAAGACCCAGACCTTTGACTCGTTGCTTGCCTTTGACCTCTGACACCTCCTCACCCTCAGCCTTTGCTGCATCTCACTCCCCAGACCTCTCCCTCTTGCTCCGCGTGCATTTTTGGTAGAAGGATGTGCCCCCTCTTTGGATTCGCCTCGATCTCAGGTGTCCAGGTCCGCTGGGACCACAGGCTTTCTCCTGTAGCTCCCTGACACCCATGTGCCTTCTTCTCGTTTTCTGGATACAGGCTCCTTCTGAGTGCCCACATTCTGATTGTGGGCTAGTGCCCCAAACTGCCACATGCCTCAGGCTGTCTTCTGGGCCGGTCGTTAGAAGGCAGAACAGGGCTTAAAGACCTTTCCCTGGGAACAGCTGCGTGAACCGAAGGGTCAGCAGGAGGGTATAGGCTCAGCTGCAGGTGGCTGTGATGTGTCTGCTTCCAAATCAGGGGAAGCCTATTTAGCATCAGACGACAAAAAAAAAGGAAGATGAAAACGCCTCCAAGCCAGGGTTATTCTGATGTGAACCAATGAAATTAGTCTTTGAACTATGAGTATGAATAATCATTAAATGACATATATGTGTTTAAAAGAAGATGAGAAAAGATTATCACTGCCCAATCCCTTCTTTTGAAGGAGGCTACAAGTGGCAGGGTGGAGCATGTGGGGTAGATCTGATTTAAATCACCAGAACAGACGTCCACGTCTTCACAGTAGTTGTCTCTGGATGGCACTGTGGGTTCCATGTGATTTTTCTAAAGTTCAGAATATTCTGAATTTTTAAAGAAGAGAATATAAATATATTTATATATTATAAATCTATATTTATAAACATACTTATAAGTAAATATATATACATACATATAAATATATGTATATAAATATATATATACGTATAAATATATATAAGTATATATGAATATATATAAATATAATATGTATGTTTTATAGTAAGATTCTTTAATATATTTTATTTAAAATGTTCATTTAAAGTCAAGATAACTCAAAGTGCTTTTCCTCCAACTTGGTGTCTGTTACTTTTGGAGAAGACTGTGCGTGAAGCCAACGTCAGGGGAGGAGCCTACTTGGAGGAGAAATAAGGGAAAATCCAAGCTGGGACTGAGTGGAGAGGGACAGAGCCAGGGTAGGTGTCCATTGGAAAGGAAGTAGGAGGAAAGACTGTGCCAGCTTACCGACAGGGGTGTGTTGAGATGACGCTTAAGTCGAAGCAGCACAGTCGTGGCTTGATTTGCTCTGCAGAAGGTGGGTACGAATTTGTAGGGAGACATGCTTATAATCCATCGTCACAGATTAGGGAAAATGTGGTGGAATTGTTTGTGTCAGATATATCCTTGGAGATTAAGACTTGGTGTGATCGCCGTGGATCCTTTGTCTTCTGTTCAAATAAAGGATGACATCTGTGTCAACACTGTGGTTCAGGAACCTCGTTGGCAAGTGCAGCCTATGTGCGCCACCACTCCGCGCATGTGCGACCACAGGGCAGACGGGGACACGTCCCGGTGCAGACCTGCTTAGCCCTGGGAATCAGTGGGGACTCTAGCAGGAGGCTGTCAGGAAGTCCCAGTCACATAACGATGAGTACCATGTTTCCAAACTTGGAAGTTTGTGAACATTCACCAGGTCACTTGTGTTTGGTTGGTTGGTTGGGTTTTTATTAACCCACAACCTTCCTGATTACTTTGCATTAGCCTTAAAGCTGATTAGACTTGGTATCATGCAGTGATGCTTGGGCTTGATCAGGTCGTGACCTTTGAAATTTCATCTTATCACAAATTACTGAGAATACTGGCAAGAATTCACAACTGCAAAATTACAGTAGGTCAGGTGCAACTTGAAATTTTTTCTCAAATAACTTTTACATTAACATTAAATATTCCAGAGTTACAATCTCTATTCTGTGGTCAGTGTAACTGAGTTTGAAAAAAGAATTCACCTCTTCACAGGAATGTGAATTTTTTAAATATATTTTTTAATTAACAAACTTTATTTTTTAGAGCAGTTTGAGGTTCACAGCAAAACTGAGCAGAAAGTATAGAGTCCCCACACACACACAGTCTCCTTTACTGTCAACATCCCCACCAGAGAAGAAACGTTTGTTACAATCTGTGGACCTACACTGAAACATCATTATCACCCAGAGTCCACAGTTTATGTTAGGGTTCACTCTTGAGTTGTACATTCTGTGGTTTGGACAAATGTATAATATCATGACATGTAACCACCATCATAACAACATAGAATAGTTTCACTGCCCTAAAAATCCTCTGTGCTCTGCCTGTCACACCAACCACTGGCAACTGCTGATCTTTTTACTGTCTCCATAGTTTTGCCTTTTCCAGAATGTCAGATAGTTGGAATTACACAGTATGTATAGCCTTTTCAGATTGGCTTTTTTCACTTCGTAATAGTCATTTAAGTTTCCTCCTTGGCTTTTTTTTTTTTTAATTTATTTATTTATCTTTGGCTGTGTTGGGTCTTCGTTTCCATGCAAGGGCTTCCTCTAGCTGTGGCGAGTGGGGGCCACTCTTCATTGCGGTGCGCGGGCCTCTCACTGTCGCGGCCTCTCTTGTTGCGGAGCACAAGCTCCAGATGCGCAGGCTCAGTAGTTGTGGCATGTGGGCTCAGTTGTTGTGGCTCACGGGCTCTAGAGTGCAGGCTCAGCAGTTGGTGGTGCAGGGGCTTAGTTGCTCTGCGGCATGTGGGGTCTTCCCAGACCAGGGCTCGAACCCGTGTCCCCTGCGTTGGCAGGCGGATTCTCAATCACTGTGCCACCAGAGAAGCCCCCTCCTTGTCTTTTCATGTCTTGGTAGCTCATTTCTTTTCAGTGCTGAGTAATATCCCATTGTCCAATGTACCACAGTACCTACTGACGCACTTTCTTGGTTGCTTCCAAGTTTTGGCAATTATGCCCATGGGAGGAGGTGAGCTCAGGCTCTTCCTACTCTGGCCACCCACCTCTAGAAGTTTTTTTGGGTTTTTTTGTTTTATTTTTCTTCCTCTAGAAGTTTTGGCAGTTGTGAATAAAGCTGCTATGAACATCTGTGTGCAGGTTTTTGTGTGGACATAATTTTTCCATTCATTTGGGTAAATACCAAAGAGCGTAATTGCTGGATTATGTGATGATAATAAAATAATTTTTTTCAAAGAATGTTTAACCAAAATTAAAACTAAAATCTTTCCTAAATGTATTTTAAAATATTTCAGACAGGGAGTTAATTCCCTGGCAGTCCAGTGATTAGGACTCTGTGCTCTCACTGCCGAGGGCCCAGGTTCAATCCCTGGCCAGGGAACTAAGATCCCACGTGGCACAGCCAAAAAAATAAATAAAAATTTTTAAAAATTAAAACAAATATTTCAGACAAAAAGCCATAAAATAACAAACAGGAACGTTCATACCCCCCACCCAGCAGGCTTACCTTGTCCTTCCCAATCTCCCTTCCTCCCCAAGAAATAACTATCATCCTGAATTTGTTGTTAATCCTTCCCTGGAATTTCCTGTACTTTTACTGCTTATATATGTATTCCTGAACAACAGACGGTATGTTCTGCATGCTTTTAACTTTATATAAGTGGTATTATGCGTGTATTCTTTCATAACCCGTCTTCCTCCTTTCCCTCCAAGTCTCACCAATACTAGGCTTATAAAACTCCATATTGAAATGCTCAATTCTGATTCAATGACTTTCACTGCTATGTTGTGTTCCAAACATACCACAATCGGGTTTTCTATCGTCTTGTTGATGAACATTAAGGTTGCTCCCACATTTTTCCTATTACGAACGATGCTGTTATAAACATTCTGGTACGTGTCTCCTTGGGCACATAGGCAAGAATTTCTCTGGGGCAGTGCTGCTCAGAATATGGTCCTAGGACTGGTAAGTCAATGCCTTGCTTCCTTCATCAAGAAAGTTTCTCCCGGGCTTCCCTGGTGGCGCAGTGGTTGAGAGTCCACCTGCCGATGCAGGGGACACGGGTTCGTGCCCCGGGCCGGGAGGATCCCACATGCCGCGGAGCGGCTGGGCCTGTGAGCCATGGCCGCTGAGCCTGCGCGTCCGGAGCCTGTGCTCCGCACCGGGAGAGGCCACAACAGTGAGAGGCCCGCGTACCGCAAAAAAAAAGAAAGTTTCTCTGTAAAACGAATTGGAGCTACAGTAAATAGTGTGCTTGATGATAAAGTTGATTTTTGTCATCCTGGTACAAGCTCTTCTTCTGCTGCTCTCTGAATAGCACTGCTCTTGGGTATATATCTAGGAATGGAATTATTGGCTCAGCTGTTGAATGGTCTACTTTCTAAATAATGGCATACTGCTCCCCAGAGCTTAACACCTAACGTGAGAGTGTGAATTCCCATAAATCTAAAATACTGAAATACAGGTCTACCTCAAACATTGCAGGGCCTGGGGCAAAAATGCAAATGGAAAGCCACATACCATATGTCTAAATGTTTAAAGTTGTAAGTCAGGCTGACAAACTTAAATATGTTCTGTCATCCTACCATGACTGTACCTTTGTAGCAACCTAGAAGCTCAAGTTCAAATTTAGAATCCTCAAACTCCTTGAGGTTCACTTTGCAGTATGGGTAGCTGAGGAGAGCTGTCCCCTGGCCCCTGACCTGCAGCCCACCCCTCCTCCCTTCCTATCCCCTGCCCTGTCTTGCACCTCAGAGGTCCTCCTATGCATGTGTATGGACACCCAGCTACACATCCAAACTGCATCTACACTGTCACACACAGCCATCCCTTGTCCACTTTGGGAGACCAGGCCTGTGTGCAGTAAAGAGCCTACCCAGGTCCTGGCAGTGAACCCAGACTTGCTTGGACAGAGAATTCCACACCTGCTCCTTGATCTAGTGGAGGGGACAGGTGCCAATGGGCACATCCTGTTGGCTCTGGGTACCCCTGGCCATATGGGGAGGGAGAGCCAGAGGAGGGTCAGATTTGGGGCCTCTAAGGCAGGCCCAGGGCAGGAACCCCTCTTGCCAGGGTAAGAGGGCAGTACTGGGAATTCATTACTTTCAGTGAGGTTTTCAAATTTTTAGGGTTTTGTTGTTCATAATATTCATTAAGAAAACAATTTCTCATATGCCTATGTTTCTTTTTTCTTTTTTTTTTTTTTTTTTCTTTTTTTGCGGTATGCGGGCCTCTCACTGTTGTGGCCTCTCCCGTTGCGGAGCACAGGCTCCGGACGCGCAGGCTCAGCGGCCATGGCTCACGGGCCCAGCCGCTCTGCGGCATGTGGGATCTTCCCGGACCGGGGCACGAACCCGTGTCCCCTGCATCGGCAGGCAGACTTTCAACCACTGCGCCACCAGGGAAGCCCCCCTATGTTTCTTTTTTAAAGGAACATTTCCTTTTTTAGATTCTTTATTCTATTTTCTTCTTCTTTTGTGTTTTCTTGGTTGCTGTTGCCAGAGTTGGGTCTTATTAATCTTTTCAAAGGACTAGCTTTGGATTTTGTTCATCTCCCTTGAGTTGCTGTTTTCCCCATTTCTTTGACTTCTTTAAGGTCACTTTTTGGGTTCACTTTATTTAACCTTTCTTATTGCCCCCAAAATTTATTTATTTATTTATTTATTTTGCGGTACGCGGGCCTCTCACTGTTGCGGCCTCTCCCGTTGCGGAGCACAGGCTCCGGACGCGCAGGCTCAGCGGCCATGGCTCACGGGCCCAGCCGCTCCGCGGCACGTGGGATCCTCCCGGACCGGGGCACGAACCCGCGTCCCCTGCACTGGCAGGCGGACTCTCAACCACTGCGCCACCAGGGAAGCCCCCCAAAATTTATTTTGAGCTAAAAAATTTCCTCTTAATTCTGTTTTGACAGTTTCCCACAAAATTTGACAAGTAGTGTTTTCATTATTGCTAATTCTACATATTTCTTACTTTTTATAACATCCAAATCCTTTTCAAGTTCATGATTTTTTAGCAGCATGTTATTTATTTTCCAAATAGGTGGGCCTCTTTAAGCAATCCACTTGTTACTACTTTTTAATTTTATTGCAATATGGTTAGAAAACATCATGTTTGATATTGATCCTTTGAAAAGTATCATGACATCCTTTATGGTTTATCATATGACCTAGACAAATTCCTAAAAAAATTTAAGTTCCCAAAATTGGCTTAAGAAGAAGTAAAAAGCCTGAAGAGTTCTATAAAGGTTAAATAAGTTGAAGCCATTGTTTAAAATTTTTATCTCAAAATACCAAGTCAAGATGCTGCCATGTTGCCTAACTCCATACCCAGATGATTTTATATGTAAATTCTGCAAAAGTTTCAAGGAACAAAAAAATTCCATTTTACATAAACTCCTCTGGAGAGTAGAAAGAGAGAACTCATTCTTTGAACCCTATTAACCTTGATGCCAAAAGCAAACAAGAACAGTACAGGAAATAAAAATTATTGGCAAGTCTTATTTTTTAATATAGATGTAAACATTCTAAACAAAATATTACCAAAACAAGCCCAAAATGTATTTTGTTTTTTTTGGCTGTGCTGGGTCTTGGTTGCTGTGCGCGGGCTTTCTCTAGTTGCAGCGAGCGGGGGCTACTCTTTGTTGTGGTGCGCAGGCTTCTCATTGGGGTGGCTTCTTTTCTTGCGGAGCACAGGCTCTAGGTACGTGGGCTCAGTAGTTGTGGCACACAGGCTCTAGAGCACAGGCTCAGTAGTTGTAGTGCACAGGCTTAGTTGCCCCGCGGCACGTGGGATCTTCCCGGACCAGGGATTGAACCCATGTTCCCTGCATTGGCAGGCAGATTCTTAACCACTGGACCACCAGGGAAGTCCCCCAAAATGTATTTAAAAAAAATAATACATCATGACCAAGTTGGGTTTGGTCCTGGAACGATAGAGTGGTTTAACATTAGAAAATCTATATTTTTCTCTCTTTGGAATGTTATTTGACTAAGAGATTAAAATCATATGATTTTCTCATTTGATGTAGGAAAAGGTTTATAAAATTCAACACTCTTTCACCATTAAATTCCCTTTTAAAATGAGAAGATAGAAATTTCTTTGATATACTGTATCTACAAAACAGTTTCAGCAACCATTATATTTAGTGGCAAAGAACCCTAATAATTGATAATAAGACAAGGATGCCTGCTATCAAACTTCTATCCACAGTTGTGCAGAAGATTCAGCCGACGCAGTTAGACCAGAAAGGGAAGTAAGCGTTACAAGGCGTTAAAAAGGAAAGAACAAAACTGTCCTGACCCACTGATATGCTTGTCTACCTGAAAAGTCTAAAATAATCTAAACTGTTGTATTAATTCCAACATTTAGCAAGGCTGTTGGATACAAAATAAATACGTGAACTCAATTACATGTCTATTTACCAGCCATGGTTAGAAAAGAAAAAAATTTTAAGGAGTCATCCCTTCCAGATTCCTATAGGATGATAGCTACTCCCTAAATATGAAATTCTCCATACATTCTTCAAAAGGCGTAAAGATCAATAAAAGAGTTAATCCTAAGAGTGCTCATCACAAGGAGAAAATTATTTTTTTTTCTTTCTTTTTGTTTTATCTATTGGGTTGGTCAGCAGGTTCGTTCAGGTTTTTGTAAAATGTTATAGAAAAACCTGAACGAACTTTTTTGCCAACCCAGTATATGAGAAGATGGATGTTAGGTAAACGTAATGTGCTAATCATTTCACAAAATATGTAAATCAGACCATCATGTTGTATACCTTAAACTTATACAGTGGTGTATGTCAATTAATAAAACTGGGAAGGAAATGTGGAGTCAAAAATAAATACAATAAAAAGATCAACAAGAAGAGCAAGTGAAACGGTCCAAAAAGGCACGTCTACGTCATAACTAGAACACTACAAACGTCAATTTGCACGTCAGGGAGGAAATAAACATACAGAACCAGCAGACCAGCTCCAAAGCCCACACTGGAGCAAAGAGTCAGGTGAAAAGCACACAGAATCAGGAGACTGAAGCAAGATTCCTAGTGGTGGCAGAACACCCCAGGAAAAACGTCACAACCAGGAGGAAAGCATCTCCCTCAGGATGGGGGAACTGTCAGAACAGCTCTGCGATCAGGTGGACTTGGCTACAAAATAATCAAAAGGAGGACACTTGAAAGTGTAGGATCACAGGATCAGCGTGAGGCGTGTACCAGTTCTGAGCGAGGAGGAGGACTTGAGGGGGAGGCATCTCTTAAAGAAGTGAAAAAAAAAAAAAAACAAGCAGTGGAAATTAAAGGTCTCACAGAAACAAGGGAGTCATACAACTGGAAGAAATACTACCTTCCTTGGCACCAAAAAATAAGAGCTGCACTTTGCTGTACCAACAGAGCACCCTCTTGGACTAAGAAACCTAGTAAGTAACTCAACCCAACTCCTCACTCACCCCATAGATGCATGTGCTATTGCTGATCACGAAAAACCAGAATGAACAGAGGTAAGCAGGTAACCTCCACACAAAGCTACTGTGAGAAGAACACAGCGAGAATCCAAATGTATCTACCAATAAAAAGTTCCAATAAAAGTTAAAAAAAAGGAAAGAAATATTATAACACACTCAAATATGAATTAAATATAACTAAACGAACAAGAGCAACTACGACAGAACACCATGAATACGAAACTATGGACAGAGGTGGACAAAAAGGAGAAGTGAAACAATTAATTTAGCTCAGAAAAAAAAAGTGAAGAAAAAGTCCAGATCAACTCATAAAATAGGACTAAACTGCAAGGTGTTCAAAAGAGAATCGTGAAATGAAAACATCCGAAAGAACAAGCAACAGAGACATAATCTGGCCATTGTCTCCAAGCTCCGAACCCTCCCCTCTACATGCTAAGCCACACCCACACCCAACCCCACCTCAAAGATCTGAGTTTCAGCTCCATGGAGGCCCACCCCTAAGTTTCTACATTTTCCCCTTCCTTTTTGTTCTGTCAACCCTGGGAGTGGTAGCTGCAGTTGCTGCCTCCATGTTGCCTTGAAGTTTTCTTTTTACCCTTTTATAATTAACACATTTTTACCTAATTGACTTTTTTATATTAATTTTTAATTTTTATTTATTTATTTTTTTGCAGTACTCGGGCCTCTCATTGTTGTGGCCTCTCCCATTGCGGAGCACAGGCTCTGGCTCACGGGCCCAGCCGCTCCGCGGCATGTGGGATCTTCCCGGACCGGGGCACGAACCCGTGTCCCCTGCATCGGCAGGCAGACTCTCAATCACTGCGCCACCAGGGAAGCCCTATATTAACTTTTTAATGTTCAAATAATCTGTTTGTATACTGTCTCCTGGCTGGACCCTGACTACTCTGGCTAACTTAAGTAGAAAAGGAATTTATTGAACTGTTAGTGGGTAGCTCATCAGAGGAACAGGATGGCTAGAGATCCAGCCTTGCGAAGGCAGGAAGCCCAGCCACGTTCACTCTGGAGCAATCTTTTGGATGATCCCCTGCTGCTGAGGTCTTCAAATTGCTGCATCTACCCTTACCACCACATATCCCAAGATACAGAAGGTTATGAACAGACAACTAAGATTTACTCTGGAGATCGGCAGGGGCAGTTAAACCATGCATCTCAAAACTGGGACTTGAACCCACATGCCAGGACTCAAACCCAGCCTAAACCCAGATTGGGACTTGAACCCACTCAGCCAGGACTCAACCCCAGCCAAAACCTAGTCTTCCAACTGAGATCACACACCTGGTTTCAGGACTTAATGAAGCTCAGGTTCCTGATGTCTCATTGCAGAAAGAATTCAGTGAGAGACAAAGTGATAGGTAAGAAGTGGATTTATTTAGAGAGAAACACACTCCACAGACAGAGTGTGGGGCCATCTCAGAAGGTGAGAAAGGCCCCAGGGTATGGGGTTGTCAGTTTTTTATAGTGGTGGGTAATTTCATAGGCTAATGAGGGGGAGGAGTATTCCAGCTATTTCGGGAAGGGGCGGGGATTGCCAGGAATTGGGCCACCACCCACTTTTTGATCCTTATGGTTGATCTTGGAACTGTCAGGGTGCCTGTGGGTGTGTCATTTAGCTTGCTAATGTGTTACAGTGAGTGTATACTGAGGCTCAAAGTCTAGTGGAAGTCAACTTGTCCACCATCTTGGACCCACTTGGTTCTAATCAGTTTATGTGATGTCCTCGGGCTATGTCATTCTTTCAAAGGTTGTGCCCTGCCCCCTTCCCTCCTGTTTCAACAGGACAGTGAGGGGCTTCAAAGCCAAAGTTTGAAACAGTCACTTTTCTTAGATCCTTTCCTCCAAAACCCATTTCTCAAGCACTTCCTGCATGCTAGGCATTAGAAAGAAACAAAAATAAATGACATGGATCCTGTCTCAAGAAACTTACAATCTAGACCAGTGTTTCTGAAGATCAGAATTTGTAAAAATTACAAATCTGGGGTGCTGGTTAAAAGTACCCTTCCCCCAAAGATTCTGGGTCAGTCAGGCTGGTGTGGAGCCTCATAATACGTACTTAAGTTATCGAACAAAGTTTGTATGCCCAATGCACAGTGAGGCCAAGTAAGGCAAAACGCTGGAGTTTAGAGCAGAGAAAGGTTTATTGCAGGGCCAAGCAAGGAGAACAGGTGGCTTGTGTTCAAAAGCCCTAAGCTCCCCAGAGATTTGGCCAGGGGTAGTTTTTATAGGCAAAATTTGGGGTGAGGGCTGCAGGGTGTGTGACTTTCTTCTGATTGGTTGGTAGTGAGGTAACAGGGTGGTGCTCCAGGAATCTTGTGCTCAGCCTGAAGTTACCATCCTCTGCCTTAGTTCTGCAGAACTCCAAGATATTGTTATGTGTGTCCCTTGAGGAGGAGCCAGGACCCTGCCCCAAGGCTGCACTATTGTTTCTTGACTACTCTTCCCTTGTTTCTGCATCCCCTCCCTTTCCTGATTAGCAACTGTTTGAACCTGCCCTTTGGAACTCAGGGAAGGTCAAGGAGGCTGAATGAAGCCTATTTCCTACAAACAAGAAAGGAGGGACATGGAAATATTGAAACCGAGCAGGACCCCCTGGAGCTCCCGGGTACAAATCCTTTCCCCTTGCCTACTGAATGTCTCCAATAATCACTCTACCTGGACTTAAAGTTACACAAGAGCGGGTTTTGACTTTTCATTTGAATTGCAAGGAAAGGCAAAATAAATCTCACTGTGAAGTTGACCTGTCAATTTACAACATAAGTAGCCCCAAATCCTGCCTATTATGAAGCATCTAGTCCTGCTAGGAGTCCTGGGTAGAAGGCCCCTGGGGTAAGCAAGGCTTTGTTTTGGCAAATGCTGTTGTTGACCTATGCTGGGTTCAGAGCTTAAGGGCTTAAGGCTCATTCTTACCTTGAAGAAGCAAAGAGTTTTGTGTGTGCATGGAAAAGAAAATACCTTTAACATTTTGGAGAAACTATTAAAAAAAAAAATTCAGGTCCAATGTAATAGGCAAGAGACAGCACATTAAGGGGATCCTAGGATGAATACAGAACAAACTCCCAGCCTCCAGAGCACCGGCTACTATGAAATGATATATGATGTTCAGGCTTGACAGGGTCTCTCTGGTATAAACCATTCTTACATTCCTGGGTACAGAGCAAGTCTGAACATTCCGAGGGCTATTCAATTATACTTTGGCTCCTGTAACAGAAGGATTGAAGAGGAAAACAATGGCAGAGTGTATGTTCCTGCTTTTAGATACAGAGTAACAGAAAACCCAGCTCAGAGGTCTTTCCAAACAAGGAAACATATTTAATCACAGAAGGAGAAGTTGAAGATAGAGCAGGCTTCAGGTTACCCTCGATGATGTCAGCAAGGGCCCAGTTCTTTTCAGATCCCTGCCTTGCACTCCACACTGACATCATCTCGAAGCTGGTTCTTCTCCTCCTGGTCGTAAATTGACTCACAGTAATGACTGGAGCTTCTCTCTCAAGAGGAGCAAGGGCTTTCCTGGACATCACAAGCAACTTCCCTTGAAGGCGCTGTAGCCAGAACTTGGTCACATGTCCCTCCCTAAACTAATTCCTGGCAAGAGGGAATGCAGTATCCTTAAATTATCTAGCCCGGGGTGAGGGTCCCCTCTGATACAGGGCGGTGGTTGCGGGGAGACTTGAAAAAAATCAGGGCTGTGTTAGCGGAAGAAGGGAGAGATGCTGAGTTGGCCACCAACAGTGTCCCCACCTACAGGCAGAGTCTTTGCTGAGTAGGACCATGAAGTGACTGCATTAGAAACAGAAGGACGTCAAGGACTCTTCCACCTAGCAGATTTCAAGAGCCCTAGAGAATTCCTCATCCTCAATCCATTCATTCATCAAATATTAGCTGAGGTGCTGTGTGGGTGCAGAGGTGCAAAGGTGCATGAAAATGGTTCTGCCCCAAGAGCTCATTGATCAGTGAGAGCCATAGGATGTGTCTCTAAGTAACACTGAGTTAGAACCACTCTGTGGACAGTTCAGCCTCCTTCAGGGACTTCCAAGGAGGGAAATCACATCTGAGAAAACTGAGGAACAGCAGCAAAAAGGAGGTGGCTTCTTGTGAGAGGTCAAACTTTACCTGCAAAGGTGTGGGGGACACGTGTGCCTGGGTGAATGAGGGAAGCAGGGGAAGAAAGGTAAAAGGCATGATGAGGGAATGACCTGCCCTTTTTTTTTCTTCTTTTAGTGTAAATTGCTCCCTCACCAAAGAGGGAAAATGCCCAACTCGCCATCCCAGTGACCGAAGGGACATTCTCCTTCACACCCACTCTCCACCCTCCACTCTTCTCCATCTTGTTCTGTGGCCCCAGAGACTGGCTTTTATGGACCATGTCCACCAAGTCCCCTTGCTCCTGGCTTTTACTTGGGTTTGCCTAAGAAGGCACAGGCAGGAGATTACAGAGTTGGAGGACAGAGAGCTGAGCTACTGTTCCTCCAGCTTCCTCCTTGCCTCACCGTAGGACAGCAGTGACTGCATCCCTTCCCTAAAAGTCATGGCTTCCTTTGAGCAGCCCTTCCCTGTAACTAGTTTCCAGTAACTCCCTGTTTACCAAGTTGTGACAGCAGCTTCCCAGCATCCCTAGCCCCGGGCGCTTCATCATCATTTGTTGGTTTCCCTTAACCCTGTCGACAAAGTCCCTTCATTAACCTCTCCCCAGTATCCCATCTGCTTCCCGCCAGGACCGTGACCGACAGAGAGACCTTCACAGTCAACTGAAGTTAGCCAGTGACTTTTTAGAATCTCCTTTGTCTGCTGTTTTCTCACTCCTTGGTTCTAAGCGTCTTATTTCCTCATCTTCAACATGTCTCATTCATAATAAATTTCCCATCAGACCCATAAGTTGTGAGTAATGCTTTTACCTCTACCCTGAGGAACTAGTTTATCTTTTAAAATGTTGGAACTGCACAAGTGACAGAAGAAAAAATAGATAAAAATTGGATTTCCTCAAAGTTAAAATATTCTGCGCTGCAGAGAGAATCATCAAGAAAGTGGAAAGACAACCCACAGAATGGGAGAAAGTATTTGTGAATTATGTATCTGATAAGAGACTTGGACCTAGAATATATAAAGAACTCTTACAACTCCCTAAGAAAAGATAATAACCCAATTTTAAATTGGGCAAAGCATATGAATAGACATTTCTCTGAAAGACAGACACAAATAGCTAAGAAGCAGATGAAGAAATACTCAAATCATTAGCCTTTGGGATCTGCAAACCAAAGCCACAGCGAGATACCATTTTATACCCACTAGGATGGTGATAACAAAAAAGATGGATAACAGCAAGGGTTGGCGAGGATGTGGGGAAATTGGAACCCTCATGCACTGCTGGGGGAATGTAGAATGGTGCCAGCTACCTTGATACTTCCTCAAAACATTAGACGTAGAGTTACCATATGACCCGGAAATTCCGCTTCTTGGTGTATACTCAAGACAAATGAAAATACGTGTCCACACAAAAAGTTGCACATGAATGTTCATAGCAGCATTATTCATAATTGTCAAAAAGTGGAGGGCTTCCCTGGAGGCGCAGTGGTTGAGAGTCCGCCTGCTGATGCAGGGGACACGGGTTCGTGCCCCGGCCCGGGAAGATCCCACATGCCGCGGAGCGGCTGGGCCCGTGAGCCATGGCCGCTGAGCCTGCGCGTCCAGAGCCTCTGTTCCGCAGCTGGAGAGGCCACAGCAGTGAGAGGCCCGCGTACCGGAAAAATAAATAAATAAATAAACAAACAAAAAAAGTGGAAACGACCCAAATGTCCACCAATTAATAAATGAATGGATAAAATGTGATATGTCCATACGATGGACTATTATTGAACATAAAAAGGAATGGAGTGCTGGTACCTGCTGCAGCATGGGTGACCCTTGAAAACGTTACGTTAAGTAAAAGAATTCAGTCCCGAAAGGTCACATACTGTATGATTTCATTTATATGAAATGTCCAGAATAGGCAAATCTATGGAGATAGAATGTAGCTTAGTGGTTGTCTAGGGAGAGTTGGGAGGAAAGAGGGAGTGACTGCTGATGAGGACCGGACTTCTTTTAGGGGAGAGGAAGAAGTTCTAAAATTGACTGTGGTGATAGCTGCATGTGTCTGTGAATATAATGTATTCTGTCCACCAATTACCCAGCTCTTCTAAGTGTCTCTTGGAAGCATGGGAAGAAAGCGAATAATTCATACCTGAACATAAATTCTGAAGGGTCTTAGAACTTACAAGCTTAAGAAAACCCTCAGGGATGCTCTGAAACTCTCCCCAAAATTAAAACTTGGAGGGCTGGCTTCTTTCTAGCATGCCCGATATTTTATAATTCTCTGAATATCCAGCATGAACTGATCACAAGCTTTTTTTTTTCTTTTTTTTTTTTATTGAAGTATAATTGATTCACAATGTGTTAATTGCTGCTGTACTGCAAAGTGACTCAGTTATACACAGATATACATTCTTTTTTATATTCTTTTCCATTATAGTTTATCCCAGCCTATTGAATATAGTTCCCTGTGCTATACAGTAGGACCTCGCCGTTTATCCGTGCTATATATAATAGTTTGCATCTGCTAATCCCAAACTCCAAATCCAACCCTCCCCCACCCCCCTCCCCCTTGGCAAACCACAAGTCTGTTCTCTATGTCTGTGAGTCCGTTTCTGTTTCATAGTTTCCTTTGGATCACAAGCTTTTTTGCCAGAGTGTTTTATGTTAGGATAAAAGAAAATACCTTTTACCAACCTCCCAGAGCACCTCATTAACGTGCTTCCCTTCTTCTCCATTATATTTATGATAACTAATGTTATTAAAAGAGTGTATGGCAACTTTAACAAAAGATTAGCTCAGTAATGGGGATTATATATCTAAACTCGTTTATGCAAATGCCGTTCCTCAGCTAACTTTGTGCTGTAGAAAGAGGACACTACAGGAAGCCAGGGGCCTCGGTAGTTACGTGACCCTGGGGAAATGGCTCAGCACATATAGCTGCCTCCATTAAATTAGAGCTTCCAACTAGAATATCTCTGGGGATCTCCAACTCAGAAAAATAATCTATCAACTTGAGCATTCATATCACCTACCTTAACTTAAAAATTTTAAACACTAGTAGTGGTAATAAAGCAATGAGATTGCTCTAAAATCATTTTATGGAAAATTCTAGAGTTCTAAGCAAATAGGCTGAATGTTAATAAACATTTAGATGAAGTAAGTGAAATTGATTTTCTTTGATTCTAATGGGAGCTGGTAGAGATGGTGTTTTAAACTGTGTTGTTGATGTTCCGGGAAAAAGCTAAATCAGTCTGAGATGACCTAAGTCCTTGTAACCCACATGCAGTTAGATGGATATGAAGTATGTAAGCTGCAGATCCCTGCTGAGGCCTCAGCTGTTTGTAGGAATTTTGCAAAATTGAAGAGTCACATCTCTAAATGTGTGGACTGTGGACTATCCTCTTGCAGGAAGGAAGAGTAGTAGCTGGAATTATGGAAATTAACAGTTGATGAAAACTTGGCAGCCTGGAATCTGACTTTGAACAAGAGCAGAGAAGCCGAGAATTCTCTAGTGATTCCACAGGAATCAGTGTGGTGGGTGTGCACTGGTGTGAGGCTCATGAGAGCACCACAGAACGACAAGGGACCAGGCATTAAGGGAGAGAAGGTCCCACAGGACCAGGGCAGGGATGTTTCCCTGACTGTCGTCTGCTAAGTGTGTCCCCAGTGATGGTGTTACTGTACCAAACTTGGGTGTGCTCCCCTGCGCGCAGTAAAGCCAATCTACTGACAGTGGGGTGTGGTGAAGGAAAGTGCAGCATTTATTGTAAGGCGCCAGACAAGGAGTCCGGGGCAGCTAATGCTCAGAAAACCAGAACTCCCTGATGGGTTTCAGGGAGGCATTTTTTTTTTTTTTTTTAAGGTACGCGGGCCTCTCACTGTTGTGGCCCCTCCCGTTGCGGAGCATAAGCTCCGGACGCACAGGCTCAGTGGCCATGGCCCACGGGCCCAACCGCTCTGTGGCATGTGGGATCTTCCCGGACCGGGGCACGAACCCGTGTCCCCTGCATCGGCAGGCGGACTCCCAACCACTGCGCCACCAGGGAAGCCCTCAGGGAGGCATTCTTTTTTTTTTTTTTTTTAGGAATTTTGCCTTTTTTTTTTTTTTTTTTAATGGCCGTGTTGGCTCTTCGTTTCTGTGCGAGGGCTTTCTCTAGTTGCGGCGAGCGGGGGCCGCTCTTCATCACGGTGTGCGGGCCTCTCACTATCGTGGCCTCTCTTGTTGTGGAGCACAGGCTCCAGACGCGCAGGCTTAGCAATTGTGGCTCAGGGGGCTAGTTGCTCCGCAGCATGTGGGATCTTCCCAGACCAGGGCTCAAACCCGTGTCCCCTGCATTGGTAGGCAGATTCTCAACCACTGCGCCACCAGGGAAGCCCAGGGAGGCACTTTTAAAGGCCAGGTGAAGGAGGGGTCTCAGGGTGTGTGATCAACTTGTGCACGATTCTCTAATTGGCTGATGGTGAGGTAATGGGGCAGTGTCACAGGGGTTAACATTATCAATCGTTAGATGCCAGTAGGTCTGGGGGCTGCATACCTGATCATGGTCATCATGCCATTAACTTCTTCCATTTGGTGTGGTGGGTTTTATTGGGGTTTTGGGGTTTTTTTAAAATTTATTTTGTTTATTTTTGGCTGCATTGGGTCTCCTTTGCTGTGCATGGGCTTTCTCTAGTTGCGGTGAGCAGGGGCTACTCTTCGTTGTGGTGCACAGGCTTCTCATTGTGGTGGCTTCTCTTGTTGTGGAGCACGGGCTCTAGGTGTGCAGGCTTCAGTAGGTGTTGCACACAGGCTCAGTAGTTGTGGCGCATGGGCTTAGTTGCTCCGCGGCATGTGGGATCTTCCCGGACCAGGGCTCGAACGCGCGTCCCCTCCATTGGCCACTTAACCACTGCACCAGCAGGGAAACCCTGGTGTGGTGGTTTTAACTTCCGTAAAACAACTCAGGAAATGTGTACCAGATACTGTTATATAGGTACTTCAGGGAGGAACTAAAGATTCTGTGACTGCCATATGGCTGATTGACCATTTAAATTCTTACCAGTTCTCCTGGCCCAACTGCTATTTTTGTCACTACATGTTCACATCCTTTCAGTCATGAGTTCTTGAGCCAGGCTTTTGTGACTCACGGGAGGCCTGGGAGGTTTTCTACAAACAAGAGGCAGGCAAAGGACAAGGGGGGAGGGGTCTGTCCCAGGAAGGTCCCATAGGGTCCTCCTTGGTTATAATGGGAGCCGAGGGTTTACACCTGACCCACAGTGTAATTCACTTGCATATTATTCACAATACCTGGTATGTCTCTGCTAACTGTTCAGTAAAACACACTGTGTAGCCATCCTGCTGTGATGAGAGCCATGGGATCATTTAAGGTTGGGAGTTTAGATTTATCAGAGTTTTAGGATGAACTAAACTAGATTAAAGCAAAACCAGAGGCAAGAAGAGACTTTTCTAGAAATTTGTTCACAGTCAAAAGAAAAAAAAAAAAGATATTATCACGGACCAGGGCTGGGGCAATAGTGAGGGGAAAATTGACAAAGTCAAGGACCTTGAAGATATTCAGTAGGAGTTGCTTGGTGATCCCAGTGGGATATGGGGGTGAGAGCAGAAGAATCTAGGATATCTCCAAGATACTGTGAGGATGTTGATACCCTTAACCAAAGAGGAAAATAAAGGTACCAGTTTTCCAGAGGGAGAAAGTTAATTCCGTTTTGAACCTGTTGATGAACAAGATGCTTTAGTCTGTGGGTTTCTCCCACTCAGTTTGCGTCACGTTATAATATACCAGTTCTGAGTGAGGAGAATAAAGATATCCTGATATTTCACCTGTGGACTCTGGCTGTCACTATTCTACACCCCAGCTGTTCTGCGATTGCTCGTCAATATTAGACCATGTGGACCTTTATATCTTAAAATGAAATGTGTCCTTTTGAGGTTCTTTGTATTCAAAGGAAAACTCATTTCAGTCATACAGCAGACACGTGCCGATCACCTGTTATATTTCAAGGTATGATCCAGGAGATGCGGAGATCACACACCTGAATCAAACAGAGCCCTGCCCTCAAAGAGTTAACAAGCTGATAGATGTTTGGGTAAACTCCTTGAGACTCTCGGGAAAAGGCAGCTTTTCTAACTGTACACCACCTCCCTCATTTACTCAGTGGCCCGTCAACTACAAAGTAGGCCAAAGGAGCACAGTGTGTTTAGTGACACTAATGAATACTGTGCTTCTTGGGTCCTGGCGTTCCACAGCCTGATTAAGCTTCCGGAGCCTGCTGCTACATGCCCCGAGGGCAGAAAGGAGGGCCAGGCAGGGCTGTGCACAGGCAGAGCAAGCGGCATCACGCCCAGACTAAGAAACAGATGAAGAGAGGGTTGGGAGAAGAGACCGACTCAGCAGCGGCAACCCAGCATCGCCACCGTTTGGGGGTACACTCGTCCCAGCTGCAGACCACCCGTGGATGCAGCTGTACCCAAAAGGAGAGCAGACTGCACGGCGGAGAGCATCATTGCTGCCATTTGTGTGTAAAACAGGGAAGGGTGGATATACTTGTACACGCATAGAAAATGCATGGGTGGATGCACGGGAGATGCTTAACCCCCGGGAACCAGAGATTATTCCCGAGGAGAGAGGCCGCCGTCAGAGTGGGAGGGAGACTTCCTTTCCCTGGATCCCCTTTAGTTTTGTTTGAATCCTTAACCTGATTACGTGTCACTGCTTCAATGAAAAAGAAAATGAACCAGCATTCAAAAGATTTTTTAATGAGTAAATTCGTAGAATTGCCATAGGGGCCCAGCAATTCCACTCCAAGGATATACCTGGAAGAATTGAAAGCAAGGACTCAAATACTTGTACACACATGTTCACAGCAGCGCTAGTCACAAGAGCCAAAAGGTGAAAACGGCGCAAATGTCCATCAACAGATAAACGATAAACAAAATGCGGTCGATACACGCAATGGAATGTTGCTTGGCCGCAAAGAGGAAGGAAGCACTGACACACGCTGCGATGCAGATGCACCTCGAAAACATTGTATGAATCCATGTACGGGAAATATACAGAAGAGGTAAATCCACAGAGACAGAACCAGATTGGTGGCTGCCAGGGGCTGGGGAGAAGGACAGAGTAGCAAGTGCTTAATGGGTACGGGTTGCCTTTTGGGGGTCATGAAGATGCCTTGGAACTAGAGGCAGTGGCTGTGCGTGTACTGAATGCTGCTGAATTGGTCATTTAAAAATGGTGTGATGTGAATGTCACCTCAGTAAAAAGATACATTTTTTAAAAAATAAAGGAAAGTGGGAAGGATGAGGGGGTAGCAGGAAGGCCACAGATCACCCTGGCAACAGCAATGGGAACGTCGGTGGGTACAGGGTAGGGAGCCGGAAAAACTAGCTTGCCATCCACCAGCCCTGTGCACTCTTTAAAAATAGTTCGTTGGAAATAGAGCATAAAGAGATTAAATCTAAATTCAAAATAACGATCACAAGGCTTACCCATAGTCCCATCACACTAAGAGCTATTTGCATTGTCTTTCCAGCATGGTCTTGACGATACATTTCTTGGAAACACTGAATTAACAGACCCTTTCCCCAGCGCCCCTTCTGCTCCTGGGAGCACACTGCCTCCTCATGAAATTCTTCCTGTCAGACTGGGCACACGTCCAGCTTGAAAAGAAACTCTCTCAATTGTGGTCGAAGACGGCAGGGACCTGCCCCTTTGAGGTCCTGCTGTCGGCCAGGTGGGCTGTCTCAACAGGAGCAGTGGCCTGCGTGTCCCTTCCAAGGCCTGGCATTGTCACTCAGGCGTCCTGCTGCCATGTCCACTTCATCGCGTGGCTTGTGTGCTCCTTTCTGATGCAGCCCCTTTGAGCTGACCTGTAGTGACCCCGTGGTGACCCTCCACTTACTTGGGCCCGGGGTCCTTTCTCATAAATATCCTATGAGAAGCCCAGGTCCATCCTATACCTGGCCTTTGACCCCAGATAAATTAGGTGTCACATAGGTTTCTCCAGTGTCACCTAAAAACTATTTGGAAACCATTATATTGGGTATAAAGGAGGGGAAAATCCTTACCAGGGTGAAACGGAGAAGTCTGACCACAGCTTTACTCTGTAATAGTATAATTAGTCAGCCCAGGCTGCCCTCACCGAGTACCGCAGACTGGGTGGCTTAAACAACAGAAACTCATCTTCACACATTTCTAGAGGCTGGAGGCTGAGATCTAGGTGTCAGCGGGGTTAGTTTCTTCTGAGGAGGAGACTAGAGCATCAGAGAGGAAAAGGCACACTTCTCCCATTTAACCACGTGTAAATGCAGATTTGTTTAGCGTCCCTGCTAGCATCTGTTTTCCCTACGAAGTAGGGGGCCAAGCCATCTTTGGAAAAGGGGAGAGTGGTGAGGCGAGAGGCTTCAGGGGGTCGTCTGCAGGAATATTATGGGAACACTGAGGACACCTATTCCTGTATTCAACTGCATTCTCTCCTGATAGATGCTTGTCCGAGCTCTGAAAAACAGTGCCTTTTAGTTGAAGAGACCCATTCTCTCTGGGAGCCCTGGGCCTTGGATGCCTACAAAGTCTACTCCTTCTGCCCGATGGACTTGAGAGCCCTTGTGCATTCGGTCTCCTGGAGCATCGGGAGGCAGGTGCCTCCACCTCCTTGAACCCCTTCCTGACTCTCCTGCATCCTCCAAACCTACTCCTGCAACTTAAGAGGCAGGTCCTAGTCTATCCCCTGAGCCCAGTGAAAGCTTTTGTTGCTCAGAAGTCTGCCGTTAATGATTTTCCTGAGTCTGAACGCATACTAGGTATCTGGTGATGGGTCTATAGGAGTTTATTGTACTATTCTGGAAATTCTCTGTAGGTTTGAAATTTTTCAAAATAAACACATAGTACACGAAGCATCTAAGAATCTGACCAAATCCTTTTCCAAACCGAATCAGCTTGGGGTCCTGTCCCCCCCCATCCCCTCTTGAAGAGCACTGACACTTCTCAAGGAGAGGGTGACTCTCCTTGGAACTGTCAGTGGCCCCCAGGAACAGAACTAAGCTGACTGAATCCTAGAACCTCCTGCACAGAAACACACAAGACAATACCAGGAAAGAGAAGGCCACTTGAGGACGGCGTGGGATCACCAGCTGTCCGTCGTGCTGCCCTTCACTCAGGCTGTACATCGACTGGCGCTTGCCCCTGAATGCCCCGCTGCTGCCAGTGCCGTATAATTGGCTCCTACTCCAGCAGAACGCATCAGCTGGCGCTTCTGGGTTGGGGTCACGAAGCACCCATTTAGCGTTCAGTTTGGTGTTGCCCAGTCTCCCTATCCTAGTTCTCACTTCTGTTGTGCAGGCTGTGGTCCAGTCTGCTAGGTGCTCACTCACCTTACTGCTGACGTCTTGTCTTGCCTCATCGGGACTTGACCCTTGACTCCGGGAGAGTTCCTGGCTCCTGACTGGCTCTGAGATTTTTGACCTGCTGTCCCTCTTGATTAACCTTCAGATCTGAGCCTGCCTGATGTCAACCACTCCCTTGAACAACGTACAAACCCCTGATGTTATTTAAACCACTGACCACAGCACAAGGTCCTCTCAACAGCCTCTGAGTTGTCTGCATCCAGCCTCCCTCCAGTTTTTCTAGACTTGGCATTAACAGATCGTCCAGCCCTGGAGAGCCCACTGGAGCTCTCGTGTATGCTTACGATATGGACTACTAGGCTTTTGAACAAACACAGCATTCACAGATTGGGTTCTGAATCACTCCCCTTGACCTTTGTCTTGCATCTGGTTGTGCTTACATCTTCTGCAGCTGCTACTTCTTCCATTTTTGTCTTCACCCCGATGATTAGACTTAGTGGTTTCTATTATTTCCCTAGTGATGATCTCCAAGCTTCACTCCTGTGATTCTGGTTCCCAACTTGGCCAAACATCTACTCTGGATTTAACTTATTCCTGGGACCCTGTTTGGTAGAGGGAGAAAAAGAGGAGAGAAAAGAGAGGGAAAAAAAGAAAGGAAGGGAGGGAGGAAGGGAGGAAGGAAGGAAGGAAAAGAGAAAAGAAAGAGTGAAAACTTAGGAGCATTTTTTCATAACTTTGGAGTAGAGGGAAGCCTTTTAACTATGACACAAAATCCAGACATTATTAAATAAAATATTTATAAATTCATCCTAAAAAACATTTTAACATAAAAAATAAGCAAAGTCAAAACACAAACAAGAAATGGAGGAAAAAAACATAGACTTCTCTATCACAGACTAAGCTTACTAATATAGAGTTACTACAAAATAATTTTTTAAAGTCAACAACTCAGTAAAAGAATTGGAAAAGTGTAGGAATGCAACCAAGCAGGACCCTATGGGGCCTTCCTGGGACAGACCCCTTCCTCATATCCTCTGCTGTAGCATCTCTCTGAAGGACCTAGATGACAGTATCTGATGCACATTTCCTGAGTTGTTTTATAGATGCTAAAACCACCACCCAATAGAAGAAATTAACTACTTGATGACCATGAGCATGTAGCCCCCACACCTACTGGTGCCTAAGGATTGAGAATGTTAACCCCTGTGACACCACCCTGTTACCTCACCATCAACCAGTCAGAGAATTGTGCGTGAGCTGATCACATACCCTGCGACTCCCCTCCCTCACCTGGCCTTTAAAAATGCTTTGCTGAAACCCATTGGGGAGTCCAGGCTTTTTGAGCGTTAGCTGCCCTGGACTTCTTGCTTGGTGCCCAGCCATAAATGCTGCACTTCCCTTCGCCACAACCTTGGGTCAGTAGATGGCACGCGGGCGAAAAGATCCAAGTTTGGCTAGGTAACAGGAATGGACAGTTGACAAGAAGCAAAACACAACAGCTTTAAAACATATAAAACATGTTCAGCCTTACTCATAAAATACAAATGCCATTCAAGACTACACTGAATCATCACTTTCATGTGTCAGTTTGGCAAAGATCGAAGAGTTTGGTAACACACTTTGTTACTAAGGCCATCAGAAAACAGGCCCTCTCATACCTTTCTGGTGGAAAAGTAAATTGGTAATACCCCTATGGAGGGCAGTTTAGTGGTATCTATCAAAATTTAAAATATATCTACATTTTATTCAAGAAATTCCATTTCTAGGAATTTATTTTATGAATATTCTCACATGAGTGTGAAATGATTAGGAATAAGGTTATATATTCCAATACTGTTTGTCTTAGAATATTAAAATTTTATTAAAGATTTAATTAAAATAATAAAGTTTTTAAGTAATTTAATAAAATGTTTTAAAAGACTTTAAAATGGAAGCATAGCTGATTTGCAATGTTGTGTTAATTTCTGCTATACAGGAAAGTGATTCAGTTATATATATATACACACACATTATTTTTTATATTCTTTTCCATTATGGTTTATCACAAGATATTGAATATAGTTCCCTGTGCTATTCCATAGGACCTTGCTGTTCATCCACTCTATATATAATAGTTTGCACCTCTAATCCCAGACTCCCAGTCTATCCCTCCACCACTCCCCCTCCCCATTGGCAACCACAAGTCTATTCTCTATATCTGTGAGTCTGTTTCATAGATAAGTTCATTTGTGTCATATTTTAGATTCCATGTATAAGTGATATCATATGGTATTTGTCTTACTCTTTCTGACTTGCTTCACTTACTATGATAATTTCTAGGTCCATCCATGTTGCTGCAAATGGCATTATTTCATTCTTTTTTATGGCCGAGTAGTATTCCATTGTATATATGTACCACATCTTCTTTATCCATTCATCTGTTGATGGACACTTAGGTTGCTTCCATGTCCTGGCTATTGCAAATAGTGCTACTGTGAACATAGGGGTGCATGTATCATTTTAAGTTAGAGTTTTATCTGGATGTATGACCAGGAGTGAAATTGCTGGATCATATGGCAACTCTATTTTTAGTTTTTTGAGGAACCTCCATACTATTTTCCAAAGTGGCTGCACCAACTTACATTAATAAAATATTTTAAAAGACTTTTCTTACCTTATTGTGGTAAGAACACTTACCATGAGATCTACCCACATAACACATTTTTAAGTGTACAATACATTACTGTTGAGTATAGGAAGACACTATGTTTTAAATAACAAGTGAAATAAATCCTTAGAAAGACTCAAGAAAAAGAATGAAGAGTCAAACCTCAAAATTTGGTGATTTTCTAACTTTGGCCCTGCATCTGGGTCTGCTCATTTTTTAAATGCATCCCTGGAAAAAGCCTGGGGGTTATCTGCATTGAGAAGCTCCATCTCCAAAACCTGCGTCCTTTGAAAAACAAGCTCGCTCTGGTGGCCACGCAGAGCTCTCTGGTTTTTACTACTCGTGTGGAGCTGCTGGTTTACTGACAGATGGTGTAGCGGTGAACATACCGCCACATGGGAAAGAAGTAAAATCAATGAAAAAGCAGAACAAGACACTCTCTCCAAAGAGATTTCCCTTTTACACTAATAAATGTGATTCAAGATTTTTAAATAAAAACCACATAAAACAAAATATCTACAACAGGTGTGCTACATATGAGGGTTTTAGGAAAATAGCAAACCTGGCTGTGGCTAGAATGAAAAACGTTTTAAAGGCTTTTTGTAGAAGCTGGTCTTCTCCATCTTTATAGCGATGAAGGAAAAAGACAACACATTTTTAACGGCTTTCGTCTTCCTAAATAGCTTTTTTTTTTTTTAGTATGCAATTAATTAGAAAGCTTTATTTAAATGGAAATTGAGTGGATCGGTGTGGAGAGGTAAAGCAATACCCATCAGATTAAAGATAAGGAGAAGAAATGGAGTGACCTATATATTCAGAACATTTTAAAAGAATGCTCGTTTGTCTTTTATGCTCAGTTCTAGAGAAATTGGCTGGAAGTTGGCAAAATAACCACTGGGAAGCTGTAAAACTGCCTGTCTGAAATCTGTTCTCTTTTGTGGTAATTTGGGCCAGGCCAGCAGCCCTGCTACTCCCATCAGCAGGCTGTAAGCCACCAACCCGCACAGCCCATCACAGGCTGAGGGCATCACACATGCTCCAGCAGGTAACTTCTTCACCTGGTCTGGATCCGACGGGAGTACAGTTATGGACTGATTGGGTGTGACAGTTCCTATAATGTTTTGCCTAGAGACTGGAAAAAACATCTGATATTTGAAAAGAGCCACTTTACTTAAAAAGTTGTGAACAAGCGCGAAGAGGCTTCCATGTGTAGTTAGCTGATTTCACTTCGTAAAATGCATTCTCTGTAGGCTTCTTTTTAACAAACAACTATGCTAAATACCATTGTTACCAAACCAAACGTAGGTTGTTCACCTGCGCGCAGTAAAGCCAATCTACTGACACTGGGTTGTGGTGGACAAAAGTGCGGCATTTATTGCAGTCACCAGTCCAGGGAGAACGGGCGGCTCATGCTCTAAACCCCCAAGCTCCCTGATGGGTTTCAGCAAAACATTTTTAAAGGCCAGGCGAGGGAGGGCGTTCCAGGGTATGTGATCAGCTCGTGCGCAATTCTCTGATTGGTTGATGGTGAGGTAACAGGGCAGTGTCACAGGGGTCAACATTATCAATCCTTAGGCACCAGCAGGTCTGGGGGCTGCAGGCTCATGGTCATCAGGTAGTTAATTTCTCCTATTTGGTGGTGGTTTTAGCATCTGTAAAACAACTTGGGAAATGTGCATCAGATACTATTACCTAGGTACCTCAGAGAGGAGCTACAGCAGAAGATATAGCATCTTCTATATCTTCTATATAGAAGGTCTATGTAGAAGACCTTCCCAGTCTATCCTGGGAGGGTCCGATAGGGTCTGCTCGGTCATACCGTGTTAATAAAAAGCTAGAAATGAGCTTTAATAGTTTTAAACTAGCCATTTTCCAAACATCTAAAGGCAGGGTTGCTGTAATTCCTGAAAATATTTTTATCAAGTATTTGTTAAAATATTGTGGAGTCATACACCGAAAGAGCATAGTCAACAGAATAAACAGAATAAAACATGGCAGTACCATTCAGCAGGCAAGGTCTAAATTTTTTCCAAACTTTAAAATTTTCCCGTGTTTGTACAGGAAGTTGGAAAAGAAACTAAAGATAAAAGCAGAGTTTTACTTTAATTACTGACAGGCAACCAGGGTTTTTTTTTTTCTTACTTCTGGAATATTCCATCCTGTATTGGCAAAACATATTTCATAACAAAAGCAGAAACAGAAGAGACCTACCACGAAAGCAAGACTACATTAAGTTCAAATGCTCCCCTCTAACTCACTAGGTACCTGTTTGTTCCCTCCGTAATGCAAGCTTTATTTCAGGTAAACCACTCAGCTCCAGCACACTCCTTGCAGAAGGGCCGGGTTCCTTCCAGTTGTCAGTGTCAGGCAGGAGAAACAAGGCCAGAGGCAGGTTGAGCCGAGGTCAGGTCCTTGGAGATGCCAAAGCCTGGTACCGCGGAGCAGAAATGGGGATGGGTGGAGGTCAGAACATGAGTCAATAGCCAGAGACACCAAGTTCAAACAAGGACAAGCCAAACCCAGCATCTTGGGGGCAAATCGAAGGACAAATCAAACAGGGATAGATGACTAGGCAAGTTAAAGGAGACTAAGGAACATATAAAATAGGGAAGGCTAGATCAGCACAGACATTTTGTTTAGTGTCAGGACCTCTTCTCTACAAGCAGGCTTCTACCAGTCTTAAAGGAGCACATAATATTTTCTACCCATCTGAAAATATTAGGGAAGGAAGCAAAAGCAATGAATAGAAGATGGAGTCTTGGTTATGCACAAGCAGACACCAGCACCACCACAATCCCCAAAAGGAAGATTTACGAGAAATACACAAGCTAAAGATTTAAGAGAAATACACAAGGTAAAGTCACTGTTGTTAGAACAGTAAGTTACATACAAGCGGGCTGTAGATCCCCTGAAATACAAAGTAAGACAGATGTAGTATTCATCCCATAATCCATTCATTAAAATATTTATTGAGAACCTACAGCCAGGCACTAAGCTGAAAGCTGGGGATAAAATGTTAAACAAAATATAGTCTGTGCTCCCAAGAAATTCAAGAAAGAGACAGACAAGGAAATCAGCAATTCCAATACAGTGTGATGAATACTTTGCAAGAGGAAAGTAGGGAGTGTTACAATAAGATAGAAGGACAATGGAAAGTTTCCAAAGGAGATGAAATCTAAGCTGAGGACTGAAGGAGTGATGCCGGAGCATTTCTCTCCTTACTGGGTATTGTGTTTAATTACTCCCCAGACCCACAGAAAATTTCGAGACAACTCAAAGGAAGGCAAACAAATGAAGGCCCGCAAAGTATGACCCATATGCAAGGAGTGACTGTCAAAAGTATGATTCTCGAAATGCTGAAAACACACATGTAGAGAGCTTATGTCGAAGTTTTATTTAGCTCATTCATGCAGGAACCATCAGAATGACAAAATGATTCCAAGGCAGAGTCAAGAAATGGATGTACATACAGTCTATTAAAGAAAACAAGACTAGAATAAAATTATCAAATTAGACACAAAACTCAGTACCTACAGGGCAATAAACTATCATCTCTTGGGTTATTTTCTCTGGTGAGCAGAAATCGTTTGCATTGCTCTTAGACAAAAATTATTTTTAACTTATTCGTTTTTTTACATATTAACTTCTAATTTTTGTTGTAAAATGCCTGGGTCCTATTCATTAGTAAATAGCTAAATAAAGTTATATTTGCCTAGAGTCAGATAATCCTGAGATTGGCTTGTTAAGTGATGCTCTAGCATAAAAATAAAAATCACACAACCATGTTTTGGAGAACTTTTTTTATAGTAAGCCCCCCCCGCAAAATTTTAGTCTCTGAAATTTGCCAGACATGAAGATATCCCACGAGGAGAGTTGTGACCGTCCTCCGTCACCATGAATAATGAAACTAAAGTTCACAGTAAAATAGGCTTTTTTTTAACCTGGTCCTAAGGCAAAAAGATGATGACAACCACCTACACTCCCAGCACTCTTCTTAGGTTTGTTTTCTCGTTGAATCACCTCACCAGTCCCACGTGGTAGGTTTTACTATATTTAATATCTATAGTTGAGGAAACAAAGGCACACAGAAATTAAATGACTTGCCCAAAGTATAAATTAGTAAAGCTCCTTGGGAGGACATTTGGCAGTATCAATCCGAATTTTAAATATATGTGCATATCTTTCTTTTTTTTTTTTTTTTGGTACGCGGGCCTCTCACAGCTGTGGCCTCTCCCGTTGCGGAGCACAGGCTCCGGACGCGCAGGCTCAGCGGCCACGGCTCACGGGCCCAGCCCCTCTGCGGCATGTGGGATCTTCCCGGACCGGGGCATGAACCCGTGTCCCCTGCATCGGCAGGCGGATTCTTAACCACTGCACCACCAGGGAAGCCCTGTGCATATCTTTTGACCCAGTTAAATTCTCCTTTAGAATCTATCCTAAAGACATGTTTGCTATTCAGTACGGCAATGTTTATATTAGCAAAGAAGCATGAAAGAAGTAAGGGGAGGGAGGGAGAGAAGGGGAAAAGAAGAACAAATCCATGAGTCATCAAAGAGAAATGGTTAAATGAATTAGGAAATATCCATATTTGGGGATATTAAGCAACCTTAAAAATGAATGGGGTAAACCCATTCCTTTTTTTTTTTTAATTGAAGTACAGTTGATTTACAATATTGTGTTACTTTCAGGTGTACAGCAAAGTGATTCCGTTTTATATATATATATATATATATTTTTTTTTAAGCTCTCTTTTTTAAAATTTATTTATTTTCGGCTGCATTGGGTCTTCGTTGCTGTGCACAGGCTTTTTCTAGTTGTGGCGAGCAGGGGCTACTCTTCGTTGCAGCGTGCGGGCTTCTCATTGCGGTGGCTTCTCTTGTTGCGGAGCACAGGCTCTAGGCACGCGGGCTTCAGTAGTTGCAGCATGTGGGCTCAGTAGTTGTGGCTCATGGGCTCTAGAGCACAGGGTCAGTAGTTGTGGTGCATGGACTTAGTTGCTCTGCAGCATGTGGGATCTTCCTGGACCAGGGCTCGAACCCGTGTCCCCTGCATTGGCAGGCGGATTCTTAACCACTGCACCACCAGGGAAGCCCTATATATATATTTTAAGATTCTTTTCCATTATAGGTTATTACAAGATACGGAATATAGTTCCCTGTGCTATGCAGTAAATCCTTGTTGCTTATTTATTTTATATATAGAGGTATGTATTTGTTAATCCCATACTCCTAATATATCCCTCTCCCACCTTTCCCTTTGGTAACCTTAAGTTTGCTTTTCTATGTCTGTCTGCTTCTGTTTTGTAAACAAATTCATTTGTATTACTTTTTAGATTCCACATATAAGTGATATCATATGATATTTGACTTTCTCTGTCAGTCTTACGTCCCTTGGTGTATTCGCTAGATCCATCCATGTTGCTGCAAATGACAATATTTCATTCCTTTTATGGCTGAGTAATATTCCATTGTATATATGTGCCGTAGCTTCTTTATCTGTTCATCTGTTGATGGACACTTAGGTTGCTTCCACGTCTTGGTTATTGTAAATAGTGCTGCTATGAACATTAGGGTGCGCATATCTTTGTGAATTAGAGTTTTCATCTTTTGCAGATATATTCCCAGAAGTGGGATTGCTGGATCATATGGTGACTCTTAGTTTTTTAAGGAACCTCTATACTGTTCTCCATAGGGACTGCATCAATTTACATTCCCACCAACAGTGTAGGAGGGTTCCCTTTTCTCCATACCCTCTCCAGCATTTATTATTTGTAGACCTTTTGATTAGGGCCATTCTGACTGGTGTGAGGTGGTACCTCATTGTAGTGCTGATTTGCATTTCTTTAATAATTAACGATGTTGAGCATCTTTTCATGTGCCTGTTGGCCATCTGTATGTCTTCTTTGGAGAAATGTCTCTTTAAGTCTTCTGCCCATGTTTTTGATCGGGTTGTTTGGTTTTTTTGATATTGAGTGGTATGAGCTGTTTGTATATTTTGGAAATTAAGCCCTTGTTGGTCGCATCTTTGAAAATAGGTTGCCTTTTCATTTTTTTTATGGTGCGGTAACCCCATTCTTACCTCCAATATATATTATTCAGTGAAAAAAGCAATTTTCAGAACAGTGCATTCATGTAAAGTAAAATGTGTTTATCAAAGGCTGGACAGGACATACATCATACAGGTTGATGGTGGTCACCTCTGATGGGGAGTAGAGTGGGGGAAGTGGGGGAAGATAAGGGTGGGAAGAGGAGATTTTTCCATTTCATTCTACACTTATACATTCCTAGAACCCTTTATAATGGAGAATGATTAGTTACACATTTTCAAAACAGTAATAAATGGTCAGGGTCCAAGAAGGATAATTTGCTGGCATTTTTTACAATTCAAACTCAGATTGGCTGACTTAAAAGCTGTAGGCTTTGCAAATTATTATTCACTCAGCTGATCACCTATGACCGCATCTACTCAGGGATGTTACTGAGGACTTATCCACCACATCAGTCAGGGAGAAAATTCCTTTAGCGTGAGGGTTGGGACCTGCTTTCCTTCTCCCAAGATACTGGTGTCATTTTTCTTCTTCCAGAACAGTGAGAATTCTGTAACAGAACATGACTGCTTTTTATTTGATCACCAAGAAACTCAGCATCAAATCCAGCACCTAAACCCCCTATTCTACCTTCGAGGTAGACACTCAATTTCAGGCACAGATTAGAAGTTAGTAAAATTGGGATACAGATCCGTATCAAAATATGGCTGCTGAGTCAGACTCCCCAGGTTGGGCTACATCTCCTTCAGTTGTCTCAGGAAACAGTCAGGATTCATCCTAACAGGTGGATTATCAAACTTTAGTATGCCTCAGGATCACCCGGGGTTACTCATTAAAAATACAGATTCCCGGGCTTCCCTGGTGGCGCAGTGGTTGAGAGTCCACCTGCCGATGCAGGGGACACGGGTTCATGCCCCGGTCCGGGAAGATCCCACATGCCGCGGAGCGGCTGGGCCCGTGAGCCATGGCCGCTGAGCCTGCGCGTCCGGAGCCTGTGCTCCACAACGGGAGAGGCCACAACAGTGAGAGGCCCGCGTACTGCAAAATAAATAAATAAGTAAGTAAGTAAATGAATGAATGAATGAATAAATAAATCAATTAATTAAAGGAGCCCTTTTTCAAATAGATTTCTGGATAGACATTCTCAGGGTTTAGCAAGGAAGTGGGCTAACTAATTATGGTGGAGTGTAGTAGGGGAAGTGGTTATCTCTGAACCCAAGCTTGAGTTGCAAGGCCACAGGGGCAGATGTTTCCAGCTTTTTAAGATTCTCTCAATCCACCTGTGCAGCTGCACACCCTCCACCCCAGTCCGGTAGCCTTGCTAGTTTGGGTTCTCAAAACAAGATGCTCCGCCCTCTTCCCCTTCCTCCCCTCATACCCAGATCCTGGCTCTGAGGGGTTTTGATCCTGACCCCATTTATCTGATCTTCCTCCTTATCTTAAATGTTATAATTTCCTCAGTTTGCAAAGTTAGAATCTCTGTTTGCTTGCTCTGTCTTCTGAAGGCTTTCTTCTGCGGAGTTAAATGTCAGGTGGCTCCTAGATATACCTGGAGTGAAGAGTCCGCCCTCTGTTTGGTTTTAGATGACAAGGATAAGGGTATAGCATAGCTTCCAGCAGTGGCCGGGCCTCTTTTCAAAGCACATGTGTGGTCCAGTTCCCACACGTGCTGCCCCTGGGTCTTAAAGTCAACTGTGCCCTTTACCGTGTCTGATGAGGAGGACCCACTGCATTAGAACTGTTTAAATGCCTTTTTTTCTTTTTTCTGTAAATGACACTTAAGATTCAATCTACTGGCATAACATAGGAAACTGAAGAGCCGCAACCTCAGAGAGATAATTATTTAAAAGCTAGAGCTCATGCCATCTCTAGTGTATGTTATGATTCCCTTATCTTTGAGTGAAGTAATTTAATTAGTAACTCAATGAGCTTAATTGGTGTATTAGAAACAGAAAAAATAATCACTAATATGATCGCTTAGAGCTTGAACTGAAAGCCTCGCTCTGCTCCTTTGAGCTATAATTAATTTGTGTTTGTTGTGAAATATGAGTACGTTTTGAGTGCATCAAAATACATGAGGGGGCTTCCCTAGTGGCGCAGTGGTTGAGAGTCCGCCTGCCAATGCAGGGGACATGGGTTCGTGCCCTGGTCCGGGAAGATCCCACATGCCGCGGAGAGGCTGGGCCCGTGAGCCATGGCCTCTGGGCCTGCGCGTCCGGAGCCTGTGCTCCGCAACGGGAGAGGCCACAACAGTGAGAGGCCTGCGTACCGCAAAAAATAAATTAAAAAAAAATACATGAGGAATCTGAAGATGCATAACTGCGCTTGTAGTTAGGTGTGCCAGGGGGTGCTACGGCCCAAGATTTACATTTTACTCTTAAATCTTCTGGTTCGGGGTAAAGCAATTTTACATCAGATTAGCCCAGAATGTTTTTGTTGTTTTTTTTTCAAACATAAAATGTTGTCTTTTAAGAGCTTTCTCTTTTCTTCGCACACATCCCATTTTTTTTCTATCTTCTAGTCACAGTTGTCCCATCTTTTCCCTCTCTTTCATTCTACATTATCTCTTTTTTTTTTTATTAGGTTTATGTCCCTCTTACTTTAGTAGTTTCTCCCTTCCTTTAACCTTTCTGTAAATCCAGTACCGAGGGCTAAAACTTTACCTTTTTGAAATAACATATATGCTAATTATATGCTAATTATTAACAGGCAGAGACTGCTCAAAAGAGAACACATGCCGAAAATGGTATCAGTCAACATGCCCAGGGAACACAGTTTCTGACCCAAAAGTTGAAATATGTGTTCTGATGAGTACACGAGTATATTTGAGAGCAGCCAGACAAAGTTTTTGGAATTGAGACTGTACGATAAAATTCAGGTTGCAAAGTCTGTGTAGTATGAAGAGGATCTCAAATGCCCCGCCTCATGTGCTCAAGACGAACTCCCCACAGAGGCTGACGTGGTGTCGCCTCTTGGACCTGCATCTCCTCACTCTGGATTATATGATGAAAATGAATGCATCATATCCACAACGCCTATGTTAAATTGCAAATTTTACCTGGGCAAGAAAGGACATCTTTTGGTTTCTTCATTGGTTCATTGGCATAACTTAGCATACAATGCCATCTCAAAAGGTACAGTGAGCTTCTCTGGCGCACAGAACGTATATATATTAATGGGGGAACAGAGAAGATGGGGGCATCCAGCAGGAGAGGAAAAAGCTAAGCCAGGTGGGGTGCCTAACCCCAAAACCATGAGTAAGGAAAGAAACCTAACTACGGGATGGGACTGTCCTGGTCCCAGAGAACACGTCACTGTTTTCCTGGCCAAGAAGCATGAAAGAAGTTTATTTTTCTATTTTTCCTTCTCCATCTCTAACCTAACATCCTCATCTTCTCCCCTCCTTTTCTCTTGGCTCTCTGCCCTATTTGTGGCTTAGAAAAAGAGGTCATGGATTCACAGAACAGTAGATCGGGAAATGCGACTTCAGAGTCACCTCTTCCAACCCCTTGAATAAAGGATCGATGAGGCCGGAGCTCAGAAAGGTAGTGAGTTGCTGTGCTAAGTAGTGGCAGGGGCGTATCTTGAATGTAGCCCAAGAATCAGGGCTTTTTCCATCAACATTTTGCTGCCTCCCTCTGGAAGAATTTTTAGGACAATGAAAAAATGGTAATGAAATACTCTACCCTATCAGGAGAGACAAGAGGCGAGAGAACAAGAGGAGAGAGACAAGAGGTAGAAGGAGGTAATCGGGAGAATAGGAAGAAGAAGGTCGAGAAAAGGAGAGAAAGTCGAGAAAAGAAGAGAAAGTCAGATGGACGAAAGGGTGGAGATATGGAATGTGCTGAGCTATAGTGATTTCACCACCTAGTGCTAAACTAAACCATTTAAAATAATGCTGGGGATTCTATTCCTATTTACCCCAGAGAAACGAAAACATGTCCATAAAAAGACTTGCATAAGAATGTCCATAGCAGATTTATATATAATATTCAAAAGCTGCAAACAGACCAGATGTCCATTAATAGGAGAAGGAATAAACAAACTATGATAGAGACGTTCCGTGGGACGCTGATACTCACATGAACAAGGATGAATCTTTTTTTTTTTTTTTTTTTGCGGTACGCGGGCCTCTCACTGTTGTGGCCTCTCCCGTTGCGGAGCACAGGCTCCAGACGCGCAGGCCCAGCGGCCATGGCCCATGGGCCCAGCCTCCCTGCGGCATGTGGGATTTTCCCGGACCGGGGCACAAACCCGTGTCCCCTGCATCGGCAGGCGGACTCTCAACCACTGCGCCACCAGGGAAGCCCCATAAGGATGAATCTTGCAGGTATTATACAGAGCAAAGGAAACTAGACCCCAAAGAATGTGTACTCTATGATTCCATTTATATGAAGCTCTAGAACAGACAAAACTAATCAGTAGTGGAAAAAATAAGAACAGTAATTGCCTGCCAGGGAGGATGGGGGAATGACAGGGGTGGGGTTTAATAGGAAGAGGCATGAGGAACTTTTTGATGTGATATACTGCTCTATGTGTTGCTAAGGGTTTGAGTTACACAGGTGTATTTATTTGTCAAAACTCATGGAAAAATATACTTAAGCTCTGTGCATTTCATCGGGGTAAATTTTATCTCAAGAGGGAAAAAAACATAATAAATACTAAAGTCTAGTTAATGATATGCATGCTCAAGTGTTTAGGGGGAAGGGATGTGGCAACTTACTTTGAAATGCATTAAAAAGTAAGATGGACTGATGGATGGAGAGACGAAAGATATGTGATAAAGCAAGTGTATAGCAAAATGTTCATTGTGCAGTCTAACCTTTTTTTTCTGCATTGGGTCTTCATTGCTGAATGCGGGCTTCCTCTAGCTGCGGCGAGCGGGGGCTACTCTTCATGGCGGTGCACGGGCTTCTTATTGCGGTGGCTTCTCTTGTTGTGGAGCACGGGCTATAGGCACACGGGCTTCAGTAGTTCCAGCATGCAGGCTCAGTAGTTGGGGCACGCAGGCCCTAGAGCACACGGGCTTCAGTAGTTGTGGCACATGGGCTCAGTAGTTGGGGCACATGGGCTCAATAGTTGCGGCTTGCGGGCTCTAGAGCACAGGCTCAGAAATTGTGACTCATGGGCTTAGTTGCTCCGCGGCATGTGGGATCTTCTCAGACCAGAGACTGAACCTGTATCACTGCATTGGCAGGCAGATTCTTAACCACTGCGCTACCAGGGAAGTCCCCATTGTGCAGTCTAGGTGATGGGTGTATGGGTGTTCACAGTAAAGTTCTTGCAACTTTTCTGTATGTTTGAAATTTTTCATTAAAAAATGGTGAGGAAAACTCAAAGACATAGTACATTAAAAAAAAAGATTAAAATGCTGCACATAAGGATTTTTAACTGGATTTTCCCTAAACATAGGTGTGTGCAGGGACAGTGAAGAGAGAAACAATGTTCCTTGATAAGTATTTCCGGGAGAAACTTTTGAGCTAGTGAGCTAAACTTTTTTTAACTTTCTCTCCAGCCTTTTGGCACTCCTTTCTTCCTGCCTGTATTTTCTGTCTTTCTCATATTCCCCGCCACTCAGGGTCAGGTTTGTGATTGACACAACCTTATTATTTTATCGTTTGTTACAACCTGGGTCATTCACTTTTCAAGCAGTCCACGTGTCACCATCCAACTCTGCTCCAGCCAGATACTAAGTCCTCAGAGCTGGTGTAAGAACACGACCCACTGTGCAGATCTGCACCTGAGCTGGGCAGTGCTGGGTTCCAGTGGGCAGAATTATCTCACAGTTTGGAGCCCTGGGACATAGGCTCTTCAGTGCTATGACCGAGACAAGCTGGTCACCCTGGCATTGGCAGTTGCCAACTCACATTCACAAGAGTTCAAGTTTATTTTCTAAAACTATGATAGTGAATTCAATAGATTTTACATTCTACTTAGTACATAATTGTCTTTATTTGTAAATATCTGATAATGTTTAAATCAAATTCCACAGATAAAATGCTCTGAAACACTATGTCTCTTAACAAAAATTGGCTGAAAGCCCACATATATTTATTATATAGTTCATGGGAACTACATACGTATAAATGAAGCAAAACTCATTTGGGCTGACCTCCAGCCTGTGACCTTCACTGATGGGAGGTCCCGGGCACTCACCAGGATACCTCAGGGTATGGACCAAGACACTTCCCTTGGATTGCTACACTGTCTTTCTGAATGTCTCTGCTGAGAAAGGAACTGTACCTTTCCTTTGATTGGTATTTTTCTGTGAATTAAGGTAGTGATACTGACCTATACAAACCACATATAAAAAGCATTCTCTTGTCTTTACAAACTCAGACAGCTACCTACGTGTATTGTAAATACTCAGTAGTCACCTGGATGACAAAATTCACTGTAAGTAGATAATGGATCTTACCACTAAATTCCCATTTAAACCATAAGCCTGCCATCTCAGGAAAAAGAATCACTAATTCCACAATAATATAGGCAATTTTTCTGTAGATTATGGAAACAAGTATTGCTCATTTTTAAATATATGGTCTCCTGACTTTAAATAACAGAAGTGAAGTAAATACTTTGAAGTAATTTGTAGGGGCTACTATACTTCCCAAGCCTGGATGACATAATGGTTTTTTTCCAGTAGAAATTCCAGTAAAATTCTCATGTGTAGAGGATGTAAGGCAAGTCCCAAAATACCTGAATGTCTGGAATGCCCAAGACATTCCCCTGCCCTGACTCATTTTACACAGAACAATAGGATCATGATGTAAATGAGAATCGCAAACACTTTGCTTGTAGTTCTCCTAAGGAACCTGCCACATCTGATTTCTCACTCATCACACCCTAAGCATGTGATATTCCTTTGTGCCCGAGTTTTGCACATGCTGTGCCCTCTGCCTAGAAAGACTGTCCACCCTTAATCTGTTTTGCAAATCCTCAGTCATCCTTAAAGAAAACATGCATGTCACCTCCTCTGTGAAGCCTACCCTGGCTCATACAAACAGAATTAGGTCATTCTCCTCTGTTCCTCTATACTTTCTTGATCATACAGCTATTATAACACATATACAACACTCTAATTATTTGTTTATATCTCTCTCTACAGTAAACTCTGAGTCCACAAACATGTCCTACTTACTATTTTGTCCCCGATAATAACGTGGTACGAGGAACACATGATGGTTGGGAGACTGTAGGAACCAATGATACTCTGATTCCACAATTATAAACTTTAAGAGCATGGGCACAGCTTATTCCTACTCATTTCTTCCATCGTCCGAGGTAGAATTCATTTTCTTGCACATAGTAGGCAAAAAAAAAAAAAAAGTTGAAAGAGATGTCGTAGCGTTAACTATGACTGCAAAATTGGCAAAATCTTGTTTTCAACTTCTCCTACACTATTTTAATCCAAATTGTATAGTATTTTCACACCAAAAACAAAAGAATGGTCTTCACTAAAAAAGTTTCCAGATTTATATAAAAGATAAGAGGAGACTAAAATCCAGACCACTGACGGCTTTAGAAGTCCCACACTCTGTCCCGTCATATTAGAGGTACACAGATTTTCGGGACCACAGAAGCCATTTTCCCACCCACATCTCTGGAGAATGTGAGCTGGAGGTGAAGGCTGTTTATACATCGTCTCTTCTCCACATCTTGACCTCTTTTTTTTTTTTTTTTTTTCTATCCGCAAGGTGTAGAGCCAAGGTCATAAACTGGCAGTCCACCCACAAACCTGTTTTGCTCACATGGTATTTTTGTGTTTTTAAGTTAGCTGCCAAGATGAAAATTCACATTACCAGCCTCTCTTGGAAAATCCCATCTGGACAATTCTTTTTTTTTAAATTTTTTTTTAACATCTTTATCAGAGTATAATTGCTTTACAATGGTGTGTTAGTTTCTGCTGTATAACAAAGTGAATCAGTTATACATATGTTCCCATATCTCCTCCCTCTTGCGTCTCCCTCCCACCCTCCCTATCCCACCCCTCTAGGTGGTCACAAAGCACCGAGCTGATCTCCCTGTGCTATGTGGCTGCTTCCCACTAGCTATCTATTTTACATTTGCTAGTGTATATATGTCCATGCCACTCTCTCACTTCGTCCCAGCTTACCCTTCCCCCTCCCCATGTCCTCAAGTCCATTCTCTACGTCTGCATCTTTATTCCTGTCCTGCCTCTAGGTTCTTCTGGACGATTCTTGACCTCTCATTCCCACGTGGCAGTGATCAGCTGTGCTGAGTAATAAGGGTCCCCATTAATGGGGCTTCACTCACTTGCTTTATCTTCCAGAAGCATCAGAGCATGTGTCTCCTGGTGTAGAGGAAACCACAGGCCAACACCATACAGCAAACCTAGGGTTGAATACCAACCCAGAGGCAAGGCTTTGCTTGGTCATCCTTGTTCCTCTCCCAGACCCTATGCGGAACTTGTACAAGTCATGGCCCTCCTGGGGCCCCAATTTCCTCATAAACCACCTGAGAGTACATCCCACTGGACTTTGAGATTATAACGGCTACTAAATTCCATTTTCCCTTAAGCTTATTTGAATTAGATTTTCTGTCACTCATCATCAGGAGTCCTCTTTTATGACCCATTCTCCCAGTGAACAGGTTAGAAAGATCTGAGACATCTTTAACTCTCTGTTTTCCTCTCTAACATTCGATTCATGACCAAACCTAGTGAATCCCATTTCCATAATAGTCACCATACCCCTCATCTCCTCATGCTCCAAGCTAATATCCTCATCTGCCTTTTGAAAGGCTATTGCAATAGCCTTCTAACTGGTGTCCCAGCCTGCAGACTCTACCCACTCCACTCACTTATATACCACTGTTAGACCTATTTTCCTGCAGAATAAGTCTCATTATGTAATTTCCCTCTTTACAGTTTCCATGGGTACCCATTGCTTCCAAAATAAGAAACAAAAATCCTGTATTAGTTTGGTAGGGCTGCCATGACAAAGTACTACAGACTGAGTGGCTTAAACCACAGAAATTTATTTTCTCACATTTCTGGAGCCTGGAAATACAGGATCAGAGTGCCTGCAGGGTTGGTTTCTTCTGTGGCCTCTTTTCTTGTCTTGTAAATGGCCATCTTCTCCCTGTATTTTGATATGGTCCTCTCTCTGTGGATGTCTGTGTCCTAATCTCTTCTTCTTACTTCCTGAGGTAAGATTGTATTGCTATAAATTTTCCTCTTAGAACTGCTTTTGCTGCATCCCATAGGTTTTGGATCGTCATTTTTCTTTTTCATTTGTCTCTAGGTATTTTTTGATTTCCTCAGTGATCCATTGGTTGTTTAGTAACATGTGCTTAGCCTCCACATGTTTGTGTTTTTTACAGTTTTTTTCTTGTAGTTGATTTCTAATCTCATAGTGTTGTAGTCAGAAAAGACACTTGATATGAATTGAATTTTCTTAAATTTACCGAGGCTTCCTTTGTGGTCCAGCATGTGATCTATCCTGGAGAATGTTCCATGTGCACTTGAAAAGAATGTGTATTCTGCTGCTTTCAGATGCAATTCTCTATAAATATCAATTAAGGCCATCTGGTCTTATGTGTCATTTAAGACCTGTGTTTCCTTATTGATTTTCTGTCTGGATGATCTGTCCATTGACGTAAGTGGGGTGTTAAAGTCCCCCACTATTATTATTGTTACTGGTGATTTCTCTTTTTATGGCTGTTAACATTTGCCTTATATATTGAGGTGCTCCTCTTCTTACAAGGACACCAGTCATATTGGATTAGGGCCCACCCTAGTGACCTCATTTTAACTTAATTACCTCTTTAAAAATCCTATCCCCAAACACAGTCACATTCTGAGCTATTGGGAGCTAGGTCTTCAATGTATGGATTTTGGGGGGGACACAATTCAGCCCATAACAATTCCTCATTCAGATTTCTTTACATGGCTCCAGATCAACATTTTCAACGCTATGAACCTTGTTTCCTACTCCTATTCACGTACTAAGCTCTACAAAATTGTTCTTAGTCCCTGAGAGAGTCTCAAATTTCCTGTCTCTGGACCATTGCCATTCTACCCCACCTCTTATCTCTGTCCATCAGAACCCTTCCTGTCCTCCCAATTCATGTACAAATGCCATCTCCTCTAAGTGTTCCTGTTTTCTGACAGGGAAGTTGGTCTCTCACTCCTCTTGAGCAAACACCAGTTGTTTAGTCCACATCCCTACGTTCCTTTACCTCACCCTTGTCTTAGGAATACAGCTTCTCTCCCACTCATTAGGTCTGGCAGAGCTTCCAAGTAGAGAACCCCTGGCAACAGGTGTGGTCATGTGACCCAAGCTCAACCAATCAGATTCTATCTCCCGTAGGATTTTCTCCCCAGTGGAAACACACAGACAGAAGGTAGTTGGAGCTGAATCACTTGATCATGGCATGCTCAATGGTTCTTGAGTTCCTCCTGTTGCATTCACCAGTTCAGCCCCAGTTCCTGTCATTCTCAAAGCATCTATTGAGCTCTTTTTTTCTATGCAGTGAGGTACCCAGAATCCTTCTAATAAAACCATTATTTTTCTCTCTTAAGTTAGCCAGTGTTCACTTCTTTCATGTTCAACCAAACATCCCTATCGATACAGTTGAATCCCCGGAGCACAAAGCTTATACATCTCATAATACACCCTATTTCTGCCTTGTATGAAATAGCTGCCACGTTTTCCCCCACATTTCTTTCCCCTTTTCTCTTCTCCACATTCAAGCAGATAATCCATTCTGTGTTCATTGACTTACAGGGATATGAGAGAGCAGAAAAGGGAAAGAAAAAGAAGTTTCCCAGTGTAATGGCAGAAATGGCTGACAGCAAAGACAAAAGGTTTGAAAGCAAACATTACCTGTCATAGTAGGATTCCCCACCCCACCTACCCCGTCTTCCCAGATCAGAGGGTTCTCAGGGCTAGAAGTAAAAGGAAAGATGGCAAGGGGAGAAAATGAGGAGAATCAAAATGTCAATTGCTTCTAGAGAGAAGGGGCACTTTGTCCTGTGTCCCACATAGATCTTTGGGGACACATAGTAAGACCCCCATAAAGAAAATGAATGAATGGTGCATGTCTTAGTCTTTTGAGGCTGCTATAACGAAATGTCATAGACTGGGTGGCTTATAAACGATAGAAATTTATTGCTGACAGCTCTGGAAGGTGGGATGTCCAAGTTTAAAGTGCTGGTAGGTTTAATATCTGGTGAGAGCCCAACCTCCTGTGTCCTCACGTGGCAGCAGGGGCGAGGGATCTCTCAGGGGTCTCTTTTATAAGGGCAATAATCCCATTCATGAGGACTCTTCCCTCATGACCTAATCACCTCCCAAAGGCCCTACCTCCTAATACCATCACCTCAGGCGTTAGGATTTCAACATATGAATTTGGGGGGGACACAAACAGTCAGACCGTAGCAGTGTGTTTAAGCATGCTGGGAAGAGGCACACAGATCACCATGCAACCCAGAAGGCCTAGAGGTAGAAGAGAGAATCAAAATGTCCTGAAGGGACCACGCAGAGCAAATGAGTATGTCCCTGTGGCTGCCTGCGTGAACTGATAACACAGAACCACGGGGCTTGTGGTTGTTTTTATCTGCTGACAAATGACACTGAGGACCATAACAGCACCCCCTCCTGGTGTTTTAGGATTATGTAAGCCCTGAGAATTAGTTGTGACCCAAAAAATGGTGGGACTCCCACTGAGTTTATTCCAACTTGGTAAAAAGTAGGCTCAAAACAGAAATTAAGTTAAGGAGAAATATAGAAAGAAATTGTCCTTTCTTCGCTGAGCTGAATGCAAAGATTTATACCCCTAACACACTTATTTCTGTACCAGTCTGATCCTTCCTGCTAGCCTATAACAGAACAAGCACTGCAGCTCTCTTACCTTTGTATCCCCTGCAACTGCTGTCTCAGTAACTTCCCCAAAGTAGATACTCAATAAATACGTTTTTAAGCTGAATTGAACTGAATCAAGTACAGATTCGGAAGTGTACAGCAGGGTTGAATTGCCAATGGCAACAAGACAGTTATTCTTGATTTATGGGAAGGGCCCTGGACGTTTTTCATATTTTCATGAGAAAATGAAAGAGTTGCATCAGTGGTCTGGAAACATCGATGGAATTTGCTTCTCTGGCACAGAGAAGGTTGTTTGACCCCAGTGATTAGAAGGAGTTGGCAGGGTCTCTCACTCATGGTCAAAGAGTACTTGCATTTTTGCAAAATTGAACCACAGAATTTTAGAACTGGAAGGGATATTAACTGAGTGAGCCAACACCCTCTCTTTTAAGTGGGAAAAAACTGAAGCCCAGAGATATGTGGCTTTTGACTCAAAGTAACAGAGTCAACGTGAGAGCCAGAGCAGGAATCTGCCCCCTCCTTCTCCCCATTTCCCATCCAGCTGAGACTCCGTAGCCTGCCCCTTCACCCAGGCTCTTGCAGACCCTCAACTCTCTTGCTCCAGTGTCTCCGTAGTTCACTCTCCCCAACTACCTGGAAACACCTCAGCTTGGATCAAGCCAAGGTTCTTGAGCTCTTTGTGTACCTGAGCTGCCAAGCTCTGCTTGAGAACATCAGACAACCTCACAGATTGGCGCCAACATAGATTCATGACTGCCAGGCCCTACCGGGCCCTAAGAGCTGCCAGCAACCTGTGAATCCTTCCCTGATCCACTCTCACAGTCTCCACTCTAGTTATTTCACAATGTTTCGACCCTCCTCAAACTTCGGACCCCACTACACCTCCCCTTTACACTCAATCCTACTAAAATGAATTCCTCTAATGGGAAAGCCCTTGATCCCTGTATGGTTAGGTCATTAAAGGTGGCCGTTCTCTTGCTCTCTCTACATCCCCTGCTCAACCAGTCCCAGCTGCACTCACATGACTACCCAGTCCTCTTAATTATAGGGCTTAATTAGTCTTTGGTAACTGGTGAGCCCACCTGACGTCAGTAACCCCCAATCAATGGTAGCTTCTGCTCCCCCGAATGTCCTGCCCACCGTCTGCTGCACACGGTGGGGTGTCGCTCCAGGACCCTTTGTGTAAGATCCCCTGTGCAATAAACCATTGATGTCTCTGTCGCTGTCTCCAGGCTCTTTCTTCGGTCTTGAGTCTTGGCAGCTACAAGGCTTGCAGGACTGTGGGGTGCAGCCCAACAGTCTCCCACCACCAAACCCACATAAGCATCCACACCCTTCCTTCCCCCCCCTCCGCCGTCCCCCCCACGGCAGTCTGAAGTCAATCCCTCCACCCACTCAAAGAACGCGTTCCTTGCTTTGTCCCGTCTCTGCTCCGTTTCTCACTTCTTTTTCTGAACTGCTTCCTTATCGTCGGCACGTGAGTAGATGCACACAGGTGGTTCCTTTATCTGAAAATCAAACTTCCTCAGCCCCTGTTCCCCGTGTTCTTTTCCCACAACCATCTCACTTCTCCCTTCCTGAGTTATCCTCACTCATCGCCTCACTTACCAGCACCGTCTGGCTGTTACTCATCAACTATGACTGTCCTCACCGGGGACATCCTCGATGACAAGTCCGCCAGAGCATCTCAGCCCGTCCCGGACGGCATGGTGCTGCCCACCTGTCCTCCCCTGCTGGAAGAGCCTCTTGATTCCTGTGACGGCCCATTCCTCTGCTTGTCACACGTCTCGAGCCACATCTTGTCAGTCTCTTTTTCAAGTTATGTTTTCTGTGTCCGTTCCTTGGGGGTACTAGGCTATCTTCTCCAGGCACCCTTAACGTCGTACTGAGGCAATTTTATCTACTTCCTTGACTCCAAGTGTAATCTAGGTCGAGGACTCCCAAATCTGTGTCTGTCAGACCAGACCTAGCTTCTGAGCACTGGATCCATGATTCACCCAGACACCTCCGTGTGGCATCTCCAAGGCAGCGTGCTTGAAGCGAGACTCATTTATGTTCATTCTCCCCTCCCCCCTCAACCAAAACCTGCCTTGTCCTCCTGCTGAAAGGCAGTACCATCCACCCAGCCATCACCCCGAGCTCGTCCTGCTTCCTCTTGACTTCCAGATTCAATCACTGAATGCTCTCACGCCCACTCTCTCGGTATTCCTCAAATAGCCTACCTCTGGAGAGAGAACTGTAAGGAAGTGGTCGCACTTGCAGCCGGAGGAAGTAGGTTCAAACCCCACATCTACCACCTACTTATGAAACGAACTTAGCCTCTCTGTAAGCCTCCTAGATTCTTCATTTAGAAAATGTGGGTGTTAATAATGGACCTTCCTCGTGGGGAGGCTCTGAGGGTTAAACGAGATGGCAGTGGCGCTCATCATAGCCCTCGCTGCCACACTCCAGGGCCGGCCATGCCCCATGTCTCTTCCCTGGCTTATCCTGACATTCTTCCTGTCTGGGATGTTATCCCCTCCTCCAACTGTTACAAAAGGATCATGTGAAACAAAATTTGATCTGGTCACTTTCCTACTAACAACTTCACGGTGGCTTCCCATGGCTCTTAAATTTCAAATTTCTGAACATGACTTCCAAGGTCCTGGCCGGGAACACGCCTTCCTTCCCTCCACCTCAGACCCTCAGCTGCATCGGCTGTGCCAGCTCCTCCTGAGCCTTCAGTTCTCAGCTTCGCATCACTTGCTCCAGGAAGACAGGCTTTCTCCTCCGAGTCTGAGAATTCCCCGCCCTGTCCTCGCCCCCAAAACTCCCCAGCTGAGTTTGTCGTTGCATATTTGTGTTTTTTGTTGCAGATTATGAGTTCTGCTCTCTTTTACATTTATGGCTTTTTTCTGTTTGTTTTTATTGCCTCCACACTAGAGTAGGAGGTCTTTGGGAGCAGGGACCTCATCTGATTCACTGCTGGATCCCAAGAACCTAGAAGAGTGCCTGGCATACAGGACTATCTCCAGAAATATTTGTTCAATGAACTAAAGGATGCCAAGGCTCTCATTTTCTCACCACAGATGTCAGCTTTTTAGGTAGCAGAAAACATTACAATTCATTTTGGAAATTGGACACCCAGCAAATCTCCTTAAAATAACATAATCTGTTCTTGTTCAGAGACCTCTCACCTTGAGAAACCTTGTATAATCTTCCTAGATGACTTCTATATGCTCCATCCTCTCTGCTGTAATACATCTTCATGGAAAAGGCTCCAGAGGCCCTTAATCTTGAAGAAACCTTAGCTCTTCTTTTTATGGAAAGATTTCTTATATGAGAAAAGCCTGTGGGCTCCTTTAGCACAAAATAATGACCTTAATTACATTTGACAACCCTTTCTACTTAAAATTATGTATGAGATTCAACTGAGTAGTTAGTAAATTAATGACAGCTTTAACTTGAAATGGTCCTTCCTTCCTAATGCTTTTGCTGAAATGGCTTGGTATATGACACAGCCTTCGTTGGTTTTAAAAAGTAGAGAGTTTCTTCCATTTTAAAATGTTCTTTTAAAATTTCTTTCCTTAGGCTAGAACAGATGAGAGTCCAAAAGGGCACGTGTCACTAATTATTATGATTAAGGATTTATTCTTTTCATATTAATGTTTGGGCATCTCTTTGTCACCCAGTTCTGTTCTCTTTTCTTCTCCCCCTCTTTTCTCTTCCTTCCCTCTTCTGAAGGGAAAATAAAAGGGCAGAATAAGAAAGACATAAGTGTACAATATATACATATATACAGATGTGGAGGGAGAGGGAATCTCACAATATATTCATATATGGAGAAAAAAGGGTTTACATATATATGTATGTAATCTATTAATAAATATATGTATATTTGTGTGTTTATATGTCTATGTATATATAAATACTTAGTGTGTCCCAACGTGTTTATTAATTAAGTTCCAAGGTCATCTTCATAAATGTGTAAAATTTCTGTAGATGAATATGAATATATGGATGTATATGTATACACATATATGCATATTATGTATATTACATAGTATATACATGCAGTATGTACAATATATGTAAATTAATATACATATTAAAATATACATCCTGTACGCATGAATGCATATATGTACATGTATACATATATTCTATATGTATGTACATATAAATATATGTGTATACTGTGTATAAATACATAATGCATGTGTGTTACATATGTATATTATGTACACATAATCTGAATATATATCCATATGTTCATATGAATCTAAGAAAATTTTACCCATTTGTGAAGGTGACCCTGGAAATTAATAAGCATGTTAGGAAGTACTAAGTATTTATGTCCCTTATAAAACCACACCACCATACATATTAGTTTGAATTTTTAATGCTTAGTAATCTCCAATCTTTTGGGAAATGTTGGTAACCCTTTTGTGTGGTCTAAATTTGATACATTTCCTTTCTCCCAAAAACTGTCCTCTTGAGCCAAAGTTAAATTCAGTTCGCTCTAGATTTGAGGATCATTCTTTGAGACCACCTGAAAAACCTAGAGGCCCCTGAGAATGTTGCGCAGACAGGCCCAGACATCCTAGTGAGGGGCCATCCTGTCCTTGCCTTGTATACTCTCCACCTGTCCCAGACGGATCTCCATGCGGCCACCACTCTGCGTCCTTGTCCCAGAGAACAGGTGACCTTTCCAGAAGAAGCTAAGGCCCTCTTTATTTACCACTGTTGCAAGAAGAAATGGAGGGACTTCCCTGCTGGTCCAGTGGTTAAGACTCCAAGCTTCCAATGCAGGGGGCACAGGTTCCATCCCTGGTTGGGGAACTAAGATCCTGCATGCCACACAGTGCAGCCAAAAAAAAAAAAGAAATGGAGGTGCAGACATCTTATTCTCCCACTTGCCAATGCGTGACAGTGTCCCCGCTGCCCCCCATCTGCTGGAAGGGCTACCCTCCCTCTGAGAATTCAGCCCACCAGCAAGGAGGGTGGAATTTTCAAGTGTGTCTCTGAACCAAAAGACCTGAGTTTCTACTGAATTTTATTAATTAGCTGTGCATTCCAGGGCACATCACTTTCCTTCTCTGAACCTCTGTTCCCCTCAGTCAACTAAGGGATTTGGACTCAATTATCTCTAAGGTTCTTTTTAACTCTACTGCTCTGTTCTGAGTTGCCGTTCATAAATGTGGAAATATAAGGCTACTGTCCTTCTAGTTTCTAATCGATGTAGTAAAAATGTTTGACCAGTTTAATTAAAGTTAAGTAACTTTTGTACTGAATACAAAATTAGGAGTATTCAAAATACAAAATAATTGGAAGCTGGTAAAAGTAGCTTCAGCAGTAGTTGGCGCTATGAAAAGGGAGGATCTTGAAGCTTAATATTCCTCTACTAATGAGATCTTAAGTGGAGGAAAAGGAAGCCAGGAGTGCGGTTTGGAAAACAGCTTTTCTCACTTTAGGAGTTCTGGAAGCAACAGAAATTACTATAACCTCACATTCCTGGCACACTGTCTGATTGTTAGGACAGGCATATAAAAAAAGTCCAGGGGAGACTCGGCGGTGGCGGAGGGGGTATTATGGAAGACTCTCGATTTGGTATTTATAGATGTATATTTGACTTCATTAAACCATGTGCTATCTTTGAATTCAGGGGAAAAAGTTAAATAAAATTATGAAATAATAAGTAAAAATTACTGATAAAATTAATTACCATAGTCAATTTTGATCACATTCCTACAGGGTTTATTTTGCTCATGTGAGAACTACCTAGCATAATCCCACATCTCTTCTCCCCTGTCCACCAGGAAGGAAAAAAAGATCTGAGAGTGAGACATAATTAAATGAAATCACAGGGCTTAAAGCGTAATATTCCTCTACTAATGAGGAATCTAAGAGGGGAAAGGCATCATCATTTTCTCAGTGTCTCCCCTGCATTCCCTTCAAAGTGCTCGTTTCGTGGAATCTTGCATCTCCCAAGCACTGGGTTGAGAAAACCATTCTCTTACCAAGGCAGGGAACAGGAGTTGTTGCCTGAGTGAAAGAAGGGTCAGCATGACAAACAAAAGCATAATCGAAATTCACTAACTAGTCTTTCAAAGAGAACCTTAAACAAATTTTCCCTCTACTACATCATTTTTGCTGATTTTAATTAATAATTGGCAATTTTGCTTGCCACTAACTATATTAAAATGGGAGGGGGATGCAGAAGGACCGTACCAAAGTTAATAGCCCTAATATCTCTATTACCTGGTGTAAGAGAAGTACTAGTTATCCCCAGCATCTGTTTTACCCACCTGCTATAACAGGGATCAGCTTGTGGGCCAAATCCAGCCAACCACCTGTTCTTGTAAATAAAGTTTTATTGGAACACAGCCATAAACATTCATACGTGTATTGTCTGTGGCTGCTTTCACACTGCAACATCAGAGTTAAATAGTTGAGACAGAGATCATGTAGCTCAGAAAGCCTGAAATATTTACTATCTGGCCCTTTACAGAAAAAGAATTTTGCCAACCCTTGTTCTGTAACACTAGAACATGCAGCGTTAAGCTCGCTTCGTGGCCGCCCGGAATAGAGACTTTATTTTTCTACCTCCCTGCAGTTGTGTCATGTGTCTAAGGTTTGCAATAAGATGTAAGCACAAGCTGGGCACAATTTCATCTTGAACCATGAGAAAAGCTTGAACACAGAGGCCCTGCACGGCAGAGCAACAGGATGGGAAGGACCTGGTTCTGACACCATGGGACAGTATTCCGGGCTTGGACATTCCGCCCAGATTTCCAAATGAGAGGGAAATAAATTCTTATTTTGGGTTTCTGTCTCAACTAAATCTAATCCTAATATATGGGGGTATGACTGTTTTTAACATAAAGTATAGCTAAAGCTAAAAATGTTTTTATTTATCTTTAATTGAAGTATAGTTGATTTACAATGTTGTGTTAGTTTCTGGTGTATAGCAGAGTGATTCAGTTATACATATATACATATTCTTTTTCATATTCTTTTCCATTATGGTTTGTTACAGGATATTGACTATGTTTCCCTGTGCCATAGAGTCAGGCCTTGTTGTTTATCCATCTTAGATATAATAGTTTGCATCTGCTAATCCCAAACTCCTAATTTAGCCCTCCCCCACCCCCTGACCCCTTGGTTACCATTAAGTTTGTTTTCTATGTCTGTGAGTGAGTCTGGGTTTTTTTTTAACTTATTTTTTTATTGAAGTATAGTTGATTTACGGTGTTGTGTTAGTTTCTGGTGTACAGCAAAGCGATTCAGTTATACATGTGTATACATATTCTGTTTCATATTAAAAAGATTTTTAAAATGTATCTTCCTCTAACAGAAACACATGGATCTGCATTCAAGCCAGGAGAGATGATACTAGAACGTCTTAAAATAATTTCGAATAAATGACCTGTAGACAATTCAGTAAGAGCATCACTACAGACAGCTAGAGGTGCCCATTGTTGGCATCTAAAGTTTTATTTTTATAAGCTATAATTTCTCAGTTTATCATTCTTGTCCTTAATTGGGTAAGGACAGGATGTTACTGTTTGTCATTATAATAACTATTAAACAAAGTTGTCACCCCCTAAGTAATTGAGAATGTCAGATTCAAAAATGTGGGCTTTTGAATCTGTGTTACCACAAATTAACAAGCACTGTGGTGGGCAATCAAGGACATATTGGCTACAATTCGACTTTTCCCTCCTGCACTTTTTTTCCTTTGTGTCTTCGTTGTTCAGCGGTAAAACTGTTCATCACCACAGGCGAGAAGGCTGTGCCTGGTGACACAGCCGGTGCGTGGCCCATGTTTTAACAAAATGCCTTTTTATTAATTTAATTAGCGCCTATGATCACAGACTGGTGATGCAAGAGCTAGACGCTGGAGCATGAACTCTACAGCATCACCCCACTGCCACGGTAGATGTCTCTCTGGGACTCATTCACCTCCATCTTCTTACAGTGAAAACTCACTTGTCATTTATTCCTGTTGTCACCTCTTGGCCTTACTACTCTCTCTCATGGATTAAAAAATGAAAATAAGAGCCTTTCTAAAATGGGGCAATTTATCTACATTTCTTTTTATTCGATGAGAAAATGTCTGAGAATTAGAGAGTACTCGGGAACATAAAGGTTTATTATTTTTTTATTGGCCAAAGTTGCTTTACAATATTGTGTTAGTTTATACTACAGCAAGTTCTCATTAGTTACGAACATAAAGGCTTAAAGTAGAACCATGGGAATTGGGACCGTGGACAATACCACGACAATTGCCTTTTTGTTTTTTTGAGGGTGATTTTGTTTTTCGTAATGATGCAACATTGGACAAAGGATGTGTATGTTTGATATAGCAGTTGCCTACAGATACCTAGTATCACCATCTACCTACAGCACACACTGTAAGAAGGTAACGGATGACCCAAAACACCCTGTGACAGAGCATCCCAAGGGGATCATGTTGAATAGTCTACAGTAAATCAAAGCAAGGATCATGAAGCCAAACTTGATGAAGCTTCCCAAGCTCATGAAAGGGATCCCAGCAGTACAAAAGGAACTGTCCAGGATTAAAGTACAAAATAATTCATATATTATAGCTGAAGAGCTTATCTGTGACGGAACCCATCCGAGATTCGGGTGGGACCATTGTAACAGCCCTCACTCTCTGGAAGAGGAAACTGAGGCCCAGAGAAGTAAAGCGTTTTGTCCAAAATTGTGGGAAAATCTGGATTCGTTAGAAAGCAAGTCCTTGACTTCTGATACAGAGCTCTTCCCACAAATTGGGCATAGTCTTCTAGCCTCAAGTCTTATAACCGTTTGAGGAAATACGACACTGAGCTTGACTAGGGTTGTGTGACGGGTTTTCACACCACAGAGAATGTTTCCAGAGAACATGGACCTCCTCCTTTCATGGCACGTGGACAGAGTTAGGATATCCACAGCCACAGTGTGGGCATCGACGAAGTGGGCTTGGGGATTCACAGGTTTGCCGTTCAAAGGTTCAGCTATCCAAGGGCAATCAGAAAGGGCTATACATTTAGTGTTTGCTAATACAAGATTTTGAACGAAGTGCTCTGCCAGGAAAATCTCTTGGAGTGAGTCTGCGTTCACTTCAAGTGTCAGCCCATCATCACGCAGGACTCTGTTACTCTCTTACTGTACGTGAGAGCTCAGGAACAGTCCTTGAGTGATTTTTAGAAATTATTATTTTTTATAAATTTATTTATTTTATTTATTTTTGGCTCCGTTGGGTCTTCGTTGCTGCGCGGGCTTTCTCTAGTTGCGGAGAGCAGGGGCTACTCTTCGTTGCGGTGCGTGGGCTTCTCATTGCAGTGGCTTCTCTTGTTGTAGAGCACGGGCTCTAGGCATGCGGGCTTCAGTAGTTGTGGCACTAGGGCTCAGTGGTTGTGGCTTGCAGGCTCTAGAGCACAGGCTCAGTAGTTGTGGTGCACGGGCTTAGTTGCTCTGCGGCATGTGGGATCTTCCCGGACCGGGTATTGAACCCATGTCCCCTGCATTGGCAGGTGGATTCTTAACCACCGCGCCACCAGGGAAATGCAGAAATTATTTTCATTGTGGAAAATTGCTCTTTAGAGTGATAGAAAGTCAGTTCAAAATGACTCAGGCTGAAAAATGGGAGAAATGATGTATCCTCATAACTGAAAATCTAGGGTATAATAGCTTCGGACAGAGCTAGATTTCGATGTTGAAAGATGTCATTAAGAATCTGTTTCCATCTTTCCACTTTGCTTTCTTCTGTAGTGGCCTCCTTCCCCAGCAGTCTCTGTGTTTGTAATGATGAAGAGGCTGTCACCAGCTACTAACTTACATCCTGCTAACTTAGGGACCCCAGAGGAGTTACTGTCACTCGCTCTTTGGGGCATGTGTCCACTCCTGGGATTGGAGCATGGGTCAGACTACTTGAGCCTTGTGAACCAGCATTAGTAGACATGGGTGTGGTGGGGAACTCCCAGTGGGACTCCGGAAAATGTTTAATGATGAGCTCTGGAGGTGGGAGGTGGGGTCTTCATGTGTAATGTTTGCCAATTTCCATGGTGTAAACACTCTCACCAGGGCAGATTTCAAGCTACCAGTGTGGTCCCTGAACACAGAGTTAAGGAAGAGAAATGCAGTACATAATATTTCTACCACAGAGGTAAAATAAAAATAAGTAACCTCAAGACCATCAGTAATAATAAAATGTCCTTAAATAGTTAGGAAGTGATGAGTTTTGAGCATGCATGACCTTTGTTTTTAATAGAGTTTATTTAATCATAAGGTTATAGAATTTAGTGTTAAATAGTGACAGCATGTGACAACGGACTAGCCCAATTCCTGAAAGTTTAACGACATTGGTGTGCCAGCCCTAACACACCAATGCAAATGCCCCAAAAAGAGAAGCTTTCTGTTACCAGAATAAGGGAGAACGGATGCTAAGCGGGTAAGAAGGACGCATGTCTCTTATAAATGAGAGGTAAGATTTCAAGTGAAAGTTGAAAATTGGCTCTACTGGAGCTTGAGGATATGCAAAAGAAAATTTTCAGTTCTTGCCAGAAACACATTTTGAGAGAAAATCTTGGAGAATGAGGGAGACACAGAGATTTCGTGTCTGTTTTCCCTCATAATATCAGGAGGTAATAGGTCTTGAGTCCTGCAGCCTCAGTCCTAAGGGTTGGTGGTTTGGTACAGGACAGCACCAGGGGCCAGACCTAAGACCCTGAAGAGTTGCAGAGATGGGGTTGGCTGGGCGGGAAGGCGCAGCTGGAGAAAGAGCTTCTCAGTATAATGCTCCCACCTATATCCTCCATAAAAGTTGATAATAATAACTGAATAATGCAGGAAAGTCCTTTGTAAATTGAGAAGAGTCTGGATTGTAATTTTTTGGAAAGAACCGAAGTTACTTTTCACATCCATATGACAAACATCCTCTCTAAAGCCGGTCCTTACTAACCCAGAATACATTGATCTCACCTCTCTGAACTTCTGTAATACTTAACTATGATACAGTCTACCCTGTGATTAGATACTCTCTCGTTTTGTTATAAAAATCATTGTGGGAGAAATCTTTATCCCACCAAGCGTATTATTGCCTCCTTAATATTTATTTTTATCGCCAGCAATGCTAGGCATGGGATTAAACACATAGAATGTGTTTAATAAAAGTGTGGTGATGCGAAAACTGGACTGTCTACTAAATGACTATTTATTAAAAGAACTTGTTTTATGAAAAGGCAACGGTGACTTTGGTAAACTGGGTAGTAAGTTATGTGTAAGTGGTGCTTCTGTACCCTTGAGGGTGCCTGACAAATTATTTATTCATTCTGAGATTTTATCAAAAATGCTAACTTGGGGGGCTTCCCTGGTGGCGCAGTGGTTGAGAGTCCGCCTGCAGGCGGACACAAATGTTGCTAGACCCCGCACATCCCAACCCACCCCCAGGGAAACACAATATTATTAATCATAGTCAAATTTCCCCGATATCCCAAAGACTGAGTGTGGTTTTGCATAGCTGACTTTCCAAAACAGTTGAACAACTACACCTTTAAATCAAAACTTTCAAATCATAATCGTTCTCATTTGACTGCTTTGCAAGAGGTAGTATATTAAGTTTATAAATATAATTTGATCCATTTCTTAATGACTTGGTGTCATCCTACAGTGAACATTCTTCACTGTGCTGTACTATTGTGGTTGATGGCACACCAACACAAAAATAAGTCTTGTTCATTGCCATTCAGTACCACAAACATTTGTGTATTTCCCTCTCCAAGCCAGACATGATGCTGAGTTCTAAAAATAGAGCCAATGAAGCCTGGGCCCTGTATCCAGGGTTGCTCATTCTGACTAGAGGAACTCGAGAGCAGGGAAGATGTACAATGAATGGTCACGGACAATTGGCCTTGGAAATGAGCAGGAACCAGATCAGGAGGGAGTTTGAACTTGACCCTGAAGTATTTTACACAGGGGACTAACTTGGTCAGGTTCAAAGGATCATCAGAAGAGCAGTGTGAAGAATGGACAAAGTAAATGCAAAACTGGAGATGAGACAAGTATGGAGAAATCTGCTCTAGTCCAAACAAGAAATGAGCTAAGGTAGAAACAGATTCAGAAGGTAGAACCAACAGGATCTGGTGTCTATCTTAACGGTGGAATAAAGAAGGAGGAGGAATTTCGGATGATTTCTAAGTCCCTTGCTATGGCAGCTAGGTAGATATGCCATTAGCCAAAATGGGAAATTCAGAAAGAAGAGGTTTGAGAGCAAATGAACTGAGTTTGGTTTTTCTTTTTATTATTATTGTTATTTTATTGAAGTATAGTTGATTTACAATGATTCAGGTGTACAGCAAAGTGATTCCGTTTTTTGCATATATATGTATATATATTCTTTTCCGTATCCTTTTCCATTATAGGTTATTACAAGATATTGAATATAGTTCCCTGTGCTCTACAGTAGGTCCTTGTTGTTTATCTATTTTATATGGAGTAGTGTATATCTGTGAATCCCAAATTCCCAATTTATTCCTCCCCCCCACCTTTCCCCTGTGGTAACCAGAAGTTTGTTTTCTATGTCTGTGAGTCTGTTTCTGTTTTGTAAATAAGTTCATTTGTATCATTTTTTTAGATTCCACATATAAGTGATATCATATGATATTTATCTTTCTCTAAGCTTGGTTTTTCATACATTTATTCGACAAATATTTATTGGCCACCCAGTACACGCCAGGCACCAGGTTAGCACTGTGGACACGTTAGTAAACAAAAGAAGACATAATCTCTGTCCTCTTGGAGCTTATGAGAGAGGATTAACTGAGTAATCACGTGAAGATATTTATAACTACAAGTGTGATGAATGCAAGAAAGGAGAAGAACATGATGCTATGAGGGATTATCATTGGCAGTCTCACCTTTTCAGGGAGGTCAGAGCAGCTTCCTGAGGAGTCCTTGTTAGAGTCAAGATATAGGCAGGGGCTTCCCTGGTGGCACAGTGGTTGAGAGTCCGCCTGCCGATGCAGGGGACACGGGTTCGTGCCCTGGTCTGGGAAGATCCCACATGCCGCGGAGCGGCTGGGCCCATGAGCCATGGCCGCTGGGCCTGCGCGTCCAGAGCTTGTGCTCCGCAATGGGAGAGGCCACAGCAGTGAGAGGCCCGCGTACCGCAAAAAAAAAAAAAAAAAAAAGATACAGGCAGGATGGGTAGGAGTTTGCTAAGTGAAGGAAGGAAGGAGGATGTTCACAGAGGAAGCAATGCCCAGGGGCTCTGGAGTGGGAGGGCGGTATTTTCAAGGAACTCAAAGACCAGTGTGACTGGAGCAGGGAGGGCAGGAGATAAAGCCAGAGAAGTGGATGGATGCCAGACCACGGAAGACCTTGGAAGCAGGCCTGGCGGTCAGCCAATCTGCTCCAATATGGCTGCACTGTCATTAGGGCAGTAACACACTTCTAGACCCGATGATACACAGCTCCTGCGCTGAGCCACCCTCATCCACCCCAAACCCAGTGCAGCTGCCCAGGCCCTCTTCTGGGCTTTGCCATGATCTAGCAGCCAAGAGCGTAATATCTGGCAGGATAGGGTAAGGAGGGCAGATTTTTTAAATGCTGCTCCAAGACTCTGGCATCTGTTCTGATGGTCGGTACTTGTGCGATATTGATTGTTAAATACTTAGACTCTTTTGAATATGATCCCTGCTTTTAGGCCATGTAAGAGGTTAGTGTTTATTCCAAGAATAACGGGATACCCTTGAAGATGGTAACGTGATCAGATACATGTTTTGAAAATACCACTCCAGTTACAGTGTGAATAACAGAGGCCCACACCAAGGCAGATGGACCAGTTAGTAGATTCTTTTTTTTTAATTGAAGTATAGTTGATTTAGAATGTTGTGTTAGTTTCAGGTGTACAGCAAAGTGATTCAGTTATACATACATATATATCTATTTTTTCAGATTCTTTTCCCTTATAGGTTATTAAGAAATGTTGAGTATAGTTCCCTGTGCTATACAGTAGGTCCTTATAGGTTATCTATTTTATATATAGTAGTGTGTATATGTTAATCCCAAACTCCTAATTCATCCCTCCCCCTAGTTCATAGACTCTTGTTCATCCTGCCTTCTGTTAGGGTGGTAACTGGGGTTGGGATGGAGAGAAAGAAACAGATTCAGGAGATAGAGAAGATATCCCAATCAAAATCCCAGCAGGCTTTCTTATAGAAATCCACAAGCTGATTCTAAAATCTGTAAGGAAACATAAAAGGTCTAACATAGCCAGGATGATTTTTAGAAAGAACAAGGTCGAAGGATTTACACTACCTGATTGCAAGTCTTCCTGTAAAGGCACATCAATTAATTCAGTGTGTATTAGCAGAAGGATAAACGTGGTTTTATAAATTGAAATGTTTTCTGAATTTCCTTTTGGGATTATTCACTGCTGGTATATAGAAATACAACTGATTTCTGCATGTTGATTTTATATCCTTAAAATTTGTCAAATTCGTTTGTTAGCTCTAAAACTTTTTTTGTGGATTCCTTAGGGTTTCTACATATAACATCATGCCATCTTTGAAGGGAGATAGCTTTACTTCTTTATTTCCAATTTGGAGGAATTTATTTCTTTGTATTGCCTGACTTCTCCAGCTAAAATTTCCAGTACTGTGTTGAATGGAAGTGGTGAGAGTGGGCATTCTTGTCTTGTTCCTGATCTTGGGAGAAAAGCTTTCAGTTTTTCACCATTAAGTATGTTAGCTGTGGGCTTTTAATATCTGGGCTTCATCCTGTTTATTGCTAGTTTATGGAGTGCATTTTTTTTTATCATGAAAGCGTACTGGAATTTATCAAATGCTTTTTCCACATCTTGTGTGCATGATGTGATGTACATGAGATGATCATGTGTTTTTTCCTTCATTCTATTAATGTGGTGTATTACATTGATTGATGTTCTTATGTTGAAATACTCTGACATTCCTGGGATAAATCCGACTGACCAACTGATTTTTGACAAAGGCCCCAAGGTAATTCAATGGGGAAAGGATAATTGTTCAATAAATGGTGCTCACAAAGTTGGATATGCTTGTGGAATAAAAAGAAACCTGATCCTAACCTCACACCATAATAAAAAAAAATGTCATATTTTCTGTGGGGAAGGAATTTGGAGGTGGCTTAGCTGAATAGCTCTGGTTCAGGGTCTCTTGTGTGGTTTCATCAGGAGGTCAGCTGAGGGTGCAGTCATCTGAAGGCTTCATTGGGGCTGGAGGATGCCCTTCTGAGATGGTGAACTCAACGCGGCTGTTGGCAGGAGCTCTCAGTTTCTCACACGTGGAGATTTCCTTGCAACATGGCAGCTAACTCCCTGCAGAGCAAGTAGTCCTAGAGAGGGAGCAAGGAAGAACGCAGCATCTTTCACAACCAGGTCTCCCAAGGCTCACATTATCACTTCCACTTTCTTCTGTTTATTAGAAGCGAGTCACTAAGTTCAGCACACATTCCAGGGGAGAGGAATGTGGCTCCACCTCTTAAAGGGAGGAGCAGGAAAACCTTCGTGGACATAAAGCCACAATACAGAACATGAACTCCAAGGACTGCTGCAATTCAGAGGCTGAGATCTCTTTGGGTGGAGAGAAGTGAGGTGCAGCACATAAAATATTGTACAATTTTTACCTACGTGAATAATGTGTTTTAAAAGATGACAGCTGATTTTGGTAGAACCCATCTCATTGCTGACTTTAAAATTAGAGAAGCAAAACTCTTTACATCTTATTATTTTCTTTGAACATACCAGTCAGGATGAAAATACTGAGAAAATTCATCTCTCAACAAAGTGCTATTTTCAGGTAATCCTATTGAAAATTTTAATATTCCTTTTGTAATGATCAGCACCCTAACATACTGAATATCTATTATAGTTGCAAGTTAGAGTCTTCTTTTTACATTTTTCATTAGCATATTGAACTCCCTGCCTATTAAGTGTGTATATAAAATATAAGTTTTGAGAACTATAAACCTAGGCTAAAGAAATTCTTGAGAAATCCTTTCTGTAACAATTTTTTTTTTTTTTGGCTGCGTCACATGGCTTGCGGGACCTTAGTTCCCCAACCAGGGATCGAACCTGTGCCCTGTGCAGTGGAAGCTCGAGTCGTAACCCTGGACCGCCAGGGAAGTCTCCTGTAACAATATTTTTTGCATTCTTCTTTGACATCTATTTCAGTCACCAGTTTCTAAAAATTACTTGTTGAGATCTGATTTGACATCATGCTTTTCTTATAATAACTATTCCATACTCAAATGTTTTGGCTAAAAAAACACACTTAATGTGTCCCTGTTTCTTCACACGCACATATCCTTGACCATTTCATCTTTCTAAACAGCAAGAAATCCTAATTAAATAATGTGACCATAACAATTTTTCTTCTACAATATTTCCATTGTTTTGAACTTCCTTTCCCCTCTCTTTAAAATAAAATCAAGAATCTTTATTTTACCATCGGAGAATATCTTCAGGATCTGGGCCTAGGTAGTAGAGTTCTTCGACTTGACACCAAAAGCATACGAGGAAATTTGATAAATTGGACATCATCAAAATGAAGACCTTTTGCTTTGTGAAAGACGAGACTAAGAGGGTGAAAAGACAAGAAGGCTAGAATCTAGTGCAGCAGAAATACAAACCACAAGAATCTGTGCCTATCGTAGAGGTCCAAACAAAGTACAATGAGAATACAAAGAAGAATGAGATTAATGTCAGCCAGGGAAATCTGGGAAGTCTGACGAGGTGAGAACCAAGCTAGGAATCAAAAGACAAGTAGAATTGCAACAGATGGACCCAAGAGTGAGAAGAGCACCGAGGCGGAATTAGCGAAAGCTAGAAGGAAGGAAAGTGCAAGAATGTTTATACTGCAAGTTGCCCAGTGCAGATTCCGGTGAATGGGAGGAGGAGAGTGGGAAGTGAGCCTGGAAAGGTGGGTTGGGGACAAATTGTGGAATCAAGTGCAGTGGGGACGTAGCCCTGTTCCCAAATAGCTTACAGCTAGAAAATGCTAATTCCGGTAAGAGGTGCAGAGAACACCTGCCAGTGTTGTGAACTCTGGACGTCCTGAAGAATGGGATTATTCGGCCAGGCGTCATCATTATAGATGGCCATCTGCTCCCACTTGAGGGGAGCTGGGGGAAGTTGCCGTGTGACCCCTCCTGTGTGCTTTCCCTCTTCTGTCTGCTGTCTTAAGCACAGGCTGGGGTACCTGAGTCTGTCTTTTTCCCACGGGAGTCTCTTCCTTGCTTCTTCCCACAGTCGTTCTTAGACTGAGGGTGGAGCTGGAAGTGCTACCCTGCAGCAGCTACGGTGGGATTGATCCCACTCAGTGCAAGGTGAGAGCCACCCAGTTTCCCATTTGTAAGTTATAGCGGAGCATTTTAGCTGCAGGGGGGAAAAAGTAGGTCAGTTAGTAAATGGTTTATGAAGTGCTCGCTCAAGAAACACATCACAGTCAATGCTTTATTTTGCAAAACTCTAGATACCCTGAGCTTTTAAAAATCACTTTATTTTCACCACTAGAGTTTTAGACCTGCTCTTTACATCCACTCACCTAATTCTATCAGGAAAACTTAAGTGTCTATGATTCAAAGTAAATTTTATTCCATTGCCCATTTCTTCCAGGTGGCCTTGCTGGTATGTTCAGAGTATAAATTTTTTTGCATGGTCCAAGTAGCGTTGTATAATTTAAAGGCAAGTAAGTCAGCAATCCTGCAATAATTATTTGTTGGAACCAGATTGCTGGATATTTACCTAGTTCTAATCTTTTAGTAAAAGGTTAGGGTTGTTGGAAGGAAGGAGGAAGGGAGAAATAAAAGAAAATATCATCGACAAAAGGATGGGAAAGATGGCCTGGCTTCCCAAAAGGGATGAAAGTTTGAGTGTTTATTTTGGATATTTAGGAGGTGATTTCCCATCTATCTTGTATCTCTTGCTCCCCTACCAAGTTATTGAGGGGGAGGGGTTGTAATTCTTGCTCTCATCATGGTATTTCCCTCTTTTTTTATTTTAAAGACTGACTTAAAGCTTTGGTTGTGAAATTTGTGAAATTGTCAGGTTTGCATTTTTTTTTTTAATTTTAAGAAGATGTTGGGTGTAGGAGTTCATTAATTAATTTATTTTTGCTGTGTTGGGTCTTCGTTTCTGTGTGAGGACTTTCTCTAGTTGTGGCAAGCGGGGGCCACTCTTCATCGCGGTACACGGGCCTCTCACTATCGCGGCCTCTCTTGTTGCGGAGCACAGGCTGCAGACGCGCAGGTTCAGTAGTTGTGGCTCACGGGCCTAGTTGCTCCGTGGCATGTGGGATCCTCCCAGACCAGGGCTCGAACTCGTGTCCCCTGCATTGGCAGGCAGATTCTCAACCACTGCGCCACCAGGGAAGCTCGGTATTTCCCTCTTGATGAACTGCTTAAACTCACAGAAGCCGACTTGAATGCTGATGGCATCAGTAGAAAAGCCAAACGCCTGCCAATGGCCTTGTCGCTGCTGGGGTGGAACAGTGGCTGATGACATGGACCTCAGTTTCTGGGATATTATCAGCAAAAATAAAATGTACCTCTGACTGTACAAAAAGCCTTTGGTTTCTGAACTTACTCTGCCACACAGCTAGCCAGGAACTCCTTATCCAGATTCCAAGTCTGGATTAAACACACGTTCTTAAAAAAAAATAGAGAAATTATGCAAATTTGAGAGAGGTCTCTTCAGTTGCCCTTCCACAGAAAAAAATTAATGGAGGGGGAAGTAAAATAATTTATCCCATAAAATGGTAAATGGTAGTATAATTTTTTTTTTTTTTTTTGGCAGCATTGGGTCTTCGCTGCTGCGCGTGGTCTTCTTCTAGTTTCAGCAAGTGGGGGCTACCCTTCGTTGCAGTGTGCAGGCTTCTCATTGCAGTGGCTTCTCTTGTTGCGGAGCATGGGCTCTAGGCACGTGGGCTTCAGTGGTTGTGGCTCGCGGGCTCTAAAGCACAGGCTCAGTAGTTGTGGTGCACGGGCTTAGTTGCTCCGTGGCATGTGGGATCTTCCCTGACCAGGGCTGAACCCATGTCCCCTGCATTGGCAGATGGATTCTTAACCACTGTGCCACCACATAGGGAAGCCCTATAATATCTTTTTTTGATTATTATCTGTTCATTTAGAACTCCAGCCTGCAGTCTTCTTTAATGTTCATTTTTTTCATCCCCAAAGTGAATAGTAAGTCATAAAGCAAAGGACCTTTCAGACCAGGAAAACCAAGCTCTAAGGTCACTGGAATTTCTTAACTTCTCTGTACACATTCTCAAAATACTATTGCTCTTCTTTAAAATATATCATATAAAGAAATAGTATTGAAGGGCTATAAAGTTTTTCCTGGTACTTCATCATTCATGGCTAGAATGTTCTCTACAATTTATGCCAATAAAAACTTGGCATAATCCAAGATATACTTTACATGTATTACATTACATACAAGAATAGTGCCTCAAAAATGGAAACCCCATTTTTGGCAATTGAAAAAGAAAGTTCAGGGTGAGACGGAATTTCTCAGAGGACTTTTAGCCAATGTATATGCAAAAATATAAGGATACAGTAAGGATGAGAAGAGGCTGAGGAAACTTCGTAGGGAAGATGACATGGGATTAGGGATCTGGGGAATGATTCAGGGAAAGAAAAAGGAAGGAGGACATTCCCAACGAAGGTCTCTACCAGGAGTCCCCACGCCTCGTGGGGAGACCCCTGTGGTTGTCAAGTGTGGCTACAGCACAGGGTCCAAGAGGAGACATGGCTGGAATGGAAACTGGGAAGGGAGACAGAGGTCATGCTGTGAAGATTATTTTGAATGTCTACTTATGGGGTGTGAAACCATTGAAAGTTTTTTGTAGGAGAGCTAGCTGATGATGACAGTAAAATGACAAATGCTTTCTGTGTGTCAGACATCCTACACCATGAAATGCTGTGACTCCCTTCTTAAGGCCATCCTATAGAGTGTGTACTATTCCCATTTTACAGGGGAAGAAATTGAGGCAAAGACTGATGAAATAGCTTTTGCAAGGTCCAACAGCTGGTAAGTGGTGGGGTCAAGCTTTAAATCTAGATAGTCTAGCTCCAGAGCCCATGCTCTCCTGCTTCTTGAGGAAGTCACTGCCATACTCTAGAAAAAAACTCCGTGGCTGTGTGGAGGATGAATTAGAAGAGAGACTGGAGGCAGGGAGACCAGCTAGGAGGCCATGGCAGCAGTGCAAATGAAAGCTAATACAGGTCTAAACTGGATAGGACTTAATGAACCAATGGACACAGAGGTGGAAAAGAGGGCAGAATAAATATACCTGAGGCACCTAACTTGAATGAATGGGTGGATGGTGCCGCCAGTACCAGAGACAGAAAACAAGGGAGAAGATATAGGACGGGTCGGGGGAGAAGAAAGAATGGAGGCCAAATGATTTGGAACATGGGGGACGTGCAAGTAGAGGGAGCTGCAAGCAATAGAAAATCAGACCTAAAGTGTGGGAGAGGTGGAGGCTGAAGACAGAGGTGGACGAGTACACCCTGGAAGGTCGTGAAGCTTTACTTTCAGGGCTCATCCCATGAATGAGCCCTTCCAAGCCCCTTGGGGGCAGGGGGCAGCTATATGTAGTCCTACGTGTTTGCCAAAATGTCAAAAGTGGGTTCTTCTGGCTGCATCGATTGGCTGTAATTATTACCTCTTTCCACCCCAACTCCTCTCACTTTTCCCTCAGAGCCAGTGGCACTGGAGTGGTCCAGGCATTTGGGGGAACCTGTTTAAGGAGAAACTGAGTTAGAAATACAATAGCGTGTGGGATTAATGGGATACATCTGTGTGTTTTCTGTGTATAGTTAAGCTATCGCTAGCCATCCTGGCATAGAACTTTCTTAAAAAACACCCTCCCCCCAAGTCGTATACACATCACGTGCCATAAAAGCTAGATGTGTCCCTGGATTGAGTTAGAGGTGCTAAGAGGTGCTGATTTGATGTGGTTGTCAATTGAAGCCATGGAAATGACAAGATTACATACAAGAGAGGACATAGCAAAAAAAGATCGACAAGAATAGAACCTTCAGGAACCCACATGTAAGTGGTGGGTGGAGGAGAGCCAGGTGAAGAAAAAGTTACCAGACAGGCTAGACGATCCAGGAGAGTTTTAGAGTTTGGAAGCCCAAGGGTGACTGGTTTCAAGATGGAAGGGTAGGCAGTAGAAGTACCAAATGCAGGAGAGAAACTGTTGAACTTAATAGGTAGGTGGAAATGGGCTGAGGAGTCCATAGGAGGCAAGAAACTTGAGGCAGTGAGTGTAAGATACTCCTTAAGAAATGCAGTGCCCTTTGCTATGTCCGGGGCGTCCTGCTCAGTGCTTGCAAACATTAATTTTATGTGTCAGCTTGGCTAGGCCGTGGTGCTCTGATGTTTGTCAACCATTATTCTGAGTGTTTCTGTGAGGGTGCTTTTTGGGTGAAATTAACACTTAAATCAGTGGACTTTGAGTCAAGCAGATTGCCCTCCATACTGTGGGTGGGCCTCACCCAATCAGTTGAAGGCCTGACTAGAACCAAGACTGACTCGCCCTGAGCAAGAGGCGATTCAGCCAGCAGAGGCCTTCAGATCTGGACTGCAATGTTGGCTCTTCCCTGGGCCACCAGCCTGCTGGCCCACCCTGCAGATTTTGGTCCTGCCAGCCTCCCTTAATCACATGAGCCAATCCCTTATAATTAATCAATCAGTCTGTCTCTCTCGATATATATATGTGTGTGTATGCATAGGTATATATATCTCCTATTGGTTCAGTTTCTATATATCTATATGTCTATATCTCTATCTAGATATATCTCCTATTGGTTCTGTTTCTCTGGAGAACCTTGACTAATACAGTCCTGTATTACACACTTGTTTAAGAATGTCCTCAGGAAGCTTACCTAGTGTGAGGGGAGGGGTGGATTTCACATCAGGCAGAGGAGCAAGAAAGGTTTCACCGAAGAGATTGCATTTAAGGTGGGCCCAGAGGGATGGACTGTATTTGGGTGAGCAGTGATTGGGGAAGAATAATTGATACAGAACGTGTAGTTAGATGAGGAAATGCACAGAGCAAGTTCAGGCATTCACAGGGGTCCAGTTTGGATCAAGTTTGGTATGTATAAAAAACCAGAGGGAGACAAGTATGAAGAGATCCATTGAAGCTGAGGTGTAGAGGGTGTTTTAATATTAGGAATGAGGTGTTTGTCATTCTTTTGGTAGGAAATAGGATATTATTAAAGGCCTTTGAGCAGGAAAGTGGCATCACTGGGTTTAATAGTATAAACGATCCCAACTAATCCATGAGTTGGGTTCTAACCGTTCATTCAGTATACTGTGTACCAGGTATTATGATAAATTTTGTAGATACAGTAATAAAAGACACTCTTTGAATTCAAGCTCATAACCTGTGAGAGAGTGGGAAATAGACAACGGAAAATTATAAAGCAATATTGATAAACTCTTTAGTAAAAGTACATAGTATAAGAAGAATCACAGAAGAAAGGCACCTAATCCACATGTGGGTGTGGGGCTGGGTTGAGGTGTATAAGGTTAGAGAAAGCTTCCTGGAAGAAGAGATTTTAGGACAGTTTTCTGGAACTCAGTAATTTTCTCATAGAGACAAGGTTGAATCATTTGAAAATGAGTTGCAATTTCTTATGGCCCAACCTAATTGAATGTTATGATGGTGTTCAGTTCCCCAGGACGGACCTCCAAAGCTTAATTCATGACTATCTTACAACAGTGTTTTCTGTCTTAAGACAAGAGGCCTAGGACTTCTCAACATGCAACATCTGGAATTGGACAGATTAGATTTTTTTTTTAAGATTTATTTATTTTTAAATTTATTTTATTTTTAAATTTTATTTATTTATTTATTTTTGGGTCTTAGTTGCGGCACAAGGGATCTTCGTTGAGGCATGCAGGATCTTTTGTTGTGGCATGTGGATTTCTCTCTAGTTGCGGCGTGTGGGCTCCAGAGCACATGGGCTCTGTAGTTTGTGGCACACAGGCTCTCTAGTTGAGGTGCGCGAGCGCAGGAGTTGTGGCGTGCAGGCTTAGTTGCCCCATGGCATGTGGGATCTGAGTTCCTTGACCAGGGATCGAACCTGCATCCCCTGCATTGTAAGGTGGATTCTTTACCACTCAACCACCAGGGATGTCCCCAGATTAGATTTTTTTAATGTACTTCCATCTTGTTTCCTCAGTCCCTTCTTTTGTTTATGGCTCTTCTCACCAGAACCCCTGACCCCAAGGCCTTCAGCCTAACCTGAAGCACTCAGTGTTTCTCCCAAACTTCATCTGCCCCAAACTTTCCTTTCTTTAGGTGGTACCCTATCTGGGCTAGAAAGAAGGCAACCTGATTGAACTAAATGATGCTGAAGTGTGAATGACTCTAAAGCCCTGTTGCCTCCCAGAGCTATCTGACTCTTTAAGAGTGGATGCTAGGAACCTTTGATGGAATTCCAGGCAATAAAACTAAGGTCTTTGTGTATTTGTTTGTATAGGCCATTTAGACGTCAAGAGTTGAGAAGGTGGGGCTACCCGGTCTGTGTTCCCCATTCAGACATACTTACTTTGTGACTTTGGTTAAGTAAATTTCTGCTTCCTATTTTTAAGGCTGCTTACATTTAATATCATTAAAATACTGTTTGGCATTTGATGGACTAAACTGAGCTATGAACTTTTTTCTAATGAATTAAAGTAGAAGATTAAAAACCTGCTTCTTCAAAAACAACTTATGACTCATTGTCCTAAGTAAGAGAAAATGTATTATTTCATCTCTTTTCTGATTGCTTCCTTTGAATGTTAAGTTGGTTGGATTACTCTATTTAGTTATACAGTAAATGGGTAGTTATTTTCCTAAGAGAAACTAGTTGTTGTTGTTTTTCTAATCATGCATAAAGCGTATTTCATGATTTGGATTAAGTAAACTAATTTAATAGAAAAATCTGTTTACTTAGCGCCCCTTCCTTGAAGTACACTATTTCAAGACAAATAAGACTTATGTGATATGTCATAATGCTAATACCAGAAGTTTTAAGACCATGACATTTGAAACTTTGAGAGGAAAGAGTAGTTCATTAAATCAGTGGTTCCCAGACTCAGGTCACCAGATTGGCCCTGGATAATTGTATCATCATCACCATCATCATCGGTCATGTTTGTTAAGTATTTAATTTATAACAACCTCATATGAGATACTATTATCATCACCATTTCATAGGGGAAGGCCCAGAGAGGTTAAGTAGCTTGTTCAAAGTTACTCAGATAATACGTAGTGAAGCCAGGATATAAACTCTGGCAGTTTCAAATTTCCTCCCTTCCCCTTCCCACCCAATTTTGATTCAGTAGGCCTGGAATGGGCCCTGGAATCAGTATTCAAATCCCCAGGTGATTCTGAAGCAAAGACAAGTTTGGGAACTCTCTCATTAAATGAATTAACTTTGCACTGGATAGCTAGTTCCTTACTCAGGTCTTAGAAACAATAGCTCATATGGCTGGTCAAGAGACACAGTATCCTTTCAAATTTGATTAGTAAACAATTTTGAACCTCTTCAGTGTTCTTCCGGCTCAATGCCGAGGGACCTGGGGAACGTCAGGAAATAGTGCCTGACCAAGGCACAGACCACGTAGTTTAAAGGCATATGTGAGAGGTTGGCAATCAGGGAGAGATCACCAAAGCCTACGTAGAAGGTGCAAAGTAGGCTTCCTGAAAGTGGATGTGAGCTGGATATGAAAGCGGGAGGACGATGTGCAGATGTAGGAAAGGAGGACGGACCACTTGTTTGTTCGGGGAACAAGCAGAAGCGAGCATTCATAAATGGTGATTGAAGGCTGGTATTTGTGGGCCAACAGTGGACTTGGCAGGATGGGATGAAGTTGAGAGTTCCTTTTGGGAAATGGCTGGAGATAAATGTGGAAAAGTAAGTTAGGACAAGATTATGGTCAACCTTAGGTGCCAGGTCAGAGTTTGGATTGAACCCTATAAACAGTGAGGAGCCACTGAAAAGTCTGAGAGGACAACGATTCAGTGATGACGGTATCAGTTTGGAAAAACCATCGGCAGTCAGTCACTGCACAGGCTGGAAGGATATAGCAGAGAAGAGAACCAGGAAAACCATTCAGAAGGTTAAAGGGACAATACAGGTGTGGGAAGACATCACAGTAAAGGAGTGGATGTACCCGGACTTGGGAGTCACTGGATCAGGTTATGCCACTGATCAAGCCGAGAGATCTGGAGCAAATTGCCTAGTATCTCTGAGTCTTGGGTTTTTCTTTGGAAAGTGGGTGTGATGATGATAACGAATGCCCCCACAGATTGAGCCAAAATAGACAGAGGAGTTCTCTAGGATGGTGACTGGCTCTGAGATGCAAGGTCCGTGGGTCAGTCTTTTGAGTTTTCAGGCCCATATGACTTGGAAAATGTCAGTGTTATCAACAACGAAATAGGGCAGTCACTTGATCTCCACTGTATGGAAGATGAGGAGAGAAAGGGAACTAACTCTTGCTGTTTCAGGAAGTATGCTGGAATTACAAAGGAATTACCCTTCACCTTATGAGGTAGGTATTTTAATGCCCATATAACAGTTGGCTTAACCAGAGCAAAAGATGGTGGTTTGAGTTTGAATATAAACCAAGGTCTACCTAAATCTAAAACACGGGCTTTTTGAACTTCGTCATATTGTTTTAGACTTGTAAAGTTCTATTTTATTTCATTGGTTTTGGCCTAATATTCTAGTCTATGTTGAATTTTTTTTTTCTGAATTTTGATTCTAACATCTAACAAGTTAATTACCCCTCCAAACTTTGGGTCATCTGAAAGGGGGACAACATCAATTTTGCTGAGATGGGGGAGAAAGATGGAGGAAGAATGTTTTGATGTGGAAAGAGAATAGATGGCCTTGGTTCATTAGGTTGGAGGCAAGCTTACCTGCCCAGAGTACAAGTGGTATAGATGCAACCGGTTGTGAAGTGGACATAAAAGTCAAGGGCGTAGGGGACTTCCCTGGTGGCGCAGTGCTTAAGAATCCACCTGCCGCTGCAGGGGACACGGGTTCGAGCCCTGGCCCAGGAAGATCCCACATGCCATGGAGCAACTAAGCCCGTGCGCCACAACTACTGAGCCTGCACTCTAGAGCCCATGAGCCACAACTACTGAGCCCGTGTGCCTAGAGCCCATGCTCCGCAACAAGAGAAGCCACCGCAATGAGAAACCTGCGCACTGCAATGAAGAGCAGCCCCCACTCACTGCAACTGGAGAAAGCCTGTGCGCAGCAATGAAGACCCAACACAGCCAAAAATAAATAAATAAATAAATTTGTTTTTTAAAAAAGTCAATGTCATAGTCTAAGAGCTAAGAATAATAGTGCAGATGAGTGGAGGGCAAAGGCTAGAAGGAAGTTAAGAACCAGGAATTGAGGTAATGAGAAGTGAGGAGGATGGTATAGGTGGACTAAATCCTTCTGTTAAGGAAAAAGAAAGGTTGGAAGAAAAAAACATAAAGAGAAAGTTGACCCATTCAGCTCATGTATTAGCTCTGGGAAGTCACAGGCAAGGAGACCATATTGAATGATGAGATGGGAGAGGGCAGATTAAGGGAAACTGGAGATGAGATACCTTGTCTGAGGAAAGCACAGGGAAGAAGTAAGGATCTAAGAGAAGCCATATACCTACAGTGGAAAGCATTGTCTGCAGGGACAAGCCTTCCATTTGTACCTTCAGTCTTACCAAGTGCCCACAAAAAAGTTAAATGCACCCAAGTTTCTTTTGAATATTTAGAAGTACAGGGTATAAACCAAGAATCTAAAAATCCTCACACAGACTGAGATCACATACTTCGGTGACAAGTATAGACAAATGCCCTATTTTTAAAGATACTTAACAGGTGCTGACAAAAGACCACTTTTTAATATGAGGAACCACATCTACTAGTGGGATATTTCTTCTAAGAGAAACCCATATTCCTCAGGAAAGAGAGGACTATGGGGGTAGCCCTCTGCTCTGGGCCTAGGATTTCCACCCCAAGGTGATACTTAATGTTTTAGTTTGGAGCAAAACAGGAAGTTAACATTCATCAAGTTTGTTGCCCAGGTAATCTGAAATCCTTCCACGCTTGTTCATGGACCACGGGTATGAAGGCAGAAGCCCCTCCAAGTCCACGCTTCTCACCTGTGCGACCCTAGGAAGCCAGGTGGCTATTTGTGCTGCCAAAATTTGTGTTTCAAGTACCCAATTGTGAATTAATTTCACCTGAATGCGATGAACTACTCCAGACCCCACGTGAAAACAATCCTATAGTCACACCTCATCCCATCCATATATGTAAAATCTTCAGTTTTTGATTTGTCTTTACAGAGATTAATGGTAAAGGGAATCTTTGTCAACATTTGCCTTAAAAAGAGTCGGTTAAAGAGTTTGAAGAGGGAAGCTAGTTTTGGTTTGATTTTAAAGAAACAGAGGGAGAGAGGCGCCGAAGAGCTCGGGCTTTCAGGTGCGTATCGCCGAGGCCCGCAGGTGTCCTGGGGCTCGAGAATGGACGACACGTTTATCTCTAGCCTGTACCTGCTTTTCAGGGCCACTCGCCCATCTCAGACTTTATCAGCCGGTCGGGATATGGCTTTTGGTTATTCTCCCAGCCGGGGAGGCAGATCCACCGGGTGCACGTGTGTGCGCGCAGGAGTGGGGGAGGAGTGGGTGTGTAAGACCCCCCTCCTCCGGGGTGTCTTGGGGCAGTTGCTCCCCAGGCTGCTGCCCCGACCTAAGAAGGTGACCCCTCCTCGTTCGGCCCGAAGTGGCGGGAAGCCGGGTCCTTAGAGGCGGCCTCTAGGAGAGGGAGGCTGTAAAACCTGGAGGAGGATCCGCTGCGCCCGGCCGGGGAGGGCGCCGGGGTTCGGGGCCAGGGGCCGCGGGCTTTCAGGTAGAGAACAGCCCCGCGAGCGAGTCCTCGGTGGCGCTGGGGGACCGGGAACCGGGTCCGCGGCGGGCGGGAGGTTTCCGGGCCCCTCCCGCGCCGCGGGCTGGTGGGGAGATGGCGGCGACGGTTTCCCGGTTCCCCCGCCCCGGACGCCGATGGCGGTGCGTTCCGGCCCTCCCCCACCAGCTTCTCCCCCACGGGAGCCGTAGCCGGTGAGGCCGGGAGGGCGGGGAGCGGCGGAGGAAAGGCTAGAGGGCGGAGGTTGCGTGGTGCAGGCGGCGGCGGCGGGAGGAGGGCCGGCAGGAGGGCCGGCGGGCGGGCGGGCCGGGAGGAGGAGGAGGCGGGAGCCGTGTCGCACGCAGCTCCAGGCGGGGCAGCCCCGGCGGCTGAGGGACGCGGCGAGACCTTGGCGGGACGGGGATTTAACCGGGGCCGGGCCCAGCGACCAGGTGGAGACGTCGCCGGAGCCATTTAGGCACCCGGGAAATGCGGGTGAGTGTCGACGGCGCCGGGGCCGAGGAGAGTCGGCGGCGCAGGCCCGGCCCGGAGCCGCGGTGTCGCAGTGACTGGGGCCGCGGCGGCCGAGCCCAGGCGCCGGGCGAGGCCTGAGCCGCCGAGTCGCGGCTGGGCGGAATGGCGGCTGGGCCGGGGTACTCGTGGGCGGAGGGCGCCGGGGGCGGGAGGGGAGCGCGCGGCCCGGCCCTGAGTCACCCCGGCCGGTTCGGGCCTGGCCGGGCCGCGGCCCCGGTCGCGGGCACGGGGCGGCCAGGCCCGGACTACGCACTGGGAAAAAGCCCGATTCATGGCGCCCGCCCCTTTCCCAGCGCAACCGGGCTCGGACCGCGGAGCCGGGCCGGCGGGCGGCCTCGGGTGGCCGGGCGTGCGAACCTCGCCTCTCCTCGGGCGGCGACCCCCGCGGGGCGCCCGGACCCGTGCCCTCTCTCCCTCGCCCCCTCGGGATCACTTCTCCCCCGAGCGTCGCTTGCCCCGGACTCGTTCTCTCAAGTAAAGTACTGGGCTCGCGCGCTGAAGGAGCCGCGGAGCCGGGCTCTCTGCTTTCCGGTTCCCTGCCCGCGGCTCCCGGGTTCCTCGCCCGCATTGTTGCGACTGTGCGGGGCGCTATTACTGGGTAATAGTCGCCCCTTTGCCCTGTTCTCTTGGGGGAGCGGGCCGGGGAGGCGCGCAGGGATGCCAGTGCGGCGGCCGGACGGGGCCCCCCGGCGCCGACCGAGCGCCCGCGAGTCGGGCCCGGCCTGCTCCGCCGCCTTGGCGCGCCCCCGGTCCCGCGCCCGGCGGGAGCGCGCGCTGACCCCGCAGGTAACCAGGGCGACGGCCGCCGCCCGCGTGCAGGGGTCGCCCCGCGTACCCCTGCCTCCGCCCGGGTGTGCTGTAGGCCGAGTGCTGGTTCGGGGAGAAACGATTGGTGAGCATTTCTTGAGACTAATCCTCCAAAGTTCGGGGTTTTCTCCCTTTAACGAGCTCTCTGCCAAAAATAGGATCCTCTTTTCCGATTGGATCCCTGTTGTTGCTCATCGTTCGCAGTTGGGGTTAGTGGTGAGGGTGCAAATGGGGAATTGCAGTTAACTCAGGTATTTATTTGCTCTGTGTAATTGCCCTTCCCCGTAGGGGCATTAAAACAGTCCAAGTTAGGAGTGGAGTAGTCTCGCAGTTTTGGAAATGCACTCGTCGAGTCACAGAAGGGAACTAAATTCACTTTACGACCCCAGCTTCTAGGACCTCGGCATATCTTAACACGCTGCAAAAGCGTGTGCAGTTGTAAGGTTAACACTTCATTTTGTGGCCACTCTGTCTACCCAATTTTCCGAAATCCTGGAGCGTTTGTGGGTTGTGTAGCAAAATAGGGAATGTTGTTTAAAAAGCAGCAATATTTCGTCTAAAAAAAAATTGGATATGACGTTTTCTTGATCTAAGTGTTCTTGGATATTAGAAAAAAATTTACTTCAACGTTCTATTTGTTGCTTTCCATGGGCATCGCATTTCAAATTCCGAAGCATGCGAACAGACTGGCTTGCTTTAACTCTATTATGCCCGTTTTTGGAGGTTTCGAGACAGTGCTTATTAAGCTGGAGAGGGGTGGCTGAAATACTGTCTAAAAATATTTAACTTTTTTTGTCATTGGAGTCATATTTTAAAAACTTATGTTACAAAAAACCCCACAAAAACCAAAAAACACTTTTAGCTGTAGTAGTAGGGTTTCTCACCGATTTGTAGTATCCTCTGTGTCTTAGGGCCACCGGCTCAGGTCCTTGCTGGTACACCCCCTTTTTTACCGCCCACCACCTCGGGGAACTAACAGCCCAGTGAATGCCTGGGCTGATTCTGCAGTTTGCTTAGATATTACCGCCCGGTCGACTCCTTTGCCTGTTGCTGAATATTACCTTGTAGAGATAATTAACTTAGTCTGGGTTGCCAGTGCAGCCTTACTTCCCATACTTTTCTGACTGAATTGCTTGAAGGCAGGAGATACTCCTTCTGTATTTTTGCATCCCCAAAGTAAATAGCATAGAACTTTGTCATGGGTACCTCAGTTGTTTTTTGAGTGAATAAATTTGGAATAATTCTAACTTACACCGAGTGTTTGACCACCTCCGATTTTGGCTACAGAAGCAGTCACTGCACTTCCATTGCGTAAGAACGCAAGCTTAATTATAATTGTTATTACAGCACCCCAGAAACTAACACAGTGGCCCGACAGAAAAACTGCGCAGGTTTTCTTCAACTATGGCAATCCAGGAAAGTGCCAAGAAAACAAGTTGTGAAACTTTAATTTGCTTTTTTTGTTGTTTCAAAGCTAGTTTTAGGGTAGATTTCTAAAATCTGTGTGTGTGGTTTTAAACAAGATTGAGGTCTTTCCCCTCAGGTTAAATGTTTCAGCCTTACCTTTGAAGTGAAATCGTTTGGTGAGTTAAGGCTCTTCCCTGTTGGAGAGATGATGCAAATGCAGTGGTGGTAATAGAGCCCGAGTGACCTTTCTCACAGGAGAGACCTTTCTTGGGTCCTTGAGGGCCTTTTATCAGAAGTTCACACCCAGTTTTCCCAGCAGGCATAGTATGCCTTTCTTTCAGCAAGGAAAGGTCAAAGGAATGTGGTTTAGATTGAGGAGTAGTTACTTGCCATCCTTCAAGTTGAAAATTAGGGCCCCCCAAAACACAGGAGCGTGTTTGTGTTTTATTCCTCGCTGTTTCAGCCCTGCATAGGTTCCAAGGCCATGGGCTTTCTACCTCAGCAGTTGAGTCTGGAATAAGATGTCTTTTGGGGACCATTGGCTGAATTTTGGGCTTGTCTTTCAGGTATGCCTGGAGAAAAGAATGTACCATTTTTAAGGACCAATGAAAAGTTTACCTTGCTTTTTTGTTTGTTTCTTTGGGGGGAGGGATATCAGGTAGTTTCTCAACAAATTCTCTTCTTTCACTTGCCTTTCAAAACTGAGACGTGAACATGAAATGAGGAGTAAATCAAATTTAAATAAAACCTTAGGTTTATTGCTAAAGATTTAAGCTCTTTGTTTATAATGTGTCCATTTAATAATGCACACTATAAACAGAATTATATTTGATGGCTTTTAAATTTTTTATTCACAGGGATATAGCTTCTGAAAGAGATGTGTGTGTAATTTATTCATGTATTTTTGCTTAGGTATAGAAGATGTTGCTTGGGAGAGAAGACATGGGATCTGGTTTGAACTTAACTTTGCTGAGCCTCTATTTCCTCATTTATAAAGTGAGATGGTTTTCAGTTGACTCTTAAGTTTTCTTCAGGCCCTCAAAGTCTGGGTTCTATGCGAATGCCATAGCTTCTAACGTTAACAACATTTGAGGAACCATCCTATAAAGCGTAATCTCATTCGTGTTTGAGAAGCAGGGTTGTGAAGCCTAGGCTTGTTGGTCATTTAAATGTTTTCCCTTGGGACTCTGGGATCAAGTGAGCAGAGTCTCCTGGCAGCTTCCCCATCACTGCAGCGCCTGTTCCCAGAATTGGCTTTGCTGCCCTTTCCTCATGCTCTCCCGCGGTCTCGAGTATTGTGTCCCCTTCCTGTCGCCCGACAGACTCCTGCTGCTTTGGAAAGGCTCCTCTCAGGTCCTGATGCTCCATCCGGGGTGGGAGCCTTCCCTGCGGTCCCGTGAGGCCCCACCCGGGTCACTGTCCTAGCAGTTAACCCTGGACTAGACTTGTGGTTCCTTTGGAATGGACAGACCTCCTGTAGGGCCGAGACCTTGTGACGGGCAGGTGTCCCTGTGCCGTTGCGCTACCTGCTGCAACTCATGAAACTCACACTTTGTTCACGATCATCGACCCACTTAAAATCTTGATCGGGCCCCGCAGAGTGTGGTGCTGTTGTTCAGTCCTCTGACGGCGTCGAGGAAGCGGCTGAGGCTTTGGGTGGTTAAGATCAGGCCTCGTGAGTGGTGAGGCCTGGGTTAAAACATGACAGGGAGACTCCAGGGCTCCAGCTTTTAACGGGATGCTCCCAAAGTGTCTAATTTATATGAAGGTGGAAGAGGAGAAGAGAGCAAAGTTGAAATGCTTTCAAGATTGGTATCTTATCATTGATAATTAGGACCAAATTCATTATGCAGAACTGGGTTGCCTACCAAGAATGAGCTTATTCTTCTCGGTCTTTTAGTAACTGGGGGACATTGAAGGGGAGTAATTGGGCACTGATGGGATAGAAAGGAGCAGTTCTGGAACTTCGGGACTCTTGTTAAGTTGGTGTGATGTGACTCACTGGCCTTAAATTTATGAAACCATTTAAGACTGTTCATATCTAACAAGCTACAATTTTTAAAAAAGGCCTATGTCAGAAAATACTTTGGAAAACAGATTGTATGAAATGTGTGCTTAAAATGTGTATGTACTAGTGAAAATATTTATAAAGTAGTAAAGATGGTTGTAATTTTAGGATGATGAACTTGTGTGTTTTTAAAATATCCCCCCCACCCAAGTTTTTATCTTTTTAATAAATTTATTTATTTATTTATTTATTTTTGGCTGCGTTGGGTCTTCATTGCGGTGCGCAGGCTTCTCGTTGTGGCTTCTCTTGTTGCAGAGCACAGGCTCTAGGCGCGCGGGCTCGGTAGTTGTGGCTCGTGGGCCCTAGAGCGCAGGCTCAGTAGTTGCGGCGCACGGGCTTAGTTGCTCCGCGGCAGGTGGGATCTTCCCAGGCCAGGGCTCTAACCCATGTCCCCTGCGTTGGCAGGCGGATTCTTAACCACTGCGCCACCAGGGAAGCCCCCCACCGAAGTTTTTAAGAACCAAAAGATAATACAAATGATCTCAGGATGGAGGAACCCTCTCAGCATAACACCAGAAGTAGGAACTGTAAAGGAAAAGGCTCTTTTCATTACTTTAGAATAATTAAACTTCTGCAGGTTAAAATGCCTTAAACAGAATTAAAAAGCAAATGACAAACTGAAAGAGATATTGTAACTTAACACGTAAATTTACTTTGCTTACTATAAAAAGAGGGCTTATAAAAACTAAGGTAAAGACGATGCCCTCCCCTCCCCCGTGGGGAAAAAAATGAGCAAACTGGTAATTTTTAAAAGAAGGATCCAGAAACAAGACAAAAATTTCAGCTTTACTAGCAGTACTCTTGGAAAAGTATATCAGTGAGATACTGTTTTTAAAAACTTGGGCATAGATTGAAAAATAAGCCACTTCTGGTGAGGGTATGGAGAAATGAGTCCATTCATTCATTGCCTGAAAAAGAATGATTTTTCTGAGAGCACTATGTAAAAAATATATATATATGTATTTATACACTTAGAAATAGCTAATCTACTTTTAAGGATTTAGTTTAAGAAAATATAAAAAATGATTGATTAATATTCTGTCATGGGTACACTATTTAATGCTTTCTTATTGAACATTTGTTTTCAGGTTTTGCTATTAAGGATTATGATCTCAGCATTTTTAGATAAGTCTTTGCATTTCTGTAATTCTGTATTCAGTGAGGCAAAAACGTGCTGTAAAACAGTATATGTAATGCTTAAATTTTTCTTTTTAGTGTGTGTGTACATTTTTTAAAGGATAATAAGCGAAAATGTTTTGAGTGATTATCTTGAATAGTGGAATTATGGGTTATTTTTAGTTTATTCTTTTGGTTTTTATTTTTTCATCCAACTTTCTACAGCACACATGTATTTATAATGCGGTGGGTTAGCTTATGAAGACAAAAGACAATAGAAGCAGTGAGCCTGCTTCCGAGCGAGAGGTTTCTGCTCACTCAGTTCAGTGCTGGAATCACTCTGGTGTTTGCTTTATTTGCAGGTCCCTTGCCAGGTGTGTTGACACGTAGGGTAAATATCTGACTCTCAGCCCTCAGGTTCTCCTTGCAGCTCATCTTCCCATCCCCCCATCTTAATCCTTCAGCTGCTTTAGGCCCCTGCAAGTTTCACACCCTCCATGAAACTGTCTTAATCTCATGAACCTCGTTTATGTTTTGTTATTTTGTTGAATTACAGTGGATTATGTACTAGTGAATTGTCTTCAGTGGGGAAGTTTCCTTTTCTTAGAGATGCTGTGAACTTCCTGTCCTTTTTTGCTAACTTTACAACTCCTAGCAATAGTAGATGGATGTTTAAACCTGTCGTCATCATGCCTAAGAATGTAAATTTGCTAAAAATTAGAAAAATTCTTTTGACACATTTTGTGCTGTAGCCTGGAACATTGAAATGTTACTATTGATTTAAGAAACGTATTCTAAATGACACAAATTAGGGATACTTTTGGCCATCTGAGAAACAGGTGCACAGAACGTGTCCCCTATTAGCTAACATAGTTAAGTGTGCCTGGGCAGCTTCCGTAAGTCAGGATGTGGGAGAAAAGCCAGGGAGCTCAGAGCCCCCTTCCTGCAGTGGGGAGGGAGGCCTGCTCTGGTCAAACTGGAAGGAAAGGTTTGAAATCGTGGATGAGGCTGAGAAACAGGAGACAGCAGACTTCAGTCCCAGCTGGAGGCCCAGGCATGAGGGCTGGAGGCCTTTTCCCTCCCCGAGCCCTGAGTTTGTCTTTGGGAACTAGGGGACTTCAGTTTGGGGGAGGGTGGAGAAGAAAAAAGTCCAAGAGTGATTTCTTCTGACTTCTCCTGTCTTACAGAATCATCTTGCCTGTGGTAATAACCACTATTCCTCAGCGCTTAGAATGTGCCAGAGACTGGGCTGAATCCACTTTGGTGGCTTTGGAGCTGTTCCCCCTCAGCTTTCTGCTTCTTGCAAATAAATGCCTCATTTTGGACAGAAGTCCCAGGGTGAAGGTAGCCTTGGACGACACTCGGTGCAGGAATGGTTCACTAGTCAGTCTTCAGATAGAGACTCCTGAAACCAGAGGGTGATTAATGTCTACCCACAGGGGACCCAAAAGTCAGAAGGGAGGGCTTAGGGGTGCTGAAGACGCTTGGCCTGATGAGCAGTTTTGCCGCCGCTGCTCCTCAGTGGTACCTCTGCAAGTGTCCCGTGTGTTGGCGCCTTTGTCCTGTGCGGGACGTTGTGTGTTCTGTTTTTGAATGTCTGCAGTTTAACTGGGGCATTTATGGTGAAGCCTGTAACACCTGTCATCACTTGACATTATGAAGCTTTGTTTAGTCACTATTATTTTTATAATAAAGGAGCTCAGCTTTACCATTCCCTGCATTTTCAGTAATTTTTGATTTGCCTAGAGCAGTATTTGCCCACCTGTGTTCTGTGACGTGTAAGATACTGGAGTGGAAGGGAAGATCTGTGAGGAAGTACATTTAGGAAACGCTAGGTTGCATATTGGGGGGCTTTTAATATGTTAATGTGCATTGAGGGTCTTATAGGGAGACATTATTTTACAGAGAATGTGTATCTTACAGGATATGTGTGTGTATGTACTTGTGTATGTGTGTAAGGTGTACCCTTAGTTTAATAATAGCCTTTGGGGGAAGAAAACCCTGCCACCATGTTAAAGAGTATGTTTTGTTTTGTAGAGCACATACTGACTTTAGAATCAGAAATGTGAAAAATGGCGTGCCATGCAGTAGAGGCGTGGTCTGGAGTGAACGGCTGCGTTCGCTTCTTCCCTCTTCAGTGGAGCGTCGATGAGCATCTGCAAACGCCCGTGTTCTGGGGAGCAGTGTGGGAAGTGGCGCGGAGATCGGGATCCTCATGAGTACGGAGTTAGACGTGTAGTTGTCTAGAAATGGTTCCTGCTTCAGTTTATTCCTGGTCTAAATAGAAACCCTAAATACTATCACAGGAAGTCTCTAAGAAATTGTTTTAAGCACATGGACCAGCATTAATCCGTCCTCACTACTGAGGACCAACAAACAGCAGGATGACAGCACACATGGTTCACATTTTCTTGGAGGTGCCATACGTTGAAAGTACTTTTTAAACCTGGGAAATGCTGGTTGGTAACATTAACTGCAAAGATGTTTCAAAAATTTTAAAGTCTAAACTGCCAGAGTTTTCAAAGCACTTCAGTCCCTTGAAACTCTGACTTGGCTTCTCCTTGTTCAGGTTCTGTTAGATTCTTTCCTGTTATTTTAAGTGGGTTCCCCTGCATGTCTCGGGCTCAGTGATTTCCAGAGTGTGAACACCGTTCACGTGATACATTTGCAAAGTGTAACCAGGACTGTTTTCTAGAGCGTTTTGGCCCCTTTAAGGAGGTGATGTAACATGCAGTGTTTTCCAAGCTTCTGGACCAGGTTCTCATCCTTTTTTCTTGAGTCATCTCTTGGCCTTAGCTTCTGTGGAGAATACTTTGCTCTTCCGGTTATGTCTTCTTCTCTAAATGGACGCGCAGGAGGTACCTCTGGGACCTGATTCTCTGTTCTAGTCCACTTTGCTGTGGGGTTTTTCAGCTCTGTTTTGGCCGGAGCGGTTCTGACTGTTCTCGCTGGTAGCTGGTTGCCTTCCAGCTGAGCCCCAGTGGCCTCTCTGCCTGCCCGCAGGGCTTCCCCGTGGCCCACCTGCCCTCCCCACCATCACAACCTCCCCAGACTGATCTCATTTGCTCTCCAAGCCACATCCAGCTTCTCTGTTTCGAGGCTTCTCTCCGCGACTGTGATGTTCCATAGTGACTACCGAGTATTATTAGTTCCTCCTTCAAAATGCCCTGTCTTCATCCCTCCCTTGTTCGGTTCTGTCACCAGCTCCTGTTGCCTTGTGTTCAGGATTTGTCATGGCTCCCTGACTGCAGAGTCTGCCCCCAGCGGGTGTTGGCGTCACCACGACAGGCAGGAGTGGGCTCCGCTCTCCGTCCTCGCCAGCCCTTCACTACACGTCCCATCTCATCCCCTTAAGCTCAGAAAATACTGAAAGTCGGGCGGGCCGTGTGCTCAGTGCTGATCTGCGGCACTTCTCACCTAAAGTGGCTGGTGTGGGTGCCGGCTCTTTGTCGTGTCCTCATTCTTCCAACCTTCTACCCATAACAATGAGATTTCAGTAAAGCAAACCATTTTGGGGAAGTTCTGTTAATTTTGAGATTTAACCTATAATAAATTATAAATGAGAAATTTTCTTTTGATAGGCTGATTTATGGAAACAGTCTATGATTAAAGAATTCAAGGTTCTGGGCTTCCCTGGTGGCGCAGTGGTTGAGAGTCCGGCTGCCGATGCCGGGGACACGGGTTCGTGCCCCGGTCCGGGAAGATCCCACATGCTGCGGAGCGGCTGGGTCCGTGAGCCATGGCCGCTGAGCCTGCGCATCCGGAGCCTGTGCTCTGCAACAGGAGAGGCCACAGCAGTGAGAGGCCCGTGTACAGCAAAAAAAAAAAAAAAAAAAAAAAGAATTCAAGGTTCTAACCAACAAACTGTATGTTAACACCGTTTAATTCTGAAAGTATGGATGTGGTGTAAGATGAATATCCACTGTTGCTTTTTATGGTAGATTTATAGGTGAGTGAGTGTGTGTCTAACTAGGACGGTGGATTCCCTTAATAGTTGTAAAAAATGATTTTAAAACACATTCAGATGACTCCCTTGGCAGCAGTTTTACATTAAAAAGAGAGTTTTTCCCCCCAAAATGCAGAGGCAGATTTGTGTGTTTTGTTGGCAGTCTACTGTAGACTGAGTGTAAGTGCATACTCGGGGTGTGTGATCTGAAAACAATTAGTCCTAAATGTGCTGCTTTCTATAGTTCGTTGCATTTATACAGTAGTACTTTGCAGAAGTTGATTTATTGCAAAGTTTTGACGTCTAAATTTTATTGTAAAAATTGGATCATGTTTGTGAAGCTCAAGTCTTCTAAAGTGCCCATTTGTTATAGAAGTGAGTTCTTGTTAAACTGTGGAGGAAATCTGCATTTTGTGATTTTGATGTTCTTTGAAAACATACTATATTTTCAACTGGGAGCATGATTTGATGGTTTTCAAAGTAAGCTGTTTGAAGCGTAGGCTTGAAAACCTTGCTTGAGAAAATATACACAAGTTAATGAAGTAAATTATGTGAAATCAAGAATTTTGCCAGACATTTCTCTGAGGCTTCTCCCACCAAACTTGAGCTTGACTGTAAAGATGATGGTACTGCCCCAGTCGCAAGTAGTATATTGATAGAAATCTGTACCAATCTCAGTATGTAGGATGTTCTTTATTCTTATTTAAAATATGAGGCTTAATTATTGTAGAAGTGAAATGAGCTGCTTTTGTCTCTTCTGCCCCTAAACAGTAACCTAAAAAGCCACTACTTTTATAGTGACCATAAAAACAAGTTGTGCGGATTATGAAGGAAATTCACTACAAGTTTTTGCAACTAAAAAGAAACATCATGACTAGAACCAGTTCAGAAAAAAACCACAAGTAAAAAATGCTAGAAGCTTAGGTCAGTTTCAGAATCATTTTCTTAGGTGAGGCCGTTACAGGTTTTACCAGACTCTTTCCCGTGTTATAGGTGTGGCCGGATTGTGCTCAGTCAGAGCGGGGAGCACGAGTTTTTAACCACCACCGCCCCTGCCCCCCAAAAAAGAAAACACCTCCCTTATTGGAGGTTATCAAATGGTACATTTTCATGAACTCAGAAGACACACTTAAATAATTGAGAGGCTGAATTTAATCTGTTTATCCTTGATAGGCGCTAAAGCCCAGGTTCAAACACACTTTTGTGTGCTGTGCACCTCCTCATACCCTTTCCCGGGTATTTACAAGTCTCTTGACTACTTGCTGTTGTCGTAGGTGGTAAGGACATTTTCAACGGGATGCTTTTTATCAAGTCCGCAGTGCACGTGTGCACGGGGTGGGGCTGGGTGCCGACCCCCAGCAGCGGTAGGTGCCTCTCTGGCTCTTCACGACCCCGCGTGGCCAGAAGCACTATCCAGGCGCCTGTGCCGCCAGATTGCTCTCGTGCCTTCGGTAAGGTGAATAAATCGGTAAACTGTATTCAAACGTGAAAGCTGCAAATCAGATGGAGTGTAGAAGTGGGACTGTTTATTCTTTTTGAACCAATTTGTAGTGAAGTGGGCAGTGTCTTGAAAATTCACTTAGCTAGAGGGAGCTGCCGGTCAGAATTTTTTTAAAATTTTATTTGGTTTGGGCTGCATTGGGTCTTCGTTGCTGCGCGCGGGCTTTCTCTAGCTGCGGCGAGCGGCGGCTGCTCTGTGTTGCGGAGCACGTGGGCTGTAGGTGCGCGGGCTTCAGTAGTTGTAGCTCGCGGGCTCTAGAGCGCAGGCTCAGTAGTTGTGGCGCACGGGCTTAGTTGCTCCGCGGCATGTGGATCTTCCCGGACCAGGGCTCGAACCCGTGTCCCCTGGATTGGCAGGCAGATTCTTAACCACTGTGCCACCAGGGAAGTCCCCTGGTCAGAATTTTTGAACTTAAGATAATTTGTTTGTATTAGTGGAAAAAAAAAAGTAATGAAAAGCCTTGAAAAGCCAGATTAGATGCAGGATCTTGTTCAATTAGTGACGTGGTAACTTTCAAAATCTGCTGGGTTAGCAGATATTACTTAAAGGTCTAGCACTCACCAACTACAGGGAAAACCGTGGCCACACAGGAGGGAAATCTGCACATTAGTTGAACAGAATTGTGGGAACTGTGAGATGAAACATTTCATTGAAACGAAAGTGACAGCGTGTTTGGTAGAACAGTGCATCCTTTCCTGAAGCAGCAGCATCACCAGGAGTGGGAGAGACCTGTCATCTGCATGTGACATGTCATTCTGTCTCCCCAGCTGAAGGTCCGTGTCTAGATTTCCACCCTCGGTGGCCTGAAGATGTTTCCTGTACCACCAACATCCCGGTCATCTCAGGAGTGAAAACGACTTGCTGTCTGTATCTGCCTGTCTGTTGTTAGGCTGGGTCCTGATGATGCTGCAGCACCAAGACAGGAGAGAGATGCTGGGATGCTGGTGTGCAGGGAGAGCTCCGCCGCAGCAGGCTTCCAACCTCGGTGGATTCGATAAAACAGCAGCTCACCCACTAACTAGGGTGAGAAACGGTTTCCAAGGTGGTATTTTAGGGCATTCTATTACGTGTATTTGGTGGTGGAATGAAAGATCCAGATGAACTTTAAGAACGAATGAAATTTCAAAGAAAATCTGAACTTTTACAACTGCTTCTGTCTGGATCCCCAGGTCCGTCAGAATACAAGGTTCCCTGTCTTCTGATGATGGGCCCACTTTGGTGGGAATTTGTAAAGTACCCCTGGTGTTACGTTGTCCAAGCGTATTGTGAAATTTTCAGGCAACATTACTTTACTTCATTTTGACTTACACGCTAGCTTTGACATTTCCCCCTGAGAAGTTTTTTGTTGTTTTATTTAAGTAGCACGTTAGGAGTTTCGAGGACATCTGATAACCTTTGTTGAAGTGTTAATATGAATAGTAGCAAATACTTACTGTGTGTCTGGTACCCTTCTAAACAGTTTATTTAAATAACTCATCTATACCTCCCAACAACCTTATAAGATAGGTACTGTTATTGTCCCCATTATATATATATGTCTATCTGTGTTATAATTGCAGATAATTATAGGCACAGAAGTTAAGGAATCTGCCCAGGCTCACACAGGCTGTGAGTTGTGGAACCAGAACTTGGGGGTCCCCTCAGACATCCACATGCACTTATAGATTAACTATTTGAAATAGTCATGTCACTGTGTAATGTCACTCTGTGCTTCTTCAGTTGTTTCTACAGTAAGAAATACATTTTGTAGGTTAACTCTGTACGTACACAGACATAACTGAATTAAAGATGCGCTGAGCAATACTTACGTTCTATGAGCTCTTCTCATTTTCACTCCTTTGAAGAGTTCCGGCTACCATTTACTAAGCTGATTTCATGGCCCACATGTTAATGGATTGCAGTCCTGAATTTGAAAAATATGCATGGTGTAGATAATGATCAAATGTAATACTGTATTTCCTTGTTTTAAAGTGAACGAAAATGCTTGGAAATGAAATACGTGCAAGCACCAGGCTAGATCATTGAATAAATGTCCCTATAAAAGCATTGTGCTGAAACTGAGAGCTGAAATTCGGTCCTTCACAGGTAAAGCTCGTTTATGTGGACGAACCAGTCAGTCTGCATGGCACCTGCTAAATAGTAAGAGGTTAGGGTCACCTTCAAGCTTCCTAAAGCAGTTTATACCAGTGGTGCTCCTGTCATCCCACTGGAAGGCACATAGTAATTAAAATAGGAAGAATCTGTATTCTAATGGACTTAAGATTCAGTTATAACTTGGACAGTACTTAAAGCTTTGAGTGCTTGTATTTGGATTTTTAGGATTTGAAAACACTTATTAATTAGTTGTTCAAGTACCAAGAATAAAAATTGTATCCTAATTCCTAAGATGCTCATAGGAGAAAATTCCATACTTAATGGCATCCAAAATTTCTCATGATTATAAAATTGTATCTGTGTTTGGGGGAATGAGTTGAATTAGCATATTTCTATATTTATGTAATTAGAAGGACAAAGGTTGATCTCAAGGAGAAAGCAGCTATGTTGCCTCGTTTAGTATAAGTTTGAGGGCCTACTAATTTCAAAGCTCTGCTAGTCTTTAGGAAGTGGGAGAACTCATCAGACAAACCGTGAAGATTTAAATACATGTGCTCACATCCTGCCCCAGGATGGTGAGTCCTTGCTTCTTCCCTTTCCAAGCCATCAGTTTTACAGTTTTTATCGCCTGTTTGAATAATTTCTCTTAAGTTTTATACATAACGTAAATGGTGTGCCTCCCCTCTCCCCATTTTTCTCAGTACTGTTACTGTGCTGGGAGAAAATGAAATTGCATGTAATTAACATGTTCTAGCATGCTTCTTTGTAGTTCTGTATGCTGATGGGCTGGGTGGGTTTGGGTTTTTTTTTTTTTAATCTATTTATTTTTGGCAGCGCGCGGGCTTTCTCTAGTTGCAGCGAGCGGAGTCTACTCTTCGTTGGGATGCGCGGGCTTCTCATTTCGGTGGCTTCTCTTGTTGTAGAGCACAGGCTTCGGGCACGCAGGCTTCAGTAGTTGTGGCACACGGGCTCAGTAGTTGTGGCGCACGGGCTTAGTTGCTCTGCGGCATGTGGGATCTTCCCGGACCAGGGCTCGAACCCGTGTCCCCTGCATTGGCAGGCGGATTCTTAACCACTGCGCCACCAGGGGAGTCTTGGGTTTGGGGTTTTTTTATGTGTCATCAGTGATTCAGACGTGTCCCCAAAATATTTGGAATCATCATTTCCCCAGTCTCTCTGGAGCCCTGCAATGTGTCGGGACACTATGTTTGGTGCTGAGGATTTAGCTGTGAATTAGGCCCCTGCCTTCCAACCACAGAGCAGAGCCCATGAATCAGAAGTCTTACTTCTATTAAAGTCTGAAGGTCTGGGGCCAGATATTTTGTTTACAAAGAAGAACCAGTTATTGATATACTTTACATTTTTACAGTAACAGGTATAAATGTAAAATCTACTTATTGACATATCCATTATTCAGGTAGCGATAATTATCAAAATAGCCTAATTTTCATTTAAGAAAAATAAGCAAATACAGTATTTGATATTCAGTACTAGCTCTTTGTTTACTCATGTTTTCTAGATTATAAAATGCAAGTTATTTCATGAGCAAAATAGAAAGATCAAAAGTGAGCCTCTACTTTTATTGTTTTGTTTTGATTTTTTTAACTTTTTTTTTTTTTTTAGCAGTTGTAGGTTCACAGCAAAATGGAGAGGAAGGTATAGAGATTTTCTATATACTCCCTGCCCCAGCACATACACAGACTCCCCCGTTATCAGTATCCCCCACCAGCATAGTACATTTGTTACAACCAGACCTCCATTAACACATCATAATCACCGAAGTCCATGGTTGACATGAGGGTTCACTCTTGGTGGTGGACATCTTGTGGGTTTGGACAAGTGTATAATAACGTGTATCCATCACTGCAGTACCGCACAGAGTAGTACACTGCCTTAAAAGTCCTCTGGGCTCTGCGTACTTATTTCCCCACCCCGAACCCCACCAAGCTCCTGGCAGCCACTTAAAACTTTTCACTGTCTCCTTAGTTTTGCTTTTTCCAGGATGTCATATAGTTGGAATCACACAGTATATAGCCTTCTCAGAATGGCTTCTTTCACTTAATAATATGCCTTTAAGTTTCCTCCATGTCTTTTCATGGCTTGATGGCTCATTTCTTTTTAGTACTAAGTAGTATTCCGTGGTCTGGGTGGACCACAGTTTATTTATCCATTCACTCCGAGGGACATCTTGGTTGCTTCCAGGTTTTGACAATTAGGAAAAAAGGTGCTATAAAGATCTGTGTGCAGGTTTTTGTGTGGACATTAGTTTTCAACTCCTTTAGGTAAATACGAAGCAGCACAATTAATGGCCGAATTGCTTGGTATGAGTGTTTATTTCTGTAGGAAACCACCAATCTGTCTTCCAAAGTGGCTGCACCGTGTTGCCTTCCCATCAGCAGTGATTGAGAGTCCCTGTTGCCCCACCTTCTCACCAGCATTTGGTGTTGTCAGTGTTCTGGATTTTGGCCATTCTAATAGGTGTGTAGTAGTGTCTCATTATTTTAACTTGCATTTTCCTGATGGTGACATAATGTGGAGCATCTTCTCATATGCTTATTTGCCATCTGAATATCTTTGGTAAGGACTTTGGCCCATTTTTTAATCAAGTGGTTTTCTTACTGAGTCCTAAGAATTTTTGTATTATTTTGGTTAACAGTTGTTTATCAGATGTTTCTTCTGCGAATATTTTCTCCCAGTCTGTGGCTTGTTTTCTCATTCTCTTGACAGTGTCTTTCCCAGAGCAGAAGTTTTTAATTTTAGTGAAGTGCATCCATCCTATCAGTGATTTTTTTCATGGATCCTGCCTTTGGTGTTGTATCTAAAAAGTCACACCTCACCCAAGGTCATCTAGGTTTTCTCCTGTGTTGTCTTCTAGGAGTTTTATAGTTTTGCTCTACTTTTCTTTTTAAGGAAGATTTTGCAAATATTGCATGAAGAATGTTCAACATGCCAAAAGTGTCCTTGCGTTTCTTGCATTTAATGGGTTAATCATTTTCTGACCAAGATCAGGTGAGTTAGATGGTTTCACCTCCTACTACACTATTGTTTTTTGAGAAAGAAGGGAGAAAAAGAGCTATTGGCTGGGAAATTCCTACTAGGTACCAGCCATAGAACTAGGCCTTTTTACATACGATGTCTCATTTAAAACTCTTTAACAGCCCTGGAAAGTTGTTTGGGTCTTTAGTTTCAAATGAGTTAACAGAATTAGAGCTGGCACTGAAGGAACCAAGTGTGCCCTTCTAAGTGAATCCGACTAGCGGTGCTCCCTGGTTTTGGGTCATCTGGATTTGTCTGTTCTCTGTAGTAATCGGTGTAGTATTTTCTCAGTCCCATGTGGGCGTGATTGGAGTTGGGGGTCATCTTGAGATCACCAAGGGGACCCCTGTAAGAGGGCAGTGGGAAGCATGAACTTCAGATCAGATTTTGAATTCAAGGTTTCATACGTTCAACTGTGAGACATTGCACAGAAGTTTTATTATGAGACAGCTGTTGTAATTATCATTGGTTGTATATTATTTTTGAATAGGTTATGTGATTTGTCTTAGAAGTTGAAACATGATAGTTGTCATGTTGTATTCAAATAAAAGTTTGTAACAGTTATGCTTGTATCTGGCCTTAGGATTTAAAAGGAACACTCATGTCTCTCACTTGCATTGTGTAATGGCGGATGGAGCTAGTCCTGGGTCCTCCTGTGAGACCGGGTGTCAGGAAAGGCAGGTTTCCAGGGGCCCCAGCAGCAGCAGAGCCGGCACCTTCTCCCGGCCGTTAGGGGGCGTCTCCACGTGGCTGCAGCTGGCTCCCACTCTGGAGCTGCATTCTCAGAGGTACCTTCTCCTGGCGCCTGCTACAGTCAGCGACTTTCATCCTAGACCTTCTCCCTGATTGATCGCAGCCTTTGAGCCTGTCGAGGACTAGAGGTTTCGTCCAGCTCTCCTCCCTGAGCTTCTGTTCTCTGGCCTCTGGTTCTCACACCTGTGTCCCCCCGGCTCGCAGCACTCCTCTCTCCTGGGGGGCCAGGGGGAGGGGGGCTCCCCCATGTCCTGTAAATACAGGTTTGAGTTCTCGTCGCTGTTACGTTCTTCCCTTATGCTGTGAAGATTTTATCCACGTTAATGCCGACAGTTTTACCTTTTTGCAGATTACCAAATTTTTTTCTACGGGTGCGATTTCCTTTGGGCTACAGTTGTGTATTTTCAAACTGCCTGATTGAGCATTTTCATTTTGGGTTTTTTTTTTTAATTCCTTCCCATTCATCATATCTAAAATTAAGTTTCTCATCTTCTCTTTAGATTCAGACTTCTTCACATAACTTACCAGTTTATCTTAATAATATAACCTTTTTCTTTTGGGTTGTTTCTCTTTAACACTTTTACCCCTGGGTTTTTTCCAGCATGAGAATTTTTTTAAATGAGTGTTCAATTTAGTGACATAAGGAATTTTGTAATAACAGATGTATGAATGTCTAGATGGTCATCACTTAACCCAGAACTTCCATGAGACTTCGTGCTTGTGAATTCCTGTTTATTTACAATTCTATTGTTGCCAGTTATTACCTAAAGCAGAGAGCACAATTGGTTGAGACCCTCTAGGCCAACTGTGGCTCACAGATAGATGTTTTTATAACTTTTACAGTGTAACTTTTTGCTTTTCTCAGTCATGAAAGATGTCCAACAAAGAACAGCAAACTTCACCCCTGAGAATTACATGTTAACGTATTTTAAATATTTCCTGTTTTTTTAAATTTATTTATTTATTTTTGGCTGCGTTGGGTCTTCGTTGCTGCGCCCGGGCTTTCTCTAGTTGCGACGAGCGGGGGCTACTCTTCGTTACTGTGAACGGGCTTCTCATTGCGGTGGCTTCTCTTGTTGCGGAGCACGGGCTCTAGGCACGTGGGCTCAGTAGTTGTGGTGCACGGGCTTAGTTGCTGCACGGCATGTGGGATCTTCCAGGACCAGGGCTCAAAACTGTGTCCCCTGCATTGGCAGACGGATTCTTAACCACTGCGCCACCAGGGGAGTCCAATATTTCCTATTTGAGGTATAAAAATTTTTATGCCAGGCTACTGTAATTCCACAGTATTGATGAGCAGAAATGATACTGGCAGTAACTGTCATGGAGTAATGAAAATACCTGTGATTTCCTGGTGGCAAAGCCAGAGGTCCTGCTAAAACTGTTGTGGGCTGCTGCCTACATTCGTAATCGGAGGAGTGGTCAGGTTTCAGTCAGAGGTGAGTGGGAGATAAGATGTACTTTTTTCCCCACCCGCGTTTGCAACCCCCGAGTTCTATCCGCGGACCCCCAATGAATCTCACCTGCACCCCTCTCCTCCGTCCATGGGTAACCATTTGTATTAGTGTTTGGTTTATCTTCCACTTGTTTCTCTTCGAAAAGAAAAATAGAGATTTATCCGAGTGTTAGTATTTACTCCCCTCCCCTCACACACGCAGGGAACCTTGCCTTTTTCAGCGACTGTGTCCACTGGGAAGTCACTGTGTTGTCAGTGGGTAGGGGTCGCCCTCCTTCTTTTCCATAACTGTGCGGCGCTCCGTGATGTGGGTGCGCCATAAACGATGCTCCGCGATGTGAGTGGGCCATCATTTAGTGCTCCATCCCCTGCTGGTGGCTTTTAGGTGGATTTTCAGTCTTTTGCGTGACTAAACTTGAGGAGTTTACAACTTCTTGTAGTTTTTGGCCAGTTTGTCTTGGGGATAGATTCCTAGAAGTGAGATCGTTGGGTGGAAGGGCCAGTGCACCTGTGGTGTTACTAGATGTGGCCAGTCGCCGTCTGTCTCGGTGAACATCCCCGCCAGCAATAGTTAAGTCATTTTGACTTTGTAATGCAGTGTCCGTCAGATGCTGGAATCCAGAGGTACATTTTTGGAGATGTGAAAGTCCAAGTTTGAGAGGCGCCCTCTTCATCCTTGTGTCGTTCCTCACCAGTGCCACCCATTCTGGTGCATGTTCCCATCGTCCCTGCTTGGTTTGGTTTTAAGCATCTGGCCTTTTCTTTTTCCATTGCTGTTCCTCTAAGTTAGTTAGTGTCACTGACCTTTGGTCCCCGTTCACCCCAGCTCCAGCGCCAACTGCAGAGAGCTGTCACGTGAATGTTTCTAAAAGCACGGCAGTCATGTCACTTCCCTGCCCTGGAACCTTGCAGGCCTCTGTCGCCCACTCAGAATAAAGGCCTCCTCCAAGGGGGGAAAGCCGAGGGCACGTGGGGATGGTGGTGTGATGAATTGGGCGATTGGAATTGACATGTATACACTGATGTGTATAAAATTGATGACTTAGAAGAACCTGCTGTATAAAAAAATAAAATTAAATTAAAAAATTTAAAAAAAAAAGAATAAAGGCCTCGTGGGAGTTCCGTGACGGTCCAGTGGTTAGGACTCTGCACTCCTACTGCCAAGCGCCCGGGTTTGATCCCTGGTCGGGGAACTAAGATCCCTCAAGCTGCGCAGCCAAAAAGAAGAAGGGCCTCACGTCCTCTTACCGAAAACCTGCCCTCCTGCCCCTGAAGCTTCCAGCCTGAACCCCACGCTCAGCCTCCCGCTCTTCCCTGGCCGCCCTTCCTGTTCCTCTGCTGCCCTTCAGATCCTTCCTAAGAAGCGTTCAGAGCACATGTGTGTAGAGACTTCTTGTCATTGTAGCTGGAATGACTCCTTCTAGACCCTCTGAACTCTATGGCAGTTCTGTCTTTATCTTTACTGTGGCAGTAAAACGCCTCTGCCCTCTGCCGTGCGGCAGCTCCGCTGGTGCTTCCAGCTGTCTTTTAAATGATTTGTGTTGCAGGAGAATAAGAGCCCCTCTGTTGGTAACATATTAAATAGCAGTTCTTAAATAAAGCTTTCTTTCCAGTAGAACACCCAATAATACTGTTTTTCATGCTAAGGCTCCTCCATATGCAGAACCTGGTCGTTTTGTAAAGATACATTCCTTTCTGTGAATGACCTGAATTTGACCCAGAACGATTTATAGCTAGCACGCTTTAAAGCTGTCTTTTTTTCCTTCACAGTTTTATTGAGGTATAATTCACATACCGTAAAATTCACTTGTATAACTCAGTGATCCTTAGTAAAGTTAGAGTTGTGCAGCCATCACCACAATCCAGTTTGAAAACATTTTCATCACCCAGAATACCCCACGTGGCTGTCCGCGCTCTCCATCCCCGCCACCCCCGGCAAGCACGAGTCTGCTTCCTGCCTCTGTAGTTTGCCTGTGCCGTACATTTCATGTAGTAAATGGCATCGTATAACCTGTGGCCTTTTTCTTCTGGCTTTCACTTAGCGTAATGTATTTGAGGTTTGTCTGTGCTGTGGTGTGTATCAGTACTTCCCTTTTTATTGCCTGAGAGTATTCTTTTATATGACTTTAGGCTACTTTGCTTATGCGTTCACCTGTTAGTGGACATGTGGGGGGTGTTCCACTTTCTGGCTTTTATAAATAATGTGCTGTGAACATTCTTGTACAGGTCTTTGGATGGACATACGTTGTCTTGTTTGTTGGGTAAATACCTCGTAGAGGAATTGATGGGTCACGTGGTAAATTTATGTTAACTAAACCCGGTGTTTAAATGGCCCAAATGGTTAATCACTAGCTTTGAGTAAAGACATAAACAAGGCAATTCGAGCACTTAGGATACATTCAGGTCTTGGGAACTTGGCTGTGAATTGGTTGCTCGAGAAAAAGCAGAACCAGCGTCCAGTCTGGGTGAGTGTTTTTGCTTCTCTTTCTAGCCGCGGATTTAAAGGTTTTGAATGACTAAGTGGAGACAGAAACTCAGTTAAAGTCTCTAGAAAGCCATCTATTAAGATGTGAATTGGAACTTTTTTATGCTTTTGTCAACTGTAATTGTTTGAACTTAATTGTAATTGTTCTCTTAGTTCTATATATAGAAATGGAATAATATATTTAAATTTTATAATATAAGTAAGTATAAATTTTGCAAGCCTTGTGTTTCAGTAGTGAAATAAGGTAGGCTTATCCGAGGTAGTAAATGCCCTTCCTGGTGATGTACAAGTAGACCCCTAATTATTGAATGCACGCATTCCTGGTCTGCATTTACAAGATATTAGCCCCTGTTCTTTAAGATTCCTTTGATTTAAAAAGTGAAAAATTTTTAATAATTAACATTCAAATACTAATAAATGAATATTCAAATGAAGTATGTGAGTATGAATAAATGTCCAGTTCCTGAGTTGGCCAGCTCTTCCTTGACCTGTGGGTTTGCTGTCCTTTGGGCTCGTCATTACACACTTGGGTCATGAAGCTTTCAGTTGCCTTTTTGCATGGTTCCTGTGGTTCGTGTTGTAATTTCAAATTGGAGAGTAAGTCTTCATAGCACACTTTTTGAGGAAGTGGAATAAGAAATCTCCACCTTCCTGTGGAAACAACATGGAGGGGCGGGTGACAGAAAGAACATGGCTTTGGAATCCAGATAGTTGGGTGTGAATACTTGCCTCTTATTAGCAGAGTGGCTTTGGGCAAATTATTGAACATCTTCAAGCCTGAGTATCCTCATTTGTAAGAAATTGATAGTACCATGCAGAGAGTACGGTTATTGTAAGGATTCAGTGAGAAAAAGTATCACCACTAATATTGCCACAGGGTCAAGCACTGAGACCTACAGAAAATATTGGGTCCTTTTTTACACAGCGAGTAAACGGACATGCAGCAAGCAATCCCACTTGATGGACACTGTCCGGGGTGGTCATCACTGTGGTAAAGTGTAGATGGTGGTTGTGGAGTTAATTCATTTAACAGAATGAAAGGCTGCTTGTATTTTAGAAATTAACCCCGGGCCCCATTGTAGAGGGTGAACTGGACAGGGTGAGAGCAGTGAAGAGACTTTTGTTAGGGACCCCAGTGAGAGACGGTGATACCTCTTGGACTCTAGGAGTTGTGTGGATATCAAGAGATGTGGATGATTCAAGAGAAGAAGAAGGGGCTTCCCTGGTGGCGCAGTGGTTAAGAATCCTCAGGGGACACAGGTTCAAGCCCTGGTCCGGGAAGATCCCACATGCCGCGGAGCAACTAAGCCTGTGCGCCACAACTGCTGAGCCTGCGCTCTAGAGCCCACGAGCCGCAACTGCTGAGCCCACATGCCACAACTACTGAAGCCCGTGCGCCTAGAGCCCGTGCTCCGCAACAAGAGAAGCCACTGCAATGAGAAGCCCGTGCACTGCAATGAAGAGCAGCCCCGCTCGCTGCAACTAGAGAAAGCCCGTGCACAACAATGAAGACCCAACACAGGCCCAAAAAATAAATAAATAAAATTTTAAAAGAAGAAGAGGGAGTTGATGGAACTGACTTTACATCAGGGGTAAGAACAGAGAGGAATCAAAGCTGACCTCTTACCAAGATGGGAAATACAGAAAGAGGGTTAGTTAGGGGCTAAGCATGACCCTTAATTTACAGTGTCGGGGAGGGACTGGGTGGGGGGTGGTGTGTGAATGGAGATGTGTCTGCCGTTAGCAAGTGGTGCTTTCATCACCCCCAGGAGTTTGAATCGGGCAACTGAGGCTTCTGTTAACTAAGGTGGAGGAAAGGCGGAGAGGGAGGTGTTCCGTTTTATTCATGTGAACTTGTGGTCTCTGGAAGGTCAGGGAAAGGAGAGTAGGAGGGAGAGCTGGATTCAGGAGCCGCTTGGAGTGGCAGGTGCACAGAGGGTCGTGCCGCCGGAATTACCAAAGTGAGAGTGTAGAAGTCTAGTAAAATCCTGACCAGAACTGTCTGCAAAGTGTATAGCCCGAAGCTTCGGTGTTACCTGATCCCAGGGGTGCACGTCAAGCCCAGGTTGACTGCATCTGCCTCTCAGGTGTTACATTCATTTAAAACTCTAATGGAATTTAAGACTTTCTAATAGAATTTAAGAATTTCTCAGGTTGGGAGCTTTCCAGTCTCAGTTGTAAGTGGCACTGAGATTTCTTTGTATCAACTAGATCATGATTAAACATCACAGTATTTCCAGGGGTGCAAGTGGGAAGCTACTACTGTAGGGAACCCACCCCCCGGCCCTGTGGAATAGGATGTGTCCAGTGCGGGCTTGCTCCCTGGGTCTGTGCTGCGTTCCAGTCCCATCTCCACCCACATCCGTGTCTGAAAGTTCACGTCCCCGCCCCCCACCCAGTCCTCTTGCTTTTCTTTCTATTTGTACTTCATATGTTGTGTAGGTTTGCAGAGCTTTTAATTATGGAAAATAGAAACTACAGTGTGACTATCACTCAGCTTTTTTTTCTGCAGTATTTTAAAGTATATATCCAGCCATCGTATCATTTCACCCACAAGAGTATCTGACGAGGATGGTGGCGGGTGTTGTTTGGTTGGTTTTAAACATGAGCCAGGAAACCCGGGTGCCAGTGCCTCCCCCAGCCGTGAGCCGAACCTTCCAGGCTTTCCTCCCATTCTGTCAGGGGAGTGCGAGCCTTCTCTCCTGTGTTTTTTGTTTGTTTGTTTTGGGGGGATTTTTTTTTTATTCAAACAGAAAGTCACGAAAATTATAATCATCCTCATCAGTTCACTCAGTCCCATGTAATTAATTTTTTTTATCTTGATCTTTTGTTAGCACTTTTATGAGTTCATCAGTTTTCCATTAGAGTTCTGAAAATGCTTATTCATTCAGTTCAGCAGTATAGTCAGTTACCAGAAACCTGTACTTGTCAGAGTCTTTTCCATGAATTCCTTGAAGATGAAACCCTTTTATAGGAACATTTTTGCCAAAGCATCAGAGTACACCCAGAACTGTCTGTAAATGACAAAAGACTTAAAAATGACCACGGTTAAAGATTTGATGAAAGTTCATAATAATGCAGTTGACAAGGAAATTTAGTTATTTCTGAGATATACATCTTAAAGTAATAACTAGAATTATGACTTATAACATTATACCAGAACATATAAGATTTTTAGAAATTTCATGTAATGTCTGAAATATTTATATTAACATATTTCCATACAAATAACCCAAAGAAACTTTAGTCTTAGTTGTTTCTTTGTTTTTTTATACTGCAGGTTCTTATTAGTCATCAGTTTTATACACATCAGTGTATACATGTCAATCCCAATCGCCCAATTCATCACACCACCATCCCCACCCCACCATGATTTTCCCCCCTTGGTGTCCATACGTTTGTTCTCTACATCTGTGTCTCAACTTCTGCCCTGCAAACCGGTTCATCTGTACCATTTTTCTAGGTACCACATACATGCGTTAATATACCATATTTGTTTTTCCCTTTCTGACTTACTTCACTCTGTATGATAGTCTCTAGATCCATCCACGTCTCAACAAATGACTCAGTTTCGTTCCTTTTTATGGCTGAGTAATATTCCATCGTATATATGTACCACATCTTCTTTATCCATTCGTCCGTCAATGGGCATTTAGGTTGCTTCCATGACCTGGCTATTGTAAATAGTGCTACAGTGAACATTGGGATGCATGTGTCTTTTTGAATTACGGTTTTCTCTGGGTATGTGCCCAGTAGTGGGATTGCTGGATCATATGGTAATTCTGTTTTTAGTTTTTTTGCGGAACTTCCATACTGTTCTCCATAGTGGCTGTATCAATTTACATTCCCACCAGCAGTGCAAGAGGGTTCCCTTTTCTCCATACCCTCTCCAGCATTTGCTGTTTGTAGATTTTCTGATGATGCCCATTCTAACTGGTGTGAGGTGATACCTCATTGTAGTTTTGATTTGCATTTCTCTAATGATTAGTGATGTTGAGCAGCTTTTCATGTGCTGCCTGGCCATCTGTATGTCTTCTTTGGAGAAATGTCTATTTAGGTCTTCTGCCCGTTTTTGGATTGGTTTGTTTGTTTCTTTAATATTGAGCTGCATGAGCTGTTTATATATTTTGGAGATTAATCCTTTGTTGATTTGTTTGCGAACATTTTCTCCCATTCTGAGGGTTGTCTTTTCGTCTTGTTTATGGTTTCCTTTGCTGTGCAAAAGCTTTGAAGTTTCATTAGGTCCCATTTGTTTATTTTTGTTTTTATTTCCATTACTCTAGGAGGTGGATCAAAAAAACATCTTGCTGTGATTTATGTCAAAGAGTGTTCTTCTGTTTTACTCTAAGAGGTTTTTTGTTTGTTTGTTTTGTTTTTTTGCAGTACGCAGGCCTCTTACTGTTGTGGCCTCTCCCGTTGTGGAGCACAGGCTCCGGACGTGCAGACTCAGTGGCCATGGCTCACGGGCCCAGCCGCTCCGCGGCATATGGGATCTTCCCAGACCGGGACACGAACCCATGTCCCCTGCATCGGCAGGAGGACTGTCAACCACTGCGCCACCAGGGAAGCCCCTCCCATAGGTTTTAAATAGTTGTGTTTTCATTGTCATTTGTCTCTAGGTATTTTTTGATTTCCTCTTTGATTTCTTCAGTGACCTCTTGGTTATTTAGTAACATATTGTTTAGCATCCATGTGTTTGCTTTTTATGTTTTTTTTCCCTTGTAATTCATTTCTTTTTTTTTTGTGGTACACGGGCCTCTCACAGTTGTGGCCTCTCCCGTTGCAGAGCACAGGTTCCGGACATGCAGGCTCAGTGGCCATGGCTCATGGGCCTAGCCGCTCCGCGGCATGTGGGATCTTCCCGGACCGGGGCACAAACCCATGTCCCCTGCATCGGCAGGGGGACTCTCAACCACTGTGCCACCAGGGAAGCCCCCTGTAATTCATTTCTAATCTCACAGCGTTGTGGTCAGAAAAAATACTTCATATCATTTCAGTTTTCTTAAATTTACTGAGGCTTGATTTGTGACCCAAGATGTGATCTATCCTGGAGAATGTTGCATGCGCACTTAAGAAGAAAGTGTAATCTACTGTTTTTGGATGGAATGTCCTATAAATATCAGTTAAATCTGTCTGGTCTGTTGTGTCATTTAAAGCTTCTGTTTCCTTATTTATTTTCATTTTGGATGATCTGTCCATTGGTGTAAGTGAGGTGTTAAAGTCCCCCACTATTATTGTGTTACCTTCGAATTCCTCTTTTATAGCTGTTAGCAGTTGCCTTATGTATTCGGGTGCTCCTGTGTTGGGTGCATATATATCTAAAATTGTTATATCTTCTTGGATTGATCCCTTGATCATTATATAGTGTCCTTCCTTGTCTCTTGTAACATTCTTTATTTTAAAGTCTATTTTATCTGATATGAGCATTGCTACTCCATCTTTCTTTTGATTTCCATTTGCATGGAATATCTTTTTCCATCCCCTCCCTTTCAGTCTGTATGTGTCCCTAGGTCTGAAGTGGGTCTCTTGTAGACAGCATATACATGGATCTTGTTTTTGTATCCATTCAGCAAGCCTGTGTCTTTTGGTTGGAGCATTTAATCCGTTCACGTTTAAGGTAATTATCGATATGTATGTTCGTATGACCATTTTCTTAATTGTTTTGGGTTTGTTTTTGTAGGTCCTTCTCTTGTGTTTCCCACTTAGAGAAGTTCCTTTAGCATTTGTTGTAGAGCTGGTTTGGTGGTGCTGGATTCTCTTAGCTTTTGCTTGTCTGTCAAGTTTTTGATTTCTCCATCGAATCTGAATGAGATCCTTGCCTGGTAGAGTAATCTTGGTTGTAGGTTCTTCCCTTTCATCACTTTAAGTATATCATGCCACTCCCTTCTGTCTTGTAGAGTTTCTGCTGAGAAATCAGCTGTTAACCTTATGGGAGTTCCCTTGTATGTTATTTGTTGTTTTTCCCTTGCTGCTTTCAATAATTTCTCTTTGTCTTTAATTTTTGCCAATTTGAATACTCTGTGTCTCGGCCTATTTCTCCTTGGGTTTATCATGTATGGGATTCTCTGCGCTTCCTGGACTTGGGTGGCTGTTTCCTTTCCCATGTTAGGGAAGTTTTTGACTATAATCTCTTCAAATATTTTCTCGGGTCCTTTCTCTCTTCTCCTTCTGGGACCCCTATAATGCGAATGTTGTTGCATTTAATGTTGTCCCAGAGGTCTCCTAGGCTGTCTTCATTTCTTTTCATTCTTTTTTCTTTGTTCTGCAGCAGTGAATTCCACCATTCTGTCTTCCAGGTCACTTATCCGTTCTTCTGCCTCAGTTATTCTGCTGTTGATTCCTTCTAGTGTAGTTTTCATTTCAATTACTGTATTGTTCATCTCTGTTTGTTTGGTCTTTAATTCTTCTAGGTCTTTGTTGAACATTTCTTGCATCTTCTCAATCTTTGCCTCCATTGTTTTTCTAAGGTCCTGGATCATCTTCACTCTCATTATTCTGAATTCTTTTTCTGGAAGGTTGCCTATCTCCACTTCATTTAGTTGTTTTTCTGGGGTTCTGTGTTGTTCCTTCATCTGGTACATAGCCCTCTGCCTTTTCATCTTGTCTGTCTTTCTGTGAATATGGTTTTTGTTCCACAGGCTGCAGGATTGTAGTTTTTCTTGCTTCTGCTGTCCGCCCTCTGGTGGATGAGGCTATCTAAGAGGCTTGATGGGAGGGACTGGTGGTGGGTAGAGCTGGCTGTTGCTCTGGTGGGCAGAGCTCAGTAAAACTTTAATCTGCTTGACTGCTGATGGGTGGGGCTGGGTTCCCTCCCTGTTGGTTGTTTGGCCTGAGGCAACCCAACACTGGAGCCTACCTGGGCTCTTTGGTGGGGCTAATGGCAGACTCCAGGAGGGCTCATGCCAAGGAGTACTTCCCAGAACTTCTGCTGCCAGTGTCCTTGTCCCCATGGTGAGCCACAGCCACCCCCCGTCTCTGCAGGAGACCCTCCAACACTAGCAGGTAGGTCTGGTTCAGTCTCTCCTGGGGTCACTGCTCCTTCCTTTGGGTCCCGATGAGCACACTGCTTTGTGTGTGCCCTCCAAGAGTGGAGTCTCTGTTTCCCCCAGTCCTGTCGAAGTCCTGCAGTCAATTCCCACTAGGCTTCAAAGTCTGATTCTCTAAGAATTCCTCCTCCCGTTGCCTGACGTGGGGCTCAGACTTCACTCCAGTGGGTGGACTTCTGTGGTGTAAGTGTTCTCCAGTCTGTGAGTCACCCACCCAGTTACAGGATTTGATTTTACTGTGATTGCGCCCCTCCTACCGTCTCATTGTGGCTTCTCCTTTGTCTTTGGATGTGGGGTATCATTTTTGGTGAGTTCCAGTGTCTTCCTGTCGATGATTGTCCAGCAGCTAGTTGTGATTCTGGTGTTTTCGCAAGAGGGAGTGAGAGCACGTCCTTCTACTCCGCCATCTTGGTTCCTCCCATTAATACGGTTTTAAGACCATGCATTCATGACCTGAATAGTTCTGCAAACTGTAGTCCAAAGTCAGGGTTTCGGCAGGGCCATGCTCCCTCCAGGCCGTCGGGGAGGATCTTTCCTTGCCTTCCGGCTTCTGGCAGCCCCAGGTGTTCCTTGGCTTTTCTCTCCTATGTGTTTTATTGGTTTTTTTTAGCTCTCATATATAAAAATGGTATCGTACAATATGAATTCCTCTGTCACTTTTTTCGCTCTAGACTCTTTTCTAAAATTTATCTGTGTTGAAGTAGCCAAAGTTGATTTGTGTGTGGTCTATTGTGTGACTGTCCTACAGGTTATTTGTGAATTCTGTTGGTGAACGTGTGGGTTGTTTCTAGGTTTGCGTTTTTGTTCTCGTTCTTATAAACATATGGCAAATGCATGTTTGCATATTTCTTGGTGTGCATAGGCAAACGTTCCTCTAGGTCTAAATCACTGTTTTATCATACATTTCATATCTTATGTGCCACACTGCAGGTGAAAGCCGGGGATTCTGCATACTTTTAAGAAGTGTTCGAAAATAAGTAATTGCTGAGTAATACCCAGGATCATTCACATTTTAATCAGATTTAAAATGTTACTAAACTAGAAAAGCTACATTTGGCCGCCTTGTTTGATTTTTTAACAGTGAATTTTAACTGTATTTTCATTTACTCTAATGCTTTATTTTTAGAAGATACTGTAACAGTTGAAGTCCATGCTTTGTTTTTATCTTTTTACATTTTTTCCAAAGCAGTCACGTAACTGAAGCAGCTGTGGTCTTTTTGAAGAACCCTGCTTCATGTATTCCTGTTACAACTCTGATCTGATTGATTTTGCGTTTATTTAACCCTATTCAACATTGGCTTGTGCAAAAGCATCTGCTAAGTGTGTTTGGTCTTAATTTATAGGAACAGAGGCAACTATCAGTACTGCATTAATAGACAAAAGTGGTATCTGGGTTTTTTTGAGTATTGGAGGTGAAATTGAGCAGGGGACACAATTCTTTTATTATTTCTAAATTTGTGGGTTTCTCCCCTAGCGTAGAAATGCAGTTACGTTCATTGAAGTCTTAACTTATATTCCTGTCTGTTCTGTATTTAGGGCTTGTTGGGGGAATAATACAACACATTAGGGACATGCACGGAGCTTAGCTGGTGAGACGTGGTCCAGGCCGAGGGCCAGGCCCCGTCCCATAAACTGGAAGCCACCCTCTACTGAAACCAGTGGCCTGAGTCCCCTTGTGTCTCCCCAGGGTCTCTCCCATCTCTGAACTAACCCCCCGTAGCTGCATTGTCTGTCCCCAACGACCCAGATCCCTACCCCGGTCCTCCCTGCCCTCCCTGCTTTCCCCACCTGGTTCTCATGGAACCTTCTGGAGCCCAGTTCCGGGAATGGGAAACTCCTCCTTGCTCTTCCTCAGAGCCTAAGGCCCCTGAAGCGGAGATGTGGCCGTCGCTCTTCCTCAGCATCCCATGGGCTCCCGTCGAAGGCGGTCTGGGGGCTCCGCTCGTCCCCCCGGTGCTGCCTGACTGCTCAGCCCGCCTGCAGCGGCCATTGTGCCCTGTCACCCTTTCGCAGGCGACGTGGCCTTCGGTGCGTCCACCTCACATCAGCCCCTCTCGGGCCTGGCCGCCCAGCTGCACCCTCCCAGCCACGGCCCCCTGCCCTCCCATCCCGCGCTCTTTCTCTGGAGAGAGGATGAGGACATGCGTGCCTTTCCCAGTTGTCGCATCCCCTTGCAGCCTCTTCACGCCTCCATGGCCAGAATTCCTAACGACAGTCTGCATTTCTGTCCCTCCCAGCCCACTCCAGTTTGATTCCTTCCTTAAAACCAGTGAAACCTGTCTTGCTCAGGTCCCCAGTGACTTACGTAGAACTAAAGTCAGAAGCTCCATTTCGGATACTGTCATGATGATGAAAATAACAGCTGGCGTTTATCGAACACTGCGTGGCCACATTCAACCCTGACCCTCATAGATACTAAGTGATTTACCCAAGGTCATACAGGAAGTAAATGGCAGCGACCTCCTTAGGCCCAGCCAGCCATGGCCTTCTCTGGCCTCCAGGACAGGTCTCGTTGCTTTTGGCTGTAACTTTGCAGGTACGAACTCTGTGGGTTCCCCAGCATCCAGTCAGTTTCTAAATGTTCCTCAGGATTCAGTTTGGGCCCATCTTTTTCTGTAATTTCTCTGATTAACTCTGGTTCCCAGACTGAAGTAGTGCCCATCAGAGATGAGCTCTCAAGCACCTCAGATTCCCTGGGTCCAAAAGTGAACTGTCTCCCGCCTGTCTTCCCTCTGATGCGTTCTGTCCTGGTAAATGGTTCCATGGTCCATTTATCCTGTAGATACTTGTGGGTGTTTATCATATATGCTCAAAGTATGCTCAAAGAAGAGAAGTCCATAGGAGGCTGCCTGTTGCAGTATTACTTACAAACTGTTAAAAAGTCAACACCTAGAAGCTCTCTAGCAGGGTGGTAGTGTGATGAACAGTAGAATAGTATATGCCCACAAAACCAGTGAGGCGTATTTCATTAAGTGAAGTGAGGTTTATCTCATTGTTAAATGGAAATGTTACAGAACATCGTGTGGTTGATCCCAGGAGAGTTAGGACCTTGTAGGGATCAGCACAAATTTACCACCACCACCCCCTTTTTTTAAAGTTATGTTGTTCTCTGAAACATTAGTGTTTTCTTGGAAGTCCAGTCCTGAGGTATGTTCAGGAAAAAATACGCTCTGGCCAAGTCAGTTTGAGTAGGAGATGCTTTATCCTGTTTTTCTGATGGAAATTCATAAGACACATTCACTTATCAAGGCCTCTGAAGTCTTGTAGCAAACAAAATATTTAGCTTCAGTAAAGCTAGCATTTCCCCAGATTCCCTCGATGATCTGTTCAGTTGACATTCCAGTCAGCGTCGGTAGATGGCTGTTACAAGTGCTCTTTTAAGAAAGCTCTTTCCTTACTAATGAAACGGTGAATTACTGATATCAAAGAGGATGTATTTTGCAGGATTCTTGGAGGTCATTTGGTTAGTTCACACTTGTACTCAAGGAAGGAATCTTATGCACCATTAATCTTGAGAAGCAGGCTGATTCGTTCACGATTTGAATTGTTAGAAAACTTGTTTAATATTGATTCTGTTGGCTTTCATATCCCTTTGGAACAACAGTCTCTTGCATGAGGCAAAGCCTTAAATAGACAACCTCCCTTCTGTTAGATGCCTTTGTTTATTTTGGCTCCTGGGTTCCTCCCATTATCTTACTTCCTGGGAGAGAGGAAGGTGAAGGGAGGGCGGGTGGGTGAGCAGTGTTCTCTTGCAGGCTTCTGAGCCAGGCTCTGGGGCGGGACGCTACAGCCTGCTCTGCCGTGGGTTCCTGCCCTTGGTTGGCTGCATTCTGAGCCTTGGTCTCCTGTGCTTGGGCCTGTGCTTCCAAATGGTGAAGTGGCAAATCTGCAGATTCTCCCTCCGAAATCTTGAGTGTTCCTCCTGGATATTCATCACTGCAATTGGTAAACCCTGTGATGCCAGGGACCTACTGTAACGGAGTACTTTTGAAAACCACCCGATTTCCTAAGTGTATATTTCGTTTCGTTTTGTTTTTTGTTTTTAATATCGGCTTCTTGGAAATCCTAAGTTTTTTGGCTCTGTGGTGTGAATTATTGGGAAAATATTTTTAGCCCTTACCCCAAAGCCATTTACGCCTCTGACTTTTCATGAGGTCGGATTAAGATTATTGATAGTTTTTGATGGCCTGGTTATGAGATGGAGGGTATACGGTTTGTAAAGTGGTTTATTCCTGAAAATTCAACACTGACAGTTAAACCAGTCTTTTTTTTTTGCGGGGGGAACTGCGTTGGGTCTTCGCTGCTGCGTGCGGGCTTTCTCTAGTTGCAGCGAGCGGGGACTACTCTTCGTTGCAGTGCGCGGGCTTCTCACTGCAGTGGCTTCTCTTGTTGCGGAGCATGGGCTGTAGGCCTGCGGCAGTTGTGGCTCAGTAGTTGTGGCTCGCGGGCTCTAGAGCGCAGGCTCAGTAGTTATGGCGCACGGGCTTAGTTGCTCCGCGGCATGTGGGATCTTCCCGGACCAGGGCTCGAACCCGTGTCCCCTGCATTGGCAGGCGGATTCTGAACCACTGCGCCACCAGGGAAGCCCCTAAGCCAGTCTTTTATGGGTACCTCTATTATTGTACTTTATTACTCCAAACAGTTTTATAGTCAGACACTGAGTGCTGCATAAACAGGTGAAATCCAGACACACAAACCTGCACACACCCCAAGGTGGAAACCTCCGTGAGCAAAGCATCTTGGGTCCATTTGGGCCCCACCCAGGTGCCCCGTCAGGGAAAGACTTGACTCCTGTGCATGGTCAGCAGGTGGCCTCCAGTTAGCGCCGCCCTGCCTGGCCCATTGCAGGGACTGAGCCGGCAGGAGCAGAAAGGCTGCCTCTGCAGCCCTGCGTGCCATGTCCGGGCAGTGCTGGGCATCCAGCTGCCTGCCAGGTGGGGACCACCTCACAGTTCCCTTCCTTCTCTGCCCAGTCCTGCTTCCTCCCCTGCCCCTCACAGGTGTCATCCCTAAGAAGCATCCTCCACCCAAACTCTGTCCCAGCATCTGCTCCAGGGCACCCAGCCTGAGACCAGCAGGTCAGCTGCTGTCAGCATGTGACCTGATTTTTAGGGCCTTTTTCTGATGTACTGACTTTTAACATTTCCCTTTAGATTTAGTTTGTTGTAGTGTAAGTGATGAATGTTAAATATATAAATGTGAGGCTCGCTGGGGGATATTAAAAATATAAGATAAGGTTGTCCTCTTCAAACTTCTCAGTTAAGTCAATAAGGACATGGGAATTGTTGTGAACCTTGGATCAACTCTGTATGAATTTTGGAATCTCAGTGGAGACAACGAGAAACAGGGAATGAGTAGTTTCAAAGGGAAAACAATAAAGCACCTGAAAGCAGGAGTAGAATACTTGGCTGATTTTTCGGCCTGGTCTCCACATAAGCTGAGATCTGCTGCGGCACCAGATTTCCACGCATAGACCTAGACACAGAACGTGCGTAATAAAGTAGACTTGACATTTCAACATGAAAAGGTGGTTTTTGGTCTTAGGATACTAGTGACTTGACAGAGTAAGCTTATAACTGGAATCAGATGTACACGACGAGGAGGAAAGAGCACACTGGGGTGCTGATGTTGCGTGAGGACAACGAGGTATTGTGAGGAGAATCACTGACCGTTTTATTTGCTGTATCTTAACCTTGCCTCTGGGGCAGGGTTCGGGGTGAGGTTGGTATGACAAGTGCTACCCTGACTTTATACTGCTCTGATATTTGCAGTGTTCTTAGTTTAAAAAGTCAGGCTTTTTTTTTTTTTTCCCAACCCAGCTTTCTTAAATTTCAAAATATTTAAATAGATTTAATATTGATACGATTAAGACTGGTTTGTTCTTTCAGACTATCAACTGTTTTCTTTGGAGCTGTTTGGGTTTGTGAGATTAATAGATAACTGGGGCATCTGTTTGTTTGTTTATTTTTCTTATGGCTCTGTTAGTGGTTTCCCTGTTTATTGACACCTTAAAAATCAAAGAATCTGGGCTTCCCTGGTGGCGCAGTGGTTGAGAGTCCGCCTGCCGATGCAGGGGACACGGGTTCGGGACACGGGTTCGTGCCCCGGTCTGGGAGGATCCCACGTGCCGCGGAGTGGCTGGGCCCGTGGGCCGTGGCCGCTGAGCCTGCACGTCCGGAGCCTGTGCTCCGCAACAGGAGAGGCCACAGCAGTGAGAGGCCCGCGTATCGCAAAAAAAAAAAAAAATCAAAGAATCTAAAGTTCAGACTAGAGTGTTAGGGAGTACTGGCTTGAGAATCCAGAGCTCTGGCCTGGGGTCCTGCCACTTCCTAGCACTGTGACCTTGATCAGCTCTGATTGCTTCTTTGAGTCTGTTTCTTCATCTGTAAAAGGAAGGGCCAGAACCATCTTTTAAGGTTAAACCTCTAATCGTCTGGGACTGTAATCGGCTCTTGTGAGCAAACACTTTTGGCACAAATGCCTGGTACATAAAGTTTCCAGTTTACAAGTGGGTTATATACCAAAGGTGTATGTTAACCCCTTAGATGTTTTATCTCATGGCAGTGGTGTTATGGAAGTGGCCCACGTCTGCTTTGATTTACTATTAACAGTACCTAACCAAGGCAGAGGACAGTGCCTGGCACAGGGTAGCTTCCTACTAAATATTTGTTAGATAAATATTAATGGTCACTAGATTTCTATAACATAAGTCTGTTTAAAAACTGTGTTAGGGCTTCCCTGGTGGCGCAGTGGTTGAGAGTCTGCCTGCCGATGCAGGGGACACGGGTTCGTGCCCCGGTCCGGGAGGATCCCACATGCCGCGGAGCGGCTGGGCCCGTGAGCCATGGCCGCTGGGCCTGCGCGTCCGGAGGCTGTGCTCCGCAACGGGAGAGGCCACAGCAGTGAGAGGCCCACGTACCGCAAAAAAAAAAAAAAAAAAAAACTGTGTTAAAATATGTATACATTTGCAGTGACCAGGATAATACAAAACATGACTAAGTGAAAGAGCAAGAAATAAATTTTAGCCTAAAATCTAGTGTTTGAAGGAAAAAGTTGAAAGGGAACAAGATAGAATTTGTGGAGATGCTCGAGGGGGATTTGGGGTGAGTTTAGATGCTCGATGATGCTGGTATTTCCTTATTTCTAAATCCTTTCAAAACATGTAACTCATCGATTCCTTAATTTACTCTCTCGTTTATTCATGCGAAACATTGATGGAGCTCTGCGCCTGCTCTGAAGTGGGCTCAGAGACACTGTGGTGAGTGAAGAGACGGCCTCTGTGCCTGGGGATCCTTCACACCGGTACAGGGAGAGAGTCCCAGTAAAGACACAGCTGTGGAGTGTCGACTCTGAGTGAGAGTTAAGGCGGGAAAGGCCTGGAAATGGGTGAACCTGAACCTCGCCTGGGAGTTCCCTAGTGTGCCTTCTGTGGCTGGAAGAGAACTTGACGAAGAGGAGCTTTCCGGGAAGAAGCAGCAGCAAGTGCACAGATGTTCGGGAGTGGAAAGGGGACTGGCACGTCCAGGAACGGAGGACAGGGTCTGTGTGGCTGTCCCCAGGGGCGTGAAGGGGGAGTTTTGTAAGAGGCAAACGAGGAGAGAGATGTGACTCTGCCGTAGTGAGGATTTCTCTGCTGCGGCTGCCTTTGCTCTCAGGGCGACAGCCTAGTCAGAGTGGCAGCTTTAGACTCAACTGCTGTGTGAAGAATAGATGGCGCGTGACATAAATACTGGGAGGTATGGGAGTCCAGTTCCGACTATGAAAACAGTGGTCCAGGTAAGAGAGGATGGTGATGGTTATTGGAAGAGGAAATAGAGATGAGTGAGTGGATTTGAAATGACCTTGAGAGTTGAAATCTGTAGCAGCTGAATGTGAAAGATGAGGGATAAGGCATTAGAGTCATTCCCAGGTTTCTGGTGTGTGGGTACGTGGAGTTGCCACTTACTGAGGTGGGCAGTACTGGTGGAGAATGGAGGTTGGAGGAAGATCCTGAGTCCAGTTGCGGATCTGCTGGGTTTGAGACATGGGAGAAGACGTGAACTGGATACAGAGGTAGGCCTGGAGTTCAGAGAAGTCTGGGCTGGAGATGAACATTGTGAGTGACTGGCCTGTGGAGGTTTGAAGAAAGAAGGGTTCATACATCCCCGTCCTATGCTTATGTGTCATAATTGAATTTACTTTTTTAAGGTACCCAGTTGAAATGATAAGGTGAGGTAAAGATAAAAATGGGGAAAGTCGAGGGACTTCCCTGGTGGTGCAGTGGTTAAAGCTCTGCGCTTCCAATGCAGGGGACACGGGTTCGTGTCCCGGTCCGGGAAGATCCCGCATGCCGCGGAGCGGCTGGGCTCGTGAGCCATGGCCACTGGGCCTGTGCTTCCGGAGCCTGTGCTCCGCAACGGGAGAGGCCACAGCGGTGAGAGGCCCGCGTACCACCAAAAAAAAAAAAAGCCTCCACATTTCAATGTGATGTACATAGACAGTCCTTAAAGTATGTCTGTAATGTTTTGTATTGGGAAGTACTGACTTAATACAATATTGGATAGCTGAAGTTCTTTATCTGTGGATCCATAGTCCTGAGACATTATAAATTGTATTTTGCAGTAGCTTCATTCACTTAGAAATAATCGCCATTACCACTTGTCACGTGTTCACTGTGTGTTAAATAGATTTGCCCCCATTTTGCAGGCTGGGAAATTGAGGCTTAGAGCAGTGAGAAGTTAAGTAACCTGCCCAAGACCACGTATTTGTAGGTATGGAGCTGAGCTTCAAACCCAGGTCTCCCTAAATTGAGGGAGCATTTTAAATTTTGGTAATTCTTGCCCAGTTCCCTTCTGAAAAGAGAGTGACCAGGAATTCACTGGCGGTCCAGTGGTTAGGACTCGGCACTTTCACTGCCGGGGCCCAGGTTCAATCCCTGATTGCGGAGAACTAAGATCCCACGAGCCGCTGGGCGCTCGGCACCAAAAGCGGGGGGCGGGGGGGGCGGCGCAGAGTGACCACTTCCCTCACCTTCAGCCTCAACAACATTTGCATTTTGCCAAATGCGAAGTGAAAAGTGTTTTAAATTCCCAGGTAACTAGTGAGATTGAATGTTTGGCTTTTTGTACTAGCTATGTTTGTTTCTCTTTCTGGAAATTTCCTTTGCCTTTTCCCCTTTGAGTTTGTCTTTCTGTTACGTAGGTCAAGTAATATAGTTTAAGTTTCGATACCTTTAGAAGGCCTGCAAAGTAACGTGTTGGTTGTGCTTGTGTCCATTTTACCCAGCTTTTCTTGTGAGCACTGATAGTCATAATGATTTTGAACTAAGCGTCTCCGTAAGCACAGACCATGTAATATGAGTGTGTTTCCACACAGAAAGAGAAACACTCTCTGGATTAGAGTGGTACCTGCTGAGGCCTGCAGACTGTTTCTGCCATGTGGCAGGCATCCTATCCCACCCCCGCTCCCACCCCAATGCAGGATGTTGAAAAAGGATTAATTAGTTCCCTTTATTTCTTCTTCAGGTTTGCCTGCAATGAGATTTCATTCTCTGCCTTTAAGGGAGTCCTTTCTGAACTGCTGTGAATAAATTTGGAATGATACTGTATATTTTCATCTAATGGAGAAGTAGCTGTACCTTGAATAAGGATTGCTGCACTGGACGACTTCAGAATATTATTCAACAATGTCATCCAACAGGAGTCAGAATCCCCATGGACTGAAGCAGATTGGCCTTGATCAGATCTGGGACGACCTCAGAGCTGGAATCCAGCAAGTGTATACCAGACAAAGTATGGCGAAATCCAGATACATGGAACTCTACACGTATCCTCCTGCTTGAGCTGTGATCGATCTGCTTAGGATTTTGATTATTTACTGGTCTGATCTGTGAGTTGTTAGAAATTTTACGTCACGTGTTCTCTTCCAGTTCATCCTGTAATGTAAGACTCGTTTTTTGCTTGAAAAGTTAACTCATTTACTCTTCTTTGTTTTGAGCAGAGGTGAAATTGGCTACTTGGTGGTCTAAAGCAGTGCTGCTCAGGACAGCAGCCTGTAGCGGCACGTGGCTGTTGACATTTGAAATCATTAGTCGTGGTAGCCGTGTTTTCAAGTGCTCAGTAGGTAATAGACTACTTTTATCATTGCAGGAAGTTCTGCTGGACAACGCTGGTTAAAGCCGGGGAGCATTGGTTTCTGTATTGTGCCGGGCTGCCTTCATGCTATGCGGGCAGAGTGGAATAGCTTGCATCAGAAACGGTCTGATCCACAAAGCTGTGTATTTACTGTCTGGTCCTTTATGGGACAGGTTTGCTGACTCCCGTCTAAAGGGTCACCACATAGAGCAAAAGTTGTACTGTTATGGCCTTGTTGTACAAATAATGTGTTCAAGTGTTTCACTCACTGTTATGTGGTCCACGATGGGTGCAGGGAACTGCTGTGTGCTACGAAGGATACCTTGTCTGTTGTATACAGTCGGCCCTCCTGATCCGCAGATGCGGAACTCCAGCTGTGCTAGCCACTTTACATGAGGAACTTGAGCATCCACGGGTTTTGGTATCGCTGGCAGGGAGCATTCCTGGAACCTGTCCCCCACAGGTATTGAGGGACGCCTGTACTCCAAGACATACTATTTGACTTGTAGAGTTTCTTGATTCCGTTCAAATACAAGAAGTTGCAATTTAAGCTAACTCACCAAAGAGCAGGTTGCTGGTTCTAGGAGGTTAAAGTTGCCAGTTCAGTGGAGATTTAAGTAAATCTTTAATATGTATCAGTGATTGTCAATGCGATATTCCAGTATGCCCTCAACTATGCTAATGTTTTATAATCTGAAAAAATTAACATTAATTTAAATAGATATGAACCTATATGTCTATCTCTAAATTTAAACCTTACTGTAAGTATGTACAGATATTCATAAATGTGTATATACTTACACTGTAGAATACTTTAAAAAACAGCTTTAGTGAAATATAATTCACATACCCAAAAAACTCACCCCTTTTTAAGTGTACAGTGCAGCAGTTTTTAGTATAGTCCCATGTTGTGCAAGCGTAACCGCTGTCTAAATTTAGAGTATTTTCATCACCGTCCTGTCCCCCCCGCCCCAAAGAAACTCTGTACCCATATTAGCAGTCACTTCCCATTCTGTCCTCCCCCAGGTTCTGGCAGCTGCTGACCTACTTTCTGTCTCTCTGAATTTGCCTGTTCTGGACATTTCGCATAAATGGAATCACGCAGTGTCTGGCCTTTGTGATGGGCTTCTTTCACTTAGCATAATGTCTTCAGGCTTCCTCCTTGTAGCACGTGTGGGCACATCATTCCTTTTTACGTTTGAGTTGAATGCGTATTCCATATTTTGTTTATCCATCAGTAATGGATATCTGGGTTGTTTCTACTTTTTGGCTATTATGAATATTGTATATGAGTTTCTGTGTGGACATGTGTTTTTAATTCTCTTAGATATATGTGCAGGAGTGGAACTGCTGGGTCGTGATATGTAGAACGCTTTTAAGGACAGTAGAATCTTTGCAAATGAGAGGATATTGACCCACTCAAGAGGGTTGTGGCTTGCTAGGTATGATGGGTGGTTGTTGTTTTTTAAATTCTTGGAAGTAATAGATATAAAGATGGTGATTCCAGTTGTGAGACGATAAGGCACTTAGTTGGATTCCTGGTGTGCAAACAACAGGGGAGCCCTAGTGTAGACATCATGGAAATTTAGCTGCTGGTTTGTCTCTGGGGAATTTATTAGTTGTAATTTTTGACCAACTCAGACTGGTCCTTAGCCCAATCAGATGTTTTGCTCTTCGAACTCTGAGGAAGTAGAGACTTGTCTGCTTGCTGCAATTACTAAATTCTTTTATTCTACAAATAATTATAATTGGTAGTTCTGACACCTTCAATTTTAATTTTTTTAGGAATACTATTAAATTGAGTATTCTTCCAGTTTTGTCTGAGAAAATACTAACTGCATATATTTAATAGGAGTGGAGAATCTGAACTGAGTCTAAAGCATCTGACTGTACTTCTTTAGATATTATGAAATAATATCTATGAAATCATAGCTACCATTTGAGTCCTGTGTGTCAGACATGGTGCTAAGAACCGTCTACATGTTATTTAAGGCTTACATCACCCACGGGGGTTGGTGGTAGTAGCCCTCCTCTAGTGCTGTCAGAAACATGATCTCCAAAACGCAAGTAACTTGCCTAGTTGTTATAGCAACTGTTGGGCAGTGATGATGCCTGTCTAAAATTCTTAGTAGCCTGAATCTAGAAACTGCCTTTATCCACTCACTGTATGGCCTTCAGATTTTGTATGTGAATGAATCACTGTTCCCAAAGTATTTTCTGTATTTTTCTTACGAAGTTCCAAAGAAGAGGGTTTGATCACCTCTTAATAATTAACTTTTAGGATACAGATGAAACAGAATGTCTATTTGTATTAATTTAATTACTGAAAATCATAAAATTTTATTCCCCACTTCACCTGCATTTTTAACATCAGTGTTATTTTCCTAAGTAGAAGACCTTGAGTCACCTGACACAGTTTTCTAGAACACATCTACACTTCCATTTCAGTTAGTTAACATACAGTATTTTTGGAAACTGTGTGTCGCCATACCACAGTTTTATCCCAGCCTCAGTTTACCTAACAGTATTTTTAAAAGTTTTCTCTTTCGGGTGTATGTTCAGCCTCCCATGTAACCGCTTAACTGCATCACCCTTTAAAATAATCTCCCCCAGGCTGGTCTCCAGTGACAGATGATTTAACACTTTGGATTGTGAGGTTGTGTTTCAGGCTTGGAGGTACTTTCGGTCCCAGGAAGAAGGAGCAGACTGTGCATCTCCCTGCTGTAGTGTCACCCTTCAAAGTCCTGGCCTTATGGGGAGCTGGTGAGGGAGAGTGGCTCAGAAAGGGAGGAGAGGGAAACTGCCTGAGAGAAAAATGAGGGATCCTTTCCCCATAATTGTAGCCAGTAGCTAATAGCTAGATTTGTAACCCTTTGTTCATCCTGGAGAACCACGTGACATGTTTTCTAGCGAAAAGTAACCTACTTCTGGATGTGAAACAGATATTCTTCGAGCTTTTAGGAACCTCTGGCATTTATTGGTGCTATAACAAGAAGGTGGGTTATTATACAGTATAAACATTTTTCTTGATTTTTCAACTCAGAATGGCAAAGGAAAGAGAAGGGAACTTGGGGAAAGAAAAAAAAAAAGTCCCAGAGCATCTACAGTCAGAAAGATCTAGTTCAATTAACTTTGTTTCTGGCCGTTTCACAGACGTTTCCTTTTTCTTCTAAAGTTTAGCCGGAGGCTCTTGCTCCCCCACTGTATGTCTGTTCAGCACTTACATTCGGTTCTGATTTTCTAGGACGTCTTAGGTATGTAGAGTTACCGTACAGCGACTTTTTTTTTCCTTTTCTTTTTTTTTGCAGTAAAATGTAGGAGTACATTCTCTGCCGGTGGGTAAATAATAGTAAATTTCCTTTCTCTTGAACTTGAAATAGGTAATGAAGTTTCCTATTCAGTTTCTTGACACCAGTATGTTCCCGCTGCCGTGCCCAGCTCAGAGAGCAGGCCTGGGTCCTGACTCGCAGGCGGATCTTGGTGAAGGGAGTGCAGTGTGATGAGGGGACCCCTGTGGCATAACCGAGAACAGCCAGTCTGGTCTAGTCTGGTCTAGACATCAGGCCATCTGGTTAAGTGTGTTGGTTTTGCTAGGCCCCAGGTCTACCTGCTTCTCACTTCCAGGTCAAAATTCTCTTGTCCTGAAGTCATTATTCATCTCAAATCATAAATTTAGCTTCCTTGGAGTCAGTGTAAACTTCCATGGTGATGCCTTTCTCTTTTTTCTCTCTGCCTGCGTTAGTTCTCAGAAACTTAAAAGTGGCTGTTTCTCTCCCTGTAGTGCTGTGAGCTGAATTAGTTTATTCTGTTTTCTTAGCCTGTTTTTTCAAAGTTCTTTTTCCCGGACCAGTACACTAAGGATCACATTCCCGTTGCCTAGCCTTTACTGCACCTCTCAGTAAGTTATAACACAAGTGCATTCAGAATTCAGTTAATCTCTGTCCCGATACTCTGTGACAAAGTTCACCATCACTGGGGCTGGGGCACTTTTTCACCCAGGCGAGTCTGCTGGGCCCTTGGCAGCCTGCAGCGTAGGCCTTGCAAGGTTGACACGCCAGGATGTGCTTGGTCCTGCTGCAGCTCATCACCTGCCAGCTGGGCCGTCATGTCGCTGTCACTATGCTCAGGTCGCCGGCTCCTCTGCAGGAGCTGTGGATGCAGGGCCGGTATTCCAGGTGGCGGCCTTTCTTCTTGGCCTGCCTGCTCCAGAGTTCTCTTTCCTTTATAGAAACTCAGTCTTGTAGAAAATCGGATCAAACAGAAAGGGTCACAAATTGTTTTCACAATAGATTCATAATGATGCATGTCCATTTTGAAATAACCATGTAGGCGGTGAAGGTATTTGGACATTTTTCGTCTTGTATACTTTTTATTCAGGAGTCTTACGTTCATCTGATTTTGCTCACCTAACGAGCATGGCTTACAGCAAATAGACCTAAATGTACAGAAGTGTTTTTTCCAAATGTATGCGACTGTTCATACACATATATATATATATGTCCATATTTTTAGAGCACGGTTCGGAAGGATGTCACTGGTTCACAGAAGGAAGAAATGCAAATGGTCAGTAAGCATATAGGAAAATTTTCAACCTCTTAATTATTAAAGAAATGAAGAATTAAAAATTTTTTAAACTTACGTTGAAAACATTTTTAAAGACATGTTCGTAGCCAGTGTTGGCCAGAGTGAAGGGAGTTGGAGCCCCGGCAGTCAGGTGGGAGTGTTAGTTTGCTATGATCTTTCTGGAGAAATTTAGAAATATAAAGACGTAAAAATGTACTTTGGTCTGGTGATTTTTTAACTTTTAACTCTGTCCTAAGGAAATAGTTGTGTCCAAATTGTATGTGCAAGGTTGTTCGGCATACTTTAATAATAGGAAACAACAGAAAACAACCTCAGCCTTCAACATTAAGGACTTGGTATAAAATAGCTATAAACAGCCATTAAAAATTCATTGAAGAGTATTCATTGACATGTAATAATGTTCGTAATAACGGGGAAAGCAGGGTAGGAAGTGGTCTGTGTGCTGTGAACCCTCACGGCATCCTCTCTGCTTTTGAAAAGCTTTCCGTAGTATTGAAAGTGGCTATCCGTATGTATTGGGCTTATAGATGACTTAAAAAAAAAACTGATCTGTGCTTTCTGGATTTTCAGTATAGAACATGCATTTTAAAATACAGTTATTTCGTTTCTGCTGGTTTTCCTTATGCAAATATAGGTCCTAGTTATTATACTTACTTGCAAAATCCTCCCTACCTTTCATTACTGACATCGTACTATTAAAATAGTTTATGGGATTGAGAAATTTTATCTATCTTTGAGAGAGAACCCACAGAAATGATAATTATATTGCATAGTTGTCTCTAGAAGCAACTTTTTTGGTTTATTAGTATAAATGTGGTATGTTCAGCTTTTATCTTCTAAATCTGATTCATAGTGAATATACTTAGAGCACTTTGAGCATTGTTGAGACAAATTTTATAGTTAATCACAGTCCATTGCATGGAGTCTCTGCCTTTGAAATAAATGTGAACTTACTTGCTTCGTCTGGGATTTTCCTTTTCAACGCTGTACCTACCACAGCCTAGAGAGAACTTGATTCTTTTATAACTTTACAGGCGACAGTGCGGGATGGTAGGCAGGCCTGCCTCTCCTGCCACTGGCTGCAGGTGGGACGTTTGTTGACACGAAGATAGGAAGTATTTTCAACACAACTTTTAGTGCAGAGCCTTTCCAAATGATTTTCATACAAGCAATTGCTTAAATTTCCACTAAGTTCAGTTGGATGAAGAAGTGGTAGTAGAAAGTGGTTTCGTTCTGTTTAGTTTTGCTTCTTCAATTGACTTGTCTTTTACAAAATGAAAATGCCTTGAGTTTGGTAGTAACTAAAAGTCACAAATTGATTCCCCAGATGTGTTGACTTTATGTAGACGGCCTGGTGCCGTGTGGTAACAGACAGTGGGGGCATCTGCCTTATCCTAAAGCGTTTGCAGCCTCCCTTGGCCTCACAGCTGGGACAGCGTGTCGTCACACGCAGTGCCTGGGATGACAGCGGCGGGAGATGGCTGCATGTCACCCGACCCCTTTCGCAGTGACTTGTCGCAACCAATCATGCAAGAAGTGTGTTTTGGCAAATGACGGAGCAGTTCTAGGATACGGAAGAGTCGTAGGCCCATTTCGGAGGCAGAACCAGGCTCGGCTCTCGAACACCAAGTGCTGCCAGGCCACCGTGCCATCCTGGCCGCCTGCAGAGACCCCAGGTGTCTGCCTAGGGTCCCACTTACTGCCCGCCTCTGGCCGTGTTGCCAAAGGAACTCTTCCAGGGAACCTTTTGAAAACAAGCTCAAAGTTTTAAAAGTCAGATACGGGGGTTTGTCAGGCTCTCGCTGACGTACTGTAAAACAGCCACCCGCTGACTACTGAAGGAAGCTTCTGTTTAATTGCCTGTTAGGTTTTTAGTTTACTTTTACCTCTTGAGGGTTTTTTCCCCTTATTTCCTCTTAATTCCCATATTTAACTTTTCTTCATATTCTATTTTGTTTTTGCTTTAAAAATCATTTTAGACCTGACCATTTTACTTTCAAATCTGAGTCATATTTACTGAGTTTTTACAGTCATCACTTAGAGTCAATGCCTTGTTGACACGCAGCTGCCCGTGTCGGAAGGGCGGGTGGTACAGGTGGGCTTGGGGCGGGGACCTGCAGGAGGAGCCCCTGCTCTTCAGCCAGAAGCCTGAGGTCGGTGGTTTCCCACAGTGGAATGAACCACCCCCAGCAATCGCGGGCCACCCCCCTTCCAGAGCCCCCCTCAGGCCCGGCTGGTCCTCCCCGTCCAGGTGACACGCGGGACGTACCAGTGACGTGTGTGGAGGGCCGGTCCCCTGCACAGACGACTTCTCCCTGCAGCTTCTTTTTTTTTTTAATTAAAAAAAATTTTTTTAATTTATTTATTTTGGGCTGCGTTGGGTCTTCGTTGCTGCGCGCGGGCTTTCTCTAGTTGTGGCGAGCGGGGGCTACTCTTCATTGCGGTGCGCGGGCTTCTCATCACAGTGGCTTCTCTTGTCGCGGAGCACGGACTCTCAGCGTATGGGCTCAGTAGTTGAAGCATGCAGGCTCAGTAGTTGTGGCTCGCGGGCTCTAGAGCGCAGGCTCAGTCGTTGTGGCACATGGGCTTGGTTGCTCCACGGCATGTGGGATCTTCCCGGACCAGGGCTCGAACCCGTGTCCCCTGCATTGGCAGGTGGATTCTTAACCACTGCACCACCAGGGAAGTCCCCTCCCTGTAGCTTCTGATACACATTAGGAGTCTGCTTTTTCCTTTTCTGATAGCATTTCCCCACACAGTTGATTTTAAAGCCAAGATAAAACACTACAAAGTGAAGATTGCACATCATTAGAGCTCCGTGGGTCCATCTAGGTGGGAGGCCGTGGGTCTCGCCTTTCTGCTGACGCAGCCTGGGCTCAGAGCGCAGCTGGTGCCGTTCTTTTGTGAAAGGCGTTCACGACTCCGTCAGAAGCATCCACCGGTTGGTATCTTCCCGATAAACTTTGTGTCAGTTTCCTCTTCAGGAAAACAGCCAGCATGGGCCCCCAGGCCAGCATCTTCTATGAGGCATAGCCCAGCTTCGGGCTGAAGTCTTCCACAGTCAGGCGCAACTACCCATTTGGGGGCTTTTTAATAATTTTTGTTTTTTAGACAAATAATCCTGTAGTAAAATCTAGAGGTTTAAAAGGACACACAGTGAAAAGTACGAGTTCTTTCCATCCACATGTCGTGCATGTCTCTCAGCCCCCGGGAAGTCCCTGCACTGCTGTCTTGGGTACATCTGTCTGAGTGTTATCTACACACACATACATCGTACAGAAAACGAGTGTTTGTATGTAACTTAGAAATAACCTTTAACAGCATTTCCCAAGTGTAAGTAAACATGTACCTGTGATGGTTCCCTGGTCATCAGTCTTTGCAGAGCACTTTCTCTGAATCCTCCCCGTGAGTGTGAGAAATGGTCTCGTCGTGATACCATTTTTAGCTTATATCTGAGCACTTGTAGTTGTTCTTCTGTGCTCTGGAAACAGACGTCTTTATAGAGACAATAGGAAAATTCATTTTTCCTTGATTCCTTTGATAATATTTGTACTATAGTCAGGAGTAGGAATTGCCCTAACAGTTAGTTCTGTTACTTAAATGCTATTAGAAATGCGGAAGATAAATACTCTGAAACTGGAATTAATTTTGGCAGGTAGTCCTCCAGATGTGAAATATGTGCATTTCTAATAATGCATGGTTATTTAAGTAAGTTTTAGGATGCTGACATAGACACAATAATTTTGTGCCCTGTCTTTTTTTTTTTAAATAAATTTATTTATTTTTGGCTGCATTGGGTCTTCGTTGCTGCGCGTGGGCTTTCTCTAGTTGCAGTGAGTGAGGGCTACTCTTCGTTGTGGTGCGAGGGCTTCTCATTGCAATGGCTTCTCTTGTTGCGGAGCACGGGCTCTAGGTGCGTGGGAATCAGTAGTTGTGGTACACGAGCTTAGTAGTTGTGGCTCGCGGGCTCTAAAACACAGGCTCAGTAGTTGCAGCGCGCGGGCTTAGTTGCTCTGCGGCATGTGGGATCTTCCCAGACCAGGGCTTGAACCCGTGTCCCCTGCATTGGCAGGCGGATTCTTCACCACTGCACCACCAGGGAAGTCTTGTATCCTATCTTATTTTTGTGTTCTGTAAATATTATTTGGGCTTGTATTTTTTATTTTTCTATTACGTTTCAGGTCTTCACATAAGCTATCTCAAATCCCTAGTGAAGTGGGTGGTGGGGGATGTGTGTGTGTGACGGAATATTTGATGGTCCCGTTTCATGAATTAGGAAGTATATTATGATGGGTAGTACAGAGGGGATGCTCAGAGGAGGAGGGAGAAGGATTCTGACACTTCCAAGGTTGGAAAGTTTCAAGAACTAGTAGAGATTAAGTGGGCCTCAAAGGATGAGTATAGATAAGGAGAAACAAAGGGATGAAAGTCTTGCAGAGTTTTGCTGGAGGGAGAAAGATGAATGTGAAAGTGGGAAGTAGCACTTTGAGAGAACAGGATGCTGGTCAGCTTGAATAGATGCTGTAAGAATGGCTACCCAAGTTAGTTTAACTGGCTTTAATAAAGAGTGACTCCAGATTCTGGTGAACCTTGAATACCAGGTAAATGAGTTTGTTTGTTTGTTTTACAGTGTTGTGGGTCCATAGAGATGGATATATGACTTGATAACTAATGACTTTAGGAGGATGAATCTGGAAACCAGATGGGATTAAAACAGGAAAGATATCAAAGGCACAGAAAGACCAACTTGGTTTTAGTAATCCAAGTGTGATGTTGTGTAAGTTCTGAACTAGGGTAGAAACAGGAAACAAAAGGAGCAAATTTCTGGGCTTCTGGTTGAAGATGAAATTTATGTTTTGACTTTCTCGTTTGTGACATCACTAAAATGATAGTAAAATAATTTTTAAATCAATGAAGACAAAGAATGGAAGAAAACAGACATCATAGATGAGAATTTAACAGTTTTTTTTTTTTGGAGAATGAAAAGCAGGTAGAGTCACAGTACTGATCACCAGGGTATAGGAAGCCTCGCTTTACAGGGTACATCCCCAGAGGAGAGCACCGCTGGCCCTGCAGGACTGGAGAAGCTTGGGACCTGAAGGCTCCGGTTTGGCAGAAGGTGGAGGCGTGAGACTGGGCGGTGCTTGGGAGGTGAGGGATGGATTCAGAATCCGTGAAATTGAAAGCCTGTCATTTCCCTCTACTCAGGTATAGAACACATGGTAGTCAAGAGTCTGCATCCCAAGCAGAAGATTTGTTGCTTCTATGTAGAACACGTTGAATGGGACTGCTGCAGAAACTTGGGAACAGGAGGCCTAGCAGAGGTTGTCACGAATAGGAAGCAACAACAGTGGCTATGATAGAAAGTTGGCCTTTAGAGTGATTGGTCCCTAATTCCATATATTCAGAATACTGGTGGTGATGCTAGAGACAGAACAGTGCTCTGGAAAAATTGAACAGCCCTGAAAAATAAATGCATTTATTGACATGAAAGGTGAGCCATTCAGAACTGTGGCCCACCAGCCTCACTCAGGCCAGTGGTGTTTCCAGTTAGTTTTTTATACCTTATCGTTATTAGTACTAAGGATTAATAGTTGTATGAAAGAACAGAATACACACACAAAGAATAAAAGGGAACAGGAAGAAACTGATAATACAGGGAAAAGAAGAATATGTTTTAAAAAGTAACATTGTCTGATATGAGAAGCTTCTCATTATGACAGTAAGTTAGGAACAGGATGCTGTGAGAAAAGAACTCACATTTGAAATGGTAACTGAGATTTTAAAAAGAAGAACAATTGAAGACCTAGAAGGACAGTAAAAAGTAAAATAAAAGGACAAGTAGCTTTGCAGACAGGAGTCACCCAGGAGGCCTAGTATCTGACTGTTAGGAATTCTAGAGAAAAACAGGGGAAGAAGATTTTTTTGAATTTATAATATTTTTAATAGAGAGTGAAAAGTAACTTCCCAGACCTGAAGGTGCTATATCTCTAGTGCCCAAGATAATAAAGGAAGAAAAGATCGATCCCACAATTTCTGTGCACAGAGAATTAAGAGATATCCAACAACCTGTGGACTGAATTTGAGAACAGGATGCAGTTCCTGGGTTAGTGTCGCCCAGTGGGTCTAGAGAGCAGTCTGTCTAAACTGAAGCTAGAAGACTGGGGAGCTGTTGCAATTGCTGCTGGAATTAAGACCATAAGTGTGTTGAGTGGAAGGAACCCAGCCTTCAGTTACCAAGAGTAGCATGTAAGGCATATCAGAAGCCCTAAGCCTGTCATTATGAAGAGGCACAGTTAAGGGAAATGAACATAATTTAGCAGCCTCAAATATTGAAATAGTTGGAGTCTGACCACCTGTCTTAAGTGATCAGCCCGTCACAATGTAATTAGCCGGGAGCACCGTTATTACAGTAAGTCTTAATAAAAGGACCAAAGTGGTACACAGGCATTTGTTCAGCAGTTTTACGAATGACTGGTTTTGTATCTTTGCTTTTGATTTTAGGTAATAAAGCATGTCTAATTGTCTTTAGCAAATGACATCAGAGGCTCAAGTGTTCTTTATGTTTTGTTTTGAAGGTTGTTATATGTTATTTTCTCTCTTGGAGTTTTCAACCTTTTATTTATTTTTGATAAATTTATTTATTTATTATTTTTTGGCTGCGTTGGATTTTTGTTGCTGCTCAGGCTTTCTCTAGTTGTGGCGAGCGGGGGCTACTCTTCGTTGCGGTGCGCGGGCTCCTCACTGCGGTAGCTTCTCTTGTTGCGGAGCACGGGCTCTAGGCACGCGGGCTCAGTAGTTGTGGCGCACGAGCTTAGTTGCTCCGTGGCATGTGGCATCTTCCCAGACCAGGGCTCAAACCCATGTCCCTGCCTTGGCAGGCGGATTCTTAACCACTGCACCACCAGGGAAGTCCCTCAACCTTTTATTATAAAAAATTTCAAACATACAAAGAAGTCAGAAGAATTTTAGAGTGAAGACCCATTTAACTGAACTTGCTTAATTACATATCTGTCTATCCTGAATTCCCATATCCATCCATCCATTTTACTTCCTACATTTCAGAGTAAGCTGTAGACATCAATGCACTTCTCCCTAAGTGCTTAGGCATCTACATCATTGGAGTTTGATACTTGTTTATAGTTTCCAGTAGGTAAGTTTTGACTAACACATTTGCCCAAGTAACCCAAAGCCCTACCAAGTTACAGGGCATAATCATCCCCACAGAAAGTTCCTTAATGCTTCCCAGTTAATCCTGGCCTCCCCCAAGGTAACCACCATAGATTAGTTTGGCCTGTCCTAGAAGTTCATCTAAAGGAAAGTATGTACCAAGTGGTGCAAAGGAAGTGTGAACCACTTCATGTAAGGCTGCTTTCACTCAATATTTTTGAGATTTAGCCATGTTATCATAAGTAGCAGTAGTTTCCCTACCCCCCTTTTTTTCTGCTGAGTAATATTCCATTGTATGAATATGACAGTTTCTTAATTCATTCTTCTAATGACAGATACCTGGGCTGTTTCCAGTTTTGGGCTGTAATGAATAAAACTACTATGAACATCTAAGTGGAGATCTTTTATATCTCTTGGGCAAACGCATAGCAGTGGGATTGCTGGAATGTATGGTAATAGTATGTTTAACTTTATAAGAAACTAGCCAACTATTTTTCCAAAGTGGTTGTATCATTTTGAATTCATGTGAGCAATGTTTCTGAGTTCTAGTTGTCCTACAGTTTTGCCAACATCTGCTCGGAATGTCATTCTCTTCAATTTCAGCCGTTCTTGTGGGAGTGTTGTGGTATCTCCTGGTTTTAATTTGCATTTCCCTAGTGATTAATGATGTTGAGTCCTTCTCATATGCTAGTTGACCATTTGTATGTGGTCTTTTGTAAAGCATCTGAGTCTTTTACTTTTTTTTTTTAAACTTTTGGGTTAATATCCTTTTTATTATTGAGTTGTAGGAGTTCTTAATATATTTAGGATGCCAGCATTTCATCATATTATCAAGATATGTCTTGCTACTATTTTCTCCCAGTTTGAGGCTTGCTATTCCTGTTCTTAATGGTGTCTTTGAGTGAGCAGGTTGTTTTTATTTTGAGGAAACCTAATTTGTTTTATTTTCTTTTACAAGTATCATCCTCTGTGACCTTTGCCTAGATGACAAAGATACTGTGTTTTCCTCTTGAGGCTTTATGGTTTGGGCTTTTAGATTTAGGTCTGTGATGCATCTTGAGTTAACTTTTGTGTGTGGTGTGAGGTAGGGCTTGAGGTTAATCTTTCCCCCATGTGGTTCTCCAGTTATTCCAGCGTCATTTGTTTCCCCCAGTGTGTTGCTTTGGTGCCCTCGTTAAAACTAAGTCACAATATAAGTAGGTTCTATTTCTAGAATTCTGTTTCACTGATATGTATCCATCCTAAAGGAATGACATACTACTAATTTGATTTGTTTCTATTTTGTGCAATATGTTTACATCTATATTTATGTGGGATTATTGGTTGGTGTTTTCATTTTTCTGTAATTTCTTAATTACTGTATGTATGAAAACTCTTGAAGTCAGGTAGTATAGGTCTTCCAACTTTGTTCTCCTACCCCAAGATTTTTGACTATTCTAGGTCCTTTGCATTTCTCTATAAGTTTTATTGTCAGCTTGTCAATTTCTACTCTATTAGTTTCTGGATTACAATTGGGATTACATTGAATATTTTTTAATAGCAGTTTTATTGAGATACAATTCACATGCCATACAATTCATCCATTTAAAATGTACATTTCAGTGGTTTTCAGTATATTCACAGATATATTCAATCACACATTTTAGAACATCTTCATCATCTCAGAAAGAAACCTTGTACCCTTTAGCTATTACTCCCTTAGTCCCCCGCCTCCATGCTCATCTACTTTCGGTCTATAGATCTGTCTATTCTGAACGTTTTATGTAATGTAATCATATAATATGTGGACTGAAGTGTATGCCCCCCAAAATTCATATGTTGAAGCCCTAACCCCAGTTTTATAGTATTTAGATGGGACCTTTAGGGAAATAAGCATAAATGAGGTTGTAAGGTAGGGCCCTGATCCTATGGGATTGGTGTCCTTATAAGAAAAGGAAAAAATACCAGAGAGCTCTCTCTCCAACGACACAGGGAGAAGACAGCCATCTGCAAGCCAGGAAGAGAGGCCTCACCCAAAACCAACCCTGGCACCTTGATCTCGCACTTCTAGCCTCCAGAACTCTGAGAAAATTAACTTCTGTTGTTTAAGCCACCCAGTCTGTGGTATTGTGTTATAGTGAACTGAGTAGACTAGTTCTGTGTCTGGCAGCTTCCACTTTACCGTGTTTTCAAGCCGCATCCATGTGGTGGCATACATAACTGCTTCATTTGTTTTTATGGCCAAATAGTATTCCACTGTGTAGATATAGATATTACATTTTGTTTATCCATTCATCAGTTAATGGACGTGTGTTATTTCCACTTTGTAGCTATCATGAATAGTGCTGCTGTAAACACTCCTGTACAGGTTTCTATATGGATATGCGTCTATTTTTCTTGGTTAGATACCTAGGCGTGGAATTTCTAGGTCAGATGGTAGGTCTATGTTTAACCATTTGCAAAACTGCCAGAATGTTTTCCAAAGTGGATGATAATACTGTTTTACTTTCCCACCAGCAGTGTGTGAGGGGTCCAGTTTCTCCACATCCTGACTAGCACTTGTTACCATCTGAGTTTTTTGATTCTAGCCATCCTAATGGGTATGAAGTGGTGTCTTATTATGGTTTCGATTTGCATTTCCCTGATGACTAATGATGTATCTATTGGCAATTTTTATACATTCTTCAGAGAAATGTCTGTTAAGAGCCTTTGCCCATTTTTTAATTGGATTGTCTTTTTATTATTGAGTTGTGAGAGTTTTTTACATATTCAAATAGTTTATCGGATAAATGATTGATAAATTGTTTTCTCTCAGTCTGTGGATTGTCTGTTCGTTTTCTTGATTGTGTTCTTTGACACGAAAAACTTAAATTTTGATAAAATCCAGTTCATTTTTTTCTTTGGTTGCTCATGCTTTTGATGTCATATATGAGTCCCTTGCCAAGTACAAAGTCATGAAGATTTATTTTTATGTTTTCTTCTAAGAGTTTTATAGTTTTGGCTCTTAGTTCTAGGTCTTTGATCCATTTTCAGTTAATTTTTATATACGGTGTGAAGTAAAGGACCCCTTCATATATTTGCATGTCACTATATAGTTGTCCCAGCGCCATTTGTTGAAAGACCATTTTTCCCCCCATTGAATGGTCTTGGCACCCTTGTCAAAAATTAGTTGTCCACAGAGACATGGGTTTATATCTAGATTCTCAATTCTGTTACATTGATATATGTGTCTATCCCATGCCAGTACCTCACTGTCTTGATTACTGTAATTTTGTAGTAAGTTTTGAAATCATGAAGTGTAAGGGCTTCAACTTTGCTCTTTTTCAAGATTGTTTTGGGTCCCTTGCAATTCCATATGAATTTTAGAATCAGCTTGTCACTTCCTACGAAGAAGTCAGCTGGGATTCTTCTGATAGGGATTGTGTTGAATCTGTAGATCAATTTGTCATCTTAATAATAAGAAGTATTGTCATCTTAATGCCATCTTCACCTATTCTAGTGTAAGTATTTGAAGGTACCAATTTCTTTGTAAGGATTTTTAGCTTCATTCCACAAATTTTGATTCGTTGTATTTTCATTATCATTTAGTTCAAAATAATTTATGTCTTGTTCTTTGACCCTTGGGTTTTATAGAAGTGTGTTGTTTAGTTAGAAATATTAGAGGTTTTCCAGGGTAGCTTATTGTTGCAGATTTCTAATTCCATTTTGGTCAGAGAATAAACTCTATAATAGAGTTCAGTCCTTTAAAATGTATTGAGGGCCGTTATGGCCCAGAAAACGGCCTATTTGGTGAGTGTACAATGTACTGTTGAAAAGAATGTGAATTTGTTGGGTGTAGACTGGGGCAGGATCCTATTGGCTTGTGGGAGATGATTATGCACATCTCTCCCCAGCTCCCTGTCAGTAATGTCATGTTGGTAGCTTGAAATCTGCCGTGGAGGGAGTCTTACCCCACAGATAGCTGCTAAGGCTACAGTTGGGGCTTTTTTCTTTTCTTCTTTGAGAGAGACAGTTTACTAGCATCCACTGGGTATAGAATTAGGTGAAGGTGATTGATAGTGTCAATCAGGTCGTCTGTGTCATGACTCCTTTCCCCCCTTCCCCGCCTGTGGTCTAGTTGCTGAGAGAGGGATTTTTAATCTTATCCTATGATTGTGGAATTGTCTTTTTCTCCCTTTACTCTGTCATATTTTGCTTCATGTATTTTGAAGCTCTGCTATTAGGAGAACATACATTTATGATTATGTCCTTTTATTATTATGAAATGTCCCTCTTGTCTTTGGTAATACTTTGTCTTGTTGAAGTCTGTTTTGTCTGATACTGTTGTAGCGTCTTCAGCCTTCTTATGCTTAGTGTTTGCATGATAATCTTTTTCCATCTATTTACTTTCGATTAGTCTGTGTCTTTATATCTAAATTGTGTCTCTTAACAGCATATTGAAAGGTCTTGCTGTTTTGTCCCTTCTGATCATTTCTGCCTTTTGACTGTAGGTTTCAGTCTACTGACATTTATTATAAGTATTAATAGGTTGGTTTTTAGGCCTACCATCTTATTATTTTTTCTGCCCTGTAAAAAAATTTCTCTGTTCCTGCTTTCCTCTCTTCTTTTGGATTATTTGAATTTTTTCAGAATTGCATTTTAATATATCTGCTGGCTTTTTTAGCTATTCCTCTGCTGTGTGTGTGTGTGTGTGTGTGTGTGTGTGTGTGTGTGTGTGTGATTGCTCTAGGGAGTACAATATGTATCCTTTTATTTCTTTTTTAATATGCTGCTTAGAGTTGATATTGAATGACATCACAGAAAACATAGAAAAACCTTGTAACTGCAGTGTTCCATTTACTATCCCAAGCTCATCCTTTATATTACATCTAAATAGTTTTAAGACCCACAAGGCAATATTATAAATTTTAGTTTTAAATCATTCTTTGTATTTTAAAGAATTAAGAAAAATAGTCTTTTATATTTGCCCAAATATCTACTACTTCTAATGCTCTTCATTCTTTTCTGAAGATCCAAGATTCAGCCTGATACCAATTCCTCTCTACCTAGAATTTAAGTCTGTACTATGTGAAGTCTCTAAGTTTCATTTTATTTGAAATTACCTTTATTTTGCCTTCCTTTTTGAGGAATATTTTCACTGGATAAAGAATTTTGGGGTTCATAGGTTTCTTTTTTTCTTTCAACACTTAAAGATGTTATTCCACTGTCATTTGGCCTTTGTAGTGGTGATATTCTTTTGCCGTATGTTACAAGTCTACTTTTAATATTTTTTCTCCCCTTTAGTTTTCAGCAGTTTTTTTTTTTTTTTCCCTCTTTCTTCTTCAGAATTGATCATTTTTGTTGGTCTGTCTTCATGAGTCTTATTTCGTTTCCACTCTGTTCTCAAGCCCATCCACTAAATAACTTATTCTAGGTAATATGTATTTCAGTTCTGTAATTTTTATTTGGGTTTTTTTTTCATAGTTTGTTTTTTACTGCAATTAATTTTCATTTGTTACGAGCCTGTTTTTCTTTGTGTCCTTGAGTATAGCTATAATAGTTGCTTTAAAATCCTTGTCTCCTAATTTGGAGACAGGTCACCTCCAGGTTGGTCTCTGTTGCTTTTCTCTTGAGTGCGTCTCATTTTCCTTTCTTAGATCTATAGGCTTGGGTTGTGCCGTTCCCTTCTTCCAAGACTAGGATACTCTGCAGTATAAGCCACCTTTTGGTTGCTCTCTGGTGCCTTCAGACAGTTCTTTTTACACTTTTTCAAGTTTATCGTTACTATCCCACAGAAACGTGGTTAGATACGTTGGTACTGATCGCAGAACCAAAGTTTAAGTAGAACCTGAAGTTTCAGCGGCAACTCCCGCAGGCTCCACAGTGACATGGGCACTGCCGTGGCAGGATTGGGTTGGGGGTGGCCACGAGAGAGGTTTTCTGTTGGCAGGAATTCAGTAACTTACGCGAAGATTAATTAGTCAAAAGACAATACAGGCGTATGATTTGAAGATGTGTCTATTTGCCTGAAAAAGAAGAACTAAATCAAGAAACAGTTAAAAGCGGTTGCTGCTGTGGGTTGGGAGGGGTGGATCATAGCACGCTTGCTTTTTATTATAAGTTCTTCGTTATTTCATCTAATTTAGATGTAAGTTGATAGAAGGAAACCTAAGTTTTATAAAGCAGGACAGCTCCTAGCCACTACTGTCTCTAGTCAGCACTGTCTCATGTTTTCGGTGCCTGGTTGGATAATGGTGAGGGTGATGCTAATTTGGGAATGAATGTTAAACTGTGGGTAGAAATTTTAAAAGAGCTTTTAAGGGCTTTTTTTTTTTTCCCCATTAAAATTTTGCCGTTTAGTCTGTTCTGTGAGGCCCAGGGTTCCTTGCATTGTTTCCAGGTCCTCTTTGAGGAGGTGAGGCTGAAAGGAAGTAATGGTGGGGTGAGAGTGTGTGTTCTGGGCACAAAGAATACTTTGTGAAGAAGAAAGAATTCTGTAGTTAAAAGTTTTTAAAAACCCTTGCTAGCCCTGCTCTCCCAAAGTAATGACTATTAATGTCTGGACAGATACATAAACTTTATCTGCATGTCCAAAGGAACCACACTGAAATGCTCATTTCTGAGTTGTGCTTTACACTTTTATCTTTTCAACGTCTTTCTGTATGGATCTATGCATGTCCCACGTTCCTTGACTCCAGGGCTGAGTGCACCCCTAGTGGGCGGCATGGCTCCCTGGTTAGTCAGGTGCTCATTACCTGCACCTGTGCCGAGTTACCTGCCCCGCCCCCACCCTTGTTCTTAGCCTGCAAACCATTAAGGACCATTTTGAAGAGTATGGCCGGAAAGAACAAAACCTTTTAATATCAAGCCAAGCTCAGGATGGGAGCAGATTAGAAAGAAACCCCACCGTGGGCTATGGGCTGTGGCCTGCTCTCAGCTTTTCTTTATTTGCTTACAAGAACGTTGTGATAAATCTTTTTAAGTCTAAACCACTAATCTTTTAGTCAGTATAAAAAAATCCCATCTAGACGCACTGTGTCAGATTCTAATTGGCAGCATTTTCGTAGTGTTACTTAAAGTAATGATACATATTGTGACCAGAGTCTTGGATTAGATGAAATTTGGTAAATGTATTGCAGTTTTTATAACCACTCTATATTCTCTGACAGTATTAAAAGCGCCATATTGTATCCTCAGGTGAATCCAACAGTGTATTTAACTAATTATGTTTGACAAGTAGGTTGTTAGAATTCTTTTTATCATCTTAAGCAATGCTGTGATAGTTTGATAGCTAAATTAAAGTATTTGTATACTTCCATGATAATTTCACTATGATAAATGCTTGTGAGTATAATTACTATATCAAAAAGAATGCACTTGAATTTTGAATATTTCCAAATTATATTCCAGAAAAAAATAACAGTGTGTGCTCTGACCTCCAATGGATAGATGCTCCCATGTTCCTGCACTTTGGCTATCACTGGGTTTGACTGTTTTGTTTTGTTTTGTTTTTAAAACCTTTGTTAATTTAGTAGCTAGAGATTAATATATTGCCGAGAAATAAAGGTCAGGCTGAAGTAGGTAACCTCAAAAATTCCCTAGAACCAAACACCTCGAACTGGGTGCTAGATACAAAGTGAGACTCTGTGCTGCCCGAGGATCTGGGTGAGAGGCGGGTAGGCTGGAAGCAGTGGTCACACAGAACAGGAGCAAAGCCTGCGCCCGGCCAAGAAGCTGATGTTTCCATGGAAATCTTTAGTGAAAAGGTGAACTGGAAAACAAAATAATCGACCCACTCTCCCAGGTGGGCCACTAGGAAGGTAGTTTGAGCCAAGGTCTGCATGTGAGGGGAGTGGAGGGGGAATCCGTCCTGAGAATTTGTCACCTCTGGTGTCTTTGGGATTTGAGTTTGTATTGCCAGCTTGCTGGGGGATTTCCCCAAGCTGGGAAATTAATGTGAAAGCCCCACTGAAAATGAGTTTTTAAAAAACCCCAAAGTTACAAAGTGAGGAGAGTCTCAGTCCACATGAACAAGTCAGCATATAGAACAAACAGCAGAGCTAGAGCCTCAAGAACTTCAAACAGAAAGGTCTTTAGAGAGCACTTCTAAGTGTATTAAAAACAATTAGTGGTGTAAATGGTGTAAAAGAGTCAAGAAGATAAAGGAACAAAACACTATGGACAATAAGACATCTTTTTAAAGAAATAGGGAAAATCTGCACATGTAAAATAAAATTATTAAAGGTAGCAAATTTGACACAGCTGATAGAGAATTACTTAACTTGTGGTAGGTAGATCAAGAAAAATTAGAAAGTTTGAACAAAGATAAAGTGATGGAAGTAACTGAAGTTATAAATTGAGATAAGGAGGTGACATGAAAATGTAGCAGAGAAGCTAGGAGAAAATAGAAAGGGGACCAGAAGTGTTTGAAGAGGAAATGACCCAAGAATTTACCAGAATTGGTGAAAGCAAAATATGCATGCCAAATTTTAAGGCAACCATTACAAGAATTTGAATAAGATGTGTAACTCCAGCATAACAGAAGTACTACAGTGGAATAAGGAAACTATCGATCCAATATAAGAGAAAGGGGGAGAAAACAAGAAGCACAGAGGAAAAAAATGAAAATAGGAAATGCAAAATAAGGTGGTAGAAATTAATCGAGATAGCAGTAGAAAACAGTATAATCTTAAAACCAAACCTGCCCATCAGAGACTGTCTGACTCAATTTCTATTTTAAAAGTGAATCTTACTGTGGTGATTCACAGTAGACAAACCAAAACATAGAGATATAAAAGTTGAAAGTAAAGAGGTGGAATACAGGTATTTGAGATGAATTCTAACCAAAATATAGGAAAAACCATATTAACATCAGATACGATAGCTTTCTAAGGCCCTGTTGTTAAGAAAAAACATGGTTACTTTCTAATGATAAAAAAGCACAAGTTATCAGGAATATAATTCTAAATTTGTAAACTTATTAACAGGGCCTCAAAATATATGGCAGATTTTTTAGAGAATTATAGGACTCATTGACAAACCCATAACTGGTTAGGGGGATTTTAATAAAAATTTCTCAGTAGTTAATAAACAGACAAATCACTGGCAATACAGAACATCTGAAAAGCAAAAGTGACCAGCTTGCTTTAACAAACCGTGTGTCCAGCAGTTAGAGAGTGGACATTTTTTCAAGCACATGTAAAGAAAAATCACTACATCTTCAGCTACAAGTCTCATCATATATTTTTTTAAACATCTTTTTTTTTTTAATTAATTTATTTTTTGGCTGTGTTGGGTCTTCGTTTCTGTGCGAGGGCTTTGTCTAGTTGTGGCGAGCGGGGGCCACTCTTCATCGCGGTGCGTGGGCCTCTCACTATCGCGGCCTCTCTTGTTGAGGACCACAGGCTCCAGACGCGCAGGCTCAGTAGTTGTGGCTCACGGGCCTGGTTGCTCCGTGGCATGTGGGATCTTCCCAGACCAGGGCTTGAACCCGTGTCCCCTTCATTAGCAGGCAGATTCTCAACCACTGTGCCACCAGGGAAGCCCACTCATCATATTTTAAAGAAACTATCCAAAAGATAACACTCTCTGATTAATTTTAAAAAGAAATTAAAGGGTTTTTTTAAAGGTTAAAAAAAAAAACACTTTGGAAATCTAAAAAATTCTAAACTCTTATAATCAAGATAACTAGCAATGGAAAAAAGAAAATATAACTGAATAAGGAGAATACATATCAGACTTAGGTGATGTAGCCACAGAGGTGTAGAGCAGAAAGTCTGTAGGATTTTTTTTGGTTTTTGGTTTTTTTTTAAATAAATTTATTTTATTTTTATTTTTGGCTGCGTCAGGTCTTTGTTGCTGCGCGCGGGCTCTCTCTAGTTGCGGCGAGTGGGGGCTACTCTTCGTTGCGGTGCGTGGCTCCTCATTGCAGTGGCTTCTCTTGTTGCGGAGCATGGACTCTAGGCATGCGGGCTTCAGTAGTTGTGGCTCGCGGGGTCTAGAGCGCAGGCTCAGTAGTTGTGGCACATGGGTTTAGTTGCTTCGTGGCATGTGGGATGTAACCCGACCAGAGCTCGAGCCCACGTCCCCTGCGTTGGCAGGCGGATTCTTAACCACTGCGCCACCAGGGAAGCCCAGAAAGTCTGTAGGTTTTAATGCTTATATTAAAAAGAGCAAAGAGGACAAATTACAAAGCTAAGCAACCAAACGAGGATTTATAGAAAGAGAGCAAACGTAAAGAAAGAAGTAGATTGGAAACAGTAGAAATACAGGTACAGTGATGAAAATGGATAAATCTCAAACTGGTTCCTTAAAAAGACTAATAGACAAGCCTCTGGCAAAATTAATAATAAAAATATTTTAAAAGGGGGACAATAAAATTAGCAGGCATTTTTTAAAAGAAGACTGAACTGGGCAGTGTACTTGAAAAGTTTATTGAAATGGACAGTTATCTAGAAGGTAGCAATACATATAGTCAGGAAAGGATAAGACCATTTAATATGTGGTTTGTGAACCGTTGGTTTTCTATGCAGAGAAATGTAAAATCACTTTTCTTCATGTTATATACAGTTTTAACCAAGGTGGATTAGAAATGTCAGATTTAAAAGAAAATACAGTAAAATCATGCCAAAATTTGGAACCTGCCAAAAGATCGTTAGCAGGGTCTAGCAACGAGAGAATGGATAAATCATAAATCTGTACTATACAGTACATTACATACAGCTGTAACTATCTCAAATGTTGTCAGAAACAAATTGGCAGAAGCAGATGTACAACGTGGTACAGTTTGTGTAATCTAAAATTTGAAAACATGCAAAATAATTTCATATATTGTTACACAGTAAAATATAAAACATTCATAGGAATGTTAGACACCAAATCACGGGGACATTTGCCCCTAGGGAAAGGGGGAGGAAGAGTGCGATGAGGGAAGAGTTCGTAGTGTGTCAGGTATACTCTGTATCATTTCATTTCCTAAAAAGTTGAGGGGGGTTTGGATGGAATGAGACAAGCATGGGAATGTAATAAGATTTGTCCAAACTAGGTCATGAGTTTGCAAGAGTTTGTTGTGTATTATAATCTGTGATTCTGTCTATATTTGAAATATTCAATAAAATGAGTCAGTGTTTTATGGCATAGTTCTTTGATTACCACTGAGATTGAGGGGTTTTTTAGGTCTTTGGCTACGAATACGTATTTCTTTTAGCTTTTGGATTTTCTGTTGGAATCCTTGTTTCTTTAGAGATTAATTTTTTTCACATTGTTTTAAATTACCTTTATTTATTAAAGGTAGTAACTTTAAGATATCTCTTACTAAAATAGTTACAGAATTTCAGATGAAGTGATTGTATGACTTTGCTTAGAAAGGCCTTCTCCAACCTCAGATCAAGAAAGTATTTGTGTGTATATTCTTTGTTTTATGGTTTCAGTTTGTATATTTTAATTCTTAATCTGTTTGTAATATATTTTGGAATATGAAATTTTTTTGAAATCACCTATAATGCCATTTATTCAATAATCTTTATCCGCTGACTTGAAATAGTTTTTATATAGCAAGTTCTTAAATACACCAGAATATTCTGTTTCATGATTTTTCTTTCTGTCTGAATCAGTATTGGTGTCTTTCTATTAATTTTATCCAAGTAAAGAATATGCAGATAAACTGAAATAGTATTAAAGGTTATATAAAAAAAGAGAGCCCACATCTCCATCTCTCTCCGTAGTGCCTGGGTCCTGCTCTTTCCTGATTGGCCAGCTTTAGGCATCCATGACTTTCAGTTGTAATAGAGGACTCCGTCTCTTTCACTGCCGTGTCTTCTGCTTTTCATTTTTCATTCTCAGAGGGTAGCTTTGGTTAAATCCACTTACAGATAATTTTAAAGTTTTGGTTATTTTTATATTTATGACATATGCTTCTGGAAATATTCATAGCTAAGCATTATAATAGACTATGGTTATAGCTTGTTGTTTTCCCTGAAGTAGGTAGTTGCTTTTTTTCTTTTCATTTGCAACCTTTTCTTTGTACATTTGCCAGTTCTTTTCTTACCTTCTAATATACTCTCAGGACAGTTTTCCACAAGGTAATGGCATTAGACGATCTTGAAGGTCCAGAGTTTTCTTGGTGACCTTCCTCCAGGATGTTCCATCCTCCTTGGCTGGCTGACTCTTAGCTTTATTGGTGTGTGAATGGGATCTTTTTTCCACTCTAACTTTAACAGGTTTTGGTTGATACATGGGAAACATTGATACTGAAGTATCTTATAAGAAAATATGTTCGTATTAATCACTGTTGACATTGATGATGCCTGTTGATTTCCTTGACTTTTCTCCAAGTCACGTTTATAACTACTGCACGAGTGTTCACCAGTCAAACCAGGCTCGAGGGGCTGGTGTCCCTCCTTCTAAATCAAAAAAGGGGCAGACGCCGGGGGGAGCTCAGTTTGTTGGCTTGGAATTGTACAAACGGCTTAAAGAATTTTTGAAGAATTACTTGACAAATCTTCTGAAGGTAAGATGTTTTATATGTATACTGAGCATTTATAAAAGAATGTAAAAACAGAAAAGGTAGTGAAATAATGATTCTATTGATAAGTTAAATCTTTCACTGTCATTGTTTCATTGTTTTTGGCGTTGACGTGTGCCTGAAGATGTTTTGCTCTTGCTTAGTCATTTACCTATTGTGAAGATGAAATCTTCATAAGCCCATATTCTGTTCTTTGATTTGTTAAATTAGAAGTTTCTGATAGCCTTTCACCATAGTAGTACTTTCCTTCAATTACTAACCATTTGGTATTTGGTGGTTAGAGATTGATGAACCTTTTTAAAGCATATGATTATGAAGTCAGATTACCTGTATTGTATTTTGAACCCAATGTGCTGTTCTGTATCAAAATGTATAAAAGACTGTAAGGTTATCCAGCCTTTGGTAATCACATTTTCCAATGTGTTCTTGCCTTTTCTACATGGCCTTGTGGTACATTTCAGAACTATAAGGAAATTGTGCCCTTGGCTGGGTGGGTTTCGCCACGAACATTCATTCCTCCTGCTCTGAGCCTTTTGCTTGGACAGTGATGTGGTTTTTCCCCTTCATCTTCTGCCTTTTTCTTCCTCAGTCTCCATCCTCTGTAGCAAAGGCAGTGTGATGCCTTCCATCCAGCCACAGGATGGGCAAGTGGCTTCTTCATCTGGTGCTACGCATATTATGTAGGGTGTGTACCCTGGGAAGTCTGCACACTCTGTGTATATACTTGAAAGATTTTTTATTTACACAGATAACAGGCAGAAAACTTCAGCATGCCACATTTGTTTTTCTTAATATATTTTACAAGGTAATTGGAAACTTAACATCATTTTAACAGACCATAATCGACTGACCACAAATCGTGACTAAGATGGTATTATTTTCCACGTTCCTAAGCAGTCTTGATGAAGCCACTGTGTCCTCCTTGCTTTTATTCACAACACTTTGTAAAGTGAACACTGGAATTAATTATTCTTTTTTAGTATTGAAGTGAGGAACAGTGTATTGTGTTTTGAAAGGTATTGACAGCCATGCCATCAGCGATATTATTTTTTGCATTCTAAAAATGGTCATCTACTATAATCCAGAATAGCTTAGCTTTACATGTTCGGGTTCGTTTCTTGTTATTTAAATGAACACAGATTTGGTTGTATCCAGATACGGTCAGGTTTTCACGTGGCTTGTCGGATCACTCGTGCAGCGTGTATTTATGGAGCTTCTGAGAAGTTCAGGGACGGCCCCAGGCCCTTAGTTCATGGAGGGGGCTGCCCTCTCCCAGCTCCCCCTGGAGTGCTCTTCTGCTACGGCACGTTTTAATTATACTGCAATTTAATGCCCCATTTTTAAAGGGTAAGACCTAACTTTGTAGATGTCATTAATACGTAAGAAAAAATTTCAAGTTACTGTCCTTCAAATAAAAATTTGTGGTTTAAGTTGTAGACATTTCAGTAAAAATAATTTGGTAAATGAACATTTTCCTCGTGAGGCCTTGTTAAAGAAGAAATATTGCACCATTATACTGTATACTTTATTTTTACAAAAATGCAGCAGATTACCACAGAGAGCTATAGATTTTTATAATTTTTAAGTAAATTTAATGAATGAAGAAGATGCATTAAAAAATGGAAGAGTATCAGCCCCGTGGTCTAAATTGTTAATTGGACATTTTAATTAATTTTTTAACAGAAAATATCAAAAATAGGAGTAAGTTGAGGTGAATTCCTCATTTGTTAATATAAAGGAATTACCCTCATATTCTAAAAAGTTCAGTCTTTTTATGAATGTATATGCATATTAATACCATGAAAAATGTTCTAGTTTGAGATCAAAGAATTTCCATTAAAATTCTCTTTAGTCTAATCCTCATGAGCTACTTTCTTGTGAGAATTTATAGTAAATGAGCATGTTTTGTATACAGAATAATCCAAAGAACCCATCTGAAGCCATACACATCAGTGTATCCTAATGCAATAGATTTGTTTCAGTTAACTTTTATCTCTGATTTATCATGTGACAAATTAGTCATCTTAAAGCTCTAGTGAACTTGTCTTTAGGACGGAGAAGATTTGATGGATGAGAGTGTCCTGAAGTTCTACACTCAACAGTGGGAAGACTACCGGTTTTCAAGCAAGGTGCTGAATGGGATTTGTGCCTACCTCAATAGACACTGGGTTCGCCGCGAGTGTGACGAAGGACGGAAAGGAATCTATGAAATCTACTCCGTAAGATTGTTTTTACACACCTTTCAGATGTGTGTTTTCTTAGGGACACATCTTCCTTCCCAGTAGGAGATCTAGGCAAATAGTAAGCAGTTTTCAGACTGGTGAGCTATAACTCCCTTTGTTTTAATTGATCAATAAATGGCCCTTAGATATTTTGTGGCGAGAAAAGAGAAGGATGAGTAATTGGAGTTCTAAAATACAGCCTGCACGCTTCTGCATTTACTTATTAAAAGTTTCTTCTTCAATTATCTGACCGACCATCAGGCTGAGCCCGGAGCTGTCCCCGTTTTAGCACAGCAAGTCCTGCATCCCGGCCGCAGCAGGCAAAGCGGGTCCCTTGCTTGGGACTCGAGCCTCAGTGATCAGCCATCCACGGTCTTCTGGGGTCTGGGAAACTGCTTCACGGAGGGGACTGTGATGTGAAATTCCACTCTACCCACTCAATATACGAAGTAATAGAGGAGTCATGACACTTAACAGAATTCAGAATTGAGGGTTTTTTTTTAAGACTGCATGGAAATAAATTTTGAAGAGGCAAAATTTGAATTGTTAAATCACCTTCATTAGTATGTTTCTTCAGTCAAGGGAGCTTTTTCCAGGCTCACTGGTTTTCAAAGTGTGGTCTCCAAACTTGCAGCATCAGTATTACCTGGGAACTTGTTAGAAATGCAAGTAATTGGGCCTCAGCCTAGACTGACTTAACTAGAGACTCTGGAGCTGGGGCCCAGCAGTGTTTTTAGCAAGCCCTCCAGGTGATGCACTGTCGAGTTTGAGAACCAGTCAAGGGAGGACTCAGAACAACAGAACAGTCTGTCTGTTCATAGTAGGCTCTCAGATATACAGACAGTACCTTTTTTGAACGAGTGGTGTTAAAATGTCAGGTTCTGCATAATGAGATTATCTCCATATCCAAGAATGTTGCTCTAATAGCAATGCTTTGTTGCTTTGCTTTTGGCAAATTTAATTAAAAGAAATGTGCCATAGATGCATGACACACTTTTATTATTTTATTATTTGTGTAGCTCAGTTTCTATACCAAACGGTTATTGCTTCATAATGGTACTTTGTTATATAATTTTAACAGAACTTTCTAGGTTTAGTGTTTTGATTTGAGTCTCTTGTAGTCCACCTTTTCTTTTCCACTTACAGATGCTTTCTCGAGACTGAAAGTTGTCAGTGTAGGAATCAGCGTGATTTTCGTTGATTGCCTCTTGGCTGCTTGACCTAAAACACCCTATAGATGCGCTATAATAACATCACATACTCCCCAAAATTATTATAGTCTTTAAACTTTTTTGTGTACTGTTTTCAAGATTTGACTGCTTTTTTTTCCTTTTCTTTCTTCCTTTTTTTTTTTTTTTTACTTTCAAAATTCGTAGTTTCTACATCCCTAAATGCTGTAGTCAGTTTGGAAATGCAATACACAGCCATAACTCACAGCAAAGGCCAGTTAACACGTCTCTCTAGAAACAGTATTTCCTTTGCCTGCTCTCGCAGGGAGCCTGTTGAATTCATTTAAAGCTCGAATATCAGTTGACACATGGAACAGTTCTTGTGCAGTGATGCCTCATTGCATTTTCCAGACTCTCCAGAAGACGGGGATGCTTTGTCATGAACTATAAAGATCTACTTTTTTCCCTGATAATTTTGTCTTTCTCTTCAATTATAGAAAGCTGTGGGTTTCCTTTCCAGTCAACCAGAGCGCGTAAACTAATTCCATTATTAACACGTTAAAGGAATTCAGCAGGACTTCTTCCCTGAATCTGTCCTGCACTTTCTCTGGTTTACCTTCAGTCCTGCTTTCTTATCTTGCCTTTCTTCCTTCAAAGTGACGAATTATCCCAAGTCAAATGAGGTCTGCCTAGTGCTGTCTTAACTTAGAAAAATGTTTGAAAGGTGCAGTATCTTTACTGGAAGTTGATGGCCACACGTTGCGTTTGCCTTGCCTCCCCCTGCACTGACAGGTCTGAGGAGTGTGGGAAGAGGAGCAGCGGCCAGTTTGCACAGGGAGAGTTACCTTCAGACCGCGCCCCACAGGGTGTATTTTTCCTGAAAAATAAGACTCTTTCTTCCCGGAGTTTTTTTTGGTAGCATAATTCCTAATTCTGAAATAACCTTTTTATTCTAGTAGTACTTGAGTATATATTGTTCATGCTTTACTAAAAATATTTTTCTCTTAAATAGTGCTTTCAGATTGCCCTTTTTTTGGTAGAAACTTTTTCATTTTGTAAATTAAATTTACACATAACCTTTTCAGAACTGTATTATCTTACATAAACCCAGTTTTATCTATGGTTAAATTTGGCGGAAAATAAGACTGATAGCATTTACCTTTAAATTAATTTCTCAGCAGTTTGTATTTGAGTGTTAAATTGTTATAAATTTGAGTTTGAACTTAACTGAATAATACCTTTCTCAACAGTTTAAAAACCATATATGAATTGTAACATTTCCCTTTGGGGGAACATTTTACAGTAACTTTCTGACATAACCTCTATTGAGAAGTTCCAAAACTTTTAAAAATGCATCATACGCACACATACTAGTAAAATGGGAAATTTGAATAATTTATGTATAATAAACTGATTCATTTAAGATGTACAGTTTGATGCGTTTACAGTTGTATGCATCCATGTAACATAAAACACCATGATAAACATACAGAACTTACTCGATATTTAAGATCTATTATTTATTTTACTGAGTATTAGGAAACTATGATAAATGGTAAACTGATAAATCTTTCTTAAATGTGTTAGGTCAAAAAATACATTTGAGTCAGAGAACAATTTTATACATTAAATCCACCGTTGCCCTTTAGGCTAATATGTATGTTCTCCTAAAATCCAGATTTTCTTTTTCTCTCAACTATTAAAATGTGAGCTAATAAACGTCTGTACTTTGATACCTTTTGAAGTTGTTAAGAGAATGGCTCTCTGATTTCATCATGATGATTTTCACCAAGTTTATAATCTAGAAATATTGATACATGTAATCTAGGATTCAGGCTATTTCCTATGACTTCAGCTTTGGAAAAAGCATAGTAAAAGTACAGCCATTTAATACTGTTCCTTTTTCTTTTCATCCAGCTTGCATTGGTGACTTGGAGAGACTGTCTTTTCAGGCCATTGAATAAACAGGTACCTACTTGTGTGAGTGTGTGCATGTTTTCCTTTTGAAACCCCTTCCAGATTTCATTTCTTAGCCATTGTCTTCCTCACTCCTTTGGGATGTCCTAAGGGTGCCTCTCATCTTGCATTTAATGGATTCTAATGTTTAAGAGCTATGTAGTAACATAATGTTGGGTTGGCTAAAAACCCGAACGAACTTTTTGGCCAGCCCAATACATACTGTAGTCTGTAATCTACATGTTTTCTTCCTATATCCTTTCTAAAGGTAACAAATGCTGTTTTAAAACTGATTGAAAAGGAAAGAAATGGTGAAACCATCAATACAAGACTGATAAGCGGAGTTGTACAGTCTTATGGTAAACAATTTCCCTTTAATTTATTCAGTTGTATATCAAGTGACAGTTACATAACAATGCTCCAATAGATTTATTTTCAGATAGTTTAGTATTATCAAGAATATTGTTAGCATTTACAAAGGTACTCATAATTCTCTTTATGTCAGTGTGATTCGGTTTGATTTTACCCATTATAAAAATTGTTTGATCTTTGTGCCCTAAGGAAATTTTGATGGACTAGACATTTGACATTTGAATTCTTTTCTTTTCTGGTCTCATACTGAATTACTGGATTTATATGCTAGAGTGTCATTAATGGAGCCGAATGATAACAGATTGAGAAATCTGAAAAGTAATACAGTATTTCAAAAGCTTAGGTAGCATTGTATTTCTTTGAAAGTTTAGAATTAGGCATTCTTCCTTCTTGTAAGCTTTTAGAAATATAAACGTTCTCTGAATGAACTTCATGATAACTTGGAACGTGCCTGGCCATCCATCAGAATTACTTGCTTTTGTGTGTCTTGGACTTTTTTCTTTTTTCTTTTATTGAAAGTATACTTTACTACCAGTGAATAACAGATTTGCCTTATGCCCTGTTGTTTTATTCTTACCTTTTAAGCATAACTTAAACTGAATGCCACCCCTAAGTATATTCCTTAAAATATAACCAAAAATAGGGCAGTTGAAATGTAGTTCCTGTTTACTTCCAGTGGAACTGGGACTGAATGAAGATGATGCCTTTGCGAAGGGCCCAACGCTAACAGTGTACAAAGAATCCTTTGAATCTCAGTTTTTGGCTGACACAGAGAGATTTTATACCAGAGAGAGCACCGAATTCTTGCAGCAGAACCCGGTTACTGAATACATGAAAAAGGTAAGCTTAAACATAGTACTTAAAGTAGGCTTAAGTTAAAAGTTATTGCTGCTCAGATGAATTATTCTTTTTAATATATGCAACTTTCTTCAAAGTCATTTCTTAGGTACTGTTATCCTGTAGTGTCTGTAGCAGGTGCAGATCGTTGCTCCCAGTTCACCAAGGAGCTTTCATAAGTTAATTTGATAATCATGGCTCCATGTTCTCCTTACTGATCGGAGGATGTAACCGTAATAGCTGTATGACTTTCGTGTTTTGAACTGTCTCTACTACAATAGAATGTATATGTGTATCTAACGGGAGCCACGGTCTCACGTCAACGAGAAACTAGTTTTTAAGAAACAAATATTTGCAAACTTTAAGCTTTTGCTTTTTTGCTTCTGAAATATCCCCTAAAAATCTATATAACACAGTCTTCAAGTTTGCATTAGAGGAGAAGTCCTTCTAAGAGAACAGGATCAAAGTCTTAGACAAGAAAAAATCCAAGATCGGTGTCTGTATCGTAAATCTTTTTCTACATTAAGTGATGTTACAGTGAAGTTCTAGTGGAATTATTCTTCGTTCTCCTTCTTGGGAATACAGGTATCCCAGACTTATGCTCTGAGGAGTGACCTAAGTCAGGAGGTAGCAAACTTTCTATGAAGGGCCAGATGGTAAATATTTTAGACCTTGTGCACATGTGGTCTCTCTTGCAACTGTTCAGCTCTGCCGTTGTAGCGCAGAAGCAGCCACGGCAACATCTAAACAGTGAGTGCCGCGGTGTTCCAATAAGTTTACTTACAGGCAGGATTTTGCCCACAGGCTATGACTGCTGACTGAGACGGGCAAGGAGACCTCCAGGGAGTCTGGGGCTGACTGTGTCTGACACCTGCTTTTTTCCCTTTATTCTCTGTTTGCTTGGAGAGGAAATGCACTGCAGAATCACTTTCTCCATGTGCTGAGATCGAAAGTTAGTAAGTCAGAAAGAGCAACAAACAGCTCTCCCTTCTAACCATGTAGAGAAGGTCCTCCCCAATTTGTTTGTGACATTCCAAGTGCATTTTCCCATAAGAGATAGTGATTATAAGTGGCCCTTACAAGTTTGAAGCTGAAAGTCCTTGACAAACAAATTTCTGATACCTCAAAACCTAACAAAAGTGGAACGCTTCAGAAATATTATACTTGGGGGGCTTCCCTGGTGGCGCAGTGGTTGAGAGTCCGCCTGCCGATGCAGGGGATGTGGGTTCGTGCCCCGGTCCGGGAAGATCCCACATGCCGTGGAGCGGCTGGGCCCGTGAGCCATGGCCGCTGAGCCTGCGTGTCCGGAGCCTGTGCTCCGCAACAGGAGAGGCCACAACAGTGAGAGGCCCGTGTACCGCAAAAAAAAAAAAAAGAAGAAGAAGTATTATACTTGGAGTAGTGATAGTTCCTTGTGTATACTTACGGATTAAATTAGCTTTTGTGTGCCAGTCTGGAACCTAACCAGCTTATAGAGAGTTTCTAACAGCTGCCTGACAAATCTGTTTTAAATCTAAGCATTGCCTGTTACTTCATTTTTTCATTTTGGCAGAGTGTAGTTTGCATAAAGACATATTTTATTGAACTCTACTATATATGGTGATCCTTTTAAAACTGTGTATGTTTTTAAAAGTGGGGCCTTTTATCGGGGTACACATCCACAAGCGTGGTTCAGGCCTTTTCAATTTGCAGACTACTTAGTGAATTGCAGCTACCTGCTCTCCACAACCAGGAAGGTAGTAGTGCTTTGGTACAAGGAAATCCGCTTCGTAGGCCAGAGCTACGTCAGCACTCCCAAAACAGGGAAATCTGCTTTTAAAATCGGACCGGGGGGCTTCCCTGCTGGCGCAGTGGTTGAGAGTCCGCCCGCCAATGCAGGGGACACGGGTTCGTGCCCCGGTCTGGGAAGATCCCACATGCCGCGGAGCGGCTGGGCCCGTGAGCCATGGCCGCTGAGCCTGCGCGTCCGGAGCCTGTGCTCCGCAACGGGAGAGGCCACAACAGTGAGAGGCCCGCGTATGATTATTAAAAAAAAAAAAAATCGGACCTGGAACCAAAGGCAGCTAGAGGAGCAAACATTTCCAATGGCCTGGATAGTTTCAACCCAGTGTGAGCTCTGCCTTCAACAGAGAGCATGCTTCCAGCATCCTTGCTCTCTTAGAGGGGATTTCTTCCTAGAGGCATTAAAGGTTTGGCCCAAATCTGGTTGGATCTTACCAAACATGACATCCATCCATTCTGAAAGTCCATAATGCAGAGACTCTGTGAGCATAAAATTGGAATGTGTGAACAATTCTACCCTTACCTATAGCTATAGCCTTGCATCTCAAACTGAGCTATGGGTCTAATTTAAAATCCCTACTCCACCATTTACTAGGGAGTTGACCTTAACCTTTCTGTTCCTCAGTTTCCTCATCTATAAAATGGGGATAATTTATTATTATCATTATTATTACTATATATTATTTGATGCTTGGCAAAGAGCAAACATGATATAAGTGTTTGGTATTACACACATACATTGTTTAGAACCTTCAGTATATGCCTGAGAATATGCAAAACCATGGGATAAATTGTGGCACATTTTATTCAGTAACTTAAGAAATTACGTTTATATTAAAACATTCTATCAGGAAGTAGAGTACAAAACTCATGAACAATATTGAGATAAAGCATGAACTTTCAAGAAATACTCTGCTTTTAACAGCCAGTTTGGGCTAGATGTGCAAATTCCCTGGAGGGGTCTATGTTCCCATTTCTGTGTTGTTAGGAATCTTTTAGTGGAAACAGTTGAGAATCTTTGGCTTTCCTTCTACTGATGACTTTGATGAATGAACACCCCTGAGCCATATTAGTGTCTTAGCATATCTTACTGTCTCATCTGAGCTATGAAAAAAACGTGTGACTCTTCTAGGTTTCTAATGTCATTTTTTAAAACTTTAAAAATAAATATACCTTATTTCATTAATTTGCTTACTTTTTTTTTTTCATTTTGTTTTTCCTGCATACTGATGCTAATAGAATTAATAGGAACAGTCTTGAATTGCTTAACTTTATTTAGTCATTCTGAATTTGATCTGGGTGTTCTGATGTAATTATCTGCCAAGTACAGTGCTGATCAAGAGCTTATTTGCCTTCCAGTTAACAAAGAATGTACATGACTGTCCTTCCTAAAACCTAATGACATAACACCCAGGACCTTGGGTTTTTCATCAACCTCAGAGACACTGCAGGCTCAGGTTCAGACCACTGCGAGAAAGCAAGTCACTCGGATTTTTTGGTTTCCCAGGGCATAACGCCATACTCTAGTTTATGAAATGTGGAGAATAGCGTTATGTCAAAAACAGCAATTTACATACCTTAATTTAAAAAAACTTTATTGCTAAATGATGCCAAAACAATTACAATAGCAGCATCAAAGATCACTGATCACAGATCAGCATAACAAATAATAATAATGAAAACGTTTAAATATTTTGAGAATTACCAGCATGTGGCACCGAGACCCAAAGTGAGCAAAGGCTGTTGAAGACACGGTGCTGACACACTTGCTCTACCCACAGTCCTTCAGTTTCTGTTTTGTTTTTAAAAAAGCAGTATCTGTGAATCGCAATAAAAGGAAGTAGGCCTGTGGACAGTAGTCCCACCTTATTCACAGTTTCAGTTACCCACAGTCAACCTCAGTCCGAAAAATATTAAATGGAAAGTTCCAGAAATAAACAGTCCATAAGCTTTAAATTGTATGTATTGAAATATGTCGTTCTGAGTAGCATGATGGAATCTTGCCCTTGAATCATACCTTTGTCCATAGCATCTCCCCTGTTAGTCTCTTCATCGACCAGGTGATCAGATCGACCGTCGTCCGCAGTGCTTGAGATCACATAGCCCTTATTGTACTTAAAAGTGGCCCCAAAGCACCAGAGTAGCAATTCAGATACGCTAAAGAGAAGCCATACAGTGCTTCCTTTAAGTAAAAAGGAGGAAGTTCTCAACTTAATAAGGAAAAGGTTGCTAAGATCTGTGGTGAGAATGAATTGTCTCTCCGTGAAATTGTGAAGAAGGAAAATCTGTGCTAGCTTTGCTGTCACACCTCAAATTGACATCATGGCCACAGTGCATGACATGTGCCCCGTTAAGACGGAAAAGGCATTAAACATAACTTTTATTACATTATATTGTTATAATTGTTCTACTTTATTGTTGTTGCTAATCTCTTACTGTACCTAATTTGTAAATTAAACTTTCTCATACGTATGTATGTATAGGAAAAAACATAACATAGTACCTATAGGGTTCACAGTTTCAGGCATCCACTGGGGGGTCTTGGAACATATCCCCCGTAGATAAGGGGGGACTGCTGTGTAAACAACTGCTGAGCCCCTCTGGCTTTTGTGATCACTTAGGGACCAGTTTGCTCTTCCCTCTCGGCCCCTGCAGGAAGAGTCTGTAGAGTGCTACTGTTTTTTTGTAGTACAGGGGATGGAAAGCCAGTGTCCCCCAGAGAGTGAATCAGCAGTGATACCAAAGCTTTACCTTTCATTTTAGGGGAGAGAAAAGTTTTTAAGAGATGACTTTTTGCTGCCAGGGTATTATGTTCTTCCAGGAAACAGGTATAACCTCGAGAAAAAGTGGTGCTTTTTGGTTTGCATGTCCTGTATTTCACCAGCTTTATTTCTTGAGGTATCAGGCTTAATGAAATACTAGATATGAAGGAGCAGAGGCTTGGAACTTCAGAGTTAAAGCACAGAAAGATCTTTTATTGTTTTTTAAAATAGCTTTGTAATCAGGAAAGAAAACACACAACTGTAGACTTGCAGGGAAATACAAATAGCATAAACCTGCACAAACTTGGGACACTTGCTCAAGTGTGCGCGTAAACACCAAATTGGAGTAATGCTGTAGGGTTTTGTTTTGTTTTTATTTATTTATTTTTGGCTGCGCTGGGTCTTCGTTGCTGTGTGCCGGCTTTCTCTAGTTGCAGAGAGCCGGGGCTACTCTTCGTTGCGGTGCGCAGGCTTCTCATTGCGGTGGCTTCTCTTGTTGCGGAGCACGGGCTTCGTAGTTGTGGCACACGGGCTTAGTTGCTCCGTGGCATGTAGGATCTTCCTGGACCAGGGCTCGAACCCGTGTCTCCTGCATTGGCCAGCAGATTCTTTAATCACTGTGCCACCAGGGAAGCCCTATAGGTTTTTTTAATAACTATTTTCCCCCACTAATTTATTACATTAATGTATTTTCTATTTACTGGATAGCAGTATTCCATTAACCAAATAATATAACAAATTATATCTTATCAGAATCTTCAAGTATTTCTTACTTTGCAAATTGTTCCTTTTCCTTTCCCATGTTTTTATTTGCACATACTTATTGATTTTTCAGAGATTATTATATATTAAGGATATTGACCTTTTGATATATACTACAGATATTTTCCAAGTTTATTTTGTTTTTCACATTTAACTCTATTTAGAATGTGCAGTAAGGTTTAAATTTCTGCAGTTGAAACTATTGTCCTATTAGTAATTTTTGACAGCACAAGTCCTGCCCAGTCATTTTTTCATTTTGTTTTTTTGGCTCTTGGATGTTTATTCTTCCATTTGAATTTTTCTAGATTTCTCCAAAATTATGCCAAATTAAAAAATCATTTTGGGGGCTTCCCTAATGGCGCAGTGGTTGGAAGTCCGCCTGCCGATGCAGGGGACCACGGGTTCGTGCCCCAGTCTGGGAGAATCCCACGTGCCGCGGAGCGGCTGGGCCCGTGAGCCATGGCCGCTGAGCGTGCGCGTCCAGAGCCTGTGCTCCGCAACGGGAGAGGCCACAACAGTGAGAGGCCCGTGTACCGCAAAAAAAAAAAAAAAAAAAAAAAAAAGAAATCATTTTGGGAAGTACTGGCATTTTTATAATACAAAATATAGTTTTTCACTCTTTATTCAGGTTACCTGAATAATGCGAGATCATTGAAATTTCTTTTTCTTTTTTTTTAAGAAGATGTTGGGGGGAGGAGTTTATTAATTAATTTATTTTTGCTGTGTTGGGTCTTCGTTTCTGTGTGAGGGCTTTCTCTAGTTGTGGCAAGCGGGGGCCACTCTTCATCGTGGTGCACGGGCCTCTCACTATCGCGGCCTCTCTTGTTGCGGAGCACAGGCTCCAGACGCGCAGGCTCAGTAGTTGTGGCTCAGGGGCCTAGTTGCTCCGCAGCATGTGGGATCCTCCCAGACCAGGGCTCGAACCCATGTCCCCTACATTAGCAGGCAGACTCTCAACCACTGCACCACCAGGGAAGCCCTAATTTGCTGCTATTTTTGTTAGCAGTTTTTAAAAAGCAAACCCAAACCTCTGACTTGAATTAATTCCCACAGGCGGAGGCTCGTTTGCTGGAGGAGCAGCGGAGAGTCCAGGTCTACCTTCACGAGAGCACCCAGGACGAGCTAGCCCGGAAGTGCGAGCAGGTGCTCATCGAGAAGCACTTGGAGATTTTCCACACAGAGTTTCAGAATTTATTGGATGCCGACAAAAATGAAGGTGAGCCACTGAGATTCAAAACACAAGGGTATTTATTCTGATCTGTGATGTTGAAATTGTGTGAAGTTCCAGACTCAGTTAGCATTACCAACACCAGTCATTCTTTAAGAGACTCACGTGTGAGATTGTGTGTGCGCATGTGTGTGCCTTGTGTGTTGATTTCAGACCTCTGCAGTGTGCTTGGGGTGTGACTTTGGGGGAAGAGCGTCTTTTCAGTTTGGTTTGGAGCCTAACCTGTTCCATACACCTTAGCATTAAGTGATGCTACCACTGGTTTTTTTTGTTTGTTTGTTTTTGGGTTTTTTTTTTTTTGCAGTACGCGTGCCTCTCACTGTTGTGGCCTCTCCCGTTGTGGAGCACAGGCTCCAGACGCGCAGGCTCAGCGGCCATGGCTCACGGGCCCAGCCGCTCCGTGGCACGTGGGATCCTCCCGGACCGGGGCACGAACCCGTGTCCCCTGCATCGGCAGGCAGACTCTCAACCACTGCGCCACCAGGGAAGCCCCTGGTTATTTTTTTCTTGCGTATGTTTCTTCTGAAAATTCTTTAAGATGAGAAGGCTATAATTTTGCAGAAGTATTTCCTTTACCCCTTCCTTGTTTTACTGGGACATGTTAGGAGCTCAGTAAAAGATTGGTGTTTGGATTCAGGATTTTTCTTTGGTGTTCATATATCAACCATGTGCCATACATATATTAAGTGAAGAATATGGGGACCCTTTTGTGACTTATTTGTTTGTATAGTTGGGATGGATATTCATAAATAGTCCTTAAATTTATTCATTCTTTTAAGTAATATTTGAGTGCCTATTACGTGTCAGGCATAAATAATATCTGAATCTCAAATGTTAGGAAGCCTCAGATGTAGTTCCTGATCATCTTCTTTCTCTATTAGTAGTTTCTCCTAGCAAGGGGGAGAATATGCTTTTTTTTTTTTTTTTTTGCAGTACGCGGGTCTCTCACTGCCGTGGCCTCTCCCGCTGCGGAGCACAGGCTCCGGACACACAGGCTCAGCGGCCATGGCTCACGGGCCCAGCCGCTCCGCGGCATGTGGGATCCTCCCAGACCGGGTCATGAACCCGTGTCCCCTGCATCGGCAGGCAGACTCTCAACCACTGCGCCACCAGGGAAGCCCGAATATGCTTTTATAATAGCATGACTTCCTTATTACTTTCAGCTAAATATACATATGCTAAATATAAAGTATTTGGTTACAGTTAAGTGCATTTGATTATTAAGGTGTGAAAACACGGTGGTTTTATTCCAGTGTACCTTTCACCTCTGTAAGCACTTACTTAGTGGAATGGATATGCAGAGTTTGTTTCTGTGCATAAAGGTGTGGCGCCTTCTTCTTTCAGATTTGGGTCGCATGTATAATCTTGTATCCAGAATCCAGGATGGCCTGGGAGAATTGAAAAAACTCCTGGAGACACACATTCATAATCAGGGTCTTGCAGCGATTGAAAAGTGTGGAGAAGCTGCTTTAAATGTAAGTACTGTTTAACTGAAAACCAGTCGGGCCTAACCATTCCCACGCACGGACTGCAGGTGTGTCTCGTGTCTCCACCTACAAATCCAAGGGGTAAGATTTTCGCTAGACTCTCATAGAGAACCTGGTTTGGGCTTTCTAAAATAGAAGGTTCACAAGCATCTTTATTCAGTAAACATCTCCATAAACTCTTCTCTGGCACTTTTTAGGCATTAAGCGTTTAATTTCTTGATATTCTTTTTTCCTTTATGTCTTCTCAAAATTACATTCCTTGCACTAGAAGAGAGAAGATTATTCCATAGAAAGAACAGGCTAAAGCCTCCTAGAGACTTGTCTCTGGCACTCACAGGCCACAGGCTGCCCCTTGCAGGAACTTCGGTCTGTGTACTGCCCTCCCATTGAAGCTCACAGGGCTGTTTGCCCTGGAAAGGCCCTGAACTGTATGGCATTTCTAATGCACACCCCCCTCCCCACTGCGGGAGGCACAAGAATACTCTGCTGGGTTATCTGTAATTCACTTGATAATTTTACATAGCAAGTATCATGTGTTTCTAAGAGACAGGTAAGTTGTCTTCAGTTTTGTCCCTATTGTGAACTTCAATTTTGATAGTGTTTGGGACAACTATTGGAGAAGAAAAGCTTCTAGAACACACAGTTGGTTCTTAGGTCTGAATCAGAAAACTTTTTACCTCTGATTTTATTGTGTTTGGTGTTAATTATTTCAACAGTACTATCTTTAGTATCTTTTTTTAAGTCTTTATTTTCCTGTTTTCTTGGGGATCTCTTTTCTACTTTTAATTATGGGGGTTGCTGCCTCACTTGTTATCACATCTATGAAATATTAGAGGGAAGAATGTAAACACACCTTTAAAGGACCTGACACAGGCATGTACAGGGGATTCAAAAGGGGTGACCTGATGAAGCTATCTTTTCAGTAACGTAAGGTGTTTTCACAGATGTTAATTCAAAACCCGGTTTGGCTGTGTGGGCAGCAGAACCAAGTTAAATGACTTTCCTTCAAATGAGTTAAGGTGGCGAGTCCTATTTCATCAGATATGGATTAGAATAGCAGATAAATGAAGCAGGTTTCGCTTTTTCATGTAAACTGTTAAATGTTAGATATGAGATTGGCCTTAGGGACTCATGTTCTAGGTGAATATAGTTAGATTAAAAATCAGTAGGATAACCTGCTTTTTTGTTTTCATAGGTATGATGGGATATTCCTTCTAATGTCAATCTTTTCCAAACCAAGTAAGGTTCTAGATGGAGAAGTAATCACGGTGTGATTCTCTAGGACCGTTTTCTCTTTCTTTTGGACACAGTCAGCTGCCTGGTTGACTGGGCCAGTGGGTCTTGAATCTGGAGTTGACCTTTTCGTGGCAGTTAAAGCACAAGTTCAGCTTCTAAGTAAAATCATTGCTCTATTAGCAGAGACTTCGTCTGTCAGCAGTAGACAGCAAAAATAAACTGTATTTACCAGCAGTTATATTTTATTGAAAATTAAGCTTTTAAACAATATTTTTATTTATTATCTATTTATTTAATTTATTTTTGGCTGCATCGGGTCTTCTTTGCGGCACACAGGTTTCTCTCTAGTTGTGGCATGCGGGTTTTCTCTTCTCTAGTGGAGGCGTGCGGGCTCAGTAGTTGTGGTGTGTGTGGGCTTAGGTGCCCTGCAGCATGTGGGATCTTAGCTCCCTGACCAGGGATTGAACCCACATCCCCTGCATTGTAAGGCGGATTCTTTACCACTGGACCACCAGGGAAGTCCCCTAAACAATATTTTTATTACTTAGATGCAAGCCACTGATACACGTGTATTTAAACATCAAAATAAGATTTTCCCCCATGAAGAATAATTATATATAACTTGGTAAATTTATACTGCATTTGCCTTAACTTCCAAAAGTCAAACATTTTAAAAATAACATTATTCATTATAATTATTATTTCCATAGGAACTGTTTTTATACTGAACTCATGAAACTGGTTTTTTAAATTGTTCTTGTGAGGAAAAGTTTCTTTAAGAAAACAAATACTTTTCCTATTTTCTGCAAAAGGAGTTTTCCCTGGTTTTCCATTTTATTGGCTCATCTCTGAAGTTTCGGTTGACTTGTAAGTTCGTGGTGCCGTCTGACTGGCGCGTGGATTTCTTTACGACCTTCCCCGGGCTGGGTCAGACCTGCTGCCTTTACTCACCAATGATGTAAAAGCCCAGGAAAGTTGAAGAAGCTCCAGAGAGAAGCACATGTAGCCAGTCTTAGCCTGACTCACAGCTGTTATTGTAAGACAGAATAAATACAGCTGCTAAAACATAAATAATTTTAAGTAGGTATTCATTTTTATCACATGTGTAGTAAACGTAAAAGATGTATTGTAACCCAAACCATGATGGCTTTCCAAAACCCATTAATGCTGAAAAACAAAAAAAGCGGCAGAAAAAGGAGATTGGTTGAATTAGTAAAAAATTACAATTATCGTACCTAATTTTAAGTGGGGTTTAATTACTTTGAAAACAGTTTTTTAAGTTTTTCACCTAATTGAATTGAATCATAGTATATGAGAATCATTTAAATTCATCTATTAAATGCCATAGAAGGCACTGCTTAAATGATTTTTTTTTAAGGGCTGAAAAGTTATCTAGTCCTATGATTCCATTTATCCCATCAGTTTGGCTAGAAAACAAGTTTTACTGCTAATCAGTGTGGCCTAGGCTGAAATTATTACAGGTTTCACACTTGTAATGTGATTCAAATAATATTTTTGTGTTAGAAACTTCAAAATCTACTTAAGAATTTTCTGAAGGCATTTTTTTTTCAGGTAAAACAGATTTGAGAATAATGGCTGTTCCTGGGTAACCAGTGTCTGGGGTGTCCCCCTCTCTTTACCCAAAGAGGAGCTGGCAGTCTTGCCCTGTGAAGTGTGGCTGAAACCCTGAACACGTGCTGTTTTTAGACACACTGCTTCTTCTACCTGCCCCGCCGCACCCAGGCTGGGGAACACCAGGGAACGCAGCTCGGGATCAGGGCTCCTCTCAGGGTACAGGGGCTTCAGGCTGAAGCAGATCAGTGTGGGTCCATCCCACCCACCATGACGTGAGATTCCAGCACGAGGAGGCGTTCTCTCCAGCCTTCGAGAGACGCTCGCGACTGAGGACACTCGGGCCTAGCCGCGCTGCAGGCACCGTTAGCATGTTGCATCGGGGCAGCAGTAGAACTTCGGAAACACAAAGAAATCTTCAAGGATGGGTTTTAAACAGGTTTAGAGCTGAACAAAGGATCAGATAATTCTTTTAATCGGCAAGTTTATTTCATAGGCAAGTTACCCCGTGTGTGGCCTCTGGACTGAGAGGAGATAGTGGGGCAGCAGCAGGGCAAATCAGCACATTTCACGTTGCCTCCAGGCCGGCAGGAGTCGAACATTGAGAGACCCCGTGTGCTTGTGTAGACGGGCCGCAGCACTACACGTGTGCTCAGTTGTTGGCCGTGTAGTAACGGGAGAAAAATAATCCGTATTAAAATACAGGAGGAGGTTGGGCCCGTCCACTTAGGTGCTGAGGGGAGCATCTTGAAAGCAGAGCCCGCACCTTCAGGTGTTCATTTGAAAGGATTGAAGGCCGTGGTGGGGCGGCCCCGTGCTGGGTTCTCAGCCGTTTCGTCTACCAAAGCAGCCGGCTGCTGGTGCTGGCTGGCGGTAAAACTCAGAGGACCAGCGGGTGCCGCAGAGGACGTTGACGTCACTTCCGCTCATCCAGCAAGCGTCACGGCCTTCCTGTGCTGCCTCTGCTGCCGAGGATCCCAGTGCGCGGTGCCGCCACACTTCTGTCTTCTCATCGCATCTCACTTGGTCTTCTCGGGTCTGCGTGACCTCCTCGGCCCGCTTTAGTGACTGTGCCGCGGGGCCATTTTAACGCTCACATCTTCCTTCCTTGCTTCCCTAGCACGGCGGCGGCAGCTGTGGAGTATGTGCCACGCGGCCTCACCCTCTGCCCCTGGCAACCTGAGCCTCCTCAGGTGGAGTCATTTCCTACGGAATGTGGGCATGGCCGTGGGGTCCTCTCGGACCAGCGGGCAGCCAGCCTGTCGGCCCCCAGCAGCGCGTAGCCGCCGCCCAGTCCTCTCTGCTGAGTCAGTGGAGTGGGGACGTGCTGCGTCCCTTGGCCCTCCAGGCTTTTCCTGCCTAGTCCCAAAGCTGCCCTTGGAATCGAGGCCCCGTCCCTTCATTTCTGGATGGTCTTACATCTCTCCCATTCCTGTTCAGCCCTCATCTTGCTTAGCAGTTTCGTCTTCCAAAAATACTCCTCAATGTGTGAACAGTTTTACTCCATGTTCTTCATCCGTTGCTTTAAATAAAGCACAAAAAACCCCTCTTCCCTAAAATAATATATTAAATCTTCCATATTATATTAAGTCAAAATCCTCTTCTAATATGCTCCCATTGTCATGAACCTCATCTTCCAGTGAAACTGTTCTGTCCTCATTTCCCCCAGAACACGTCCTTGTTCATTATACACATGCTACCTTCTGTGCCTGGAACGCGGTCCTTCCTTCCTTCTCTTTTTAACCTGCTTTTGAAGGCCAGCTCATATCCCACTTTCTGAAAAAAAAAAAAAATGCTCTCCACTGACTCTTCCCGCCCAAGTAGTTGTATCCTCATCCTAAACCATTAGGGCATTTAGAAAAATCTCCCAAATGCCACTGTATATTTGTGTATAACTTCTGTGTTTCTTGTCACTCCATCTATTATAAATCCCTTAAGAGTAAAGCTGACACCTTACTATGGTTTGATACTCTTTATAATTTTAGAACTAGCGTCTGATACAGCAAGTAGTTATTGTTGATAATGACGATGACCGTGGTGGCAAGGAGGAAGGGCCACCTGCTGCCGCCCCAGCTCCTTTCTGGTTTCATCCTCCTTACTCTTCATCCTCATCATGTCCATCGTCGAAACGTTTTTAAACACTTCCAGTTCCATACGTGTGCCGTGCTGTACCCTCCTGGTTCTTCTGTCTGCTTAGACATATTCCTTCTTTTTTTCCTATGTGTTAAACATCTCTATCTTTCAGTACCCTCAAATGCCATTTCTTCCATGAAGGCTTTCTCGATCACCCCTTTGAAATAGCAGCATGTTGGACAATTTAGATGACATTCACACTCCGTATATCTTAGATGTCTGTGTAAATGTCTTCTACAGGGATGGCTTTATCCATCTTCATGGCCTCAGCTCAGCACTGTGCCTCACACAGAATAGGGTCTCCGTCTACTTATGTCTTAATTATACTCCTCACTGTTGCCAGCAGGATTCAGGGCGGCTTACACAATACATAAAAGACAATAGGATAAATGAAACAGTAGCAAAATAAGGGTTGGAAACACAAAGGAAGCTAAGTGTAGGATAGCACTCAGAGTGCGTGCGGTGAAGTCTGGTCTCTCATTAGAGGTGGGTTACAAATTTGCCTCTGATGTCTTCCATCAGTACAGAGAGCTTGCTGGAAAGGACAGTTGGTAGTACTGTGAAGTACAGTCAACTCCTTGATTCATAGTGATCTTAGGGAACGAGCCTGTGGCTCAGAGGAATGACTTTATCGGCGTTCAGAACCGACGGTACCTTTCCTTATGGCCCATCCTAAAGAGAACACCAGCTATGTGGAAAGTCATCCATGTAAATACAGAGTAAATACTATATCAAGTCATTGGACGGCTTTATAAGTTCCCCTAATGCCACAATTTTATAGCAAAATAAAGTTCAGGAAAAGAGTCAGTACAGACTTGTAAGTACCTGCTAGTGAATGCTTGACCGATACAGTTGGTTCCATGTTGAATTTTTTAATTAACACACGATTCTGCAGCAGTCTGGGTGCTATTGTTCTTCCCTACAAAGAAAGCTTCATAAATCAGGTATAGAGAATGTTTCATTACTCTGTCTTCAGGGCAGAAGTGGCAACAGATAAGCACAAAGTCCTCTTTGAAACCGTATCTTGATTTAGCGACCTCAGTCTGACTGGAACTGAAATATAATCCAACAAGAATGGGCTTGTAGATGCTTCGATGTCCAGCAGGGCTGTTGGTGTGACGGTGGGAGGTTGGGCTGCAGAACCAGACTGGGGCACAAAGTTGTGAATGTTTACTTGCAGCTTTGGAGGCAAAGGTGTACTGAGATGGAGAGGCGTTTCAGGAGCGGCCCAGGGCTGCCGCGGCGACAGTGCTTGTAAGAGGGAGCAGTTAGAGCGGAGAGTTGTAAAAGCAGAAGTAAAATCAGGGAGCTCGGACGAGCAAATTTTTCAGTATAAGACAAAGGGGCTGAGTCTGGGACCCCTTACGAAAAAGAATTACGAGAAAGTTCCATGGTTGGGATTGAGGACTCACTTGTGTGTGAGCTTACCCCAGACCGAACAGAGTAACACAGTGCTGGGTGCCTCTGGCAGATTTGGGTTTTTTATACAGCCAAGATTCCCTTTCTCTTCTGGAGTAAAAAGCTTAAATAACAGTCCTGACTCCACCTTGCTGTGGGTGGTAATAGAAGAAAATTACCCACGCAGAGCTAAACTTTGGCTCGGGGACCTTTTACATTTGGAGTGTGACCCGGCTTTGTGTGGTCAAGGGAGATGGAGACCATATCCATCGTGTCTTTAAAGAGCGTGGAGAGGGCGGGATAAGAAGATCCTAGACTGTCACAGCTGCAGGCCGTCCCTTAAGCTGGGTGATGGCCAGCTGATTGTACTATTTCTTATTTTGAATATGTTGAAATTTTTCCATAATAAAACTTTAAAAAAAAAAAGCAAAACGGAAGAAATGTACTAGTTTTGGTGCAGTCGATGTGGGAAAGGAGAAAGAGGAGGGAGCGGGTTACAACTTTAATTACATAAAGAGCTGATACTCGGTGACAGTGCAGATTGGTTCAGAAAGCACGCAGCTAAATTTATGAATTCGTCTTCTGTCTTTGCCGTGAGATGAAGAGGGTAACCATTTTCTCTGAAGGAAAAAATACACAAATGTCCATCTTTAGTCTAAGATAACCAGGCTCTGAAAAGACGCACTGTATCCTTTGTGTATCCGGGAAACACCCTTCTCTCCTTCAGCTGTAGGGAGAACTCCAGTCCTTTCACAAGCAGACCCATCGTGGAAGCCTCTTCCTGCCCAAATCTGACTTTATACCCCACGTTAAACTAATTTTGGCTTCGTCTTTGCTGCGTATCTGTACGTCCTGAAGTGGCCCCTGCCTGGTTCAAGACCAGTCACATGCGACCCGTGAACTGCTCTGGCCGCCCACCCACCACCCACCCGCTTCCTTTCTGTATAGGCTGCTCCTGTTTCTGAGCTAATGCATTTGTTACTTTCTGAAACATCATTCTTTCAGTTAGAGGAGACACAGTTTTTCTTGGCAAGTCGAACGTAGTTCCACTTTCAAGAACTAATATTTTCGCCCTTGATCACCCAGCACCTAAGTCTAGTCAGTTAGAGCCTCAACATTCACGGGGTAACCAACACCAAAGGGCTGGCTGCAGGCACACCTGGGATTCAGGGCAAGATAGGGGGTGAGCGGGCATGAGGGGCCAGGGTCAAAAATGGGAGCCCACACGGTCACGTAACTCAGGTCAGGGGTTTGTAAAAGTTTATCAGAGGCCGAAGGTTATGATCAGATTGAAGATGTGTTCATTACGCTCTGAGGCTCATAAGAAGTAAAAATGACTGAAGCAGAAAGTAGCAGGTGGACAGAGGTTAACGTGGTGGGAATGGAGAGCACTGGTTCAGTTGCTACGTTTGTTTGTCTTGATATTTTAAACTTAAACCATTCTCAGTCAGAAAAACTAGTGATTTCTGCTTATCTAAACAAAAGAGTTGAGGCGATGGAGTAAGAAAAGCCCATTAAAGGACTTCCCTGGTGGCGCAGGAATCCACCTGCCAACGCAGGGGACATGGGTTCGAGCCCTGGTCCGGGAAGATCCCGCATGCCGCAGAGCAACTGATCCCGTGCACCACAGCTACTGAGCCTGCGCTTTAGAGCCCGCAAGCCACAACTACTGAGCCCATGTGCCACAGCTACTGAGCCTGCGCTCTAGAGCCCGTGAGCCACAACTGCTGAAGCTCGTGAGCCACAACTACTGAAGCCTGCACACCTAGAGCCCATGCTCTGCAACAGGAGAAGGCACGGGGTGAGAAGCCCGCACGCACCGCAACGAAGAGTTGCCCCTGCTCACCGCAACTAGAGAAAGCCCACGTGCAGCAACGAAGACCCAATGCAGCCAAAAATTAATTACTTTTTTTAGGCCCATTAAGAAAATGTGAGACTTAGAATACTGAATGGTATTTGAGGCCTCCCATTTCTCTCCCAGTTTGGGGAGGGGGCTGTTTGGTTTTTTTGGTTTGGGTTTTGGGGGTTTTTGCTCATTAGGTAATATCAAAATTACTTTTAAACCCTGAGTGCACACAGGCTGGCAGCGGAGGAGGGCACCTCAGAAAGTGCTGAGTGATGGGGCGCCGGGCTGGGGTTGAAGCTCCCGCACGTCATCGGCAGAGTGTAGTCGGTGGTTTGGGACTGTTCTTTTTCTGAACCTCTTGCTTCTCTGTGTTTTGCTTGGAGATGATGCGACTCCAAAGGGGAAGTGCTAATGCTTATGGGGAAGAAGAGTTCCACTGACCCCGAACGGTGGCGTGGTGTGTTCTCGTCAGTTGAGACACATTTCTTTCCCTTTCCTTCTTGAAGAGAAGCAGCCCCGAGGTGGGGACGTCGGCCTCGTGGAACAAGGCCCTGGGTGGCCTATGCTGCCTCCGCCTGTCCCCCGCGAGGACAGGAGGCCGGGTGCCGCCCGGGGCCCTGGAGGCCGCACGGGCTGAGAGCGCGATGCACGTGCGTGAGGTGGAGGCCCCAGGCCTGTGGCCCCCGTATCCTCTTGAGGCAGAATTACAGTATTCCTGAGGATCACAAGTGACCCCGAGAAATCCTGCGTGACGTGCAGCAGCTCCCCGTGAGGTACTGGCCTCACTCCTCTGGGCGTGCCCCACACGCCTCTCTGCTTTAACTAAGGGTAAGGTGGAAGTTATGTCAGGCTCCTAAAGTGTGTTTTCTCTCTGTGAGACGGGCTTTTAGAATTATCCTGTTAGTGGAAACATGTGGGATAAAAGGTAGTAATTCAGTTATGATTATGGTTGTTCCCGATTTGGCCATTTCAGAATGAGTTGGCAAAGGACAGGAGGCAAGACAGGCGCAGTCTGGTGAGCCCCTTGAGCTCATGCCTGGCGAGGGAGGCCGCCCTTGGAGCAGCTCACAGGGATGGTGAGCTCGTGTAACAGGGAAGCCTGGCCTGTCCTGGAAGCTCAGGGAGGTTCCCCGAAAGTATTGGAGACCAGTAGAAGAGCTGGAGCTGCCTGGGCCAGGTGGGGGTCCTAGACAGAGCAGAGACCTGTCCTGGCCACCGCGAAGTCGGCTACAACAGGAGGAGGGAGCAGGGCACAAGGTAAACCTGCGAGGGTGGGCCTGGGCTGGCCAGACCGTGGGAGACCTCGAAGGCCAGGCTGATGATGCACCTTAATCCTAAGAGCAAGACGAACCCAGGAGGGTGGTTATAATAAAACCGGACACTGACGGGATCAGATTTTTTTTTTACAAAATCGCTACCATGTAGAAAATGGATTAAAAGGAAGAAGAGTTGCTAGTGTACCAGTTAGTTTGTTAGAGTGGTTCAGATGGAAATGACACGGGCTGGTGATGGGGGGACACAGAAGGAATTAAGTAATTAGACTCTGTAATGGACGGGAACTGTGTTGGATAATTGTTGAAGCTCGACGATGAATACGTGGGGTGGGTTTTCCTGTTCTTTGTAATTTTGAATATGTTTGACTCTTTTCTGCAATAACACGTTGAAACAAAAGAAATGGAAAGGGAGAGGTCCAGAGAGCAGCAGAGCCAGGGAGGAGATGGGGCCGGCGCTGGCACACAGAGTTTGGGGATCCCTCCAGGCGTCCGCGGCAGGTTGTGTGAACCGAGTGGGGACGTCTGGTCTGGTCTGGTCTGGAGAGGAATGTGATGGCCATTGGCAATAAAGACACCGATCACGTAGGAGTTGGATGAGATCCCTCTGGGACCAGCCTGAGAGGCGTCCTGTTTCTTATATGCAGAGAGCTCTCATGTACTATTGAGTAATCACGCCAATTACTGACTACCTTTTTTTTCTATTGGAGTATAATTGCTTTACAATGTTGTGTTAGTTTCTGCTGTACAATGAAGTGAATCAGCTCTGTGTATACCTATATCCCCTCCCGTTTGGACCTCCCTCACCACCCCCATCCCACCCATCTAGGTCGTCACAGAGCACCAAGCTGAGCTTTCCTTTTTTTTTTTTTTTTTAACGTCAGAAATTCACATCTTCATGCTCTTGAAAAAAACGTGCATTTCATCCGGCTGATCTTTTCTCTCTCCTTACCTCTGTTGCTTGTCTAACCCTGCGATCTGGTGCCCTCTGAAGAGACCGCCATTTACCTCCTGGTTGCTAAATCACTCACCTTTTGAACGTCTTTTCTCTGTTTGGCACTGCTGACGGCTCCTTCCTTAACTTCTCCTCTGTGTTATTCCTGTGTGTTCCCATCTCCATCTGCCCTTGCCAGGTTCCAAGGTGGCTTCTCTCTGGATCTCAGATGCTAAATTCAAGTCTCCAGGGCTCAGTACCTTGGCACGCTCTTCCCTCAGTGGGTTCCGTTCACACCCTCACTTCTCACCAGCCAGGCTCCTGGCTGAGTCTTCTCGTATAGCAGAAAGAATCTGGAATTGGAGTCTGAAGACTTCTGTTCCCTTAGGGAAGTGCTGTCTTTCCATGGGCAATTCTGCTGGGCATTTCTGGGGACATTTATGTTTTTCCAAATCCTAGATCTGAGAAAAATTGGTCAAGAAATCAAGAAAACGGAAGAGCGTTGTAGTTCTCCTGTAAACATAATGGTCACCGTGGAGACTTTCCTGATTCAAAGGAATCCATTGATGATGGTCCAGGGCAAGGGGAGGGGTGCTGATGTGGGGAGTGCAAGCTTCAGGTCGTCTCTGGGAGCCAGGGTGAGGTAGAGGAGCAGTGTCACCCAGTGGGTCCGTCTTCCTTGTAGGTGATGCCCAGGTATAAACGTGCATGTGTCCCTCTCTGCTGCTAAGGGTGAGTCATTCTTGCAGATAAAATAAAAACTAACCTGTTTATATACATAATATACTTTATATCAATCCTGTGAGTGGTGTTCCAAGAAAAAGCAAGTTTTGGGAGCAAAGCCCTTAACTTGGCTGTTTTGATATGCGGTTCTTTGTAACGCTGTTAACCTTTAATGTTCCTTTATTCAAATACTACACGATAATGTTTGCTGGCATTTTCCGGTGTGTAGATACTTGCTAGAGATTAAAGTTCTTTGTAAATACTTTAAAAGAACAAATGCAGAGAGAAAAATAATTTGAATGATGTGAAATAATTTGACATGAAATCAGAAAGCAATCTGAATTGGCAAAAGCAATATCAATTTCGATGGCAAAACCAAAATTAAGTCAAGCGGACAGTATTATTTCATTGTTAGAAAAAAGAAATGAGCTTATATGAAGTACGCTGTGTGCCAACTGAGAGATGCTTTTGGGTGCAGTCTTGTGAGTAAGACCATTAATACAGAATGCAAAGATTCTTCTACAGCCGGAATAGCTGTCATGAAACTGAGAGCTGGGTTATCTGGTGGAGCAGCTAATGCGGTGTGTGTGCTGAGTTTTAAGATAGATAATTTTTAGAGATTAAACACATGTGGCATTGGCTTTCAGTATTTTAAGTGATTTTTGTTTGGCAATTATTTTGTGTTAAATTCCCTTTTAATGTTTTGTCGAATGTCTGTCAGGTAGAGGCCACTTTACATGTCATTGAAATGATAATCTTGTTATCATTTGTTCGTAATAATAATAATCCTGGCATTTTTATTACATCTTTAACAGAAAACCTCTGAAACTCTTAGTATAACCCTATCTGTCACAGAAAAATGATTTACTCTTAATGGTTACTCATTATTATTTTAAAACAAGTGTCACAAAAATGCAGAACAACTAGAATTGGGGGAGTTCTGGTTTCTCGTTCCTGAATCCCGAGGAGAAACACCTGTGAGGAATTTGGAAACGCTGGCAAACCATTTAAGCCCCCTGCACCCGGCCTTGCCTCTGTGACGTGCTGGCCGCCGTGCCCTCAGCGCGCGCCACGTGGGCTCAGCCTGTCTTCCCGACCCCTCACCTGGGCCCTTTCCTTCTCAGAGGCTCTCAGGAGTCAGGCTGCCCGTGTCCAGGCCTGACTGCCGCCGCTTAGGCCCTTGGCCGACTGGTTGCCTGTGACTTTGTTTCTTTGTCTGTGAGGAGGGGATGCGAAGAGCACTGGCCTCGCGGCAGCGTAGTGACAGCCCTCAGCGGGCTCAGCGCCGTCCGGTGCGCAGCAGGCGCCCAGCGTCGGCCTCTGCTTTCTTGTGGCCCAGGACTGTCTCCTTTGGCGCCCCCCTTCCTGTGTTCCTTCTGTGTCGCTCCAGAAGCCTCTCCTGTGGCTGACTTTCACATTTCACGTCCATCCTGTGGTTCCTTTGTCCAGAGACTCCCACGGGGCTGCCCTGCCGATCCCACAGTGCTCTGCCTGTCCTGTCTCCCAGGCCCTGGCCTTTCCCGTCTCAGTTCTCTCTGTTTGTCCACGTGGGTCTTCTGATTTTCCCAGATGTACTAGTCTCACCCTTGCTGCCACGTCTGACCTACTCCGGCCCCTCGGCACACTTCCTAGGACCTAAAAGCTATGTTATCTTTGCATGGCCTGCCCAGCTAAGTTCTAGATAACGGGTAGACTGGTTTCCCCAGCCAAAACAAAGTCAAGAAGTTGAATTGTTAACAACAAAAATTGGCAAAGTAAAGCTACCACTTCGAAAGTTTGTTTTCTGTCATCCCTTTGAGTTTTCAGATAATTTGAAAAAAATCACTATTTTTCATATAGCTTGAAGTCAGTATTTAATTTCGAGTGCAGAGAATATATTTTCTTTTATTATATCTATAAACATCATATCCTGTGTGTTTTGATGATGGAATGAAAACTATTTCTTGATCTTGTTAACATCTTTGAAGAAGTATCCAAACCTTTTGGAATGTTTTCTAGTAGCTGTTAGTGTGCAGTTTAGTCCCCAGAAACCAACTTGTGTGTCTGCTTTTCCCTCTACCCAAGGACCCAAAAATGTATGTACAGACAGTGTTGGATGTTCATAAAAAATACAACGCCCTAGTGATGTCAGCGTTCAACAACGATGCTGGGTTCGTGGCCGCACTGGACAAGGTGGGTGTGCTGGCCCGTGGCTCTCCTGGGGACAGTGGCTGGCACACTGGCCTCTGACTGTGTTTCCTGTGATCTGCAGGCTTGCGGCCGCTTCATAAACAACAACGCGGTTACCAAAATGGCTCAGTCATCCAGTAAATCCCCCGAGTTGCTGGCTCGATACTGTGACTCCTTGTTGAAGAAGAGGTACTAGTGACTTTGTGTTTTTTCTTAGTAAACCTGTTTAAAATCTCAGCCTCTAGATGAGGAGTTAAAATTTATATTACATTTTACGTATGTATGTTAAATTGTAATTTTTGTACCTTTTGAGAAAATACTGTAAACCTAATACACCTTCTTTGTCTTCCTAAAAGGCATTTCACGTCACATGTACTGTGCCCAGTTCACGTTTTTCTTACATCACTAGTGTCTGTGATGGCAGGCGGTGTGCGCGTGGCCCTGCAGCTAAATAGACTCCACTGCGCAGGTCCAGCTGGTGGTGACGAGGGTGGAGGTCATGGCACAAAGTCACCATTTCTCTTCACTCCCTACTTGCTCTTTTCTACTGGCCTTGATTAATTATTTTCCAGTTGAAAATCTGCAGTAGCTCCCACTGGCTGCTTTTTAAAACAGAAGACTCTCCACATGCTGTAGTGTTTGCATCAGTCTGTGTACTTTTAACATTTATTTTCATTTAACGAGTTTGTTTTATTGCTGTTTCATAGTCTTTATATTTTAACCATCTTATTTCTCAACTGGTATTTTTCCTAATCAATGTATGTGTATTAAGCACGAGAGGCAACGTAATCTAATATGGTTTTCTTCTCTGTGTTGTGTTTTTGGAAGTTCTCACTTAATTTTTTGTGTGTTTGTTTTGGTTTTCATCAGCATCTCTTTCACTGAGGAGTAGCTTTTTTCAGTTTAGATAATGCTCAAGGCTTATTTTCCTATTCCAAATATCACACCAACAGATTTTGCAGTAGTTTTCCGTGCCCCCCAATCATATTGGTTTGATATTAGTAAATTGTATTTTAAGCAGCTCTCAAAGGCTCGTATAATCCCATTACAAAAAAGACTGAGAACACCTACACTACCAAGCAAAAGACTACAAACAAGTCTCACTTAGAAGAGAGTTGTGGGAATCTTAAGTAAAATGTTAGCAAACTAAATTTATCAGCGAACTAAAGGATAACTGTCCAGAACATAGCATAGCTTTCTAGGAATGAATGCAGGGATGGCTCAACAGTAGCAAATCTAACGTAGTTGACTTTATTAACTGAGAGCTGTATGAACAACTATGTGGTCTTCTTGATTGACGTGAGAAAACATTTGATGAGGTCAGTAGCTATCTCTCTTCTAACTTTGCCGGAAAGTGATTTGCCCAAGGCAAATTGAGTATTTGATTTTTTCCCCCTACTTATCACAATGCTTGTCTAATGTATAATTTAGCAATTCTAGTCAGATCCACTGATGTGCTCATTTCAGGAGTGAAAATGGACTTTAAATTGGGATGCCTCTTCTGACCTGATTTCATTTTTTAGCCTCTATAAAATGAAAGTTTTCAGTATTTTAAATATGCAGGTACTCTCATAGAGCTCCAGTTTGTTTGGCAGAATACATAGCTTCTTTTTTAGCCATTGTCTTTTTAGAAATTGTCTCATCAAGTCTCTTGATAGATTTTTCTTCAGTTAAGGCTGCTGAAGCAGACAGAATGGCGGAGAGTTCCAAAAGCGCTGCTTTAATGAGCGCGTGTCAGTGACTAGACTCCAGTGGGCACTAAACTAACCTCTTTCAGGAGAGATACAGCCCTGACCTCTCAGTGAGAAAAAGAGAGAGAAGAATGGACCTTCGGAGCCAACTGTTCTTAAATAGGAGCCTGTCTGGTGGTTGGATCATTTTCTATGAATTTATAGGGGTCTTGTTTATAAAGGACTCTTGGGATAAAAGCTTTAAATTTGTATTTACCCTGAAATCACCTTTCAATTAATAGTTGCTCATAGAATAGAGTGAATGAATCCGTTGTTAAAGGACAAGCATCTATTTTGTAGACATAATGACAAACGGAAGGCAACACTTGAGAAGTGGTTTAAAAACCCCTTTCATTGTCTTTAATTATTAGGCCATTAAAAGGCGTTTGGTTTTTTTCAAAGTTAACTTAAAGCATATTGTAGAATGCAATTAGAGAAGTGAAGCTCATTTACTTACATTTAAGTGGATTATCTTAAAGGAAAACTTGGTTCAGAATGTTTTGGGAAACTTAACAGGTATCTTCTGTTCAGTTTCATTGTGGATATTTTAAATGATTATATGTGAGAATAGATTATGAAATTGAGACACAGTATAAGATTGCCAAGTTGCCACAGGTAAGGAAATCTAACTTTCCCTCTTCCACCTGTTAATCTGAAAAGAACTGAGCATTTGAATGTTCAGAACCACAGTCTGATATGGTGGTTTGGCTAAGTGGCGCTTGTTTAGTAAATGTTTGCTCGTTTGTTTTAAAACACTGTGCCTTTAAAAATTTTTCAGTTCCAAGAACCCAGAAGAAGCAGAACTAGAAGACACGCTCAACCAAGTGGTAAGGTGCTGGATAGTTATGTCGCTATGTTGTAACCTTTTCTCTGACAGGTGGCTTTAAAGTTATTTATATGAGCTATCTGGAACGTGGAAAGTAGTAGAATCATTTATTTTATTTTGAATCTATGATTTTACTCCCTATGTTGAGTCATTAATTTTAGCATTTGTACTTTCCTCATTAGTACTAAGTGTAGACCAACTTAATGTGATTTAAGGGGTTGATGAAAATATTTACTTTAAAGATTACAGGACAGTAATTTTTTTAACTTTTTTTTTTAATTTATTAAAAATTTACTTTTGGCTGTGTTGGGTCTTCGTTGCTGCACGCGCGCTTCCTCTTGTTGCGGTGATTGGGGGCTACTCTTCCTTGTGGTGCATGGGCTTCTCATTGCGGTGGCTTCTCTTGTTGTGGAGCACGGGCTCTAGGCGTGCGGGCTCAGTAGTTGTGGCTCGCCGGCTCTAGAGCGCAGGCTCAGTAGTTGTGGCGCACGGGCTTAGTTGCTCCGCGGCATGTGGGATCTTCCTGGACCAGAGCCCGAACCCGTGTCTCCTGCATTGGCAGGCGGGTTCTTAACCACTGCGCCACCAAGGAAGCAGGACAGTATTTTTTGTCGTCATAAATGTTGACATACAGGGCCGGACAAGACAAAGCACACGTGTTGGTTTCTGGCCTGTGTTTGGTGACAGATTGTAAGTGCGTTAAGTGTGCTCTCGTGGTGGCTTTCTAGATGGTGGTCTTCAAGTACATAGAGGACAAAGACGTGTTTCAGAAGTTCTATGCGAAGATGCTGGCCAAGAGGCTCGTCCATCAGAACAGTGCCAGTGATGATGCCGAAGCAAGCATGATCTCGAAGTTAAAGGTAAGTGTAACCTTTCCCTGAACGATTCCAGCTTTAAGGCATCAAAGTTCTTAGTCTCTCCAGGTTATCAGTTGGGCAAAGCCATCAATCAGTGATAACACAGAGTCCGTGCAGTGTGCGCTCTGCTACTCCGCTACCGAGAACCCGCCACGGTTGTGATGAGCCCAGGTCTCCCCTCATCAGGCCTCACGTGCTCTCCCGACCACCCTACCAGCCCAGCACGCACACCCGGGGGCCCTTCTGTTCCAGCCGAGCCCTGCTCGACGCCCAGCGCCTGCTCCTGCACCTGTGGCCTCAGCTCTGCTCCCGCCACCAAGAACTGCTCCACGTGGCGTGGCCCGTACTCTTGTGCTGTTGGCCTTGAGCGGGCGGGGTGTTTTGTTTTTTTCTGGGCTTGCTTAACAGTTAGTAACCCCACGTCTGCAGGAGGACGGAAAGCGTCAGGGTTAGTTTGCTGTTGAGTCTTTCTTTCTTTCTTCCGCCGCCTCTGCACTTAGCCTGCTCGCTGGCCTGTCAAACGCTGCTACATGTTTTGCAGCGTGTTTCACTTTGACCCGAAGTTATAGTTCCACGGGTATCTTGTTCAGCTCGGGCTGCCGTACCAAAATACCATAGACTGAGTGGCTTGAACAAGAGAGATTTATTCTCAGAGTTCTGGAGGCTGCCGGGAAGTCCAAGATCAAGGTCCCAGCCAGTTCAGTTTCTGGTGAGGGCTCTCTTCCCAGCTTGCCTGGGGCCGCCCGGCCACATCCTCACATGACCGGGAGCGCGGTCGGGGACAGCCTCTCCGTCTCTTCTCACAACCACACTAATCCCAATGTGGCGGAGGCCCGCCCTCATGACCTTTTCTAAACTTAATTATCTCTCTGTGACCTGACTTCCAAATGCCATCAGCACAGGACTGGGGTAGGGGCACCGTTCAGTCTGTGGTAGTGGATGAGAGACATAGCGAACTATGGCATCTTGGTGTTCCCCCACGGGGTCACAAATCCTTGCTCTTTGGGCCTGCGTGATAGTTACTGTGTGTATAAAGTCGTAACCGTTCCATTTATAACTGTATAATTTTTGATAGTGTATGAATTTTAATCAGTGCATGTTTATACCCTGAGACACAGTTAAATGTTAACTAGCTTTAGTAGTACGGTTAAGCGTCTGTCATGTACTGTGATCCCCACTGGATTCCCTGTATACATTTATATTTCTATAGAAATTAATAAGGCAGTTATCTGGGTTCATTTCAGCAAGCTTGTGGTTTCGAGTATACCTCCAAACTTCAGCGGATGTTTCAAGACATCGGTGTAAGCAAAGATCTGAACGAGCAGTTCAAAAAGCACCTGACGAACTCGGAGCCTCTGGACTGTGAGTATGCCCGGCTTTCCGAGCTTCCTTTACAGGCAGGGTTCTTGGAGGAGGTGGCGCTCTTTGTAGCTAGTGAGAGAGTTGGTGGATGCCTTATCAGAAATTCAGGGACAGGTAAACAGGAAGTCCTCCCCACAGGCACTGCCCACCTCCTGACTTGTGTGGTGACAGGAGGTGACAGCCTTGGAAGCGTGTTGGCCTTTCCCGGAGGGCCGAGCCGGGCGGGTGGCTTGCGTCCAGGTCCTGAGCCCCGGCCCCTTCTCCTGGCTGACGTGGCCGCCCCACCCCAGGCGTTCGCCATCTCGGGGCTCCACGCACAGTTTAAGTTTCAATGAATGTTTTTTAACCTTAGTTTAATTCCATTCTAGCAGTTTTTTTAATTATAAGAAACTGAATTGGCTGTGTAGATAACAGAGTCAGACATGGCTTCCGATTGCCATTGGGGGTCGGGACAGGCGGGTGCCCGGCCTCGTTCGTGGAGGCCAGCTGGGCTCCTGCTGTGAGGTCTGCCTGCTGCAGGAGGTGGCAGGTGATGCTGACATCATCATGTGGTGATTTTATCTTTTTAAATGAAGCAGGAGGTTTGTACTTTTCCCAAATTGAAAGCACTGTTTCATTGTTAAACTTGACAGCCGTGCCAGTGGACTTGTTGTATCTGCGATGATGACGTCACTGTTACGAACAATGTATACGTTATATGTGTGTTAGATATATATAGTCCGTGTGCTATACACAGAGTAATCTGTGCTACACGGAACAAAGAAGTCGGTTTACTTTGGGGTTCTCGTTGTCTAGAGTTTGGGGCTCTCGTGCCATCCATGCCTGGTGGCCTCAGGTGCGCCTCAGGGGGACTGAGGTTATTCCTGGCAGAAAACTAAAGCAGGTGCAGCCAGACGGGCCCACGATGTTGTAATTCTGCGTTAGAAGAGGAATGAAAAGCTCGCTCTTTGGAGGAGGGAATTTCTGGCTCTTCTTCCCTTTACTGAATTTAATTGAAATTAAATGTGTTCAATCCTTAGTTTTATATTAAAGCAGGATTTTTCATTCAGTATGCTTTCTTTTAATAAAAAGCAATCCATGTGTATCTGACATGTGGCGCATTTCAGTTCACGGGGCTAATCACATGTATTCCTGGATTTTTCCCCATCCCCCCAGTGGACTTCAGCATTCAAGTTCTGAGTTCTGGATCGTGGCCCTTTCAGCAGTCTTGTACGTTTGCCTTGCCGTCGGAGGTAAGGATGACTCTGTCATCTGTTCGTTCCCTTCGTGTTGAGCAAAGGTGAAAAGGGGCAGCCTCCACCATTATACACGTGCTGTCTGCAGAAGGCCTTCCTGCTAGTCGGCCATGCGGCATTAAACCGGGCGGTGCTAAGGCAGCCGCGAGCCCCGGGCAGGGCAGGAGACCCAGAGGTGCGCCACCCCTGTTCCAGCTCAACAGTGTGTTCATTTACATGGTCATTTACTCTCGAAAGTAGAACCTAACAGTTCTGCGATGAACATCGTGATGATACCTACTTGTCTGGAGCTAAAAACTTTTTGATTGCACCTTCAAATGCTTAAATCAACGTGCTTTTTTGCAAGAGAGTAAACACTTGATATTTGTATTTTACTGTTCTGTAAGCATTTTGTCCGGTAAACTTGGACCAGTGTTTTTTATTTAGAGATGTTGACTGTAGAATATGGTGAGATATATATTCCACAAATGCTCTTCCCCCTCTGTATCCAGCTGGAACGGAGTTACCAGCGATTCACAGCGTTTTATGCCAGCCGTCACAGTGGCAGAAAATTGACATGGTTATATCAGCTGTCAAAAGGAGAATTAGTAACAAACTGCTTCAAAAACAGATACACTTTGCAGGTAAGATCACCTTTTTATTTTGGATTTTTTTTTTTTTTTTAAGTATAAATGAAGACAAGTTACAGAAATTTAGTGTTTCACGCAACAAAATCTGGAGTCAATCTCTGGCAAAATAATACCGTGGTTAAACAGCTTGGATTTTTAAGAGTCAGTGGAGCTGAGTTCTTACTCTCTGTGGCTAAGGGAGAAGTTACTTAATGACACTGAGCCTCACTTTTCTCCTCCACAAAAGGGCGGGCGGGTGTCAGTGCTTCGACTCTGTGTGTGGTGTGAAAAACAAGCGAAATCATGTATTTAATAAGTGTTGGGTACAGCTCCTGCCTGACACACACTAAGTGGTCAGATAGTAGTTTAAAAAGCTGGAGTTTCATGAATTTAATTACGATAATAGCTCTTTCCCTTTGACAGGGCAGTTTCACATTAACAACAACCCTTGGCGCTCACTGTGGTGCTGAGTGCTGTGTGATGATAACTGTAACTTAGGTTCCATTTTATATCTGGGAAACAGAGGATCAGGCAAATTTAAGTGACTTCCTCTGGCTCCGGGCTGATATGCAGCAGAGACGAAATTGCAGTTAAGGTCTTTTCCCTTAAAGAATCCATCTTGAAGAGGGTTTCGCTAGTGTGCTTCTAAAAACAATTATAGATCTGTTGTTAAGTGTTAAGAAACTTCTGACTGCATTCTGCAGACTCAACCTGCTCATTAATTGAAACTTTTAATAGTTCTACCCTGATAAAAGTGTTTGATGTTCTGTTACACCAGGTCCAGAGGTCTTTATCCACTTGAATGTGGGTTTCTCTGCAGCTGACCCTTGAGCAGTGCGGGGGTTGGGGCATCCGTCCTCCATGCAGTTGAAAATCTGCACATAACTTAGAGTTGGCACCCTGCATCCACGGTACCCTGCATCCACGGTTCCCTTGCATTTGGATTCAACCAGCCTCGGATCTGTAGCACTGTCCTGTTTACTATTGAAAAACAAAATCCACGTATAAGTGGACCCACACAGTTCAAACCTGTGTCAAGGGTCAATTGTACGGTTGGAAATTTTTCTTTATTCCCAAGTATGCATAGAAGAATCTGTGAGTTCATACTTCAGTACCTGAAATCTCAGTGCCCCTTTTTTGATAAGTGGACATTCTGTAAACTTTACTGAGATAATTTATGTAAAAAGACACCCATCTAAGTGTACAGATGGAGTTATGACAAATGTGGACACCTGTGGGGCTACCACCAAGCTGTGGAACATTTATCGGAGACTCGTTTTGCTTTTGGTCACTGCCATCAGAGATGAGAGGCCCCTGCTCATCTCAGGAGAGACCTCAGAGCTGTCAGTCTTGCCCCCCCCGCCCCGCCCCACCCCCTGGGCCCCCCGGGCCATTTTCCTGGCCGCATCCTGAAGTCTGTCAGAGGCACTCACCCCGCCCACACTGCCGCTGCTGCCCCCCCTCCCGTTGACCAGGGTTTTGCCTGGACAAGTGGCGGTGCTTATGGCCCTTTAGTTGTCGCCACGGGTTATGGAAGAGGGGAAGGGAGGAGGGGTTCGCATGGGGCGTGTGGCACGGCGCCCAGGGCTCCCCCAGGAGCGGAGCGCCCTCCCTCAGCGGGCGTCGTTCCCTGCACAGCTTGAGAAATTAAAACCAGTGCATGCTGCCTGGCGCACGGTTTGCTAAAAATACCTCAGAGCGATTGTGGTTTGCTTTAAACCATTTAAACTTTACATAGTGAAGTACTTAGGAAAAAAAACAAAAAACACCCAAGTATCATACAGCTCAGCTGCAGGTTCCTCTGTCAGTGGTGTGCCAGCCACAGTTTTCTTTAGTATTTGTGGAAAATCAGACTTAAAGATGGATGCTCAGTGCTTCTGTCGACACTGGCTGAGTATCTCTGCGTTTATCTATATAAAATGAGTGTGGCTGCATAGATGGTGTGTACACTTAACCCTTGAACCACACGAGCTTGAACCTCACGGGTCGACCATTAGGCAGGTTTTTTCCGTAGTAAATACTCCACAGCCCGGATCCACGGTTGGTTGAATCTGGCTATGAATCCTCAGGTGGGGAGGAAGCACACGTACACGGGGCCGAACTTAAGTTACACGTGGCCGCTCAGCGGCTCAGGCTCGGCACCCCTAACCCAGCCCTGCTGCGAGGCATTCAAAGGCCAGCTGTATTTGTACAGGCAAAGCATTTGGAAGAAAGTTCAAAATCACTTGAATGTTTGAGAAGGTGGAGAATGACGTCTTTCAGGAAAACGTGGCAGCGTGGTGGAATTAGACACGTTGTCTTCCCTTGCAGATCTGCTTTGGTTTCCGCATCTGTTTGGGAATTGGTTTCACGAGTAGGTTCTTCACGCTCAGGCTCTGCACTCTGGGAGTTGTCCGCACGTTTAGGTTTTGCCTCTCTTTCTTTCATGTGGGGACCCTAAGGCGTCGACGTTCCAGATGGCCATCCTGCTCCAGTACAACACAGAGGACGCGTACGCCGTGCAGCAGCTGACAGACAGCACCCAGATCAAAATGGTACTCCTACCGCCAGCCTCTCTGCTGTGGGAAGCTGGGGGGGGGAGGGGGTGGGGGTCTTCTTTGATTTGAAATGGGTATCTGTCTTACGAACATGAATATGCTCTCATTCCAGGGCTCAAGGCATGATTTTTTTTAAATACTAATTTTTAAACTCAATGTAACACACACACACACACAGACACACACACACACACAGACACACACACACACACACACACACACACACACACCACGTACACATGATATGCTTTTCTCTCATTCATTTAGCTTGTTCTTAACCCTCTTTCCAGCTAAGCTTTTCTTACTAAACTTAAATTTTCACTTAATGTTATTCTTTCTATTAATCATTTTTTTATTGCGCTATTTCACATAACAAAATTCACCATTTTAAAGTATACAGTTCAGTGGTTTTTCACAGGGTTGTATAACCACCGCCACTATCCAATTCCAGAACATTTCCATCACCTTCAGAAGAAGCCCAATACCCACCAGCAATAGCTACCCGTCACCTGTCCTCTCCCCAGCCGCCATGACCGCTAATCTACTCTGCTCTGCTCTGCTCTCTCTCTCTCTCTCTCTCTCTCTCTCTGGATTTGCCCGCTCTGGACACGTCATATAAGTGGAATAATGTGGCACGTGGCTTTTTGTGTCTGCCTTCTTTCACACGGCACAATGTTTTCAGGGCTTATCCATGTGGGAGCACGTCTCTGTATTTCATCCTCTTTTTATGGCCGAAATATGTTCCAGTATATGGATGGACCACCTTATGTCTATCCATTCATCAGCTGGTGGACATTTGGGTTGTTTCCACCTTTCAAGTCTTTGTATGAACATATTCTCAGTTCTCTTGGGTATAAATCTAGATGTGGAATTGCTGAGTCATGATAACTTATATTTATCTCTTGAAGGAACTGCCAGACTGTTCCGCAGTGGCTACACCAGCTTGTATTCTCACCAGTAGCGTATGAGGGTCCACTTTCTCCACATCCTTGCCAACATTAGTTGTTATCCATTTTTTTTAAAAATTATACACATCCTAGTGGATATGGAGTAGTGCCGCATTGTGATTATTTGCATTTCCCTAACAACTAATGATGTTTATGCCCGTTTTTAATTGGGTTATTTGTCTTTTTTGTTGAGTTGTAAGAATTCTTCTTCATATATTCTGCATAGTAGACCCTTTTCAGATACATGATTTACAAATATTTTCTCTTGTTCTCTGGGTTTTCATTTTCTTAATCACACACATCGTTTTAATTTTGATGAAGTCCACTTTATTTTTCTTCTATTGATTGTGCTTTTGGTGTCATATCTAAGGAACCATTACCTAATCCAAGGTCAGAGATTATTCTTTCCCTGTCTTTTTCTTTTTATTGAAGTACAGTTGACTTTATATATATATATATATATATATATATATATATATATATACACACACACACACACACACACACATACATTTATTTATTCATGGGCTCAGTAGTTGTGGCTCATAGGCTCTAGAGCGCAGGCTCAGTAGTTGTGGCACACGGGCTTAGTTGCTCCGTGGCATGTGGGATCTTCCTGGACCCACAGGGGATTGAACCCGTGTCCCCTGCATTGGCAGATGGATTCTCAACCACTGTGCCACCAGGGAAGCCCTGACTTTTTATTGAAGTATAATTGAAGTATAAATTAATACATTAGCTTCAGGTGTACAACATAGTGATTGGATATTTTTGTACATGTTTTTTCCCTATTGGTTCGTACTAGCAACCTGTCAAAATCAATTGGCCATAGATGTATGGGTTTCTTTCTGGATTCCCAATTCTTTTCCACTGATCTAAATGTCTGTTCTTATGCCAGTACCACATTGTCTTGGTTACTGTTGTTTTGTAGTAAGTTTTGGAATTGTGACATCCAACTTCGTTCTTTTTCAAGATTGTGTTGGCTATTCTGGGTCCATATAAGTTTCAGAACCAGCTTGTCCGTTTCTGCAAAAAAGGCAGTTGGAATTGTGATGGGGATTCTGTTAAATCTGTAGATTGCTTTGGAAGGAGAATTGCCGTCCTAACAATATTAAGTCTTCTGTGAACATGGATGTCTTTCCATTTATTCAGACTGTCTTTTATTCTTTTTAAACTGTGTCTCATATTGATAGTTTTCATTATGCAAGCCTTTACACTTCTTTGGTTAAATTTATTCCTAAGTATTTTAAGTTTGATGCTATTGTTAATGGAATTGTTTGTTCATTGCTGGTGTGTAGAAATGTAATTATGTATTGAACTTGTATCCTGCAGCCTTGCTGAACTCATTTATTCTAATATTTTTTGTGTGGATACTTTAGGGCTTTTTTAATATGTGACCATGTCATCTGCAGATGCAGATAGTTTTACTACTTACTTTTCCTATTTGAATGCCTTTTATTTATTTTTCTTGCCTAATTGCTTTGGATAGAATTCGCAGTACATTGTTGAACAGAAGTGGTAAGAACAGGCATCCTTGTCTTGTTCCTGATCTTGGGGGAAGCCTTACAGTCACTTAAGTTTCTCTTAGATGCTGTTTACTAGACTGAAGAAATTCCCTTCTATTCCTAGTTTTTTGTTTAGTTTCGTTTTGGTTTTAGTGTTTTTATTATGAAAGAGTGTTGGATTCTGTTTAAATGCTTTTTCTACTGCATTGAGATAACTGTGCTTTTTGTCCATCAATAATGGTGCATTATGTTGATTTTTTTAATGTTGAATCACCCTTGCATTCTTGGGATAATACCACTTGGTCATGGTATATAATGCTTTTTATATGCTGCTGGAATTTATATGTTTGCTGGAATTTTCTTGAGGATTTTTCCATCTTCATTCATAGGAAATTGGTCTGCCATTTTCTTTTGACGACTTTGTCTGGTTTTGGTGTCGGGCTAGTTCTGGCCTCGTAGAATGTGAATTAGGAAAGTCGTTTATTTTTGAGTCCTGCTTCAAGTCAGTCCAGAATACATTCTCAGTTTCTAATAACAAAACTAATCTGCTTCTCTGCACGTAGGAGTGTTCTTCACTCCTCACTCCTCACCAGAAGGAGGAGGCTTCCGTTAGGGTGGAGGTTGCCCCCAGACCCTGGTGTGGGGCTCTGCCCTTGGTTGGGGACCTGCTTTTCGGAGCTGAGCTCCCCACCAGCCCCTGAGCCAGTTTTTAGTGCAGAGCCGGCTCCCCGTGGGGGGCTGACCCCTCCCCTGCCCTCCACAGTAGGAGTCAGCTTGGCTCGGGAAGGCAGCCTCTGCATCCGTGCCCCGGGCGTGGCCAGTAGCATCCTCATCCTGCTCTGGACTCTGGGCCAGTCACCACACCAGAGGCCTCTCCAGCTCTCCTTGACCAGGATGGGCTTCCCTTACATGGGGGGCGGCCCTTTCCATCCAGGGAGGAGGGGCTGCGCATGTGAGCGGCCTGGTGACTGTCCGATTCCATGGGATCGGGAACCTGTGGAGCTAAAGGAGAGCTGAGAAACGGTTGCCCACCTGCTCTCGGGGGGAGGAAGCGGCCCAGAGGCCACACGACGGGCTTAGACTTCACCAAAGGTGGGTGAGCGGCAGGGTGACGGGCACCATCCCCGTCCTGTTTGTGAGCAGACGGTGTTGTCCACCGTGTCCGGGCCCATGACACTCCCTCTGCTCATTCTTTGCGGTGATCAGTGTTCAAGATGCGCCGTCAGGCATCTAAGAAGATTTAGTCAAAAAATCAGTTATGCACGATTTCTAATATTTGTAGTAGAATTGTCAGTTTTAATACTAGGTGATCAAGAGCAGAAAGGGGTTGATTTCACTTTTAGGAGTAGGTTTTGGGGACCCTGTAAGAGGCACCATCCCTCTTTTTCCTCCGGGCATATTCTACTTCAGTGACTTTTATTTTTCCATAGAAGAATGGACTGTGGGACTGGGGCTGTGGTTCTTATTACAAAGAAAAATGCATTTTCTCTTTTCTCTTTAATTGCAGGACATTTTGGCACAAGTCCTACAGATTTTATTGAAGTCAAAGTTATTGGTATGTTTGTGTACTTTTTATGTTAAGCTAGAAGAAAGCCTTTTCCTGAGATTACGTAGTAACAGTTGTTTTCTTATAGGTCTTGGAAGACGAAAATGCAAATGTTGATGAGGTGGAATTGAAGCCAGATACCTTAATAAAATTATATCTTGGTTATAAAAAGTAAGGAAAATCTAACAAGTAGATGGTCCTAGGCCATAGACTTATCCCCTGACCCCCAGTGCACTTACTGGTGTCACCTCAGATGGGGGGCTGTGAGCACGGTGCCAGGCCTGGCAGGCCTTTGACAGGGTCCTCTGATTCCCTCTGACCCATCCTGGGTGGGTCTCCATTTGACTCTTTCAGCTTTGGGGTTTTTCTTCTATTGGCAAATAAATGTCTCCTTAAATGGCTCGCCTAGAAAGTTTGGACCTCTGTGTCCCCGTGTCTTGATTTTATTTCACTTGACAGAGTTTGGGAGAGCAGGTTAAGGAACTGAATTTCCTGCAATACAGACGTCCTGCTGCTGGCAGAGCAGGAACCCGCCCTGCAGAGAACTAGGGGCTTTTCAGAGAGATGAGTGTGGCAGGGAAGCGGGAGATGGTCGGTCACACTCTCCACCCTCCGTCTGGGGAGCAAAGCACCTCTTAAAGATTGAAAACAGAAAGAAGCCTTTACTGCGTGCCTTTTAAAACAATAGTGATTGATTTCCTCGATTTTCTTGACAGTAAGAAATTAAGGGTTAACATCAATGTGCCAATGAAAACGGAACAGAAGCAGGAACAAGAAACCACACACAAAAACATCGAGGAAGATCGCAAGCTTCTGATCCAGGTGACACTGGGTGCCTGTCCCCTCGCGTGGGAGGTGGCCGCCGCAGCGGGGGTGGTGCTTCCTCTGGGCTGTGTGTCCTGTGACTTGGGAGTGGTGGCCAGGATGATGGGTGGTTCTGGATGGAGTAGATGGAATAATCGATGAAATAGATGAGAGCAAATACCTGTGGTGAGTTACTAAGATGGGAGGGAGGGGAAGTTGTTTAGTGCAGGGTCAGGCGGCTTCCGTGGCTTCGAAGACTGAACTTTTTCTCATTTTAAAAGTGTTTTCTACTTGGGTTAAATTGCTAAAATTGCTGCTCATAAGACCAAAACATTTTAATGTTTGTTGTGTTGGCGCTGAAACTTAAGTAGATGGAGTTGGCGCCCTGCCCGCTCTGACCTGCGGTGTGCTTGTTACCTGTTAGGAAATCGTAGTCCTCTGCGTGTTTGGCAGCCTTGTTGCTAGTTCTTCTTAATTACTATGGCTAAGTTCTTATAACTCCGTTAAGCACATTTGTTTTTCTTTCCTTGGTCACACAGGCGGCTATTGTGAGAATTATGAAAATGAGGAAGGTTCTGAAGCACCAGCAGTTACTTGGAGAAGTGCTGACCCAGCTGTCCTCAAGGTTCAAGCCTCGGGTCCCAGTAATTAAGGTACAAGAATTAATAGCAGAAGCATTCAGATTACATTTCAGAAGCCAGAAGAGGTAACCACACTAGGCTGATTGCTGTGTCGCGAAGAAGGAACTTGGCTTAGTCACGTATAATAGGTTTCTGCAAAAGAAAATAGGATGATTTTTTTCAGCGTTTTATTGAAGCACGTACACAGAGAAGGGCCAAATCCTCAGCATTCAGCTTGCTGACCTTGGCAAAGCGATCAGCTGCCCCAGACGAGAGGGAGCCTCGCGCTCCCTCCCGGCCGGGTAGCCACGCCCTGGTGTCACCACCTCCGTGTGGCACTTTGCCGCCTTGAACTCTGCCCAGAGGGTCTTGAGAGTCCCCGCCCGAGCCCGCGGGGGAGGCGGTCTCCATGGATGTGGCTCGTTGCTCCGGGTCCCCTGGGTGGCCCGCGGCCCCTGGGCACACTCGAGGCTCGTTTCTGGTTGCCGTCATTTCAAACAGAAACTGGGTGGCAGGTACCGCGGGGCGGGTGCGGCTGGAGGGACGGGAGCCCCGGGGGCGGGGCTCTGGGCGGGGAGGCGGCGGTGCCCCAGGGATGGAGGGGGGTCCGTCTCCGTTCGGACCCTGAACATGTTTTTCTTTCCCTTTCACTACCTCTTCCTCTTCTAAAAACGGCGCCCAGAAATGCATTGACATTCTGATCGAGAAGGAATATTTGGAGCGAGTGGATGGTGAAAAGGACACCTACAGTTACCTGGCCTAACCCTCCTGGAGGGGTCTGACCGCGGCGCAGCCCCTCGTCCCGTGGGAAGGATGGAGACGAGGCGGCGGCGGCGGCGGCAGCGCCATGCGGACCTCCTGCTCGGCCCGAGGCCCAGGCTCCCATCGCGGGCTCGGGGCGATGAGAACTGCTCAGGATCGCCACACTTCACGTCTGTAAATACGGACACCGACGCCATTTAAGCTAATTTAAGACCAGAGGGGATGGAACCTTCCTCGCTGAGGGCTGCATGCTTCTGCATCCGAATCAACCCATTGGCCACGTGAATGACAGCGGCCGGCCGGGCGGCCCTTCGGAGGCCGGCAGCGCCTGGAGAGCAGGTCTGAATGGACCCACGTGTAATCCGCTATGAAAAACCATTTGTATAGTGTGTTTCATTTTTTAATGTGTGAAAATAAAGAAAATTAAAGGATTTCTGTACAAGTCGCATTTGGTTTTGTTTTAAGTTTTACTAATTTCTATATGTAAATAAAAGACATAATGATTGTGCAAACGGGTATTCCCAGTGTCTTCCTGAGGCCCCAAGGGCTGCCCTCCTGAGATTGGCCTTTGTAAGCTCTTCCCATCTTAAGCCTTTTGTCGTCTTTTTCTCCTTGACGCTTGTGCTCAGCCCCGCGATTTCCTCCAGCGACTGAACAGCAGCTCCCAGGCCTCAGCGCCTCCCATGGCTTCTCTGTGGACACTTGCAAGGCTGGACGGGGTCATCCCGACACCTCCCGTGGGAAGAGTGGCCCCTGTTCCCGGGCGCTGGTCACGAGTGCGGCTTGGGGACCGTGTCTACCACCAGCGCCTCCCTCCTGCTTCCGACCAGTTGTTCGAAGGACAGTCACTCCTCATCCACGGTCCTGGTGTTGGCGATATACCACTGTCACTCAGCCCCCAGGCGGTCACTTCCCGGCCCGAGGACAGAAGGAACGGGAGGTGGGAGCAGAGGCCCCGGGGAAGGCTCAGTCTCAGGGGCTTCGTGGTCCCCATAAACCACAGGCAACTCCCGTGATGTGAGACGTGAACATGCTTGTCAACATCTGTGTGGTCCCTACCTGCCCGGAGGCCAGGTTCCAAGAGCAGGGCCAGAGGAAGACGCCAAAGCTAAGTCCTTACAGTTTCTTGGACCAATCTGGCACCTAACAGGTTAGTTTTAAAAAATTAAAAGTTAAACAGGTTATTAAAAGTAGTAATAGACTAAGCACTTGTGTAATGGTATCCACTCTTTGTTTTTCTAGTACATTCTTCCTTTTCAAACAATCATAAAAGATTCCCAGTGTGTGAACCAGGCAAAGAGCATTGCCACCACCCCAGGGGACCGTCCCTCCCCCCAGATCCTGCAGTGCCCTGGGGCTCCAAGGACGGCCTAACTGCCCGCGAGTCCTGGCTGGGACCACAGCTCTGCTGCTCCTCTCAACAGTCCATCCGCCTCCGCGACTAACGTGCTGTAAGTAACCACCACGGAGCCAGTTGCCCAGCTTGTGTGTGAGTCTCATCGAGAGTGGGAAGGTAAATTTGAATGAGATTTTGCTGCTGTGTCTTGAGTTCCTGCAGGATGAGGAGTGCCTTTGGTAGGACCTAGGACATCTGTGAGCAAAGGCGGACTGACGGTAGGTGATTGGGTGGTTCCCTCCCGTCCTCAGATTCAGTACCTGTACCTGCCCACCCCCCTCACACTTGGCAACTGTCCTGTTGAATGGGTGTGGAATAAAAAGCAGCTCAAGACTTTGTGCCTCTGTTCCCTAAACCATAGCCTAGCCTAACAAGGACGGCCGGGCCTCCAAACACAAGCCATGAGAATTGAGTTTCCTGCATTTTCAGGATGACGTCAATAGTAAGTATCTTCCGAATCTACTTAGGGACAGATGCCCAGGCCTTCTGAAAGCTGTTTGATGCACAGTTGCTACAGGAAGTCCATGCCCTGGGGGAGGGATGGTGGACGGCAGCCCTGGCAGGACCCACAGGAGTTGGTCGGTTGAAGGAAACCCATGTTCCAGGCTATCACTGTGGTACCGTGGTCTGAGGGAACCATTTCCTCTCGCCTGGGAGGGGAGCAGGCAAGGTGGGGCCCCACTGCCAGGAGCCTCCCTCTCCTGGGCTGGGCGCTTGGACCTCACGTCTGCGTTAATGCAAACTGCCAGGCGGTCACCCGGCAGTGCCTTTGTGAGAAGCAGCCAGGGACGCCAAAGTACAGGCCTAGGTAGCAGGTGCAGGGAGAATGAGCTGCAGGACCAAGAGGCACCTGAATTTAACATATTTTTACTGACTGAGCATTTTAAGATGGCCTTACCTATTTGTCGAGGTATCTAATTTTACTTTGAAAGAAATTTAAGATTTTACCACACCCAGATGAAAAAATCCAACATGCTGACCCATTTGAACTGAATCCCCCTTCTAATGAAGACAATTTCTTTTTTTTTTTTTTTTAAGGAATGGCAATAACTTGTCTGGGTGATTGGATTTTATATACACGAATTTCATCTCCAGTGGCAGCACAGTGACTTGGTCATAATAGGTGAGTGTGGATGGTTTTTTAAAACCTCTTTCTGGAGGTGCGGTTCACATACAAAAAGCTGTGCGGATTTGATGTATTGGACCATTTCTAATACCAGGTGCTCCATACACCCGTCACTGGAATTGTTTGTAACAGGTTGGAGGAACAAGCAAGCATTTATTTGAGCTTATTCCAGTAAGAGCCCAAAGCTCATACAACTTCCGGCAGAATACTTACGTTCTTCAGAACGTCCACATGTGAAATCCCTCTTGACGACCCATCTACGAATCGAAATTACACGATGTTAGTTGACTTTTGGCGGGTGCGGGGGCAGAGGTGGAAATCGGGACTTCGGAGTCACTGACTGGATTCAGTGAAGGCTGGAGGGTGAATGATTCAGACAATATCAAAAAATAATTAGCGGGACTTCCCCGGCGGTCCAGGGGTTAGGACTCCACGCTCCCACCGCAGGGGGCACGGGTTCGATCCCTGGCCGGGGGAACTAAGATCCTGTATGTCACCCAGCACAGCCAAAAAATAAAAAAAGAGGAAGCAGTTTCTAGGTAGATAATTATAAATTTTTTATAAATTACAAAATATTGAAGAGAATTTTGACACACGGAACGGTGTTGTCATGGTGCCTTCAGATTTGCTTGGGGCAGTTTACTCTGAGGCTGAGGTGCTGCCTGTATTTGGACATCAGGACTGCGGTCAGACGTGTGGGCCCTCATGACCGCGGTCAGACGTGTGGGCCCTCATGACCATCAGGGGAAAAGCTTCAGGACTACAGACACCGGCCAGCTGGGCAGCCTGTTGTCGGGTTCTTTATCCTCAATGAACAATGGGTGGCATCCCTAAACCATGGAAACTATTTGAAACGTATCCGTATCTTGTGGTAACTCGTTACACTCATCTCATCCTACTTAGGCGTCTGTTTTCCCTGGTAGGGAACTAACCACCAGGCTTACCCACATACAAAGTCAATTACCACCTCGGTGAGGGGAGCAAGGGGAAGGGAGAAAAGCATGTACTTAAACTTAGCTTTTGCCAATCTTCTCTGTTACCTGGGTATTTGAATACGTTGTGTCAGGCTCTGTGGTTTTTTCCCCCCATTACAGATAAAGGAAGATCTAAAGCTGCCTGGACCGAAGGATGCTCTTGATCACATGGGATGTAGCCGTGGCTGCGTGTCAACAGTGTTTCTGGTCAGAATCTCCGTGTCCACGAGGTCAGTGGGTAGGTTACTGGAGGTATATTGCAAACCAGGGTACAAAGCCTGCTGTGCACCGAGAATACACACCAGCTGGTGCTCGCAAGGACTGCCGTCCATCGGTACAACTGCTGTCTTTCTGCTGCATTTGGGCCTCTGGTGTACTAAACGAGCAGAACCTACCTGAGCTCAAGGACCCACCTCCCGGTGTTGGCGTCTGGGGACAGATTGGGAGCTACACACAGTAGAAAAGTTGTGGCTGGAATGAGCTCTGTCAGTAGCTGCTGTTGGGGGCGAGTCATCCCTGGGGCGTCCCGAACAGGCCCACGTGCAGCAGGGAACAGACGGGCTCCGCTGGGGCTGAGTGCCAAGGGCTGGATGCGGTGATCAGGCAAACGTGGGGTGACCCTCCGTGAACAGGTCAGTGACAGGCGGCCGAGTGCAGGTCCCGCTTCCTGGGTGGGGCGTGGGGACAGGACATCCCAGCAGGGTGGCGGAGAAGACACGGATGACACACGAGACTAGCCCCCAAGGCTGGGTCTCTTCGGTGCCAAAGCCAAGGGGCCCATGAACTGTGTGCCAGGACTCAGGTGGCTGTGGCTTGTGCGTGGATGCAGTGGGAACCAGTCTCCTCAGCGTTTGTGCAACTGCAGAGGCAGGTGAGTTCTGACGGAGCTTCCCGTTAACCATTACCATGTTATAAATCAGTGAAAATTTACCAAACTCTAGTAGAGGCAGCTACACACCCGGGCTGACGACAGCCGTCTGGGCTCTCCCACCACGACGGCGTCACTGTGCCACCGCCGCCTGGCCCGAGGAGCAGCGCCACCTCCTTGGGACGTAAGAAAGAGGGTGTTCTTATTACTTCTTCAAGGAGGTATGAACCTAGTCTGGCTACATATCCCCGTCGTATCTGAAGGGCTGTATCTAGACTTGTGGGATTTAGAGCTAGATCGGTTCTCAGAAGTCGCTTCCTCCGATTGTCTGTTGTTTGTTTCACATGGAGAACGAGGCTTAGAGGGTGCGTAGCTGCAGGCCTCTCGGCAGCCGGGGACGTGCCCCGCACTGGTCTCCGATGCCAGCAGTGAGTCCCTTATTAAATTGTGACGTGTATTAGTGGCAGTAGGTTTATATGTAGGCATATATTTGTTAGTTATATTTGGTATTAACTTGCCTAATAAATAGGCAGTATTAGTGAAACCAAGATTTCAGTAGGATGGCTACTGGAAAACCGAAGGAGTTAAATGTTTTTCCCATTAGACTCAGTCGTCTTTTTCTAAAATCAGCTGAGGAAGCTGTGTGACAGATGACAACGACCAGGAGAAGTTCAAGTATTCTTTATTCAAAGTTGAAAAATGTACCACACTGCATTATTGCAAAAATTCACTGGTACAAAACACTTTGCAGCTGGTGAGAAGGCAATAAAAAGTTGATTTTTAAACTCATTACTATAAATTATTCTTACAGTACTTTTAGCAAATTCAGAATTTCAAACTGCATTTTCTTTTTCTAAATCGCCCACAGTACTCGAGGTTCCTGAAGCTAAGGCAGCTGTTCCAAGAGGAGAAGGGGGGAGGTAGCAGACGTCAAGGGATTTCCATTTCTCTTTCGATGCCCACGTACTTGAGGGCGTCAGCCTGGCTGTATCTGAAACAAACAGCAAGAAAAAGGGGTGAGTGCCCTCCAGCCCGGGGTGAGATCCAACACAACCAAGTCCGCTTCGTTGAGTGTGTTGCACTCACACGTCCACAAGGAAAAGCACACACGCATCCTGTTACACAGCTGCATCACTGGGCCAATTCCAGTTGCAAAGTGGATGGAACTGGTAGTACAACCCTTCCCCAGTTCTCTCCCCAGCCAGCCCTGTGCCCCTGAAACCAACCTCCAGCGAAGGCAGGCCCGCAGCGCAGTGATTAGGCCTAACACGGGGAAGGCAAAGTAACTGCGACGCGGCAGAGCCCTGACTTGGGCCCTTAGTCAAAGCAGCCAGAGCTGGTCACGCCCCGCCCCCGCCTTGAAGAAAGAACAGGACAGAGGCCAGAAGAGGCACCTGCGACCTCCACTGCCGGCTGGAACCTACAGTGCACCCAAAGGAAGGTCTACCAGCTGCCCCTCACTCAGAGCTGGGGGGGCTACGGCTTCGTAACCTCCCACTAATTTTGCCATTGAAAGTGGCTACACACGGGCCCTACTTGACGACAACTCAGCACTCAAGAAACAGCTTCTGGATGGGATGTACATTCAGCCACAGGATTCGTTTAACTAGACAGACATCTGAGTGCATTTAAATAAAAATTATAGAACTTGTCAGTTTATCCCCCAGAGCTTGACAGCAGAGGCTGCCGGCCGGCGTGCCTTCTCCCGCAGAAAGGACCCCAAAGGTCAAATGCAGCTGTCCACATTTTTTTTGACTTATATTAAAGCATTACTTGTATAATGGAAAACTACGTTACCAAACTCCCACCACTGCCCACGACAAATAACGACCAGAACTCTGTTACTCTAACGACAGAAGCTCCAGCCTGGAGCTGGACCAGAGAGGAAAAGCCCTTGATGACTCTAGAAATGTACTGTTACCAACCTGTAATCAAAAAACAGCTCTTCACCAGTCTGGATGGCTCTCTTAGCAAAAATCCCTATCCTGTGATCGCCGTTAACCATCATCACTGCAGAGAGAGATGCTGGGGTCAGTGAAGTCGGCCCAGGAGAGTTGCTGACCGTTCACGTAACAAGTGTCAACCCAGAACCACTCAGGCCAACCTGCGGCAGCTCCACCTCCGGGGACACCTACCTTTTGCATAGCAGTTTGGATTTACTGAGTGATTTGCAAAACGAATTTTGTTACCCTTGCGGGTTGCATCCACCACAAAATCTAAAGAGAAAAAATAAGCGCAATCCCGTAAACAATTTCAGCTATACAGAGCAGTAAACACAAAGTTATTATGATTCTGGAAATACAACTGGTTATGCTTCTTCAGGGTTCGCCTTCAAAAGCAAATCATTCAACCAACTTCACCTAGTATGAAATGACATTTGGAAGAAAATGTTCTCTAGGTAAAAATTAATCAGTGATTCCAGACAGTTATATCAGCTGTAAACACCTGTTACTGACCAAAGCATGGCAAAAAATAAAATCTAACTAAATTCTTCCCTTCACATTTTAAATTATATTAGTTTTCTTCATTATGGAGCACATTCATGAAAGAACTCTCTCTACCTGCTTCAGCTGAGAGGCCCCCTGAATAGCTTGGGTGTGACGTGCACACTCCCAGCAGTGACCCGACTACACCAGAAGTTTTCCACCCAGGATCAGCATCTGCACACGCAGCGCCCTTTACCCTCGCTGTCCTCTGAGGACCCCCAGGAGCGTTGTGGAGATGCTTCACGAGGCCTTGCTCCACACCCTTCCCAGGTCAGAGGCACTAACTGGAGGAGGTGGGCCCAGCCAGCTGGTACCTGTGGCAAGAGGGGCACGAGAGGAGAGCCAGGCAGTGAAGCCAAGGAACGGCCCGGGGCCAGGGCAGCGATCTCTCCCTGCACACAGAACCCCCTACGGCTCAGGGAGCCTCCACCTCCGCCCCCAAGTTACACTCATCCAACCTGGCTGGCTTCCCAGCAAACAGCCCATTCCTTAGCCCAGGCTGGGGCTCCTTCCAACACTGCAGACACTGGGGGCCCCTAATGTCGTTTCTGATACTCAAGCCACCAGAAGGGCCCGTGCAACCCAGGAACCAAATGCACTCTAATTCATCAACATACCATTGTTCAAGTTGAAGAGAAAGCTGCACATGTATTTATCATATACTTTCCCTCTTCTGTCTGCTTCATCTTGAGAAATAATCTAAAAGGAAGGACATGGGGGAGGTTATTTTGCAACAGGTGAGCCTGGTAGGCGAACACACACCAGCTCATCAGGAACAGTTGGGACCTTGAGGGGTCACTGTGGCCAGTTTCTCTCTTTGTCAAAAACAGTGATATTTTCAGGACTCTAACTTAGAAATATTGAATCCTTCCACATTTAAAGTAACTATGCTTGGAGAAAGTGATGAACAAAAGTCTTTTTACTCAGTACAAAATACAAACCGGGTGGGTTAATCGCACAATGAAGCCAGTCCCAGGGTTTTTCCTGACTTAGGTCCTTATCAACTTGGCTGTGGATTAAGTAGGACAGACTCCTCATTTTAAAGCTCTTGTTCTCCCCCTTGTCCCCAGGTGATAAAAGCTGTGACAAGGACTGAAGCCGTGTAGCTTAACTTCCAAACAAACCAAACCCACAAGCCCAAGCTGAAAAGGCATTTTAAATTCACTTCTCATCAAACCCAACAGACTTGCCCAATGAAAATCAGTCCCAAGCAAAGTGAGTACAGATGACGCCCGCGAGCATCCCTCTGTCTGCAACTGGACGGCTGTGCCTTACCTCTCCGCAGTATTCCGAGATGAATTCGTTCTTCTGTACAGGATCTTTGATGAAAATCCCCCAGCCTGCCACATCAGACGGTGCCAGCAATAAATGCTAGAGAACAATAAACACAGTCATGATCAGAGGAGAGCGAAGTGGACAAACCAGACATGGGATGACCCAGGGTAATTCAGCCACGGGCGGGGGAAGGGGTCAGCTCCCCCGCGTTACCGAAGGGCTTGGCAAACTGCGAGAACGTTTTGGTTTTTGTAAATCAAGTACAGAGCCTGAGTATCCTCTGTCTCTCTCAGAAATACGACGTCACCTATGCTGGTGCGGGTCCCTCCGACTGCGGTCCTTGCACGAGGCATCCTGACACGCTGCACCATTTGCTTCCCTGTCCGTCCTTCCGCCCTTGACTTCCTGGACTTCACGTGCAACGTGCCTGTCACACAGGGACCCCTTGCTCCCCCCCTGTCCGTGCCCCCCGCACCTCCCCAAGGCGGCCTCTATCACCACCTCCTCCGGGTCCAGTCCCAGCCCCCGTGGGGCCCTCTCCTGGCTCTTCACCAGCTTTTATTCCTCCCGAAGCGCTGCCCTTCCTTCCAGGGCGCTTTTCTCTTGGGCGCATCCTTCCACAGCCCTTCCTCACGACAGCACGAAAAACCACCACGAGGGGCAGCACGATCCCGTGGGCCAGCATTCTGTTCTTAGCGGATGCCAAGATGGCTGATCACTGCTGTGGCTTCTACCGTTAGAGTCTGTTTGGGAATGAGTCCCTGACCTTTCATCGTGGCTCATCATTATGCTTTCATTCCAAGTATCCTCGTGGCCTCGAAAAAGACCCCCGGGTCCCCAGGTTACCGATCTGTGCTTGTTCTGACTCAGCCTACACTCCCTGTCGGGGAAGAATTAACCAAGTACCTTCCTGACCAGCGAAATACTGTTAAGCAAATGAAACCCCGTTGGTACAAAGTATCTACACAGTTTTCTGTTTTAGGAGGTAAAAGATGTGTAGAAAGACATGTCGCCATTAGGATTATCCACTTTCTGAACTGAAGGAGGGGTTTTCATCATACAGTGGGAAAGTACAGGATTGAGGGAGAAATGGGAGTTCTCAGGGCTGAATGGGTGTCCCCGGGAAACCACGCCAGCATCACTGTGACGTGAGGACCTAGAGTAAAACCGTCTGAACGCCTGATAGCAAACGCCACAGCCAAAAATATAAAGCCACTGCCATAAACAGAACTTCCAGTAGAGCAGGACTGACAGTACTGCGATCTCAGTTACATTACACACTAGTTCAAGACCCTAAGAGAAGAGCGTGCTGCGTGCACACGGGGTGGTCACTCACGGCACAGGGTCCGGGGCCGGAACGCCTGGCTGAGTTCCTGCTCCTTTCCTGACAAGTCTCAGAACGTTGGGTTTAATGATTATTCCTGAGTTAGGAAGACTAATGAGTTAATACACAAAGTGCTTAGACCAGGGCCTGCTCTGTATTAAATAATAAATGTCAGCTATTATTATAAAAATGATTAACTGAAGAAATCTATCAGCTACCCTAAAAAGCCAAGATACTGATAGTACCCTAAAAACTAAGTTTCTTTTGGTCAGCAATAAACTCCCTGGTTGCAACAAGTCAAGTCCATGCAATGCCCAGGCTTCAGTTATGTAATTCCTGCCTGTGTTATTTTCAAGGTTATTACAGAAACTACTGTGGGAAGTTCCATCTTTTACTCTGTGCAAAAAGGAACCCAGAATACTATTTGATAAGAATGGGTCTCTCTGTTCTGACAGGAACACCACTGATTTGCTCTAAGGAGACTAGATAAACCACTTTTTCTATTAACTAAACTAATACCTCTTATTCAAATCCGATACCATTAACAGCTGCTTCTCAGAGTTGACTGGTTCATCCTATAGCAAACTATTCTACAGAAAAATCAACCATTTTCCTTTTATCAGCTGTACCATTCAATAATCACTTTTTTGCCCCAGCTAAATGGTCTAAGACTATCCTAACTTTGACATCTCTCGGAAGCCCACCAACAACGATCACGCCCTACCTTCTTAGAGCCCCGCTGAATGCTACAGTTCTTGCAGGACACGTTTTTACTGTCCCAGTGGTCAGCGGCTCCACAAGTAAGACAGAGGTCGGGGTCACACTCTCGGACAGCCAGGTAGCACGGGCACTGCTTGGTGTTGCACTGGGCTTTGCAGCGGCATCCCGGAAAGCGGTTCTGACCTTCAGAGAGATGTTCTTCGTCAGACGAAAACCTTGCCTAATGGTGCAGCTCAAGTCTGGCGCTAAGGCCCTGATTAATGCACGGAGGCCTCACAACAACTGTATTATCCCATCGTACACATTAGGAAAGGGAAGTAACAGGAAAGTTAAAGCTGTCCATACTGAAAGAGATCACTGAGTTCCTGTCTCCCCGTTTTTGTCTGTTAGATGGCATGTGTACGTACAGTTCTTTGATTTATAAAGCAGGTGTTAAGGAAGGATTTGGACTACATAATATCCACGGATCTCAACCATTCTGATAGTCAGAGTTCTAGGTACTTCCTTGGTATCCAGGCTTCAGTGCAGTTTCATTAAATCATTACAGTCGCTACCCTGATGCTACACATTCCTGTATTCTGAAGACTAAACCCACCTAACTCTTAACAGTTTCTGGTGTCCAAAAAGTATTTGGGTAGCTATTTCTAGAGTCCCCTTCCATTCTGTGTCAGCTCTACTATGATTTAAGTTAAATGATCAAGGGGGAAAAAATAAAAGCTCCTTTAACCCACATTCGCCTAAACCTGCCCACATACCCGCGTCAGCCAGGAGGCTGGCTGGATACAGGCCCAGCGCCACTCCTGGGCGCCATGCATGCTCGTGGCATAAGTGAATTTCCCAAAGGGAAGAGCACGCAGGAGCTGCCGTGTCCTTGTGCCGACTGAGGTTACAGTTTTAAACTGCTGGCCAACAGCCTATTGAATTCTCACGTAATCACATCAAGACAACATACTTACACTCTGAACTACATTGACAAAACTTTTCACAAAAATTCTGGGCTATCACACAAGGGCACGAGCTGTCGCAAGGCTGCCGCGGGTGGTCACAGGGCTGGTAGTTGTAAACATGGTTGGAGGAGCCGTCTGCACAGAGACAACAGCACCACGTCAGTCCAGAGAGCGGCAAGGGGAGCACACGCCCGACAAGCACATGCTCTCCCCGTGGCCCTCCGAGCTTAGCGGGTTGTCTTTCCGTGTCCGCAACGTCACACACACTGTTTACAACAGGTCAGCAGAAATTAGCCCCACCCGCCAAGAGCTCGGGAACCCTGGGGCACTGTCACACACACCTCAGTCAGGTTCCCAGAGTCGTTCTCCTCTAACCGACTGGAAATTAATCAACAGACAGCCTCCATTTAATGCACTTCTGTGCATTAAACTTCAGTGCACCAAAGTCGGTTATATTAGAATATCCCAAACTCTAATCCAATTACTATTCTAAGACACGAGAAGTAGACCGAGTTACTAATGAAGCTGAACGGAAAGGTGCCGACCCTTCTTCAGCTGTATCTTTCTGCAGTGCGCAGCCCACAACCTGCAAAACACAAAGGAAGAAAACATCACCCTCCTGACCTGGGGCGCACAGTCAGCCACATGTCAACAATTGCAACTTAAATGCGTCAACCTGGGCCATGAATGCAGCGGGGCTCTTAATCCAAGTGACCATGAAAAAGGAGTCACACGCCACCCAGCTCACACCTGGCGCAGGTGTGGAGCAACGTGGGAACAGCTTAAGGGCTGTGGCCTCAGAGAGCCAGCCCAGCCCCCGGGGGCAGGTTTATCCTAGTGTGGATGATTCTGCCACAGCACACCTGCTCTCATTTCTGGGCTCTTGCATCATTTCAACTGAGCTATATGGTCAGAGAGAATCCAAGCAAAAAATGCCGAGGCGTCTACTAAAGCCTGAATTAAGCTGTAGACAGTTTCTGAAGCATAATGTAGATGTTCCCTTACCCAACACCCAACTATGTTTCTCTCTAAAAAGAAAAAAAGGACCGGGTGGTGGTTACAGCAAGTAGTCCATCCAGCCTCCACACATCCGAGTCGGCCTAACACCTTCACTGCCCCCGTCACTCGCTCACCCAGGCCGACGGCAGGGTGGGCGTGGAAAACTCAGGCTCCTAGAGTGAAAACCGGCCCAGAGCTCACAGCCTCCCGAGATCCACACACGAATGCCAAGTAAGGGTTTATGCAGCCTTCACTGCAGAAGCTACTCAATAATTCTTCGTGACCAAAATGTAGCATAGTAATCATAAAATTTTTATGACTCAACACACCAAATCTCCTGACAGCCACTGTGTTCTTACAGAAAAATGCCAGCAATGCCCATGGAAACAAGACCCCACAGGCCTATTTCTGAGGCCACTTAAGCTTCCTTCCTAATCAACGGAGTGGAGCCACCACTGCCCTCACGAGCGCCAGGCCCGCAGCGGCCTCCGCATCACACCGCAGACTCACCGGTGTTTCCTCTTCTTCTTCCTGGGAGGGGTGTCAACGTCCTCGGCGGGGGCTGGCGCTATGACACTGGATTCTTTGACTCGAAACTCATACACCTGACAAGAGGCAAGGCCACAGGGCCGTGAGGATCGTCTCTTTAAGCAAACCAGTCTCCTGCTCATTCCCACCAGAAACTCTTTGTCTGTCCTGGGACGCTGCTGCGATTACACTCTTACTGAGAGTCATGAGGCTAAATCTAAATCGTTCCTGGTTTTTAAAACCCATCGCCAGGATTCCCTGGCTGTCCAGTGGTTAGGACTCTGCACTTACACTGCAAGGGACACAGGTTCGATCCCTCTTTGGGGAACTAAGATGCCATGTGCCATGCAGCATGGCCAAAAAACAAATAAATGAATGAATAATAATAAGATAGAACCCATTGCCAGCTAACCTAAAACATCTAAAGTTGAATGAGTAATTTCCTTTCAGTATCCTCTCAGTGAAAAAAAAAATTTTTATACTTCTTTTCAGAGGAACAGCAGTTTGATAACCACGAGTGTTCGTATGTTTGGACAGTGACCACGTATCTCTCCATTTGAAGCTGAAAGTATTTTTATCAGGCACGCTTACCTGTCGACATGTTTTGGTCCCAATCAACCTGGCGATGGCACAGAAATTGTCGTAGTACGTGCCGATGAGGACCCTGAACATGGAGGCCTCAGCGCCACTCCACTCCACGTTCTCGGGGGGCTCAGCGTTGGGCTTCATCTTTATTGGTGTTTGACACCGAGAATTCGCTTCTACGAAACCAAAGTTAAGCAATGGTCAAGAAATAGCAATGGGAGGAAGGAAAGGGAAAGGGAAGGAAGTATCAGTAAGCTTTTCCCCCATGGAAACCATGAGAGCAGGCTCCCTTTAACTCAGCCTTCTAAAATGAGAGCAAATGGGGTTACCCTCCTGTTACTTTTGGTGTAATCCTAGGGCTGAGAAGACACTCCATAACATACTAGTCAGTGGTTCTAATTCTCTCTCCTAACCAACACTACCCACAGGGCGTCAGGAGGATTCAACTGAATGATGAGAATTCCATCATGCCCCTGTGAAAGCTGGAAAAAGGAAAGTGACCCAAAGAGTGAAAATAAACCGGATGGTCAACTTGCAAGTAACCCAGACAGATCAACAGCACAGGCGAGGGCTGGGTGTGGGCCAGAAGAGAGCAGTAAGAGTCACAGCCACACAGCTGTGCTGCTGGGTTTCTCACCGTGTCTGTAACTAACCAACCGAGGGAAGTAACCAACACCTTACACGACCCAAACCTCGACAACATGAGCCCTCCGAGCGGCAGGAAGACCCCGTTACCAGACGCGTCTCACCTGAGGAACTGGAGGTCTCGTCCTTCTTCTCCTCCTCTTCCTTGTCGTTGCCCTCCCCTCCAGTCTCGGTCCCCGCCTCCCTGTCACTGTCCGTGTCCTTCGACTCGAGCACGTTGGTGGTGGGGGTGCCGGGCCTGCTGCTGTTGTTGGGGAGCCGCCCTCTCCTGCGGCCGCCTGGGCGCTTCGGGGGCGTCTTTATCCGCTCGGCAGTGAGGGCGGCAGCGAACTCCTTCGCGCCCTCCTACGAAGGAGGAAAAGTGCAGACATCAGGGTAAAGTTCTGCAGCTCATTTTGGCGGAGGAGAAAAAGAAAAGGATGGCGTTAGCACGTTAGTCAAATGTATCACAGTATCCGGCTTTCACAGACAGTCGCACATCTACATACAACTGTTTTCTATCTGCTTTTGAGGGTTTGAAGATTTGCGAAAGATAAATATGGCTTCCGTACAGTGCCAGAGCAGCACAAAATCAGGCAAGACGGCTCTATATTAACTGATTATGAGTTAAATAGAAATATACTTTAGGTAACAGTCTATTTAAAAGTGAATTTTAAGAGGAAGCACACATCTAATGTGCATCTAAAGTCACACTTTCCTATTTCAGGGTTTCTTAAGCCAACATGTCCCCTTCTAAGGTAATATTTAAAGTATACAAGAAGAAAACAAAACATGTACACATACTCCACTCTTTCACTTTCTGCCTTACAAGTAAAACATCCCATTTATTTTTTCCCTGTGAGGGATGCACAACCCAGGAAGACATGAAAGGAACTCGACGAACAAGGCGGTGAGGGTTACATTCTGCGTTACCAGGTGTAATAATCCAGTCTCGGAAAGTATACAACAACGGGAAGGGCGTGGACTATAGAGACACCACAGACACATTTTAGATGAGCCAAATAAAATTCTGCCTTGTCAGGAATATTATATATAAAACAGTGCTCAAGAATTCCATTTTTAGTGGCAATAGAAGGGAGAAGTCTGAGAGCAGCCAACAGTTTTATACTTCATTCTACAAAAACCAAATTGCTTAAAAATAGGATACCTTCTGCAGGTGCCATTCAATGAATCTTCTGTCCAAAATCCAACAGGCAATATATACCCATTTAGTTCCTAGGTAGGAGTGGCTTGGTTCAAAGAGGGGAAATGGTAAAAATAAGATAGTACCCGTAAAAAACAACTTTTCTACCTCATATTTTCCTAAACCCTTACCTTTTCTCCATCATTAAAAAAAAATAAACAAACATACAAAACCTCTCCGGGGCCTATATATAATATAGCTCAACTACAGTGGGTCTACAACTCAAAGAAGGGCTATGGCTCTGAGCAAGGCCCGGGAACTACTGCACTTCTGGGGTTTAAAAGGGTCCTCTGTGCTTCCCATTCTCGTAAGCTCTGTGGAGGTACAGGAGGCCTGGATCCTAAAGACCTCCATACGCTGCTGAAAAGACTAACAGAGATAAAGAATAACGCGAGATAACGAAAGACTAGAACGTGCAGTACTACCAAGAAATGTGACTGAGAAACCTCTGCTATCATATGGCCAATCAAAGTATGGGAACAGTGAGGTTACCGCTGACTTTACAGACCTCACCGAAGTTCAAAATTAAGACTTCTCCAATTCCCTCTGGAGCCCCGCTGTGCATGCTTACCAAGTGCTGGTAACACTGGGGGCCGCAAGGCTTGTTGTCCAGAGCCGTCTCCGTGTTCTTCCGCTTGTAAGTGTTGGGTGTCGCATGAAAAGCTGCAAAATAAAATATCCAAACATAACTAACATTACTTTTACACATAAACATAACATTACTTTTTCATGTCTCCAGTTCCAAAGCAGAAAGTCAATTACTGCATTACACTTTTGCTAATAATGTTTACATTACAGAACTTTCCTTCAAGCTCTTATTGAATTTCCACAATGTATTCTCCTCAGGTCTCCCCCAGAACACCTGAGCGCTAATTATAAACATTTATTTGGGTCTTGAATGTCTCCATAGAAACAACTGATGTATCCTCTACACAGAAATCAGATTTCCTCTTTTTACAAAAGAATTCTGACATCTACAATTTATCGATTTCCAAAGAAAGGTCAGCAATCAGCTTGTCAAATGGGGGAGAAGAATGGGACACCAGTTGTTAAAAACCAGTTTTAAAAGATAATGAGGACAGCCTCGGAATACTACAAGTCAATTTCTTTGAATCACACACAATTCAAGAACCCAGCGGGAGCCTGCACAGTCAGCATCCTTTCTGCAGGAAAATACAATGGTCAGATAAAACAGGTTTTAGAAAGATAAAAGTGTTTGAAACTTAAGATTCCCAAATAATATAATAATATAACAGAAAAATTCAAAGTCCAGCACACTGGTATACTAACAAGTATGAAAGCGCAGCAGCGAGAACTTCAGACAACTTGGGGAGGCTCTGCTTACAGCGCATAAAGGCAAATACTAGAAATGCCCTATCCAGAATTACACAAGATGAAAATTAATCTGGATGAAAACAAGTGACAGATTCATGAAATAAATCATTTAAAAAATGAGCCATGGCCGCTGAGCCTGCGCGTCCGGAGCCTGTGCTTCGCAACGGGAGAGGCCACAACAGTGAGAGGCCCGCATACCGCAAAAAGAAAAAAAAAAAAAAAAAAAAAAAGCCATACTTCTATCCATAGAACTTAAATGGGAAATGAAGACAGTGATGAGGGAAGGAAAAAAAGTTATGTTTTTAAAATAGAAATTCAAGGCTCAGACTGTTTCAAGTATGTGAGTTGGTTTTTCCCAGAACAAGAGCCTGATACCATATGAGTTATTTAGCACTGAATTACATTTTGCACAGGTGAAGACCCCTAAAATACAGAGTGAGCACTAGAAGATTAAGGTCACATAAGCAGAAGGAATTACATCCATCCAAAAACAAAATCGTCCTGAGCCAGAGGCACATCCTGACACGCTTTAGGTGAAACCTGTGTTTAGTCTGGATGTCTCCTCTAGTACATACTATAGTTAGAGACTGATAGCTTTGCCCCAATTCACTGAAGAAGACACACATGTATCTATATACACACACACGTACACAAATGAGGACAGCAGCCTCTGCTGGTGATGAGACAGAAGAAGCCGCTAAGTCAGGACTAGGTAACAGTATCAACATCATAAGCCACAATTATACAGTCTCCAAGGTAAGAACAAATTCAGGCCATAAAGGAAAAGTTAGCATGCTAATAATAAAAGTACTTTAAAAATTTTTAAAGTACCATTCTTCATCTCACATTGCATTTAGCTAAAGAAAGAGAACTATTCTTACGACCACATTTCCTTCAGCAAAATTTCCAACTTCAATTCTTTAGGAAAACTAAGTATATAAAGAATTCCCTCTTCTAGAAATGTCCTGACTATTTTTTTAACATCTTTATTGGACTATAATTGCTTTACAATGGTGTGTCAGTTTCTGCTTTATAACAAAGTGAATCAGTTATACAGATGTCCCCATATCTCTTCCCTCTTGTGTCTCCCTCCCTCCCACCCTCCCTATCCCACCCCTCCAGGTGGTCACAAAGCACCGAGCTGATCTCCCTGTGCTATGCGGCTGCTTCCCACTAGCTATCTATTTTGTATTTGGTAGTGTATAATGTCCATGCCACTCTCTCACTTTGTCCCAGCTTACCCTTCCCCCTCCCCATATCCTCAAGTCCATTCTCTAGTAGGTCTGAGTCTTTATTCCCGTCTTGCCCCTAGGTTCTTCGTGACTTTTGTTTTTCTTAGATTCCATATATATGTGTTAGCATACGGTATTTGTTTTTCTCCTTCTGACTTACTTCACTCTGTATGACAGACTCTAGGTCCATCCACCTCACTACAAATAACTCAATTTTGTTTCTTTTTATGCATAATATTCCATTGTATATATGTGCCACATCTTCTTTATCCATTCATCTGTTGATGGACACATAGGTTGCTTCCATGTCCTGGCTATTGTAAATAGAGCTGCAATGAACATTGTGGTACATGACTTTTTGAATTATGGTTTTCTCAGGCCATGTACCCAGTAGTGGGATTGCTGAGTCATATGGTAGTTCCATTTTTAGTTTTTTAAGGCACCTCCATACTGTTCTCCATAGTGGCTGTATCAATTTACATTCCCACCAACAGTGCAGGAGGGTTTCCTTTTCTCCACACCCTCTCCAGCATTTATTGTTTGTAGATTTTTTGATGACGGCCATTCTGACCGGCGTGAGATGGTATCTCATTGTAGTTTTGATTTGCATTTCTCTTAATGATTAATGATGTTGAGCATTCTTTCATGTGTTTGTTGGCAATCTGTATATCTTCTTTGGAGAAATGTCTATTTAAGTCTTCAGCCCATTTTTGGATTGGGTTGTTTGATTTTTTGATATTGAGCTGCATGAGCTGCTTTTAAATTTTGGAGATTAATCCTTTGTCAGTTGCTTCATTTGCAAATATTTTCTCCCATTCTGAGGGCTGTCTTTTGGTCTTGTTTATGGTTTCCTTTGCTGTGCAAAAGCTTTTAACTTTCATTAGGTCCCATTCGTTTATTTTTGTTTTTATTTCCATTTCTCTAGGAGGTGGGTCAAAAAGGATCTTGCTGTGATTTATGTCACAGAGTGTTCTGCCTATGTTTTCCTCTAAGAGTCTTGACTATTTTAGACTTCCAGAAAACTGAAAATAATCTTTTCAAATAGACATCTTAAAATACTAGTATTTGCAATACATTATTAAAATGTATTTCAAACTAAGTATAATATGGGCAGGTTGGAGAGAAGATTATATAAAATTCCCTGATCAGGAAAATTATCAGATGGAAAATTAAAGCAAGATACTTAAAAGTTTCACAAAAAGAAAAGAACATGGATATTAAAGGCTTTTTTTGTCTTTAATTTCAAAAGCAACTTAAAAGAATCTTGGTGCAATATCTTATCTAAAGGTTTTCAAGCAAAGGTAAAAGACTTATAAATTGTAATATACAATTCTAGCTACGCTCTAGGCCTGTATTGGAGATTAAAGTCCCTCTAATAGAAAAGATCCATGATCAGATACCAAGCTTCTGGCCCAGATGAACTGCCAATCCCCTGCCATCAGAATATCTTCCGGGACTTCCTTGGTGGGGCAGTGGTTGAGAATCCGCCTGCCAATGCAGGAGACACAGGTTTGAGCCCTGGTCTGGGAAGATCCCACATGCCGTGGAGCAACTAAGCCCATGCGCCACAACTACTGAGCCTGTGCTCTGGAGCCCGCGAGCCACAACTACTGAGCCCACATGCCACATCTACTGAGGCCACGTGCCACAACTACTGAGCCTGTGCCACAACTACTGAGCCTGTACCACAACTACTGAAGCCCACGCGTCTAGAGCCCGAGCTCCACAACAAGAGAAGCCACAGCAATGAGAATCCCGCGCACCACAAGGAAGAGTAGCCCCTGCTCGCCGCAACTAGAGAAAGCCTGCGTGCAGCAACGAAGACCCAACGCAGCCAAAAATAAATAAATTAATTAATTATTTTTAAAAAAGAACATTTCCCTTAGAGATAAAAGTGGCAGACACCCCTAACATCCAAATAACAAGTAAGGCCCAACATCAGTGAGGCTGCCAGCACAGAAATAATAAAAACAGTTAACATCCAAAAAAGGCCTCTTCACAATGAAGTTTTAAAAAGTCTCCCTTTGGGCTTCCCTGGTGGCGCAGTAGTTGAGAGTCTGCCTGCCGATGCAGGGGACACGGGTTCGTACCCCAGTCCGGGAAGATCCCACATGCCGCAGAGCAGCTAGGCCCGTGAGCCACGGCCGCTGAGCCTGAGCGTCCGGAGCCTGTGCTCCGCAACGGGAGAGGCCACAACAGTGAGAGGCCCGCGTACCGCAGGAAAAAAAAAAAAGTCTCCATTCAACAATGAGTTAAAGGAAATACAAAACATTCCCTCAAATTCCTTTAAAAAAAAAATAGTAATAATACCAAATATCGGAACCTAAAAGAAGTTGAAACAGCGCTCTAGAGACAACTCACTGTGTTAAAATACATACATCCAAAAAAAGAGGAAAGAATGAAAATGACACAAACATCAGATTCACAAAAAGAAAAACAGTAAAAACTAATACAGTAGCTGATTCTCTGAGGGAAAAATATACAAAACAGATTTTCTAAATAAAATATATAAACCACTTCTTAATCTCTTCAAGAAAAAAAGAATCAAACACGGAAGAACAATCAAAGAAATAAAAGAAATTAAAAGAATTATTAGAACATGCAGATCAAATTATACAAATAAATTTCAAAATCGGAATGAAACGGGTAATTTCCCAAAACTGATCGAGGAGCAGTAGGAAATGTATCTCCTAGCACCACTATTATTTAACATGCACTGAAGATACAGTTAGACAGGAGAAAGTAGTTAAAGTTACAAAGATTGGAAAGAAAGCAAAACCATTCATAACTGTAGATAATTACAGCTGGAAAACTCAAAAGAATCTATGCAGAAACTATCACAAACAAGGACAGCTCAGTAAAGTAGCAGGGTATCAAACATATATGATACAAGGGGAAAAGCCCAACACATTTAATGCCTAGAAATCATCTTACCAAAGAATGTAAATACAAGAGCTACGGGGAGAAAATCAGAAAGCTTATTTTAAAGGACAAAAGGAGACTTATCCCATAATTAAGACATACCCTTATTTTAAATTGTCAATTTCCCCTTAGATAATTTATAAATTTAATGAGATTCCAATAAACATACCACCTAGAATTTTTTTTTTTTTTTCAGTACGCGGGCCTCTCACTGCTATGGCCTTCCGTTGCGGAGCACAGGTTCCGGACGCGCAGGCTCAGTGGCCATGGCTCACGGGCCCAGCCGCTCCGCGGCACGTGGGATCCTCCCGGACCGGGGAACGAACCCGTGTCCCCTGCATCGGCAGGCGGACTCTCAACCACTGCGCCACCAGGAAAGCCTCTAGACTTTTTAATTAGACAAACTGGTTCTAAAATTTATATAGAAAAACAAGAATGGCCAGGAGATCTCTGAATAAAGCCCCTTGGACAGACTCAAGGAACGGAACCCAAAGACCAGAAACAGACCCCAGCACCTGTGGTGACAGTGATGAAGGCAGCGGCTCAGGGCAGCCCCAGAGGGACTTGTCAATAGATGGTGTGGAGGGAAGAGATATGGGAACATATGTATATGTATAACTGATTCACTTTGTTATAAAGCAGAAACTAACACACCATTGTAAAGCAATTATACTCCAATAAAGATGTTAAGGGGCTTCCCTGGTGGCGCAGTGGTTGAGAGTCCGCCTGCCGATGCAGGGGACACGGGTTCGTTCCCCGGTCCGGGAAGATCCCACGTGCCGCAAAGCGGCTGGGCCCGTGAGCCATGGCCGCTGAGCCTGAGCGTCCGGAGCCTGTGCTCCGCAGCGGGAGAGGCCAAAACAGTGAGAGGCCCGCGTACTGGAGAAAAAAAAAAAAAAAAGATGGTGTTGAAACAGTAGCCCTGGAGATGCAGAGAACGAGTTGGATCCAAAATTCTAACAGAATAAATTCCAAACGGATCAAAGAGTTAGATGTTATTCCCCCAAAAAAGAAAATAGCACCAAAAGCCTAAAACGTACTAGAAAAAAAGTGAGACGTCCTTTAAAACCTTGGAGTAGTAGGGAAAGCCAACTGATAAATTCAACTACCTTAAAGGTTTTTTTTTTTTTTTAACTTTGCTATGGGATTTTTACCAAACAACAAACTGGAAAAAAAAACCCACTGCAACTCATCTCAAAAAATTTCCTGACTATATAAAGAGCTTCAAGATATCAAAAAGACCAACAAAGCCAAAAGGATAAAAATAGTTCAGAGAAAATACAAATCTCTTAATCATACAGGAAGAAAAATGCAAATTAAATTACGCTAAAAAGCATTTTACTAATTCAATCAATAAAATCAAAGTTTGTTTTTTAACACACTCTATTGGCTGGGCTCTGGGAAACAGGCACTCTTACTTTGCTGGTAGTTCTTTAAATTGGCAGAGCCCCGTATGGCAGGTAGTTTGGCACTGCCTACACAGAGTGGACCGGGTTAACCTGCACTTGTGGGAAAGGACGTACAGGTCCACCACACAAGGTTATTCACTGCGGCACCATTACCATAAATGTTGACCTTCGGGGGACGGGCTCAGTACAGCAGAAGACTATGCAGCTGTCCAGACAGGAATAATATCTACAATGTTAAGTCCAACAGGGAAAACACCTGGAGAGTATGGCACTATTTGAATAGGGTGGTTGGGAAAAGAGAGGAATGTATTTGTATTTGCCAGAAGAAACTACAGAAAGACACAGAACAACTAACAGCAGAAGTGGTTTACCTACAGGGGAGTGAGGATGCGGACAGGAGGGGTGGGGGATTTCGCTGGATGCCTTTTAATGCTTTTTGGAAATGTAAGTCATGTGAATGATGATTTATTTTAAAAAGAACAATAGCTAAACACACGCCAAGTGCTATTTTAAGTATTTTGCACATAGTAAATAATAAATTTAATCCTCATGACAGTTTGTATTATTCCCATTAGACAAAGAACAAAAAGCACAAAATGCTATATTTAACAGGTATGTTTAATAATGCATTTAATGACTTCTTTTACCTAAGAAAAATATATAGTGTGTGATATTTTGTCCAAGTCAGTGTAAAGCAATTAAATGCCTGTAGAATGTGTTAGGGTTACACTATGAAGAGCCTGGCTCTAGTGGAACAAGGGGGAAGGGTGGGCACAGCAGGGCTGGACCTGCGTCTCCGACGCACTGCAGTGAGCAGCCCACCGGTCAGTCCCAGAGAACCAGCTTCATTAAGCACAACACTTTTCTCCTCCTCTCCCCAGCATGAATAATGAGACGATGAGCAGGTTCCAGGTTCATCCAAATTACTCAGATTGGAATAGCACAATAAAATAACTCTTGTAATAATGTTTAAAAGTAGCACCCTCCTGCCTTGGCTCATCTGTACAAAAAAGGTCCATCAAATGCTACATCTATAAACAACAAATTGGAGGGACCACTGCATTGACTCCAATGAAAGAGCTCCCACCAACTTTTTTGCTATAGTGATATCTGAATGCAATTTACAGTATTCTTAAGAACTGGACATTATGTTATAAAATGATCGTGTGTAAAGGGGAATTAAATGCAATTCAAAACAACTACTTCAAGGCCTGTGTAACGACAATGCTGCCAAGCCCAAGTCAGTAAGCCTACAATGGCTGGAGTATGGCTGGCTTCTACGGATTATTACAACTACCAAGTCATCAATTTAGGAGCACGGACAACAGCTGCAAGGAGATACAATGGTAATTCAGAAAGTCTACTTCAAGTTTTTCTAAATTAAGATAACTAAACCACTAATACTTCACACACACATACACACAAACACACAAATGACCATTTCCAGACCTAGATACACATCACGTAACAAATTATGTGCTGCAGCAAACATTAAGTAGATAGAGCAAAAACTCAAAATAAGGCAAGATACAGCTGCTTAGGCAGCTAATTAACATTAAGAGGTACCACTGGAAAATGAGGGAAAAAATTGTAAAAGGTGGGCACAGGAACTCCAAAAGGGCAAAGCAACATGAACCCATTTAGCACAGAGACAAAGGTGTTATGCCACAGATGGTCACACAAAACTCTAATGTGGAAAAAGCTAACCTACATTAAGTAAACTCTGCTTAGGAACCAGGAGGTATGAAATATATTTTCAAAAAACGTGCCTCAAAAGTAGCTGGTACTTTCTAAATCGTACTTAATTAAGTTCCAGGTACCTGGAAATTTTACTAAGAAACTTCATTCCCCAGCAATGTCAGAAAAAGAAAGTAATAGCCTATGTACCATACGTAAATCTCATTAAGAACATGTTATGCTTTACCTGTATTCAAATGCAGGTGTTTTTAAAAGCAACATATTCAGAGGATGCCCCTCCCCCCCAAAAAAAAACCAGATTTGGCACTAAACAGACAAGAATATATAGAAACACCTTTTTAGCCAATTTCTTATTCACCAAGTTATTCATCAGTATTGGCAATGTTGCTCTGGGCCATCAGCTAGGTCACAGTAAGTTTTATTATAAAACAATTGTTCGGTTAGCATTTATGGAAAAATCACTGATCTGTATTCCAAGTTAGTGGGAGACAGAGCAGTGTCAGCTTAACATGTGCAAAAGACTTCAGAGCAACCCTTAAGCAGCAAATTAGAAAATAACAATACTATGATGCTAACATATTTTTCAGTCGTAACTGCAAGATTAAATGACAAATTCTAGTGGTAATCAATGACACTTCCCAAGTTGCTTTAACACATAATTCCACAACAAAGATAGAAAATGTAAACGTACAATAACTGCACTTACGATGTAGGAAGCAGTCATATTTAAAACATCGCCTACAGAAAAGCGTATGAAATGAGTGCAAGCTCTGCTCCCTCTGAACAGACTTGGCGTTTGGTCCATCTATGTTGGGGGTACACTCAGGGGGAAGTGCACCTGGGAGCTGCTGCTCAGTGAGTTCTTTGTACCTAACATTAACCAAGAAAAATGGAAGTAAAGGTGAAACAAGAATTACATCTTTGAAAATAAATTTTCTACAAGATTTCTGTGTATTATTTTTGATGTTTATCTTGCCTAAAACACACAAAGAAGTTTAGCCTACAACAATATTTAAATGAAGAGCCAATTAAATATTATGCATGGTATATCAAGAAACGAATTCACTAATGTGATTCAGATCTGTCATGAAAAATGTTACTATATTCATTAAAATGAAACATCAGCTGCACTAAAATTTCTACAGGCGTCCCGAGAGATTTCCTCTTACACGCATTCCTGTAAATTGTGTGTGTACGTGGGCGTGTCTGCACGCGTGCGCGCAAATTTATCCCATCTACCATAAATGGAGTACAGGGTACCAGATACATACACGTATTAGTTCAAGTATCCTGCAGATGTTGGGAACACACGAAGTGGGGAGCTCACTGGCTACATTAGTTCCATTTCTAAAGAACCAAAATGGTGAGTTAAAGACCATACGAGGCAAAACCATGGCCAAAGAACAAATCTTACTTTTCCTTTAGCTCTTCTGCTGTGCCCTTATCTGGAAACATTGAGGAAATAGCTTCAAAAATTTTATCAGAAGGAAATTTCCGAGGTGGGCGACTTTCTTTATCTAAACAGGGAAATGTGAAAGGAAAAAAGAATGAAAGTGAACAAGCTTGCCAGTCTTTCATTTCCCTCGTGCCTAACGAAGCTGCCTTCCCAGGAAATTGCCAGCTCTGTTTCACTTCCTTCCGACAAATCTCACAAGGACCTGGGAGGCTGGTGGGCCAGACGAAACTCAAACTCAAGCGTGGGAAGCTGCAAGTGCGCCGGGAGGCTCAGCCCCTAACTGACGCCGCGGCCCTGTCTGGCCACTGACCCACCTTGGCTGTAAAATGAGGAGCCAGGTGATCACTAAGGCGCCTGTTATAAAAAACTGTACGCTTCTTTGAAACTGCAATTTTCCCCCATATTCTTCTATGCTGTCTTAATAACGAGCTTTGTCCGGTCGTCACCAACTGCCAAGCTCTAAGTTGGGACCCTCTAATTTTCTGGCAAACCGTAATTAGTGTAGCGGTTAAAACGTATGCTCTGGGGTCAGTTAGAGCTGGTTCCGAACACAGTATTTTCTGGGTTCTGTTTCCTCCCAATACTGTGATCTTAAGTTACTTCACCTCACTAAACCCATCTCCTCAACTATGAGGTGGATCTGATGATAAAAGCCACCTCGTGGAATATTATGAGAATTAAATGTCTATACGCATATAAAGTGAAGAGCACACAACTTGTTCATAGTCAATGACCAGTATGCTATATATATGTTATATAATGATTATGATGACTGCCCAGGGAAACCAAAAACAAAACGTTATTTTGCTAGCCAAGGGAAATAAAGTGCAGGATGAAATGTTATAAATAATATTCTAATTTTGATTATACTACCACTGATATGATATTTAACAAAAGAAAAAAGAAGGAAGGAAGATTTACCTATACTCTATTGTTTTTGAAAATTGCTGTAATGGCTACACGCAAATGTAACAGACAGACGTACCTTCTCGGTTCTCCTCTAGATCTTTCTGTTTTTCTTCTCTTTCATCAGGATCATCTCCATCATCATCATCATCATCGTCATTGTATTGACCAAGAGCATTCACCAACTCCACAAAAATTTCATCATTTATAAACCCACATTCTGAAATTCATCAAGTCAAATATCAGAAATACACAAAAGTTCACCTATGCTTTTGTTAATTTGTAAGAAACAGCTGGAGCCTATCAGTCAGTACCATAACACTATTATTAAAATGCAGTGAGGAAAGATCATTTTCAGGACTGGCCTGAGGCAAAGTCAGAAGTAGTACTTATCCTCAACACCTGTCATTTTCACAAGTTTCCAGTGCCTGCGACCACAGCCTAATTCTCTAGAGACTAACTATGGCCTTCGCCTCCTTCCAAACAATGCATCTGCCAGACCTTGCTGTCCACTCCTGACAGGAACATGTGAGGATGTTACACGTTACCCTCCTGCCAGGAACTTTAACAGGGTCTCCTGTTAAATCACCAAAGCTGTGATTCTAATGACAGGATTTCAGGTCCTGTGGTTGCCTAGTGGGGAAGGTATTTTTGAACATAGGGCCTTTTGGAGCCCATGTCACATAAGCAGAAGCCCTATTCCTCACTGATTTTATTGCTAAAGAATCTTAAAATCTACATACACTCAAACAATTCTATTTAATTTACATGTTATTGACATCAGAGTTTGTTATGACCAGCTATGAATTATTTTCAACTGGCAAGCATGATCCTTCAATTTAAAAATAGGGTGCTAACACATATATATGGAATCTAAAAAAAAAAAATGGGGCTTCCTTGGTGGCTCAGTGGTTAAGGATCTGCCTGCCAACACAGGGGACACAGGTTCGAGCCCTGGTCCGGGAGGGTCCCACATGCCACGGAGCATATAAGCCCGTGCACCACAACAACTGAGCGTGCACTCTAGAGCCCGCGAGCCACAACTACTGAGCCTGTGCTCTGGAGACTGCGAGCCACAACTACTGTTTTAAAAAAGTAATAAAATATCAATTCTCTGGCTGCGTTTCCAAGAGAATAAACACATGACTCACCTCTATCCCCGTGTACTTTTCCATCATAATTTTTTATTAGTTCTTCAATGAAAGTCCCGTCCTGGTCTAAAACTTCATCCCCCATGTAAGGAATGTTATGTAAAACAGTTTCATCTTCCACCTGAAAGTAAAAAATATTTAAAAAGCAGGCTTATCCTGAGTATCAAATTTTTTAAGAGTAAATGTAACATAACTGAAATACAACAATATTTTTTCATAAGTAGATGTCTGTACCCAGTTCTCCAGATCTAAAATAATAGACATCAAATTCTAAAAGCCACAAAGAAGTAAGAAACCCTTCATATCAATAAGCATATCTGAGAAAACAAACTGTTTACAGGGAAATAATTTAAGAAAAAATACTGTATTATCTAATCTAATATGTCATCAATCATTAAAACTTACCGTTATTTTATGTACCTCTAAGAAAGGAAAAAATGCTGCAAATTACGACTCATCATCAATTTTAAGACATGCCTATTTCAGACGTTTCAAAGTTTTCTTAGGATCGATGAAATATGGTTTATCAAAACCAGCGAGGGCTTCCCTGGTGGTGCAGTGGTTAAGAATCTGCCTGTGAATGTAGGGGCCACGGGTTCGAGCCCTGGTCCAGGAAGATCCCACATGCCGCGGAGCAATTTAGCCCATGCACCACAACTACTGAGCCTGAGTACTGCAACTACTGAAGCCCACGCGCCTATAGCCCACGCTCCGCAACAAGAGAAGCCACCGTGATGAGAAGCCCACGAACTGCAACGAAGAGTAGCCCCCGCTCGCCCCAACTAGAGAAAGCCCGCGCGCAGCAATGAAGACCCAATGCAAAGACAAAATAAATAAATTTATTAAAAAAAGGATATTCCACAAAAAAAGACCCCATAAATAACCATACCCCCAAAAAAGGAAAAGGAAATAAAAACTAATGTAAGGGCTTCCCTGGTGGCACAGTGGTTGGGAGTCCGCCTGCCGATGCAGGGGACACGGGTTCGTGACCCAGTCCGGGAAGATTCCACATGCTGCAGAGCGGCTAGGCCCGTGAGCCATGGCCACTGAGCCTGTACGACTGGAGCCTGTGCTCCGCAATGGGAGAGGCCACAACAGTGAGAGGCCGCGTACCGCAAAAAAAAAAAAAAAAAAAAAAAAAAAAGACATGAAGTTTCTGAAGTCCATATCTAAATATGGAGACTAAAACAAGGATAGGTCTAAGTCTTAAGGGGCCTCTGAACAAGGTATTGGTTAAAAACAGAATTTCAGAAAGATAATTCTGATAAACAGAATGGACTGGCTAAGACTGATGGGAGGACATGGCAACTATGTCAAGTGTGAGGTGCCTACCACTTCTCGGCCTTTTGGCTAAGATCAAATGTCAAGCGTGAGGTGCCTTAGGCTGGCCCATGATCGACAGGGAGGAATACGCCGGCAAAAGGCCGTGACACACACACGGAACTGTCACGTAGGAGCAGGCAGGAAACAGGAAGAAAAGGGAAGATTTTCAAATTATTCCTACATAACAAATTTAGGATAACTGCAGAGTTCTTAAAGATAATGGTACCTTCGACAAACAAGGAAAAGGGAAACTGGGAGAAAAAGTGCATATGGGGTATGAAAGGAAAATTTAGATGTTAATGTATTTATTGTTCTGTTCAGGGTCAAGCTTATATACAACTAATGAGTCTAACTGCCATCACACCTCACCTGCACTAATCCCATTTAAACTGGGAGAGTTAATTATTTTGGACACAAGCCAAAATTAAATGACAATTGGCTATTTTGTCTTCCCAATTATAGCCATATAACCTTTGCACCTCAAAATATATCCCAGCCATAATAAAGACAGCTTGCCTGACCTAGCTTTCGTCACCAGCAAAACCCATGGATGATGATTCATAATGTTTATTGACACCTTTGGAGGGGGAGATAAATTAGGAGTTTGGGGTTAACATATACACATTACTATATACAAAATAAACAAGGACCTACTGTATAGCACAAGGAACTATAGTCAATATCTTGTAATAACCTATAATGGAAAAGAATCTGAAACAATCACTTTGCTGTATGCCTGAGACTAACACAACAGTATAAACTGACTATACTTCAATTTTTTAAATGGTTTAAAAAAAAAGAAGTAAAATTTATTGACTTTAAACACTATATGCTTTCAGAATTACAGTCTGTGAAAATATGAACCCTCCCAGAAGCTCCTGCAACATGATTCTCAAACAAAAATGTTTCTGAATGAAGCCTTAAATGCACAAAAATACACAATGGCAAAAGAGAATCTGAAGTTTGCCTTTAAGCCTCCACTGCAAAATTTTTAAGAGCAAAGTTACTGAAGCCATTAGAAACATCTATTTATTTAAAAATCTAGCAGGTAATTCTGTAAAGTAGGCTCACCAAGGACTTCCATCAACACTGAAATAGCCCTATTATTTTATATACCAACTAAGTAATAAAACTATGTATTTTTAATTTAACAACACAAGTCAAGAATGCATACTCAAATTTCTCTTTTGTTCCATCCTCCTTCATCCTACTTCTATAAAGAATTAAATACTGGCATTTCATTACAAAAGCTATTGTGCCAGTGTTATCTGTGGAAAAGTGCTTAACCTTGCCCTGAGAATATTTCATAGTGTACATTATCATTTAATAACATGCTGCCTAAAATTGTTTTAAGTAATACGTTCTCAATTAACAAAACCTCAAAGTCAGACTGAGATTACAGGATACTGACTAACATCTTCAAGGATAAGAACTAGAAGCTTCATCTTTCAAATATATTTTTAATCCCAGGTATGGCTTTTGCTTAATACTTTTCCTTTGGAGAATATTTTAACTAGAAAGGACTAAGAAAAGAGCAACATCAACACCGAAAAGGCTTAAAAATACATATATTAATTGGTTTAAAAAATTACTCTAAGTACTCCCATTTCGATAGCTATTTTTACTTATACTATCTTAACTCACCTTGACAAGAAAATTATCTATGCTTTTTTATTTAAAAGAAGTGATTAGCAAATAAGAAGACACACTATTTACATACCATGAAATTCTGCTGTAGAGGAGACCAAGAATACATTATGGGTACTGAAGCAACTGCATTCAGAGTCTTTAACGGGATGACTTGTGTTGGAAAATCCAAGTCACTGGTCACCGAACACTAGAACAGAAAAAAATAAAATTGACTCGTAAGAATAAAAGGACAACCTGAAGCTGTAGGCATCATATTATAAAGAGATGCTGCCTACTTACAGCATTTTGAAAAAGAAATTTCTTTACTGAGACGGTAAGTTCATAAAAACCAGAAAGGATTCTCTCCTCTCTTTTACTTAGCAATAGAAAAAGCTTCAGATTTTGCAAATTTTCAAAACCTTCCAACCCTTTCCATACTTACCAGTATCAATAAGAATCAAATATTCTAATTAGGCTGGCCTCAGATTAACTGCTCCTTGCTTTCACTATAAATTTTCTACCTCACTGCTTAATTTCATTTACATCTCATCCACATGGAATAATATATATATATATATATATATATATATATATACCAAATACGCCACTTAAATCTTAATAAGAATATAGAAACTTGTAAGGTTAACCTTTCTTACCTTTACCTTCTCTTTTTAAAAACCCAAGTGTCATTTGCTGATATTATCAGATGATACACAAATATTAAAGGTAATAGACCTGAATTTCAATCACAACGAAATGGATTCCAATCAATTCGCAGAAGTGTAATCTCTAAATTATTAACAATAATAGCTAATGTTATTAAGCACTTCCTATGTGCTAGGCACTATTTTAAACACTTACACGTCTTATATTTAGTCCTCATAACAGCGCTGTATGATGGGGACTATTCTTAGCGCTCATTTTACAGGTGAGAAAACTAAGATAGAGAAAGGATACGTAACTGGCCCAAAGTCATACACTGTTAGGGCTAGAATTTAAACCCAGAACGTCTGACTCTGGAGCCCCTGCTCTTACCCACTACACATATTGTCAGGATACCACATTTCTATACATTTCTAATACTGGTTAAGTAAATATATTTCCCTGAAATACCGTATTTCATCCAATCTACGATGACATCAATTTCAAAGCACACCATTATCTTCTGTATCATTAAGAAAATAATGTTGCCAATTAAACTATAACACAATGCTTTCTTATCATAGTGATTCTAAGACGCATGCCAGTTTCAGATGTTAAAATGTTAAAAAGTTTGCATCTTTGACTTGATGAAATACGGTAAAGATCTGTGCCCAAATACCACAGCACTCTCCATCCTGTCTAGGAATCCAGCTTTTCTTAAAAGAGTACCATTACCCAATTATCAGGTCTCCAGAGCCTTCTCAAAAATACCCTGGACATATAATCCATGAAAATAGAGCAAAAAGAAGTAGAATTGAAGTAGTAAAATGAAACCAAAAAAGTCATGTCTATACAACACACATAATTATTAAATGTTTCATTTTTATTTAAGAGGACTTAAAAATCGCGGGTCTAGATTTGGTGAAATCAGAGTGGAAGTCTTTGGCATCCAGGCCCACCTGGCCCTCAGCACTTCCTCAGGCCAGGGGGATAATCTTCCAATAGTCACAGTCACCGCAGCACAAAAATAGTTCCTTCCTCAGTGGAAGTGAAGGTTTAAAGATAGAGTAGTTAGGAAGAACTGTGACAGTGATTAATCCATTAATTTGCTTTCCAAAAGGGCAAAGATTAAAGATAATACTAGAAAGCTCATAGCTCAAGTAAATAAGAAGGTGTGAACAGTTTACTAAAACTCCAGAACCCGCAATCTTTCCGTTTCCTTCTTTGGCCTCTGATGCAATTCCTCATCCATCCGTCCAATAATAACAGCAGTTAACATTTATTGAGCACGTACTATGTTGCAGGCACTGTGCTAAGTGCTTTATATACATTTTCTTAACCACTTCTCATCTTAGCCTTTGGCATCACGATTTCACAAAATGAGGAGGAGACTGAGGTTCAGAGAGGTTAAATAACTTGCCTAGTCAGAAAGGTAGTAAATTACCAAGCCAGGATGGAAGCCTAAGTCTGATTCCAACACCCACAAGCTTCATGCCTATGCTCTAGTTCTCACCCTGAGATGCCCGTGCAATGGGTGCTGTGCAAGAGAGACACCCAACAGTGTCACAGGGCATCTCCTCCCCCAGCATCTGCCTCTTGTCCTATTCCTACCATGTCTTCATTCCTTCTTAAGTTACTTAACCAGGTCACTCTGGGGCAAGGAGTGGTTATAACTACGGAATAAAGTGCTATACACTACCCAGTGATTTTAAATACAAAATAATTTCATTTCTTGCAAAACAATTAAATTGGAGTTTTTGATTTTTGTTCTACACATGGTGGAGGTAAATTAATTCTGTGATTTTAATTCTGAAGACTGGCCCCCTTTAAAGCCTGGGGGGCGAGGGGGAGCGGCTGCTTCTCCAACTCTGACTTATTCACCTGCTTTAATATCTAAATCCAAGGTCACACTTACGGGAGGACTGCTGAATATCCTATTCAACTACCAGACAGGAGGAACGCTGGCTCTGTTCCACCTGTTTGCTCTAGTGACAGAAAATGCTCTGAGTCTACTGAACGAGGTCAGCTGACTTTTCCGTTAACAGAAAGAACGTAGAGAAGCACAGAAAATAAGACAGCAAAGGCTGCAGCGCTAAGTACTATCTCCAACCCCACACCTGCCATACCCCCATGACCCATCACCTCAATTCTGAGTCATAAAAGTGTCACCAAGGGGCTGGAAATAAGCTCTCAAAGCGGCTGTGGCAGAGTGTGGTTTTACCTCTGTCTCGCAACAATACTCAGCACAGTGTCTCAAAAAAGAGTAGGCACTCAAAAAATGTTTCTGGAACAAACCGACTGCATTTGCTGATTTTTCCCTAATGGAGACTTCGACTTCAATTTCTTTTTAAAGCTAAGAGAACACCTATTTAGCAAATTGAAGGTCTATACCCACCTCATTATCTATGTAGTATCTCTAGAAACCTACCCCATTCTTTAACTATTAACCTTAACTAATAACCATATCCCTTTCATTTATGAAATAATATTCAAATGCAAAAGCATTTGTTGGTAAAAACAAGTTTGGGAATTCTTATTTATTGACTTACAGGAAAATTACTCAAAAATCCCAGTTACTTACCAGTAACTTTTTTTCTTTGAAAATGTATCATCCTTGACACTTTATATTATTGTCTCGTTATCACTCAGAGCACTGAAAAGGATTTTGACCTCATGGGTCTCCACAGCATTTTACCTGATCAGAGTCATATGTCTTGGACTCAGGAACTCACTAGGAGACCAATAGCAACAAATTAAATTCTCTAATTCTAGTTCCAACCTGAGGATCACACAAGGAAGTTGTTGTAGGTAATCCATCATTGATGGTAAAGAAAGAAAACAACTATATTAGTTGCCAAGGATGCTACATTTTCAGAGAAACACAGCTTACTGGTAAGTAACCAGGTTCCTCTGAGGATGGATAGACTTACATCAACCAGCTGGTACAATAGGCGACTGTGTGGCTGGACCACTGGGAGCTGGAGAGGGAAGTCAAGCCAAAAATAGTAGTTGTAGGAGTACACAACCAAACTGAGACTCTTGGCAGAAGGCTGGTTCCAAGTAAAAACTGTGTTATGGAAAATCGTAGAGGGAAGAGCAGGTGAATGGCCTGCAGGGAAGGGAAAGAAATTAACACACCCTACTATGTGCCAAGCACTGTGCTAGAGACTTTACCAAAGTTAACTTCTTTAAAATTCACCACTACCCTAGGAGGATGACTCCCCATCTTACAGTGGGACATCACAAAGGGCAACAGTCATAGCCATCGGTCTCTCAACAATCTTTAACATTAGAAGGGTTATGTCCGAATTCCATATAGTAGGGGGAAAAAATACACTCAGTTAGCCAAGTTAAAAATATTCTTGGATCCTGGTTGGTCCATTTAATTCAAGCCAGAGACACAATGAACTGGTGATGTTGTCTAATATCCTTTAGCTTTTCCGAGTAAAAACAATAAGGAACTGTCTCACATCTGAGGTGTATGAAAGAAAGCATCAGCTGCCACCCAGCTCCAGGAAAAGCTGAGGATTTCTGAAACTACCCACATTCTTCAAGATTTGAGTAGAGAAAAGATGACACACCAAGTTTTAAACCAGCTAGGCCTTCTGGTGAAAATGATCGTGTACATAACTTAATTTCAGACTGCTTTTATGTGAAGTAAGTACTGAAGAAAAAACTGGAATGAGGTAAGTATCAGGTCTGGGTCAAGAAAAGCTCATAGTAGAAGTGAGTTCCTAACTCACTCAGGATGATTAGGAGAAGGGTGGTTAAGGAGAGGGTCAGAAATAAAACATCCTGGTCGGATCTTGACACAGGCACATTTAATTAAAGCAGCTAATCAAGGGCGCTGGAGCTAAGGAGTACAAGAGTGGTTCACGCCGGACTGTAAATTATTCTCATTTCTGCTGCTGGATATGTACGTTGCAGAGCCGTCCGGACTGGGGGGAACCTCCACCAGCAACACGAGGCTCCTGCCCTGAGCTCACTTAAGAACAGAAAGATGCCGCCCTATAAGCATCAGTCTGGAGCTTCTTCCAGGGCGGGGGCGGCATATACAGCATTTCACACAGAACAGGTAACATGTGAAGTACAATTTCAGGAAGTTTGGACCCTTAAAGCTCTTCCCTGCGTCCTAGCTTCAGAAGCCTGAGCCCAAGTAAAGAGGTCATAAATCTATAAACCTGGTTAATATAGTAACTATTAAAAACCCAATGCAGTCTGGGTCTGAAGGGGGCTGTTAGGGTAAATCATCTCCTCATAATCTGCAGTTTTGCTAAAATACTGGAGATCAGAAACAGAACAATAGTCACAGGACATAAGTTGGTAAAACTACAAAAACACCCAACACAGCATGTAAAGCACGTAACCAGAGCCATGTTTGTCCGTGACATGCAAACTCAAGAACCTAATTCAGTAATAGTCCTGCGAGTGGCAAATAAGACCATTGCTATCATTGAAAAAAAAAAGGAAGTAAACAAAAACTAAGAAGCAGAACAAAGAATAAAGTCATGGTTTCCATCAGCTGTGGCAGCAGAGCCGTTGTGAAGCCTCGCTCCCGTGAGTGGACGTGGGGCTGAACGCCACAGAGCAGCAGAGCCATTGGCTAAGGTAAAAGGGCAGGACGGCCACCGGACCGTAGTCTCAGAAGCGCGAAGCCCTTGCTCAGGTGCTAAACCTGCTCCGTGACCACCAATCAGACAGGCCAATTCTGCTGATCTTTGCAAAACAGATTTATAACCGCTCCCCAATTGCTCACGGATTGATCATTTAGTGAATCGTGCTGAAACAACAAAGCCAAATAGAAAAAAAATTGAAAACAAAATTCCCCACTCACTCTTTACACCAAAGGAAATTCCAAATAGGTTAAATGATGTTAAAATATAAAAATGAAAACTAGAAGGAAAGATGGGTAATTTATAATCTTGAAGTGGATAAAGGCTTTGTAAGCCTTAAAGAAACACAGAAATCAAAAGAAGAAATTCTAATTTGACTACATAAACATTTAAAACTTCTGTATAACCAAAACATCCCAGAAATAGCATGAAAATGGGGGGAAAATCTGCAGAACGGATGATTAAATCTAGTATTTATAATATACAAAAAGTCCTTTAAAATCATAAGAAAAAGTCCAACCCAATTTTAAAAGATCCAAGACCATAACAGCCAACTCATAAAAGAAATATAAGCAAATAAGTACTTAAAATTAACTTCACTGATGAACGAAAGGAAAACAAATTACAGTAATGTTTTACCTATCACACTGACAAAGATTAACATTTTATGTTGGGAATATAGATAAACAGACACCACTATAAACAGCTGGTGAGAGTGTAAGTGTAAAACTTTTGGGGGGCAATCTGGTAATAGCTATTAAAAATTTAAATATGCATATCCTCTTGACCTAGTAATACTGTTTCCAGAAACTCTTCCTACAAAATTACTCAAAAGATGCAAAGATGTGTATGAAGGATATTCACTGAAAGGCTAACTGCAAAAGGAAAAAATAAAAACCTAAATGTTCATCAATTATGAATAGGGCAATTAATTATGGTAAATCCGCAGGACCAAGCACTGTGCATTGTTGAAGATACTGAAGACCTGGACAGATGTAAAGCGATGGCCCCAAAAGGCAGGCATGTTTTATCTGGGAATAACTTTTTAAAATAAAATATATATTATCATTATAATTAACATGTCATAGAAAAAGAAATCAGAGAATAAAAGTCACAGGGCTTGGACGACAGGGCCTTTTGCTCCTGTTTCATATATTTCTGTTTTATTTGAATTTTTACAGTTAATATTTTACAGTGACCTTTTAATTGAAGAAAAAGATAAAAAACAAAAGTTTCATTGACCCAACAGATATTCACATTAGCTAGTATTAAAAGTGCCTCATCGGTTGCCAAGGTAGCTCATGAAATCTACCCAACCCTCTCAAAATGGTACTCAAATAATATTCTTTTACAAAATCTAGTAAGAGGAGATAAAACAGAATCCTAAGCAGTGGATTTAAGTCAATCCAAATTATCAAGCTAAATTGTGATAGTAGTTCTAGGTCTAATAAAATTTTCTTATTTCTTCAGAGCAATGAACAATTTTTAACATTGCAGACTAGATAAGCATTTCTTTGGGTTTTGGTTCATTCTGTTTGTTTTCAAAACAGCTGTCAAAATTTGGTTTTGCATTTTGAGGACAGACTTGATCTCTGTACTGGTCAATTTAACAATAAATTTTAAAACACAAACTATACACAGTGTTCTTGGAGAAAAACAGCAAATTAAACACAACTTCTGGTTTATTCAGTAGTACAAAATAAACATTTGACATTTTTGAAAAGTTCACTTTTTAAACTTAAGATATATAATCTTAAATTTAAAATATGAACTCAGACATCATAAGTGTATGATATATCTTTAATATATGATGATAATATATAAACTCAAACAACAGAAGTGATCTTTTTTTTACATGGCCTTTTTGGAAAAGCATAAAATGCTTATGTTAGCTTCCTTTCAAAAGCAAAGGAACACCTCCTTATGGTCATTAAGTAATATTCCATCTATTTCAGCCGAAAGAAAGCCAGAAAGGAAGCAAAGGCTGCCGTGATTTGAAAAAGTGACCCGAGCAGGAAAGACTGGCAGAGTTAACACAAGATTCAACCAACAGATGGTTAAGAGGGACAAAGAGCAGCAGAAAGCAACTAAGAAACCAGTTTCTTGAGGAACCAAGAAAGGATGGATATGTTCAGACTGAGAGTAAAGACACACACTTGGGAGAACCATTCATCTATGTCTAAGACATGAGAAAAATGACCCAGCTCCCTGCCACGTCTGCTCAAATGCTGGGCAGGACATATTGGTCCTATAATCCTGAAATTCACAAAGGAAAGAAAGCATGTTACTGTGTTGAAAGCTGGGAGTATATTTAAGTAAAGAGCACTACACATGGGGTACACCAGCATGTTATTTTTTCTTTGTGTGTAGTAACTAAATTTCTATTTACAATTAACTGAGGAAAGTGCATTACCACGTCAATAAATAACGCAATCAAGTGTTTACAGGTAAACAAGACAATGTTTTTCTTCTCCTTCAACAAAAATAAGCCCAAACTGCAAACTTACGAAAGAACTTATACATTCTGCATCATGAAGGAAGCCTCCCCCCCTGAAAAAAATTCATTTGCAAATAACAGGTGATGAACTTAAAATTTTAAGATATCAATAGGAAGAGCAAACCTGTACGTACTGAAAAGTCCAAAAGACTTTTAATTCTTCATGAATATGAGGGCTAGGAGGTCCTTCTGATGCTGCTTGATGTATGTGCTAAACATTCTGAAGAAGCCCCACTTTTCTTACTCTTTCATTAGTAAACAAGACACAGAATTCTTACAAGAACATTACATTCTCCTGGGAATCTAAAAATGCATATTGGCAGGATATTTTTAAATTATTAAACCAATCACACCACTTGCCCAGAAGACAGACATCATTTGAGCAAGCCTCCCTTTCACAGTCATAATACATACAAGTAATAAAAATCCTGATATGAAGAATCAATGAAAGGGAAAAGTGCCTTGTTGTTTTCAGCAAGAAATGGAAAATGTACAGAAAGAAATGCACTAGTAAGAACTACAAGAGTAACTCCTAAACCAGCTTCTTCGTCAAAACTGGAAAAACAGACACATTAAAGAACATGATTACCAATGTGCAGACTTAAAGAAGATAAAGTTCTTTACTGACTGATGAGACAAAGTAATGAATGTCCCCTAGAAATAGTCTTCTGACAAACAGCCACATATTATGGCAATACGGCATACATCCCTTGGCCTGTATGTATCGTTTCATAACATTTTTAAGCTGAATGCTCCTTAAAAAGATAAACTGAAGAGCAAAGAAAATATATGTAACATATATTACAGTCACTGTCTTCAAGAAGTCAGAGGTATTTTTAAAAAGAGAAAATAGACACATACTCTGTATTAAGATCCTATAGGCAACACGGCTTAGGTTCTGTAACTTCAACACCAAAAAATAAGTACCCACAAGTCTCCTAAAAGCATGCATTAAGGAAACAACAGACTAAAGATGTGGTCTCCAGGTCGACTGCAGGGCTCCTTGATCTCAAGTCAGAATCTACAGCAGTCACTTCATGAGATCAGAAAGTAAACTTGTCAGACTTTCTTTACTAAAATAACCTAGAGAAAATTGGTCATTTTAAAACTGAGCTTATCCCCTTCTACAAGTACAGAAGGGAATAAAGTAGAAGACTTGAGTGAATGACTGAAAATTGTCATTGAATCGTCGTCATGCTCAAAGGATTTAAACTGAAGACAGCACTTATAAAGGATCAGCTTATAAAAATAAGGATTAATTAAAACACTGTTACAACAGCACTTCCAAATGTTGAAAGCCATGGACGTTCTAGGTGTTTGGGTCAACAGTGCAGTCCCAAACTCTGCCAACCCTACAAGCCTATTACTAGGAAAGTCGTTGCAAAAGAGGCTAACTTATTTATCCTCCTGCTTCTGACCTAGTTGACTCCAACTTTTAAAGCATATAAAAGAAACTGATATATTGCTGGAAATGCTCAAACTGAAGAAAAAATAACAGGGATATAGTCTCATCTGAACAGTAAGGAGACTAGACAGAGATCATTAAAGTCCTTTCTAGCCCTAAAATTCTTATTTATTGTGATAACACCAAAAAGCTTATCACAAACTGTATAAACCTTCAGCTTCCAAAAGTCAGTGATGATGGTTTTAAAGGGGCCGGTGGGGGTGGGGGCGCTAGGAGGAGTAGAAGACGAATCACTTCAAGCAGAATCAGTAATTAAGAGTGGCTCAAAAACAAACGTGCTTTGACCAGAGTTCCATGCAACAAAACCTGAATTCCTGAGGCTAGGGGTTACTTTCCTCCTTTTCCCCTCCTGTTTTGTGAAAATGTTTTTTCTCAACCTGCATGGGGTACTAAGTTTAGAAAAACACTTGTTTCATTAAAATGCTAATTTCTTCTTACAATTTCTCTCACGAACTCAATAAAAAGTTAGGTATCTTTACATTCAATGACTTTTATCTCCACTTGACAAAATTAAAAGCAAAATGCAATTAGTAAATACTCATTTGAATAAACTGTACTCTTAAATTTAACACCAAAAATTGTATCATGAGCAATTCCGGTTGTACATAAATAATGAACTTTAATAATTTCTTAATGTGTCTGAGCAAAGTGTACTCTTCCAGGCCCACATCAGATCATTAGAGCAAGGAAACTGACTTTAATTCTTCTAAGGCTCAGTTTCCTCACCTGGGAATAAAAAAGTGGTAATACAACCATCACGAAGACAAAATGAGGTAGAGTAGTACCTAGTGCAGTGCCAGAAATCATTACTGCTGTTCACTTTTATTATAAATGTAGGCTGGGCTTTCAACAGCATTTTGAGCATTTGAGGTTTGTAATGGGCGGCAAAATTAAGTATTCCGTGTGTTCCTACTTTATTTCTCCAAATTTCTAAAATGTATCCCTCTGGAGAGAAAAAAACGAGGTTTCTTCTTCCTTCCCTTCAAAATTTCCAAAAGGTCACTTTCGAAAGAATTAGAGGCTCCATCCTGATCCCTTTCGGGAACATTCTGACTGGCAGAGAAAAGAATCCCTTTCACCCTTAGTATATTAATTAGTCATTTACCTCTAATGTGTAGGTCCTGACCTGTTGCAGAAGACTGGAAGGTGTTAATAACATATAATACATATTTATACAACTGCAAGTCAGAGCTTAAAGAGCGGTCAACTGACAAAATGCATACATAACTAAGAATCATCCCAAGCCGTATGTATCAGCATCAAGACCACAACACCATCACTGAAATCACCACTAGGACCATGTCTGTAGCACAGACTGAGCTGCTATAACAGCACTGACCAGTCTCTGAAGCCAGTGCGTCACACAATCTCAACAGGTCTCGTAAGACAGCAAATTAGTGCTTGATTATTACAATATCATATAAAAAATGACTGCTCATTGAAAACATTATTTTAGAACAAATTCCATTGTTTAGATGCCTTCCATGTTTAGACACCCAGGTCAACAATCATCTACTACATGGTATAATCTAAATTTCAAATCACTTTCTTCCCTCTTTTTGCATCCATGCCCATTCAAATAGCATTCCATATCATATGCCATGTCTTCCTGCATAAAACAGGTACTTAAACAGAAATGCTTTAACCAAAATCCTACTGATTGGTTCTATACTGTGTAAGTTTCTGCCATTTTCTTTTCATCTTTCTGCCACTATGTTTTAATGTGTTATCTCATTATAAAATCTACCACAGATTTATTGCCTTCCTTTGAAAACAGTAATTTTTTGGAGTGATTAAGATCTACCTCGTTCGTTCAAAAAAATTCTGTTAAAAAAGGAAATTCTGACCACTCAACCCCAAATTTAAAAATTCTTATAGAGAGAGCCTTAGAATTTGGACAAAATGTATAATAAGAAGCTTGTTTACTCCATGAGTATGGATGAAAAAGAACCATTTCTTACAGCATGGCTAATTCATATGAAGGGGGAGGAAAAAAGACAACTATGCATCAGAAAGCCTTGCTCTAACTTGTGATCTGATGAGGACATTCGAGAGTATTTAAAGTTCTTTTTTAATGAACAGTCTTATAAAAATCTAGGAATCAGCTGCATGTTAAAGAGAAATAACAATAAAACAAGGGACATCCGAGGTCAATGGCCTCCTCTCGACAACCAACCAACATTCCAAAAGCAAAAACCAAAATGCACTGATAATTCATACAGCGCATGAGTTCACCAACCTCCCTGGTCCCGCGCAATGAGCTCACAGAAGTCAGGATGTGCACAGGCTGGATCCTTCGCTGTTTCCATTCTTGGTTTAAGATTTCTGTTCTTTCCAAAATTTTCTGACGATTGGAACTAAACATACTCTTTAAAAAAATGAAGGAGAGGAGAAAAGAAATTGTTCATTGTTAGAAAATTTGTAACATCTCTAATGAAGGTTAAAATTGAGTGATTCCTCAAAAGTATCAGGGACATTCCTTCAAAAGCATATGGATTTTACACTAAACTGTGGTTTCTCACGTTCAAGTAATACAAAAACACCACACCTATTATTTTACTGAGAGTAGAAGGGGAAGAGGAAATTATTTCCATCCTTTCTTTGTTAACTCTGTATATATCTATATTTTTTTTAAATCACAATGACTTTAGGAACACAGTACCATGAAACACATTCCTTTATATTTGGGTCCTGGGTCTCCACATGCAGTACAAAGTTACACTGAAAAGATGGTGATTTCCAAGTAGACTGAATAACCATTAGATTAAAATCTTTCCACTTCACTAATGTGCATGGTACGATTTTTATGTTAAGACAGACCAAGGACCTTAACTTCCAAGTTTTTATTTATCTTACAGTAAATAAGACCATTTACCCTTTCAAATTAAAACTTATCTTTAGGGAGTAAACCATCCTTAACTGTACCCGCATTTTCACAGAAGACGGAGGATACCTTGACTTCGTCAGCTCGCCTGAACCTCTTGAGCTGCCGCAGGCGCATGTACTCTGACTTTACACGCTTCCGCCAACACACTGGTCCCTTCTCAGATTTCTTCCCAGTCTGGCCCATGATTATTCTAAAAGCAATGGTTTCATATTAAAATCACTAATCTAACCAGCCTGAATATGACCACTTGTGTTTTAATCCCCAGCAAACTAACAATCAACAAAAGAAATGACACATAATTACACTGTTGATATTTGCAAGAAGGGTTCTCATTTGTTCTGCATGGTGAAGTCCTTAAAAACATTTCATTCCAAGTATAAATTTTTATTTAATACAACTTTTAAAAGACATTTTTATTTACAAAGATACTCCACTTCTAAACTGCAGTCATCCTACAGAAACGTGACCCATTACAGGAGTTAAGTATATACAGTAACGAGCTGTGAGATCCACACTTGTGGAGTGAAAAAAAATGTAGACAGATATTCTAAGTTTTTCATCATTAAATTAGTTGCTACAGGCATAAATGAATGACTGAAAAAGATAAATCTGAAAAAGAAGTAAAATCTACATACAGCACCGAAGGTAGAAAATATACAGTACAACATGTGATAACTGTACAAATTAAAGTATTCCTCCTACACGCACTTTCAACCATGCTTCTCACCTTCAACACTGTGATGAAAGTCTGTGTCTCTGCCTCGGGCCACCTTTCCTCCCATGGGGGCTCCTCTGCTAGCCAGAGGAGAAGGAAGGCAGGGACCCCTTCCGCCCCATCTGTGGTTGCAGAGGCTCTGGAAGCCGGTTATGTGCAACGTGGGCTCAGCCTGCAGTCCACTGGATGTCCAGTTCACACCACAGAGTCTAAACGAGTGTCCTCTTCCAGAACATTTGTTCATCAAAGTGTTAAAACTGTACTTGTATCTTCAAAAGATTAGGACATTCCTCTATCGGATGGTGCAAAGGTGCCACATTAGGGATTTGTGCTTTAATTTATCTAAGTGCAATGGAAAGTCATAGAGTGTTTTAAGTAAAGGGGCAGGGGGAAGATTTACACTCTGGAAAGCCCAGCTGACTGCAGTGCAGCGGCAGGAGGGGCTGGAAGAGAGTAAAAGGCAAAGGTGAGGCCAGGTGAGACTGGAAGGCGAGACTGTCCCTAGACAAGAGACGACGCAGCTTCTTCAACGACACCAGTGATGAGAGAAAGGAAATGATTTCAAGAGTCACTTGAGAGCCAACATGGCAAGGATTTCAATATGGGGAAGATGGCTTTTCTGGCCTGAATAACTGAGTAGGGTTTCATGTGCCTGCTTACATAGAGCCCTCGGGCATAGAGAAAATTGCCTAAGGAGAGGAATTAGAGAAAGAAAAGGAAACCAGAGGTCAGTGGTAACTTTCTGTACGAATATTCCACCACCAAACCACGAAAGAGAACACAAATGGTGGATTATTCAAGCTGAGAGAGGGGCAAAGAAAGCACGTAATTAATGACTAGTAAGAATCAGGCAATGAATATACAAAGATGAATGAAACGCAGAACTTGCCCTTGCGACGCTTATAACTGACCTAAGAAGACCTAAAGGAACGGACTTTACAATATGAGATAAATATGCAAAAGTACTGCGGCTGAGGGTGGGGGACACAAGCAAGGAGCTGCAGAAGGATGGCAGCAAAGTGACCACTCAACCTTAAAAGTTGAGCCGGGTTTCAAAAGGCAAAGAGAGAACGGAAGGGGCTCAGGTAAGAGCAGGAGCCAGCTGGGTTCGGGGCTGTAAGGGCGGCGAGGGGCCGCCAGCCGACCCTGCAAACAAAGGTGGACCCCAAATTAGGTAAAGAGCCCAAATTACAAGAATCGAGGGAATGAGAAGAATGAAGAGATTTCAGAACTTAAGATAAAGACAGTTGAACTTAAGATAAAGACAGTTCAATGAGATCACAGAGATAGGACTGAGTCCCATAAAAGCTTCAAAGTGCGACCTTGCCTGGGGTGCTGAGTGGAACAAAGATGACAGTCCTCAGAGCTGAGAAGACTAAACCCCACAGCCCATCCCAACTTGGCGGAAACACAGAAAGCGGGGAAGAAGTTAGGAAGACGGTGAGGCCGGGCAAAAAGACGCCAAAGTTAGGGAGAGCCTGGAGCTTTATTCTAAAAACGATTATGTGGCAGTTTTTTGCTTTCACATCTGCTGGTTAGTTAACAGATGAGCTCAGGTAATTCTATGCAAATTATTTTCAGACACTTAGCACTTCAAAGGCCTAGCTAGAAAGGAGAGGAATCAGATAAAAAGGGATGATCTGTTGTTGCATTAGCTCAGAAACTCATCACAACTAGTCCCATCTGCTGCTTCCACAAATTCATGGTCCTGGGAGGCGGCACCACCATGCCTGATAAAAACCTGCACTGGGAACACGGCTTTCGGCTTTCGTTTTCATTGATATGCAACACGGGTATCACTACAATGCATTTTTTAAGGTGCATTTTTTATGTCGTGGTGAAGAGGTATCATTTCAATAGTTAGCACTTCATGTTTTCCACTGGAACCCTCCGTGTCTAACACGCTGTAATACCTTCTATGTGTTTCTACCATTAGTATCAACACCTCTGGAAAAGTATGTCAGGACAAAACCAAAGCTGTTACACTAAACTAACAAGTCGCTCCATCAATGACAAAACACTTCAAAGCTGATTTGGAACCAACCTCTCCGTAAGAGGGCATGAAAGGATACGTTTCCACGTTTATAAACGTCACAAAGTTCCTCCAAATAAAGAAGTAAGTAAGTGAAGGTTTTAAGCTACAGAACGATCTGGTAAATATACACAATAGAGAGGAAAAGAAAAAAGGACAGTGATTCATTTAGGGGAAATTATCAAAATATAAGAATCATGACCTCCGAATTAGGATAAGAAATGAAAGTGTACAGACTGTTGTTTAAAAGTATAGGGATAAACAGGCAGATCCATGGAAAAAAATAACAAAATTTAAGGCACCATCAGAAGGATGTTTTACATAAAACACACTGCCTCCGACTGTCATAGCATTTACAACGTATTAAAATCACATCTTCACCTTCTTCACCCCACTTCACCCCCACTGGAAGTTCCTCAGTCTCAAGAACAATTTTTCTCCATTTGTAAAATCGCAGGCTGTGTGCCTGGCAAACAGATTTAAAAACAAACAAAAGGCAGGTCTATTAACATGCGCTGATCATGAGCCGCTGTGCCACAAGGTATGAAAGGAAGGGTGGCTGCCATGCTGAGTGCGGGAAGGGAGGGGGAGTCACCCCACCCCACCACCGACAAACCCGGGAGATGAGTCTCAGGGGCTGTCAGGGCCCTATGGTCCCGCCGCCTTACAAAACCTGGAGCCTCTGGGTCTTCCTTAGGGAAGCTGATATTGCCTGAGAGACCTCATCCAAACAACTGGGGTAGCATCACCTACCCCACAGCTGGGTGCGAACAGCAGACACCGGCAGGCTCACCCACCTCTCAGGCCCTGCGTGCAGAGACTTCAGGCCTTCAAAGGTGAGCTCCCCCGCTCCTTCCCGCCCTGAAGGCAGACAAACCAGCTCTTCTGACTATTTCCCACTATCACAGCCCAGTAAGTATTATGATACAGCTTGGAATACTCGTACATTATTAGCAAAAAGAAACATTAGAATGACTTGCTACTAAATGCATGGGGATTTGTGAAAAATCCAATTTTTAAATTTCTCACTCAAAAGATTTGTTTAGTTTCATAGGTGAAATGGCACGAGTTTTATCCAGGAAAAAAACAGCTTCTCTTATTCAAAACAGGTTATAGCTCAAGTCTACCTGTATACAGTGAAACCAAAACAACAGTTATGCTTTAATTCAAAGACAAACCAGGTTATGGCAGGGAACCATCCAAACCTTAATACAATGTAAAGCTTTACAGGATCACAAACATGTAAATAAAATAAAGGAAAATTATACAGTCCAGAGTCTTATTTATGAATCAACCAAACTCAAATTGTTTTTGCCGCCCTGCATCAGTTCACCTTCTCTGGGAACTTTGCACCCACCCTTCTCTAAGGACTGTCACCTCCATGGGAGGCAGCCCGAGGCCCTGGCCCACAGCCCCTGTAGTGACCAGTGCTGGGATGAATACACGACCAGATGTGAAAGTCTCAGGAGGTTCCCTGCAAGGTCAAGAATGCTCACCCTTTCCACTTAGGTTTGAACCTGGAAACATGCTGCCTGAAGAATCGCTGGAAGCCAACTGCAACCACAAGAGGAGAGCCTGCAAAGAACAGTCAACAAGAGAAAAAGAAAAAACACCCAAAGCCAAGAAATGGACTCTAGTCCCATCACTGAGCCCTGACCAGGCGTGCTTTGCCAAACCAACTCCACAACTGTTCAGTTATGTGAGTCAAGGAATTCCCTCTCTTTTGCTTAAACCAGTTTAGATTAGATTTTCCGCCACATGAGACACAGAAGGGGTCTGAGGTATCGTTTTAATATTGAGCTTATATACACAACAACGCCTGAGTGAACAGAAGACAGGTTCTCGAGCCGTATTTCCTCATGGTCAACAGCATCGGCTCCACTCCCACGTGGTGAGGAGCTCCGCCCCTGCCCTGGGTTTGGACGGCCCTGGTGACCCCAAGACACACCTCTCTACCTCCAGTGACTGGGCCACACAGCACTGGAATCAGCATTCTTCTCCATCAAGTCCAACTCTAGTCTACTTGTAAGGGGTCTTTTCCGAAATAAGGTAACATTCCTGCCCCTCCTTACTCAGTTGCCAATGATTGAGGAATTAAAAAAAAAAAAAAGCCCTAGGCATTTTCAGTGCACTTTATGCCCTTCTTTAAAGGTTTTTCATTCCTAAAGGATTTGCCAAATCAAGGCACTCGCTATCTACTAGTCTTGCTGAGTTCTGCTTCTACTTGTCTGAAGAAAACTAAAAAATAAATTACATGTACTACTTATCCTTCTCAACTAAGTCAATAGCATCAACTTTGACTCTAAACTGAAGACCAGACTAAGGAAGGTAAAATCCAAATTTAACAACATTTAAGTAATAATGATTGCAATATTCTCGATGTCCTTCCCTAACTGAAATTGCCAATTTTGAAAAATCACCCATCTTCAATAGTGCTTTTATATTTAAAATGCTTTGAGGGCAGCTGTTAGTCACATTTACCAATTTCATTTACTTTTTTAAGTTAAGATCCACTGCTTTAATAAACTCAAAAGGAAATTAATGGTAAATAAGATTCTGCGGGTAAGGCTAAGGGTTAGGGTTAGGAAAACTTAGACCTGTAGATGTAACTCTTGGTAAGAGATAAAAATTAATAACCTAAGAGAAGTAGGTCTTACGCCTGAGGGGCTTTATGGAAAACACCCCCATGAGAAGGAGACTAGGAGTGAGGAGCCCAAGGAGGCAAGCGCACAGGGCTGCTGCCTGCGTCCTCCATTCAGGATTCGCGAGGACAAGCGGACTCCACTGCATGTCACCACCCTGAACCTTACAGCGACCCACTCCAGGCTGGCCATGCTCTGGCTCAGCAGGAAGGGCGCTCTGGCGATTAACAACACCTGTCATGGACACGGGGCAGAGAACGTGGGCAGCAGCGCTCTCCACTCCAAACTAAGTCCCAACAATAAACCAACAAGATGGCATCTGGTCCTATTAAATCCTAAGTCCTATCCACAACTTAAACAAAGGCAAGAGCACAGCCTGCAAAGCCAGCCTCCCTGGGTTGGACTCCAGTTCTCCCAGGACCAGCTGTGTGTGAACCTGGTCAAGTTCCCAAACCTTTTGGTTCCTCCCTCTCCGCATGCTGTGGGGAACGTCCTCGTCACAGAGTTGTCCTGAGAAGTCCACTCATGTAAGGATGTAAGGCCGCAGGACAGCACCTGTCAGAGCAGGCACTACACCATGTAAGTCCTGGCTACCATCACCCAACAGCAGGTGAGGGCGATCAGGATACGATTTGCATATAAAAAAGTTAAGTTAGACAACAAATCAATGTGAAAAGTCATTTTCTTAAATGACAGACTGTATGCAAGTAAATAAAACCAAAACAGGATGTCAGGGGACCTCAGGAAGGAATACAGACCACACAATGAGTTGAGGTATATTAAAACCACATGAGATAAGCCCATGGAAACGGGTGGGGAGAAAAGGAGCCAACCTAGGAAACTTTGGAAATCTGTGTTCTGACTGGACAGAGGAAGGCTAAAGACGAAAAGAACTGGACAGAAACACTGTCCTCTAGTTAAGCTTTCTCACGGGTACCAGGGCCAAATAAGCAAGAGGTGGTGATGGACTAGAGTCAGAGACAGCCGCGTGAACTCTTCTATTTTCATACACACGCAGAGAGGCGTAGAGAGACTCGCGTGCATCCCTGGGTGAGCAGACACGTGTGGGCTTCCAGGCACCGCCCACAGAGCCCAGGAGCAGGACCCCCAGCAGGACCCCCAGCGCCCACATCTTTCCCTCCTGAATCCCACTACCCGCACAAGGAAGCCGGGCTCTGGATTAACGGCCAGCTCATGGGCTGGGACGGGGAAAATAGGAGAAAAGCCTGTAGCAGGAAGGGAACGCCGAGAGGATGAAAGGACGGGAACCAAAGCGAAGGCACTCCCAGGGGCCAAAGCTGGAGCAATTTGAGCAGCAAACTAAATCACAACGGTATTATAACCGAACTAATGAAATAAGTATCCATGAGTCTATGAGAGAAAGAAGTGATTAAATAAACAAGTAAATGGGGGCGGAGGGGCAAGTCTTTCTTACAGGAATTCCAAAATCCATGTGCACACTTCCCGAGCCCACGCATGGAGCTCTAGTCCCTTCCCAGGTGAGTCGCTTTCAAAGCAGAATCCAGGGAGGGGAAGGGGACGTCCCAGCAGAGAAACCAGTGACACCCCTGCCACGGTTAGATCACCCGCCACCTGCACCCCGATGTGTGCTGAGACCAGCACCGCACCCCAGTCGTATTCTTTCCCCAAACCTCACAACCTCTCACTTCAGTCATCGCTAGAAAACATCACATCAACCCAAACTGAAGGACATTTCGACCAAACATCTGACCAATAAATAAGGTCATGAAAACAAGGAAAGACGGAGAAACTGTCACAGATTGGAAGAGACTAAGGAGACACCTAAATGCGACCTGCTGTCCTGGACTGGATCCTGGAGCAGAAAAAGGACTAAACAGAAAAACTGGTAAAATCCAAATAGTCTCCAGTTTAGTTATAACAGTAACATAATAATACTGGTTTCTTTACTCTGACAAATGTACCATGGTTACAGAAATCTAAAATTATTCCAAAATAAAGTTTCTTTTTTAAAGAAGAGAATTAAGTTATACAACAACCTAATGTAAAGACATTCATTTTTAAAATAGGCATCGACTTTTTAAAATGATAAACAGAACAGAAATATTGATATATTAAAAATTAAAATGCTATGTAAAATGTTAAATAGGAAAAACAAAAAATATACACAGACGGAATTTGAGGGGGAAATTCCCACATCTAATTCTACTATTTAAAAACTCAGACATGACTTGAACAATTTAAAAAGGGGGGAAAAGATCTCCATATGAACTTATAAGATGGTGTTCACTTAAAAAGATAATACACTTACAGGCTATATTAATAGAAATACAGACTCTGAACCAAGGAAAGTAATTGTGCCACTGATTATACATATACTGATCAAAGAAATCAAACAATTCTATACAATTCAAGTCCAGTTTAGTTGTGTTTAGGATGGACAGAGAAACATGTCTTTGCCCCAGCTGGAAGACAGCATTAAACACATAACACAAGAGAAGAGCATCTGAGTTTGGGGTTTTAAAAGAGAAGTGTTAATATGCATTCACTCATTCATTCAATATTCACTGAACATTTAACACATGGCTAGGTACTCTTACAGAAACGGAAGGCTCAGCAATAAATAAAACAGACAAAAATCTGTGACCTCATAGAACTTAAAGTCTACTTAGATGGAAACGATCAAAAACAAAGAAAAATGTTTAGTATGTAACGTGGCGTTGAGGGCTATGAAAAAAAAAAAAAAAACAGGAAAGTAAGGTGAGGCAGGTCTGGTAAGGCTGGCAAACAAAGGAACCGGTGCTGAAGCGCTCAGCACCCAGTGCGTGCTGCATAGCCAGTGGGATGCAGAGGTCACCAACTTGCATTTTGTTCCCACCAACCAGCAAACCCAGTAGTAAAATATGTAATGATATTTTCTAGTAAAGACTCCAAAAATAATTGATTCAATATCTATCCAATGCAGGCTTCAGTAACTCCACAGTGCTCCAAGGATCAACACAGCTTTACAGAATTTTCAACTGGCATTCAAGGATTGCTAGGTGTCACAGCGCAGGGTAACCACTAGGTCTAATTATCCTGAACAAATAAGGACTAAAAGTTAACAGCATTTTATAAAACACATATATGCAAACAGCCATTCTCTGTGTTAGCATTATTAAGCCAAATTAAAGGAATAGATTGGCTATTCATGTTAACAAAATAGCATCATTAAATACATGTTGCTGATTTGATTGTCCGTGTTTAATCTGTAACTTTGCTTTGGTTTTACCATAAGAAGTTTATATCTGTACATTTTTAGAAAGCATATAAAGTCAAGTCAACCCTGGGGTTGCATTCAACATACAAGTTTGAAAACTATATTAGAAACAACTGGAGTACTGAAGTAATTCAGGAATAAAGTGATAAGAGTTCTGACTGGGTTGACAGTAGTGTGAATGGAGAAAAAAGATGGCAAGAGACATTCTCAAATTTAAAAACCAGATGCACTCATGAGGAGAAAGAAGAACTGACCAAAAGAGGATAAGAAGCCCGAAGTGAGCCACTGCGACCACTAAGAATTTGAACTTAGATCCAGATTGAGACATTAACTACTCACATGGCAGTTACCAGCACAGACAAAGAGAGAGGGTAGAATGTTCAAAGAAAACACCAGACACCATTCTTAAGCATTTTGGTCTCAGGACCCCTGTAGTTTATATGCGGCGTATCTACTGAAATTTTGCATATTAGAAATTTTAAACTGAGAAAGTTTTAAAACATTAATTCATTTAAAAATAACAGCAAGCCTGTTACATGTTAATAACACATTTTATTTTTTAAAAACTATTTTTCTTTTAAAATAATCAGTGAGGGACACTGTTTTACATTTTTGCCAATTTCTTTAATATCTGTCTTAATAGAAGACAGCTGGATTCTCATATCTGCTTCTGCATTCAATCTGTTCCAACATGTTGTTCTGGTTGAAGAATATAAAGAAAATCCTTTCCCAAACAGATACTGAACTAGAAAAGGGAAGAGTATCTGGATAGCCTTCTGAGGTAATGGTGAATCTCATGCTCTGATATTACTCCAAAACTGTTTTAAGAAAAGAGTGGCGAGTGCAGCTTGTAATTCAACCTCATAGGTGCTTTTCCTCAAGACAACCACTACCCTTCAGTAAGCAGTGGCAGTTTCTTAAAAGATGAGTTGCAATGTGGAACCTGAAATTGTATCAATAAACTTTTCGTACTCTGCTACATTAAAATTCATTGGCCTGTCTCCTTTGAATGCATCTTTAACCCATGCGTGACTTTATAATATCATTTCCTCAGTATGAAAAACACTGACTGGTCCACTGAGTTGTGCAGATTTTCCATAAGTTCATATATTTCAAAAAATCATACTTGTTAAATCCACTGATGTCATCAAAGATGTCTTTAAGTATTTATTGGGAAAGTTGTCAACCTCACAGTGACAGATGCAAGTTTTCCAAAAATTCTAAATTTTGCTTGAAAACTCAAACATCATCACCAGCAACAAATAACGCTCAGTTGTTTTCCTTGAAGCGACAGGTTCACTTCGTTGAAAAATGGCTGCCAAATACCCAAGTCGGAATAATCACAGTTTGTCAGGCAACCCCTCTGTCACGTGAAAATGGTTCCCCATGAAAAAAGCAGCTGGTGCGGCCTGGAACTCCATCCATAAGTGCAGCTCCCAAAGAAGGTCACACTCGGGCAGCAATCGAAGCCCTTTAGGCACATTCCCATCCTGTGGCACAGAACATTAAGATGTGTGCACAGGATCAAGAGTACATAAAATTAACAACCTTTTTCACTTCATCGAGGACATTCTCAAAACTGGCTTTTTTTTTTTTTTACTCTCAGTGCTAAGGTGCCAACAGTCCTTACCTACCACTGCTTTTCCACCACTGGTACAGATGTCAACACGGTAAAAAAAAGGCAAATAACATCGTAAAATTATTACAAAAATAATTTTTACCTCACGGACCCCCTGAGGCCCACAGAGCTCGCTTGGAGAACAACTGCCATCAGTATATCCAGACGCCGTATGAATCAGAAATCCCAATACCCCGCCTCTTCATTTGCCTAGCAGAGAGCCTGAACTGGCATATATTCAACTTATATTTTCTAAAAGACAAGTCTGTAAGAATGAAAGCCTAGAAATCACCATTCTTGCAACTAAAAAAACAAAGCAAACAAAAATCTATGTGAAGAATATTTAATGAGGGATACTTTGCTATAACTGTCAACTATAGAATCCAAAAGAAAGTCTGCCATACATGTGTGCCAAATTAAGGGACTAACATTAACAAAATTTCTTTTAAACAAATTGCTTGTTTTCATCCATCTGTCCTACCCTTCATGCTCATAAGAAGATAATCACCCCCAATCATGGTCACTCTTCTGACCCCCTTGCTTACCTAAAACAACCCCATCCTCCCAACCAACTCCCCATATATTCAAACTTCACCCTACACACATAAAAGAAACATAAATAACTTGTTCCTTTTCACTTCCTAGCATGCCTCTATTTTTATTCAAAAAGGAGAAAAAAGTGACAAAAATACACAAGCTCACTACTGTTGGACCCAAACAGTCCACCCAAATGACCTGCAAAAATTTAAGGAAAAGGAACTTCTGAAACTTCATTTTGAAGGATTTGGGAAAGCCAGGAATAGAGGTATTATCAACCAGTCAATATGAATCTATGAAACATTCTGAAAGTGCTAAATCCTGTGACAGACACAAGTTTGCAAGATACAACAGGCACCTTAGCGCCTAAACTTCAGTGGACACGACTACAGGTGAGAAAGCATTATAAACAGCAATTGTATTCAAGAAGTTTTTAGGAAACACATGTGCCCCTGACTAGTGATAAGGGAAAATAAGGGAGAAAAAAATCCATATCACATTTGTAGCCCTGGTTTAAGTAGTGCTAAAAAGGCACAGTCGTGTTAAAAGGCACAGGAAAATTACAGTAATGTGGCAATCTTAGGTGAATGATAGAAAACATTCACTGGATTGTTTCAGCAAAAATGAGTAGACTCTGCAGTAATGTATTTTCTACAAAAATAAGATCATTTTCCTTCCAGCAGAAGAGTAAACTAAACTCCTAAGTTCAATAGTTCAATACGGAGTCTACAGACCAGCATTCCTGTGTTTATTCGTAAGTTCTATCCATTCACAGACCCGTCCTAGAAAAGAAATGGCATATAAATTTACACCAAGTGGAAAACTGAACTATCATAAAGGTTATAAATAGTTTGCTTGGACAACAGATAAAACAGATTAACTAAATTGGCATCTAGAGGGTAAAGTTTTCTTTCAAAACTGTATGAAACCTATTTTATAAGCTAAATCCTCTCATTTTGTTGGGTATATACTCAGTTTACTGAGACACTGTCGGAGGGGAAATAGAACAAAGACTGATGTACCTGAAACTAAAACTATGATACACAACTCATTGTAATTCAAGGATGGGACATGGGATACATATTATTTCTTCAACACTCCTTTTGATATAGGCAAAAGAATGAAAAGGTAGGTTAAGTCTGATGACAGCCTTTCTTCCTTATAGGAAGTCTATTTTAAATCTTATATCTCAAATAAGCCAACCTAGTACAAATTTAACAACATATTGATATACTGGCAAAATTTTAAGAGAAACTCACTTTAGGTAAATACAAGGGATCTACCCATCATTCCAAACAACAAGTTACCTAAGTGAGCATAAATAGGTGACAGGAATCTGCTGTCCCCACAGCCTGCTCTGCACATCCTTGACACTATTTCGCCACGCAGAGTGATTCCAGAGCTCAGCGTTTTCCATATAGCATTGGCCCCTAAGTGCAAACAAACAACTCTGTGCTCAACAGAAGAACAGTGATCTGTTCGCATACTAGAGGAAAGATGGGCTGCTTTTGGACCTAAAGAGAAGGTATTTATGATATGGAATCTTCCTAGAAACTCTCCATGGGCAATTCTGCCAACATACTATTGTTGCCTGAGACACTGACCTTGTATCTTAACCCCCAAACAAAACACAATTCCCTCTATATTCTGAAGACAGAATCATAAAAAGGACTTGGTAGTTCAAACTACTAATCCCAAAGTACTTACAGAACCTCTCAGAATTTCCAGGCATCCTACAACCAAGTAACCCTTACCTGGTAGTTTCAGCACTGGAGTTTGGTGAGTTTGGTGTACACCACAAGGGGGTAAAAATGTTTGCAAGTGCCATTTATTTAGCCCATGGACGACAGAACTCCTCAGAAACCCTTCAGAAACTCCTTAGGCTCATCTCCACTCTGAAAGTCATTCTCTTGCTAAAAACAGTAGTAGTTTTGGGCCAACATGGAAGTATAGGAGGTAGGGGCAGTGATGAGCTATAAGTCTTTTCATGATTTTCCTATACTTAAGGTTCATGACAAATATCCATATAAATACATTGCTGAGGTACTAGAAAATGTCCAACTCTTCAAGTACTATTTACAATCAATGATATTTTCAGTATTTGTTACCAAAGTATATTGTCTCTTTTATTACTATAACATCACTTACCACAAATACTTAAGCCCTGAGAAAAAATATTTTGAGTCTCCAAATAACTATGGAAATGCTATAAAGAATCCACCAACTACAGGGAAACCAGTTGTACAATCCCTGCAGTCACCTCTCTGCAATTACCACACTAACACTAAGGTTTTTAGGCAGGAAAAAAATACTTCAATCCCAGCACTTCCTATGGTAAAAGAAAAGGAGGGGGCTAAAATGAGTGCCTTAACATTTAGGAATTTTAGACTCTGGGCACAGAAAAGACATGACTTTTTGTTTGGTAATCTAGATTTAAAAGTTGTAATAGAATGTCTCTTTCTCAAGGGTAAGGAAGAGAGTATCTCACCCTTTATTTGAACAGCCGTAATGGGTGAAGACTGAGGCACCCAATAAATAGTTTGGGGAAATTTCTATTCTAGGAAACTCTATGGTACAGCGAGCCATTTAGTTATATGCTGTTAGGGGATAACAAGTGACACCAGACTAATAGTAAAGAAAAACTATTTTATTTCTTTAACTACAAGAGTAAATTCTATAGGAAAAAGTGGGAAATAGTGAGTATGAACTTGCCAGTGCAGATCTGTGCAAAGTGTAATGTTATGATAGTTTTCATTTACAGTACACACAATATTCTCTGAATAGTGCATTTCTGACACTTCCCGGCCACCAAGCGTGGAGTTTTTCCCCTCACCAAGCAGTTCTCTGCGACACTAGCTGGGTATCCTACACTTCAACTCAAATCTGACACTATCTACCTGGAGATAGGTTTTCATTAATTAATTTGCTAGAGCTGCTCACGGAACTCAGGAAAACAGATTACCAGCTTATTAGAAAAGAATATAACTTAGGAAGAGCCAAACCGACGAGGTGCACAGGGCCAGGCACGTGGGAAGGGGCACGGGGCTTCCACGCTCTCTGGGCCTACCACTCTTCCTGAATCTCCATGTGTCCACCAACCCAGAAGCTACCCGAACTCTGTCCCTTTGAGTTTTTATGGAGGCTTCATTAAACAGGCAAGGTTGGTTGATTAGATAATTGGCCACCGGTGACTGAACTCCATTTCTAGCCCCTCTCCCCTCCCCAGAGGTTGGAGGGAGGTGGTGGTGTCTGAAAGTTCCAACCCTGTAATCTCAAGGTTGGTTTCCTAGCAAACTAGCCCCCATCCTTAGGTGTTTTCCAGAAGTCACCTCTTAGCATAAACTCAGGTGTGGCTGAAAGGGGTTGGTTACAAATAGCAAAAAACACCCTTATCACTCTTAACCCTTAGAAAATTCCAAGGGTTTTACTTAGGAGCTCCGTGCCAGAAACAGGACAAAGAGCAAATATATATAAACTTATTATAAATCACAATATCCCAATCTGATTGTTTAGAAAGCGAGTTTAGTCAGATATATCATAGTCCTAAAAGACTTTTAGGTGCTATTATGCCTATCATGCAGAGGCAAAAAAGAGGAAAGAAGAGGCTTATAATCAGCATTAGATGTTTTATGAATTGATGAACTGGTAAAGGAATTTGGGAGAAATGCATAGAACGCAATTAAATGCCAGCCAGGGAGCACGGCAATTACCTGCGATAGTAATGTGAACTCAAGTCCACTATTTCTCAAACTCTCCAGAGAAACAGATCTAAGTGGCTAACAGAAGCCAAGCACCTAGCAAGCATCTCAGTATTCGAGCTAAGCAGGACCCTAGAAGCAGCAAAAGCCTATTCTCAAAGGGATCTTGGTCCTCCTGGTTGCATGAATTTAAGCAAGTTACTTACCTTCACCAAGTCCCTATTTCTTTATCTGTGAAACAGAGACACAGATATCCTCTTTGAAGGCACAAGGTAGATCCTCAATAACCACAAGTTGCTCAGTTTGCTCACCTCGGTCATTTAGCAGTGGAGATCCACGAAAGCTACTTGCCAAGGAAACACAACTAGTTTAACGGCAGAGCCTAGCCTAGAGTCTGTGTTCTTTGCACAATATCCAGCTGCCTCTAAAATATCTTCTCCATAGCTAACTTGAGCTCTGTATTTCAGGCAGACAAATATTCTCTGAAGAGGCAAAATTACTTACGGGGCACGGAGAACAATTCATCCTCTCCTTCCTTTAAGCCTGTTCAAGCAACATTTCTGCCATTTAAAAGTCCTTACTGATTACCCTAGAAGGGCATTTCCCAACCTTTTCTGACCAATAAATCCTCTGCATGGTAATTTATCTCATGGTACCCATTAGAGATTTAAAAAATAATTTTGCAAATTTTGCTTACACTATTAAATAATCTGAATACAGAAACATTTTAGATCAGAATTTTATGAATAAGGATACTCACACCGTAGCTTTTGTCTACCTAATAATATTATACTGTCTACCTATAACATCATACTGTTAAAAGATTATGAAGTTCAAAAAATAAAAGGATTGTGAAGTTCATCTTATAGAATCTTTTATAATATTCAAAGAACAGATAATTATTTTCTCATTTAGCAAATACTATACGGTTTTTTAAAGTAATTAAAATGCACGACTTCAACAAATTTCAAAAGTAAAATGTTTGGTTTACAGGCTGCATGTATATTAGGCAAAGGGCAAGTTCACAATAAATAGTAGTTAGTTCCATTATTTGTAAGCACACAGTAGGTATTCATGTACCTATCAATAGCATACAGTGAAATTTCACTATAGGCAATGGCATCAAAGACAAATAAAAGTTGCTTTAATAATGATTGGAATTTTCCCTGTTTAAAGAAAATCAACTAGCTTTCTTAAATTTTTGTGTTTTGCTTATAAAGCACTTCTCAGATGGTCTTCAGTAACAAAAACCAAAGCACTAAAACGGATAAAACAGTCATGACGTTTTGTCTTTTTGACACTTTTTAAACCTACTAGAAACATCTTGACATGCTATGTACGACAGCATGCATTTAGCTCGCATAAACGCAACAGAGGGATAGAGATCATCCTGAGATAAATTTGCAGAATCATTATTTTATGTTCTCACTTTTTTCCATGATCAGAGTTTCTCAAGCTTTCTAACTTTAGTCAAGAGTATACTAGGGATATAGGGCCTCCCTGGTGGCGCAGTGGTTGGGAGTCTGCCTGCCAATGCAGGGGACGCGGGTTCGTGCCCCGGTCCGGGGGGATCCCACATGCCGCGGAGCGGCTGGGCCCGTGAGCCATGGCCGCTGAGCCTGCGCGTTTGGAGCCTGTGCTCCGCAACGGGAGAGGCCACAACGGTGAGAGGCCCGCATACCGCAAAAAAAAAAAAAAAAAAAAGAGTATACTAGGGATATAAATTAAAATTGTATAATAGTACCTGACAGCAGGTAGCAAAGCTCACTGGGTGATACACAGAACAGCCGAAAAACTCACCTGAGACAGACTCTTGAAGGCTCTGCTTTAAAGGGTCGGGGTGCTATTTAAATCACTATTTACTGAGTTGCTGCTGAAGAAGAGAGCCTCAAGTTTTCAGGACTCTGGCCCTAAATCAATTTCACAAAATTTTATTTCTATCTACTATGTACAGAACCCTTTTTTTTTAAGGAAGGTACTTTTTCTTTTTAAAAAATTTATTTATTTATTTATATTTATTTATTTTTGCTGCGTCGGGTGTATGTTGCTGCACACGGGCTTTCTCTAGTCGCGCTGAGCAAGAGCTACTCTTCGTTGCAGTGCGCGGGCTTCTCATGCGGTGGCTTCTCTTGTTGCGGAGCACGGGTTCTAGGTGCGCAGGCTTCAGTAGTTGTGGAACGCAGGCTCAGTAGTTGTGGCTCACGGACTTAGTTACTCCGCGGCATGTGGGATCTTCCCAGACCACGGATCGAACCTGTGTCCCCTGCGTTGGCAGGCAGACTCTTAACCACTGGGCCACCAGGGAAGTCCCAGAACCCTTTTCTAACCTCTACCATGCAGACGTGTAAATTAGAGCTTAAAGTCAAGGGGAGAGGGAAAGAGAAAAACACAAGAGAACTGCTGTGCATTTCCCTCGAAGCAGGAGAGAAGCTGTCTAGTTTGGTTGGGAGAGGGGGATGGGGCATTCTGAGCCAAACAGGCTAAACAGCATCTTCAGATGCTAAAATGGTATGGAAGACACTGCGCAAAGAGGACAGAGCACAGACTCTCCATGTGAGGCTTCCTGGAGACAAGTAAGAAGACCAGTTGAGCTCAACAGAGGAAAAGTAGAAGAAAACTATCAGAGGTGAGACTAGTTGAAAGAGGTACGGCTGTTCCGTAGCCAGCCTGCAACACTAGCTTCAGGAGTTTTGCGTGGAATTGATGACAGCCATGGAAGACTTGAGCTGGGCAAGGACGGGACCACCTGCAGAGGCATACGACACCCAGCAGAAACCCAAATGCTTGCTTTTTTTTTTCTCCTTTATTTAACAGGGAAAAGGAGGTATCGTGTATTACTTGAATAATGAAGAAAAACTAAAAATTATTATGGGAGTAAATTAGCTGTTGAGCAAAAGAACTGATACTCTTCAGAAATAAAACAGTCCACAAATCAAGTATATACTCTGAAAAGCCATCTGATCATATAGGAAAAAATTTACTTAACTATCAAAATAGGTAAACGAAGCCTGGCAATCTTATCAACACTTCTACATTACCAGAGTCTAAGATCAAAGTCACTTTTACTATCCCCATTTATCCTCTGAAGAAAAAAAATGTAAGAAAAATGTTAACTCACTAATAAATGAAAAGGTCCAAATTACCCAAAATGATAATTTAAAGAATTACTAAATATTATCACTTTCAAAACTAGTTAGCTTAATTTTAAAATTCCTCATGCCACACACCTAATACCATCATTATAAATAATATCCTTTAAATGTCCATGTTTCTGCAAACACAAGACATTTTGTTATACCAAGAACTAAATGATTTGTGGATTAAGAATGAATTTGTTTTCACACAATTTAACTGAATTTAAACAATTACGCTTCTAGTACTATTACCTAACTTGATCTATATATTGTCAAAAACACAAAATCAAAGTAGAAAATTAAGGAGAAAACATTTGCAACACATACATCTGACAGAGAATGTGCACCCAGAATACACAGAGACCTCTTACAACTCAATGAGGCAAACACCCCAATTTTTTAAATGGACAAAAGGCTTGACCGAAAAATGCATACAAATGGCCAATAAGCACGTGAAAAGATGTCCAACATCACTGATCACTTGGGAAATGCAAATTAAAACCACGATAAGATACTCAGCACTCAGAGGCCAGCGACTTAAATGACAGCAACACGGGACATGGGTGAAGACTCAGCAAAAATGTGGAGAAACCACAGCTCCCACATGGAAACAACTCAACCCTAACTCCACGCAAAACGGGACAATCGCTTGGTGAAATGGTCTGGCAGTTTCTCATAAAATTAAATCAATATTTACCACATGACCCCACAGTCCAACTACAAGGTATTTACCCAAGAGAAAGTAGAAGATATGTCCACAAAAGGCTTGCCCAAATGGTCACAGAGGCTTTACTAATAAGAGCCAAAACGGGACACAGACCCATCAACAGGTAAATGAAGAAAACATAGGATAGTCACACAATGGAATATTACTGAGAAATAAAGAGAAACTACTGAAACAAGCAACAACATACATAAATCCCAAAAACACGCTGGATCAAAGAAGCCAGTCACAAAAATGTATATTCTGCGTAATTCCATTCATGTGAAATTCTTAAACAGGAGAAATCTGACTGGCAGTTGGGAGCATAAAAGAACTCTGAAATGATAGCAAGGTTATATCGTGATTGAGGTGACAGTTACACAGATGGTTACATTTGTCAAAACTCTTCAAACTGTACCCTTCAAATACGTGCATTTTCATGTATATAAACTACACTTCAATAAAGTTGATTTTGCACACTAAAAAATGGATACCTCTCTAGAAAGTGATTTGGCAACATCTATTAAAACTTGAAATGTGCATAATCTTGAACCAGCAATTCTCCCTATAGAAAGCCATCACACAAATGTTCAAAGCTACATAAGGATGTTCCCTCCTTGCGGGGAGAGCACAACGTCCACACAGACGGCTGGTTCACTGCACGACGGCACAGAAGCCGGCATACTGCGTATCCCATATAACAAAACAGCCTGAGAGCTTAGAGCAGAGGGCAGAAAACTTCTGCAAACAGCCGCATGGTTAAGTGCTTTGAGGCTTGGCAGGCCACACCCAGTTGCCTTGCATATTCTTTTGGGGTATGTGTTGTTGTTTTACAACTCTTTTAAGAAATGCTAAAATCATGGGTACCTCGAGGGCCTTACGAAAACAAAGAACAAACACACACACACACACCCCAGGCTGAGAAATCAGGGCTTTGAAGCCCAAATTCAAATCCGTACTCTACCACTAACTAGTTACCTAAGCTCTCCATCTCTTGTTATTAGTGTCTGTGTAAAATAAATGAAAGCACTTAAAACAGTGTTGACCACATAGCAAGCTTTAAAGAAATAGCAAGCTTTTAAAAATGAAACAGATCTCTGCATTGACCTAAAAAAATGTTTCATAACAAAATAACTTGATACTGTTTTTGTAAAATACATGTATTAATATATATTCATACGGATACATTGGAAAGTTTGGGAAGAATATACAGCAAACTGTTAAGGGTAGGGAATGGGGTTACAGGGATCAAGAAAGTTTTCACTATATAAACGTCTACGTTGTTTTCAGTATTTTAAATTGAACACATATAACCTGTTTTTAATCAATACATAATTCAAAGTAAACAGAAATGAAAAGCGTACATGGCGCCGTTTTCTTCACATACAGGTTCTAAGCACGTACTTAAGCTTGGGAAGTGTTTAGTTCCATGAATGAGAAAGTACATCAACTCTTATAAACAATATTAGTGCAATAACTAAGAATCACTTATCAAACAATTTGTGCCAGCTGTAGTTCTAAGGGCTTCACATGTATTAACTAATTTAATCCTCTCAACAACCTTATGGAATGAGTAGTTATCATTAGGACCACCAATTTACAGATAGGGAACTTAGACATCAAGGGCAACGTGACGTGACACAAACTGGCAGTTCGGGAACTGGAACCCAAGCAACGTGACTCCAAAGACCACACTCTCAAAATCTGTACTGCCCCCAGAGCGCACACTAGTACAACTCCGGCTGAAAAGAAATCCACAAAGACATCTTTTAGTTTGTCTAGGGCATCAGATCCCATAAACCTACAATTATCTACTTCTAAATATAACTCTCTGATTGATTCAAATAAACTCACTCTTCTTGGAACCAATCTGTCTTCAATCATCCAGGAGACCAGCAGATAACATGAAGTAGATAAAATGGAGCCAAACAGAATCTAAGTTTGGATCCTGACTGCAAATTCCTAGTTGGATAATCCTGGGCAAATTCTTAACCCTCTACATCAAAGTTTCCTTATCTGTAAAGGTCTGCAGAGTGTGTTGTTGTCATTGTTAAAGTTTTTTATGGTAAAACATACATAAAATTTACCATTTTAACTATTTTTAAGCACACAATTCAGTGGCATTAGACATGCAAAACGTTGTGCAGCCATTACCACCTTCCACGTCCAGAACTTTTTCACCTTCCAAACAGCAACTCTGTCCCAATTAAACACTAACTTCCCATTCCCCTCTCCCCTCTGCCCCTGGTAACCTCTTATTCTACCTTCTGTCTCTGAATTTGCCTGTTCTAGGTACCTCCTGTAAATGGAATCATACAATTGTTTCCTTCTGTGTCTGGCTTATTTTCCTTAGCGTAACATTGTCAAGTTTCACCCATGTTATAATATGTGTCAGTACATCATTCCTTCAATAGCTGAACATTCCATTGTATGTATACACCATATTTTGTTTATCCAAACATCTGTTGATGAATGCAAGGTGGTTTTTACAAGAATTAAAAACAAAGCCTCTGATGTGAATGTTACCACAATAAAAACAAACAAACCAAACAAACGAATGAATGAATAAAGAATCTGGCAAATAGTAGGCTCTTTAGTATTAATGTCTTTTTTTTCACTTCATTTTTGTCATATTTTTGCACCACGTAGTGGTGCAGTGGCAAGATATAAAACAGTGCAACCATCTTAAAAATTTATCAGCTATGCCTTTTGAGATATTATTGGATTTACAAATCTACATTTATCATATGATTTTAAAAGAATGATGAAGAACATCCCAATAAATAATCTGTAATTACACTGGCACTACTTCCTTCAGTTTTAGCTTCAAAACCTACCTCAAATTATTCCAATAAAGAACTCATTAATGGTAACTAGACACCTTTCGATTAAAAGATGTACTCGCCCCTTATATTTTTGTACAATTATCAATTTCAACACAAATTAAGCAGATACTATATGCTACGTAGCCAGATGACCCATCAAGCTTCTCTCTAGCTGCCTGAAATACCAAATATGAAAACCAATAGTTGCACCTAAAGGATATCCAATTTTCAATACCTCAGGGTGTTAATAACTAGGAGAGACCTTGGAACTTGTACATCTTGACAATTATTTTTCTTTATAACCACTGCCTCTCAAAGAGGGAGAAAAACACCTTCCAAAGTTCCTCACAACATAAATATGAATATATCCTGTTTCCTTTGCAAGTTCCTTTGTCAAATTATTTCCCTACATTTGTTGGATTTCCTTCATTCGTTCAACTATTAACACCTACTCTCTAGCAACCACCAGGTATACAAAGAAAAGTAAGACAGAGCTTCTGACTCAAGGCACTTAAGAGTGTAGTGAAGGAGTCGGAGGCACCAGCAAGTGATTACAATACAATTGGATACATGCTACAATAAAGGTGTGAACAAAGCCTTTGCAGACACAGGGAAGGCCTCTAGCAAGTGAAGCTTTCTCTGAACTTAATGAGCTGTTCCTCTCCTGCTCTTCCTCCAAACTGAAGATTTCACCTGCCCATCTAGAATTCTTCATCATTCACAGAAAATGTTTTCTTCATTTGTACGGACATAAAGACTTCAAGGCAAATCCATAAATCATTTCTAATTGACCCCAAAAGACATTAGATCCGCTGAGAAGCAGATTTTTCCTTGCTGTTAGTCCTTTAAAAGCAGATCAACTTTCTTAATCACTTTTTAAGGCCAAGACAGAACCTAATTCACACTCTTTGAGCATGCCAGCTCAAAGGATGGAGGATATCCTGGAAAACCTCAGGGTGAGCTGGGGAAATGTGCCTAAAAATTTAAGCAGCCAACACAAAGATAATCACATACGTATGCATGCAAGGCAAAGCTGGTATAAAAGTATTAGAGCTTTTTTTTTTTTTACCTAATTACACTAAATCAACAAGTGTGTTTTTTTAATCACTGCTACTTAAACTAAACATTCTCAATTCAAATAGAAAAAATTTAAAACCAATTCCCCAAAAAAACTTTAAAAAAAATCTTGTGGCAAGTACAAAGATAGTAATTATCAAATACAGTGTACACAAGAAGGGAAAAACTGTAATTTTATATCCTAAAAGATCCAAATTTCTGCCAAAATCTGCGTAACTAGTTCATCTCATAACAATGGGCAAGACTTTTTAATATATAATTACCAGCAACTAATATAAATGTAAACAATACTTAGGAACAGCACCTGGAATGTCTGTTCAGTGGTGTCCAACACTGCAAAATATGTAATAAAGACTTTTACAATGCAGTTCTTTGTCTCCATTTTTATGAAACCATAAGATAGTAGGTTGTACATTAGATCATCAGATAGAATAATGCAAATCAGAAGAGTGTCTATGTGTTTCTAAATTCCTTTTCTTTGAATATGTTCACTTTCCACAAAAATCAGAATTTAAGATGCCATTTTCCTATGTGCTTCCAGGACTTTAAACACTACATTCTCTAACACACCTCCAAAAAGAGAGAATGGGATTCTTTATATCTAGGACTAGTATCCTATCTATTCCTATCTTTAGGGAATATGAAAAGGAAATTAAAATATATCTTAAATACTTTCATTTTCTTGCAAATAAAATGATCAATAAACTAGTTAGGATTACACACTTGTTCTACATTTTATTCCCAAACATAAAATAATTGCTAATGGTCATGAATGAAGAGTAATGGAAAACAAACTCCAAGACCCCCCCTGGCTCCCTGGTGGTCTAACGGTTAGGATCCCACCCAATCTCAAAACCCCCTAGAAGTATAGATTACAGTCAACTGTGTCAGCATTAGTGTTTTTTTGTTTTTTTTTTTTAGCATTAGTGTTTTTTAAAGATTTTTTAAAATATTGTTTTAAATGTTGTTTTATGTGACACTGAAACGCCATAAAACTAAGCTGATAATGATCTTTCAAACCCAGCAAGTAAACCCTGTAGTAAAATATTTTTAAATACCAAAGACACATCTTTATTTCCAAATGAATTTAAATTTTACAGATCCTGTGTGACAAACAAAGGAAGTTTAACTTAACTGTGGACAGCACACATTCGATTTCTTAGGCAACAAACATTTCTGCAGCCAGCCTTTTCTGACTCAACAAAGCTATTGTTCACGGAAAACAAGACCAATTAATGAGAAATTGCTAACCATACCACCTAAACACACGTTTGTCATAAACATTTTCTTGTGATCAACTCTTTCTACCATCTCATCCTCATTCATCCCCTAGGGATTTGGGGAATAATCGCTTACTAAATGACAGCTGATTTCGTTAGCACCTGTCGCCAGTCTCAGCTGTATCACACAAGTTGGCCGAAACAGCCTGTAATTTTTTTTTTTAAAGATTATGATTCTTTAGAAAGTGGGGACTCACCAGGCGTGAGTTCACCAAGTTTTCCAAAATATCGTGCTTCTCATTCTTCCCATTTTTCAAAAAGTGACCCTGTGGCACCGACTTTTGGGTGGGCGGGGGGGAGGGGTGCCACAATGACGCGGGAACTCGACGGAAAGCCCTCCGAAACGAACAAAACCGGGAAGGGGGAGAACAGCGAGACCCTTCCCTCAAACTTAACAGAAAGCCCGCCGAGAAGGCGAAGGCTGCCGCGACCGCCTGGTCCGAGCGGGTGGAGACGAGGAGCTCCGGGGCTGCTTTCCGGGGAAATGTCAGACGCGCGGCCGCTCGGAGTCCGGTCTCCGCGCGCCGTCCCGGCCCCCACGGCCCCGGCCGAGCCTGCGCCCTCACGGGGAGGGGGCGTGGAGCCGAGCCCGCCCGCTGCACCGCGGCCGCCGCTCCCCACGCCACTCTCCCGCCCGCTGTCAGGCCCCGGTGTCACTGCCCCTTCCTCGCGCCGAGCTCCCTCGAGACACAGTCCGTCCTTTGTCTGAGTGCGCACTCGGCGCCGAGGTCCCACCAACTTGTGTGCGTCCCGTCCCACCCGGGCGCTCCCGCCGCGGCGCTCCACACAAAGGAGACCGGGGCTCGGGCGGCCGGCCCGCCCCGGGCACCGGAGCGCCCCCAGCCCAGCCCCGGCGCCTCCGGAGGGGCGGGCACGCGAGAGAACCCCTTCGCTTGCCCCCCGCGGCGCCCGCCCGGGCTCCCGCCTCGGGTCGCCGGGTCCGGCACTGCCCGCCCGTGGCGGTCCCACAGGCCGGCCCGGACCCACGGCCCCTTCAGAAGGTTCTCCTCTCACCCCGCCAGCCAAAGCGGCACCCCGAGAGAGCCCGCTCGGGGCGATACCCGGACAGGCAGAGCGGCGGCGGGGATGTCCCACCACCGCCGCCGCCGCCCCTCGCCGGGCTCCAGAGCCCCGCCAGCCGGCCGGCCCGACAGCGGCGCGTTACCTGCGCCCCGCGCCCCAGCCCGCGCCGCTCCCGCGCGCCGCTCCCGCGCGCCGCCGCCGCCGCCGCTGCCGCCGCCGCCGCCGCCGCCGCCGGGGCTCCACCGCCTTCTGCGTCCCAGTGGGTGTCGGACGCTCCCGGACCGAGCGCCAAACCCGGCAGCCCAATCGCCATCGCTTTTATTTGGCCCCCCCTGTCCAACCAAGCGCCGCCCCGATTGGCGGGACGCGAGGCGGGCTCCCATCCAATCACAGGGCCCGCCGGGCTCTGAGGCGCAGAGCCAGCCCCACGCCGAGGCACCCGCGGGACTCGGCCGGGCCGGGCTGGCGGCGCGTGCGCGCGGGCGGGCGGGCGCCGAGGGACGCCGCCGCCGGTGGAAGCGCTGCGCCGGCTCTTTGTTCTTTCGCGGAACGCACGGCGCCTTTCAGGAAGGCGGTGGGCCGACGCGCGGGGACGAAGGGCCTCTGGAGCCCGAATCCCGGGCCGCGGGCGGGAGGCGGACAGGGCGGGGTGGCGGGAACCGGCCGGAGGGCGGGACGGCGCGCTCGCGGCTCTTGGCGGGAACCGCCGCCTCAGAGTTCCCGGGCCGGAGGGGCGGGGCGGGGCCGAAAGCCAAGTTTGAACCAGTTCAAAACTCGGGGGTGGTAACGGTTTCAACCGCTGCACTCTTTTCCCCGCGCGCGGAGCCGAGGCCCGGGCCGGCCGGCGAGCGCGCGGGAGGCGCCTGGACAGGAGGGCCCGCGGTGCCCCGTTTGCCGGCCAGATGCGCTCTGGGGCCCCGGCTCCAGCCCGGCTGGTCTCGGGCGAGGAGCCGCGAGCCTCCCGCGCTCCAGTGTGGCCAGCGTGCCGCCCCCGAGCCGAGCGGAGCGCCCTGCCCGCTACTTTTGTCTGCTGCCGCCCCTCGGCCGCTTGGCCCGCCTCGGATTCCCGGCCCGCTGGACTTCGGTTGGTCGAGCCCGCAGTGCCCTTGCCTTAGAAACCTGGCACAGAGCAGCGTCACAATTATTTCAAATTCCTCATTTAGAGCGCCTTGTTCAGACCCTTCCAGTGCTTGTAGTGCCAAGCACGTGTCAACGTTAAAAATCATTTATCAAGGATGAGTGCCGTTCACTTGCCTCGTGCTAACGCCTCTGGAAAGTATTAGGATGATTGCAACATTTTTCAAGTATTAAAAAAAAATGATCTTGGGGTAAGCCTGTTTCAACCCAAAGGAATTAGGAATATTCTACTTCAGATACAGTCTCCACTTTTGATTTTTCTGGCAATGAAGTTAAGGTTATTACGAATTTTTTTTTTAATAGGATGCAGCTATAGGGCAAAGTAACCACTCACCCATATAAACTGGGATTCCATACTGGGAGTTCAGATGCGGTGCGGGGAGGATGGTCAACTATGAACTGGAGTTAAAAGCCTAACGGAATCATGTTTTTAATATTTTTAGTTACATTTTTAAATGATTAAGATTTTTAATGACTAGTTCCTCATGTGGTGATTTAACCCTTAGTTCTACCAACTTTCCTAAGTCACCGTCCCATTCCTCACGTATATTCTGGACCAACTCAATGTTAAAAGTTTAGGTGGAGGGAAACCAAAAGATACAGAGAAAGTACAATCATGTGCCCAAATAAAAGCAGAGTTATGAATAAATGATAAGAATAGTGCAAAAGTAAGTAGGTTATGCATCTGAGATGTAACTATAAACTAATGTAACGATTCCATCTGTCATATACCAACAGTCACCAATACATTCGGAGTCCATGGTAAAAGGCTTCCCTCTAGACCATTAATTTACAATTACTTTTTAAACCAGCCATTTAAATCTCAAGAGTTAACTTTATCCCTAAGTCACTTATCAAATTACCGATTTTGCCTGTCCTTTATATTAAATATTAAAACAATGTGGGCATTTTTTAAAGAAAGATCAAGGAAATTACATTAGAGCTTATCAGCAAATCCAGGCAATATATAAACACATCCAGCATAGTGTGAAATGCCATATAAATTGTAAGGCATTTAGAACCAAGGAATGACGTTGGATCAAGATGTTCCCCCAAAAACTCAGAAAAGGAAATTTTAGCTGGACCCTAAAGAAAGCATAAGATTTAGATTGATGGGGCAGTGAGGGCACTTGAGATGGGAATGAACAGGTACTCCGAGTGATTATGTGGAATCTAACTAGAGCTGAGAGCACCAGTTGTGAAAGAGAGAGCGGATTAGAAAGCCAATATTATAATATTTATATTTACAATACACATTTATGTTAAGTAGAATATGAAGGCTGACTTGGAGCAGGAAGTAGGGGTGCCAGTGGATCACAACATTGTCTTAATTCAGGGGTAACATTATCCAGTTAAGCAAGATGTTTTAGGTCACAGTGATGGCAAGAAAAAAGGCTAAATTGAAAACTGCCAAAAGGCTTCATTGCATGTGGAGGGCATACATTATCTTGCAACTCAATTTTGTATATTCGCAAATACAGGAAAGTTGGGAGGGAGAAGAATTATTTCATTTTAGATACTAAGAAAAATTATCTGAAGATTTCCAAGCAGGGAAAGCAAGAAAATGTGTGTGTGTGTGAACCCCAAATTACTGAAGTAGAAAGCCAGGCTGAACACAAAGGTAGATGTGAAGGGTGAGAGTCACCAGTAGTAGTTATGCTACTACTAGTAGGTCATCCTGTCCTCTGTTAAAGACAGATTTACTATGAACAGTTACGGGATAAAACCAAGAGTGGAGAGTTAAACTCTGAAGTCAGGACATAGCCCTACCTTAGCCAGGGCTGTTCTCCCAGGGCCTACCACTGCCTGCACACAGTGTATCATCAGGGTTTTCCAGGGGGCACAGGAGAAGGTCAAGGGCAAAATTAAGGCTGTTAGCATCACAGAACTCCCCTTTCAACCCCCTGAACGGGATTTACTTCTCACACATTCTTATATTCACTCAGCATTCAACAAGTATTACGGAGGGCTCACTATGTGAAAGCACTGTTCTAGGGTCTAGGAATACAAAGAGAACAAAAGAAAAGTCCCTGCCTTGGTGGAGCTGATAGTCTAGTGGAGAGAAACAAACAATAAACAAATTATACAGCATATGAGTGATAGTAAATAAAACGGGGAAACACGTAGCATGGAAGGAGGGAAGCGTTGAATGTAAATGCTGCAATTTTGAAATAGCTTTCGGAAGGCCACACTGAGAAGGTGACATGTGATGGAAAACTTGGAGGTGAAGGAGCACCTCCTGAGAAAGATGTTCAAAGAGGAGGGGATGGCAAGTGTCTGGGCCTGAGGTGGGAGCCTGCCTGGTGCTCTAGGGGGAGGGGGAGACTGGTGGGAGGTGAGGGGGCACAGGCAGATCTCGCGCCTTGCGGGCCGTTGTTAGGACTTGACTTTTTACTTCAGTGAGACGATTTGGAGCAGAAAGGTGATTGGATGATTTAAACGAGATCACTCTGGCTGCTGTGTTGAGAGTAGCCTGAAGTGGAGCAAGGGCCAAATCAGAGAGCAGTTAGGGGTCTATCGTAATAACCCAGGCAAGAAATGACTGTGACTGGGAAGCTAAGGGGTGACAGTGGAGCTGGCAGGCTGTAGTTAGATCCTGGGTGTGTCTTGCAGGTACAGGCAGTAGGAGCGGGATAGGGATATGGGGCTGGAGGTTTGGAGATCAGAGTTTAGTTTGGGACACAGTAAGTTTAAGATGCCTGTTTTCAACCAAGTCGAGCTATCAAGAGGTTGGTAAGTTATTGATGGGAGGAAAACTTGTCCTCTACCAATTTAGGACCTAGTTATCAGTGCCAGCAAATTAATTCACAGCAGAGTAACAGGATAAACTTTCGTTTATTATGCCTGCAGGAGTACTTCTACAGAGAGAGTAGCTCCCCAAACAGCAAGAGGTCAATGTTTATATACCAGCTTAATAAAGGGCGGGGGAACAGGGGAGGTTTAAGCCTTCCAAGGATGGAACATTCTGATGAGGCTTGTTTAAATGACTTTTTTTTTCTTCTGGAATGTCCCAGTGCCTGAGATAGGTCACCTCCCTGACGGGAGACTTGCTGGGGAGGGCAGGTAGCTGACTCTGTGAAGCTCTCACTTTAGTCAGATAAAGGGAGTCCAATAAGTTCTTTCAGCATGTTAGAGCTGAGATGTTCGCACTTTGGGGTCATCTTTATACCATTTCTGTTATAAAAAAAAAAATTAGTTATAGGAGTCTGGACTTAGGAGAGAAGTTGTGACTAGGAATGTAAGTTTGGGAATCATCAGCATATAAATGGTGGTTAAAACCAAGGGAATAGGGGTAGACAGAAAAGAAGTTGAAGGTACTCTACCGTGACGTTTGTGGCAATGAGGAGAAACCAATAAAGACAGACGGAACGACCAGCCAAGTGGGAAAGTGTGGCATCCTGGGAGCCAAGGGGAGGAGGTGTTTCAAAGAGGAGAGTAATCGTTGCACAATAAGTAAGATGTCCAAGACTTAACCCTCGAATTTAACAACATGGAGAGCATTGGTGACCTCGATAGCACACTTTCAGTAGACTGGTTGGAGTGGATTTCATAGTGAATGAAGATTGGAAATAGCAATTGTAGCCAACTCTCTCAAGAGTTTTACTACAGAAGGAGAGAAAATATACTGGAACAGTAAGTAGGATCGAGAGAAAGATTTTAAGATCATTAAGAGAAATAACATACCACGTTGGTATTCTGATGAAAGATCTAGTGGAGATGGGAAAACTGGTGATTCAGGAAAGAAAGCATATTGCTGGAGCAACATCTGGTGTGTTAGGAGGCATGGACTCCAGACCCTGAACAGGTGAAAAGAGATGGGTCCTGGAGCCTGTCAGCACCCTAGCAAAGACTGACCTTTGCTAGGTAATGGCCAGGAGAGAAGGTAGACTACCTGGACACAAATGCAGGTACATGGGTACATCTGGTAAGCGTTTACATCTGATTGCAACAGACACCCATCGGTAATTACCTGACTGAGAATGGGTAGTGTGTAAATGAGTATGCAGTTTGTTAGGGCAAAAAACTGTTTAGACCGTTATATTCCAGCATCACATTTTTATCAACTCTCCCTTTTTGGTCTTAAAATAATTTCTCAGTCCTAATAGAGATAGAAAACTGATTATTTGGGTTTTAGACATAGAGAATACAGAGCAAAAGCAAAACATCTAAACGTTTTGGAGGACAAATGAAGAGCTATAGGATATAAAATTTGGCTAAGAGGTTTGAGCTTGTCAACAGAGGAGTAGCAACTGAAGGCCCGAGAAGGGATGAACTCTCGTAAAGAACGAGAGTGGCCTTATACTGCAGGCTGGAAAACACCCAGGGCTGGGGCCAGGAAACGTGTGGCATGTAGAGAAAGCTTAATTAAAAATTATAGCATTGGGCTTCCCTGGTGGCGCAGTGGTTGGGACTCCGCCTGCCGATGCAGGGGACACGGGTTCGTGCCCCGAGCCGGGAGCCGGGAAGATCCCACATGCCGCCGAGCGGCTGGGCCCGTGAGCCATGGCCACTGAGCCTGCGTGTCCGGAGCCTGTGCTCCGCAACGGGAGAGGCCACAACAGTGAGAGGCCCGCGTACCGCAAAAAAAAAAAAAAAAAAAAAAAAAAAAAAAAATTATAGCATAATTTGGTCCTGATTTAAATTAGCCTGACCTTTTAAGAAAAAGGTTGAAATAGTCACCTCTAGAAAGCCAAAGGGGGCTGTGATAGGCAGCCTCTAAAATGCTCCCAGGTGTTACCGCCTCTTGATCTTCACAGCTTTGTGTAATCTCCCCTTGAATGTGGCTGGATCCACTGGCTGATTCACTTCTAATTAATAGAATACGCCCACATGAGTAATGGGATGTCATTTCTGAAATTAGGACCTACCCCCCACCTCTTTCTCCCTCTTTCTCTCCCTCATCTCTTGCTCTGGATGAAACAAGCTGTCATCAGTTTTATCCCTTACGCCTCCACCACCCTTAATTCCAGCCATGTTGTACTACCCACTTTCCCAAACACAAATTCAGCGAAATTGATCAGGATGTTACCATTTTACTTCGACTTTTAAAAGAGAAATTTGATCAAGTCAAATGAATAGATTAAAATAGATTTAAACATTTAGGCAATCTAGAAATTATCTGAGAGTTTTAAAGGAATCCAAGTGTGAAACTGAGGGATGCTTGGCCAAAATAGTGTTACAAATGACCCCTGGGCAGAAGATCATTTTACAAATGCGACACTTGTCCTACAAAGGATTACTGAGGATTTGGGGAAGCTGAGAACTGATGAATCTTACCATGACTTTGAACTATAATGGGAGAAATGATCAATAAAGACTAAAATATATTATATGAAAGAGAACATGGTTTTAGCAAAGGATAAGAGCTGGAAAGGAAAAAATAAAATTGATTACATGATGGCATACATAGATACTCCAAAATAATCTTCAAAGTATTAGAATTCATGAATGAAGTTAGCAAGGTCACTGGATACAAGGCTAGTTTACAAAAATCAATTTCTATATACCAGCAATAAACAAAGAGGAAATTAAACTCTTAAAGTAAAACCATTTACCTTTTGAAAAACATCAAATACCTAATAATAAATCTGATGAAAAATGCACATGACCTCTATCCTGAATATTACAAAATGATACTGGGAAAAACTTTTAAAAGACTTAAATAGGGGGAATGTCATTTTTGTGATTTAGAAGATGCCTAGATTCAACACAATGCCAATCAGAATCCCAGGAGGGTTCATGGGTGTGTGTGTGTGTGTGTGTGTGTGTGTGTGTGTGTGTGTGTGTGTAAATTGACAAGTTGATTCTGAAACATATGTGAAATGCAAAAGGCGGAGAAGACCCAAGACAATCTTGAAGAAGAAGAATGAAGCTGGGAGACTTCATGACCAGATATCAAAACCTAGCTTTTTAAAGCTATGGTCATTAAGACAGTGATATTAACACAAAGATGGACAAATGGACCCATGGGAAACAAAATGGAGAGCCCAGAAATACACCCATACCTATATGGTTACCTGATTTATAACAGAGGTGACCTGGCAGCTCAGTGGAGAAAGGAGAGTCTTTTCAACAATTGGTCCTGGATATCCTTATGGGGAAAAAAAAATCTTCGCCTCTACCTCTTACCAGATGGGTTACTGATTTAAATGTGGAAGAAAACGCAGAGAAATATCTTTATGATCTTGCAGTAGGCGTAAAGTGCTTAAACAGGATGCAAAAAGTGTTCACCGGGGCTTCCCTGGTGGCGCAGTGGTTGAGAGTCCGCCTGACGATGCAGGGGACACCGGATCGTGCCCCGGTCCGGGAGGATCCCACATGCCGCGGAGCGGCTGGGCCCGTGAGCCATGGCCGCTGAGCCTGCGCGTACGGAGCCTGTGCTCTGCAACGGGAGAGGCCACAGCAGTGAGAGGCTCGCGTACAGCAAAAAAAAAAAAAAAAAAAAAAAAAAAAAATGCTCACCATAAAGAAAAAAAATAATAAGTTGAACTACATTAAGAACTTCCATCCTTCAAAAGACACCATTACGATACTGCAAAGGCAGGCCAAAGAAGAAATCCACAATACTCATATCTGGCAAAAGACTTGTAATTAGATTATGTAAAGAACTCCTAGGGACTTCCCTGGAGGTGCAGTGGTTAAGACTTAACCTTCCAATGCAGGGGGTGCAGGTTTGATCCCTGGTCAGGGAGCTAAGATCCCACATGCCTCATGGCCAAAAAACCAAAACAGAAGCAGGGACTTCCCTAGTGGTCCAGTGGGTAAGACTCCACGCTCCCAATGCAGTGGGGGCAGATTCGATCCCTGGTCAGGGAACTAGATCAGCAAGCTTGCTGCAACTAAGAGCAACTAAAGAGTCCACACACCGCAACTAAGAAGTCGGCACACCTAAGCTAAGAAGTTGGCATGCCGCAACTAAAGATCCCGCATGCCGCAACTAAGACCCGGTGCAACCAAAATAAATAAATAAATATATATTAAAAAAAGAAGCAATACTGTAACAAAAAAAAAATTCAACACAGACTTTAAAAATGGTCCACATCAAAAAAAATCTTAAAAAAAAAGAACTGCTATAAAACAGTTTGAAAAAGAAGACAAAATATTAGTAAGTGGTCAAATACAATGCACCTTAAACTGGCACTCTGAAAGAGTAAATGTACAAATGTCTAATAAGTATAAAAAGGTGCTCAATTTCACTAGTTATTAGAGAAATGCAAATAAAACCATAACGCAATACCACTACATACATACCAGAATAGCTAAAACAAACAAAATAAAATACAGAAGATACCAAGCGTTAGCAAGAATGTGAAACAATGAAAATTCTTATACACTACTAATAGGACTATGAATTGGTACAACCACTTTGGAAAATTGAGAAGAGGTAGTGGCTACTGAACTTGAACAAATATTGAACCCTCGGTAACATAGCAACTCTACTCCGAGGTCTAGATCTAGCAGGTATGTATGTGTGTATGTATACTTACCAAGAATATACCTTCTTGAACCCATGTATGAGAATGTTCAAAAGAGCAGTATTCCTAAAAGCCACAAACTGGAAACATCTAAATGCCCATCAACAGTAGAATGAATAAATTGTGGTCAGTTCACAGAATGGAATACCCTACAACAGTGCAAATGAACAATCTACAGCTACGTAGAACAATGTGAATAAATCTGATCAACATAACAATTGAGTGAAAGAAGTCAAAAAAAAAGAATATGTATCATATGATTTTGTTTATTTAAAATTCCTTAACAAGCAAAACTGACCTGTGATGTTACAAGTCAGGATAGTTGGTTATCCCTGGTGAGGCTAGTGACTGAGGAGAACGTGAGGGCCATTTCTGGGGTGCTGAGGATGTTCTACTCCTTGATCTGAGTGCTGGGTAAACAGGTGCATTTTCTTGGTGAAAATTATTTAAGCTATTTCTATTTGTATGTTATACTTCAATAATAAGTTTTTTTCACTTTTGGGTTTTTTTTTTAAGATCAAGGAGAAGAGAAAGAGCCAGCAAAGAAGACTGAAGGGGGTGAACAATGACAAAGGAGGAAAACCAGAGTGTCGTGTCCCAAAAGCCACATGAAAATAGTCTATGAAGAAGGAAGAGGTGTACCCATAATATATGAAGAACTCTTAACAACTCAACAATAGAAAGGTGGATATCCCAAATGTATAAACAATAAAAAGACAAATAGATAAAGGATTTGAATAGGCATTTCTCCAATGAAGATATGTGAACGGCTAACAAGCACATGAAAAGATGCTTAACATCATTAGTCATTAAGGAAATGCAAATCAAAACCACCACTTCTCACCCACTAGGATGGCAATGATCAAAAAGACAGACAATAACAGGTGTTAGCAAGGATGTAGAGGGATTGGAACCCTCAGACATTGCTGGTGAACTGTAAAATGGCGCAGCACTTTGGAAAACAGTCTGGCAGTTCTGCAAAATGTAAAACAGAAAGCGTTACCATATGAACCAGCAGTTGCGTTCCTAAAACTATTTCATTTCAACGAAGAGAAATGAAAACATATAGCCACACAAAACCTTGTACATGAACATTCATAGCAGCGTCATTCATAATAGCCAAAAAGTAAAAAAAACAACCCAAATGTCCACCAACTGATGAAAGGATAAACCAAACGTGGTATATGGATACAATGGAATATTATTCGGCAGTAAAAGGGAATGAAGTACTAATACATGCTACAACAGGGGTGAACCTCAAAAACATGGTAAGGGGAAGAAACAACACAAAAGGCCACATATTGTATGGGGCCATTTATATCTAATGTCTAGAATGTGCAAATCTAGAGAGACAGAGGTAGAATAGCTGTTGCCTGGGACTGGAGGGGAGGAGAGGGTGGGGAGAGACAGGAGGAGTGACTGCTAAATTATACAAGGTTTCCTGGGGGATGATGGAAATGTTCTAAAGTTAGATTTTGATGATGGTGGTACAACTCTGTAAATATACTAAAAACCACTGAATTGTATAGTTTCAAAGAGTGAACTTTATGGTGTGTAAATTACATCTCAAAGTCATTTTTAAAAAAGAAGGAAGTGGTGATTACTCAGGAAAACTTGCTTTGACATCCCCACCCACCAAAAGATCCTGCTTCCAGAGAAAGGATATTTGCTCAGATGGAAAGTTCCAGATAACTTATTTAGGGATAAAATAAATCCTCTATGCATTAAAAAAGAAGACCTCTGAACCATTGGTCAAAGCCTCAGGAAAGGTCCCCCAGGGAGTCAGTTGCTTGAAAATAAGGGCTTTAGCTCCCCAAAGGCAGCAAAACATTACTTGTCCTAGCGTCAGGCTTAAAAACGAGAATAAGGTCTTCCCTGGTGGCGCAGTGGTTCAGAATCCGCCTGCCAATGCAGGAACCACGGGTTCGAGCCCTGGTCTGGCAAGATCCCACATTCCGCGGAGCAACTAAGCCCACGTGCCACAGCAACTGAGCCTGCGCTCTAGAGCCCGCGAGCCACAGCTACTGAAGCCTGCGTGCATATATAGTCCGTGCTCCGCAACAAGATAAGCCACCGCAATGAGAAGCCCGTGCACCACAACGAAGAGTAGCCCCCGCTCACCACAACTAGAGAAAGCCCGCGCGCAGCAACAAACACCCAAAGCAGCCAAAAATAAATTAATTAAATTAATAAATAAAATTTTAAAATGGGAATAAAAAGCTTTGAGGTGTCCACAAAAGGAAATACTGCAAGCACTTTTGATCACTGCACCTAAAAGGATTAGAGAGGGAGAGGGGCAGATGGGTGTTGGAAAGGGAAAAGAGAAGAAATTCTGCTGAATAAAGACAGCATCAGAACACTTGAGGCTAAAAACGCAAAAGTTGAGAAGCGACTCAGGTGTTCGGATTCTCTGAAAACGTATGCAATCTGGATAAAGTGAATCCAGGTTTTCTCATTGAATCCCAAGATGTTTCAATTAAAAAGTACTGCTTGCATTCTCTATAATGTACAATGAAAACAATTAAGAATGACTTCATTTGGTAAGTAACAAGCTAAGGAACTCATTATGTAAAAATACAGCATAATTAGACAAACATAAAAGAGTTTAAAATGTTTGCATAAATGTTTAAAAGTCTGAATCATACGCGACAATTTATTTATTCACTCAAAATACATCTACTTAATGTTTGCTTTGGTCCATGCCCTGCAGGAGTATAGCCAGGGGAGGGACACAGAGAAGGATTCCTCAAGAAAGCAAGAGGAAAGCAAGGGAGGGAGGGAAGGAAGGATGGAGGGCTGTGGGGCTCGGAGCCAAGGAGCACAGTTAGCAATGACGAGGGGAGAAGATGTTCAGGTGGGCAGCGAGGCAACCCAGACCTCCTGATCCCAAGAGCAGAGTGACGTGGGTCCTTTCAGCAGCCCATTCCCATGACTGGTGGGGTTTGGGTGGGGGAAGGTTAATTTCCTTGGCCTCTAGAGGTGTCACCGTCTAGGATCTCAGAAGCAGGGTATGTGACCAGGATCCTGCCTCAGGACCAGGCTCAGTGATTCCTGAGTCTGGGGTGGGCAAGCTCCAACTCTTTGGCTAATAAATCTTCCCGATAACAAGATCCTACACCTGATTTCTTCCACTGTTCCAAGTCCAGGGTGGAACCCTCCTCAAACCCTTGCGCATTCTTAGTGGGTTTGAGCTGCAAGGTTCCCTCCAGCACCTGCGGTCCGGTGGGCAGTGCTGCTGCACATGCACGTGCTAACATAACCAGAGCTTTTGAAGCTCTGGTTCTGTACAAGTTCCATGGCAATCTTTTGACGTGTTGCTTTGCAATTCTCCGTGTTCTGCTGACTGTTGACTAAATGCTTATTCCTCCCATTCAAAGAGGAGCATGTTCCAAATCAATATCTTTAATATAAGAGACGTTCCAACTGCAGAAATTTATCCCTAACTTGAGGAGAAAATATTTTCCCACTGATGAAATTTATCAAACTGGTGTATAATATTCTGGGAAGAAAAACAGTAGCAGTGATAAAACTTCAGCTGGGAACCATATGTTTCAAAAAGCAACCATTTTAAACTAAGGGCAGTATATCTGTGATAGAGCAGGTTCATTCTGCAGTGTTGTCACATCTGTACCACCTGTGAAGTTTTTGCAAAAAAAATCACTGAACTTGGAATACTGCACTGGAAATAGACCTCATAAGTTACTTTTCAAATACTTTCCTACAAATATTATCCTAGGGTAATCTTAAAAGAATGGCCCATTGCTCAATAGTTTATTATCTTATAAATATAAAAGAGTGCATAACAGTCAGTGCACACTGGCAGAAACTTCTCAGTAAAGACATCCATTGTGCCCATAATTTTATTATTTTTCATACCTTATATATTTTACAAGGCAATGTCTTTTAAAGTAGGCTGGGTTCTCACAGAAAATGGTGAGATTATTAAATTTTTTCTAAGGTGCAAAGCTATGCCAGCCGGCCTGCAAACGTGTGAGTGACAACACCATTGCTGTTTAAGCAACTGAGTTTTAGAGGGGTTTGTTATACAGCAAAAGCTAACTGATGAACTTCCAACCCTTCACCTTTGGTGAATTGTAGATAAAGCTTTTTAAAAATAATCCACAAATATATATATACGTATGGATACATATGAATTAATGTTTAAGTTTATATAAATAGCATAGAAATACATGTGACTAAATTTCCTGGAGGAGAATGTGCTAACTTAATTCAGTGGCTTTTTCCTTCCTCAAATTTTCCAAGGGACTTATATGTCAAAATGGCTTTAACAGAATATAAAAAAATAAAACAAACAAAAATTCAAACCTTCATTAGTAGATTTGCCTTTTATGTTAGTATGTAGGCCATATGATGAAATAGCACAAACATTTATTGAGATAGAGATGCTTAGAACAAAACAGCATGGATACTTAAAATTAATTCCCACTTTAGTTGAAAGTAGAGATGTAGTCTCTGCCTATATAATTACTTCTGTTCATTGATTATGGTATTATTAACCAAAAATAAGGTAACACCCACCATTCTTCATATCAGGAAGAATACTGTTTAAGTTCAGAGGATCATTTATTTCACTCCTGAATTTCCCACGTTTCCTGCATGTACATTGAGAAGGCTAGCTTATTAATAGGGTTAGTGTCATCCAATGAAAACAACATCTAGCTACTAGTGGTACATTTTGAACAGGCAGAATCAGTTGATTATATTTTAAGCTGAAGAAGATTATTCGTTATACCCACTGAGGTATATTTGGATGCAAGTAGCAGAAACCCTAACTATAGGTTAAGCCAGAAGAATGTTTATTACTTACTTAAGAAACTCAAAGACAGTCCATATCAGGATTGACCTGCCAACTTACCAATGTCATTAAAGACTCAGACTCTTTCTGTCTCTCCATTTTGCATATTGGCCTATTATCCCCATGCACATCACCTCAAGGTTACAAGATGGCTGTGGAAGTTCCAACTATCACAGGCAAGTTCAAGGCCAAAAGAAAGGGGACGGGGCTGAGGCAGTCACTTCTTTCTTATGTATAAAGAAAGCAAGAACTCTCCAAAAGCTTCCCTGCAGCCTTCCTCTTGCATCTCATTGGCAAGAAATGGAACACATGCTGACGACACCCTCACTGAAAGGGAGGCTGAGAAGTTGGCAGTCTAATGGAAGAGGATGGGACTGTCCTGACTGGTTTTGCAATGTCATGAGTCATCCTCCCAGGCTAGGCCCAGTGTCACCCTGAGCAAAATCGGGGTTCTATTGGCAGAAAGAAGGGAAGACAAACAGCATCCCCACATTGTCTTGCTGTCCTTACATCCCTCGTCTTCTCGACCCAATGGATGCAGGAAAGAAGAAGACACGGAATTGTGGGTTTTTTTTTTTTCTTGGCAGAGCAACCTGAATCCCTTTGAGCATCTAAGCAACAGACACTGCCCCACCCTCAGAATTTCCAAATAGGGCATTTCAGGGAGTGCCCAGAGCCCCTGAGGCCCATCCGTGGGTGACTAAGTTGAGAAATCCACCCACAGTCTTTCAGCTTGGTCCCCCACATTATACAGCTTCTGGGCTCCACTCTGCTCTTTCAAGTATGGCTGTGTTGTGGGTATGATGGTTGCTGATTCTGAATGTAGCAGTATCTCCTCTCTCCGTAACTAAGTTTGCAACTGAGGAAAATGGACAATGTCTAAAATGGCTTAACAAGAAAACTTAAATTTTCACTCTTTTCAAGGTTCATTATGTTAAAAATAAACAGACCAAACGTTAAACTGAGTTCCTACTTCAAAGCATTATCATTATTAAGCATCTAAGTGCAAAATATTACACGCAGGGAACTGCATGTGGCTGGTGGCTGCTGCTAAGAATCTATAATCTGAGACAATCCGGTGATTATCTCATTTGGGTCATGGGGGAGGGGCATGAATAATGTTATTAAGTCATTAAATAATACCTGATGACTTTAAGAAGCATAAACTGTTTTGAAAATACAAAGTTCTAGATCAGTTGTTAAGTCCTGACTCCATGCTCCAACAAGTAAAATCAGAGATCGCCAATGATGCCCAAAATCACATCTGAAACTCTAGGAAAACAGAATACTGAAGAAGCTTTTTTAAGTTAAGATGTAACTGACATACAACATTGTATTAGTTTTATACAACAACATAATGGTTTGATATAGGCACATATTGCCTGCATACGCTTCGGTTATAAAATAAGAACATTGATTTCCTTGTGTGGCTCGTGGAATCAGAAGCCTTCCTTTGTAGTCACACCTTGTAACAGTGTGAGACAGATTTCTGATAATAATAAAATGATGATTCAGGGCTTCCCTGGTGGCGCAGTGGTTGAGAGTCCGCCTGCCTATGCAGGGGACACGGGTTCGTGCCCCGGTCTGGGAAGATCCCACATGCCACGGAGCGGCTGGGCCCGTGAGCCATGGCCGCTGAGCCTGCCCGTCCCAAGCCTGTGCTCCGCAACGGGAGAGGCCACAGCAGTGAGAGGCCCGCGTACCGCAAAAACAAACAAAAAAAACACAAAAGATGATTCAAAATTCTTCGGCATTCCATACACCTGAAACTAACACAACATTGTAAATCAACTATACTGCAATAATAAAAAAAAAATTCTTAGGCATTCTTAGCCAGAGAAAAAGGGACATATAGAGACTAGAACAGAAAAGTGTAGAGGAAAGGTGAATCTTTTTTTCTTTTTCCTTACTAGATTGGAAGAATTGGCTTTTCCATTTTATTTCCTTCTTTGTCAGTGCAATAAAGTGGTATCATGTGCAACTTTATGCTTTTTTTTTTTTTTTTTTAAATCTAAGCTTCTGGTTCAACTTATCACATTTCCTAACAGCAGACATTCTCTACAGGTCCTCTTGTTCTCCGCGGGATTCTGTACTTTGTACTAGTTCCGATTTTGTGGAGACCTGAATCATTCTGTAAGCAGTTATGAAATATCTCCTGTAGAGTCATGGCCCAGGACAGATGGAGGAATTAACTCAAAGAAGAAAAGCGCACTCTGAGCAACCTTATTTTCTGGCAGACAGCCGTCGCCGTGATCTCAGGGATCAGTTCCTCCCCCTGGTCCACGGATCAGCCTGCACGGCCTCGGTTCCAGCGAGAGAGGGTCTGGGCTCCGGTTTCAGCCCTGTGGCCGTAAGATCCTATTTCCTCCGTGTCTGAGCCCAGTGATCTGAAGCAGATGCTTGTTGGAGGCTGCTTGCAATTCAACCTTCCTTCAGCCCCTTATCATCTCCTTCTAGCTCCATACCCCTGTCCCAAGTTGTCCTAGAGTTGAGATAAATAACCCCAACCTTTACAGAGCTTCTTAAGGGTGGGGAAAAAAGGCTGGGTTTCAAGGAAAACGGGATAAAATTTCTCCCTGAACATAACCCAGAGTACGGAGACTTTACATCTACTTTCTTGTCTTTTTTTTCCCATCTATGCTTTCTTTTCCCCTTTTTTAAACACAAACTTATAGCAGAAACCTGCCATTCTAGTATGTAATTTAAAATCTATTTTACTCTAGTATTAAAGATGTCCCATATAAGAGAGCTTATCGTTCATTTCATGAAAATTTATTTCCATACATACGAACTAACAATTTCAAAGATGCCAATGCGTATAAAATTAATAAACCTGAATGCTGCTTGATAGCACGACCGTGGTGAAATCTACAAATTGAAATCACAGTTACAGCCCAAATATATTCACGTTTTAAAACAAGGTGGCTTTCCTAATCAAATGTTTGCGGTGTCGTTAGCACTCTTGGTACGGGGTTGAGGTGTAAGAGCAAGTTCAGACGTCCTTAGGGCATCTGAGTTAAGACACCAGCAGAGGGTCTAGATGTGGGTCCATGGAACTGTCCTGGTGATGGACCAGAGTGGGCAAGATTCAGAGTAACCCAGGATGACCTGGGCTCTTGCATCAGAGAAGAGAGAGAGGGGGAAACCAGCAACTATTAAGTGCCTGATATCTGCCAAGCGTTTAGATACATCAATTCATTTAATCTTCATGTTTCATATATGATGGAGGGAGGTTTTCCCTTTTACGGATGTGGAAGCTGAGTTCTCTGGGAACTCCTTGGTCAGCAATCTTTGTCCCATAAGCCACCTGATGGCATAGGTCCTATTTATCTTACTCTACGTTTTTCCATTGTTTCGCATTGTGCCTCATCTAGAGAAGGCATTTATTTAATACTTGTTGAATAAGCAGCCTCCCCTGTCTTCCTGATGAGGCCCATCCCTTAGAGCAGAACTCGCTAGACTTTAATAAGTCCTTAACTAATTAAGGGTGTTCTCTATTTCCTTTGAGGCAGGGGATCATCCCTAAGCCTCTAGTTCCCTGATACAAATCAGGACCACATGCTGCGGCCACATGTGTGTCTCAGTCCGGGTGCTCATATGCGTAGAGAGGCTCTTGGGGTCAGGTTCCGGGGTCCACAGTCCATGCCCCAGAGTTGGTATCTGGAGTTTTCTTCATCAGGTTTCTCCAAACAAAGCAAGCACATGACCTGTAGCATCTTTCCTCTATTCGACTTACTGCCCTCCCCAGCCAGGTATCTTAATAATATTGTGTCCTGTGTCCCCAGGAACATTTGATAAGAGCGTTCAGAACAAATGCAGACTCCCCAAGGGATTACAGTCCTATTCATTTTGATTTTCCATCTACATTAATCAAATTAATTCCTTCTGGGCTGAGATTTATGTGTATTTCACAATCCCTATAACAGCAAGAAAAGGATCTTTTCATTTTCTGTTATGATTTATTCAATTCTATCTTTTTGCATCTAGAAAAAGCAAAAAGATTGTTTCACAAGACATCCGAGAAGTTGAGGCGATTGGTACAGAATCAGGTTGCGTGAGTCCCCATCTCTTGGCGGCACTATTGAGTTTTTATTGTTTCCCACGCACCTCCACCAGCACCCGCCCTTCTCCGTTGTTAGTGTTATATAGTATGTATTAAACTTTGGGGACTAACTTCTTAATTCTGAAAAAATTTTAGACAGAAAAAAGTTGAAAAAATTGCGCAAGTAATTCCCATCTCTCCTTCATTGACATTCTCCAAATGTTAACATTTTACAACATTCTCTCTCTCTCAGTAAGTATACATATACACACAAAGGGCACTCACTTAAAGCATGCTGACTTATTTAGTATTTTGTGGGCATTGGATTATATCATTTCTAATCTTCCTTCTCTAAAGAGTGTATGATTTTCTCACCTGTATATAGAGTAAAGCCTTTTATAATATTTGTAATATGTATTTGTACACAGTATCAAAACACTAACAGCTAATCAATTCAGCCCAATGATAAGCTAATAGCTCAGATGCAAATATTTGGCATTTCCACAGTAAACTATCACACTAGATGGCAAGTCAGAGGAGAACTGTAAACGGGACATGAGTGACAGTGAATTACCCCCATCCAAGAAATCAAAAATAAGAGAAAATAGATGCTCCATAAGAGGTAAATGGAAAAATCAGCTGGGGATGGGTCAAAACAACCCTTCCGTCTAGGACTCACTGAAGCTTAGATGCACGTGCCCAGCTGCCAGCCTGAGGTTCACATCCGTGGGTCCCACAAGTGCCACAAACTGAAGTGGCCAACACCAAAGACCTTAAGTCTGCCTGTTTTCCTGTGTTCTCTCTTCTTGGTGACACTGAGACCAATTCTGGGACTTGGGATTCCTCCGTGATGAAATTTTCTTTCGTCCCCAGCTTCTAATCAGTCACCAAACTCTGCTCATCTGGGTGGCTAAGACCACCCAGGAGAGCAAGGAAGTAGTCCAGGTGAGAGGGGGGTGAGTGCCTCACACTTAGAGGATCTTAATCTGAAGATGCCCAAAGATAAATATTTAAGGAAATACGGTCCAGAAAGCTGCCCGGTGAAGCCCGAAGCCTGGTGTATTTCTGCGGATGTAGTGGTTTCTGTTCCACTGTGTCTTGTAAGGTTAGTGCCAGCCAGAGTTACAGAGAGCTTGTGTGAAAGAACTTAGACACGCGGCCCTGAACGGATAGCCAACCACCCCTGTGATGGCTCTTCAGACCCAGAAGGACCATCAGGTCCCCTGGTGGTTTGGTGGGGGCTGTTAGCCGGGTAAGGACCCCAGAGAAATACACTAGGAAACAGCCCGAAGAACGCGCCTGCCTCCTGCTGGGCTCACCGCCCCATTGCCGAGGAACAGCTCCATGTTCCATCACATTAAAGGTGAGCATTGGGCTTCCCTGGTGGCGCAGTGGTTGAGAGTCCGCCTGCCGATGCAGGGCACACGGGTTCGTGCCCCGGTCCGGGAAGATCCCACGTGCCCCGGTCCGGGAAGATCCCACGTGCCGCGGAGCAGCTGAGCCTGCGTGTCCGGAGCCTGTGCTCCGCAACGGGAGAGGCCACAGCAGTGAGAGGCCCGCGAAAGAGTGAACCCTCATGTAAACTATGCACGTTGGGTGTTTATGGTGTGTCAGGGCAGGTTCATCAGTTGTAACAAATGGACCACTCTGGTGGGGGGATGCTGATGATAACACGGGAAGCTGTGTATATGTCGGGCTAAGGGTATGTGGGAACTCTCGGTTCCTTCCTCTCAATTTCGCTGTGAATCTAAAACTGCTCTAAAAAATAAAGTCTATTTAAAAAAAAAATGGGATGAGGGGCCTTGAGTCTCTTTCCCCACACCCACTTCAGCCTTCCCTTTGGAGGTCCCTGATGCCACCAAAGGTCCTGCAGTGGCTCCACCATGAGCAGTATAAAAGCCACTGGCCACCCTGCCAGGGAATAACCCCTTCTGTGAAAACCCCAGAGCAGTCGCGTACAGTTTGTCCCAGACGTGTGGGACTGCTCACTTTCTTCTAACCCCTCTGCACTCTGTTCCTGGGTCTTCTCCCCCAAAGGCATAGCTGGAACCTATCTCCCAGAGGGTCACTCCCAGCCCTCACGCCACCTGCAGCCTCTCAGGTCACAGAGAGCCTCCCTACCCTGTCAGAGAAAGCGGACCCCCAGAGCTAGAACATGCCTGCCCCAGCGCTGAGGCCCCGGGGCGCCTCAGGCCCAGACAGCGTCTCAGGCAAGCCATCCCGTGGGAAGGAAAGAGTGTCTGGGGACAGACACGGCCAGGATGGCTCCGAGACCCCGAAAGGAAAAAGGAAGAGGAAGGCTCAGAGAGTCTTCTTGGTTCCATCTCCCCGGACTGCAGGCATATTTTTTCTTTCGAACTTCTAAAATTCCTACTTATCTCCTTGTCTCATCAGCCAGCACCATGCGGACCCCCCAGGAGACATTTACCAAAGGCATATTGAATAAAGAATTGTGAGAATTCTCCTTCAGGGAGACGCTTTCCTCACCTGCTAGGGAATGCCTGAACATCGCTATAATCGCTGCTATACGAATGATTCAAAAGCAAGGAGGGAGGAAATGTCTCCTCCAACCTCCTAAGCTGCGACCCAGGGGTGAGAAACTTTCTGGGAGGAAAACTGGTTTGAAGGAGCTCTCCTTGGGATATAGAATCCTTGGGGCTTTTATTAGGCCTTCTGGGTCCCAGGTGGCATTTGCTCTCATGGAGAATGTTTTCTACAACCTCGGCTTGTTAATCTATATTACCAGTGGAAGGCAATGGCTCATACACCTCAAGGAGGGACTTTCCTGGTGGTGCCGTGGATAAGACTCCGTGCTCCCAACGCAGGGGGCCTGAGTTCAATCCCTGGTCAGGGAACTAGATCCCACATGCATGCCGCAACTAAGAGTTCGCGTGTCACAACTAAGGAGCTGGCGAGCCGCAACTAAGGAGCCCGCCTGCCTCAAGTAAGACCCGGTGCAACCAAATAAATAATTAAAAAAAAAAGAACATCTCAAGAAACTGTCCCTCAGTCACTAATGTTTGCCTCCTTGAGAATAGAATAGAACAGAGGAATAGAACAGAGCAGAAGAGATGCTGCACAGGTTTCTGGCCAGGGCCTTACTGCCCCTTTGGAATGGTCGTTCTTGAGACACTGCCATGCTTCGAGAATCTGAGTCACATGGAGAGGTCACATGGAGAAGCTCCAGTCCAGAGGCACAGCTGAGCCCCCCGCCAAAGACAACACCAACCTTGGGCATGTGAGTGCGTCATCTTGGACATCCTGCCCAGTCATGCCTTCAAATGACTCTAGTCCCGGCCACTGTCTAAGAGATCCTGAGAGAGAAGGACCCACCCTCGCCCACTCAACCTGCAGAAACATGAGAGGTATATTCACTCCCCAGGGCTGCCTTCCACAGTACCGTAAGCTGTGGGGCTGAAAATAACAGAAATTCATTCTCTCACTGTTCTGGAGGCTGGAAGTCTGAAATTAATGTGTCAGCAGGGTCGTGCTCCCTCTGAAACTTCTAGGGGAGGGTCCTTCCTGGTCTCTTCCAGCTTCTGGTGGTCCCAGGTGTTCCTTGACTTGTGGTAGTATCACACCAAGGTCTGACTCTATCTTCCCATGGCCTTCTTCCCTCTGGGTGTCTGGTGTCCAGATTGCCCTCTTCTTATGGGGACACCAGTGATACTGGATTTGGGCCCTGATGCCCTCATCTTAACTTGATGACATCTGCCAAGATCCTGTTTTCAAATAAGGTCCCACTCACAGGCCCCGGGGGTTAGGACTTCAAAATGTCTTTTCTCTCGTTAACCCATAACAAGAGGTAAAGATAAACTGTTGTAAGCTTCTTCCTTTTGGAGAAGTTTGTGATGCAGCAATAGAATGGTTGACACTTGTGGTCCACCAGGCAAATGAGTTGCATGTCTAAGGGAAGCCAGCCTATGATTAAAACGTGGATATGCAGATAATTGAAACTTTGTGAAACTTTGTTTCACTTGGCTGTTGTGTAGAGGTGTTTTATTTATTTATTTATTTTCTTCCTAGGGTGTTTTCTTTTTTTTTTTTAATACATTTATTTATTTTATTTCTTTATTTTCGGCCGCGCTGGGTCTTTGTTGCTGCACGCAGGCTTTCTCTAGTTGCGGAGAGCAGAGGCTACTCTTCGTTGCGGTGCATGGGCTTCTCACTGCAGGGGCCCCTCCTGTTGTGGAGCACGGGCTCTAGGCACGCGGGCTTCAGTAGCTGTGGCACGTGGGCTCAGTAGTTGTGGCTCTCGCGGCTCTAGAGCACAGGCTCGGTAGTTGTGGCACACGGGCTTAGTGGGCATGTGGGATCTTCCCGGACCAGGGCTCGAACCCGCGTCCCCTGCATTGGCAGGCAGATTCCCAACCACTGCACCACAAGCAAAGCCCCCTTAGGGTGTTTTCTTCATTGATCTCTATGTACTTTTACCAAATTCAAGGTCTTTATTCTAAGCCTACTCTATACCAAGAGCCATGGCTGAAAGTCAGAAGACGTGGGTCTCTCCCTGAGTAACTGTGTGATCTCAGGCCAATCAACCAGTCTCTCTGGGTGCTAGCTTCATTCACCCAACAACCATTTATTAGGATTCTGCAAAATGTTGGTGGTGGGAGGAGATCAGAGTTCATACAGCCCAGCCTCTCATTTCACAGACCAGAAAGCCGAGCCCTGGGAGGTTAAGGGACCTGCAGGTCATAAACTAGCTGCATTCATCTGCAAAATGATGGGCTGGGAACAGATATTCTCAAAGGCTCTTCAGTCATTAAACTGATTCTGATTCTAAAACCATGAATCACTCCAATAAAGATGTTAAAATAAAAATATAAAAATAAAAAAATAAAACCATGAATCTATATTTTACCCATTTTAAATTAAAAAAAAATACTACATTCGATTCAGCTGAATGCATTTCTGAGACTCAGAAATTGTGACTGCAAAATTATGTCGCCAGTTTCCATGACTTTGATGCTTGTGAGTTATGAAGCCAGTGAAGAGAAAGTTTCATCAAACCATCAAAAGCCAAAATGTTTCTTTTTGTACTTTCAATTTGCATGACTTTGACGATCGTGTTTTTACTAATCTTAAGAATGTCTCCATGCTTTTAAAAGCCTCCAGACTGCCTCATTATGGCAAAGTTGAGTCACAGAGCTGTCTGCAAAGAGTTCAGCCTTGGAAAGGGTACTCATTGCCTGATTTGACAGAAAAAAATAATAATATGAGACTAATGTGAAAAAAATGTCAGTATACTCATATATCATTTATAGTATATACATATCATATATACATGTATAGATATCATATATACTCAAATACATATACCTATATATCATATAGTCATTTATATATGAGTACACTCATATCATTTTCTTTGAAACTAGGAAGAAATCTCAAATGTTGTACAGATGTGTTGGGATTATTTGTGGATTCATCTTCCAGTTATGCCTGGTACCAGAGTGTATAGGGTTCATGATCTGCAGGAACATTTACATGAACAATTTGCTTTTGGAAATGAAAGCACATCGTATAGTCAGATAGTGACACAAAGCACACACTGGGTAAAAAGATATTTTTATAACATATCATGAGAAGACCTGGGTAAGTGAGATTAACAGACATTTCATGGCTGCATGTCCTGCCATGGTAGCGAAACCTGAGAATACGAATTAAAACGAAAAAGTCATAAAATGAGAAGGTATTTGCTCCATGATCAGGGCATGATATCAACCATCGTCAAGTGCAAATGTTGGGAGCCTGTGTCGGGAGCACGCAGGGAAGCCGAAAGGACCATTTCTTTGTTCGTGAGCGGTTATCGGCTTCTCCCTCTCTGTTCCCAGATCCTTGTAAAATGTGTTTTTATAGCATTTGACCCCTGTGTGGTCATTATTAGTTTATAGTTCACATCTCCGTCTAGGCTGTGAGTATCTGTGGGAGAGAAATTAGGTCTTAACTCTCTCTGCGTACCCAGGGCCAGCTGGTGCCCCGGGTACAGAAGGTGATCACAGGTCATCTTTCTCCAGTCCCTCCACCAACGGCAGCAAAGATGCTGTGGGTGATGCAGGCATGAAGAGGTAGCTGAAATGATGTGGGTTTGGAAGAGAATGAAATTTTCCTCGCAGGCAGCTCCAGGTAAGTAACCTGATATCTGTGATTCATTCATACCTATACCTTTCCCCATCCATCCCTGACTTCGGCGTGGGAACATCTAGCCTCTGGACTGTTCAGGGAGGTTTTCATCACCACCTGATCCGCAGCCTCAAGTGCAGCTGTCTCTCCAAAGCACCTGCCGCTTACTCAGAACTCACCCTGAGAGCGACTTCTGACAGGTCCTCTTTCACAACTGCTTGAGAGAAATCCAGAGCGTGACTCACCCAGAGCAATTATAAAAGAGAGGGAAGTATTCTCAAGAAAAAGAGTTTTGGAAGCGGTGACTTGCTGGGCCTCCACGTGGGCGGACCTCAGGTGTAACTGACAAGGGCCCGTGTGCCCCGACGGGAGGGGCCCGGCCCCAGCTCTGCCCCTGCTTCCCACACCTCCTCCTCCGCCAGCTGCAATTCCAGGAGACCCAGCCAGGAGAGCGTCTCAGCACTGAGCCCAGAGCCAACCTGCGCCCTCTCCTCGTTCCTAGAACAGGAACCCTCCGAGGGGCTGTGTTCTGGTTCCCTGGAACCAGGTCAGCAATGCCCGGGGCCAGGTGTGAGGCCCTGCAGTTCAGGTTCAGCTGGAAAGTCGTTTTTGAAGGTGGAGCTGGGATTTGTTGGGTGAGATGCCTCCCAAGAGTTCCTGCCAATGCCTGAGCCAGCTGTGCTGTGGCTGCCTCATGAGCTGTATGAGAAACTCCTTCACAAGTTATCTTTTCTCCTCCTCCCTGACCGTTTTTGCCAGTGAACAAATGGGAGGCGGGTTCTGCTTTTCAAACAGATGTGAGTCTCACAAAATGCATGGCTTGCTACCAGGTGGCAAGTTCTGTGGGGCCTCTTTTTTATTTTTTTTCGCCTCTAGCTTCCTTTCCCGCCGTTTATATGAAGGGCATTTAGTAAGGGCCCAATCAGTACTGGCTGAACCAGCGAGTGATTCCTCCCATTTGCAGTACTTTCCACTTCTTATTCAACTTCCTCAGAAGAGTTAGGCCCCGCCCCTCACTCGTTCACATGTCTGGCCTCAGAAAGTTCCTGCCGACCCGCTCTTCTCAAAGGAGGAGGAGAAGACGTGGGCAGTGTTGCCTCCAGCCCCATCACAGAAACAGAGACTGACAAGAACCAGCCATGCGTGGGCTCTGGGCACCTGGGGCAGAGTCCTTTGACGGAGGGGTTCCAAGACAGGACGAACCTAAGGATGTGTATTGGGTGCTGCTGAGGGTTAGAAACTACCTTACTTACGCTTCACCTCCACAATAGCCCTACGAAGAGGGTGGTCTTCCCATTTCACAGATGGGTAAATGGTGGCCCGGAAGTACTAACCAGCTTTCCCAGGCTTACACAGCTAGGACGCGGCACGGCTGGGCTTCAAGCCGCTGTCTCGCCGTCTGCGGAAAATCATTTGTTCACGTTTCATTTGATTACATCACTAAGCTCCGTTTTCCTGTCCTCATTCTAGTATATTCTTCATGTGGAAGCCTCACACACGTCAAGGATTAGAGAACCCTGGTTGCGGTCTGTCGGCAACCTTATTGGGCCAGAGTTCAAAGGAAGTACGTCAAGGGCAGTCTTCTCAAAGGGAAGTCTGTGGACGGGGGTCCAAAAACGTTACCAATCTGACCAGAGATAAATACAGAATCTGAGATTCACCACTTGAAAACTTTTAAGGCAGGATTTTTCTGCCTTGGCACTTTCGGTATTTTGAGCCCCCAAATTCCTTCGTGTTAGGGCCGTTCTGTGCACTGTGGTCCCAACAGTAAGTAGCATCCCTGGCCTCCACCTACTAGGTGCCAGTAACACTTCCCTCCCCAGTCGTGACAACCAAAAGTGTCTCTAGACTTGCCAAATGTCCCCTGGGGGCAAAAATCACAGCTCACCACCCCAGTTGAGAACCACTGTTTGGGGTTTTGTTTTTTTTTTACAAGTTTTTTTTTTATTATTAATTTTTAATAGAGTATAGTTGCTTTACAAGGTTGTGTTACTTTCTGCTGTACAGCAAAGTGAATCAGCTATATGTATACATATATCCCCTCTTTTTGGGGATTTCTTTCCCATTTAGGTCACCACAGAGCATTAAGTAGCGTTCCCTGTGCTCTACAGTAGGTTCTCATTAATTATCTCTTTTATACATAGCAGTGTATATATGTCAATCCCAATCTCCCAATTCGTCCCACCCCCCCGCCCCCTTGGTATCCATATGTCTGTTCTCTATGTCTGTGTCTCTATTTCTGCTTTGCAAATAAGTTCATCTGTATCATTTGAGAACCACAGTTCAAAAGCAACTTGACAGAGGAACTTTATGTCTATTCTATCTACTAATAAAAATATTGAACCCTGAATTTTGCATGTCTTGGTTGGTTTTTAATTTCATTTTTGCAGTAATTCATTTTTATTGGTTTTATTAAAGCCTCCATCTGCAAGGCATTGGGGAAATAAAGAGCAAAACAGAACTGGTCTTTCACTACCGATGCCCTGCTCTAGAAGCCCTGTTGGGGGCAGAGCACAGCAGGCGGTGGGTGTGAGAAGCCCACTGGGAGGAAATAGAAAGTATCCCATCAGACTCCTGTTCTATCTTGACCAGTAGTTGTGGCTTGTGAACTTAAGTATAGCCTTTTAACATTTTAATTTTTTTTAAACATGTGGCACAAGCACTTGGTATAAAATTGAGAAAGATCCCCCCAGCAACACAGGCCCCTCTTAGGCTCACCCCACTGCAGACAGACACACATTCTCACGTCCTCTCTCTCTCCCTTGGATGATGGCCTTTCGAGGACTTTTTTTTTAATGGCAGAGCTTTTGCCATTTCAGGCGTGGCTGTAGCAAACATCCCTGAGTACGCAGGCAGGATGCAGTTTTGGGGGTTGGGTGGTTTTGGGGGTTTTTTTGTTTGTTTGTTCGTTTTTAGGATGCAGTTTTGATAGATGACTCTGCAACTAGATTACTTTCAAACTCTTTTCAATACTATTTTTTTTTTTGCGGTACGCGGGCCTCTCACTGTTGTGGCCTCTCCCGTTGCGGAGCACAGGCTCCGGACGCGCAGGCTCAGCGGCCATGGCTCACGGGCCCAGCCGCTCCGCGGCATGTGGGATCTTCCCGGACCGGGACACGAACCCGTGTCTCCTGCATCGGCAGGCGGACTCTCAACCACTGCGCCACCAGGGAAGCCCTGCAATACTATTTTTATTGTAGATGTCATCAATTTCAGCTCTATATTAATATATCATTTTCTGATTACAAAAGCAATATAGGCTTCTTATAAAAATTCAAGTAGTACAGAAATATGTAACTAAATGTAAAAATACCTTATAATCTCACTCCGCCCTGATCCTCACCAAAACCACTGTGACGTTAGATAGCCTTCCAGGGTTTTTTGTGTGTGAATGTGTGTACCTATAAATGTGTGTATCTACGCACACACAAATGGGATCATACTGCATATTCTGTCCTGTAACTATCATTCTTAGATATTAAAGGTTACATACAAAATGCCAGCCAATGGTTTCTGATATTAAAACAAGAACAATTCCAAAGAATCTATTTGTAAAGCAAAGAATTACTGAGAACACATCTCTCCAGATTTTAGAAATGTGAAAATCCACCGATGTGTAGCCATATGGTACTATATTTATTTCCTTGAAGTTCACCCCAAAGGATTGTTCTCATGCAGTATTTATTAAAGTGTATGTTTTCTGTCTAACATTATTGAACAAAACAAATATTTCCCTGGACCAGCCTAACCATCATATTAACTGTAAATTGCATTATCTGAAAAGCAATCAATATTCTTCTGGTATACAGTGCTCCTAATGTATAATTCTAAACCACATTAGGAGATGGAGAAGGCTGCCTAAGATTTAACAGGCTTTGTCTAGCTATTGTTCAGATTTCTTCATCCAAACCGTGTAATCTGAACTGAGCAGTAATTATGACCGAGAGCAGGGAAAATGTCGTTTGAAAAAAGCCACCATTGACTATCGTAGGTAAGGAAATGGTACTTGCAGGTTTGGGTACCTAGATCAAACATTCTGGCAAAAAATATGTTTTGAGCATGTTTTATATTCTAAGCTCTGAGCTGGGCAGGTCGGTGATACAAAATGGTTAAAACAGTGCCTGCCCTTGCTGAGATTTCTTAGGAGATGGTTTCTCTCTCTAAGCAAGAATCTTGTAAAAACATTCTACCATTTGGTGATTTAAGCTCATATACCAGATACCAAGCAAAACTCTTTGCTTTCAAGCCAGCATTTTTGCTGCTCAGGTGCATCTTAATATCCCTTTCTGAGTGTAGAGGTCTCTCACCCAACACAGGGGAGAATTGTTTTAAGTTTCCTTAAAGTGAATCTCTGCTAAATGAATGCTTCCACTATAAAATCAGATAGGCTTTCTGTAAAACAAAGCACAACAAAAAAGCACCGTCTTTGAATGTGAGAAAATTATAATTAAAAAAGCAAGCACCTAAAAATCACATATACTGAGAATGCACGTATATACACGAATCATTTACGGCATGTAGGAAGTACTCAATACATTTCCACTGCTGAATTAACATATTAATAAGATCGGCTATATTTTAAAAATTCTCCTTTGTCCACAAAAGGCTTACCCACTTACTAAATCTGACCCAGAAAATGCCAACACAACCAGAAATGCCAACTACAAAAGGAAACATATCTAAATTTATCCAGAAACCCTGACGGTAATTGGGTGTTTCACTGTTTCACATCCTAGTCCTGCTATAGATATGGTAGTTCCTGGAGTCTTAGGATTTGGTGAAGTTCTACTTCAACTTCAAATCTCCATACCTATCTAGCTGTATCTTTAAAGCAATTTTTATAGGTTTTGCTTTCATTCCGCTTCTAGGAGTTTACTTCCACCTTACCAGTTTATTAGGTAAAGAGGTAAGCGGATAGTGATTAGTTTCCCAAGACTACAGCATCTAACATCCAAGTCTTTTTTAAAAAATTAATTAATTAATTAATTTTGGCTATGTTGGGTCTTCGTCGCTGCACACAGGCTTTCTCTAGTTGCCGCGAGCGGGGACTACTCTTCATTGCGGTGCGCGGGCTTCTCATTGCGGTGGTTTCTCTTGTTGCGGAGCACTGGCTCTAGGCGCACGGGCTTCAGTAGTTGCGGCACACGGGCTCAGTAGTTGTAGCTCGTGGGCTCTAGAGCGCAGGCTCAGTAGATGTGGTGCGGATTTACTTGCTCCCTGGCATGTGGGATCTTCCCGGACCAGGGCTTGAACCCATGTTCCCTGCAGCAGGAGGCGGATTTTTTTTTTTTTTTTAGGAGGCGGATTATTTATTTGTTTGTTTGTTTATGGATGGCCGCATTGGGTCTTCGTTGCTGTGCGCGGGCTTTCTCTAGTTGCGGCGAGCGGGGGCTACTCTTCGTTGCGGTGCGCGGGCTTCTCATTGCGGTGGCTTCTCTTATTGCAGAGCACCGGCTCTAGGCGCACAGGCTTCAGTAGTTGTGGCAGGCAGGCTCAGTAGTTGTGGTGTATGGGCTTAGATGCTCCACAGCATGCGGGATCTTCCCAGACCAGGGCTCAAACCTGTGTCCCCTTCATTGGCAGGTGGATTCTTAACCACTGCGCCACCACGGAAGTCCTATTCAAGTCTTAATATGAGTGCTTTGATTTCTAAAAACACAACTTTCTCCTTACTAATCTGGTGAATCTGACCTGACCAACACCATTGTTGCTCTCATTAGAGAGAAAATCCAAAATTTTCACTGATGATGTCACATCATCGGTGCTCAGTGACACCATGTCTGCACACAGTCTGATAGAAAGTACATTCCTGTCTATACAGATATGTGTAAACCACTGGAAGTGCTGAGTTTAAGATGACATGCCTTTTGGACAAAATTTGAAATTAACTCTACAGTACACAACTGAACCTTTTCTACTAGGTCTGAACTTTTCCCATAACAGTCTTTATGCTAAATCTACTCTTATCCCAGACCTTTATTTAAAAGACAATCTTTTAATCCACCCAACTCTGCCTTTGACGTCAGGCCCTGGGGACACTGGCTTATTTGCTTTCTGATTCTATCTGTCTGTCTGTCTGTCTCTCTCTCTCATCTCTTCCCCCTCCCTCCCCTCTATTTAAGTCTTTCCTTCCTTCATCTAGCCCCAGATGTCAGTGAGAGCCTAGAATTTCTCTAGCTTTCTCTGTTTTTCTTTCTGCACTCAAATTTTATAGCCAAATGTCTATGTCCAGCGGCTATGTTGGCAGGAGGGGGCAGTGGGGGATTCCTGAGTTCCACTAGTCACTAAAAAAGAGGAAAATCACTTAAATCACTGCTATCTAATTTGCATAATATCCGAATTTACAGGCTTTAGGTTCCAAGGCGTCCCTTAACAAGGGACATCTGTGATATCTCAAGACAGCCAAGTGACAGCATGACACCTAAACCTCCACCTCACCTACATGCTCAGCACACACTAACACACTGATGCAAACACACATACACATACACACACTCTCACACACACACACACTTACACATATTCACTCAATTTATGAGGTTTTAAGCCTACAGAATTTCAAAAAACATCAGCCACGGCTACTACAATTTTATGGGCTGGCAAAGTCCATGGATGAAGAGTCTTAAGTGTTTTAACGGTAGCCAGCGTGTTGGTATTACAATTTCTTGCCAGGATGTCACCCCACTGGCAGACTCCTTGGGGTGTCTCCCTCCTCTGTAATTGTCCAGGACTGGTCCCCAGCAGCTACTAGATCCTCCTTGTGGAATTATCCTGTTGCACCCTATACTATCCCTTACCAAGGTCCACATATGATGCTTTTTAAAGGGAGAAGGGATAGGAAGTGAATCATTATAAGTTTGGTTTGCTGGGAAGGAAAGATGAGCACTCCGGTTCCAGCCTTGACATGTTATTATGGGATTGAACTGTGTCCCTCCAAAAGATAGGCTGAAGTCCTAATTCCCAATGCTTCAGAATGTGACCTTCTCTGGAAACAGGGTCTTTGCAGATGTAATTCATTAGGGTGCAGTCATACTGCAGTAAGATGGGCCTTTCATCCAACAGGATGGCGTCCTTACGAGAAGAGGGAAGAAGCCCATGTGAAGAGAGACACACAAGGGAAGGCCATGTGGCCGTAAAGGCGGAGACTGGAGGAAGGAGAGGGAGTGAGGCGTCCACATGCCAAGAAATGCCAAGGGTGGCCAGCCACCACCAGAAGCTGGAAGAGGCAAGGACGGATTCTACCCAGAGTCTCAGAGGGATCCTGGCTTGCATCCTATATACACAATCTGAAATTTTCACAATACAAGATCTTCACATCATGCTCTATGACTTTTGCACTTTTAGGAATTCGGTTGGGGGTTCAGTAGAAACGATGTGTAACTGCCTTATAAAAGCAGTTTTAAGTTTAGGACACTTTCATTACACAATTATATACAATATAATACAGGTCCTATGACAAATGAAATTGGATGTCACAGAGAAAAGGTAAGCTGTACCTTAAAGCCAACAGCAATTCAAGTCCACATTTGCTATGACAGCAAAGTCCGAAACACTCAGGAATGTTATATCAACCAGTGCTATCCTGTCCACAAGTTCAGCGATTAGAGTTAAAAGTTTCCAAACTGAGTATGGACTTTCTGAAGAGTCTAAAAGCTACAAATTGGGGGAATTCCCTGGTGGTCCAGTGGTTAGGATTGGTTGGGGAACTAAGATCCTGTGTGGTGAGATAGATAGATAGACAGACAGACAGATAAGTAAATGCTACAAATTGAACTTGTCATCAAAATAGCCTCCTTGACTTGAGGTCATCATGCCTCTCTCCCTTGTCTGTAGGCTTGCAAGTTGGGGTCCTTTTAAAATCCTGTATCCTGGGAACTCCCTGGCAGTCCAGTGGTTAAGACCTGGGCTTTCACTTCTGTGGACCTGGGTTCGATCCCTGGTCAGGGAATTAAGATCCCCCAAGCCGTGTGGTACGGCCAAAACCAACCAAACAAACAACCAAATCCTCTTTCCTTTGCCGTCTGCACGCGGCCCATCACCAGTGCACTTCCCAAATGTGTGTTGGCTTCAACCTTCTTTTCCTTCCCCAGAGTCAGCAGCCTTACCTCACAGCCTCTCCCCAGCATGGTAGCTGCCATCTCCTGACCAGACCCTTAGGCTTGGAGTCTTCCCTGCTCTAAGCTCCCTGGCAACCTGGTACCCTTGAACACTTCCAGCCCAAATCTGGTTGGTCATGTCATATGAGATGAAGTGAGCTGGGCAGTTTCCTGGGCTGAAGGTTTGAGGTACCATCCAGTTCTCGTGAAAAAACTGTGGCCACATCTTTGGGAGCTCTTCGGGCCACCTCCTCAGGGGCTGGTCAGCTTTCCATCCGTGAATCCCTGGGAACTGTGTATAATGAGGATAAGCATAGATTCATGGGGAGGGAGACCATAATTTTCTACTGTTTTCTTAAGGGCATGCTTGACTCCTCAACAAAAGGATAAGAACTACTGACTTGAACTATTAGAATCTCTTCTGAATTTCAACACCGGCCAGACGTCAGACTGAAACTGGCTGTTCATTCCTTCACTCATTAGAATAAAGGTGACGGGGACATGTCCTCCAGGGTCAGTCCTTTATCAGGGTAGATCACAAGATGAGAAGGCACCTGCATAGCCAAGGCTTCTTGAGAAAATGAAGTGGTTGAACTACGGTTCGAGATTATGACCTTGGCTTTTTTTTGGTCAAGTTGTATTCAACACCGCATTGCTGAGGGAAGCGAAGGACACGTATATAGATTTGGGGGAGAATGAGGCAGCCCTTGCCTGTGAAACTGTTGGAGAATCACTGAGTCTTCCTAGGTCCCAACTGCGTCAACATATCACCTTTCTCCAAAACCCCTCTCCTCCTCCTGACCTCCTGGAGTGGCCAAATGGTGGTCTGGAATGACATCTCCTGTAAGATGTGACTTATTTGGGGAAAGGGTGTTTAGCAATGTAATTAAGAATATCAAGATGAGATCTTCCTGGACTCGGATGAGCCCTAAATCCAGTGACAAGTGTCCTCATACGAGAGGAGAGGTAACGTGAGGACGGAGGCACAGACTGCAGCGATGCGCCTACCAACCAAGGAACACCGAGGGCTGCCGGCAGCTGCCAGGAGACAGACATGAAACGGATTCTCCAAAAGGAACCAACCCTGCCAACACCTTGATTGCAGACTTCTGGCCTCCAGAGCTGCAGAGAAGATATTTCTGTTCTTTTTTGCGGTACGCGGGCCCCTCACTATTGTGGCCTCTCCCGTTGCGGAGCACAGGCTCTGTACGCGCAGGCTCAGCGGCCATGGCTCACGGGCCCAGCCGCTCTGCAACATGTGGGATCTTCCCGGACCGGGGCACGAACCCGTGTCCCCTGCATCTGCAGGCGGACTCTCAACCACTGCGCCACCAGGGAAGCCCAACGCTTCTGTTCTTATAAGCCACCAGTCTGTGATAATTTGTTCCAGCGGTCCCAGCAAGTGGGTGCATTGAATACACCTATTTCTCCTGGCTTCTTACTTTTGTCACTCTTGAGTCTACCGAACATAACAGCCAGAGTCAGAAGTCGTTCTTCTGCTGGAAGCCCCAATGGTCCTCTCCCCATCACTCCCTCCTTTTTAGAGGAGCACACGTCCACATTCAGGTAACCAGATGGCTCATTCTCTCATGCCCTTCAGGTGTTTTTGTTTTGTTTTTTAATTTATTATTTATTTTTGGCGGCATTGGGTCTTCATTGCTGCGCACAGGCTTTCTCTAGTTGTGGCGAGCGGAGGCTACTCTTCGTTGTGGTGCGCGGGCTTCTCACTGCGGTGGCTTCTCTTGTTGCGAAGCTCAGGCTCTAGGCGCGCGGGCTTCGGTAGTTGTGGCGCACGGGCTCTAGAGCGCAGGCTCAGTAGTTGTGGTGCATGGGCTTAGTTGCTCCGCGGCACGTGGGATCTTCCCGGACCAGGGCTCGAACCCATGTCCCCGGCATTGGCAGGCGGATTCTTAACCACTGCGCCACCAGGGAAGCCCCAAGTGTTTATTTAAAAATCCTCCCTCTGTGATATCTTCCCTAACTACCCTACTTAAAACTGCACCTGCCACACACCCTAGCTGCCTCCTTGCTTCATTTTTCCCCATAACAGTTACTACCACCTAACATGCTATGTCTTGTAGTTATTTATTTTACTTTTTTGTCTGTCACCCCACCGTTACACTGTAAGTTCCATAATAGTAGTAGGTACTTGATACATTTCTGTTGAATGAATGAATGATGATTTAATGGAGGTACTTGATACATTTCTGTTGAATGAATGAATGGATAATGTTCATCCAGTGGAACTTTCCACGCCACCTTTAACTCCTCCATCTCAAGTCTCACTCCCCACATCTTAATTCATCCAGACTTACTGATCACTCACTTCCGACAGCCTCAAATCTACCCCTTCCTCCTTTGGTCACAGCTATCGCCACCGTTTTGTCCAGCGACCCATGAATTAGCTTCCTACATAGTCTCCCTGACTTAGCTCTTCCCCAGTACATCCTAGACTGCCTGTCATGTGAATTTTCCTAAAAATAGCACTTTGATAACGCTTCTCTCCAACAAAAAAAAAAAAGAAAGAAAGAAAAAAATCACAATGGCTCTGAAAGACGAGATTATGAGTGAAGTTCATCTCCTTCTTTATACCTTTCTGGGCTTTTTTTCTGATTTTTCTACGTTAAAGGTATATTCTTCCTATTATAAAAATTTATTGAAGATAAAACTTCCAAATGGTTCCCTCTTGCCTATAGCAAGGCCCTCCATAGTGTGGCCCCCACTGTCCTCTCTCCCCTCTGGACCATCCCCACCCCTCTCTGCACGGACCGAGCCTAAACTCTGACCCATACTTCAGTGGGAAAGTCTCCCCCGTATCCCACGAAAACTGGACAGGTACATGTAAAAGTATGAGATTAGATCACTCCCTAACACCATACACAAAAGTAAGCTCAAAATGGATTAAAGACCTAAATGTAAGGCCAGAAACTATCAAACTCTTAGAGGAAAACATAGGCAGAACACTCTATGACATAAATCACAGCAAGATCCTTTTTGACCCACCTCCTAGAGAAATGGAAATAAAAACAAAAATAAACAAATGGGACCTAATGAAACTTCAAAGCTTTTGCACAGCAAAGGAAACCATAAACAAGACCAAAAGACAACCCTCAGAATGGGAGAAAATATTTGCAAATGAAGCAACTGACAAAGGATTAATCTCCAAAATTTACAAGCAGCTCATGCAGCTCAATAACAAAAAAACAAACAACCCAATCCAAAAATGGGCAGAAGACCTAAATAGACATTTCTCCAAAGAAGGTATACAGATTGCCAACAAACACATGAAAGAATGCTCAACATCATTAATCATTAGAGAAATGCAAATCAAAACTACAGTGAGATATCATCTCACACCAGTCAGAATGGCCATCATCAAAAAATCTAGAAACAATAAATGCTGGAGAGGGTGTGGAGAAAAGGGAACACTCTTGCACTGCTGATGGGAATGTGAATTGGTTCAGCCACTATGGAGAACAGTATGGAGGTTCCTTAAAAAACTACAAATAGAACTACCATATGACCCAGCAATCCCACTACTGGGCATATACCCTGAGAAAACCAAAATTCAAAAAGAGTCACGTACCAAAATGTTCATTGCAGCTCTATTTACAATAGCCCGGAGATGGAAACAACCTAAGTGCCCATCATCGGATGAATGGATAAAGGAGATGTGGCACATATATACAATGGAATATTACTCAGCCATAGAAAGAAACGAAGTTGAGCTATTTGTAATGAGGTGGATAGACCTAGAGTCTGTCATACAGAGTGAAGTAAGTCAGAAAGAAAAAGACAGATACCGTATGCTAACACATATATATGGAATTTAAGGGAAAAAATGTCATGAAGAACCTAGGGGTAAGACAGGAATAAAGACACAGACCTACTGGAGAACAGACTTGAGGATATGGGGAGGGGGAGGGGTGAGCTGTGACAGGGCGAGAGAGAGTCATGGACATATACACACTAACAAACGTAAGGTAGATAGCTAGTGGGAAGCAGCCGCATGGCACGGGATATCAGTTCGGTGCTTTGTGACCGCCTGGAGGGGTGGGATGGGGAGGGTGGGAGGGAGGGAGACGCAAGAGGGAAGAGATATGGGAACATATGTATATGTATAACTGATTCACTTTGTTATAAAGCAGAAACTAACACACCATTGTAAAGCAATTATACCCCAATAAAGATGTTAAAAAAAAAAAAACCAGATGGGCCGGGGCAATTCCAAGGCATGAGGGGCAACAGATGTAGTCAGATGGAAGATGTGTTAAAGTCGCAAATGTGACCAAGAATCCCCAAAGGCAGACACTTGAGTCTCCTCACATTCTAAAATTCCTTCTCCTCACTCTGTTATACTTAATTTGCGTTTGGAATGTTGCACTGATTTTTCTCATTGCTGGCTTTTGTAATGCTAGCGTGGTCATTGTGCTTTCCTATTCAACAAACCATAAGAATTCTGAAATGCAAGCCCTCCTCTGATGATAAATGAAATTGATTTTTAAAAAAACATTTGGATTCACCAGAAACAACGGCCTCAACACTTGTCTGAACTCCTACCTAATTATTTTTGGGGCTTTGGGCTAGGAAGCAAATTGCATTATATTCTTCTAAAAGTATATACTTACAGAACCATCTGTAATCCCTTCAAAGCAATCTTTGCAAGTCACTACTGGAATATGTAATGTTATAAATTCTATTAGATCATAGAATTACAGGGCTGGAAGTGATCTAGAAAACTGACAGATCATAGAGCTGACAGATCCCTGCTGTCTTCAAAAACCGCATCTTAACTAGGCCAGAAAATAAATGACCAAATGTATTTGTTCCAAAGTGCCTTCCTGCTTCCACCTCCCCAAAATGTAAAAAGATTTTCATGTTGAGTGAGACCAAGCCGTAAAAATTTAAATTTCAAAAGGGAATTGGGAAGAACTTTCCAGTGCCACTATCCATGATTATTTCCCTTACTATGCACATTCGTAGGAATCACGTGTCAGTACTCTGAGGCCAGCCCTACCCTTTCCTCTCCTTTGGTCACTAGGTTATCAGACGGAGTTAGCCGCGTACCTCCCAGGAGCCCAATCTGCTCAACTGAGTTGACCCTACCGCAAGTTCCCGTGACAGAAGCCAGCAGAAGACAGACTCTGTGTCATTTCTATTAAAACAATGCTTCTTATCACCAAGGCCAGGTTCATTCTAACTTGGGCAAATGCTAAGAAGCATTTTGAATAGGGTAAAGGCAAGTCAGGCCCTGTCTTAAAGGGAAATGTTGATTAAAACCCCAGCCTCACCTTTGTTGCCACCACTCTCCCCACCCACCGGCTGGCCTTCCCACCTCCCTCCTCGGACACCCAGACTCATAGAACCTTCCACCACCCCTCAGTCAGAACAGTCCCATAACATGTATTCAACGTTCATCGCTCAGCACGTGTTTTTTGAGCACCTTACTGCACTGACCACTTCACGGGGATATTCTCTCTAATCTTCACACGGGGACTCTGATGTGCGTGCCGTGGTGATCTTCAGCCAGCTGGTAAAGTGCTGCACAGAGAAGTTAAGAAATTTGCCCAAGGTCACAAAGCTTGTAAGTAGTAAATGGAGCAGACACTCGAACCCAGCAAGTCTGACTCAGGTGGCCATCCTCTGAGGCTGCCTCATTCAGCCTCCTCGTAGGCCTGATGCCTTTCCGTTGCCAACAGCAGTGGTGCTACACGTTAGGAAGAGGTAGAACGGCCTGACCTAGTCGGGTGTAGCTTCTCCGAGGGCGCGGCATTGAAATTAGGGCCAGCGGTTAGGAGAAGCAGCCGTAGAAAGGGGTACAGAGGAGCATTTCAGCCCAGAAAATGAAGTCATTCATTCATTCACTCATTCATTCATGGTGTGATGCTGAACTTCCGCTTTCTTGGAGGCACTGGCGTCTGCAGCCTATTCCCTGGGCAGGAAGCACTGGTTGATATTCACGTACTCGTTAACCTGTAAATATTTATTGATCCCTATGCTGTGCCGCTGTTAACCTAGGGAATCATGAGCTGCCGGAGGTCGTTTGGCAAATGGATAAGAACCTTTCCTTTCTTCCTGAGACCTTCATGGGAAGGTTACTTGGCAGGTGAGGCCAACTCTGGATGAAGACCCTTGACTTGGTTTACTGGTCACTAATATGCTTTTCAAAGGAAGAGGCCAAGTGCTAACTGGTGGTGCCCTCAGGGTGCAGAGCCACGGGTGAGCCCACGTGGAGGCCCCCCTGTACCCCTGAGTTCTGAGAAGGAGGCTATCCCAGAGGACAGACAGACGTGATGGCTCAGCTGAGCAGTAGGTGCCCCCGCAGCCTGTGACCGCCCAGTGTTTGATTCACAGACTCAAACATCAGACCAGGCGGGAGGCTTCTGTGATGTGTCCCGTGTTGTTCTAGGTGGTGTTCACATGGGTGTGCTCATCATGTATAAATGCATCCGTTGTGCACCTTCTGTATCTTTCTTACACTTGAATTTACAGGTTTATTTAAAACATCAGGCCATGCAATTTACTTTCTGGTTATAATAAGCATGACGGGAAAAGATCACATGTGAGCTGGCAGGGACCTCTGAGAGCGGCTAGTGCAGCATTTATCAAAGTGTGTTCCACGGAACCCTGGCCCCAAGAGATGTTCTACCAAGAAGAAATGGATTATGGGTTATGGATTATGACAGATGCTGCATACTATTGATTTTAGGGGTTTGAGATATCAGCTCCCAAATGGAGTTCACTGGTCTCCACACATCCCTGCCACCATCACCTCATAAATATTCCCCATGTCAATATCACTCGCTCTGCATTCCAGGCACTAGTACCAGTATCCCCCAATGGCACAGACCAGAAACCTGGGCAGCATTTCTGACTCCTCTCTTTCCCTGACTTCTTTCAATTACATCTCCAGCTTTTTCCTCCAGTCTGCCCACTTTGGCCCCATTTTCACTGCCATCATTCAACATCACCAGCATCTCCTCTCTAAAACACTACAGACCCCTAACGGTTCTGCCTCCATTAACCTATTCTCTCCAAAGCAGCCAGAAGGATGGATCTCTGCAAAATGTAAGCACCGCACGCCTAATGAAAATCTTCAGTAGCTTTTTGCTCCCCTGGGATAAAGTCCCCCAAAAGGCTTCAGAGGTCCACAGTGATCTGGCTCGAGGCTGGTTTCTCACCACTTTCTCAGAAGTTCCACACGCTCTCAGTTAGGAGCATGTGCTTTCTTCTCTGCCACTCCCCACCCTTACCCTGGGCTCCTACTCACCCTTCAATTCTCAGCACTCTGTGTGGGCTCCCCCTGCCATGCGTTCCTGACACCCCTTTGCAACTTCTCTGTAACTGACCAGGGTTTGCTCAAGTCTGTCTTCTGCACAGTATGAATTCCACTGCAGAGACTATGTCTGGGCTTAGGGGCCCTACCTCTTGTGATCATGAGTCACTCAATAAACGCTTCTGAATAAACAATAATATTAAAGGTAAGATAAAAGAAAAAGCCCTTTTACACTTTATATAACACAGAACTTCCTGAACATAACTGTCTACAGAATTCCTTTCTCATTTAGCCCAACAAGACTGTACTGCTCAGAATACTCAGGGGGAAAAGCAGATCCAGTCCAAGCCTCTCATTTTACACAAGATTTTGAGGCCCAGAGAGGTGAAAACAATGACCCAAAGTCATCTAGCATGTTAGTTCTTGAAAGAGTGCAGTTTGTCCTCAGAAAATAACCTACAACATAATAAAATTTAACTTTTTTTTAAACACTCCCTGCAGGCGTTTTAAAGCCAAGAAATACCATAGAAATTAGAAATCTTAATTAAGATAAAAGGGAAGAGCCGGGCAAAGAAGATGAGAAGCTGGTCTCTCATCACTCACACTGAAATAAAACTGATTAAAGAGTTAAATGAAAAATAAGAGCAAAACCTAGAAGAAAACACAGGGGAATATTTAACTGAATTATCAACAGGAAGGACTTTAAACTTAAAAGCAATGGAAGAAACCACATAGGAAAAGATGTGACAACGGAAAATTAAACTCGGCGTGGGCCACCTGGCCGAGTCGGGACTTCTTTCCCTACATGTAAACATAACTGGCTGTATCCCACTAAGTAGCCTAAAAAGAAAAGAAGGTATCATTAGCATAAGTCCAGGAAAATATAAATGCTTTCGATGACAAGAAAGGAAGAGAGGGCACAGATGCAATGTTGGTCAGTTATCAAAATTAAAACTCTCGGGCTTCCCTGGTGGCGCAGTGGTTGAGAGTCCGCCTGCCGATGCAGGGGACGCGGGTTCGTGCCCCGGTCCGGGAAGATCCCACATGCCTCAGAGCGGCTGGGTCCGTGAACCATGGCCGCTGAGCCTTTGCGTCCAGAGCCTGTGCTCCGCAACGGGAGGGGCTGCAACAGTGAGAGGTCCGCGTACCGCAAAAAAATAAAAAATAAAAAAATAAAGCTCTTGAGAATCAAACTCGATGGTCATTAATTAATGAATTTAAGTGAACATTTACTGAGTGTGCATGACACATGCCAGGCATTAGATTACATGCCTCTGACACCTGCAGCAACATCTTTGAGGGAGAGAAAGATGCCTGGGGTAAGAAGCAGCATTTAGGCACCCGTTCTACCTTTTACAGGAAGTTATTTACTTTCTCTGATTTAACTACCTGATGGAGTTGTTTCGAGGGTGGAATGAGATAATGCTAGTTAAAGCTCTTAGCACAGTGCTTGGCAGGGAGGTAAATCTCAATAAAATATTAAAGAGAGCCAACTTAAGTTGGGTTCTGCAGATCTAGGTCTAAGAGCATTTCTATAAAGATCTAAGGTATACTCCTCTCCCCCACGCACCTCATTTAACCTCTTTGATCAGTACTGATATTTCACAGTATTTCCTTTAGGTCAGCAGGGGAAGGAAAAAGTTTTCCTCTAGGCTTTCAAGTTCAGTTTCTGGGGGCCTGTGAATTAAGCCCAACAAAAGACAGGACGGTAAGGGGGAAGAAAGGAGAGTTTCCTTATGCGTGTAGCACTCATACATGCAGGAGTAATCAATGAGGAGTAACTCAAAGGGGTAGTTAGAATTTGGAGTTTATACACCTAACTTAGTAGGGGGAAGGGAGGGGAAAGAAAAGGCTACTATGGGAAGAGCAGAAGGGTTTATTTAGGAAAGCCAAACAGGAGAACAAACAGGAGAGAAGGAAGTTTGTGATAATGTTTGTCTGTATGGGTTTGAGTAGTCTTTCTTCTTCAGGGCCATAAAACTCCCCCAGAGAGGACATTTATGAGTAGACCCGCCCCAAAGAGGGAATTTATGGAAGCCTTATTTCCCCGAAGTTGCCGCTTTGGGTCAGATAAGGGAAACTCCCAAACGGCTTCTTTCTTCATCTGTTGACTCTCAATTGTCCTCAGCTCAAAATAATTTTATGCCGAAGTAGCATATCCTCATTCCCTTCAGGTCTGATAAGTATAACAAAAGGGGGGAAAAGCTGACGTGTGCAAACCAGTTACTAAAGACACGAGTACTATAATATAAATGAGATAATACAAAGAAAAGTATAAATGATTATACAAACTGCAATGATTACTGTTATGTAAATTCCCACCTCAAAGACAAAACCCCCCAAATTTATAAGGATGTCACTAGAGCAATTATCCACATCTAAAATAGAGCATTTGAGAGCATTCCTAATGTCTTTCTTAATCTATTAGCCTTTCCTAGATTATATGTATTTTTAAAAATCATTGAGTCAGCTAGCTTAGACTTTGGAAATCTCTAAGCTTCTGGTACCATCATTTTCTCTAGGACAATTTTTCAATATCTTATTTTAAATTTGACGATTTCTCCATTTTTCTGAAATTCTCAACCCAGCCCCAATATTCCCAATTTCCCAAATTTTTCTCACTAATCTTAATAGGTAATTAGGAAGTCAGCTTGGGCCTTTTTCTGAACAATTTCCTGGTTTTGTCTTTACAGGAAGAAAGAACAGTAAGTTACTAGGAAAACCCTAAGAAATATGTTGAATAAGAGCTTTATTTTGAGTAAGTGCAAGAAATCTATCAAAGTTGCCCCAAAAGGAATTTTTTTTTTTAACAACGACAACCAAAAAAAGCAAAACTATCCTTAGAAAAGATTCAGATGATGCCAATATTCCAAAGGGCTTATTTCTTAAATCTAGTTCATATTTTAGTTTCTGGGTATAATTTATATCTGACACGTAAAACCGAGGTTCAGCCCCACTTCCTCAGCCGAAACCCTCTCCCTTAAGGAAAATAACTTCATGTTTTTGTTGGCAATGTTTTTTATGTGGAAAACACTTAATTGTGGGTAATCTCTCAGTTTGTCCTTCGACTTCCACTATAAATATTTAAAGCTTCGGAAGTTCACCAGTGGTTTGCATTTTCCCAATCAGTTGTTGGAAATAAATACCCCCGCCCACAATGGTAGGTTGAGAAAAGGTGAGTAATTTATGGGTGATGTAAACCATTGAAGAACTCCCAGAATAGGAGTTCAGCACACACGGAGTTTCATGGGTGGTATCTTTACCCGAGAGGGAAAGAGGAAGTCTTGCTGAAACCACCTGTTTGACTGCTGTTGACTCACTCTTAATCCCTAACCAGTAGAGACAGGGATGTAGACATCGGGATTTCTGGGGGAAGGGGTTTCTAATGATGAGCCAGAAGGTGGTACCCGCCAGCTACGGGAGAGGGACCAGCAGACCAGCGCCCCCTACCTGCCCGCCTGGCCTCCGCGCGCTGGGACAGCGCACAGTCCAGACCCGCCGCGTGCTCCTGAAACTGACACGACACTGACAGGACTGCCTGCCAGGGCGCGCCCCGCACTGGGGCCCCAGGCAAGCGCGTGACTTGGTTTCCTCGTCATTCCGCGCGGCCCACCCGGTCGGGCGGGGCGTGGGCTCCCAGCCAGGCGGGCTGTCCTCAGCCAGGCGAACCCGCCGCTCCCGGAGCCCGCGTGGCTGGCAGCCGCCCGCCCGGGTTTACTTTCATATTTAGCTGGGCGCTACCCACAATGCATTTGTAAAAATGAAATGCAAAAGAGGTTAGTGGTTAACATAATCCTTACAAACACTACTTTTCAAAAGAGCGATTTGGGTTTTTTTTTACATCGTATTTAATCGGGAAGTTGAACGCATCTTATTTTTCATGGTTGTGACATGGGCCATGAAAAGTCTCCTTACTTAGAAAAGTCTCTGGGAAGGAACTATAAATAAACGGAGACCTATGCCCGCCCACAGTCGGTCCAAAAGTTGTAGGTTATCATTGATCTGTTTGACGTGGTCTCACGCCACAACTACGTCTGACTGACTTTGCGTTTTGCTTTAATCAAGAAGCAGTAATTGGTAGTGTTTACATAAATTAACCAAAATGCAAATTTAAGGAAATTTTTAGTTTATGATCTAAAAATGTAAAGACTTTGTAAGAATAGCTTGCTTGGGACTCACAGACATAGAGAATAGACTTGTGATTGGCAAGGGGAAGCAGGGGGAGGGAAGGGGGAACTGGGAGTTTGGGATTAGCAGATGCAAACTATATATTATATATAGAATGGATAAACGACAAGGTTCTACTGTATAGCACAGGGGAACTATATTCAGTATCCTGTAATAAGCTATAATGGAAAAGAATATGAAAAAAATAAAATAAACTGCTTGGTTACAAGTGTTTTTTTTGTAAAGTTACTTTCCAGCAGTATTTATGCATTCACTTTCAAAGTGCCTGGAAAAAAAAAAAACTAATGCAAAAAAAGCAACTTTGTTTTAATTAGCTTTAAACTTACCAAAGAATGTATCGGTTTTTAGAAATCTTATATTGAAACTCGTTAATTCATGGTTAAACAGCAATGCATTTCTTATAAATCAGGAAAAAGAAGGGGAAAACCAATTAAAGAAGTTTCCTTTCAAAGCTGCATATGGTATGATCTCATATGTCTATGTATGTGTATATAAATACATGTGTGTGTTTGTAGATGGACAGAAAAAACCTGGAAGGTACACACCACATTATTAACAGTGATTACATAACTCTAGGGAGTGGGATTTCAGGTGAGGGCATTTAAAGAAACTTCCAGAATGAAAAAAAGGTACAGAGCGTTTGTTGCCAAAAATTCAGCATATTTGTAGGTGTCTGTGAATGAACTTTGGACTGTTTGTTTCACAACAAATAGAAAGTACATATGTTCACAGACCCAGATGGATACCCAATTTAACACCAGGTGGGAAAGGAGGTGTAAGTCCGTTTCTGATTTATGGCAAGACTTCCTGACACCACGTCGTCCATCATTTCTGTCTGCAGTTGTCAGCCAGCAGATGTCATCTCTTTGGTTCAACTGTTGTGATCAGTTAGAGTTTATAGTCAGATTCAAGCAACAGGTTCCAACACACTAGCTTTCCTCATTAGCAATGAAACTTGACTGCTCTGTTGATTAATACACACCCTCTGCTGTAAATTTTTTTGGGGAAAAAATCGTGAAAAAAATTGGAGAGAAGGTTCTATGTTTACCAAATCTTGATAGATGAAAAGGGCATCATTTGTTAGTAAGGATGGTTCTCAGCTGGAGAACACCCCCAGCTCACGCTCTCAGGCTGGTGGCAGCTTGTTAAAAACAGGTGCTTTGTGTCAGTCAGCCTTGTTGAACTTAATATTAAGTTAATTTCTGAATTTAAAAGCATTAAGCCGACTGGTAGTCTAGAAATGTTAGAATACCAGAATCTTGTTCAGTGTTATAATCCTGATAGGCAGTTCCATATCTATTTCAGATGCCTAAAAAAATCTATCAGAGGTGAGGTCATTATGAGGGAAATGGACTGGAGCTAACATTTTCCTTATATAATTTCAACCCATGACCCAGGCCCAAGATAACAATTATTACAACCATGTTCTTACTGTCAGATAATTTTTCCACAATAATATCTGTATCACAGGAAAAAAATGTAGCATCCCTACAAAACAATGAAATTAAAAAAAACAATTGGAGATACATATGTATGTGTGTGTATATATATATGTATATATATATATATATATATATATAGAGAGAGAGAGAGAGAGAGAGAGAGAGAGAGGGAGGGAGAGAGAGGGAGAGAGAGAGAGGGAGAGAGAGAGAGAGGGAGAGAGAGAGAGGGAGAGGGAGGGAGAGAGAGGGAGAGAGAGAGAGGGAGAGAGAGGGAGAGAGAGATCTTATGGAAATGAGTGTTATCTTTCAACCCTGCCATCTCACTTCAGGGATTTATGCAATGATTCTGCCTCCTGGTATTCGTTCCTGTGTAATCACATCTCCAGGAGTGAGACCTGAACTTACTAATTCATTTCTAAGGAAAAGAATAAGGCAAACTTATAGGGTGTCACCTTCAGGATTAGTTTCAAAAATAACTGTAGATTCTACTAGGATTCTCTCTCCCCCCAGCCCCATCTCCACCCCCGCAATTGCTCTGGGGGAAGCCAGCTGCCCTGTACAGAGCAGCCCTAGGGAGAGGCAAGGAAGGGTGTTTGCAGCCAACAGTCACTCAGGCCTGAGGACATGTGAGTGAGCCAACAGCCTTGCAGAGGGCTTGGAAGTAGATGTCTCCCCGGTGGAGCGCTGAGATGAACACAGCCCTGGCTAACACCTTCAGTGCAGCCTGGGGAGAGACCCTCAGCCTGAGCGCCAGCTAACCGTGCCCGCATTTCTGACCCATGGATAGTGTGAGAAAAATGTTAGTTGTCTTCGATTGCTGTGTTTGGGGTTAATCTGTTATACAGCCATAGATAACTACTACGTGTCCTTTACTGAAAGTGCTACCATTGCTTAAGCATCTTTGGAACCCTTCTGTTTTGAAAGTTGCCTTCAGGGTCCAAGTGTGAGCCACACACGAAGATGGACTGCATTACTTTAATTACACCTCGTTTTTGCCAAGAACATCCTTCCAGGCTTGTTCTCATCACATTCACCATCCTTGACTTTGACAGACTTGGGGCTGTTTTAAAAAGCAAATCTGCTTCCAAAGAGGAAGAGTCACTGCCACAAGGAATACTAAAAACGAATATGCCACGGCTTCTGAAGACAATTTCACTTGGCTTCAGATACATTCTGACCGACGGCTACATCACTGGAATAATTCTTCCAAGGTGATTATTTTGAAAGGGATGATACTCACTTTGGATATTTAATGCACAGATTACTCAATGAAAGAGTTGTGCTGTGTTTATTTATTTAGTATCTAACAAACATGACACTTCCTACCAATAATTACTCTGTGCAGTAGGTGCTATTATCTTTTGTATAGCCGAGGAAACTGAGGCAGAGAGAACTTGCCTGAGGTGCACAGAGTAAGAGGCAGAGCAGGAGTGTAATCTGGGCAGAGTCTGGTTCAGGTCTTTGCTGTCCTGCTTCTGTTAATTCACTCTGTGTTCTAGTTAGATCTCACACCATAACAGGGTCAAGACAATCACAAAGCAGAATCAGATTCTTATTCATTGTAATAAAATTTCATCTCTACTCAGACAATATTCCAATTTGATGGGCTTAGGAAATGTACAAAGTACTAAATTGACGTTCCTTCGTACATTCTCCTATAAGAAGAAACCTTCATACATTCTCCTGTAAAAAGAAAGGTTTCTTTTCCCTTAAAAGAAACCAGAACATCTGTCTTTGGTCAAATTTAGGAAGGTGCAAGTTCGAAACAGCAAATTAAGATTTTGGTCTTTATGTAAAGCCTGACAGTTTTTTTAAAAAAATTAGTAACCTATCAGACTTTGGGTAGAATTTTCCACGCATTCGGGTGTGATGTTTCTGACTGAAATGCTAGCAAAGCTCACACCAGATTTGGAGTCCGGCTTCTGAGAAGAGGGCTTTGCGGCAGCCACCCTGTCTTGACAACTGCTGGGTTACTTCAGAGAAGGTGCCTTTACTGATAAGCCTCCCTTTTCTTTCTCTTCTTTGGTGTCTGAGGGTGTCCAGCTGAGCGCACCTCCTCCAGCTATAACCAAGGGAAGTGTCCTTTCTGATGTGGTTTCCTGGAACGCATCTCTCCCTTCAGTCTGCTCCTCCTTCCTGCGAGACACCAAAGACCCTTGTTTATAGCTTTATTTTGTGTCGCCACTCAGCAGATCCTTTGTTGTCTTATAATAATTTGTGAATTTGTCCCCAGGTAGATTAGAACCCTTTTAGGGGCGGTTATGCAATTGTATTGGTTCCATTAGCCTCACAATGCCTGGAACACAGGCATTGGTTTTTTTTTTTGTTTTTTTTTTTTTGCGGTACGCGGGCCTCTCACTGTTGTGGCCTCTCCCGTTGGGGAGCACAGGCTCCAGATGCGCAGGCTCAGCGGCCATGGCTCAGGGGCCCAGCCGCTCCGCGGCATGTGGGATCCTCCCAGACCGGGGCACGAACCCGTGTCCCTGCATTGGCAGGCGGACTCTCAACCACTGCGCCACCAGGGAAGCCCCTTTAATGCTTATTTTTAAAAATGAATGAACTGTTTCCATTTCCAAGGAGCCATGTTATTACCTATAGACAGACAGGATGTAAGTTGGCTTCCAAAGTCATGCGAGCACCAGAAGATGCCCAGTTTCTGCTCTTCAAGCTGCTGCAGCCAACTTTTTAAAGATTCCAAACTACTAGGAATAGCAACGAAACTCAGCAGGACTGAGTCATGGTAGTGAACTTGACCACTCTGATGAGTTTCCAGACTACTCGTTATTGGAAACTATTGTTTAAGAATGGTTACTTGACTTGTATACCTTTGTGCATTATTTAGCAATGTAAATAATTAGCCTCAAGAACTTTCTGTGATTCCAGTGCACATTTTTTTAATCCCCAAGAGCTTGAATTCAGAAAGGATTCTGTGTATCCATGAGGTAACCTTCCTTTTCTCCTCTTTTTCCATCCTTTACATGGAGGCATAAACACCATCATTTTAATAAGGAGACTGTCAACAAATATTCACTGGCCCCTGCTATCGGCAAGCTCTGTGGCCAGAAACACACAAGAGAAACAACCTCTGTCCTTAAGTAGCCAAGTAAATAATGTATGTGATTTACCTGTACAAGGTAACACCAAAGTATGATGTAAGGTTCCCGAAGCACAGTTTACAGACAAGGAACTTCAGACTGGAGAGGTTGGGCGGCTCACCCAGAGACGCACAGCTGCAAAATGACCCAACCACGACTCAACTCTGGTTTTCTGGTGCCAAGCCCAATGCCCCTGTCCCAAATGTGGATGGATATGTAGAAATATACATTCAGCCGGAGGAATGTTCAAGGAAAGAGCGAGACAATTCACGGCTTGGATAAAGAACTTTTATTGCATTTTTAAGAAAATTATAAGCATAATCCAATTCACAAGTAGGCTATTCAGTTCGTGCAAATGACTAAAGAAAAAAATTTACATAAAAGTGTAGTAATATATTTAGTAAAGAATGCTAATGGCGAAAGAATATATTTCCAAAAAAAGAACATATGCAACTTTTGGTCAACAACTGCTGATGGGAAATCCATGCCACTGTCCCGTGCTGCTATCAGGCTCAGTAGGATGTGCTCAAGGCTTATAGGTTGGCAGGAGGAAGCTGCAGTGGGGAGGGGGACAGTGTCCCACAGCAGGGGACAGTGATCTCTGTGAGACCACACACAGTCACTTCAGCACCAAGAACAGATAGCTGGAGCATCTGGCAACAAGTTCCACTTTAGTGTTGCTTTCCTTGAAATAACTTGTCATTTCCATTTGCTCCTTTAGGAGGTAATTAGCAGGGGTGAGGTCACATGCCTGTATCTTCCTGCTTGCGGTATGTACTCAATGGATATTTTCGATTAAATGAAAACCACATTCTACAGCATAAGTGCAGTCATGTTTGGATGACTTAACTGCTGATGTCTTGGTCTAAATGTCACATACAGAGAAAAATTATGAGTGCTAGGGAAGGTTGATAAGGTAAAAACAAAGGCTGTTGCCACTTGGTATTGACTGAATATTTGTGTACCCCCCCATATCCATATGTTGAGTCCCCAATCCCCAATGTGATGGTATTTGGAGGCTGTGCCTTTGGAAGGTGATTAGGTCATGAGGGTGGAGCCCTCATGAATGGGATTAGTGCCCTCTAAGCAAAAACATGAGAGATGATCTCTCCCCCCACTATTCGAGGACACAATGAGAAGACAGACATCTGCAAATCAGGAAGAGAGCCCACACCAGGAATCAAATCTGCAGCACCCTGATCTTGGACTTCCAGCCTCCAGAACTGTGAGAAATAAATGTTGTCTAAGCCATCCAGTCTTTGATAGTTTGTTATTGCAGCCTGAGACACGCCTCATCACATTCCATTTTTGCCACTTACTACGCGTGTGATCACGCACAAGTTAGTATTCTGACGCTCAATTATCTCATTGTTAAAATGAGTATAATAAAACATAGGTGGTAAGCACCTCCAAATCAACCTTTTTTTGGATTTGACACCAAAAGCAAAGGCAATAAAAGCAAAAATAAACAAGTGGGACTACATCAAATAAAAAAGCAAAGGAAACCATCAACAAAATGAAAAGGCAACCTACTGAATGGGAAAAAATATTTGTAAATCATATATACAAGAAGCAGTTAATATCCAAACTATATAAAGAACTCAAACAACTCAGTAGCAAAAATACAAACAATCCAATTGAAAAATGGGAAGAGGATCTGAACAGACATTTTTCCAAAGAAGACGTACAGATGACCAACAGGTACAGGAAAAGGTGCTCAACATCACTAAGCATCAGGAAAATGCAAATTAAAACCACAATGAGGTATCACCTGACACCTGTTAGAATGGCTACTATCAAAATGACAAGAAATAGCAAGCGTTGGGAAGGATGTGGAGAAAAGGGAACGCTTGTACACTGTTGGTGGGAATGTAAACTGGTGCAGCCACTACCCTATGGAAAACAATATGGAGATTCTTCCAAAAATTAAAAATAGAACTACCAATATGACCCAGCAATCCCACTCTGGGTATTTATCTGAAGAAAATGAAAAACCAATTTAAAAAGATACCTGCAGAACTACCCTGGTGGCGCAGTGGTTAAGAATCCACCCACCAATGCAGGGGACATGGTTTCGAGCCCCGAATCGGGAAGGTCCCACATGCCGCGTAGCAACTAAGCCCGTGCTCTGCAACTACCAAAGCCCGCACGCCTAGCGCCCGTGCTCCACAACAAGAGAAGCCACCGCAATGAGAAGCCTGCGCACTGCAGCGAAGAGTAGCCCCTGCTCACGGCAACTAGAGAAAGCCTGCACACAGCAGCAAAAACCCAACACAGCCAAAAATAAAAACCACACATATATCTGCACCCCGATATTCACTGCAGCAGTGTTTATAATAGCCAAGACATGAAAACAATCTGAGTGCCCATCAAAAGGTGTATGGGTAAAGAAAATATTATTCAGCCATAGAAGAAAATGAAATCTTGCCATTTGTGACAACGTGGATGGTCCTTGAGGGCATGATGCTAAGTGAAATAAGTCAGAGAAAGACAAATACTGTATGACCTCACTTATGTGGAATCTTAAAAAAGAAATAAGAACTCATAGATACAGAGAACAGGTGGTTTCAGGGGGTGGGAGTGTGGAGGGCAGGCAAAATGGGTGAAGGGGGTCAAAAAGTACAAAATTCCAGTTGTAAAGTAAATTACTCCTGGGGTTCTGACGCTCAGCACCGTGACTCTGGTTAATAACACTGTGTCGAATATTTGAAAGTTGCTAAGAGTAAATTCTAAAAGTTTTCATGAGACGAAAAAGTTAGTAACTGTGTGCTGAAAGATGTGAAGTGGACTTAGAGTGATCATTTTGCAATATATACTAATATCAAATCATTATGTTGTACACCTGAACATAATGTTATGTGTCAATGACACCTCAATTTTTTAAAAATAGAAAAAAATGGATATAATAATAGTACTACCTCACAGAATGATCAGGAGGGCGAGCGACCGCATTTAGCACGGTCCCAAACGGGAAGAGCTCAATTCATGCTCTTTCACTACTCTAATGATGATTATTATTCCCTGCTCTTTATTTCATAGACATGATATTTTTCTATATTGCAGCAATGACCATTGTTCTGGTATAAATTAAATGCTTTAAATAATATTATGAGTCTGCTTTGATGATCCTAGGGACAGATAAGGAACTTGTATGTAATCTGAGAGCCCAGGTACCAGGTGGGGCCAGCCTTAGCCCTCTGCCAGATTCTGTTCACCTGCTGCTGACTGTTCCAAGTCTATTCTCCCGTCAACTCCTCCACACCTGGCCAGCCTTGGTGTTTCACCCACCAACTCTGCTTTCCTCCACCCAGCTCTGGGCCTGCGACCCGCCGAATCCGGCGGTTTCACCATCCAGCCCTGAGGCCTCTGCCTGGCAAATGCCCTGAGTAAGCAAAAACTCACCTCCAACCAGCGCACCCCACCGTGGACCAGAGGGTCGGAGTCAAGGATTATCCTTGGAGCGCAGTGTCCACATAAATGCCCCCCCCAAATATACTTAAAACTTCCAGCAGCGACCCTTAAAAATACAGTACTCACGGCCTTTGAACAAGGCCATTCCAGCTGGCTTTGAAGCCTCCAGGTGACAGATGAGGAAGGACCGGGGCCACAGCAAGCCATCGCGTCCAGCACAGCAGCGGTGGGAACCGCTCCCCCGACGGCCGGCCCCTCCATCATTTGGGCCGGGAGGCGCTCGCACCCCATGTCACGAAAGAGGAAGGCGAGACGCGAGGGACAAACGCTTGCCTGGTAAGGAGCGGCAGGGCGGGGACAAACCCAGATCCCGAAGCCTGGGTCCCCTCCCGCCCCACCGCGGGCGCCTGCAAGCGGGAACCTTCCACGGGAGAGGTGTGTCCGAGGAACACAGGTTTGGGCAGAGAGAAAGAAACTAGTACAGAGGAGAAAGAAAGAAGATTTTTAAAAAGGAAAAAAGTTCCAGCCGGGATCCACCTGCCAAACCAGAACACACAAAGCGCTCCTGTTTGGGTCTGCGGCGGTCCGGCTGCCTCACCTGACACCTGGACGATTCCGCCGAATGGGTCACCTCCCGGGGCCGGATGAGCGCGGCCGCCGCACAAAGGCCGGCTGTTCCCTGCGGCCCGCGGCCCCGCGGCTCCCGCCCGCACCGCCCTCTCAGCGCTGGCCCGCCTGCTCAGCCCCGCGAGGTCCAGGTGGAACCTCTTCAAAGAGAAGCCTCTAGACGCTGGCACCCGTGGAGGCCTGTTTAAGCACCGCAGAGCCGTCCCACCTGCCCTTCCCCGGAGGTGCAGAGCCCGACTTGCCCGCCTCCTAGCCCACCTTAGCCACAGGTGAGCCTTCTGGAGGATTCCCCAGGCTGATGCGCCCTCCCCCCCGACGCCCTCATCCTACAGCAGCCCTGCCTGTGAATAACAAGTACCGTCTTCAAAAACCAAGCCTTCTGCAACTAACACAACACTTTTAATCACCTATACTCCAATATAAAATTTAAAAAGCTTTAAAAAAAAAAAAGGATGAGGTACTCTCTATATATTGACTAAGATTCCCAAGATGTATTAAGCTAAAAATAAATAAATATTGCAAATAAAAGAAGCAACACATACACACCTCCGCAGGAGTCTTGGAAGAAACACTGCGAAAATATTTCAATGGATCTTTTCCTCTTTCAAGCTGGAAAAAAATGCTAAGAAACCTGCAGCTTCTTTGCAGAAGGCCAGGACGCTCTGGTTGCTTAGATAAAGCCCCTTTTCAGGGTCATTTCGGGTTGGGGGAATCCCATTTAGATCAGATATAGGGGTTTATATGGTGTTATCGACACCATGTGGGAATTTGTTTACTCAGCCTTTTTTTTTTTAATTGAATGAAACTCTTTGAATTCTATAGTGCTTTACAATTTTCAAAAGTTTCACACACGTGATTTCATGTAATCCCATAATAACCCGTTTTTCATCCCCTATCCCTATACTGCCCCTCCCCCTTCCCTCTCCCCACTGGTAACCACTAGTTTGTTCTCTATATCTGTGAGTCTGCTTCTTTTTTGTTTAATTCACTAGTTTGTTGTGTTTTTTAGATTCCATATATAAGCGATATCATACAGTGTTTGTCTCTCTCTGACACTCAGCCTCTTTTATTCTAACTTAGTTGAGCTGGCTGCAAGGAAGGAATGAGATTCCTAATTCTTATGTAAGTAGCACTATAATACTATCTAGTAAATATAGATATATAGACATAACAAAGGAAAAAGAGACACTGGCCCAATAGATCACACTTCCGATGCTCAGTTTTCTTTGCTTATCCCCATATAATTCTCCAATAGGTGTGAGCACAGTATGATTTTGTTCTGTTCTCCTGCTGAACTGTATGTGTAAGTTTCCTTTGTACTACTCAGTCTTAATAATTCTGTTTTAAATCTGCCTAACTTTCCATCTCTCAAATAGATGTATAAAAATATACTTAAAACATTTCCTATTCTTGGGTGTGCTCTGGGGGAATAAGGGTTTCTATGACCGGGAGGAAGGGGTAATTTGGGGCACTGCTTCCCAAGGGCAGCTCTGGGTGGGACAAGGGGATGTAGAAGAGAGTGGAGATAAGGATGGAGGAAGTAGACAAACGTGTCCTGGTTTTGCAGTTAGCCGTCTGCATTCCTCAGGTTTAGATCAGACTTTCTCAACCTGGGTTCATGATTGGGCTTGGAGCTCCATAACACCCTGACATTGTACACAGAATGTTTGTACATATGCAAATATGTGCAATTTTGTGGAATAGATGCATAACTTTCATCAGAGTCCCAAATAACATAATGGTTTTTTGGGTTTTTTTTGGTTTTTTGTTTTTGCGGTACGCGGGCCTCTCACTGTTGTGGCCTCTCCCGTTGCGGAGCACAGGCTCCGGACGCGCAGGCTCAGCGGCCATGGCTCACGGGCCCAGCCGCTCCGCGGCATGTCGAATGCGGGATCTTCGCGGACCGGGGCACAAACCCGCGTCCCCTGCATCGGCAGGCGGACTCTCAACCACTGCGCCACCAGGGAAGCCCAACATAATGATTTTTAAAAGATTTTAAGAACCGCTGGTTTTGAGAGAAAAGATTCAAAGGGCCAAGCTCCTTTGAATTGCTAAGCTTCTGCCATCCCCAAAGATGCATCTGAAGGAGAGGATGGGGGGGGGGGGTGACACATTGGTGTGTGCCTTGGGGACTGGACATCACAGGCAACTTGTAATAATAATACACCTCCATAATTATGACACATTTAAGAAACTGAAAAGTGCTGTGACTGGGGCATGTGAATAAAATTAGATTGGCATTCAGAGGAGAAAAGATTCCTTCAGATTGAGAGGAAAAGAGAAACAAGGGAGGCAGTCTTGCTGGGAGAGATGAAGCCTCAAAGATACTTTTAGGGAAGCATGTGGGGTGTGGTTTGATGTGGTGAGATGTGGAGGGCAGATCAAGTAAATGGGGGAGTGTGGAATAAAGAGGGGAGGTAGGTGGGGGCCAGGGAGTTTAAGATGTATCACTTAAAAACAAAACCCCAATGAAGGACTTCCCTGGTGGTGCAGTGGTTGAGAATCCGCTTGCCAGTGCAGGGGACATGGGTTCGAGCCCTGGTCGGGGAAGGTCCCACATGCCGCGGAGCAGGTAAGTCCGTGCGCCACAACTACTGATCCTGAGCTCTACAGCCTGTGAGCCACAACTACTGAGCCCATGTGCCACAACTACTGAAGCCTGTGCCTAGATCCTGTGCTCCGCACTAAGAGAAGCCACCACAGTGAGAAGCCCGTGCACCACAAAGACCAAATGCAGCCCAAAAAACAAAAAATATCCACAACATTGTAATTCAATTATATTTCAAAAAAATTATTAAAAAAAACAAAATAATGAACGAAACTGCTACCTCTGTGGCTTCACCTGTAGCTTCATCACCTCCTGCATGATTGCTGTTTACGTAGTCGTGTTCTCCTCCTGCATTTTAGAAGAGGCATCTGTTTATATCCTGCGCACAGAGATTTTTAAAGAGAGGAATTATATCAGAGAACTGCTTAGACGGAGCTGGCTAAAAACGCTTTTGGCCACAGAAAGATTCCCCTTAAATAATGGTCTCCTTCCCTTCCCTGCCTTAGACGGCTGTAGTTATAAATCAGGCTGAAAGGGAGAGGGGAGGGCACAGAGCCACGAGCAGTTCTTGGGTCTGGTTGGAGAGCAGAGGTCTTGGGCCTTGGGGTGGGAGCGGCTCATGCCTGTGGAAGACAGACCCCAGAGAAATTAGGGAATTTAAACATCATCAAAGGCAGCGGGGTGCCATGGAATGGTTTCCAGCATATTCTGAAGAAAAGCACAGGTTAGCACATGAAAAAAAGGGTTCTTCCCTGGGAGCCCTGTGACCAAATGGCGCATCTTCCTAAAGAATTGCTGTTTTTCCAAGTAGGTCATAGCACAGCTGTGAAACAGATTAATCGTGACGTCTGCCCCTCCCACCTCCTCTTCAGACCTCCTTCCTGGCTGCCCCCTGGTTCTTATCAGTGCTCATCTCCAGCCCCAGCAGCATCACTTGGATGAAGTTTGAGGACCTTGACCTCAGCATCTGTTAAATGCCTACTGAAGTTATATATATTCCTCATCTCAGCCATTTGAAACTCACTTCCTGGGTTTTGGTGAAATTCAGGTATCACTTTAATGGTTATTTACACAATATTTTTCTTTAAATAAATTAATTTGTTTTACATAGATACTTCTTTATTTTTTATCTTTATTGAGGTATAATTTGTATACAGTAAGATGCACCCATTTTAATCGTGCTGTTCAAGGAGTTTTGACAAATGTATACATACATGAAATCACAACCAAGATGTAGAACTGTCCCATCACCACATAAAGTTCCTTCATGGCCCTTTGCACAGTCCCCCATCCTTAACCCCCATTCTATACAACTGCAGATCTGCTTCTATGATCATAGATTCGTTTTCTCTTTTCTAGAATTTCATGTAAATGAAATCATACTTTTCGTGCACTGCCGTATCTGGATTCTTTTTTTTCATTATTATTCTTGAGATTCATTCATGCTGTTGCATCTATCAGTAGTTTTTCCCTTTTATTCCCAAGTAATTTTCCAAAAATACATTTTTCAAGAAAACTTTACATCTCCAGTAAAATTAGAAAATCAATATCAATTACCATAAGTAAAAGGAACCATAAATATGAATACTATGGAAACAAAGTAATGTTTTAAAATTCTAGTGAGATACTGTTGCAGCAAGAGGTACTTTCCTTTTGCTTAAAAAAGAAGCTTAGCAAATGGGAGGTATTAGTGACATATCATCAGACTAAGATTTTCCCTCCTTGATGTAATCATAAGGATTGAAAGAAAGTTGGAAAAAAAAAACTTTTCTCATTATAGGGGTCACTGCTATTTAAGTCCGTGTACAGTGCTACCTAAAGTTTCTCATACCTCACCATGATCTGGTGATATATATCCCATGCTTTGGGTATCCTCTTTCTACCAGCTAGGAATGTGTTGAGCTGCATGTAACAGCAAAGCCAAATAAGAGTGGCTTGAACCCATGCAGACTCATTGTCGTCAGATCACAAGAAGTGTGGAGCTAGGCAGTGTCCAGGGCCGGAGCAATGCCCCACCAGGTCATCAATACTCCAAGATCTTTTCTCTTTATCTTATGCCATCCTTTGGGAGGGCCTCTGTACTCAAGGTTTCAGAATGGCTTTTCCCACTCCAGGTACCAGTCCCCATTCCAGGCAGGAGGAAGGGGTGAAGTATGTCTTCTCTCCCTTCTCTTTCCCCCTTTTCTATTGTTTCACTCTAGTTTTAGTGGGATTAGAGAAGGAATTCAGACAAATGCATGTGTTCAGGCTACCATGTTAAACAGAAGTTGAATACTTAGATGTAGGTAAGAGATGTCTGAGACCAGAATGACCTTCCATCCAAATGAACTGAAGACTCTTTCAAATGTGGGAGAGATGAAAGTAATTTCGGACTGGTCAGGCTTCCAGGAAATCCCAACTAGCCTACTTTGGCAAGTGGTCCCAATCACTGCCTGAGAGATTATAAAGATGAGGATAGAGCCTGTATCTTCTATTCTTCATCCCCCAGAAGGCTCAGCCCTTCACTTCTCTCAGCCCCAGATCCCAAGGAAACTTCATAATTCTTATTCCAATTACTTAAAAGAACTTTCTGTTATTGACTAAGCTCGATGAAGGTGAGGTCAGCAAATGCTATGCCTTACCAAGCGGCATTTCCTAAGCATTCGTATTAATCATAATCTTCCCACGTTTTCTTCCATCCTTGAAAATTTCAATTCACTTTAACATTTAATATTTTAAAGTACAAATGATTTAAAGCAGGAAAATTAAGATTTGACAGGCAAAGATAATAACGAAGATTTCTTGATCATTTTCTAATCACTTTCATTCATTTTCTTCTGATTAATGTGGAATTTCTTACCTGGATTTTGGTGAGGGGGCTTATATCTAATCATTGAGTGGGATTTGGCCCCAATAACAAAACCATTGGCAAAAGACCATTTTCAGCATTTTATGGTAACTCCTACATCACAGCAGCAGTCTTTCTTAAAGGTGAAGGATACGGTCATATTAAACTTGGCCTAACTATTTAACTTATTATAACGATCAGGGATTATTAAGAAAAGAAGTCTAGAATATAACAAGTATAAACATTAATTGTATTCATGGACGAACTGGGAGATTGGGATTGACATATATACACTAATATGTATAAAATGGATACCAAATAAGAACCCGCTGTCTAAAAAAATAAATAAAATAGAATTTTAAAAGTAAAAAAAAAAAGTATTCGTGGACGAGAAGTTCTCTAGTCAAAGCTCTAGATGGAAAGTGAATCTTCTGTGTAGTACTGCCCTCTGCTGCTGCCCTGAGTCAGGAAGGCATTTTGCAGATCATAGACAGAAAGACGATTACAAAAAAAACATAATCAAAGCTCATTTTGTTGACATTAATTTTTTTTTTTTGGCTAAACATTGGGCACAAATATGTTCATTATTTATTTATTTTTCTGTGATCCCTGGATGTCCTAAAATATTTGTGAAGGACAAGAGGCTTCCATCTGGTAATTTGTTTCTATTTCCCATCATGCAACTATATTCATTTTGAATATCAGTTTGTGTTAAGCTGTTTAAAATCTAGGGAAAATCATCAGGAAAGGCATCGATTTCTGTAGCACTATATTGTATGGCTCATGTAACATTAAGACGTTTTGAAAATGATTAAAACAACTCATCCTAAGTTATTTAGAGTAGCTACTGAAGAGATTTATATAATGAAAGTGAAAGTGGTTCTCTTGGCTGGTCCGATGGTAGTGGGTTACCAGAACTTATTAACGTTAGTGTCACTAAAGTTGGTATACAACCCCCCACTGCTAAATTTGACTAGCTTTTCACCTTTTGAGTTTGTAGCCAATTAAAAAAAAATAACTTTGCAAAATATTCATTTTTGAGGAAAAACAATCTTAAAAAAATGCACTTATAGCAACTAGGAACAATACCGTTCTTTTTCTAAGTTTCATAACAAGTGCATTTTTTTTTTTTTTTGTACTGGAAATGGCCTTTTGCAGGTTTGAGCCTTTCATTTGTACTTAACCTGAATGGCAGTTCCCTATGGCTTTTGGGTCGGAGCACACTTCTCGTGTCGTAGCCCTTGGAGATGGGGCAGGTACAGCGTTACTGCCAAGGGTTAAGCTTCCCTGGCAGCATGTCCAGGGTGCTTTTTTGCTCAGAAGGGAGGAGTTTTCAAGGGACCCGGTACAATCAGATCTGATTGTCTCCTCTGAGGACCAAGGCTCTCTTTACCATCATGGTTATCTATTGTTTGAGCTGCAAACCCTTGTCAATGATGAAGCTCTGTAAGTATCTCTCAGTAGCTCAGGCCTAACCACTGTGTTCAGAGGAATTTAGGGATAAGAGCTAAGGTGCAGGGCAAAAGGGAGAAATCCACAAGTCTTTCCTTGACCCTTTCTATTATATTTGCTTTAGTTCAAAATAGTAATGATCATTTTTTTAAAATAATAAAACCAGCATAATCTGTCCTTTCTAGAGAATGAGACTGGCCATCAGAGCAAAGCGAAGAAAATAAGGGTGATATCATTCCCCAAAGCTCCTGATTATGGAGGAAACAGTACATATATCTTTTCCTTTGTTCTGCAGTGGGGATGAAGGGCAATGGTTGGCGGTTGAGTCACTGAAACAGAAATAGCCTGAGTCTCCAGGAACACCCCCTTAGATGATCTCTAGTCCAAACCCCATCGTGATTTCAACTGACAGACAAAGTTACAGGGAACAAAGAATTAAAGCAAACACGGATAACTGAGGCAGCTTTCCCATTGCTCCCCCAACCCTTTGCCCCTTGTATCCGACTAGTGTCTTCTCAGTTGCCTGGATCATGGCCTCTGTCCTGGGTGTGTGGGTGTGGGTGTGGGACGAGCATCCCAGAGACCAGCGCAGCAAGAGCGGTGTGCATGCCTCAGGGACCTGGGGTGAAGTGTGACTGTAGCAGCCATGCTTCTCCTCTGCATGGTCCATTGAGGACTAATAATTGTGTTGAACTGGATATCAAATGCCTTGCTCTCCAGGGGCAGAATGGAAATTGATCCCTTGGAGAGACTATGCCTCTAGGGCCCACCTCTCTGATTCCCCTGCCCCATCTCTAAGCCCCTACCCACTGCCTTTGGCAAAAAACACCCTACCTTCCCCTCCAGGCAGAGTTCCCCATGCTGCCTTCATGCAGCTACCTATTGCCTCGTATTCTCATTTTCCATCCCCTTTTCTGGCTCCCCAACTAGAGAGGGAGAGTGTCCTGGGTTCTTTCATCCGTGCCTTCCTTCTGCCTAGCACACAAACCCCCTCTTCACAGGTACACAATGAGTGTTTTGGGAATGCCTGAAAAATTGAGCGACTAAGCATTTATTCAAAGTTACTGACTGTAATATAGAAAATTTTCCAGGCCTTGGTCTAGAAGTCGATTTATTCCTAATGGGTGGGCGAAGTAAGTGGAAGGGCCCCTCTGGGAGCTGGAGCAGGTGGTAGAAGGTGTTGGTGAATAATGAGATTTAGGGGCTGCCAAGGAAAGGACAGAATGGAAACCGACGCTGCTGAAGACAACGCACTGGGGATGCCTGGCGCTCTGTCCCCAGGCTTTGGGGCTGTAGCGATCAGAGGTGTGTTCACAAAGCCCTCCTCCTGACCCCACGCTAATCAGCAGCAGTGCAGAAGCACCTTCACCGGTTCTTCCCACCTTCTGGAAGCGGGGGGCAGGCCCCGACACTGTTTCCTATCAGCCCAGAGCCTCAGTCCGGGGCCATTTCCAGAAAGACGCCCCTGTTCACGTTGTGAGCTGCACCTTTCCACAGAGGGGTTCATTCAACAGCCCTGTGTCCACCGCTCTCACATTGACTCGTTACATGCATTGCACTTTATCTTCAGAATAAAAGTCACTCAGAAAGTTTGTGTGTGCTTTAATTTTCAGCTCTGCTGTTCCATGGAGGTTCTGCAGGACACTTCTCAGTTAAGCTCTCAACAGCCTTCTTTCAGAATCAGTTCTTTTCCTTTTCCTTCTTTGCTTCTGTCTCTACAGACAGAATCGTTTGCTTCCCAGCGCACCAAGGAGTTAACAACAGAGGTTGCACTGGAGAGAGATAACGGTGGCTCCAGAAAGCTGGATTCTTCCACCCCGGCCCCAGGGGACAGAGGACACCTCCCCAGGAGCCGGGAGCAGGCCCAATCATGGTCACCACTAAAAAAGATCCTGAGACAGTAGCCTGGAGAACATTTGATTGACTCTGTGTAGCAGCGACCAGCCCCTAGCCCCGCCCCACAGCAGACCAATCCTGTTCCATCCGTTCATCCGTCCCAGGATTTCATCCATTCCTGTTTCATCCATTCCCTCCTCAGATCATTTTGAAGCAAATCCCAGACATCATATTTTCTTCAACTGCAAATATTTCAACATAAAATTACAAAGGAAAATAACTCCTTTGAAAACTCTTTTTAAAAACATAACCACCGGGCTTCCCTGGTGGCACAGTGGTTGAGAGTCCGCCTGCCGATGCAGGGGACACGGGTTCTGTGCCCCGGTCTGGGAAGATCCCACATGCCGCGAAGCGGCTGGGCCCGTGAGCCATGGCCGCTGAGCCTGCGCGTCCGGAGCCTGTGCTCCACAACGGGACAGGCCACAGCAGTGAGAGGCCCGCGTACCGCAAAAACAAAACAAAACAAAACACCATAACCACAATACTATCACTTACCTAAAAATTTAACAATAATTCCTTAATGTCATCAAATATGCAGCCTTGGTATTTTCCTGTCTCATAATTTTTTCCAGCTTGTATTTTGAATCTGGATCCAAATAAGATCCATACACCATAATGGGTTTGCATGTCTCTTAATTCTCTGTAAAAAAATTTTTTAATTAAGATATAATTCACATAAGATTCAACTTTCTAAAGTACACAATTGAGTCCTTTTCAGCATATTCACAAGGTTATGCAACCATCGCTGCTATCAAATACCAGAACATTTTCTTCACCCCATATCCATCAACAAACACTCCCATTTTTCCCCTCCCACCTCGGTCCCCGGCAACCACTAATCTACCTTCTGTCTCTTAATTCTCTCTCTTTTTTTAAAAAAATAAATTTATTTATTTATTTATGGCTGCGTTGGGTCTTCGTTGCTGCGCGCGGGCTTTCTCTAGTTGCGGCGAGCGGGGGCTACTCTTCGTTGTGGTGCGCGGGCTTCTCATTGTAGTGGCTTCTCTTGTTGTGGGGTACAGGCTCTAGGCATGCGAGCTTCAGTAGTTGTGGCACGTGGGCTCAGTAGTTGTGGCACGTGGGCTCAGTAGTTGTGGCACGTGGGCTCAGTAGTTGTGGCTCACGGGCTCTAGAGCGCAGGCTCAGTAGTTGCAGCACAAGAGCTTAGTTGCTCCGCAGCATGTGGGATCTTCCCGGACCAGGGCTCAAACCCGTGTGCCCTGCATTGACAGGCGGATTCTTAACCACTGCGCCACCAGGGAAGTCCCTCTTAATTCTCTTTTAATCTGTAGGCTTCTCCTCTTTCCGTCTTATGCAATTTACTTGTTGAGGAAACTGGGTCATTCGACTTCAGAGTTTGCACAGGTTGGATTTCCCAGATTGCCTCCCTGGGATGTAGTTTACAGAGTTCCTTTGTTCTGTATCTCCTGTAAATGGATAGGGAAGTCTGGAGTCTTGATCAGATTCAAGTCGGACTGGGGAGGCATTCCTGGTGTTGTGAACATCTGTAAAGAAGCACATGATGTAGGATTCTCTCTTTTCGCGGCGTTAACAGCTGTTGGTAACTGTTGCCCGGATCTATTGATTCATCCAAGGTCGCACAACGGCGCGGTTTTAACTCAATCTTCCCTTCTCTTCTGTGAGTTGGCATGACTCTACGAAGAGAAACTTTCCTTCAGCAACTATGAGTTACTCTGAGGTGCAGCGTATTGTGTAAGAGCAGGATAAATGTTTGAGTCTTTTCCTCTGTCTACAGTTTTGAAAATAATGAGTTTGTTCGCAAGCATTCTCCAAAGCTGATCAGTGAGAGTTGGTTGGTTGGGTTGTTGGTTTGTTGGTTTTGGGGTTTTTTTTGTAGCATAATTATAAACCATGCATTTAAAAATCTACTATAAATGTGGGAAAGGTAGAATGGGTCCAGATTCTGGAGGACCTTAAAATGTGGCAGAAGGGCATAAATTATGGCATTCAGAGACCATTGTTAATTTCTGATTGAGGTGTTATTTGGTGAAATGGTGTTGAAGGAATAATATTAGAAACGGCAACAGAGGAGAGGATGTGGAGAAAACCGAACCCTCCTACACTGTGGGTGGGAATGTAAGCTGGTGCAGCCACTATGGAGAACAGTATGGAAGTTCCTCAGAAAACTAAAAATAGAATTACCATATGATCCAGTAATCCCACTCCTGGGCAAATAGCCAGACAAAACTCTAATCTAAAAAGATACACGCACCCCTGCGTTCATAGCAGCACTATTCACAATAGTGAAGTCATGGAAACAACCTAAAGGTCCCTCGACAGATGAATGGATAAAGAAGATGTGATACATATATACAGTGGAATACTACTCGGCCCTAAAAAAGAACAAACGAATGCCATTTGCAGCAACATGGATGCAACTAGAGATTATCATACTAAGTGAAGTAAGTCAGAAAGAGGACAAATACCATATGATATCACTTATATGTGGAATCTAAAATATGACACAAATAAACCTATCTACGAAACAGAAACAGACTCACAGGCATAGAGAACAGACTTGTGGCTGCCAAGGGGGAGGGGGTCAGGGGAGGGATGGAGTGGGAGGTCAGGGTTAGCAGATGTCAGCTTTTGTATACAGGATGGATAAACAACAAGGTGCTACTGTACAGCACAGTGAACTATATTCAATACCTATGATAAACCACAATGGAAAAGAGTATGAAAAAGAATATATATATATATGTATATATATATGTATAACTGAATCACTTTGCTGTACGACAGAAGGCAACGCAACATGGTAAGTCAACCATACTTCAACTAAAAAAAAAAGATATTGAAAAGGCAGCAGATGTCAGGACAGACTCAAGGTGAGGGCAGGAGATAAATAAACAAGAGTCACAAAGATCAGAAAGGATCTGTTGCTACAATTTAATGAGAGAGAGAGAATCAGCTGAACATGATTAGAAATGAGGAATAAAGGACACACGTTTTGAAGAACAATTCAGACACTGCAAGTGATTGGCAGGGTGTGGGAAACATGAACTCTAAAGGTTCAAACCAGGGGCAGAGAGAACGGTCATTCTTTGGCTAAAAACAGGGCAGCTGGATGAGGGAGACAGTTCTGAAGAGAGAAGATCAGGATGATGGGGTGGGTGCCAGGAAGGTTGTTTGAGGTCAGAGTGAGACGTCTGTGTGTGAATATCCAGGCATCGCAGGCGGGCATAGCTGAAGCCGGGAATATGAAGAGAAGGACGTGAAGAGATTTGTCAAGGTAGAGACAGATACTCAAAGGGCTGGAGGAGGGAATAGGAAAGGATAGAGGGGGAGTTAAAGCAGGCAGCCCAGAGCCAGGGAGAGTGAGGAGGGAGTCCCGGCTAAAGGTGCCACACAATTGGGTTGGGTTACGGAGAGTAAGAATTGAGACAGCCATTGGATTTGTCAAGACAAGGAACTGGAGACCCTGGAGAGAGGAGGGAGGTTTGGAGAAAGTTAAGGAGGGAATCTGTCCTGGATTTTATCTAGTGGTGGACAGTCAGTGCACATTTCCATCCCTCTTCTATCTCACTCCAGTACCACCGAGGCTGGACACCTGGAAAGCGCACTTCCCAGCCTCCTGTGCCAGCAGTGGTCCACGTATAGTTTGTTTTCTGCCTGAGATGGACTGGAATGGGATCTGGAAATTATACAGGAGGTAGAAGCTCTTTTCCTCCTGCAATGGGGGGAGCAAACACCAAGTTGGACAGCTGTGCTTTGAGCAGCCATGCCCTGACCTCTATGTAGCTTGACAACCCTGGCTTTCTGGATCACGACTATGGCCGTGAACCTGAGGGCAGCAGTGGTCCCGCTCCTTTCCTGTGCTGTTCAGACCTTCCCAGCTCCCTCGGCTAAAGTCCTTCTGCTTGAAATTCCTAGTGTGGCTTGTCTCCAAGTGTCAGAGGTTAGGCAGTGAGTGGAGGGATTTAGGAATCAGCCTGTGGAGTTGGGAGGACCCAAGGAGATCGTCATTTTTCAAGGTGGGGAAGACCATGCGTGTCTGCCGGTGGCAGGGGTGGGGGGAGGTTGAGGACGCACACAGGTGGAGGGTAAGTGGGGGACCTGTGGAGTCAGGGACCACCTCACTACAAATGCAAGGGAAATACACTTGAAACATACCTCCCACCAAGAAATAAGAGATTTGTGGGAGTTTTCTGATTACAAAAACAATACACATACACTATAGAAAAAAAAAAAACCTGGAACGGTGTTTGTTTGTTTTAAGTAAAAACAAACAAAAAAATCATGCACAGTCAAGCTCAAAGTCTTTGGCATCTTTCTTGCTGGTTTCTTTTCTTGGCACGTTACTCCTGGTTGGGGCTGAGTGAAAGCACTGGTGAGGTTGCCGTGTTGGCGGAAAAGCTCAGGTTTCCCCCTGGACTTAACCACAGCCCGGTACTCTATTTCAGCCTCATAGGTTCAGGAACATTTTTGTCAGTCCCCGGAGAGGAAAGCAATAACGGTGCTCCCTGAGACGGGCATGTGAGCCAGAGCGCCAAGAGTTCCATCAACCATGGGAGCTCCAGAGGTCACTCGGACCAGAACGCCATTAACTATCACAGCAACACCAAAATGATGCACTCGTGGTGAGTGTGCTAGTCTCCTAGGGCTGCCATCAAAGTGCCGCACACGGGGCGGACTGAAACAACAGAAATTTACTGTCTCAAAGTTCTGGAGACTGGAAGTCCAGCAGATGTCAGCAGGGCTGGGCTCCCGATAAGTCCCATGGAGGAGGGTCCTTCCTCGCCTCTTCCTGGCTTCTGGTGCTGGTTGGTCAGTTGACATTGGCCTTCCCTGCCTGCAGCTGCCCCTCTCCAGTCTCTGCCTGTCATTGCATGGTGGTTGCCCCGTGTGTGTCTGGTCTTCATATGGTGTTGTCCCCACTTCTTATCAGGACACCAGTCATATTGGATTAGGGGGCAACCCAACTCCAGTTCAACCTCATCTTAACTAGACTAATTACATCTGCAATGACCCTGTTTGCAAATAAGGTCACATTCACAGGTACTGGGGTTAGGACTTCAACATATTATTTGGGGTGGGGGGACACATTTCAACCCATAACGGGGAGCCAGGAGCCCCAAGCAAGGTGAAGTTGCTGAATGACAAGTACAGAGGTCTGGTGGCCAGGCATCCTCTGCTGGTCAGCTCTTGGAGATTCACTGCCCACTCTGGGCTCCTCTGTTAGGCTCCAATCCAATCACAGTCTTTCCCCAAACAAGGAAGAGGACAGAGGCACACAAGATTCCACTCAGCTCATTATAACCACAGCCTGGTTCTGCTGCCCTAAGTTGACATTCGAATTTTTCCATCATACTATAAGATAGTTCCTTAGTTTATGCTAATTGATGGGTTAATTTCTAATTGGGTGATTTTCTCTGACTTCCCTCCGTCCAAGAGTTTAGAAGACACCTCACTGTTACCCCTAGGTACCACTGACATCCATAACTCTAGAATACAGTTGACAGACGGAAGATCAGTGTCAATGTCACATGCATGGCGAACGGCTGGCTTTTCCAAGGAAACCAGCTTTGCAGCCAGGACCCCGCGGACAGCGAGCTTTATCGTCTTTGCTCCGGTTGAAACTCTGAGCAAATCCCTTACTCAGAATGCCTTGGTTTCTTAACTGCAAGAGGATGACTTGTGCGATGCGCACTCACAAGTCATTTTATACCGGAAGTGGTCAACTTTGAGTGGACCTGTTTTTTTGTTTGTTTGTTTGTTTTAAATAAAGAGATGAACTTTTTAGAACAGTTTGAGATTTACAGACCTATTGTGAATAAAGTACAGAGAGTTTCCAGGTACCCTGCACCCAGGGTCCCCTATTATTAACATCTTACATTGGTAGGGTACAGGTGTCACAATTAGTGAACCAATATTGATACAGTCTTATTGACTAAAGCTCCTACATTACTCAGTTTTCCCCTAACACCCTTCTTCTGGTCCGGGGTTCCATCCAGGACACCCCATTACATGTAGTCGTCATGTCTCCTTAGGCTCCCCTTGTCTGTAACAGTTTCTCAGTATCCCTGTTTTTGATGATCTCAACAGATTGGAGGATTGCTGAGCAGGTGTTTTGTAGAATGTCCCTTCATTGGGATTTGTCTGATGTTTTCCTCATAATTAGATCAGGGTTACGAGTTTTTGGAGAAAGACCTCCGAAGTGGCGTGCCATCATTATATTGTATCACGGTCACGTACTGTCACTATGACTTATCACTGTTGATTTAACCTTGATCACCTGACGGAGGTCGGGTTTGTCAGGTTTCTCCATGGAAAAGTTACTCTTTCTTCCTCTCCCTTTCCATACTGTCCTCTCCGGTGGAAAATCGAGTGGGCACGTTTCTGAATGCTGTTTATATTTCAAACCTTGCATCGCTCTGGCGGCCTGACTTCCCTTGGTGATAACAACCCGTGTCTGCGCACACACAGCACCTCCCACCCACACCCTCTCTGTTCGATGCTGCAGACACCTCTTCCATGTTCTTTCTCCTTTCCTGTGCACAGCTTGCTCTTGCGTCTTGCCAGTAAGTCTGTATTGCACTTTGAATAAATACCCTCGTGACGCAAGATCATGGCAAGTTTCCGTGACCTGGGGTGATGAGGCTGTGAGTTGCTGAGGAAGGTTTGCTTGGTTTGTTTAGTGCTATCAGATGTGACACAGGTATCAGCTAATTAGCACATCAATCGTCTGTAGCGTAATTATCACCTCAGTTAAAACATCAGAGCCTGCTAGCAAGAATCATTAAGTTTAAATTGGATCCCTGGGCAATGTTCTAATTACAATATTTGAATATTTTAAATGAACTTGTAGAAAGATTAGTTTCATGCTGTACTTAGTGATTTCTTCCTATCGGACAGGAATATGTACAATGTACCCTTGAAGTAAATGATCATTCTTTCCTTGTAGCACTAAGGTGAGCTTATGAGTACGATTAATTAAAGTAATTACATCTTGCTTCTTACTAGAATATATTAGATTCTAATAATTATGTAGTATAGTACATATAATAGCTAATATATAATAATATATTCATAAATGTATTTAAATATTTATACATTTATAGGTAAGTATAATACATTACATAGAATTATTTTGTTATATGTTTCATATTATATCTTATATTCTATATAATTTATTATAACATTCTATATCATATTATACATTCTTATTGGAAAATATATATACATGCATATACATATATACAATATCGTCTTGGTTGAAAATCTGAAAGTGAGGAATGGAAGATGTCATTTCAGAGCAAGGTTAGATTACACTATGCAAAGTAGCAAAGGTACATAGGATATGAAAGAAATCAGCCTACAGGGAAGTCATATTTTAATTAAAATATAAAATGTAATCCTTGGTATTGGCCCTATGCTTTTTAGGTTCTTGCTGTGCAGGCGTGGCAAACAGGGAGAGCCTGGTGAGAATGCGAGCCTTTCCAGGATGACCTTCCCCATGGCCACAGTGTATGGCTGGGCAGGCTGTGCACTGCACAACTCCAGGGGGTGCCATTCCTACAGAGACTATAGTATAGACTATACTGAGATGCTCCAGGAGTTATACTATGAGGCTCTGGATCTCCCATAAATTGTGCATGCAACAGGGAGTTTTTCTGAACACTTTCCTCATTCTCTCTTCCTTTTTTCCATTCATGGTACTCATGGGTTATTAAGATTTAATGATTTACCCATCTGGTATGGAATCTGTTTGGATCATCCACACCTGCGGGCAATCTGACCATCTACCATCATTTGATTCTTTTGCACTACATCTTTGTTTTCAATCACTCAACAAATAGGTATCAGTATTTCAGTCTATGCCTCCCCGTGGGCTATCCTTCTCTTATTTTGAAGAGCAGACGCGGAGAATCTTTTATCTCCTGCAATCTACTGACCCACAAAGCATATCAAGGTCTGCCAAAATAAAGAACCACTTAAATTCACACTGGAAACTTCTACATAGGTGTTCACAGCAGTATTAGTATAACAGTAAAACCCAAATGTCCATCAACTGCTGAATACAGAAACGAAATGCGGTATGTCCATACAGTGGAATGTCATTCGGCCATAGAAAGGAATGGATTGCCGACGCCTGACACAGCATGGCAGAACCTTGAAAACGGTGCAAGAAGCCAGACACAAAAGCCTATATATTGTATGATTACATTTATATGAAGGTTCAGAATAGGCAAATCTATAGAGACAGTAGATTCATGGTTGCCAGGGAGTAGGGGGAGTGACCACTAGTAAATATGGGGGGTTTGGGGGGGAGGGTGGAAAATGATGATGTTCTAAAATTAGATAGTGGTGATGTTGCATAACTCCATGAATACACTACAATGGCCTGAATTGTACACGTTAAGAGGATGAATTTTATGGTGTGTGAATATGTCAATAAAGCCATAATGAAGACTTTTAAATCATATCGGAATCACATAACTTTAGAGATGCATTTTAGAGGGCTCTAGACCAATTCCTCCTTTTACATTTGAGGAAAATAAGGTTCTAAAGCAGTTGATTGATTGCCAACAGTCACAATATGTTGATTGCTGCCTTGTGATTAAATTGTTAGGGAGAAGGTGTTTCTGTGAGGGTCCCAATTACATATAAGTGGCTACCGGTGTATCCAGGAGATGGTCCTCACAGCAAATTACATTTCACAATTTAAAGGGCAGTTTTGGACTTCCCTGGTGGCGCAGTGGTTGAGAGTCCGCCTGCCGATGCAGGGGATATGGGTTCGTGCCCCTGTCCAGGAAGATCCCACTATGCCGCGGAGCGGCTGGGCCCGTGAGCCATGGCCGCTGAGCGTGCGCGTCCAGAGCCTGTGCTCCACAACGGGAGAGGCCACAACAGTGAGAGGCCCGCGTACCGGGAAAAAAAAAAAAAAAAAAAGGATCCTAGATGGACCTAGAGATGATCATACTAAGTGAAGTAAGACAGAGAAAGACAAATATCGTATGATATCACTTATATGTGGAGCCTAAAAAAACTGATACAAGTGAACTATTTACAAAACAGAAACAGACTCACAAACATAGAAAACAAACTTACGGTTACCAAAGGGGAAAGTGGGGTAAGGGATAAATAAGGAGTTTGGGATTAGCAGATACAGACTACTATATATAAAATAGATAGACAACAAGGTCCTACTGTATAGCACAGGGAACTGTATTCAATACCTTGTAATAAATATTAATGGAAAAGAATCTAATATATATATGAATCACTTTGCTGTATACCAGAAACTAACACAACATTGTAAATCAACTACACTTCAATTTTTTAAAGAAAGGATCATAGACCTAAATGCAAAACTATAAAACTCCTAGAGGATAACACAGGAAAAAAATCTAGGTGACCTTAAGGATGGTGATGACTTTTTAGACACAACATCAAAGGCATGATCCATGAAACAAATCATTGATAAGCTGGACTTCATTAAAATTAAAAACTTCTGCTCTGGGAAAGACACTATCAAGAGAATGAGGAGACCAGCCATAGGCTAGGAGAAAATATTTGCAAAAGACATTCATCTGATAAAGGACTCCTATCCAAAGTCCAACTCTTAAAGTCCAACAATAAGCAAACAATTCAATTTTTAAATGGGCAAAAGACCCAAACAGACACCTCACCAAAGAAGATATACACATAGCAAATAAGCATATATGAAAAGATGCTCAACATCATACGTCATTAGAGAATTGCAAATTAAAACAGCAAGGCACTACTACACACCTGTTAGAACGGTCCAAATCCAAAACACTGACAACACCAAATGCTGGTGAAGATGTGAAGCAACAGGAATTCTCATTCACTGCTGGTGGGAATGCAAAATGGTACATCAACTTTGGAAGAGTTTGGCAATTACTTTTTTCTTTTTTTGGCAATTTCTTACAAAAATAAACATACTCTAAATAACTATGTGATCCAACATCATGCTCCTTGGTATTTATCCAAAGGAGCTGAAAACTTATGTCCACACAAAAACCTGCACACAGATGTTTATAGCAGCTTTATTCATAATTGTCAAAACTTGGAAAATGTCCCTCTGTAGGTAAATGGATAAACTGTGGCATATTCAAACAATGAAATATTAGTCAGCACTAAAAAGAAATAAGCTATCAAGCCACGAAAAGCCATGGAAGAAACTTAAAGGCATATTACTAAGGGAGAGAAGCCAATGTGAAAGTCTATATGCTGTATAATTCCAACTATACGTCATTCTGGAAAGGCAAGACTATGGAGACAGTAAAAGGATCACTGGTTGCCAGGAGTTAGGCGGGAGGGAGGGATGAATACTGGAGCACAGAGGGTTTTTAGGGCAGTGAAATGACTCTGTATATTATAATGATTGATACATGTCATTAAACATTTATCCCAACCCATGGAACATACAACACCAAGAGTGAACCCTAATGCAAACTATGGACTTTGGGTGATAATGATGTGTAAATTTGTGGGTTGTAACAAATGTACCACTCTGGTTCAGGATGTTGATAGTGTTGGGAGGCTGTTTCCCATGGACTGGTCGCAGCCAGTCCATGGGAAATCTCTGTATATACTGCTCAATTTTGCTGTGAACTTAAAACTGCCTTAAAAATAAAGTCTATTTTAAAAAGGGGGAAGAAAACCCAAAACACCAGAGAACAGTGATTCTTCAGAAAAAAGTACATTACTTGAGTTACTTCATTGTATGTCACCGCTTGGAATTTTCATTTATTTAAAGTTTAATTGAAAATTAAATTAATTTAAATAAATTTTAAAGTTTAATTTCAAATAAATTGATTTAAATTGGTTTTAAATTTGAATTTGTTTAATATAAAATTTTAAACACACTATTTAAAGCAGGGACACAGCGGGAACTGCACCGTATAATATTTGTATTTGGTAAGTGCAAATCTTAATTCATACATGAACTTATCTTACTGAATTTGGCAAAATCTTTAAAATGGACATTTCTTCCTTTTTTCAAATTGTTAATTGCTTGTTTTACAGCTAAAGGACGAATAGAGGAAACAGTGATTATTACTGATTATTACATGAGTATTACTGAAAATAATTTTGACGCACAGAGAGAAGTGTTCAAAATGACCTGCTCCGGGGGTCCAGTAGTTGGTCCCTGATACTGAACCTGACAGTGGTGACTTGCCCCAAGCTGCCCTGCGCGCCCAGCTCTCACTGTTCGCTTCTGTACGACAAGACCCCCTCCCGCCCTCCTCAAAGCTACGGGGGAAAGGACTTGCACTTTGAAAAGACCGTGCAGCCAGTGGTGCGGGGCTGGAGGTCCAGGACCCTGGGGCCGCTCTGCGGGAGAAAAGGCAGGCAAGTTCCCAGCCCCGGTCTTCTGCCCCCAGTTACCATGCGCCTTATTTCTCCCAGGCATCTTTTTTTAAAACTCACTGCTAATTAAACACATTTTTTGTTTTAGCCGCCAGGGACGAAATTCACTGTTTCCCCTTCTGTGAGGACAGGGACCCCCCCATCTCCCTCCCGGAGAGCAGACAGTCCCCATTTCTCCTAAAAACAAAAGCCCTTGCGGAGAACAGGAGGCAACGACCACGGAGACTGCGGGGCGCAGCGCGCCGGGAGCTCCCCGCCGCCCGGGTAGGAGGTCGGGAGCCCGGGGCGGCTCGGCTTCCTGGCCGAAGACTCCGGCTCGGGAGGGTGAAGCCCCGCAGTGCGTCCCGGGCGATTTCCCTGTATCCCAACCCGAGACGCGGGGCGTGGGGTCCGGGAAGCGGAACCTGCCCGCGCGAGGCCGCCCCACGCAAACGCCCCGGCCCTTTGAGACTTAAGACAAACCAGGGGGCTCCCCACGCTTCACAGACCCGCCAGGACCCACCTTCGCGGTTCGGCGCCTTGGCCGCGGCTCGTTTTGCATGCAAATCACCCACAATGCTCTACCAGGGCCGCCTGGAGCTGTTTGCATTCCACTGAAGAGGAAAAGCCTCCTTTCTTGACGAAGTTCATATGCTTAATGGTTTTATGTTTTAAATATACGGTTGATATATGAGGTGTATGTTTGTGCGTTTAAAAAGAACCCCCCCCCCCGTGTCTATAGGTAATCACCATAACCGTAGAAGGGATAGAATTCTAGAGCTTTATATAAGCAGCGGTGGAGCGTTCTGTATCGGCTGGTCCGCGTGCAGTGGTGTTTACAATTAATTGATCACAGCCAGTTACAGATTTCTTTGTTCCTTCTCCACTCCCACTGCTTCACTTGACTAGCCTTTTATACCGCCTGAGGGAAATGGAGAATTAGTCTTAAAAGATTTTCTTTTTCTCTTTGTTTTTTTTAAATCTTACAGGACAGCCAAATACTAAGTCCGTTTCTTAAACACACCATAAAATGCACTGTGCACCCCCGTCTGCCGGCGAGGATGACTAATGGACCGCAACAGATGCCCCGTTCATGAGTCTGCAGGAAGGACGCCGGAAAAGAGGTCCCCTTGTCTCCGGATTGTTCCTTGAGAAAAAGGAGAGCCAGAGGTTTGGGTGCCTGAGGTGTGAAGGAGAGAGAGCAAGAGGTTCATTGTACTGGCTTAAGCCCTGGGTCCACTAACCTTTGCTTTTCTAAGAAAACGTAAAGATTTGGGTATTAGGGTGGGAAATGCGGGCTTTTGCAAAATCAAGGATATTTTGGCTTCAAACTGTGGTGTCTGCAATGATAGCAGGATATACCTTGCAATACTGGGGGTATACTTATATACTAAGACTTGTTATCTGAAATTCAAATTCGACTAGGCATCTTGTATTTTATCTGGCAACCCTATCTTAGTCGCACAAGTCTTACAAAAGAACTAACCCCAAACTCTTTCCTTTCTCGAGTTATTGTATGAATCTAGGCTGGCCTCATTGTTTCGTTGGCCATTCATTATTGCTTTGCAGTTACTATCACATGGTTAGGAATCTTCTGGAGACAGGATACATATGTCATCAAGACTGATGGAATTGTGGAGTCCCCTCACCTGTGGAATGAGAGCTTCCTAAGGTCGGAGAAACTGACTCTGCTCTCAAGTTTCTTAGCTTCTTCATGTCCATGTCACACTATTCCATCAAGTACTTACCTCTCTCCCTCTCTCCTTGTCCGTCTGTCTCATTTATTATCTGTCCATGTATCTACCTATCTTTTTTTTTTTAATTTTTCATTTTTTTGCAGTGCTTCTATTGACCAGGACACCACAGCAATTGGTTTCATGGATTTATTGCCATTGTTTTGTTGTCCGTTTTTCATCATGCGGTGGCAGGGAGAACTCTTGAAGAAGAAAGATAGGATTTTTCTGGTCCTGCAAGTCATGAACTATGAACTCTGGCTGACCTTGAGCTGCCCGTGTGACCTCTCAGAAATTCAGTTTCCTCATCTGTAAAATGATAATGTCTGCCATCTCTCCTGACTGGGTTGCAAAGAATATTAAATAAAACAAATAATATTTGAAGATACCTTGCACCTTATAAAATACAAAACAAACGTAAGGGTTTTCTTTGGCACATACAGAACATTGCCTGTGGCCATCGGCTGTTATTCTCTTGCAAGATCGCTTATTATCATTATTTCTCAGATACAACAGTCGTGTGTCAACTGCTGGTGTGTGATCATAGCATCATCAATTGGCTTGAACAGTCCACTGTGATTAAGGCGGTTCGCCTTCTAAGGGTATGCCCATTACAGAGGGCTGGGCACAGGATCCAGACTGAGAACCCACACAGGGAACCCAGGCTTCCTGACGGTGGTACTTACCTCTCTGTGAGGTCAACTAAACAAGATGGTTCTAGTGGAAGCGCCAGAGAAATCCAACGTGTTCTCAACGCACCTTGGGTCGCCTCCACTTATAAGGACAAACCAAATAGTCTCCTTTATTATACACACATCTGTGACAGTTACACAGTACTATGCCTTGCTGCCGGTGCTGTTAGGAATTTACATTTCCATCTAGCAAAGGGCTAAGAAGATCACTGTTATGACCCCCAGTGTCAGATGGAAGAAGAGGGCTGAATGGCTTTCTCAAGGTTACACGAGAGAGTAAAGGCAGAACCAAGATGAGAAACTGGCTCCAAGGCCCCACCCAGGAGTCCCACAATATACTCTGCCCTTCTCCCATTCTCTTCTCTATTTCCAGACTCTTGCACTTGGTTTTTCCTCCTCCAACATGTTTTGAGAATGTTCATATCTCTATCTTCAGAACTTAACAGTATTGTTGACTTTGAAATGTCTCTTAATTTTGTCTGTTAAGTGTTGTGACTATTATCAAATATTAATCTCTCATCCTGTTGATATTCAAAACACTTAAAAATCCTTACATATCTTTAAAGACGATTTCCTCTTTTTTGCAAGTGATTTAAAGAATGTAAAAATTAAATAAAACCCCACTCCACTAAAAAGTGGGAAAAATAAAATCCTTATTCACCCCCACCCCCACCCCATTACCCCATTTCCTTTCCTTGACCTCTTAGAATATATACTATCTTTACTATATCTATATGTGTGTGTTGGGGCAGAGGAGGATTCTGTGATGGGTTTCCCCAAACTTATTATTAGCTTCTTCAGAGAAAGGGCTATTCTAAAATTCTTTTTTGTATTTCCACCTCTTATCTCAGTGATAAGATAGTGTTAACTTTCAAATTTTTCACATTAAGATAAAAGCAAGAGCAACGTATTTAACCCCTAGAAGGGGGGCAGCTGTACAAAAGACTAGTCAAGTGCAGTAGTGAGAAGGGGGGAAAGAGTAGAACGAGGAGTTCGATCTGTAACTGACTGTGAACAATCAATTGAGATAACTCACTACCTTCGGACCAGCCGATTCTGAAGCTGGCTGCGTACAGAATTTAAAGCCCAGGGAACTGTTCATTTTTACCTTATGGTGATATTCCAGTTGGCGTTTATGAATGACAACATTTACAGTATGTATGACATGCATCCCCTAACGATTTCCCCCAAGCACCTATTTATCAATAAATAGCATAAATGTATTTAACAACAAGAATCAGAAGCACTGCTGAGCACCCTGGGAAAGAGACATGCAAAATTAGCATCTCGTCACTAGGGCGTCTCTCCTCAGTCTGGTTTTTCTGGAGCGACTCCGCAGGATCCGGGAGAGCTGTCCGTTCAGCGCTGACCTCCTCTGTCTATTTACCACCTGTGACCCTCGAGACAGCTCAGTGAGGTCTGGAGAAAACTCTGTGAGCCAGAGCAGATAAAGTCTTGTGCTTCTCCACATCTGTAAACCCCGGCAGAGCCCCGCAACCCCGGAAGCAGCGCTCTCACATGTTGGAGTCGGCTCCCTTCCGAAGGGCGGAGGGGCCTCCTCCTTGCTCAAGATCTGCTCCTCCTCTTTAAATCCCAAATGATAAAAAAACAGAAACCACCACAGGAAAGGGAAGGTGAGTCACCTGAGACACTCAAACATCTTGGATGCTTCTGAGAATTTCAAAATTTAAAGAGACAAAAGACAGAAGCTGAAAGTCAGAAAGGAAGATGACTTTAAGCGAAGGCAAGAGGAACAGATTTCTGTAAAAGCATCAGAGAGACAAAGCTCAGAGAGACCTGAGGTTCACCCCCAATGCAAAGAATAGCAAAAGGACTGCAGGGCTGTGTCTGGGGCAGCCAGGTCAGGAATATTCCCGGGCAGAGGGGCAGCAGAGTTCTCAGCAGGAAGGCCACAGCAGGAGGGCAGGCAGCTGCCCCTTTGGGAGTTCACATCTCCAGGCCCAGACCAAACACACCTGTTACCCCTGATGTGAAAGCAGAATTGCTGGATGCCTGTCTGACTCCCGCTCGTGCCTAGCCCAGTGCCTGGCACATGGCAGGTGCTCAATAAACGTTGAGTGAATGAGTGAGTGAAAGAGATTAAGGAAAATGAACAATCCCAGAAAACCAGACACAAGCAAATGTCCTAATTTTCAAGAGGGGGAAAATGAGAGTAAAGTGTTCATAAATTACAATCTCTAAATAGATGTTGCTCTCCAGTAAAATTCTAGAATGGGTTATTTAGGAGGTGGATGTGTATTGGGAGCCAATTTGAAATTAACAAGAAAAAGTCACACATCAAAATAACTTAATTTCTTTTTGTTTCTAATTGCACGGCTTGACTAAATTGTTCCCATCTCTTCTTCTGCCTTTATGTGGGCTGGAAGTCCACTCGACAACAGGCTCAGAGGCTGCTGCTGGGGACTGAGGCCATCCTGGGAGAGGGGTGTCTCTGGTGCTGTCCCATGGGGCTGTTTCTTGGCCAGACCCTGTCTAACCTGTTTTCATCGTTCACGTGAATGAAACACCAAAGGCAGCTATTCACCTTTACTGAGGACACATTAGGTGATATGCTGTGAGAATCAGGAAGGCACCAGAGATTGACAGCGTGGGCTCATATCACATTATCTGGGCTTGAGTCCTAGTTTTCACCACCTACTAGCCATGTGTCTTTGGGCAAGTTGCTTACCTTGCTTGAGCATCAGTTTCTCCACCTTTAAAATGGGCATAATCAGAGTATCTATCTTGTAGGAGGTTGGGAGAATTAAGTGAGAAGCCGTGGAGAGAGTTCACTCGGGCACATTAAAAAGTCCTGTAAGAAGGTTAGCCCTCAATGTTCAGAAACATTTTCCCAGGCTGAACAGATACAATCTAATGAGAAACTAATAGATACAAACGAACAAGACAACAGATACAAATTAACAGCTGAAGTTTCCCTTCTCAGTTAAAAACAAAAAGAAAATCGGAGCAGGTACCAGATAAGAGAATCTCACAAAGTAAAAATGCAAATCCGAGTGTCCCCCTGAGGTATGCTCTGGTCAGGTGGTACCCAGAGCCCAGGGCTCATTTTTTTTTTAATTTAATTTTTATTTTTTAAATTGAAGTATATTTGATGTACAATATTATATGTTACAGGTGTACGGTATAATGATTCACAATTTTTAAAGGTTATACTCCATTGATATTTATTATAAAATATTGGCTATATTCCCTGTGTTGTACAGTATATCCTTGTAGCTTATTTTATACCTAATAATTTGTACCTCTTAATCCCAGGGCTCTGTTTTTAAAAAGACATTGGCAAACTAGAGTGTACCCAGGGGAAAGTGACTGAGGTGGTGACATACATTTCCTCACACTTTCTTGACTTTGCAAAAATGCTTTCAACTAACAGTATCCCATTAGCTTTGGTCTTCGTGACAATCCTGTGAAGGGAGTAGGATTGACGATATTTTTTCTAGTTTTCAAGCTGAGAAAAATGGGGCTGGAAGTGGATGGGGAGTTTGCCCTGTTAGTAAGCTCAGTGGCCCCAGACAAGTCTGGAGGGGGGGAGTCTCCGATTCCAGGTCTAGCTCGATCCCCAATGTCCACCATACTCCCTGCTTCCTGTCACCCCAGTGTCGAGGGGACCCTGGCTCCCCTGGCCCAGCTGGCTCAGAACCCTCCCCTGGGGCTCCCGTAGCCCTGGCGGACAGCCCTGCAGAAGGCGGAGGCGGCTTGGGGGCTGTCTGCCAAGGCTCGTGCCCCCTTAACACTTGGACTTGTGGGCCTGGTCAACCACATGAGGTGCACACAGTGCAGCCTGCAGGCCCTTCTTTCCCAGGAGGCTGTGTCCGCGGGCTGGACCAGGCAGGGCCCACCTGCAGGGGCGCATCTGCGAGGGTGATACAGGGTTGCTTCTTAATGTTAAAGTAGACAATGGAGGTACCTTGTTGAAAACCTTTTTGACTGTGTCTGTCTTCAAGTTCTAATCAATTAAGTTATGGCAAAGAGAAGACAGTTTGCCCTGATTTTTATCAAAGGTGCCTCTCCAGGGCTTCCCTGGTGGCACAGTGGTTGGGAGTCCGCCTGCTGATGCAGGGGACACGGGTTCGTGCCCTGGTCCGGGAGGGTCCCACATGCCGCGGAGCGGCTGTGCCCGTGAGCCATGGCCGCTGGGCCTGCGCGTCCGGAGCCTGTGCTCTGCAATGGGAGAGGCCACAACAGTGAGAGGCCTGCGTACTGCAAAAAAAAAATTAATTAATTTTAAAAAGATGCCTCTCCAAACCTAAAATGTTTATGAAAGCATAAACATTTGTCTTTTTTTCTTGTCTTTTTTTCCCCATCTATGTGCCCTCCCAGGCCAGGTGAATTCTCTCAACCTTTTCTTCCCTCCCTTCACTCAAAACCTATCTGTGGTGGGTCCCATCTTTGCCACATCTCTCTCCCTCCCCCTTCACTTTCCAAGATGGGGCCCACCATCCAGCAAGATTATTTGTCCCGACAGGCAAGTAGTCGAGAGCCTGCGGTCACCACCACACACCTTCCCAGGTTCCTGGTTTTTCAAAGCCCCAAACCTGGGGCACTGAGGTCGGGAGACCTCCCTCACCGGGTCTCAGAGTTCAGGGAGGGCACAGCATCGACCCTCGTGTCTGAGCTGCTCTCACCCCGCTCACATGTTACAGCCCTGGATCATGGGGAAATAGACAGGGAACCAGAAGAAACAAACAAAAAAACCTGTGGGAATGACACTGAAAATTGTATGAATACCAGAAACCTGGGTAGAGAGAAATCGTGTGTCTCTTGACTCACTGACATTCACCTGGGGAGTTAGCTGAAAATCAAACGTCTCCCTTCTTTAGTCCCTCCTGCCTTTGAATTGTGAAAATAAAACTAAATAACAATTTTTTTTAATGAAATAGAAGACACCCCAGGCAGGATTTCCACAGTCCCATGGGGGGGTCCGTCTGCCTTTGCACCCGTCTGATGAGCTCCTGGGGTCTGAGTGGCCCACTGCACGAGGACTGTGCACAGTCAGACCAATAATACTGGTTGTCTTAGTTGGCTCAGGAGCTATAAGAAAACACCACAGACTGGGTGCTTAAACAACAGACAGGTATAACTCACAGTCTGGAGGCTGGAGGTCTAAGATCAAATCGCTAATCAATTCAGTTCTTGGTGAGGACCCCCTTCCTGGCTTGTAGACGGCCACCTTCTTGCTATGTCCTTACGTGGGCTTTCCTTGGTGAGTGCACATGGAGAGGAGGCTCTGGCCTCTCTCTTCTTATGAGGACACTAATCCCACCGTGGCAGCCGCACCCTCAGGACCACATCTAAACCTAATTACCACCCAAAGGCCCCACTCCCAAATGCCATCACGTTGGGAGGTAGGGTTTCAACATAGAGAGGTCGGGGGGGAACATTCAATCCATAACACTGGTATCCACTTGGATTTGCTTTTTCTGTCCAGATAGCTGTAAAGGCTGGCGTGGTCCCAGGAGTGGGGATGGGCCCACCTGGGCGCTCCCTGCTCAGGCGCCTGAGATTGCAGCCCTCAGCAACTCAGAGCACGTAACTGACACTCCCAGGCCACAGCTGGAACACTGGGTCCCGACCAGGGGGCCCTTCGTCCCCGAGAATCTGTGTCCACGGGTTGGCAGCTTTCTGCTTAATCCCTCGAAACATGAAGGGCCTGCTTTCCCCCCAGTCCTACTCAAGATGCTGCCACCTGCCGACCTGGTGACACCGGTGGGCACGGGGATAGGAATTTTCAGCGACTTCGGTGACTCCCTGGCGCTCCCTAGGACGCTGTACCCCACACCCCCTCCATCCCAGGCAGCCCTTCCTAACCCACACAGGAGAATTAAAAACCCATAAAAATTGCCCTCCTTAGACTTCTCTGGAATTTGAACGGACTCGGGCTGGCCTTAAACACCTCCTTTTCACAAGCCCGGCTTCTGAGTCTTCTCTCCCTCACACGTTTCATCCTTTTTATAGGAAGGCCCTCTCCTTTGCCCCCGCATATGTCTTCCTTAAAAACAGAGCCTCATAGGGCCGGAGGGAAGGACCACAGGTGCCAGCTTGGATGAACGGGGCCCCCTTGAGAGGTTCATGGGAGGACACTGCCCTCCCTCCAGCCTGGCCCTGCCCATACCATCTCGCCTCCTTTGGGGAAGTTTTCTCAAAGCCTTTCCGAAGAGCCAGGCCCACCTTTCTCTGACCTCCTATGTGGCAAGTGTGATTGTAAAGGCCCCTTTCTGAAAGCAACAGGCTCCTTCTTCACACCTTTGGTTTTCAGACCCAGAGGAGGGGAGCCAGGAAGGAGGGGCTGAGGGGTAGGCGGAGACCCCAATCTGATCAGCTCCTTCAGTCTGCAGGGCCCCGTGAGGGGGCGGAGCCTGGCAGCCACGAGGTCAGAGGATCAGGAGCCTGAGACTGGGCTAATTCAGCAATGACATCGCAAGGCGCTGAAACAGAATCACTGACGGTAGCTCCGGACCCTTCGCAGTTTTGAATGATTGGAAGCGCCCTAGGCCAGGCCCGCCTCTTCTCTGGGCCTCAGTTTCCTAAAAAGGCAGGAGTTAGAAGTGCCGAGGCTCTGGTGGGAACAGCAGAAGTGGGTGGGCTTGCCTCCAGCTAATCCCGCCCCCAGGGACCTTCCCTGACCTATAAATCAGCCTTGGGGTGACCAAAAGGCAGTTGGGTGTGCTTCCGGGGCGGGTCAGAGAAATAATGGGAAGGACTTTGACAAGTACAGCCGCGCTGGGCACATGCTGAGGTAATCCATGAAAGGCAGCACTTCTGCCCGGCCAGGTGGCCATTGTCACGTTCAAATGCCGTTGAAGCACAGACCATGTTGTGCGGCTGGCAACCCACCCAAACCCTAAGAACTCAGCCCAAATCCCACCACCAGACTCAACTCTTCAGCTTTTCTAAAAGAACTCGAGTTTTAAGCCTTTGTTACACTCAGGGCATCCTCTGTGCGAGTGATTTCTTGTGATTATAAAACCATCAGAGGGGCTTCCCTAGTGGCGCAGTGGTTGAGCGTCGGCCTGCCGATGCACGGGACACGGCTTCGTGCCCCGGTCCGCGAAAATCCCACATGCTGCGGAGCGGCTGCAACAGTGAGAGGCCCGCGTACCGCAAGAAAAAAAAAAAAAAGTGTGTGTGGGGGTAGGATTTATTTAGATCTGCAGTTTCTAACCAAGCCCAGCCCTCAGATGCCTTTTCTTTGGCCCACAGTATTGATACGATAATCTGAATTAGACTCGACACTTAAAAATTAGGGGATTTCACATTTAAAATGTCTGGCTTTTCTTGAAAAATGAGAATGGCAACAGCAGGCCCAGAGTCCTACAGGCAGTAAGCGCCCCCTTCAGGTGAGACACGGAATCTCAGGTGTGCCCTGGTCACCACCACTCCCTATCGCCCGCATCCAGCCCCTTCATGCACGCAACTTACCATCCAGGTCCCTTGAACACTGGACTTTTCAACCTCTGAGCTCGAAGGCCTTTTAAGTCTCTAGAGGCATCAGTTTTCAATCCAACCTGAGCTGAGCTCACACTTCTTTTTTTGAGAAACGCCAGAAGGAACAGACAGAAGCTCGTTTTCCACATTTCTTCTCCCAGCCACAGCCACTGCTTTCTAAAAGGCCCTCTCTCAGTCTTTGCCAACAAGTGGTCCTTTGTCCTCCTCTCTCTGCCCCAGTATCTCCGTAATCTAAGGTGGGGACACGACAATTTAGAGAACCGTGCTCATTCTGTCTGGGGCTGACTCCGAAGGGGGAGGTAAGGGCAGCGGAGCCCTTCCCTGCCTGGCCCTCAAGCCTGTGGACCCAAGGATCTGAGGTTCTCCACCGGTTCACTCAAATGGTGTTTCATTCTGGGCTTGGCCCTGGGGGCTCCCAAATCTCACTTCAGCTTTCCCAAGTCCGGTGCCTAGCACAGTTGGCCAAGTGCCATGTGGGTAACAGGACAGACTTACAGTAGGAGCGATGCTTTACCATAGTACAGGCGCCAGAGAATTCATTTTCAGTACCTCTGATTCGTCATAATAGGAATCAAGGAGACACAGTAACGTGCCTCTCGGGGTTTAATTCCTTTGCTCCAGCTGAAGGCTCTTCTGAAGATGGGGGGAAATACACCTGTAACGTTGCTACTGACATGCACCGAGATGGGCTCAAGGGTCAGGCTTGTCCTTGGGCTCCTGGAGCACTTCCTGGCCCACATCCCTCACTCTAGGGTGGGTCCACATTGAGGAGGATGGATACAGAAGAGAAGGAAGGCACCAGTACTTCCTCGGGGCCTGGGGAACGAGTCAAGGGCTCACGTGTTCTCGTAAATTGCACTAACGAGGCCTGGCACTAGGAGAGCGGGTCAAGGTGGAGCCCTGAGGATCCACGCAGGAGAGAAGCCAGGGCAAGTTCCACCTGCTCCTGGAGTCTCCAGCACGCTGGTGCCTTACAGGCTCCAAGCTTCTTCAACAAGAACCCCACTGAAGCATCTTTTAGTTCCAGTATTTCCCAAGCCAAATTACCAACAGAATCCAATGTTAACGAAGCATGTATTAGTCTCCTTCATGACTGTTCTGCCAACACACCTTGGGAGATGCTGCTGTAGAAGCAACGCTGGTTCTGAGTTCTCGTTCTGGCTTCTCAATTTACTGTGTGACTTTGGGCAAATTATTGTCTCTCTGATCTCCACCTCCTTTATTATGTGATGGAGGTCATAATACCTGACCTGCCTATGTCAGGTGAAATGTGATCATATTTGGAAGTTTTTGAAATCAGAAAGTACGCAGCAACCCTGCCGATCTGATTCCCTAGGCCAGAATTAGGGTTCAGGAATCTGTTTTATACACACACAGACCCACACCCTCCCATTTGGGGTCTACCTGTGTCTGATCTATGGTTCCATCCTGGCCCATGAGAACAGGCGGGAGAGACAAAGAGATAAGCAGTTCCAATAAAAAGGGGAGAGGCCTCAATTTTCGTGTCTCAGGGTGGCTGACGTTCTGTGCGGAAACCCGTGTACACATTACTGCATTGGATCCTTACGAATACCCTGCGAAGGAGGCTGTGTCTCTACCTTACAGACAGGAAAACAAACTCTGAGAGGAGTTAAGTAACTTATGTAAAGCCACACAGCCTGAGAGCAGAGTCAGCCTGGGATGCAGCTTTGATGACTCAGAACGGATGCTGGGTCCCGGGCACCTAGAAGGCACGCGGCCAAGGCACCGATCATCAATGTTATAAGACTTGCTACTGTTTCCTCCGTCCGGACCTCGCCAGTTTCCGTACCTACCAGACACACCACCAAGACAGCGACCATCGAACATTCCTCAAACTCGTGCAAAACACGTGACCCAAGAGATCTCTCGTCATTTTTTTTTTCTGAAACTGGGACAGTTGTGGGGAAAAAAGAGGTGACAGAAGTGCTCTAGCTGACATTTAAGAGACAAAACTACAAGGCAGGCAGTGCTGATGATTCAAACGGACCAACTGCAAAAAGATGTTTGAGAAAATTGGGGGACCTGGACTGGGTACTGATGAATTACGGCTTATTTTGGTGGCTGTGAAAAGGCACCGAGGCCCTGTAGGACAATGCGTTCTCTAGCGCAGGGGTGAAACGACGTCTTGGCTGTCATAGGGGTGGGGGGTGCGGGGTGGGGGGACATGAGGGACTTCCCTGGTGGCCCAGTGGTTAAGACTCTGTGCTTCCAATGCAGGGGACACAGGTTCGATCCCTGGTCGGGGAACTAAGACCCCACATGCACTGGGTGTGGCCAAAAAAAGGGGGGATATGAAAATGTAGCAAAATTTTGGTAATTGTTTTAGGTGAATGATGAGTAAAGGGCACCGAGTAGCCAATTCTCTCCGTTTTTGTGGATGCTTGAGATGTTTCATAATTAAATAACAAAAAGTTGATTCAGACACTGGATGTGATACCAGCCTTCTTGCGTCCACTCACCCACCCTCAACCTCCCATCAGCGCCGGCTCCTGCAGACCCCTTAACTGCTAAAGCCCACTCAGTACTCAAAATGCAGCCCACACTCCTTTGCAGCCGGCCCTGGCTCCCCTGCTACTAGACTGCGTTGTCTACAAGGGAGATGCAATGGCACAACTGGGGTGGGGGAGAAGCACACCCCAGCTTCGCATTTGCAGACACATGCCCCCTTCCTTTCTTCAGCTGTAAAGTGAGCACAAGAGCACCTACCCTGCAGATCACTTGCACTGGGATAATCCGGCAAACTGCTGGACACAGGGTCTGGCTTTTGCTAAATGCCCAATAAATGTTACCTGTCACTCCCATGATTAATCTCTCAATCTGATCGCAGCACTTCCCTGCTTAAAACCATCAGGGGTTCCCTGCAAAGTTCTAGGACAAGGTCAAACTCCTGACTTAGGGCACCCGCCTCTTCCAGGTCCAGCTCCACCTCCTTTCGCATCACTGCTTCCCTCCCTCGCCTCTGTCCCTCTGCACCTGCTTTGCCTCAACCTGGAAAGTTCACCTCTTCCTTGCGGCTCCCGGGTCAGCCTCTCTGAAGGGCTGCTCAGGCTCCCAGGCTGGGCCAGTGCCTGCCATCTGGGCTCCCGTTGCCTGCACATCTTTACCCTGGCACTGATCGCACTGGACTGTCATCGGCGGACTCACCTGTCTCCTTTAGCAACCTATCAGCTCCCTAACCAGCCTGGGGTAGATTCTCTCCCAGGGGTCTACTCTCTACAGTCGATATAGGGTGAGTTTACCTGACACTCCATTGGGCAACTTGGTTTCCAGATTCTATTTCAGAAGAGGATACATTTTGACTTCCACCTTTGCATTCACTAGGCATGAGTCTCCTGGGATCTTCTTAAAATGCATTCTGACTCAGCAGGTCTGGGGCCAAGCCCGAGATCGTGCATTTCTGACAAACATCCAAGTAGTGTCAACGCTGCAGGTCCCGGGACACACTGAGAAATGACTCACTCCCAACCTCAGCCGGGCTCCAGCCAACTCATCCTTGGGTCTCAGCTCAAACATCACTTCAAAAAGGGCTTTCCCGACACCTCACTTCAAATGAGACCACACTTATTCCCTCCTAGAGCCCAGGCCTCACGTGTGCTGTGTGAGGTCTCCCAGACCAGCACGGAAGCCCGAGGCGGTGCTGGAGGAGTGTGCCTCTCGGTTGAAGAAAAAAAGCCTTCAAGCCCCACACCCACATTTACTCCTGTGAGCTTCTGGCACAAAGTCTCTGAAGGGGGCCTGCTTGTCCTCCTGAGGGAAGAGGGCATCCAGGAGGGTGCAGAGGACTTCCTGCCACACTGGGGATTCTGAGGACTTACCAGACACCCCCGCCCACCCTGGCCAGACTCAACTTGAAAGCAGATCATCTAGAAAGGCCCACCACGGCTGTCCCTTCCCCTGGGGCTGCTTCTTGCCCCACCCAACCCCTGCAGCAAACCCACCAGCCACTGCTCGAAGAGACGCCCCCAGCTCACGATTTCTGTTTCAGCAAAATTAGGAACAGGTGAGCGGGGATGGCACATCTCGGTGAATGAACTCCCAGAATGAAGCTCACATCACACAAATCGCCCAGAACCCTGCAGGCCGGTCCAGCTTCCCGTGCTGTCCTGTCCTGTCCCCTCCCTCCAGCCTCCAGAAGTGCTCAGGGCCTTGCCCTCCACCCCTGCCCCCTCCCGACAGAGTGCACCACTGCCCACCCACAAACAACCAAGAGCAGAGCCCATCGATGCCCCTACCCGGGTTGGGATGCCACCCCACCCCTGGATGTTCAGGCAGGCCGGGCAGGGAGCCTCCCCTCCAGGCCCGGCCTCTCCATCTCCAGCACGCTGAGGCTCCAGGGCGGGACCATGTTCTCTAGGACGGTGATGGAGGTTCATTTTGAATCCTTTCTTTATTCCATCACAACAGCCTACCCTATCGTCCTATCACCCTAAAGTCTCCACCTGTGCCCCAGCTCATCTCTCCTTGGCCACAGCGGTTCTGAAGAGGCAGGCGGCCTCTCGGAGGCTGAGCCTCGGATCAGGGTCTGGGAGCACCTGGGAAACGCTCCTGCCTGCGGTCCTCGATTTGGGAGGAGAAGGCACGGTGACGCCCAGGCCCGCAGAGATGCTGTTTCTCCCTGGACCAGGTGGCAGATCAGTCGGGCTGGAATGACGTCCTCGGCAGGGTGCTCGGCGACAGTTCTCACTTTGTGCCACAACAGAAAGAAAAAAAACCAAACACCAACAGTCCCATCTTCAGCTAAGCTTTCCTCAGGTGACAATCAAACAAAAAGGAAAAGTCGACGTGATTTGGCAAAGGCTTCTTAAATTTTAAATTAAAAACAGAGAAAAACATTCACACAGAAGAGATTCAACTGTCTGCTTTGAAGAAATATATTAAAGAAGATGAAAAAGTTAAAAAAAAATCAAACCCCAAATAATGGTAAAAATAGATGTATCCTCTGTAAAATTCTGGACTAATCTACTGAGTCATTCGTATCTATTCAGTATCAGAGCATAAGGTGAAATACCAAAGTATAAAAAATTAAAACACAAGACAAACCAAAACACCTTGACAGACTGCCTTTGAGCAAGCCCACCGGGCTCGCAGCTGGCTCAGGCTCCAATGCCGAGTGCTGGAAGCTTCGCTGTCTGGTCCCTGCCGCGCTTGCCCTGAGCAGACCCTCAAGGCCTTCAAAGTTCTTCCCTGGCCCTGCTCAGTTCTGTGGCATGTTCTTCTATAAACTTGCTCAAATGCTCCAGATCTCTGTTTCCGTCCTCAAATTTAATTGGGTTCTTTTTGTCCCCGCTGGGGGAGAAGTAGATGGTGGGGAAGCCCTCGACTTTGTAGCGGTCGTTGGTGACATCGTTGGCCGTGGCATCCATCTTGGCGATGACCAGATTCTTGTGTCCCTTGTACTTCTTGCCCAGGGCTGCGTACACGGGCTCCAGCTGCTTGCAGTGCCCGCACCAGGGGGCGTAGAACTCGATGAGGACGTCCTTCTTAGGGTCCATCACGATGGAGTCGAAGGTCTTCCCCACCACGACCTTGACCGGCCCCTTGTTGTTCTTGGGCACTGGCTGGGATTTGACAACTGGCTTCAGTTTTCCTGCCGAGGAAAGCAAGCAGAGGAGGAGTGTGAGAGCCGAAAAGCCCTGACCCTGGTGGCTCTGACTGGACCAGGCAGTGAGGCTGGCCTGACGTGCAGGACATGGCAAGTCAGACGCTGCCAGGGCCAGCCAGGGCCTTGTCTCCAGAAGCCCACTGCCAGTTCTCTGGTTTCCTCACGTCTTCTACTTTCCCAGTCCCTGCAAAGGCCAGAGAGGGTGCAGGTGGTTCCCCACAAGGCCTAGCAGACGCTGGGTCCTGTTCAGTGAGGCTGTCACAGAGATGCTCCCGATGCAGAGGGGTTACTAGGAGGGTGGGCGCTGCAGGCTGGAAGCCACGGTGGGGAGTAGACTGAGCAGTGACGGACAAGGAGGTCTGCCCGTCAGCCGCCAGCGCTGGGGACCTGGGGCCATGTGCGCAACCAGGTGAGAAAGACGCTCGCCTTGATGCCAAAGCAAGTTTTCCTCATACATGAAACACGTCTAAGTCCAAAAGCCTGTTGTACTTTACATATTTTAAAAATAAGGCTTCTTGGGCTTCCCTGGTGGCGCAGTGGTTGAGAGTCCGCCTGCCGATGCAGGGGACACGGGTTTGTGCCCCGGTCCGGGAAGATCCCACATGCCGCGGAGCGGCTAGGCCCGTGAGCCATGGCCGCTGAGCCTGCGCGTCCGGAGCCTGTGCTCCGCAACGGGAGGGGCCACAACAGTGAGAGGCCCGCGTAACCGCAAAAAAAAAAAAAAGGCTTCTTGAAATTTCTAAGACGCCTGCCTTTTATTCTATTATGAAAAAAAAAAAAAAGAGAGAGAGAGAAAGCAAAAGAACAGGGATTCTCCATCCCCATCTTCCCATCCCTCAGGTCCAGGAGGAAGCCTGGGCCAGGCCCCCGACAACCAGCCGGTGGGGCCGCGGAGGTGGAGGATGGTGGGGGGATGGGACGGGGCGGCTCACCTTTCTTGAAGGCGCTGACAAAGGCGCGGAGGGCGTCGGCATCGAAGTCGTCGGGCTCCATGGCGAACCTGCGGCCGCCCTCGTCCAGGATGGCCGCGTTCACCTCCTCCCCACTCTCACTCAGCCCCAGGTCCTTCACCTCCGTGGCGAAGTCGTCCTCGTCGGCCACGGCAAAGGTGTACTCGGGGAAGTCCTTGGCCACCTCCAGGACCTTGTTCCGCCAGAACTGAGTGGCTGAAAGGGCACCGAGGGCTGTGAGCCAGGCCGCAGCGGCTGAGGCTCCAGATGCCGGGCGCAGACCCCGGACCAGCCTCGGGCCACAGCCCAGGGCCCCTGCCCGCAGGCGGGTCGGGGTTGGGAGCTGGCCTCGCCCGGTCGCCCCCGCATCTCTAATCTAAGAGGGCCCAACTCGACTCGAAGCTCCCCTCGTGCTCAAGCAGAGAGGGAAGGGGGTAGGGACACAGCCCGGGAGGAAAAAGCCCCTGAAGCCGTAAGTAACCACACACCCCAGCCGCCAACCCGGGCCTCACCGACGCGGTAGTCGAAGCTGAAGTCCACGCCGTAGTACACGACCACCAGGGGACGCCGCGAGTAGCGCTTGGCCTCGTTGGAAGACTTGCGGTGGCCGACAAGGGGCAGCGTGTGCCTCAACACGTGCTCCTTGATGGCCGAGCTCTCCGTGGAGTCCTGCAAAAGGGGGCAGGTGAGGTGCAGCTGTCTGTTGCTGTCGATGGGAAAAGCCATTTGCTCCAAGAGACGGGCACAGGGGCCCCACTCAAGTCCACCCAGTGATGCTGGGGCCCCTCCTCCAGGGAACCCGAAGTGAGCCTCTCGGGCAACTGCAGAGGCCACGTGCCCTTCCCTCTGGGTGGGGGCCTGCGGTCCAGGTCAATCAGGTTCTGCTGGGGGAAGGCCCGGCTCCCAGATGACAGCGGCGCTAACACGGGCTACACTGGGCACAGGGTCCCACCTTCCCCTGGTCTGATCCTCACAGCAGCCTCTCTGGGCCACTGCACGGACAAGGAACACGGTGCCGTGATGCGAAGCGCTGCTGGGGCTCCGAGCTCCGCCTGGAGAAAGCCTGCCCCTGACTAGCCGCGACACTGAAGCCGGGGGCAGGGGTGCGGGCAGTGTCTCTCAGGAAGAGCATGGGGCCACACAGCTGCACGTGAGGGCGGCACGGCCACCTCGCTCTACAGGTGAGGAAACCGAGGCCCAACAAGGTGCGGCTGCCTGCCCAGCAGGAAGTGATGGACGACCACTGCTCTCTCCCCCTAGGGCCCATGTCCCATCTGCAGCGATGGTCAGGAGGTGGTCCCAGGTGGCGCTGAGAAATGGCAGGCCGGGCCAGGTGGGAGGAGGCAGCAGGGACGAGGCAGAGGGCAGCTGGGCTGTGGGGTGTCTTTCAACAGGACGGCCCCTGGACCAACCATCACTCAGGAGGTGAGCTCAAAGCCGAGGGACCCAGGACAAATGTGCTCCCGCGCTGAGCACCTGGCCCCCGCGGGCCCGAATCTGAACTCAAGGCCAGAGCCCTCCTCGCTTACGTCTGCAGCCAACAGGCTCCCCTCACAGCAGTGCTGCCTGTGCTGACTTTACACCTGGCTTCATCTTACCTGTCCTGCCCTTGTCTTCCCTTTGTCCTAATTTTTAAATCCATTTTTTAAAGTCACATTTTATCTGTTGTGTGCATTTTTTACAAAGCAGCCTGAAATAATTTTTGCAACCAAGACGGTATATAAATAATACCAAAAGAGCAAAGTAGCAGTGATGTGTACAACAGACTGTGGATCTCAACCTTTTCAGGTCAAGGACCCCTTCAAGAATCTACCGAAAGCTGCAGACAGCCCCCCTTTCCCAGGAGCACACACACCATACAGAACTGTACCATCAGGGCCCCTCTGCGGACCCAGAGCCAGTATCTCTGGATGCTAAAAAGAGAAGCTGGAGGGCAGGGGGAGAGATGAGACCACCCCCACACGTCCTGGCTGGGGACGGAGCACACCTGCATTCTCTCCTTAGTCTGCTCCTAACTGGTTGTAGGACCTCCAGCCTGTTGGCTCACTTCTCTGCATCGTTCTATCAAATAAAATATTTGGATTCAAGGTGTAAGGTTTTTTCCAAACCTGAAGATCTGTTCAGTGGAGTGCGGAGCCCCTGTGAAGCACTCGGAACACCGAGCTGGACCCAGGCTCACCCTGGGCTGGGAGCTCCCTCCGCCCCTCTAGAGATGAGTGTGTCACCCCCTTAGGAAGACCGAGAGTGGGGGGACATAGAGGAAAGAAAGGCCAAGTCCACGTGCCACGTCCCACAGCTTCACCCAGTGAACAGAGAGGCCTGTCATCGCTTCCTAGGCCTCAGCGCCCAAGCCACCTGGCGGCAAGTGAGGCTTGGCTCAGACCCAGCAGCCACCACATCCTGGCCAGGAGCCACACCAGCCACGCAGGCCGCTGCTGGCCTGCCAGGAGCTATAAAGACCGGGGGAACCCTTCTGGCAAAAGCAGGTGGAGCTCTGCCAGGGGCCAAGGCCCCACGACCCACGAGGTATGTGTGACCCCAACCCCCAACCGCCGTCCCTCCCGCGAACCCTGACCAAGAGATCATGCCGATGAGATGCCCCGGGGCTGGCATCCCTCCCCCACCTGGATGTCCATCACGTGGCTCTTGGGCTCATATTTGGACTGGAATTTCTCAGGCTGCATGATGACCAACTTCCCCGGGGAGACTTTCAAGAACTTGGCTATTTCAGTGTGGAAAGTGTGGTGGAATTTGTAATCCTCTCTCAGGTGGTTAGCTGAAAAATTAACAGAACAACAAATACACGACTTACTAAATTGCTTAAATGATCTAGATTCAACTCACTACCCACCATCAGTCAAAGCAAACGCCCAGAAAATGTGTTCTTAACCACGAACGCCGTGTGGACTACATCCAGAGCTGAAACACTTGAAAGGAGTCTGGAGTTTACAACCTGGTATAGATGTAATCCCTTAAAATCTATATATCTTGGAATTTATTTTAAAAATAAACAATCTTCACAGAAAAACTCAGAGCTAATTTGTCAGGCGCTACGGTCGTCTGTGGCCTCTGATGCTGAGAAGCACATAACCCTGGACAGACAGCCCAAATCCTCCTGCGTCCGTCACAAGAGCCCTCCATCCCCACAGGGAGTTTTCACACCCAGCACCCTTTGCAGGGCTTTGACTGCTCCTCCCCGAGTTGTTGGGTGGCCTGTCTGTGGGCTGCGGTTCTTTTGCTGTACATACTTTAAATCTCGGGAAACTCCCCAATGCACCCCCACTGACTGAGGATACTCTAGAACAGGGGCTGGCAATCTTTTATGGGAAGGACCAGACAGGAACTATCTTGGCTCTGTGGACCCCACGGTCATGACGACCCAGCTCTGTGCTGATCAGCGTGCAAACCGTCCGGTGTGCTGTGTTCTAAGGGAACTTACAAAAACAGATGAGGACCGGATTTGGCCCGTGGGCCGGCCTGTCAACCCCTGCCCCGGACCCCCCAGGGGAATCACCTCAGTCCCTCTGCTCTGTCCTCGCTGAGGCATCCACACGCACCCTGAGCGGAGTGTGGTCCCAGCACTGGGTGAGGCGTCGCCCCACCCCAGGGCAGCCTCCGACTGGCTATATATAGGGACAGGTGGCTGAGGGCACAGTACGTGTCTTGCAGGAGGCAGGGGAGACCTGGACAAGCTCACAGCTTTTGGAAGCTGAGACAGACTTCGACTGAAATCGTAATTTTCGACCTGCCGACTGTGTGACTTCAGGCCTGCCAGTGACTCACCTCCCCGAGCCCCAGTCCCTCCTCTGTAGAAACAGGACAGGGCACCTCTCAGACCACTGTAAGAATGAAACAAGGTGGCCCACCCAGAAGGCACCCCCGTTCTAAGCCGCCAGGCGCCCCGGGTATTTGTTATCAGGTGGCCCTGGGTGCAGAGACAGAATCGACTCAAGAACTTCCTGCCCGCCCTCCACGTTCACAGACTCCTTCCTCCCGCCAGCCTCCCCTCTGCTCCTGCCCCATCAGCTTCCCTGTCGTCCACGCTGCATCTCCAGGACTGTCTCTGGCTCCTTCCCCACAGTCTACACCCCAGGCCCAGTGACCGTCACCCCTGCCTGAGCCTAACCTGACCGGCCACGTGGGGTCACACGTATGTCAGACTGGAAGTGAGGCAGCTGGACAGGCAGCACCGGGCCCACCCAGATGTATAGCACCAGAACCCACATTTTTTTTTTTTTTTTTTTTTTTTTGCGGTACGCGGGCCTCTCACTGCCGTGGCCCCTCCCGTTGCAGAGCACAGGCTCCGGACGTGCAGGCTCAGCGGCCATGGCTCACAGGCCCAGCCACTCTGCGGCACATGGGATCCTCCCGGACCAGGGCACGAACCTGTGTCCCCTGCATCGGCAGGCGGACTCTCAACCACTGCGCCACCAGGGAAGCCCCAGAACCCACATTTTGCCAAGATCCCCAGGGATCTGCATGCACATAAATGTGTAGGTTTGGGGACTCCGTGGCTGCCTGTGGCCCTGGGTGGGCTAGGGGACCCCTCTGCAAGTTTCTAGCACAACTGGGTGACAAGGTTACTGACTGAATCAGTGAAGACCGAGGAAGCACAGAGTTTAGCTCTACTGTATGTTTTACAACGTTAATCTGCATTTGACAAACGCACAACCGTGACTGCGCAGCAGAGATTAGCACTAAGTGGCAAGCAGATCATAACTGCTCCTTCGAAGTAGAAAAGCAAACTGTTTTGGTGTGTGTGACGTGGGGTGAGGGGTGGAGGGCACTCAGGAGCTGATGAGGACCAAGAGGATCCTGACCGTCCCTGAAAAGCCATCTTTTGTTCATGGCCTAGGGACCGTCCGGGGAGCGAGGATGCCAGCCCCCACGGGACACCACTGACAGCTGCTGGTGATAAACTCTGCCTCCCGGCCCGGCAAGACCAGCATTCAGTGTGCAATCAGCATCCCCAGGCACTTTGCTAAGCACTTCCTCCAATTTATCTCAACTAATGTAACAGCCTTCCAAGTAGGACAGGTCACCGTGTTGGACGTGAGATCTCCGAGCTGATCAAGTCACTGACTGTGGTCACGGTATTCGAACACTGGAAGAGCCGGGACTCGAACCCAGGTCTGATGCAGAAACCCTCACTTTCCGGTCAAGACCCTACCCCTGGCAGAGGGACTGGATCTGGGAAGGGGCCCCTGGAAGGGGCGGGAGGTAGACAATGACCTTGGATGAACTTGACTGTGCCCCTCCCCTCCTTCTCAGAGGCCAGGAGGGGGACTGTGCAGCCCTCTCATCTATTTAGTAAGAGGTCATATCACCCACGTGCAATGAAAGCAACAGAGAACCAAGCCCCAAGCCGAGAAAGGAAAGCCTGTTCCCACGTATGCAATCTCAATTCTCCCATCAAGCCATCCCCTACGTCGATGCCCAGGAGTTTTATACAGAAGCAGCAGACTCCCCAGCAACCTCAGAGGGCCCGGGCCTGGGCACTCTGCCCTGCCCAGAGGGCCACTCCTTACCAGCGTCCTGGTACCGCTGGTAGGCTGGGTCACTCTCCGCCTTAAAGACCCCAACGATGATGACATCGTCTCCATCCTTCAGGAACTCCTGCACCTGCTTCAGGGCCAGGATCTGCTTGGACGGTGGCCCGGACTGCTCGATCATGTAGTCGACGATCCCTGGGAGCAGAGCACACGCCTGAGGGGCCGCTTGGGGCTGTAGGGCGCTGTCCCCACAGCTCTGCCGGCGCCCACACGCACCAGGAGCTTCCCTCCCCACTGAGGCCAGAGGAGGTGGCAGTACCGTATTTTTCCCGTGGGCCGTTGTAATCAAAGGGCTTTCCCTTGCGGAAGATTTTCAGGGTGGGATAGCCGGAGACGTCGAACCTCTTGGCCAGGTCTGTCTCTGCGGTGGCGTCGACCTTCGCCAGGGGGATTGGGGGAGAGCGCTTGCTCAGCTCCTTGGCGGCCTTCTCATACTCGGGGGCCAGTTTCTTGCAGTGTCCACACCTGCGAGAGGAAGCAGTTCTGTCAGGGGCCTGTTCTGGTGTGGATGCCACCTGCCAGGTAAGTGAAGCGCAGAAACCCAGCCTGCGCTCCCGGGTGACTGGAGAGATCCGGCCAACCTCGGGATGCCCCCGGGTGAGGGCGGGGCCCGGGCCTTCCCCAGGGGCCAGCAGGATGTGGCCTCCTCCTTCATGGGGGTGGGGGGACGCACACAACACACACACACCCGAGACATGGGTGGACAGGGGCATAACCGTGACATGGGGTAAGACGTGGGAAAGGCCAAGACAATTTTCTTGGTTGGAGAGCTGGGACAGGTAAGGATACCAGTCAGTGGTGACTTCACACAGGACGTGAGGGTGAGCTGGGACACAAGGGATGGGCAGGAAGTGGACGCAAGCCTGTGAAGGGGGCGGTGAGGGGAAGGGACAAAAGGCAGGAAGCTCTAGGGGCCCTGGGGCTCCGGCACAAGAAGGGAACACGTCTTGAGTGTAAAGCAAGAGTCAGGGTCAACTTCCAAGATTCACTCTGGAACAGTCGAGAGCAGAGACGAAGACAGAGAAAACCAAGGTTCAAACATCTCAGGAGGGAGGCAGCAAGGCCCGGGGGGGAAGCGGGCACTGCCTGGCGCACGGCCGTGTCCTCCAGCTCCGAGGGGCCCCAGATCGTTGGGTGGCCCCCCTATGTGGCCCACGTGGCTTACTCTCCCTGCAGGCTCCACGCTTCAGGCCTATATTTTAGCCTCATCCTACCCCCCAGGAAAGACTCTGTGAAACCACCTCTCTCGGAACACGCAGCGCCCCACTCTGCCCACTTGTGCACGGCGGGGACTTTGCACCCGCCTGCTCTTCGGCTAGCCCTGCCTCACGTGCGGGGGTCTGTCTCTGCCACCCCCGGCCCGTGCCTGTACCGAACACAGGACGGGCCTGACCAGTATCCGATAACAGGTGATAGACACCATCTTACCACGGGGCATAGAACTCCACCAGAATGATGCCTGAGTCATTCACCACCTCATCGAAGTTATCTTTGGTCAGCACGAGTGTGACTTCTGGTGGAGGTGTCCAGTTGGGCTGGGAGATCTCTTTGACCTTGGCCACAATTTCTGGAAGAAACAACACAAGACTGAGCACATGCAGGCCCCCGCTCCAGGGGTGGCAGGTGGTGAGGGGCGAAGAGAGAGAGCGGGGCCACAGAACAGGATCCATGTGATTTCCTGAAATCCAGTCACATCTACAGCCAGGGCCACTCTGCACAGTTAAGAACCAGAGGCCCACTGTTTCCAGCAGCTGTCCGTCATGGGTCCACTGCCACATGCACCCGCTGCGGACTGCTCGAGACAGTCCAAGTCCAACCCGACGAATGAGACTTCCGTTCCTAACACGCCAGGGTTCTAACTGCACTTGAACCCCGAGAGGTCATCTCCCAGTGTTTGACCACACATGCCTATTAATAGTTTTGGGGGCATCCTCTTAACTCGTACAAATACATATGTATTTAGACACGCACATCTAGCACTGGCATGTTACACGCATCATAAAACGTAACCAAACTGGAGAAAAATGAAAAGAGAAGCAGCAGCTCCCACGCCGCTCAGGCTGCAGACTGCGAACGGCCCTTCTGTGGCCTGCTTCCCCGGAGATGGATTCAACGCCAGGCCTGGGACACTGAATATATTCTCGCAAAGCACTTTCCAAGGGGTTCTTAGGAGCAGTGGCTGCAAACTTTTTCTCTCCTTTTTTGCCATAGAATCTACCAAGGAGCCAGGTCTGAGACCCACTGCCGCAAAGCACGAGCTTTCAGACTGGAGCGCGCACAGCAGCACCTGCCGGTGTAGGCAGAGCCGAGGCCCTGGGGCCATCAACGCAGGCGAGCCCCATTATTATTAAGACGCACTGGGAGGGCTGGCGCCTGGGGAGGCCACTGAGGCAAACTCTGCTCTCAAGACTCCAAACTGGGCCACGTCCCTAGCTGGCAGGTGTCAAGCGCAGACCTCCAAATACACAAGTCTGTCACAGGACAGACTCTCGTACCAATTCAAAGGGAACCTTGAGATCAAGTCCACGTGACCTCACACTCCGTGATGAGGAGCCCAAGGCCCAGCAAGGGAGGCCCTTGTGGGGGACACAGGGCTACGTGATGGCAATGAAGACCCCAAACCTATTCGGTGCTATTTCTACTACGCTATACTGGGAATGGAAAATGCAGCACAAAGCAATCTTTCTTCTTAAGTGATTAAGAGATACGCTAAAGGCTACCACAATGTTATTTTCTCATTCATTTAATGAAACTTATTTAGTGTCTGATGTGAGCCAGGCAGGGACCCATCGGGCCTGGTTTTAGAAACACTGTCTGGCTCCGCACACCAGTGGTTCCAACGTGGGGCTCTGGACCTGCACGCTCGGCAAGCCCTTAGAGCTCGCAAGAAACGCAGGTTATTGGGCCAGACCTGAAACTTAGTGAATCAGAAGCTCTGGGCTGGGGCTCGACAGTCTGTCTAAATGAGCCCCCTCAACCCCACCCCACCCCATCCCACCCCCCGTGAGTCGGATACAAGCTAGACATTCAGAAGCACCGCTCCAGCGCACTACCAAGACCCATGACCTATAACACACCAGCTCCAGACCTTGAGTTTCATGGTCGCCAATGGAAGAAGATATCCCCTCCCATGCAAGGACAAGTTTACGTTGATCCAAGTTTCCGCGAACATTCCATCAGGGATCACTCCCCGTCCACTCAGCTTGGCTTCCTTTCTAATATCCAAATTTCCCTCCCATCACCCCCTCCACTTTCCCTTCCAGGGGGAGGGAGCCCTGTCCCCGACTTCCACCAGCAGCTCAGAAGCCGCTCACCTTCCTGGGTCCTGGAGCCCTCGTAGTCGACGGCCTGCCCCTTCTTAAGGATCTTGATGGTGGGATAGCCACTCACGTCAAACCTGCTGGCCAGCGCCGATGCCGAGGTCGCGTCGATCTTGGCGACAGCAATGGGAGGGTCATTCTCCCTCAAGGTAGTGGCGATTTTTTCATATTCTGGAGCAAACTGCTTGCAATGCCCGCACCTGAGAATTAGATTTCCGGAAGAAGAAGCAGGTTAACTGTATCCATGGAGACTTAAATCCAGCAACACGCACACAAACGGGGACACTGGGACCAAAAATGTTTGCAGTTAACAAGAAACACAAAACAGGGGAGGCCAAGGCAGCTGAAAGTCAAACAGATCCAGGTTCGAAACTCAGCTCTGCTGAGGGAACATGCTTTCAACATCTACACCCCAGTGTGAGGAGAAAACTCTTCCTGAAAGATGCCGTCTTTTCCACTCCTCTCAGAAGCATACGGCAGGGTTTTCCAGAGGCTACGTGATCGACGATGATGTCAGCATTCTGATGTGAACATGTAAGAGGGCTACTGTTATTCAAAGATGGCCTTTTCTATTTCTCAGTTTTAATTCCCGATACGGTAACTACTGATAAACATGACCCACATAACAAGCTATTTGAGGTCCTCAATTATTAAGCGTTAAGGGGTCCTGAGAGAACAAAATGTCTGAGAACGGCTGATCTATAAACCAGGAACAATGTAACCTCAGAGGCCTGTCCTAAGGGCTGTTTAGATACTTTTACAAAGCATCTCACACTGTGCGAGACAAACAACGTGAGAATGTCTTGACTACTTTGCCTCCGAAGTGAACCAAGGAGGGCAGGAGAAAGGGGAAAAAGAAGACGGGATTATGAGATGGAAAAAACAGCAAAAGAGAGGTGGGGGGAAGGAGCCCAAGAGTTATGACTGGCTGCCCCGTGAGGGTGAAAGATGGGAAAAGAGGGGCTGCTCCCCCAGGGCCCATGCACCTTTCCTATGGGAGGCCCCAGGGGCTGCACTGGGCAGCCACCAGACTCCGGGCAGGAGGAGGGGGTGGAGGGTGGAATCTGTAACGAGGGATGCGCCTGTCACCCACGCAGGTCTCTGTGTCATCACAGCTCGTTAGCCGCCCCCAGCTGTAACTAGCAGAGGACGTGTTCACATTTTTAAGCACTGGATCTGAAACGAGCGGGGTCCGCGGTCTGTGAGGGCTGGCTCGTCGGACGCTCAATGCAAATTGGCAGAATGCTGAGCCCCTGGCGCTCCCGAACCAGGAGTCTGGGTTCCTGCACCCGGACACTCCCACCCTGCGGCGTCCGGATGACTCTGAGGGGTCCAGCCTGGGACACAGAGGAACCCCTGGTCCATCTGGCTGAGGCGGGTGGAGCGTGGGTCCTCACCATGGAGCGTAGAACTCCAGCAGCACCGTGTCTTTGTCAGCCACAAAGTTATCAAAGTTCGCGTCATTTAGGACTGAGACACCGTTTTCTTCCTTAACTTCCAAGTCATCGCCGTCGTCCTCGTCCTCGTCATCTTCCTCCTCCTCGTCTTCCTCCTCAATGGCATCCTCTTTCTTAGAAGAATCTGTGCAGAAAATACCCAGACTGGTTAGGAAAATGGTGACCCTCCTCCTTAAAATTCTTCCTAGAGGGACTTCCCTGGTGGCACAGTGGTTAAGAATCCGCCTGCCAATGCAAGGGACACGGGTTCGAGTCCTGGTCCGGGAAGATCCCACAGGCCGCGGAGCAACTAAGCCCATGCACCCAACTACTGAGCCTGCGCTCTAGAGCCTGCGTGCCGCAACTACTGAAGACCGCGTGCCTAGAGCCCGTTCTCCGCAACAAGAGAAGCCACTGCAATGAGAAGCTTGCGCACCACAACAAAGAGTAGCCCCCGTTCGCCACAACTAGAGGAAAGCCCATGCGCAGCAACGAAGACCCAACGCAGCCAAAAATAAATACGTAACTTTACTTAAAAAGAAAAAAAAAAAAATCTCCCTAGAACCCAAAACCCTCAAAATGGTCACGAGTCCTGCGTGGTCCCTGGGGGCCTCCCCGACCCCAGGAATTTGCATATCGGGTGGCCACTTAAGATTCCACTTAAAGGGAGGTCATGCCTAAAAGACGGCTGAAAACTGACTACAGGTCTAGAATTTAAAGTCTAAAAACTACAGCAGGACTCGGAGGGCAGGACCAGCCCCCTCTCCAGACGGAGCACTCCCTCCCTGGCCCTGCTCTGCAGGCCTCCAGCCCAGGTACAGAGAACCCGCCGTCCTGCTCCCCAGGCACAGACCTGATGCACCCCTTGGGCCGCCCCGCGCAAGGCTCCTGACCCATATGCACGCTGTGCGCCTCAGGCTCCTCACTTCGTGGGCCCCCCACGTCTGTGCTCAAGGGCCAGGCTAACTTTCACACACGTGTTCCTCTTCCTCACCCTCTCTGCTTCCACAGGCAGGAAGGACTGCATCTAATCCCCCCCCACCCCTGCCCAATGAATGACTGACTGCCTGGTCCCCAGATCAGTACAAACAGGAAACAAGTACTGGTCTCAACCTTTCCACCCTGGAGGTTACTCGGGCTGACTTTGTAAGTAAAATATGATGCCCCACACTCCTCCCTTCACATTTCAGCCTTTTGCTGAAGGACTGTAACACCCGTGGGGCTGTTTTTTATGTGTATGAGGTAAAAATGCCACCCCTTTCAGAAATGGATTAGGATTCCATCCTCCAGAATGAAAAGCTGAGAACCAGCACTTGTTTCCTGTTCGTACCTTTGTAGGACGCCCTGCCTGGAAGCAAAGTACTCTTTCCAGAACGCAAGCATATGAGCACATCTTATTATCAAGGTTCAACTGAATTTGTTGCTGAACTACAGGTACCAGAAATCCTGAACGGCAGTTCTCGTTACCCAGGTTCCCCAGCTGCTACCACGCCAGCAAACAGAACTGCAGCCAGCACGATTTCATCAACTCCAAAGGCAGAATGTTTCAGAGCCAATTATTTATTTTTGGAGATGCTTCCCAGGAGAGAAACCAACACCGACAGCGGGACTGAGGTCAGGGCTCGAAAACCTGCCCTCGCGATCCGGGAACCCCTGGGACTTGACCAATCTTAGCCACCCCTGAACTGATCCAGTGCTGGCTCTGCAGGTGCTCAGAAAAGCCAGGAACTGGTCTGGGCAGGGTGGCAGCTTTGCTCGGTATCATTAAAATCTACCAATCTGCACACTAATTGTCAAAAGTAAATCAAAAACCCACCCCACCCCGCTAAGCCCCACTTTCCTCCACATTGTCCCTTCAAACACCCACTGCTTTTTCCTTTCACATCCCCCCCCCAACTTAAGGCAGAAGTAACTGCATTGCGCAGGCAGGAGAAACGGCTCTAAAATCCAAAAAGAACACCCACCAATTTGAGGAGTACATACCCAGCAGACTCCCATGTTTCTTGGGGCAGGTTACCGGCCCTGCCCGCAGTCTTCCTCCCGCCCTCCCCGAGCTCCCCAGCCACCTCGCCACTTCCCTGCTCCTCATCAGGGACCCTGCGGGGTGGTCAGGCCTGCAGAAGCCCCAGGCCCCCAGCACTGTCAGCAGGAGGCTTGGGGAGAGCAATGAGAACCAGGCTCCCTGGACGTGGAGGGGGCAGGACCCAGAGGAAGACAACCTGGGCTCAACCCCAACGCCACCTCTCAGGGCTGTGGCCTCAGCTCGTTTCTTTACACTCACGTCACACTGAATCCCCTTCCACTGGTGACTGGCAGCCAACACGATACACCCAGGTCCTCGGGAATCCTAGGACGTAACGCTTGAGAACCTCCGGGTTTACGCCGGCTGGCTAGGGGCTCCCGGTACAGGAACACTGCCTACAACAAACTTGCAGGATAAGTACTAGCTGACCCATGTCGGCCTGCAGAACCTTGTCACAGTGGCTTTCAAAAGGCTAGTCTGACCGCCCCTCACTTGAAAGTCCCACCCAAAATGACCCACATCAGGGCTGCAAACCCGGGGGCTTAATGTGGGGATGTCATGCAAGTTCTCTGCTCCTGTCGGGGACCTAGGAAGCACCACATGCCTTGCCCCCGATCTGGGTGCTCCCACGGCCCAGAAGCCCTGCTGTGGGCAGTTAGTAAGATGCCCCAGGCAGTGCATCTCCACTCTCACCGCCTGGCTGCTCAGCTCAGTCCAAGAATCAAGTTTACTTGCGGGCAGACGGAAAGACTGGAGGAAGGGTGGAAAGAAGGCTCGGGAGAACTTAATCCTCTCTTCAAGCTAGGAAACACAGCTCAGGGAGGAAGAGGGACTCGGCTATCTGCTCAATGCACAGGGATAAGGTGAATTTTACAAAATGGAAAAGCAAAGATGCTTTCCTACCTACACCCAGCCCGAAGTGGTCTGAGAGCACTATTGGTAATGGGGCTCTCACAATTAAATGGGGGTCCATGAGTTATCCTGGGACAGAGCTCCAAACAGTGAATTCATTTCTTGACACTTTTTTAAAAATTGACTTTGAGTTTATATTTTTAAGGATAAACAAAATGGCAGAACATTCCCTACATAATTAAGGATCCTCAATAGCATTAAGGCGTGGCCCCCCTTTCCATTCCTCCCCAAGTTGCAGACAATCCCCAGGGTTGACTCCTCTGCAGCTGGAGAAGGTGCTGGCTCTATATTCCCATGGACTAAAACCCCACACATCCGGACAAGGAAAATATCTCAGTTTAATGGGGAGACCACTCTTCACTGGGCTTCACTTTTTTTTTTTTTTTTTTTTGGGTATGCGGGCCTCTCACTGTTGTGGGGTCTCCCAGTGCAGTGCACAGGCTCCGGACGCGCAGGCTCAGCGGCCATGGCTCACGGGCCCAGCCGCTCCGCGGTATGTGGGATTTTCCCGGACCGGGGCACGAACCCGTGTCCCCTGCATCGGCAGGCGGACTCTCAACCACTGCGCCACCAGGGAAGCCCTGGGCTTCACTTTTAAAGTTGGACATTCTAGGATAGAAATATATCCAAAGCCTTCCAGCACCTTCTGGAAGGGTGCCATCCTCCCCTGCGTGTAGTCAGTGAAGCCTCTTGCATCATCTCCACAGCCTGCTTAGCTCACCCAGTAAGGCCACTCCTGAAATGTAGGCCCCTCCTCTAACCAGGTCACTGCAACCCCTGCCCACTCCCACCAGTACATCTGACAACACTGGATCCTGCCCAGGCTGGACACCAGCGGCTCCTTATAGCATGTCCTCATCTGCCTCCTCAGCTGGCCGGTCTTCCAGCCCCCACCAGGGAGGTGCCCATAAAAGTTGGGTAAATCTTACCATTAGGTCAATACTGAATAGAAAAAGAGAAATTTGTTATCAGATATAACATCATTTAACTGATATGTTTTATGCGCCAGGCACCATGCTGGGCACTTAAGCACACTCTCTCATCCCCCGAGGGAAACACATTACATGCACTTTACAGAGGAAGAAACAGAGAGCTTTAGTCACCTGCCCAAAGGCACAAGGCTACTGAGTGGAGGGTCCTGACCGCTCAGCTGCTATGCCATGGTGACACATAGGATTTTCTTCCCAGGATGCCCCAAGTTTTACACGGACTCGTTTGATAATTACTTTCCAGAAAGGAAAAGAGAGGGGCAACTGGACAGTTCCCCAGCACTGTACCCAAGTGAATTTCCACTTACTTTAAAATCTAAACCAATCCCAAATGAAAGCAAGCAAGGGACTTCCCTGGTGGTCCAGCGGTTAAGACTCTGCACTCCCAATGCAGGGGGCCCCGGGCTCCATCCCGCATGCCGCAACTAAGAGTCCACATGCCGCAACTACAAGAGCTCACAGGCCACAACGAAGATCCTGCATGCTGCAACTAAGACCCGGTGCAGCCAAATAAATAAATAAGTAATAAAATAACTAAGAACCTGCATGCCCAGCAGTGAGGCAAAAAAAAAAAAAAAAGGTTTTCCTTAGGGAAAACCCCCTAAGGACAGGGACCATCTGGGGTAGAGGCAAGTGTGGCCCTAAAATAAATCCACGGGATGGGTTATCTGTGATAGAAGCTGAACGTGAAGATCCAGGGATGGGAAAGAGTCAAGGTAACTACTAGAAGCCCCACCCTACCCAACTGCAGAGATTCCCGGGCTCACCCCAGAGGCGGCTACTTCCCAGGGTCTCCAGTGCATTAGCGACCTGTGACCAAAATGACAGATTCACTCTTCCTAATAGCCCTTGGTGTCCACCCATGTTTGCCACCCTTCCAGGCCTCTTAAGAATCCCCGCAAAATAGAATCACTGGATCAGAACCAAGACAAAGCTAGTTTGCTCTTTGGCTACGTTCCAAAAACTACCCTCCATCTCCACTGGTCCTCAAACTTTAAGGTACCTCCCAAAGTTTACCTTGCCCATGAATCAATGAAATGTTTAACATGCAGATTCGAGGGCCCACTGCTGCAGTCCGCTTGGGTGTATTTTGGGACTCTGTATTTAAATAAGCACCAGGTGATTTGGATAAAGGTCCTAAGACACTTGTAGGTGACACTACTCTCTAGTTCCTGTTGGCAGGTAGGTGTTCTTCTCACCAAGCGTTGGTTTTTAACCTCCCTTTCTATGTGGGTAAAGACTCTTGAATCATTGACTTGCATAAAAGTTACTCAAGCTGTTTAAAAGAGTATAAAGTTCACAGTTCCTTTACACACTAACGTTAGAAAAAGGGGTTTATTTATATTGGAACAAACTCAACAGGAAAAAACTCTAGTCACCTAGAGAAAGGCCAGAGAGGAAGAAGTTTAAGACCAGTAATGCGATGCCCTGTTCTCTAGGAATTAGCACTCTTTTCTTGACTAAAACTTTCTAATTTTCCAAGTTCTCTTACACCATTTTTTAGCTAGCCGACTTCAAAGAAAAATGCAGGAGTGATGACTAGTAGCTGCGAACCTTCCTCCCAGAGCGGGCGCTTTATGGGCAGGGGCCACACTCATCCTTAACTCCCACAACCCAGCGCAGTGACCGGCACACACAGTAGGTGCTGAATAAATGGTCGCAAAAGGAATGCTATCTCCGGTTTCCAAAAGATGCAAACCAAGCCATTCCTTTCTCCCTCAAACCAGAACCCTTGAGTTACTTATATCCAAATCTACGAACCACAGTTTTGAGACGAAAAATGCTTGCTGCCCACGGTTGTCCCGAGAGCTCCCACTTGGGGCTTCGTGCCCTCGCCCCTTCTCTAAAATCTGTTTTGAAACCAGAGGCCCCTCTCCCTTCACACTCCCTGGACGTGTTAGCCTCAAATGCTGAACCAGTTCCCAAGCTCCCGTTCCCAGGAGCGGGAAGTCAGCCTGGACTCGAGGAAAACCTGAGCAGAATCACGGCGAAGGAGCCAGCATGCAAAGAAGGCACTTTACATCCTGTCCGCGTTCAAGCCTCAGTGGCAGCCCCGGCCGCTTCGCCGCCCTCCTCTCCCGGATCTCCCAAGCGATGCTGTCCCCCGCTACCGCCCTCAAACTGCAGCACGTCGGCGGTCCGCGCGGCGACCCCGCCCACAGGCCCGGCCCGCCGCCGCTCACCTTCATCCGGGCCCTCTGCGCTCGCCGCTGCCAGCAGCTGCGCCAGGGCTAAGAGCAGAACGAGCAGCCAGGCTTCCCGGGGCCTCATCGCGGCGGTGCGGAGCTCGGCCTCCTCGCGCCGACGGCCACTGGGCGATCCCAAACCTCTGGCTCCGGTCTCGCGAAAAGAAACGAGAGGTAAGGAAAGAAACTCCCCCCCCCGGAAGACCTAGCCGGCAATTGACTGCGGGCGGGGAAGCCGCGGACCGGCCAATCCCAGCCCGACCTGGGGCGGGGGCCGCGTGCGTCGAAGTGCGCGTCCGAGCGCCAAAGTGCGCGTCCTAGCTCCCCAACACAGTCCCCAGCACAGTCCTCAGCGCAGATCCTCCTCCCTGGCCTCCTCCGCAGGCCCCGCGGCTCCGGCGTTTAAAGATCAGAGCGCTACCGTGAGGTGCCCCCTTCTGATTGGCTGCGCCGCGGCCTCCAATCAGCGGCTGCCACTCGGTTTGCCTGGAGCGCACAGGCTGAGAGAGGGAGCGGGGGAGAACAAAAGCGGCGGGCAGGGGCCGGAGGGGCGGGGTCGGGCTACGGCTCGGGAGCAATTGGCCGGTGGAGCGGTAGGCGGGGCCTTGGAAATGCGAGGCGGGCGGGGCTCCAGGCTGCTGATCTGGGCAGGAAGAACACGTGTCCTTAGCAGAACGTTGGTGAGAGGGTACGTGTGCGCAACTCTGGGGGACGGCGGGGTGCGGGGGAGGGCTCAAGAGTGAAGCGGCGGAGAGGCCCGAACTAGTCTGTTGGTGGGAAAGAAGAGAGAACGGGACTCCGGAGTCGGCTTCATGTTCGTGGTCTTTTTGGTTTATGCCTGCGCGAATGAAAGTTGGCATTTCTTTCCTGGATTAAAACACAAATTGGCCTAGGGACGGGGGTCGCATGCAGTAAAAGTGAATCTAGAACTAGGATTTGGGGAAGCTTCTCTCTAGGGTTTCATCTATGAGCAGGCCATCAGGTGCGTGTCTAAACTTTGCTTCATGTTATCAGTTTCTCCTGATTTTACGCAAAATCTATAGGTTTACACAAGTCTAAATGTAGGCTTGAGGTCTTCCCTCTTGACAATTTAGGAGGAAAAAAACTAGATTAAGATAGATAATGATTTTTGTACGTCAAGCCGTGATGTGTTTTAGGGTTTGAGATTTCTTTAACACCTGTGGATTCGTATGCCTGAAGAGTTACGGAAGACAAATAGGTCAAATTAACAAAACTCGAGGGTCCAGAAGTATTTTTCTGTGTATACAGATTGTCAGGAAGAAAGAAAGCTAACTACTCACAGGCTTTAGTAATTAGAAAGTTTTTTATTTGATTTATTAAATTTAATAAATTTCTATTGAACTACTGAATCTGATGGTACTCCCCTCAATTTTGTAGGGCAGGAAGACATTATTCAATTAACTGTAACGACAGGATGAGTATGCACTAAGTGATTTATCAGAATGCTCTGAATGTAGAATATCAAACAGTTGAATATCATTTTAAGAAACTTTTCAGGAGGCTTCCCTGGTGGCGCAGTGGTTGAGAGTCCGCCTCCCGATGTAGGGGACACAGGTTCGTGCCCCGGTCCGGGAAGATCCCACATGCTGCGGAGCGGCTGCGCCCGTGAGCCATGACCACTGAGCCTGCGCGTCCGGAGCCTGTGCTCCACAATGGGAGAGGCCATAACAGTGAGAGGCCCGCGTACCACAGAAAAAAAAAAAGAAACTCTTCAGAAAGATAGTGTGCCCAGCCAAAATTTTTATCTTTCTTGGTAGTTTCCTCTGAATCCTTATTAAACTGAGGATTGAGAATACCATTTGCCCAGAAGTGGGACAAATACAATCAATTTCACTAAGACCCTTTGTTGATCCAAGGTATGAGAGGAAACCTCTCAAAATGCAGTATATATGTATGTATACAAACACATATATATGAAATCAGTAACATATTACTTGTGAAATTAAAGTAATATTTTCTTTTTAAAAAACATTTAGAGCAATGAACAATGAATGAACAGTTCATTCAACAGCAAAACATTAGTTTATCAAGTTGAAAAGCTCCTCACTTTTTCTTTATCCCCAAATATCACCAGGTTTGGTTATATGGGTACAAGTAGGCTGCAGACCACTGTGTTCAGGGTCAGAATGGAGAGAGAGATTTTTGTGATTATCTCCAAGATCTTTATAACTAGTTGTGAACATAGGAGGCTGCCTTTAAGACACAGAACTGGCCCCTGGCTTGTCCTCAGGCCTGCCATTTAACACTGTTAGGTTATGTTTATAGATCAATTTGAGCATGTGCTTCCCTCTTCTCCCAAATAGCACTCTCTAGAGAAGAGGCCTACGGGGAAATAATCTTCCCCATTATATAGTCTCCAGGTGGATCTGTGACAATATCATTACCAATCTTGGCACTTATGTCAGTTTTCACAAGCCAACAATATATGGTCAGAAAACTGTAAACTGAAACCAGGCAGCTGCACATCTGCATGCCCTGAATGCATGAGGCTTATGATCAATCTTTTGGGGGAATTAAACCCTGTGGGATGAAACCATTTCTTTTATGTGCTGGAGAACTCAGGAATGGTCCTGACTATCTTTCCCATGGTTCTGATATAGTCCCCTTTCAGTAGAAAGGGGAAAGAAAAGCTGAAGTTTTCGGAAATAAAGGGATTCGTTTTCAGAAATCTCTGCCTCTTCAGGCAAACGCTACTGTAGCCAGAGATACAATCTGCATGTACTTTTCTAGCTTACATTTTTAACTTAAAATCATCATACTCATTTTCTCACGCTCTTACATTGTCTTCTGAAGGAATTGAGCTCTCCCTTGAAGGGTCCACCTTGACTCATGAAGATGAGAGACTGAAATGAGGTCCCATGCACACACTCAGACGTCCTTTAGCTGCTCAGGCAGCTGCCTGAGAATGCCTACCATATTCGTTAACTCCATCCTGTTCGTAGCTGAGACATGGTACTCAGACTCTATCCTTACCTTTTAGGATGTAATGATATTCAGCTACTGCAACTTTTATTGAATCTTCCAATAGCTTGGAGTATTTACTGCCTTTGATGTGATTCAAAACAGCAAAATGTTCACACTACAAGTGTGGCCAAACATTGAGAGTAAGACTAAGCCAGCATTTTTGCAGGAGATTGTCTGTGATAAGACATTCTTTCCAAGTTTGCAAATATAGGTAACCTGCACAGCCATTTTGTTTGTTTGTTAAGCCAGTGGTCTTGGCCACCATTTCTCATTGTTCTATGGTGAACGAATTCTTAAGAAGATGTTTTAAGACTCAAACTGATGTTATGTTAGTAGTATTGTCACCAAATGCTAGGTTCCAGACATTTGGTAGCTGTTACTAAAGAGACCAATGCCCTTGTGGAAATTAAATAGTAAAACTTAAAGACAGAATACCTTTATATTAGAAACAAAAAAATATTTACTGTGTTTGCTGTGAAAGGTTAAGAGTAGAGGCTCTGGAGTCAGACCTCACAGCCTTGAGTTTAGACCCTACCAACTTTTTACTCATTCAGTATTTATTGTGTACCTACTATGTGACTAGTGATTTTCAGTGTGCAATCTTGCATATATTTTTGCTATTTTTTTAAAGATTTATTTATTATATATTTATTTAATTTATTTTTGGCTGCGTTGGGTCTTAGCTGTGGCACACAGGATCTTCACTGAGGCACACGGGATTTTTCATTGTGGTGCGTGGGCTCTTCATTGTAGTGGGCGGGCTTCTCTCCAGTTGGGGTTTGCAGGTTTTCTCTTCTCTTGTTGAGGCACACGAACTCAGTAGTTGTGGCTTGTGCGGGCTTAGTTGCCCCGTGGCATGTGGGATCTTAGTTCCCCCAACCAGGGGTCAAACGTGTGTCCCCTGAATTGTAAGGTGGATTCTTTACCACTGGACCACCAAGGAAGTCCCTATTTTATGCTATTTTAAGTGAATCTTTAAATTTCACTTGAAATTAGAAATTTCAAATTCCTATTGTTCATTAAAAGTATGTAGAATACAATTGATTTTTGTATATTGACCTTGTCTCCTGCAACCTTACTAAACTCACAGCAGTTTTCGTAGCTTTGTTTAGATTCCATTGGATCTCCTACATAAATCATGTCATCTGCAAATAAAGACAGTCTACTTCCTTTTTGTTACGGATGCCTTTCATTTCTTTTACTTTCCTTATTTCACTGGCCAGAATCTCCAGTACAATGCTGAAGAGAAGTAGTGAGAGAAGATATCCTTGCTTTGTTCTAGATATCAGGGGAAGAATTCAGTCTTTCCCATTATTTGATGTTAGCTATAGGTTTGTAGCAGATGCACTTTTGAGGTTGAGGAGGTTCCCTTCTAATTCATAGTTTTCTGAGAGATTTTTTTTTTAAATCATGAATACATCATATTGTTTTTCTTTTTTAGTTTGTTCATATAGATTAATATATTGATTGGTTTTCAAAAGTTAAACCAACCTTGCATTCCTGAGACAACCTGCACTTGGTCATGATGTATTATCATTTTTATATATTGTTGGATTTGATTTACCAAAATTTTATTAAGTTTATATATCTATGTATAAAAATATTGGTCTTTAATTTTCTTGTTATATTTTTATCTGGCTTTGATAAATCAGTAATGCTGGCCTCACAGAATGAGTTGGGAAGTATTCTCTCTTTCTCAGTTTTCTGGAATAGTTTACCAATTCACTAGAGAATTGGTAAAGTTCTCTAGTGAAATTTTCTTTGTGGGAAAGATCTTAACTATAAATTCAATTTCTTTAATAAATACTAAGGCTATTCAGTTTATTTCTTCTCAAGGGAGCTTTGGTAATTAGTGGGTATTTGTCCATTTCACATAAGTTGTCAAATTTATTGTCATAAAGTTGTTAATAATATTCTTTTTTATGTTTTAAATAACTGTAGAATCTGTAGTGAGGTCACTTCTCTTACTGCTGATATTGATAAATTTTTAAAAATAAATTTTATTTATTTATTTATTTAGGCTGCATTGGGTCTTCGTTGCTGCATGCAGGCTTTCTCTAGTTGCTGCGAGTGGGGGCTACTCTTTTTTTTTTTTTTTTTTTTCTTTTGGTACGTGGGCCTCTCACTGTTGTGGCCCCTCCCGTTGCGGAGCACAGGCTCCGGACGCGCAGGCCCAGCGGCCATGGCTCACGGGCCCAGTCGCTCCACGGCATGTGGGATCCTCCCGGACTGGGCACGAACCCACGTCCCCTGCATCGGCAGGCAGACCCTCAACCACTGCGCCAACAGGGAAGCCCCGGGGGCTACTCTTCCTTGCGGTGCATGGGCTTCTCATTGCGGTGGCTTCTCCTGTTGCAGAGCACAGGCTCTAGGCACGCAGGCTTCAGTAGTTGCAGCACACAGGCTCAGTAGATGTGGCTCGCAGGCTCTAGAGCACAGGCTCAGTGGTTGTGGCGCACGGGCTCAGTTGCTCTGCAGCATGTGGATCTTCCCGTATCAGGGCTCGAACACGTGTCCCCTGCATTGGCAAGTGGATTCTTAACCACTGTGCCACCAGGGATGTCCCTTCTGATTACTTTAGGTTTCACTTACTCTTTTTTCCCCTAGTTTCTTAAAATGGAAGCTGAGGTAATTGATTTGTGACCTTTCTTATCTTCTAATGTAGGTATAAACTTCCCCCTAAGTGTGGCTTTATATCTTGAATTAGACAGGTGGAGACGGTGGATATAGGGAGGTCCATGCAAAGAATTGGAACATGAAGGATGGAAAACATAATATAGCTTGAATCTATAGTGAGAGATATTCTATGTAAGCGAGGCCCATGCAAATAACCGAAACATGGAGAATTTGGAGAAAGGCAGGTTATTTAGTAAACCTGAGATATAGTGGGAGGAGGTGCAACAGGGATGAAGCTGGAGGCAGGGGTCCAGAAAATAAAAGCCTTTAGCCTGAGGGCAATAAGAAGTCAGTGAAAAATCTTAAGTGGGGGAGTGGCATGGAATTATTTGCATTTTATAAAGATCACTCTGGTGGGCATGTGGCAGTGGAAGTTGACTGGAGTCAGGAACACTGGATAGGAGATGGTCTATCCATGAGGAGATGGTCTCGTGCTAATCCAGGTGAGAGGTGGTGGTGGTAGCGGGGATGAAGCAACGTAGGAATATTAAAGTAATAATAAGGAACTAGAATCAGTGTACAAATTGGTGATTGACCAAGACATATGGGGAAGAGGAATGAAGGGTCAGCAGGGCAGCTAGTAGTGCCTTTCAATGAGATGGGGAACAGATAAGGAGGAACATGTTACTGTCAGGCAGGGACGAGAGGAGGAGTGAAGCCGGGAATGATTTCAGTTTGGGGTGTGTTGAGTTTATGATGCCTGTGAAGCATCCAAGAAGAGAGCTACAGTAGGCAGATGTAAACGTGGGTTTTGAGCTTAGGAGAAATGCCAGTATGTGATGGGTAAGTGAGGTGTGAGTGGATGAAATCACCCATGGAGAGGATGTTGAGTGAGAAGAAAGTAGAGGATGAAAGTTTGGAAAGCAACATTTTAGGGATTGTCAGAGGATACAAGAGAAGTAAGAGTGATCACCTTGCTGCAATGAGAAGAATTTCATGGAAGAGAGAACAAGAAGACAAGGAACAACAACAATATATATTAGATTTATCAACAGAGAATAATATGCACTTTCCATGAGGTACCTAAAAAGGTTTTTTTTATTGTCAAAAAGAGTTTAGGGCTTCCCTGGTGGCGCAGTGGTTGAGAGTCCGCCTGCCGATGCAGGGGACACAGGTTCGTGCCCCGGTCCGGGAAGATCCCACATGCCGCGGAGCAGCTGGGCCCGTGAGCCATGGCCGCTGAGCCTGCGCGTCCGGAGCCTGTGCTCCGCAATGGGAGAGGCCACAACAGTGAGAGGCCCGCGTCACAAAAAACAAAACAAAACAAAAAAAAGAAAGGCCTCATCTTACAGGCTGGAATCACAGAATTCTACATGCTGCCACTATGACAAGAAGACTTAAGAAAAGCAATTCATGTAATCTCAGTGCACACACTCAAATGTCAGTGCTCCAACTCTTTCTTACCCTAAAACAGCCACACTTTGATGCTCTTCAAATCCAAGCCTCCCGGCACGGGGGTAACTGCCCTTTCTGTCTTCTCCCTTTCCCCTCTGTCCTGGAAGAGTGAGCAGCTCTTGTCCCATTTCAATCTGGGATATTGAGCCTGGTTTGGGAACAGTGTGTTTTCTCACCTCGAAAGGTCACAATGCGGTGGATTGGTTGCCTTCAGCTTTGTGTCTGAAAGCACGTCCAGGGGCGCCAAAGTTCCCATATTTCACTAAAGGCACAAGACACTGGGAGAGAGAAAATCAAAACAAAACCCAAAAAACCTGAGGACCCTTCAATGCCAGGAAGGGGAAATAAAACCATCCACACTCCAGCACTGTAAGCTTTACTTGGAACTGGGGCACCCATCTTACCACACTTCTCACATGACTAAAAAGCCCAGTGAGGTGTCTGTTTTCTGATAGTAGTAGAAACAGTACTCCAGGAGAAACAATGTCAGGAATATTGCAGGGAAGAGTTCTCATCGGCATCTAACCCAAACGATAGGGCTGGGCTGCTCAGAACCAAAAGGCTGTTCCAACTGCTCTCTAAGGGCCTGGACAACATGGTCCAAGAAAACAGCAGAGCAGGTGACTGGTTGTAGTTTAGGAAGCAGATGCCCGAAGACAGTGGGGAACCTGGCACATGGTCCAGGAGGGGGGCGGCTGGAGGGCTAGAGCTGTCCCACGTGTTAGTGTTCTTTTTTCTATTCTGTTATAAATTCATGGATTTAATCCAGTATAAATTAAGAGTATTTGTTTTCTTTTTTTAAAGGAATGATAGAGGGAAGTGGTAAATGTTACCACTTGTTACCAAATGTTACCAAATGTTTTTCTGCTTACAAAAAGTAATGCCCTTATAAAATCTTCTCAGCTGCAGTAAACCTTTTATTTCTTCAAAATGCTGCTTCCGCCAACAGAATTTGAGTTTCTCTTCTTCACAGGCAGGAGCTCCTTCACGGTCCAATTGTAGTTCCGTCTGCCCTAGAGTAGGCACAAAAGTCAGTGCAACTAGTGCCTAGTGTTCTGGCCAGTTCCTGCATCTCCATTTCAGGATGACCTTTTTATTTGTTAACAATTCTATATATTTACCGGTGATGTTCCCTTCAAACATTTGGAGTTTCCCTCCCTTTTCAGCTTCTAATACAGCAGGAGATTTAGAAAATTTTTGTACAAAATCTTTCACAGTGAAGATTCTGTACAGCTGCTCGATAGCTGTGTCAAACAGTCCCGTCATGTGCAGTGCCATAGTGGGAATCCTTACACCCAGTGCCACTGGAGAGGAGGCCTGAATCTGCAAGGTATTCTCACTCAGTTTCCTTTTAACAGTCAATTCCTGGGTTGCCATAGCTTTGGTTTGTAAAATCATTCCCATTGTGAATTCCGACTTAAGTGCCTTCAGGTAATCTCCAAGGGCTTCCCTGACCTTGGCGGTGTCTGCAGTTTTCATAAGATCTTTCAAGTATATCCCCATCTCCTTTCTTTTTACTCACGTTCACTTCAGTGTCATCTACTTCATTTTCTTAAGACAGGTTGGGTATTTCAATCAACCCCTTGTGCTTCGCACCAGCTTCTTTAATTACACCTTTCCAGCCCAATGTGATGTTCCACTCATAGAGGAAAATCAGCTTTCCTTTGCCGCGGCTGCAGGAAGCCTCACCTTCCACCTGCCTCAGCTCACTGATCTCGCAACCGGCAGCCTCATTCTCCACAGTGGTGCCCGCCAGGAGCTCACAGAGCTTCCCCTTGGACCAGCTGGTGGCATCCCGCTCTGTCAAGCCCTGGCTCACTGCCACGTCCCTGAACCTGCTTCTCCTCTTGTTCCCCTCCTGGCTTCCCTCTGTAGGACTGTGGGCAACATCTCCTATCATCCAAGGGCTGGATGTTCTCAACATGTGTTAGTATTAATTACCTCCTTCCAATGACTGGAATCTGCCTTCTATCATAAACCACACATGAAGCCCTTTCATCGAAAACATGCATTGCTTTCCTCCTTGGTTCTCATTAGACTGTCTAACCTGCACTTTAATCAACTTCAAGTTTACCTCTTGGGCAGGTGCAACCTGCTTCTCATTGGTCAAGACTGAGTTGAGGTGCCGTTTCTCTGGGACAACTTCCCTGACCCCTTGAATGTGGGTTAAGTGCCCTTCCTGGGTGCTGTCCTCACGCGTCTGCTTTCCCTCTCGCCTGGCGTTTATTCCACTTTCCTATATCTGCCCATTATTCGTCTTTCTCTCCATTTGACTGTGAGCTTCTCGAGGGCAGGGACAATACCCGGCCACATCGACGTTTGCTGAATGACTGGGACTGCCCTTCCTCCTGGTGCTGCCCTTGGGTTGGGTGTGCTTTCCAAACCCCAGCCCATGGCCATCTGCAATTGGCTGTTGATGTTTATGATCTTAGTAAATTACTCCTAATTTTATAGCATTAGAATCACTTTTATTTAAATGACTTTCAGATCTGTACTAGATTCAGTTTGGGGGTTGATTTCAGTCCTATATCCGCTCACATATTAAATTTATCACCTCTGTTGATCTTTTTCACTTCTACACTGATTCATTTTGTCAACTAAACCATTTCCATTAATAGTGTCACCACCTTTTGCTTCTCTTCTCCTCTTTCTTTTCCTTCCTCTTTCTCCTCCCTTCCTTTCCTGAACAATTCAGTTCCAAAATCATTAAGTAGAGCTGAGTAAGGTAAGCATCTATAGCAGGTGGGGATGGGAGGGGGTGGGGTGGCCCAGAGCAGGATGTCAGAGCCCCACTGGGGCTCTGCTCAGGGGAAGGGGTGGCAGTGGCCCCATGAGGTGGCTTACTCACAGGAGGACTGATCAGATAAATAAATATATTACAGATAATGGGAGCAAAGCTCACTCTTGGAGATGAGAATTACCGATATGGGAAGGGACAAAACTAGAACGGACACTGGTGTGGTAGTGGTATTGGTGTGGAATCATTCGTAAAAATAGATGTGGAAATAAGTGTAAATGTAAACATGTGTACGTGTTATATGTATGTATGTCCTAGCTCTGTCCACTGAGAGGGTCTGGGAGTAGCAATCCTCAAATAGCAATGGGCACAACTAGTGCCGGATCTTGGCTTCTAACCCACTCTCCGTTACAAGGAACCAGGGGTCCTGGAAGAAATGATCAACTGCAGTGCTGGAACAGGGTAAATAGAAGACACACCTGTGACAGAGATAGCAAGGAAGTTGCTCAAGAATGATGAGAACAAGTCAAAAGGACACAGAAGCCTGTGTAAGGGGGCTTCCACTGGCCAAATTTAGGACAATGAGAGCCTCAAAATAAATACTTATAGAATTATAACCCACTGGACAAAATAGGAATAAAAATAGGAAACTATTATGAGTCCATACAGATATAAAATATGTGGCTAAACGAATGGAAAATTTGATGAGGAATGGGATATTTACATGACTTCAAAGTACCTTCCCACAAAATCATGAACTACTTGTTAATTACAGAGGGGGGAAGTCTGGCAGACACTACCTTAAGTGATCACCATGAACATCCTCAGTAATGGAACGAATTGAAATCATGCGCCACCCGATAAGATGCAGTGAGATAAACACAGCATCACATCTTGGCTAACCCTCTGAAGGCAAATAAACTGAGCCTACTCATGAAGACACATCAGGTACAGCCGGATTGAGGGACATTCTACAAAATAACTGCCCTGTAACCTTGAAAAGTATCAAGGTCTTGACAGCCTAAGACTGTCTCTTTTTTTTTTTAGAAACATATTGAGGGCTGAAAACAAGCAAGCAGCAACATCTGAATTTTTTTCTCCCTACCAAGTCCCTAATGCTTCATATTAGTATGTACACGGTCTGAGTCCCAAGACAGAAGAGGTGACAGTTACTACCTAACAAAGACTGTCACCTTCTCAGCCCGGACAATCATCACTCCTCCCCCATTCTTTTTCTCTGCAGCCAATTTCATGCCTTAGGATCTGTTACTCACAAACCCTCATTCTGTTAACAATTTCTGTGTCTCTTAGGACTCTGTTTTGTAAGAGGAAATGCAATTCCGAAACATTTTAAACAGTAAGAAAATGTTACTGGTTCACATACGTGAAGAGTCGGGTAGGATAAGTTCAGGGACCACTTAATGCGGGGTTCAAACAATGTTACCAGGACAAGGTTTCGCTTCCATGTGCTGGTTCAGCATTTCTTAGGGCTGCATCCTTCCTCATTCATATCCATCAGGAAGGAGGGTGTTTTTTTCCCCTGTGTAAGTCATTCTCATAGAATAAGGAAGTTATGACATAATTTTCAAATGGCACAAGTACAGGTAGTTTTCTTCTCTCATAGGTGGCATTTTCTACTACCTTTCAACATCAGCACTGTCAGCATGAAAACTCTAAGGGCATGATTTTCTATCCAGTGACGCTTTCACCACTATGTGGACGACTCACTGAATGCTGAATCTCCAACTGCAAAAGTGACTTAAATATAAGTATCTGTGACTTTAAAAGACGCTGGATGGGTACATCAAGTTTGCTGTCTCGTTAAAGGCTGACCAAGTAGCAAACAGAAAGTATGGATGACCTGCTGAGACTTGCTTAGCCTTTGATTTCATGAATTACTCTCAAATTTTCAACAAAAACGTCTCATGCCTAGAGAGAGCAGCCTCATGCATACGCCTCATCCCATGCATGTAAAGCATGCACCACGAGCGTTCGTTCTGACGCTTATCCGGATTCTCCTACTCCTGGGCTCAGAAACAGATGACCACGTCATCAAAGGGCACTGCCATCTGGACCCCCAAATGCGTTTCCTTCTGTCTCAGGATGGCTTCACACTTCTCATCAGTAATGTTTAAAAGCCTTCTCTACCTTTGTTCGTATCACGCGAGAAGTTACGACACGGATCTTGAAAAGCCAGACTTTGCAATATGTAAAATGGGCAAGGTTTGGATGATACAATTCCAAGAAGAGCTTGTGATGGTTTTGCTGGTCCTCTTTCCAAAACAACAGTTGCTGCAAACAAAGCGAATTTATACCCTGATAAAGGTGGAATACTGAATGTACAGGCCCTTGTTTTACAGGAACAGTGGGGGGATGGGGGGAACTCATAAAGAAGTCAGTCATTGGAACTGCCACAGACACTCATTTCTAACTGGAGAAACTTGACCTGAAACAAAGAGTTTGATTCAATTAAAAGGACATTTGAGGGAATTCCCTGGCAGTCCGGTGGTTAGGACTCAGCTCTCTCACTGCCAGGGGCCCAGGTTCTATCCATGGGTGGGGAATTAAGATCCTACAAGCCACGTGACGCTGTCAAAAATAAAAATAAAATAAAAAGCCATTTGAGCACATAGCATAAGACACAGTCACGTAACTACCTACCATAGGACACAGTCATTTAAATGTGTTAAAATACTGTGTGATAAAGTATGCATAGAACTGTCTTCAGCATTTCCTGTGAGATATCTTTAAACCCATTCATGTGTTTTTAAGAAATACAGAAAGTTGCATTTACAGAGACTTCTACAATTGGTAGTTCGACTCCACTGAAATGAAATTTAAACTGAAAACTATTTGCCCCAAGATCATGTTACAAATGTCAGAAAGAAATGATAAATCATCAGTGATCTTTTTCAAGACCATTTGCACCAGAAAAACAAACCACTTTCTGTAGAAGATGACAAAGGGGAATAAGGAAAATGCCCTATAGCTTCCTGATAACTTGGAAAATGTAAAACAGAAGCTTGATTAAGCAGCCACAACCCAAGAGAAACAATACTGTATTAATATTTTTTGAAGAAGTTCCAATAAATATGTTGAAAGAAAGGAGGGAGAGCATAGAACTGGAACTCAAGAAACCTAGGCTGTATTCTCAGTCACTAGCTATATGACCTGGAGCAAGTCACTTCAACCTCTCTGTAACTCACTTTACTCATCTATAAAGTGAGGGAGTTGGATTATGATCCCTAAAGATTTTATTCTGAATACCATTTTGTGTGTGTGTGTTAGGGAAAAGGCAGTAAAAAATTAATTGTCATATTTCTTGGGAAACATTGTTTCAATTTAAGCTAAGTATCAGGAAACTGAGTTACTGTCACCCCTGAGAATCTCTGAAAGACTTGAAACTAAAATAAGAGTTGCAACCGTCATCATCATTTTCTAAAAAACTACATGTTGAAGTGACAGTCCCTATCATTGCAATTTAGTATTATACTCTATGTTCCCCTATGGGACTCCTTTCCTTTTCTCAGCCGTAATTCCCTGTTCTTTCTTCCACTCTGTACCTTACTAACAGTACTCCCAGCACACAAGCTGAGCTTCAGAGAAACAGCAACACTCAGAAAGCCCTGGGCTGACTGTAAAATCAGTGGCTATGTGTACATCTCTTTCATTCGTTAATTCATTGATTCAACAAGTGTTTGTAGAGCGCCCACTGTGGAAACACACTGCATGGGTAACAAAGATTAAAAAAAAAAAAAAAAATCAGTCCCTGCTTCGAGGAACTTAGTAACCACGGCTGAAAGCACGGATTTCCCTGCACGGCCCCCTCTGGACTCCAACGCGCGAGCTCGGGTTAGACTGCTGGGCTAGGGCTGCAGATTTCACAGTCAGTCCGAGGATCCCGGACCGCGTCTCCTCCAGGCCCGGCTCCCGCCCGAGCAGGCTTTTCTTCCTGCCACCGCGGACCGCCCCTTCTGCCGGGCCGAGATGTCACCGCTGACACTTGCAGAGTCTGCGTAGCCCGAGACCCGGGGCGCGGCCGCTGAGCCCGCCCCCGGGATGGTCCCCGGCCGGATTCCAGGCCTCGGTTGGGCGCGGGGTACCCTTTTCAAATGCCGCGCTGGTGCCGCGGCGGACGACCAAACGATCTTACCGACCGCTCGGGGGTGGCGCCTGCGCCGGTCAGCCCCGCTCCGCGGGGGCCGTTGCCATGGGGACACGCAAAGCACCCTGGGAACGTTGTCTTTCTGGCGCGGGGACTGGGCTCCTACCGCGCCGCCTGCAGGCAGGAGGAGCCAAGAGTCTCCAGAGGCAGGTCATAGCGCTGCGCGTCCGGTCCATATCTCCCAGGCTCTGGGAGGACTGCAATTTAAACTCTGCTCCCCCCGACCCCTTGGTTTTTTTTAATGGCTACGTCACATCTTAGGTGTGGCACACGGGATCTTTGTTGGGGCATGTGGCCTCTCGTTGAGGCATGTGGGCTCTTCGTTATGGTGCGCGGTCTCCTCTCTAGTTGTGGCCTGTGGGTTTTCTCTTCTCTAGTTGTGGCACGCTGGCTCCAGGGCGTGTGGGCTCTGTAGTTGTGGCACGCGGGCTCTCTAGTTGAGGCACGCGAGCTCAGTAGTTATGGTGCGGAGGATTCGTTGCCCCCTGGCATGTGGGATCCCAGTTCCCCGACCAGGGATCGAACCCGAGTCCCCTGCATTGGAAGGCGTATTCCTTACCACTGGACCACTAGGGAAATCCCGCCCCTTCCTCTTTTGGGGGTTACACAAGGTTGGACCTAAAATTGATGGGCATATAAATCAGGGAATTGGATCATGTGTAAGGTTGCCTTTTTCTGCCTGAATTTTTGGTACACCAAACTTCTCGACAGTGAAAAAACTTAATAGTCAATCTCATAAAGATGTGGGAATTGTTATTAGAGCCATCTTGCAGAAAGTTCTGAAGGCTGTTCCACCTATCAGAAGGCAAAGCACAGTTATATAGATTTTTGAGACAAAGGGTTATATATCAAAGTACCGTATTGACAGTTTACATAGTCCAACGAGGCAAGTAGTGGGTTATTGTGACCTCTTACAGGATTGAGAAAGGAACATTAACTCCTAAGGAGTTAACCTGCTGGTGCCAGGAGGAAATTGGGTGAGGTTTTTTTGGCGAGTAGGCATTCCTGTGTCTTCTAAGGGGATATAGTTAATGTCTACGTAATGCAGATGCACAGTGCACACTAAAAGGGAGACGGTAGTGGTTCAAAGGGACAGAGTCCCTCTCCTCCTCTTTTCCTATCCTCCAGTTACTGTGGGAAAAATGTCCCTCCCTCATCAAAAGCCAATTCCTCCACTTCCTCTATTATCTTTCCTCTCGACATCAATTTCCTCCTCTTTCAGAATCCTCCTCCATTAGCATGCAAACATGCTCCATTATCAATAACTTTTCCTGCTACTGCCAAATTCTCTTTTCCCCTTCATGACCAAACTTCTTTCAAACTTGAGTTTTCTGTGTAGCCTGTCTCCAATTCCTTATTCACACTCCTGCACCAATCAACCAAGTTTTGCCTTTCTGCCCCAACGGCTCCCAATGAAACTGTTCTTGATTAGGTTAACATTTATCTCAATGTTGCCAATTCTACTGGCCACTTCCCTGTTCTCATTGTACTCCTTAGCAGCAGACCTGCTTCTTGGAATACTCTCCTTGCTTGGCTAGTGAGACACCATGTTCTCATGGGATCCCTCTCACCTCACTGTTCTCTCCTTTTTGGTCTCTTCTGCTTCTTCAAATCTGTTGACCCTCAAATTATTGGGGGTTTTGACCAGGAAAATGACATGACCTGACTTTTATTTTTAAAGGATCACTCTGGCTGCTCTCTGGAGAACAGACTGTGGGTAGGCAATGGTGGAAACAGGAAGATCAGTGAGGAGGCTATTGAAATAATCAGGCACCAGGTGATGGCAGCTTGAGCCAGGTTGTCTTAGAGGAGGTGGTAAGAAGACTTAAGAGTCTAGATTTATTTTGAAGATGGAACTCTCAGGACATGTTGATGGATTAGGTGAGATTTTTGAGAGAGAGAGAAGTCAAAGAAAGTATCAAGATTTTTTACCTAAGAAACTAGAAGGTGGAGTTTCCATTTGCTGAGATGGAAAGGACTACAGAAGGAACAGGATAAGGGAGGAAAATTATAAGTTTGGTTTTGGAAATGTTGAATTTGAGAAGTCTATTAGACATCCAAGTGGATGTGGTGAGAAGCTATCCTTTTATTCCCTTGATACACCACACAGGCATAATAGAAACTGTTGCCTCTCCCTCAACAACTTATTTTAAGTGTTTGGTGAGTACATCCTTTTCTGTACTTTTTACCAGGTGACTCTCATCAGGATATAATCATACTGGTTTCCGGGGGGGGGGGTGTTATTCTCATAGAGTGGGGTCACAGATAAAAAGCCCTCTAGTTTCCATGAGAGTGATTGGTTTGTTCCTAACTTATTTTAAAACTTCTGGTGATAAACTCCCCTTTGTCAATTATAACTAAAAGTTTCTGGATTTTTAGTTAATAACTCCAAGCTTCACATTTTAGGGTGATGGAAACCTCCCCCCAGAAGCTATCTTGGTCAAGAGTGAAGTAGTGAATTACGTTCAGTCAGAAAGAAGATTCTATTTTATTCCTAAATAATCTCTTTGTCCCTAAAATCATAAAGGGTTTCCATTCATTCCGATGGCTTTTCTTCCCTATTTTAAAAAAGAATCCTTTCATTAATCTTTTGGTCTTTTCCAAGATGCTGCTAATAATCTCCCTTTGCCTATGTGATTTTTTACACTGAATACTTGTGGTTTTCTCTGTTCTCTTTCTCTGTAATCTTCCTTCCCTGGTTTAGGTAACTGTGCTGGTTTTGTTTGTTTAAGCAGTTAGTATTTCTTATCCACAGAACATGCATTTCCTGGATTTCCAATTAAGTGTGATGGAAGGATCCCTGCCCTGGACTCAGAAGACCCGCACGGTCTCAGCCCTGCCACTAACTAGGTATGAGATTGTGGATGAGACACTGTGGCTTTGGTTTCCTTCTCTGTAATATTAGAGACTGGAATTTTAAAACTCTAAAATTCTAAAAAGAATTAAAAGGAGTGTCCAGCCCTCCTTTAGGACTGAGTTTTGTATTTTATTTTTATATTACTACTTTTTAAAATTTCAGAGTTTCCTTGTAATCACATACATTTTTATATAGATGCATAATCACACATGAGGGGCTTTTTGGTGTACTTTCCCCCCTTTATTTGCTTCTTTCTCCCACTCTCTTCCCCTCCTACCTTTATGTCATATATGTATGTATGATTAAGATAATATGTATAGATATGCATTTTTTTCTATAGAAAAATGGGCAGAGGCTAGTATTTGCACAATTCATTTTCTCCCATTTACTCTTATTTTCTATGTGTTGAAACTTGGTTCTGTTTTCTCTGAGATTTCTTTAATACTACTACGAGATTTTGTTTTGTTTTATTTTGGGTTTTTTATTTGGGCTGTGCTGCGCAGCTTGCGGGATCTTAATTCCCTGACCAGGGGTTGAACCCCGGGGCCCTGGCAGTGAAAGTGCCGAGTCCTAGCCACAGGACTGCCAGGGAATTCCTGAGATGTTTTTATTTTAGCAGTCACTTTTTTTTAAACTTCCTAGAATTTGCTTTTCAGATGCTTCCTTTTTCATAACATTATGTTCTTGTTTTATAGTAAGCGTTATATTTTTCTGAATATTTTTATTAGAGATTTTAAAATATAGCTTTTATTTCCTGAATTAGCTATGGTTTGTCTGACGTACTTTTTTTCTTGCTTGTCTTGGTCTTTCTCTTTCATGTAAAAGTTTTTTCCAAATGTTTGATAATCTTGCCTGTCCATATTTGAGAATGCAACAGTAGACAAGTCAATTAGGATCTTTGTGTCCATGGGTGGGTCTTGTATGACAGTTTACTCCAACGTGACTGATTGCTTAGGAGTCATGCTAGAATGAGGAGGGCTTTTATCTCAGACAATATCCATATTGTTCTAGTTATCCCCAGATGCTTTGTTCCTTTCCTTTTTTCCCTTACAAGGTAAATACCTAGCTGCCAGACACACTTCCTGCTTCTGGTGTTGGTAGTAGTAGGGATGGAGTGGGGCTGGACTATTCACTGTAATAGACTTTCAGTTAATGCCCTGGTTTCCAGACTCCATCCTGCCTGGCTCCCCAGGCTGAGCTTCTTCTGAGCAAATCAATAGTCCCCTCAGCTCAGTCCTGTGATCCTCTTCATTAGATACCATTCTTTAATAACTTTCTGAAATCTATTGAAATTTCTCATCTGGTGATGGTCTCCTCGGAATTCTGTTCTTTATTGTGGATTTACAGCCTTTGAAGAAAAATCCCTTTACTATAATTTCAATGGGATACTGAGAGGCAGAAGACAAACATAAGCGTGTGCTTAATTCCTATCTTGAATCAAGACAGTAACTGGACTTTTGTGAATAGGGTCATTTTTCTTACTTGTAGTAGTTACCTAGCCGATTCTCTTGGATGTTCCAGGTACACAGTAATATGATGTATTCTATAATGTTAAATAATGGCTCAGCAGAGACCTTGTCTTCTTGACTTAAATGGATTTTTTTTTAAACCATTCTGTCCCTTTAATATGATCTTCACTGTTGCGCCAATCAGAGTTCTTATTCCTTTGTAGGTGACAGGATACTTTTTTTTTTTCCTTCTTATTTTTGGAAGTTCAGGGATTTCACCAGGATATCTCAGCAGTGATATTTTTTTTTTTAGGAATTTTGGGCAGGAAAGGAAGAGAAGTTTTAGGAACCTGTGCTTATAATACCTTCCTTCCCAGAAATCCCTCTACTTGTTAAACACCACTCTGGTATCTTTTTCATTTGTAGCGTGGGCAGCCTAGGGTACTGGGGTTTAGTTGGGTTGTGCCCTTTTTCTCAACTTCCTCCAAAACCCTTCCAGTTTCTAACAAAATTCAAACACTCTGGATCTTTTACTATCTCTGAGATCCTCCAATTATAACAGGAAATATGTGAGAACACCGAGCTAGAGGCCCTAGCCTTCAGTCTCCCTCAAAGCCTCTACATGATTCATTGCCACATCCTCCTCCTCCCCTCCCCCAGCACAGGCCCCCTTCTCCTCCCCCTCCCCCACTACGGACCCTGCTCCTCCTCGCCCTCCTGCTCCCTCACCATAGGCCCTAGTCTGCAGCAGGGGCCACGGCTCCTTCTTTCCTCACGCACTGTAAGGTCAACTGCCTCGTGAACACAGCAGACATAGCCATGTGTGTCTAATGATTATAAACCTGCCTAAATCATATCACCTCTTAATATCATCAGTCACCTCTGTTAGTGTCCTATCACATGAGACAAAGGGTGCTCTAAAACCACTTAAAGATTTATTCTGACTTAAAGTTCTGTTTTGTCACCTAAAACTGAGGGCGTTCATCCCCTGATATTCTGTCTTAGACTAAGGGCTACTTGGCTGGAGCCAGGACTATTCTTCAGTAATATTTTCCAGAATGAGTCCTGTAGAACTCTACTGATGTCCACAAGATCATAGTGGGGGTTTTTTTGGGGAAAAAAAAAGACAGAAAGGAATCCCAAGGTCAGATATATTCAGAATATGCTATACATTATGTCTTCCTCTTGAGAGTCATAGACTCTGTGTGTGTGTAGGGGGGAACTGTTTAACTTATTTACTTGGAGCTAGTGTTCCAGAGAAAATCATCTTGAACTATTGCTTTATAGTAATGTCTATTACAGTTTACTGACATCTCATTTTCTATCATCCCTAGAATTTCAGGTCAGCCATTCTTTTAAATGAAACATAAACCCTCTGAAAGTCAGGAATTCTCTGGATGGAGTACAACTCTGTCCCTGGGGTATAAACATTGTGTGCTCACACAGCCTTCACCTAGTGTAACAAATGGGGTATTTTCCTCGACTTCTGTTTGTATTATGTTTACTTTGAACGTTTCCTTGAAAACTCTCTACATGAAACTGTTGTTGCCTGTCAGGCTCCCTAATAAAGCTGTTTAGCTTTGTTATTTTGTCTTAACTCAGACTTAACTCAGTCATCTGCCTAGAAAGTCACTCTTGGGAATCTCACTCACTCACTCAGCTGCAAACAGCACCTGTGTTCTGGAACTCCCAAATCTACCTCCTGTCCCAATCTCTTATCTAAACTCTAGCTACCCCCGCTCCGTGGGGTGGGATAAATCAGGAGTTTGGGATACTATATATAAAATAGATAATCAACAAGGACCTACTGTATAGCACAAGGAACTATACTCAGTATTTTATAATAACCTGTATGGGAAAAGAATCTGAAAATAAAATAGGTATATATGTATGTATAACTGAATCACTTTGCTGTACACCTGAAACTAACGCATTGTAAATCAACTATACTTCAATTTAAAAAAACAAAACTCTAGTCCCAGACAACTTAGCACCTTTGGTTTTATTTTCTTCAACCCACATTAATCAAATTTTGCTTGAATTATCAGCTTTTCCTTAAGGGTAACCATGCATAATCACTATGAAACCTGCTGTGAAACTTCAGCATTCACATAGACAAACCATGAGTCGGAGAACTCATTTTGTTGCTATTAGCTTCAAATAAGTCAAAACCAAATCCTATCATATCAGGCCTGCAACAAAAGTCGCTGGGTTAAACCCCCTGCTTATCATCATACTATGAAAAAAAGAAGAGTTGACATTTAACAGTCACCCCATCCTTTTAGCTTTGAGAACAGCACTGGAGGGATTTCCTGCTGTCTAAATTCAAGCTGGGATTTCAGAGTTAGCTTATTAGCACATTGGGGAAAATGACCCATTAAGATGGTGGGAAAAACAAACCTATCTACTGTTTCTATCCACTGTTTTCTATCAATGGATAGAAAACACAGCTGGTGATGTTTTAAATGAGAATCTCTGTGGTTTCTCACATGCCTAACCTGTATTACATTCTTGCTCAAAAAAGGGCCCCTGTTCCTTCCATCTGTCTTACCAGATTTTGGGTTTGGCTGCGCTGGCTGTGGACTCCCTGGCAATAACGACTCTGCTGACCGCTGTGGGCGCCCTACTCGGCCTCAACTCCAGTCGGCCTCGATCACCGCAGGGCGCCCTACTCGGCCTCAACTCCAGTCGGCCTCAATCATCGCAAACAGTTGGCTGAGCCTCTGCTTAACGTCAGGCTCACTGGGGGCACGACAGGACTTCGTGTGCACTCTGATGTGTTCGGCGAGTTTCGACTTATAAATGAAGCCCTTGCCGCAGTCTGCACAGGCGAACGGCCTGTCGGGACTGTGGATGCGCTGGTGCCGAAGCATGTGGCCCCTTTCCCGGAAGTTTTTATTGCACTCGGGGCAGCGGAAAGGCCTCTCACCGGTGTGCAGGCCCTGGTGGCTGAGCAGCTGCGCCTTCAAGCGGAAGCTCTTGTCGCACTGGGGACACTGAAAGGGCTTCTCGCCTGTGTGCGTCCTGATGTGCTCCACGAGCTTGGACTGCTTGGCGAAGCCTTTGCCACACTCGCAGGAGAAGGGCATCCGGCCGCCGTGCAGCAGCCGGTGCGCCTTCATGTCGGCCTTCACGCGGTAGCTCTTGCCGCAGTCGGGGCACGGGAAGGGCCTCTCGCCCGTGTGCAGGCGCTGGTGGCTCCGCAGCTGCCCCTTGAGACGGAAACGGCGGCTGCAGTCGGGGCAGCCGAAGGGCCGCTCGCCGCTGTGCACGCGGAAGTGCTCGGCCAGCTTGGATGGCCGCGTGAAGCCCTTGCCGCACTCCGCGCACTGGAAGGGCCGCTCGCGGCTGTGCGTGCGCTCGTGCGCCTTCAGGATGCCCTTTAGGCGGAAGCTCTTGCCGCACTCAGGGCACCCGAAGGGCCGCTCTCCGCTGTGAACCCGCAGGTGCTCGCGCAGCTTGCACGGGTGGGCGAAGTCGCGGCCGCACTCGCCGCAGGAGAGCGGCCTCTCGCCGCCGTGCCTCCTCAGCCGGAAGCCCAGGCCACACTCCGGGCACGCAAAAGGCTGCTCCTCTGACTGCAGCCGCCGGTGGAGCCGCAGCCGCCCGTGCTGGCGGGAGGCCCGGCCGCACTCGGCGCACCGGAAGGGCCGCTCTGCGCTGTGCACGTGGGTGTGGTCTGGAAGCCCGCACTGCGGGGAGGAGCGCCGGCCGCACGGGCCGCAGGAGGCCGGCCTCTCCGCGCCGGGGCCGGGCTCCAGAGCCTCCGGGCGCTCCTCGCCAGCCGGGATCAGGCCCGGCTTTTCTCCCGAGCGCGGGAGCTCAGCCTGCTCGGAGGCGGCCCCGGCACCCTCTCTCCGGGAGCCTGGCTTCTCCGCGCCGGGAGGGCCCCGGGGGCCTCGCTCGTCGCAGCCGGGGCACTGGGAAGGCCTCGACCCCGCGCGCAGGTGGTGGGCGTACACTTCACACTCGCTGCCCAGCAGCTGGCTCTCATCAGGGTGGATTGACAGGGGTCTAAGCAAACACGACTTCCGGCGGAAGCCTCGCCCACATTCTGGACAGCGGAAGTGCCTCTGTCCCCGAGGGATGCTCAGCGGCTGTTGTGCCTCGGTTTGTTTGCGGAATTGATTCCAGGCCCTGTGTAGCAGGCCCTTCGAGTGGCTCCCCTGGTGCTGCTCTGAGAGGTTTTTCCAAAAGCCTTCCCCACAGACAGGGCAAGGGTGCTGGAGGCCCTCCCCAGAGGTTTCCTGGAAGCCTGGGGGACCGAGGGTCCTGGGACTTACGACTGTGTCTCTTTGGGTGGGTTCCCTGGAGCTGTGGACTACTGGAACTAGAGCCCGAGTATCATGTCTTTGTGGATTCAGGAGGGCGACGACTTGGTCAGGCCTGAAGGAAACATCTTCACTTTTTCCTAATAAGGGTTCAGAGGAACGCTGGCTCTGAAGAGGATCTACTTGGAAATGGCAGTGGGCTTCTCCTGGTTTCACAGCTTGCTGGCTTCCTGAAATTGAAAAGAAAACTTCAGTCAGTATCCCATCCTGTGACATGACCAAGGCTTATGTGGCCGTAGCAGTGACCTGAGGTGGCCTGGAAGCCCAGCTTCCACTGAACTAAACCGGCAGCTCCTTTCAGTGGGGTCAGTTTCATGACCAGGAGTTTGGTGCGAGTCTGCTGAAACTAAACTGAACAGACCTATCTTAGAATAATATTGAAAAGAGAACATGTAAGTCACAAATGTAGGGCCTAAGCTTTGGAATCAGACTGGGTTCGAATCCCATTTGTCCACTGTGCAAGCTTTGTCAAACTCATCTCTGGCTTCAGCTCCTTCTCCTGTAGAAATGGAAACAATACATAAGATCGTTGTGAGAACTGTATGAGTTAACGTGGGTAAAGGGCTTAGCGTGGGCCTGGCACACTGCATGTTCCCTGTAAATGTTCACCATTATTATGACCTCAGGGCCACCAGACTTGTCCCATTTGGATGCGCAGACATTCCTGGGGTCAAAAAATAATGACAGGGACTTCCCTGGCAGTCCAGTGGTTAAGACTTCACCTTCCAGTGCAAGGGGTGCAGGTTCAATCCCTGGTCAGGGAGCCTCCTCGCCAGAAAACCAAAACAAAACAGAAGCAGTATTGTAACAAATTCAGTAAAGACTTAAAAAAAGATAAAATAATGACGGAAGTGTTACTGACAGGCCCTGGCTAACACTATGATTCCATATACTCCAGGAGCTGTCCTAAGACCAGGTGTTCCTCCCTCCTCGTCTCTATTCCTACCAACCGTGTAAAAAGGTTTCTCGGAAGAATTGCTAACAGACAGTAAAATAATTTGTGAAGAAAAACTCTTTTACTCTCCTGAAAGCAGCAGCTAAAAATTAAATAAACTACTGACATTTCTTGGAATGATGCTCCCATTTGACTTTCTCTTTCCATACTTTAATACTGACCCTTAAGAATCCAAAAATCTCAGACTCTCCCATCATGACAAGAAACAAAAGAGGAGTCTCTATTCCTCCCCCCACTACTAAGAATACCTCATATCTGCTGAACTCTTACTGTGCTGCCAGGTATCATTGTGACAGTTTACATACATTAACCCATTTAATCCTATAATGTAGGTACTTTTATTATCTTCACTTTATAGGTCAGGAAACTGAAATACTATGAGGTTGAATAACTTGCCCAAGGTCACCTGGAAAAGGCAAGATCCAGACTCAGGATCCAGAACCCACAATCCTAACAACTATGCTTTACTGCCTTTCTCTAGAATATACCAGGTGTTAAGCCTCAGTCCAGTCAAACAGGAAGTCAAGGTCAGAGAATTGGAGCTAAGAAACCTGAATGGGGTGTCTTAAGGACAGGGCCCTGATTTCTTAATACTCACCCACAAACAGCTGTCCCTCAATAACTGGATCCAAATGCAAATCAGCAGAGGTGCAAATTATGTTTCCTGATTTCTGTGATTCTCCCCAGATCCTGAAGAGTTCTCTCCCCTGTTCAAGCCAGGATATTAGTTCTGGTTTGGGAAGTCCATCATCTGTACAGAAAAGTCAAACAGGGTAGTTCGGTTTCCTTGAGCACTAAATTTAAAGCACAATGAGCTGTTTTTAAATTCTCAAATTTACTCCTGGGAAAATGTATGAGAAGAGATTTTAAAAAATAGATTATAGGTTTACACAAAGAAAAGCAGAACTGCGTGTTAGATGACTCTGTGTTTGATTTTGTCTTGGTCCCAATATATCTAGCAATGCTGCATTTTGTCACAGGTTTCTTAAAACTCACCAGTATTGTGCTTTGAGAATTGTGGGACAACCCCTGAGACAACCGGAGATATTTTGGGAATAGGGGGTATATGAAAATAAGAACTGGAGCTTCAGCTAAAATATTCTGAGAAGTACTTCCAGTGACAGTGCTAATCGCAACCTAAAATACAGTTGAGTTCTGCTAGAATAGAAGGGGGTTGCAATGAATGAAATGAACGAATTAAAATATTACAAGATACCCATTTCCCTGTAAAAACTGTTTACGCTGTGTATTTTCAAGTAAAACTTTCTTTCAGTAATATATATATTTAAAAGAACCAAAAGTATGCTTCATGGATTGCTAAAGGGAGATTAGTAGATGGTCCAAATCAGAGAAAGAGGATAAGCTGGGCAAGGCTGAGGGATTTTAGGGATAAAATGTCAGAGTGACATATACATTAGCCCTCTGAAATCTGACTTCAACCCCAAAAGAATTCCAAGGCTGCTCTCATGAAAAAAGGAATCACTGTATTTTATTTAAATCCATACACCTAAAACAAATATCATATAATATCGCTTATATGTGGAATCTAGAAAAAAGGTACAGATGAACTTACTTGCAAAGCAGAAATAGAGACACAGTTGTAGAGAACAAACATGTGGATACCAAGGGGGGAAGGGGAGGTGAGATGAACTGGGAGATTTGGATTGACATATATACACTACTATATATAAAATAGATAACTAATGAGAACCTACTGTATAACACAGGGAACTCTACTCAGTGTTCTGTGGTGACCTAAATGGGAAGGAAATCTAAAAAAGAGGGGATATATGTATACGTATAACTGATTCACTTTGCTGTACAGCAGAAACTAACACAACATTGCAAAGCAACTATACTCCAATAAAAATTAATTAAAAAAATAAATCCATACACCTATTCTCAGTCTTCATCTGGGTTGAACTCTCAGCATCTTTTAAAATAAAACAATTTTTCAAAAAAAAATTAAGAAAGCAAGTCCATTTACAAGAACATCAAAAAGAGTAAAATACTTACGAAAAAATTTAATAAAAGAAACATAAGACTTACACAATACAAATCATAAAATGTTGTTCAAAGTAATTTTAAAAGTCCTAAAAAAAAAAGTACTAAATAAATGAAATGATATCCCATGTTCATGAATTGGAAGACAGTACTGTTAAGATGACCATATTCCCCAAACCCCATCTGCCTTTTTTTTTTTTTTTTGCAGAAATTGACAAACTGATCCTAAAGCAATGGTAATTAAAACAGTGTGGTACTGGCATAAGACTAGACATATATAGATCCATGAAACAGACTTGAGAATCCAGAAATAAACTCTGACATTTACTGTTAATTGGTTTTCCAAAACGGTGCCAAGATAATTCAATGGGGGAAAGAATAGTCTTTTCAACAAATGGTGTAGGGACAACTGGATATCCATATGCAAAAGAGGCTGGATCCCTATATCACACAGTGTGAAAAAATTAACTCAAAACGGATCAGAGAAGGAAAAAAAAGGATCAAAGACCTAAATATACGCACTAAAACTATAAAACTCTTAGAAGAAAACATAGGAGTGGATCTTTGTGACACTGAATTAGGCAATGGCTTCTTAGATATGACACCAAAAGCTCAAGCAACAAAAGAAAAAATAAATGGGAATTCATCAAAACTTAAAACTTTTGTGCTTCAAAGGACTCCGTCAAAAAGGGAACAGGGGGCTTCGCTGGTGGCGCAGTGGTTGAGAGTCCACCTGCAGATGCAGGGGACATGGGTTCGTGCCCTGGTCCAGGAGGATCCCACATGCCGCGGAGCGGCTGGGCCCATGAGCCGTGGCCACTGAACCTGCGCGTTCGGAGCCTGTGCTCCGCAACGGGAGAGGCCACAGCAGTGAGAGACCCATGTACCACCAAAAAAAAAAAAAAAAAAAAAAGGGAACAGGTAACCCAAGAAACGGAGAAAATATCTGCAAATCATATATCTGATAAGGGTTCAGTATTCAGAACAAATAGAGAACACTTATAACCCAACAACAAAAGACAAATAGCCCACTATAAAAATGGGCAAAGTATTTGAATAGACATTTCTTCAAAGAAGATACACAAATGAAAAGATGCTCAACATGATTAACCATTAAGGAAATGCAAACCAAACCCACATTGATACACCACTTCACATCCATTTGATCTTTTGTTGTTTCTTCATTGCTGCGCGTGGGCTTTCTCTAGTTGTGTCGAGCAGGGACTACTCTTCACTGTGGTGTGTGGGCTTCTCATTGCAGTGGCTTCTCTTGTTGTGGAGCACGGGCTCTAGGAGCATGGGCTTCAGTAGTTGTGGCACGTGGGCTCAGTAGTTGTGGCTCGTGGGCTCTAGAGCGCAGGCTCAGTAGTTGTGAAGCACAGGCTTAGTTGCTCCACGACATATGGGATCTTCCCAGACCAGGGATCAAACCCATGGCCCCTGCACTGGCAGGCGGAATCTTAACCACTGCGCCACCATAGAAGTCCACATCCATTTGATCTTGATGCTTGGAACATTCTTTTTGGGTGGCACAGGGTTCATGTCACAAGATTATTTTTCTTTTCTCTATTGATTCAATTACTTTAATTGGTTCTTCACTAACAATGAAAATAATGTAATATCTTGTATTAATGTTTCAGAAACACTGTATAGAAACTGGAAATCTTAATTATGTCAGACGCTGGCAAGAGAAGTGGAGGGAATATAGGAGAACTAATTACCTTCGTAGACTGAAAGATAAAGAGATATAATGTAAAGTTCATGAAACATGATCTAGAAGTTTATTATTTAAATTATAAAGGTGGCCAACAGAGGCATTAAAAAACTATCAGGGGCTTCCCTGGCAGTCCAGTGGTTAAGACTCCACACTGCCAATGCAGGAGGCATGGGTTTGATCCCTGGTTGGGGAACTGGGATCTCACAAGTCACGCAGTGTGGCCAAAAGATAAAACAACAAATATACGTGTGTGTGTGTGTGTGTGTGTGTGTGTGTGTATGGAACAAATTGGAAAGAAATATTTGTAACATAGATAATAAAATTTTTTTTTAAAGTTAAAAAAATTTTTAAAAAACTATCAAAATTTCGGAAGAAGGGGGAAAAAGGAGATAGAAGAGGGATAGTATAAGTACGTGAAACCCTCATTTTTCACAGTAAGGAGTTAAACTCAATAACCAAGAAATACAGGTGTAAGCACGATAGACTGTAGTAAACTGCAGTAAAAGCTAAAACAGAAATGATTAACATGGTTGCTTTTGGGGAATTAACTGAGTGAGGGGTGAGGCAAAAGACTTATCATTCATTTTGATGCTTCTCCAAACAGACTGATTTTTTAAAAACCATATTTAATAGTAAAATACAAAGACTAAGTAAGCAAAAAGACTAAAAAGAACACCATTACCGTAACCATGCAGAAACAACTGCGGGTAAACACCTATGTATAGCCTTCCAAAATCTCATTGCAGGGGAAAATAACATTAGCTTTTTTGAGGTATATGGACACCACTGTAAAAGTTGACAGGTAGGAACATCCTAGGTTAAAGATATACAGGGTACTTTATGGATATAGGCAAGGTATGTATCCATGTTGAAAAATCATGGCAACCTGGAAGTATATCGTGATTAAAAGCCTGACATATATTTAGTCATCTCTGACCACCTTACATTACATGCTGTCACAAATATTCTCATGTAGCAACATCTACCCTTGAGTAAGGATTAGCAATGCTTACAGATATTAACAAAAGACTCTGCATAAAAATGCCTTTCTGAGTTAATTTCTGAGAAATCTGGCTACCTGACAAACAGGAGTATGGAGTGACTGAAACCCCTAACAGGACCCAGTTCCATGCCTCAGCCACAGTTAAACGCTTCTTACCTAGAGAAACAAGAATCTCATAATTGGTTCTCATTACTTGCTTGTAAAGCTCCTTCTGCCATGGCTCTAGATCCCGCCATTCTTGCTCGGAGAAATAAACGGCCACATCCTCAAAAGTCAGAGGTAACTGAAATTATAGGCATAATACACATGCAGTCATAATGGCTTCAAAACTCCAGTTCCTTTTCATCAATTTAAGAGTTTCGCAGTGGACAGTGTTTTTGTCCGTTAGGCAGCTTCTTCCTTGGGAACTGCTCCTTCCCTGACTCCCATCATGTGGTTCTGTTGGTGACCATGACCACCCCCTTCCACTTGTTTCTCTATGCCTGTTCCAACTACATAGGCATATGTATAGCATGGACCTCTTTCATTTTTCTTCTTCTTCTTTTTTTAAACAAAAATGGGAACAAATCACTGTGTAACTTCTTTCACTTAACATGTCATCTTTCCAGGTCAATTTACATAGGCAAAATCGGTTTTTTGTTAATTGCATTATATTCCATGGGTACACATACTCCACTGATGACACATATATTGTTTCCATTTCCTTTATAAATTACCAACAATACTCTGATATGCTTCCTTATATATTAGTGGTTTTACTTCTGCAGGAAAAGGCTAAATAAAAAGGAGGACTACTAAATCAAAGGATAGAAACATCTTCAGTTTACGAGATACCACTAGATTGCCTTCCAAAAAGAATCCAGCACTTTTACCCTTGCTAATAAGAAGAGACATTTCTTTACACCTTTGCCAGCACAGGATGTTCTGAAACCTTATTTGTTTGTTTGTTTATTGGCCAACATGATAGGTAAAATATTCTATTTTATTGTTTTATTTATTTATTTATTTTTAGGCTTCTCTGTGAGCCATGCGGGATCTTAGTTCCCCCACCAGGGATTGAACCTGTGCCCCCTGCATTGGGAACGCGGAGTCTTAATCACTGGACCACCAGGGAAGTCCCCTGTACTTCATTATTTTAATTTGTATTCATTTGTGAGGCTTAGCAACATTTTCATATTTGGCGGGGAGGGGGGGTTCCACTTATCTTTGTGCATGCCTGTTCACATCCTTTGCTCAACGTTTTAGTGGGCTCCTATAATTTGAATTAACTTTCTTACATTAGGATTAATAATCCTTTGACTAGTTAACAAACATTTTCTTCTAGTTTATCATTTGTATTTTGACTTTCTCTTCTGCCAAAGAGAAAATTTTGACCCTTTTATTTAGTTAAAACCTGAGTCTTTTCCATATTGTTTCCAGCTTTTACTTTCATTTTTTGTATTTGTCACAATCAAAAAATTACACAAATATTCTACTGAATTTTTTTCACAATTAGATTTGCAGCTTAATTCTACAGATGATATTGGTATCTTTATTTATGTACATATGGACAGCCAATCACAGAACACTAATAAATGCACCACTCTTTCTCCTTAGACTGAAATCCTGACCTTCACCTTTGCATATATTAGATTTTCACATGTATGTGAATCTATATATTGTTATAGTATCTATACATATCTGATTACAGTACCTATGCAATGTTATAAGTGCCCCCCCACACCCATTCTTTGTCAAGCTACTGCTGTTAATTTCTGAAACATTCATTCTTCCTTACAAATTCTAAAATAATTTTGTCCAGTTTAAAAAAAAAGTACATTGGGATTCAATTTTAATTAAATTTATATGTGTATTTAGGAAAGATTGAGCTCACCTAGGAACATGTTCTACCACTCATTTGATCTTGCTTCCTATCCTTTAATAAACTTAATGATTTTCTTCATAAATGTTCTGAATCTTTTTTATGAACTTTATTTCTGGTATTGTGTAGTTTTCCCAACAATTATAAATGGGACCACCTCTGCCACTTCAAATCATTACTACTAGTATTTTTAAAAAACTGATTTTTGTAAACTTATTTTATATCCGATTAATATACCATATTTGTTTATCAATTCTAATAGTATTAAGGTTTTGGTGGAACCAATCATAGTTCTCAGATAATTTCCCCATCTCTTTTCAAAGTACGTGCACTGCTTTTATCTCATACTGTTGTACTTACTAGAACCTCTTTTGTGGCTTCAGGGTTTAGTACCTTGATTTGGAAGATTTTCCCTATTCTAAAATTATAAAAGATATTCTGGTATATTATAACAATAAGGCACATAATTCTTTTTCCAAAGAGATATTAAATTGTCACAAAACTTACTGATGATTCTTTTACCATTGTGTTGGGATTGCTTTTTCATAAACTAGTTTTCCATTTATACTTGGTTATATTTTTGTTCCACTGGTGGTTTTGTCTATTCTTGCTCCAATACTGGACTGTTTAATTCTTATAGTTTTATCAAATGATTTGCTATTTAAGAGGATATGGCCATCTACCACCACCTTGATCATTTTTTTAAAGGAAACTGTCTTGACCTTCCTTGTCTATTTTCTCTTCTAAATAAACAGGAGAAATATTTTGTCAAATTTATATAAATTCTATTGGGATTCTGATAGGAATATACTAAGTATATGAATTAATTTTGAGAGAAGTGGGTCTCTAAATTATGGGATCTTCCCATCCAGAAACATATATTTATCTAGATTTTTTTATTTTCTTTAGTAAAATTTATTGTTTTCTTCATATAGATCTTATATAATTCTTGACAGATTCATTCCTAGGGATTTTAGAGTTCTGGTTGCTACTATGAGAACTGAACTGAATAGGAATATACAAAGCACACACATGCATACCCTTCAAGCACCAGCTGCCTCAGATTACCCTGTGGTGAGCCCTACCTATTCACACCTGGTGTTACAACTTTCCATCTAATTTCAGATAATGTCCCTTCCACTACTTCACAATAACTCAAAAGCTCCATCCCTTCTTACACCCACTTCCACAGGCAAATTTCAGATTGTTTTTAAGGTAATTATTTCTTAATCATTTAACATGCATAAAACTGTGCTGTTTTTATTGTTTCTATCTTTTCTTTTTAACTTGTCACTGACAAACTTTTTGAGTGTTGTGTACCTAACCCCATTTCTCCCATAAGCTCTGTGGTTTTTACTGCATGATTTTGCATTGCACTGTGATTTTTAGAAATGCATATGATGTATGATGGCAGAACTCATTACTTTTAAAATGTTTTCCAAAAATGCTCAAAAAGCCTTCACTGTTTATTTCTTTAATCTTCAGAAGTGTGAAAGATCCAAAAAATTACAGAGTACATTATAACAAGCATCTGAGTATTTACCACTGATTTAACAAATTTAACATTTTTTCTTCAGATTTCCTTCTCAAGAAATTGAATTTGACAGATAAAACTCAAAGCCCCCTCAGTCCCCACTTCAATCTTATTCTTACACTCGGTCCTATTCACCTCCCTTCTGAGACACAACCATGTTGATGCATGTGGTACGTTTTCAGCTCATGTTTTTAATATACATATGTATCTATAAATAATATATAGTATTGCTTTGTCTTTTATACACAAATGCTTTATTATACTGCAACTTGCATTTTTCATGCAACATTTTGAGATCTGTCCATCTTGATATACATAGAACTGATTTATTTTAATTTTGTATAGTGTTCCATTGTCTGAATGTCACAATTTTTAATTCATGCTTTTATCCATTGACCATTTGCTTTTAGTTCTATGAACTGCCTGTTCATATCCTTTGCTTGTATTTTTACTGGGTTATTTGTCCTTTCATTTCTAAGATTTCTTTATATAATTTGTGTATTAACTGTTGACTACATTAGTTTACAAATACTTTCTCCTAGTGTATCTCTTAGCTTTTATTTTTACTTAAGCTGTCTTATATTTATATTGTATATAAATTTTCAATTGTAATGCAATATATCAATCTTTTCTTAGTTCATTTTGCCCTTTGTGGTTTAAGAAATTTTCTTCTACGCTAAGATTATGAAGATATCCTACATTTCCTTCCAAAAGACTGAAGTTTTACTTTTCATGTTTAGATTTTTAATTTATCTGGAACGTAATTTTTTTATGGTATACAGCAATGATCTACCTTAATGTTTTTTTCCAAATGGAAAAGTCAGTTGTCCCAACACCACTTCTGAAGTTCTCCGAATTAGATTCCTAGGGCTGCTGTCACAAAGTACCACAAACTTGGCGGCTTAAAACATTAAATATTTATTCTCTCATAGTTCTGGTAGTTAGAAATCTGAAATCAAAGTGTCAGCAGAGCTATGCTCTCTCTGAAGCCTTTAGGGGAGAATCTGTTCCATGCCTTTCCCTTTGCTTCTGGTGGTGGTTGTTGATATGTGGCATTTCTCAGCTTGCAGCTGCATAGTTCCATCTCTGCCTCCACTGTCACAGGGCCTTCTCCCTTTGTGTGTCTGGGTCTCTGTGACTCTGCTCCTCTTCTTATAAAGACACCACTCATGATGGATTAAGAACCTGTCCTACTCCAGTATGATCTCATCATAACGAATTTCATCTGCAGCAACCCTACTCCTATTTAGGTCACAATCTGAGGTTCGGGGAAGTACATGTATTGGGGGAGACACTATTCAACTCAGTACTCTGCTCTGGGGTCCTCTTTGGGTTTCTTCTGCTCCATGTGTCTACCCCTGCACAAAACAGTACTGTATTAATTCTATGGATTTACTGTAAATTTTATTATCTGCTAGGGCAAGTCCCCGTTATTCTTCTTTTCGGCATCATATTTTGACCTTTATTTTTCCAAACGAAATTTAGAATCCGTTTATATAATTTACAAAAATCTTACTGCCATTTTGATGAAGTTGCAGTAAATTTATATATTAACTTGGAAGGAAAGTATCATCTTTATTATATTTAGTCTTCCCATTTATGGGCATGATTTACCTCCTGTTTACAGGCATATCTCATCTTACTGTGCTTTGTGCTTTGTAAAAAATGCAGGTACTGCATTTGTTACAAACTGAAGGTCTGTGGCAACCCTGTGTCGAACAAGCCCATTGGTGCCATTTTTCCAACAGCATTTGCTCACTTCATGTCTGTGTGTCACTCTTTAGTAATTCTCACAATATTTCAAACTTTTTCATTATTATTGTATTTGTTATGGTGATTTGTGATCAGTGATCTTTGATGTCACCTTTTTTTTTTTTTTTGACTGTGTTGGGTCTTCATTGCTGTGCGCGGGCTTTCTCTAGTTGTGGCGAGCGGGGGCTACTCTTCGTTGCGGTGCACAGGCTTCTCATTGCCGTGGCTTCTCTTGTGGCGGAGCACGGGCTCTAGGTGTGCGGGCTTCAGTAGCTGCGGCATGTGGGCTCAGTGGTTGTGGCTCGCGGGCTCTAGAGCGCAGGATCAGTAGTTGTGGCGCACGGGCTTAGCTGCTCCACGGCATGTGGTATCTTCCCAGACCAGGGCTCAAACCCATGTCCCCTGCATTGGCATGCGGATTCTTAACCACTGCGCTACCAGGGAAGCCCTGATGTTACCATTTTAATTGTGTTTGGGTGCCATGAGCCGTGCCCATATAAGACGGCAAACTTAATCAATCCATGTATGTGTTTTGGGACTTCCCTGGTGGCACAGTGGTTAAGAGTCCACCTGCCAATGCAGGGGACATGGGTTCAAGCCCTGGTCCGGGAAGATCCCACATGCTGTGGAGCAACTAAGCCTGTGTGCCACAACTACTGAGCCTGTGCTCTAGAGCCCGTGAGCCACAACTACTGAGCCCGCGTGCTGCAACTACTGAAGCCCACGCACCTAGAGCCCGTGCTCCGCAACAAGAGAAGCCACCTTAATGAGAAGCCCGCACACTGCAACCAAGAGTAGCCCCTGCTCGCTGCAACTTGAGAAAGCCTGCTCGCTGCAACTAGAGAAAGCCCGCGCGCAGCAACAAAGACCCAACACAGCCAAAAATAAATACATTTATCAAAAAAAAGTTATTAAAAAAAATGTGTGTGTTCTGACTGCCCCACGGACTGGCCCATCTCTCTCCCTCTCCTCGGGCCTCTTTATTCCCTGAGATAGAACAATACTGAAATTAGGCCGCTTAATAACCCTACATTATTAAGTGTTCAAGTGAAAGGAAGAGTCACACATCTCTCACTTTAAATCAAAAGCTAGAAATGATTAAGCTTAGTGAGGAAGGCACATGGAAAGCTGAGACAGGCTGAAAAGCGAGGCCTCTTGTGTCAGTTAGCCAAGTTGTGAATGCAAAGGAAAAGTCCTTGAAGGAAATTAAAGCGCTACTCGGTGAACACACAAATGATAAGAAAGTAAAACAGCCTTACTGCTGATACAAAGCAAGTTTTAGTGGTCTAGAGAGAAGATTAAACCAGCCACAACATCACCTTAAGCCAAAGCCTAATGCAGAGCAAGGTCCTAACTCTTTTCAATGCTATGAAGCCTGAGACATGTGAGGAAGCTGCAGAAGAAAAGTGTGAAGCCAGCAGAGCACAGTTTATGAGGCCGAAGGAAAGAAGCCATCCCCTAAACATAAATGTGCAAGGTGCATCAGCAAGTGATGGTGTAGAAGCTGCAGCAAGTTCTCCAGACCTAGCGAAGATAATTAATGAAGGTGGCTATACTAAACAACAGATTTTCAATATAGACAAAACAGCCTAATATTGGAGAAAGATATCTTCTAGGACTTTCATAGCTAGAGAGGAAAATCAATGCCTGGCTTCAAAGTTTCAAAGGACAAGCTGAGTCTCTGTTGGGAGCTAAATGCAGCTGGGGACTATAAGTTGAAACCCCTGTTCATTTACCATTCCAAAAATCCTAGGGCCCTTAACAATTATGCTAAATCAACTCTGCCTGTGCTCTAGAAATGGAACATCAAAGCCTGGGTGACAGCACAGCTGTTTACAACGTGATTTACCAAATATTTTAAGCCCACTATTGAGACCTACTGCTCAGGAAAAAAGATTCCTTTCAAAATATTACTGCTCAATGACAATGCACTTGGTCACCCAAGAGCTCTGAAGGAGATATATAAGATTAATGTTGTTTTCATGCCTGCTAACACAATATCCATTTTGCAGCCTATGGATCAAGGAGTAATTTCGACTTTTAAGTCTTATTATTTAAGAAATACCTTTCATAAGACTATAGTTGCTATACATAGTGATTCCTCTGATGGATCTGGGCAAAGTAAATTGCAAATCTATTGGAAAGGATTTATCCTTCTAGATGCCACGAAGAACATTCATGATTCATGGGAAGAAGCTGAAATATCAATGTTAACAGGAGTTTGGAAGTTGATTCCAACGTTCATGGATGACTTTGAGGGGTTCAAGACTTCAGTGGAGGAAGTAACTGCAGATGTGGTGGAAACAGCAAGAGAACTAGAATTCGAAGTGGAGCCTTGAGGGTGTGACTGAATTGCTGTTAACCCCATGATAAAACTTTAACAGATGAGGAGTTGCTTCTTATGGATGAGCAAAGACAGTGGTTTATCCAGATGGAATCTACTCCTGCTGATGCCATTTAGATTGTTGAAATGACAACAAAGGATTTAGAATATTACATAAACTTGGTTGATAAAGCAGTGGCAGGGCTCAAGAGGACTGACTCCAAATTTGAAAGAAGTGCTACTGTGGGTAAAATGCTATTAAACAGCATTGCATGCTACAGAGAAATGACTCCTGAAGAGTCAACTGATGCAGCAAACTGCACTGTTGTCTTATTTTAAGAAATTGCCACATGCCAACCTTCAGTAACCATCACGCTGATCAGTCAGCAACCATCAACAAGGAGCCAAGACCCTCCACCAAGCAGAAAGATTACAACTTGCTCCAGGCTCAGACAATGATTAGCAATTTTAGCCAGAGTATTTTTAATTAAGGTTTGTACATTGTTTTTTAAGACTTAATGCTACTGCACACTTAACACACTACAGTACAGTATAAACATAACTTTTATATGCATGAGAAACCAAAAAAATCGTGACTTCCTTTACTGTGATACTTGCTTTATTGCAGCAGTCTGAAACCAAACCCAAAATATCCCCAGGGTATGGCTGTTATTAATAATTTTTGCTATAAAGGTGTTACAGGGGCTTCCCTGGTGGCGCAGTGGTTGAGAGTCCGCCTGACGATGCAGGGGACACGGGTTCGTGCCCCGGTCCGGGAAGATCCCACATGCCGCGGAGCGGCTGGGCCCGTGAGCTATGGCCGCTGAGCCTGCGCGTCCGGAGCCTGTGCTCCGCAACGGGAGAGGCCACAACAGTGAGAGGCCCGCGTACCGCAAAAAAAAAAAAAAAAAAAGGTGTTACATATCTTTTATATATTTAGTCCTAGGAATTATGGTTTTTGTTGAGATTGTTAACGGTATCTTAAAAGTAATGATCTCATGAATTCATTTAGTAATCTGAAAAAATGCTCATTATGTAAGCTTATAGAGAAAAACATAAAACTTCAATTTCAACAAAACACTAAATAATCAAATAGTGTGTACCCTACTTAGGTTTTTATATCTTCTTCCTTCCAACGTGTCCTCCTTCCTTCTTACACTCAACACAAACTTCAACACGTTAGCGTTAAATTCTGCCATTTAAGTCCCTGCCAAGCATCATTTCAACCATTCAGAATCTTAAATCTTTTCAAACACTTGTTCTAAATTCAGTAACTATAATGTAAAACTGGCTGAACTAGTTAACACGCATTGCCGGCCCCAGACCAACTTCGATCCTCTCTCTCATCCGCCCGTCTCACGCACAGGCGCCCCCGGCCCAGACTCCGCCAGTTCCACGATCGGCTTTGTTTAGGGCTTTGGACACGGACGAGCCCAAGGGGCGGCGTTCACCGGCTCAGTTCAGGGTCCAGACCTCACAGGAGGCGCTAAGCGCGACCCTCAGACCCCGCCCCACCCGTCCGCCTCCTCCCCGGGAGGACCCCAGGATGCCGGCCCGCCGAGCCGGAACCCGAGGACCCGCCCAGATCCCCGAGCCGGGCGTCCGCGCGGGGAGCCCCTCTTACCGGAGCCGGCTCGGCCATGGGCCCTCGCGGTCCCACCTGGCCCCAGACCGGGTTACAGCCAAGCCAGGCGTCCCGGCTGCCCGCGGCACCTTCCGTGCGGCAGCGGCAACTGCGGCCTCCCACCCCGCCGCTCCTCGCCGACCTGCAGGCCCAGCGCAGGCGCGGTGCACGCTGGGACTCGCGGCCGCTCTGCCCCACAGCGGCCCCCTGCGGCCTGGAGGAGCGAGCGCTGTCTGCAGTGGCAGCCCGCGCCGTGCAGACCGGTGTCAGTCGCCAGCCGCAGCCGTCCGGGGGTGACCGATCCTCGCACTCTCTTGGGGGACCCAGAGGAGGGAGACGGAGATGCAGACGGAAAGAGGGGGAAATGCAGCGTCAACTGCAAATGGATGGATAGTATACTCGCTATTAACTGAGATAGAAACAATGAGAGGGAGTACAGGGGTTTGATTCCTCCCCAAAGCCAACCCCAGTCAAGGATTAGGTTCAAGGGGTCATCTGTGAGGTGATCTCAGGAACCAAGTCAGGGAGGTGAGAAATCAAGGGGCATTAAGCATTAACGAGCAGGTCTCCCCGTCGGCAACTGGGAGTCCATTCTGCTGGGGACTCAGAGGGTGTAGATCATCCCTCAGAATGGTCCTGCCAAGGGTGAGGAGGCTGGGTATTCATCCTCAGGAAGTCAGGCAGAGTCATGACATCGCTGGCCCCATGGACTTACATTAGGAACATGACTCACAGTCTATAAAATTCAAGAAATGGTCTATAACCTAAATATGAAATGGATCTTTTTTTTTTTTTGCGGTACGCGTGCCTCTCACTGTTGTGGCCTCTCCCGTTGCGGAGCACAGGCTCCGGACGCGCAGGCTCAGCGGCCATGGCTCACGGGCCCAGCCGCTCCGCGGCACGTCGGATCCTCCCGGACCGGGGCACAGAACCGTGTCCCCTGCATCGGCAGGCGGACTCTTAACCACTGCGCCACCAGGGAAGCCCTGAAATGGATCTTAAATTTACTCTGCCTTTCACTCTTAAGCAGCCAGTATGGTTGAACTGCTTAGATATATGTAATTGCTATCCCTAACTTAAAGGTTTTCTTAAGGAACAATACTGTATATATACAATTTAGCAACAATAAAGCAAATTTTAAAAGAAGTGAAAGTTCTCCATAATTCTGGTATTCTAATGTAAATGCTCGATTTTGCTTCATATAGACTTCCAGTCTCTGTCCACAGACATGTTCTTTTTATATGGTTCTGAGACACACATAATTTTTTGTCTTTTTATCTTTCACTTACCATACCAAGGTTTTCCATATTTCTCATAATCTCATAATTATACTTTTGAATGGCTGCAATTTAAGGTAGTGTATTAATCTGCTAGGGCTGCCATACCAAAGTACCATGGACTGTTTAACCGTGGGTTAAACAACAGAAATTAATTTTCTCACAGTTCTGGAGGCCAGAATTCCAAGATCAAGGTGTCAGCAGTGTTTGTTTCCTCTGAGGACTCTCTCCTCGGCTTGCAGATGGCTGCGCTTCTCCCTGTGTCCTCCCATGGTTGTCCCTCAGTCTGGGTGTTCTCGGTCCCAATCTCCTCTTATAAGGACACCTGTCACATTGGATTAGGGCGGACCCATAACACCTTGTTTTACCTTTATTACCTTTTTAAAGGCCCTATCTCTAAATATAGTCACATTCTGAGGTACTGGGGGGTCAGGACTTCAACAAATGAATTTTGGGGGACTTCCCTGGTGGTCCAGTGGCTAAGACTGCGCTCCCAATGCAGGGGGCCTCAGGCTTGATTCCTGGTCAAGGAACTAGATCCCAAGTGCCACAACCAGAAAGATTCCTCATACCACAACTAAAAGATTCCACATGCTGAAGCAAAGATCCCGTGTGCTGCAACTAAGACCTGGTGCAGTCAAATAAATAAATTTTTTTAAACAATTTTTGGAAACACAATTAAGCCCATAACAGGTAGGGTAGTGTGAAGTATTTAGCGGCAGTTTAAAAATTTTGTGGCCATAAATAATATTGCTTGAATATTTTTATACACACAGTCTTAAGATACAAAAAGTACAAAGTGCAAAGGATAGACCAATACATTAAATTAAATTAAAATTTAAAACTTTGCTGAAAGGGAAAACCCTGCAACCTAGCATACTCTACCCAGCAAGATTATCCTTTAGAATTGAAAGAAAGTTAAAGAACTTCTCAGACAAGCAAAAACTGAGTTCATCAGCACTAAACCTACCCTAAAAGAAATGTTAAAGGGTCCTCTTTAAGTGGAAAAGAAGAGTCTATAACAAGAAGCAATAATCTAGAGGAAAGGAAAAATCCCACCAGTAAAGACAAATATATGGTATAGGCTGAGGATCAACCACTTAAGCTAGTATGAAGATTAAAAGACAAAAAATTGTAAAATTGACTATAACTACAATAATCAGTAAAGGGATAAACATGAAGTAGTAGAAGATGACATCAAAAACACAAGATGTGGGGGAGGCAAGGAAAAGTGGAGATCTTTTAGAATGTGTTTGAACTTAAATGACTACCTGGTTAAAACAAATAGATATTATTATAGGTAAACGTATATGGCTCCTGTGTAACCACAAATCGAAAACCTACAATAGTTACACAAAAAAGGAGAGAGAATGGGACACAAGCATACCACTAAAGAAAATCATCAAACCACAAGGGAAGAAACTAAACGGAGAACGGAAGAACAGAGAACTACAAAAGCAACTGTAAAACAAGTAACAAATGGCAATAAGTACATACTTATCAATAATTACTTTAAATGTCAATGGACTAAATGCTCCAATCAAAAGACATCGGGTAGCTGATTGGACAAAAATAACAAGACCCATCTATATGCTGCTTACAAGAGACTAACCTCAAAGCTAAAGAAACACACAGACTGAAAGTGAGGAGATGGAAAAAGATATTTCAAGCAAATGGAAATGACAAGAAAGCAGGGGTAGCAATACCAATATCAGAAAAAATATACTTTCAAACCAAGTCTGTAACAAAAGACAAAGAAGGGTATTATATGATGATAAAGGGATCAATACAAGAAGAGGATATGACACTTGTTAACATATATGCACCCAATACAGGAGCACCTAAATATATAAAGCAAATATTAACAGACATAGAGGGAGAAACTGACAGTAATACAATAATAGTAAGGGATTTTAACACCCCACTTACATCAATGGACAGAAGATCTGGAGATGCTCAACATCGCTAATTATGAGATAGGCAAATCAAAACCACAATGAGATATCACCTCACACCTGTCAGAATGGCTATCATCCAAAAGTCTACAAATAGCAAATGTTGGTGAGGATGTGGAAAAAAGAAAAAACCTTTTACGCTGTTGGTAGGAATGGAAATCGGTGCAGCCACTGTGGAAAACAGTATGGAGATTCCTCAAAAAAACTAAAAATAGAACTACCATATAATCCAGCAGTTCCACTATTGGGTATATATCAGAAGAAAATGAAAACACTAATTGGAGAAGATACATGAACCCCAATGTTCACAGCAGCACTATTTACAATAGCCAAGATACGGAAGCAGTGTAAGTGTCCATCAACAGAAAAATGGATAAAGAAGAAGTGATACACACCCACACACCCACACACCCCCCACACACACTGTAATGTTACTCAGCAATAAAAAAGAATGAAAATCTGCCATTTGCAGCAGTGCGGATGGACCTAGCGGGTATTATGCTTAGTGACATAAGTCAGACAGAGAAAGACGAATACTCTCTATATTATCACTCATATGTGGAATCTAAAAAGTAAAATAAATGAATGATATAACAAAACAGAAAAGGACTCACAGATATAGGGAACAAACTAGTGGTTACCAGTGTGAAGAGGGGAGAGGGGAGGGGCACGATAAGGGAAAGGGATTAAGAGGTACAAACTACTATGTATAAAATAAATAAGCAACAAGCATATATTGTACAGGACAGGGAAATATAGCCATTAACTTGTAATAACTTTAAATGGAGTATAACCTATAAAAATATTGAATCACTATGCTGTACACCTGAAACTAATATAATATTGTAAATGAACTGTACTTCAATTTAAAAACAAGATTTAAAACTTGAGATCAAAAGACATGATAGAGTAACCAAAACTAGGTCACAGATTGGGAAAAAATATTTACAACACGGAATAGCATCTAAATAAACATAAATAACTGCTAAAAATCATAGACTGCCCTAGAGGAAAATGTGCAAAATTATGAATTCACAGAAAGGAAAAAAAAAAACCGAATAGGTGCTAAACACATGACAATGTTCCATCTTATTGTTAGTCAGGCAAATGCAATATCTGTTTATGAAAATGCACATACCCTATTATCCAGCAATTCTTATCTCAGAGCTATTTTTGCATATCAAAGAGCCATATCCTAGAATCTCTAAAGCAGCACCGTTTTAAAAGTAAAAACAGGAAGATAATTTAAATGTCCAATCACCCAGAGGATGGATATCTTGTGGGACTCAGTTCATGTAGGTGTGAGATGTGTGCAGTTCACTATTCCTGTCCAGCTGTTTTGCAGTGGCCTCTCCTGGGATCCTCAAATCCACAATCAAGTACTGTCAGCGGTTCAGTGCTTCTCCACCACGGTGTTGTTGGGTATATCACAGATCCACGCATTAAGCCAGAGAATGTCTTGGTTTGGATGGAGAAAATGTAAAACCAAGATCAAATCCATGCCCACCAGGGGGCATGGCAGGGGAAGCAGGGAAGGTTTCAGTTGAATGTGGGGAGTGCTATTAGAGAGAGGTATTTAGAGGATGCTATGAAGAGATGAGCACGTGCCCAAAATGTTCCTGGTGTTGAGAGTGAATGGTGGATATGAAGGAGTTCAGAAGAGACAGAAAAGGCATTCCAGAGGAAGCAGTCATGAGAATATGATGCATTGGGGAAAGATGAAAGTCATCTGGTATGAGTGAAATTCATACTGAATAGGTAACAAGATTAGGCTGAAAAGGCAGGTCCAGTTCAGCTCAGAGGTTCTTTTATGTCATGTTAATGAGTTTGCATTTATTTTTAAATTTTTATTTATTTTTTGGCTGCACTGCGAGGCACGCGGGATCCAAGTTCCCCGAACAGGGATGGAACCCATGTCCCGCCCCTGCAGTGGAAGCGCAGAGTCCCAACCACCGGAAGTCCCTAATTTATTTTTAATTTTTAAAAAATTTTATTGAAATACAGTTGATTTACAATGTTGTGTTAGTTTCACATGTACAGCAAAGTGATTCAGATATATATATCTGAATATAAATACATAATATTCTTTTCCATTATAGATTATTACAACATACTTAGCGTACTTCCCTGTGCTATACAGTAGGTCCTTGTTGGCTATCTATTTTATATTTTAATCCCAAACTCCTAATTTATCCTCCCGCTTTGGTAAGCATAAGTTTGTTTTCTATGTCCGTGAGTCTATTTCTGTTTTTTAAATTTGTTTTCTATGTCTGTGAGTCTATTTCTGTTTTTTAAATAAGTTCATTTGTATCATTTTTTAGATTCCACATGTAAGCAATAACATATGTTGTCTTTCTCTGTCTGACTTACTTCATATGATAATCTCTAGGTCCATCAATGTTGCTGCAAATGACATTACTTCATTCTTTTTTATGGCTGAGTAATAGTCCATTGTGTATATATACCACATCTTCTTTATCCATTCATCTGTCGATGTACACTTAGGTGGCTTCCATGTCTTGGCTATTGTAAGTAGTGCTGCTATAAAACTGGAGTGCATGTATCTTTTCAAATGAGATCTTTCTGGATATATGCCCAGGAGTGGGATCGCTGGATCACATAACTCTTTTTAGTTCTTTAAAGAACTTCCATACCGTTCTCCGTAGTGGCTACACCAATTTACATTCCCACCAACAGTGTAGGTGGGTTTCTTTTTCTCCACACCCTCTCCAGCATTTATTCGCAGACTTTTTAATCATGGCCATTCTGACTGGTGTGAGGTGGTACCTCATTGTAGTTTTGATGTGCATTTCTCTAATGATTAGCAATGTTGAGCATCTTTTCATGTGCCATCCTCATGTCTTCTTTGGAGAAATGAGTTTTCACTTATAACAAAATTGGAAACTTCTTAAAAATATCTTTTGAGAATAACATTAGAGTTGCATTTTAGAAAAACCAATTTGTCACAAGAGTGATAATGTATTACTAGAAAAAGCCAGAGGCAGGGAAATCTGTTAGGAAAAACACTTGAAAAAAAAAGTTTTTCAGGCTTCCCTAGTGGCGCAGTGGTTGAGAGTCCGCCTGCCGATGCAGGGGACACGGGTTCGTGCCCCGGTCCGGGAAGATCCCACATGCCACGGAGTGGCTGGGCCCGTGAGCCATGGCCGCTGAGCCTGCGCGTCCGGAGCCTGTGCTCCACAACGGGAGAGGCCACAACAGTGAGAGGCCCGCGTACCGCAAGAAAAAAAAAGTTTTTCAAAAGTAAGCTTAGGGCTTCCCTGGTGGCGCAGTGGTTGAGAGTCCGCCTGCCGATGCAGGGGACGCGGGTTCGTGCCCCGGTCCGGGAGGATCCCACGTGCCGCGGAGCGGCTGGGCCTGTGAGCCATGGCCGCTGAGCCTGCGTGTCCGGAGCCTGTGCTCCACAATGGGAGAGGTCACAACAGTGAGAGGCCTGCATACGGCAAAAAAAAAAAAAAAAAAAAAAGTGAGCTTATATGGTGTCAGCAGAGATAGAGAAGGGCTTTTATTTGAGAGAAATTTAGTAGACTGGGTGTAGGAAAATCTAGGATCATTATCAAGTTTACAGCTCTGGAGATTAGTTATAATTTTGAGGTGAGAAAAACGGGAATGTAAAGAAAAGAGGTAGAGTGAGGGCTCGTACTGATCAGGAGTCTTATTCTGGGCATTCTGTGTTTGAGATGTCTGTGGAAGTCAGAAACAATCAGGAGGAATCTGGAAATATGAACATGGATTTATAGATTTAAAAGTCATCATCACCTCACAGAGAACAAGAGAAAATTGCTGCACAAGGTGTGGCTCAGGAGAGCCAGACAGGCGAATGGACAGGAACAGCTGGCTGTTGGATTTGGTGGGGGGCATGCTTCTTCCCCATTCTTGGCATTTCTCTCCATTTAGAGGAGGCTCCACCAGCACATCATTCCTAGTCTCTGCCTCCTCATTCACTTTGTTCAGGTCTAGGGCTATACCATCAGGTTCTCCAAAATTAATTCATTACGGTTAAATGAGGTCACAGGGTTGGGGTACTAATCCAATAGGACTGGTGTCCGTATTAAAGGAAGAACTACCTTCTTCCTTTACCACCCCTACCCAGAAAAAAGCCACGTGAGGACACAGGGGGAAAGTGACATCTGCAAGCCAGGAAAACAGGCCCTCACCAGACACCAACCTTGCTGGCACCTTGATCTTGGACTTCCAGCCTCTAGAACTGTAAGAAAATAAATTTCTGTGGTTCAAGCCACCCAGTCTGTGGCATTTTCCTGTGGCAGCCCCAGCAGACTAAAACACCCATAATGTAAGGAACTGCTGTCACAAGAAACTTTATTACAAAAAAGAGGGGGAAAAGGCTAAAGGAGGAGCTCTAACCTGACTCTCACATCAGGATGACCAGCGCCTTCCACAAAAAGCTTGCTTTCCTCCAGTCTCTAGACGCTGTGCCTGGATTATCTGGAACCTTCGTCAAGGAGCCCTCACGGCCGCCTGCTCCGTGCTGGCCAGTGTGGCTGAAGCATGTTGGCTGAATTTTTCGTCCTGCCTCAGCCAGCGCCAACAGAGCCAATGGCCCCACCGCAGAGCTGTCACTGCTTTCTGAGTGGAGTGACCTCGAGACTGAAGGGCTGCTCCCTGGCGTGCATGGCAATGTGGGTGTTAAGCGCCCCCAGGTAGGTGAAGCCCCTTCCACACTCAGCACAAGAAAAAGGCCTCTCCCCGCGGTGACGGTGCAGATGGGTCTCCAGACTTCTCTTCTGGAGGAAGCTCTTGCCGCACTCGGGGCACCGGAAGGGCTTCTCGCCGCTGTGGACGCGTACGTGCTCCGTGAGCCTGTACGGCTGAGCGAAGCTTCGGCCACACGTCGCACAGGAGAAGGGCTTCTGGCCGCTGTGCTGGAGCAGGTGGCTCTTCAGGTTCCCTCTGAGCCGGAAGCCCCTGTCGCACTCGGGGCACCGGAAGGGCTTCTCCCCGCTGTGGACCCTCGCGTGCTCGGCGACCTGGGACGGCTGAGCGTAGGCCTTGCCGCACTCGCCGCACGGGAAGGGCTGCTCGCCCGCGTGCTGCCGCCGGTGCAGATTCAGGGAGGCCTTCAAGGAGAAGCTCCGGCTGCACTCGGGGCACCGGATAGGGCTCGGCCCCGCCGTGGAGTCACCGATGCTCGGCGAGATGCGCGCGGCGGTGGAAGCCCCGGCCGCACTGGGCGCAGGAGAAGGGCTTCTCCTCAGTGTGGACCTGGAGGTGCCGCGTGAGCCCCGAGCGCCGCGGGAAGGTCCTCCCGCACCGCTCGCAGGGAAACGCCGTCTGCCTGGCGTGGACGCGGCGGTGGCGCGCGAGCTTTGAGGGCTGGGTGAACCCCCGGCCGCACTGCCCGCAGGAGAAGGGCTTCTCCTGGCTGTGCAGACGCTTGTGCGCCTTCATGGCGTTCCTCCAGCAGAAGCTGCGGCCGCACTCTGGGCACCGGAAGGGCTTCCTCCCGCTGTGCCGACAGAGATGGGCCCGCAGGCTGCTCTTGAGGCGGAAGCTTCTCTGGCACTCCGCACACCGGAAGGGCTTCTTCCCCGTGTGAACTCGGACGTGTTCGGTGAGCTTGCTCCGGGGGGTGAACTTCCGCTCACAGTCGTCACAGGAGAATGGCTTCTCCCCGCGGTGTGCCCGCTGGTGGGCCCTTGCGGCCGCGCCCCGCGAGGGGCCTCTGCCGCCCTGCGGACCCTGGAAGGGTGTCCTTCCGCTGTGCACCCGTAGGTGCTCGGCCGGCTCGTCCTGCTGGGTGAACCCCCGGCCACACTCCCGGCAGGAAAACGGCCTCTCCCCTCTGGGCGAACACACATGCTTGTTCAGGGCGGCTTTGGACCGGAAGGCCCTGCCACACTCGGGGCACTGGAAGGGCCACGGGCCCGGGCGAGCCACCTGGTGCAGGGCCAGGCTGCACCTGAGACAGCTGCTCTGCTCGCACGCGCCGCGCCGGAAAGGCTGCTTACACGGGACCGTCCGGAGCCACCTGAGCTCCGCCTTCCCCCTGGACTTGTTTTTGTGCTTCGGGATTGACAGGACTGGCTCTCGCGGTGGTTCCTTTTGTGCTTCACAAAGGCTCTCTTTATCTGGAAGACCTTCCTACAGACAAAGCAGGAATAAAGTCTCAGACCTGGTGGAATTTCCAGGCGATCTGGGCTTCCCATTGGCTTATGCCGTGGATCGTTCTTGTCCTGATTAGATGCTGTGATGTTGAGGCTTTTATTATTTAGAATCTCTGTTTCTTGGAGACTTGGGTGTTGTAAGGCGGCTCTTTGATCTGATAAAATCTTTCTTTCCTCCTTGGATAAGGGAGCACAGAAGCCCTGCTCTTGGAGACCATTTAAATGGCATTCCTCCTCTTTTGCCCCGAGAGTTCCCTGGTCACCTGGAGAGACAAAAAGGCCCTCCCTCATCAGTGATGGGCCTGTGGGGTCAAGGACTGTCTTCACATCACTGACAACGTGGGAAAGGGACTCCCGTTGTCCCCATGACTTTGCGAATCTGCCTGCCACAGGTGAATTATATTGAAGTTTAACTTGGATGTGCACATCCTTTCATCATTTGTTAACAAAAGGCTTAGCGTGAAAAAACTGGCAGGCAAATACATTTTGTGAGCCTATGAGGACCCTCAGAGGCTAAGCAGAACTTGCAAGAAAATAAAAATGAGTTACTCTGAGAATCTGACCATTTCATTATAATATTTCTTTAAATCTGTGAAATAAATAGCACAATATTTAAGTAGGAAGGCTTCGGATCATATTCTTGCACCCTTCCACCACACATTTCAGGAAAAGTTTTCTGAAAAAGTGCTAATAGGACATATATTTCTTAGGAATGTCAAATGGCAATTTACTGAATTCACAAAGAACACTGTGGAAATAATTCCCTTTCCCAAGGAACTCCAAATTATAAGAAAGTCACTGCTGTTCCCAAAGTAAAAGCCATGATGACAGGGTACAGAGGGAGCTGAGCTGCTACCTTATTCTCACCCACCACACCTGGAGAGGACAATTCCCGACCATCATCTGAGCTGCTATGTTCCAGAACATCTTTTTCTCCCTCATGCTGTTGCAGTGGGTCACGTAGCTCTCCTTTTTTAAATCTCTTAACCTGGGAGCAAACCTCACCTATCAGGCTTGCCCCAGAGCAGGACTCTGATTCTGCTCTGAGGTCATCTCAACAACACAGATGTTTCCAACTAGATGATGTCATTTACTAAGTTAGCACCCACAGCTTTTGCCTGGACCATGAGAAGAGCATACTTGCCTGTCTCCTTGAATCCTATTTCTCATCACTTACTGTTTATCCCAGGCAGGGGAGTAGTTGTGTTACTGGGTGAGTACCACCTGGTACAAAGGAAACATTTGTTTTTAGGGACAGCCACAAACGTCGTTCATTCTTTGGTACTCAAAAACCTTTCCAGGCCCTTTCTAAAGGATGAAATTAAACTCCCACCATGGCATTTTTGGTCTCTGATACCAATTATGTGCCACCACTGCCACCCCCCATCTTCCACTATGTCCCACAAATAACATTCAGCTATACTCAGCACCTTCCATTTTCTAAATATAACAGGCTTGTTCCCACCTCTAAGCCTCAGCTCATGTATGACCCCTGTTGAATCTTCTTTGCCTTACCAAATATGCCCATTCTATGCTATTTAAATCCTAATTCCTTTAGAAGTCCTCCTGGGATATTGCTGTCTCTTCTCTGCTTTCTCCTCTAAATCCCTATAGCGCTTTATTATCATTGCCACTTACTATTTATAAGTGTATACAGTCTTATTTTATAGTTGACTAATCCAATAGTTCAATATAATTGACTAACCTAACTGCCATGTCAGTAGGTCAGTAAGACAGACAATAACTCTTAGAGTGGGAAAACACATATATATATCTCTCTCCCAACCCCTGGCCTAAATAATATGTGACATAGTCCTATGAACATGGTAGGGACAATACTGATTAGATGAGTGAATTAATAGACAGTAGCAGTGAAATGAAGCCCCTGGGAATTCTTTTATCCTCCGATGGAGCTAGTCACACACTTCCTGGGTTTAAATTCCCTCTTTTTCAGGAGAGTCCTTGATACCCAGAGACTTAGTAGATCTCCATTTAGTAAAGCATTAACATACTCTAAAAAATGACACATTCTCTTAAATACTTAAAGTATTAATATATTTAAAATGTTTTCCTTATGATACAAGGAATTAAAAAGTAATCCTTCAAAAGGAATAAAAAAATCCCAAGTTCTAAAAATCTGTACAATAAAAAAATATACTGTACAAAATTGGAAGGCTTCTCATTTCTCTGTACACAAATGGACATGATGATGTGATGGGGAAGACGGTTTTTCCTCAGGACTGGACAAATGGATCCTTTACTGTTCTCTTAAAGGCAGTTCCATTTTCTGCTTTTTTTTTTTTAATGAAATATATACAACTTCCTTCTTTATAAAAGTAAGGCATATTTGCTACCAACTTGAGTGAAAAAAAATAACATTCTCCATCAAAATAATATTTCTTATTCACTACGTCCTGCTGACTCTGCAGAAAGATTAGCAAACAAGGCTAGGAGAATAAATGAGTCAGGCTCTCAAATCCATCTACTCACCAGAAAGGCTAAGTGTCATTTGTGTTTTCTCTAAGCGTCCCTGGTCTCTGATTAACAGCATTCTTCCTTGTTCCATCCAGGTGATCAAATCTGGCTTTGAAGAAATACAGCCTGCAGAGAGAGTCCACACAGACTCAGTCTGGGTTTCCTGAGTCATTGACTAAAAACAATTTTAGTTTTTAATTTTCAATTTTAACTTTAGTTTCATGGCTGACCTTGATTCCTGGAGACATGAGATCAATGTTAGTTTAAAAAAAAAATGGAAACTCTTGATTACATGAATAACTGTTAAATGTTCCCGACAATATTTCACAAAATTAAAGGAAACAGGAAGGTTGGGGATGATGAGGATCCAGGCAGAAAGTATTCAAAAGGGATCATTATGAGAACCATGTGAGTAAAATAAAAAGTAGTCGGGGGTGGGGAGGCGGTCAAGGAGGGAACCCAGGTGACTAAACTTTTCTGATTAGACTCTGCACATCTAAGGAACCAATTACTGAGGTGCCCACATTCTTTCTAATATTTTATTTATTTATTTGGTTGTGCCACGTCTTAGTTGCCGAAGGCAGACTCCTTAGTCGCAGCTTGCGGACTCCTTAGTTGTGGCTCGCCAGTTCCTTAGTTGTGGCATTCGAACTCTTAATTGCAGCATGCATGTGGGATCTAGTTCCCTGACCAGGGATCGAACCCGGGCCCCCTGCATTGGAAGGAGGATTCTTTACCATTGTGCCACCAGGGAAGTCCCGCCCACATTCTTTCTTGATCAACGTAATGAAGGAACCAGGAGGCTGTTAAATGACAGTGATTATGAAGAAGTGGAGAGTAATGTGTCTAATGACATCAGCCTGAAGGGAGGAGGGGTTGTTACAAAGTAGTGGAGGGATTTTAAAGATGCATCAGATACCCTGCAGTGGTGTCACCTACGGCTCAGCCCTTGGATCAGTGTTTCTCAAAGTGACCTAGTTACCACCAGCATTAGCAGCACCTGAAGTACTTGTTAAAAACGTAGATGCCTGGGCCTGAGCCGGGACCTGCTAAATCCTAATCTCTGGAGTTAGGATCTGGACATCCTGTAAAGAAAACCATTTGCAAATAATACTGTTTGCTTTTTAAAATTTGGGAAAATCACACTGGATTCTCCAAGCCCAAGGATTGTGATAACTCAAAACTCAACACTGGATCAGCACAGGGCTGTAGTTTCTCCTACCCTACTGGCCTCAGTCTCCTTAGCTTGACCCTAACTGTTGGGGTATCCTGGGGACAGCTGGGGGTGTCCTGTCCTATTGACAAATTCTCCCTAAATGATCCCAACTGGCCCTGTGGTTTAAATGTCATTTATACAATGACCCCAAATGTGTGAATCCAGTCCTGATTTCACTGGAATTCCAGTCTCGCATACTCAATTATCTACTTTATATTTCCATATAAATGTTTAATAAGCATCTCAAACTTAATGTGGCCAAAACCTGCTCTCTCCCAAGCCTTCCTCATGTCAGTGAATAAAACCACTGCCATCGGGGCTTCCCTGGTGGTGCAGTGGTTGGGAATCAGCATTGCTAATGCCAGGGACATGGGTTCAAGCCCTGGTCCGGGAAGATCCCACATGCTGCGGAGCAACTGAGCCTGTGGGCCACAACTACCGAGCCTGCGCTCTAGAGCCCATGCTCTGCAACAAGAGAAGCCACTGCAATGAGAAGCCTGCGCACCGCAACCAAGAGTAGCCCTGACTCGCCGCAACTAGAGAAAGCCTGTGCGCAGCAACAAAGACCCAACGCAGCCAAAAATAAATTAAATAAAATAAATTTTAAAAAAACAAAAGGCATTGCTCTTTAAAACAAAACAAAACAAAAAAACACTGCCATCAAGACACTCAAGCCAAAAATCTAGAAGTTGGTTCTTCTTTCACTGGACTCCACTGCAAGCCACTGGCAAAATCTGGGATGCTACCTCCAAAACATATCTGGAGACTGCCTCCTGCTCTCTACCTTCATTACTACATACCTGGTTCAGCTGCCACAAAGATTCACCAGTACTGCCAAGGCTCCTGGTTGGTCTCTCTCCTTTATTTCTACGCACTACAATTTATTTTCCACATAGCAACCCAAGTAATCATTAAAAAAAAAAGATATCATATTACTTCTCTATTTAAATCCCCCATGGGAATTCCCTGGTGGCCCAGTGGTTAGGACTCTGTGCTTTCACTGCCGAGGGCGCAGGTTCAATCCCTGGTGAGGGAACTAAAAGCCCACAAGCTGTGTGGTGTGGCAGAAAAAAAAAAATCCCCCTATCATCTTCCCTTTATCTTTAGAATAAAATCCAACCCTGCGCCTCAGCCTAGAGGCCCTTCACAATTCGGCATAGCTGCGCTTTCTGTCCTCTTCTCCCATCACTCTTGTGCTAACCCTCTGTGCATATGCCACAATAGCCTCACTGTGGTTCCCACCATGTACTGAGCTCATTCACTCCAACCTTTGGGCCTTTGCACTAGTTCTTTCTCTGCTTAGAATTTTCTTCCCCATGATTTCACATGGTTGACTCCCTCTTGTCATTCATATCTCAGACAGAATTATAAACCCCCAAAGAGAGAAAGAATTCTTCAGGTATACTGAGATCACCTATTAAATTGATAAGAGGAGAACTATTCTTTATGACACAAGACTGAGTTAGAGCAAGATGAGTAAGCAGTGAGGTACAATCTCCCCAAATTTCTCTTCCAATCCACTTCCTGAGTACTTCCCTGGAGATACCTAAGTATCCCATCCCCCTGCTCTCTTCTCTCTCCCTTTACCAGGGAAACTTTCATCCCTGTCGTATCCACGTTCTGCAATGTGTTGGGTCCTCAGCTTATTCTAATATAATAACTATGGCCCCTTCATGAGAGACTTAGTTCTTATAAGGATGCATCTCATTCAGGCAACATAAGCAGGCACTAAAGTATCAGTTAAAGAAATAAAACAACACACTTAAAAAAGAGAGAGGCAATTAGATTATTTTGTAATTCTAACTGTGGGAGAAAAGGGGGAGGGTTGGAGTGGGAGATAGAGAATGCAGAGTGTTAACAAGGCTGAGGGGCACAGATATAACCGGATAAAAAGGGACAAAATTCCCAGGCCATTACAGGAAGTTGAAGAGACATTCTGAATGTGGATTGGGCACAGTATCATATTCAACCAGCCAACAGCCAATAAAGGGAAGAAAGCCTACTAGTATCAGGTTGGGTCCCAAAAAGCGATTCCTTAGAAACGCATCTTACCCAGGGAATCAAGGCTCTCATAATTGGTCTTCATTTCCTGCTGATACATGTCCTTCTGCCACTTCTCCAGGATTTCCCACTCTCGCTCCAGAAAGTACAAGGCCACATCATCAAATGCCACGGGAAACTGAAATCATAAACAGTACATACATATATTTTCATTTCAAGGCTACTGTGTTTTTCAACATCCGTGTCTTTAAGAGACAGGAAGGAAAAAAAAAAAAAAAGAAGAGACAGGAAGGAACGGTATTAAAGTAGTTATCTCTGGATGGTGCCACGAACATAATAAAGGGGTCACAGAGGTCTGTTGGAACTAAGTAAAGTGAATGGATGAATAGCAGGCCTTTGAGCACATGTCCCGTCTCAAGGAGGATACTTCACACAGCAGCAAACAATTACTGCAGTGTAAGACTGGGCCAGTGTCGCCAGATATGTCAATGCGGTACGCGGGCCTCTCACTGTTGCGGCCTCTCCCGTTGCGGAGCACAGGCTCCGGACGCGCAGGCTCAGCGGCCGTGGCTCACGGGCCCAGCCGCTCCGCGGCATGTGGGATCTTCTCGGACCGGGACACGAACCCGCATCCTCTGCATCGGCAGGCGGACTCCCAACGACTGCGCCACCAGAGAAGCCCCAGATATGTCAATTTTTAAAGTAACTTTTAAATTTTGAAACGATTATAGATTCAAAGGTAGTACAGACGGGTTCCCTGTACCCTTCAGTTTACCCCAATGGTCACACGGTACATCATTATAGTACACTGTCAAAACCATGAAACTGACATTGGTAGTGTGTGTATAATTCTACGTGATTTCATCACATGTGCTGACTCATATAACCACCCTGCAATCATGAACAAAACTATTCCATGACCAGAGATCTCCTTTGGGCTACCCCTTCCTAATCACACCCACTAATCTATTATCCGTCTCTGTAACTTTGTCATTTCAAGACTGTTACAAAAATGAAGTCAGAGAATTCACTGGCAGTCCAGTGGTTAGGACTCCATGCATCCACTGCAGGGGGCACGGGTTCGATTCCTGGTCAGGGAACTGGGATACTGCATGCCATGTAACGTGGCCAAAAAAAAAAAGTCATAGTATGCAACTTTTTGAAATTGACATTTTTCAGCCATCATAATGCTCTTGAGATCCATCCAAGCTGTGTTTATTGCTTATCAATATTTCATTTCTTTCTATTGCTGAGCAGTAGTCAATGGTATGGGTATACCACAGTTTGCTTAACCACTTACCTATTGAGGGACAATGTAGTTGTTTCTAGTTTGGGGCTATTACCAAAAATCTGCTATAAATAATCATGTACAAGTTTTTGGTGGGGATACATTTCATTTTTCTGGGATAAATGCCGAGGTCTACAACTACAGGGCCATATGGGAAGTATATGTTGTTTTCTAAGAAACCATTTTCCAGAGTGGCTGAACCCTTTTACATTCCTACCAGCAATGCATGAGAGATCATTTCTCAGCATCCTCACCAGCATTTGGTAACGTTGCTTTTTTTTTTTTTTTTTGCCCGCACCGCGCAGCATGTGGGGTCTTAGTTCCCTGACCAGGGATCAAACCCGCACCCCCTGCCTTGGAAGGGTGGAGTCTTAGCCACTGGACTGCCAGGGAATTCCCAATGTTGCTATCTTTTATTTTCATCATTCTAATAGTTGTGCAGTGATCTCATTGGGATTCGAGTTTGCACTTCTCTAATGAATAATGATGATGAGCATCTTTTCATGTGCTTATTTCTCATCCACATATCCTCTTTGGTGAACTGTCTCTTCATGTCTTTTGCCCATTTTCTAATTGGACTGTTTTTTTTGGTTGTTGTTGAATTTTGAGAGTTCTTTATATATTCTAGATATAAGTCCTTTGTCAGATATGTGGTTTGCAAATATGCCCTCCTCCATCCGTAGCTTGTCTTTTCACCCTCTTAACAGAATTTTTCCCAGAGCAAAAGTTTTTAATTTTGATGACATCCAACTCATCATTTTTTTCTTTTATAGATTGTGCTTTTGGTGCCACATCTATGCACTTTTTACCAAGCCCTAGGTCCCAAAGGTTTTCTCCAATGTCATCTTAGAGCTTAACATTTTACATTTGGATGTGACAGTCCATATATATATATATTTATTTATTTATTTATTTTGGTTGCACTGCATCTTAGTTGTGGCAAACAGCCTCCTTTAGATGTGGCTCAAAGTCTCCTTCATTGCGGCACGTGGGCTCCTTCATTGTGGCATGCAAACTCTTAGTTGCGGCATGCATGTGGGATCTAGTTCCCTGACCAGGGATCGAACCCGGGCCCCCCTGCATTGGGAGTGTGGAGTCTTAACCACTGCCACCAGGGAAGTCCCTGGATGTGACAGTTTTATGTGAACTCTCCTGATTTTTACATTTTGGCAACTAAAATTCACAATTTTAACAAGGAATAGTTAAAAACAAAAAAACAAACACACACCCAAAACACACAGCTGCGAGCCACAATTTGTTCATGGACGTTTAATCTACAACCTCTGGTATGGACTGACTAACCAGGACCGCTCTTCCTGGAGGTTCGAAGGACAGATGCACTGTGACAATAGGGAAGGAAGAGAAGATATATAATTTAGCTTGTGAAGATTCCATTTCACTCCTTTCAAACTCTGTACTACAAATGTAGATGAGAGCCTACCAAGGCAAGTGCTGGGCAACTCACAAGACAGCTCGGGCTCTTCGCAAGTATATGAAAAATGTTGGTCCCAAATGCTACAAAGTAAACTCTCCCAATAAAGGAATCTAGGAAACTCCACAACCAGGGCCACTCGACACTTTCTGAAGAGAAAAGTTGCAGAGATAAAATTCCATCATCAAAACTATTACAGGCGCCCAAAGCTGAAGTATCAGCTAGTATAACAAACAAGTTAAAACTTGGTGTTGCATTTAAGGTGGGACTTTCAAAGAAATTCCTCTACTGTTTACTTGCAACTCACCCACGTGCTTTCCACCTACAAAAGACTTTTCTGTGAGCATTCTCACAATTAGCACTGAACTGCTCCAGTGAAAAGGAAAATCAACCAGAAAAATGCTGATTTCTCCCTGCCTACCCCCAATAACACAACAGCCAAGAAGCTGACATCACTTGAGCTTTTTCTGTGGACTCAAACTTATAGTCAAAGAAGAACTATTACAAACCACCAAGTTTCACAGAACAGAGAGAGATATTCCAGGACGTTGAAGAGAGGCGGCCTGAAGAAATCTGAACAGAATTGGTACCTGCCAAGGAATGCTGGGAGAGAGGGGTGAGAAGCAGAAGGAAAGAAAATGCATTACATTAGTGAGATTATTAGATAGGAAATCTCAGTGGAGATACAAGGAGAACTTGCATACTTAGAACTTAATTGAATGTAGAGTTTCCTGGATTAGGCTTGGGATGTCTTTCAAACTCTAAAACCAGTGTTCAAATTTTCCATTAAATCACTAGAGTATTCGTGGTAAATCTGAATTAGGATAACCACCCAAACTAGTTAAGTTTTCCGTCTTTTCCTAGAGGGAGCAGTCTCCAGTCTTCTTCCAACTTTTCCTCACTTGCTGATGAAGATGTGCTTCTCTGAAACTCCATGTCAGCAGAGCTCGGAACGTGAGCCCAAGAAAAACCGGGACGTTCAGAGACCCCCGCACAGGACGGGAACAGCAGGGGAACTGAACGGACCACAAGCGTGACCCTGGGTTTCTCCACGGACCCCTTTCTCCCAGATCAACCTCACAACAACTCGAGCACCTAGACCGCGCCTTCTCCGGCCCGGGGTAGGAGCGCAGTCCTGCTTACAGACAATCCCCGGCCGGGGCTCCCACCGCCTCACTCTCTGAACCGGGAGCCCACTCCAGATCGCGACGGGGCCCGCATCGTCCACGGCCCCTCTTACCGGAGCCGGCTCGGCCATGTCCCCTCGCGGTCCCGCCCGACCCCGGCCCCCCAGCTACCCGGGAATCCAGGCGACGCCGCGGCACCTCCCCTACGGCGGTCCCGCGCTCCGCCCAGACCAGCCTGGCCGGCCAGGGCGCGGTGCACGCTGGGACAGGCGGCCGCTCCGCCCCCACAGCGCCCCCTGCGGCTAGGAGGCGCGAACGCCGGCCGCGGGAGCTGCCCGCGCTGTGCCGGCCGCAGGAGTGGACCTCGAGCACATTTTCATGTGCCTAATTCTCATCCACAGACCCTCTTCGGTGAAATATCTCTTCACGTCAAATAGTCTTATTTTAACTTTGTTCTGATTTACCTTTCTTTAATTACTATTGACGCTATAGACTTTTTTAAGTTAAAAATTTTATTGAAATAATTGTAGTTTTATATGCAGTTATAAGAAATAATGCAGAGAGGTCCCATGTTTCACTTCTATTAATTTGTGTGTGTGGGTATTTAGTTCCATGAGGCTTTAGGCTTTTCTATGCATTAATTTGTTTTTCCTCCTTTGTAACGCTTTCTTCATTCCCTATTTGATCCTAGAAAATGATCTTACATATTTATATAAATTCCATATCACATCACGGTCACATCACATAATCCAGTGATGTTTCTCATACATTTCTTATTCAGTAGCTTGACTTATAAGATTTTTCAAATGTATATTTTCAAATTCACTTATTTTTGTCTTTGATGCAATCTGATACTTAAGTATTTAGAATTTCTCTGTATATACAGTGAGTAGTAAATACAAATTTATTTTCTCTGATAAACCATTTAACTATGTAAAACTATCCAGTTTATGGTGTTAGATATGGATCTAAAGTAGTTCTTATTATTCTAATATCCATCTGTACTACTTGGACAGCCTTTGCTCTATCACAGTGAAATTTGCTTTATGCCCTTAACTAGTAGTGTTCCTGAGACTTCAAAGCCACTGAAACCCCTTCCTCTTTATGCGTGTCTGGAGGGCTCACAAACTTCCTTAGTGACTCTTGTAGTGTCTCCACTGTTGTCCCTCTGCTGCTGCCAATGAGCATGTCACTGTTGTTGTGGTAGCCAGTGATTATTTCTCCTAAAGCTGCTGCTGGGGCCTCAAAGTTGGGGGTATGGATTTTCCTCAAATGATTACAGTTTTCAGCCTAATTAAGTTTCTGGGCTTACAATGTCTTTTACTGGGACATTCAAATGATATTCCCAGGAGACCAGAAAGGTGAGCACCTGAAGGACACCCCTACCTATTATACACTTGGTGTGTAAGTGGCTGCCCAGTCTCTGGATGTCTCTTACACAGAAGGAAAGAAATCACAAATAGGCATGAATACAGCTATTTTTGTAAAATTCTGCTTAGCTTCCTAAACCATCTGTACAGGTCAGCCCTTCTGTTCTCCATGAATGAGGAAGGTGTTTCCCTACACGGCCTCACAACTATCCTGTCCCAAGTTTTAGGCCACCCCAAACCAACTTTGCACATCTCCATTTTCCCCAGAGTTCTTTCTGGCTGACTTCAGGGAGTCCTATTACACAAGGAAGCCACCTATGGTGGAAAGAGCTTGAGTTTAATGTGAGAAAGACCTGGCTTTGGATATAGGCTATACCGTCCGCCATCTTTGTGACACCAAGCAAGTCACTTGACACTTGGAACCTTAGTTTCCATATCTGAAGGGTCGCTGTAATAATTAAGTGGGAAGCAACTTAAATGTTCATTGACAGAGGAATGTATAAAGAAAATGTGGTACATACATAAAATCGAATATTACTCAGCCATAAAAAAGAATGAAATAATGCCGTTTGCAGCAACATGGATGGACCTCAAGATTACCATACTACGTAAAGTAAGTCAGAGAAAGACAAATATCATATGATATCACTCATATATGGAATCTAATTTTAAAAATGATATAAATGAACTTATTTACAAAACAGAAACAGACTCACAGATTTCAAAAACAAACTTATGGTTACCAAAGGGGAAATGTTGGTGGGAGAGGGGTGGATAGGAATAAATTATGAGTTTGGGATTAACATACACACACTACTATATATAAAAAAGGTAACCAACAAGGAAGTACTGTATAGCACAGGGAATTTTACTCAATATTCTGTAACAACTTATATGGGAAAAGAATCTGAAAAAGAATGAATATATGTATATGTATAACTGAATCACTTTGCTGTACACCTGAAACTAACACAACATTGTAAATCAACTACACTTCAATAAAATTAAAAATAAAATATATGTAAGCAAAAAATAAAAAATAAAAATAAAAACTAAGTGAGAGAACATAGATAAAGCAGTTTTATCACAGTACCTGGCATTCATTCCTCCTGGCCTCGCCCCTCTCCCACCTCCCTCGGCCTCAGATTGTCTGGTATGCGGAGAGGCACATCCTTCACCCTACCTGGAAGTCTCCTTGGCTTTCTTGTCTCGAGTCTTATTTTCTCTCCTAGCCTGAATCTCCCAGTCCTGTGTTATTTCCCTGCTAAGAATTCAGCATAAAATCCAGCATATTAGGCAAAAATCAGATACAGTCAAAATTACCCCAGACATCTTCCAATTTGCTCCTAATTGTTGTACACATGGTTTCATACAACTCTGTACAGCAGTTCTTTTTTTTTTTTTTTTTTTTTGGCGGTACGCGGGCCTCGCACTGTTGTGGCCTCTCCCGTTGTGGAGCACAGGCTCCGGACGCGCAGGCTCAGCGGCCATGGCTCATGGGCCCAGCAGCTCCGCAGCATGTGGGATCCTCCCGGACCGGGTCGCAAACCCGTGTTCGCTGCATTGGCAGGCGGACTCTCAACCACTGCGCCACCAGGGAAGTCCATGTACAGCAGTTCTTACACACACAAATGTTTCAGAACCAGTAACTTAGACCAGAGGCAGGAAGGAAATGAAAGTCCAGTTATAGATGTCTGCACATTCAAACCATCCTGCCTCTGAGATAATCATCGAATCTCTGGAGGTGGAGAAGCAACGAGTGGGGAAATGGAAAGTGTTGCTGCGTGACTGTTGGGACTCCTCTAGTCCTCTTTAATATTAAACCTCTATAAGCTTTCCACAGTCAGTAGACTTGAGTGCCATCATTCCACTAAGCACATACTGGAGGCACACAAGATGTGAAGTATCTGCCACATGGGGGCGCTATGAGAACTAAAAGCTACAATGTGCTTATTCCAGCAGCGCTTGGTGTATAGTAAGCGCTCAACGTAAGTCAGCTGTTGTTATTAGCTTCTTTAAAAGGAGCAGATAAAAGATCTAAAAATCCCAGAAGCAGATGGAAAACTGCCTTTCTCATTTCACTGAGAAGCATCATATACACTTAAATGAAAATACATGAACCAGTTCTTTTAAAATATCTGGTTAGAGAAACCCAAGATTCTGAAAAATTATACACACACATACACACACACACACACACACACACACACACACACGGAGGAAGAACGTTACCTATAATATTCTGTTTTATTTTTACTTTTTTCTTTTCTGGGGCTAAGCCAGGATCTGTTTAAATTACTGGGATTCACTGTTCACTGCTCTTTTTCTGGTATGGTGCTGGAAATGAGGAGGAAGGTGCCTGTCAACCCCCAAAGAGAAACCATATCCTAACCTGCAGCTTAGATTGTAAAGTTGCATTTGTCAAGTTTGAACTCTGATTTGAATCACTATTTACAAGCAAACGCTGATGTTTCCTCCTCAATTAGCAGGAGAAAAATTCTTGTTTTTTAAGCAGGAATGAATGGGGGAGGCTGTATTGAATCTAGGAATTCTGGAAGAATGTGGCAGTCTGGTCCCCAGCTGCATATTAACAGATGCCTGGCATAGAATTTTGTTTAGGAATCGTATTAGCCACTCCCACCTGCCGTATGGGGCAAAATGCATCACCTAACAGATTACCCTTTCCCTTCTTTTTTTTTAAAATTTACTTATTTTATTTTATTTTTGGCTGCATTGGGTCTTCGTTGCTGCACGCGGGCTTTTTTCTGGTTGCAGCGAGCAGGGGCTACTGTTCTTTGAGGTGCGCAGGCTTCTCATTGCATTGGCTTCTCTTGTTGCGGAGCACGGGCTCTAGGGGTGCAGGCTCCAGTAGTTGTAGCACGCGGGCTCAGTAGTTGTGGTTCACAGGCTCTAGAGCGCAGGCTCAGTAGTTGTGGCTCATGGGCTTAGTTGCTCCATGGCATGTGGGATCTTCCCGGACCAGGGCTCGAACCCATGTGCCCTGCATTGGCAGGCGGATTTTTAACCACTGTGCCACCAGGGAAGTCCACCCTTTCCATTCTAAAGATCTGGCCCTCCTAGTCTTACATTGAGGAAACGTTTCCATGAGCTGTAGTGAACTGAGGAAAAAATATATGTTCGAGGCTCTCTACCCCCGTAAGAGCTGGAGAAAGTGTAACAATGACACAGATGGGGAGTTCCTGAAATAAATCCCCAGGAGGCATCTATAGATTTATAAAATGTGGATTCAGGGGAAGTAGCCATGGGGAAGACTTGGGACTCTGTTGCTTACTCATTGTCTTGTCAAAATTAAATGTTCTGTGGTTGCAGTTATACTGTGTTTTGGTGATGGTGACCATTTCTATCTCTTCGGGAATGAAACCTGGAGAAATCCAGTGTCATAGTCTCACTTTGGAAATGATAGAGCGAGCTCCCCTGGGACTTGCAGCACCCCAGACATACGTCAAGAGTTTCCTCTGATGCATCTCAAGGTAGTCTCTGCAGTGTCCATGCTGAGGAATCCCACAAGTGTGCCAAGTTAGTGAGTGCTTTGTGCTGTGAAAGTGTCAACCTGCTGTATAGCACAGGGAATGCTACTTCACTTCGCTGTACGGTAGAAACTAACACAACATCGTAAAACAACTATACCCCAATTAAAAAAAAAAGAGAGAGATCAATGTAGATGTCCTTCTTCATAGGGACAGGAATTTGTTTTGTTCCCTGCTGTATTGCCAGGGTACAAAATCTGATACAGAGTAGATAAACACATCTTTGTTGTATGAAAGAATATTAAAATCAAAATATGTTGCCACTTTAAGCAAGACTAGAAAGAATAAGTAAAACTCTTCTCTTTAAATGACTTGGGATCTGGATCACTTTCCATAATGAGTTTTACCAAAAGCTTTAATCTGAGAGCATTGCAATTGTCTGAAAATTTGCTTGAGAACAATATAAGAAGGAAAGTTTTTTGAGTGTCAGAACTCTGTATATCCTACACAAACAAAAATATAATTTTTTATCATAAAAAAGAAGGTCTCGGGCTTCCCTGGTGGCGCAGTGGTTGAGAGTCCGCCTGCCGATGCAGGGGACACGGGTTCGTGCCCCGGTCTGGGAAGATCCCACATGCCGTGGAGCGGCTGGGCCCGTGAGTCATGGCCGCTGAGCCTGCACGTCCGGAGCCTGTGCTCCGCGATGGGAGAGGCCACAACAGTGAGAGGCCCGTGTACCGCAAAAAAAAAAAGAAGGTCTCTGTAAAGAAATACAAAAGTATAAAGAAAATAAAGTCATACCACCTACGTAAAAAAAAAAAGAAAGAAAGTGTCAATGAACCAGAAGTCCCCCAGAGATGATAGCAAAATGCACCGAAAGCGAGGTTGAAGTTTTGAGTTATTTTTTTTTTTAATATTTATTTATTTATTTAGGCTGCTCCAGGTCTTAGTTGCAGCATTTGGACTCTCAGTTGTGGCATGCATGTGGAATCTAGTTCCCCGACCAGGATTGAACCAGTTCAATCCCCGACCAGGGATTGAACCCTGGCCTCCTGTACTGGGGGCACAGAGTCTTACCCACTGGACCACCAGGGAAGTCTCTGAGTTATTGTTTCTTTCATGAAGACTTCTTCCAAAAATGTGAGGGATTAAAAAGAAAGAAAGAAAGAAAAAACTCAAGAGCGGGGAGGGCCTTGCTAAGCAAGGTACCAAACCCCAAAATCATAAAAGACTGAAAATGTCAATTACATAAAACTAAAAAATTTCTGTTTTGCAAGATGCCAAATGGCAGATGTCAAACTAGGGAAAGTATATATAACACATAAAAAATTGCTGTGTTATATAAAGAGTTTGTGCAACTCAACAAGAAAACATCAACAACTCAACAGAAAAATATTTTAAATGTGAACAGTTCACAGAAAAGGAAATTCCCAAGGCTTTTAAGCTTAAGATGTTCAACTTTACTCATAATAAGAGAAATACAAAGTTAAATTAAATGAGATTCCACTTTTTACTTAGGTTGGCAAAGATCAAAAAAGTTCATAATACATTGGGCTACAAATATGGAAGAAAAAAGCACTCTCATACATCTTGGTGAGAATTTGTGAACATGACCTCTATGAAGGACAATTTATTGATAGATGTCAACATTTTGTCTTATTTTCTAATTATTTTTGGCTGCACCGCACAGCATTTGGGCTCTTAGTTCCCCAACCAGGGATCGAACCAGCACCCCTTGCATTGGAAGTGCAGAGTCTTAACCACTGAACCACAGGGAAGTCCCTACTCCAACATTTTAAAGGTACACACCTTTTAATCCAGCAATTCCACTTCTAGGAATTTTTCCAACAGATGGTTTTGTACCTATGCACAGAGAATTATGTTCCAGGATATCTGTTACTATATTGCTTATAAAAGCAATATTATCTATTTAGACTAGAAATAATCTAAGTGTGCCTCAATAGGGGATTGGTGTCAAGTAAGGAACTACACAGGGTTTTACCCTATTTGCAAGTTCCCAAGTTAGCCTGCCATAGTTTCCATGGATGCTGGACAAGACAGGAGATTCCTGGGTCAGAGACAAAGGACTCTGTTACTCACAGAGCAGGAGGCAGTGTGAGCTTCGTGTTCCAGTCAATTCACTCCTGGGGGTGACACAATATGGCCCAGGTGGCTAAGGCACACACAACGGACCTGTGCCAAGGAACAGCGAGCCTAGGAGCCCCCAGCTGGGGCTGCCAGATTTAACAAGAAGAAACACAGATGTCCAGTTAAATTTGAGTTTCAAATAAACAAAAAATAATTTTTTTAAATTTATTTTTGGCTGTGTTGGGTCTTCGTTGCTGCATGCGGGCTTTCTCTAGTTGCAGCGAGCAGGGGCTACTCTTCATTGCAGTGCGCGGGCTTCTCATTGCAGGGGCTTCGCTTGTTGCAGAGCACAGTCTCTAGGCATGCAGGCTCAGTAGTTGTGGCTCATGGGCTCTAGAGCTCCGGCTTTGTAGTGGTGGCACATGGGTTTAGTTGCTCCGTAGCATGTGGGATCTTCCCGGACCAGGGCTCGAACCAGTGTCCCCTGCATTGGCAGGTGGATTCTTAACCACTGCGCCACCAGGGAAGTCCCCCCAAATAATTTTTAATATAAATGTTTCACAGGGCACAGTGACACTAAAAATTACGTGTGGTTTATTTGAAATTCAAATTTAATTGGGCATCTTATATTTAATCTAGCAATCCTATGTTAATCTTGTAAGGGGGATGTTAGTTGACTTGTCCAACCTCTGACCTGGAGGAAGACAATATCTTTACTATCTTTGTCAAGAAAAAAATCTGCCTTCTCCCCCAGGGGGAGACATGGTCTCTGTCCTCCCAGGTTGTTTGCATACACATTCCCTTGAAATGAAACAGTTTTATCCAGTCCAGGATAAAAACTGTTACAAGACATGTAGAAACACAATGGAGAATTGCCCACCAAAAATTCACATAAACTATGGAGTAAAAAACATGTATGTCATATGGTTGACGTAGGGATTAAACCTGATGGTTGTGTAAACAAATAATAATCACTAGTTCACTTTCAGTTTCCTTACCTAATTGCTGTTTTAAATTTTTGGCAAGCTTCTTTTATGATTTCATTTAGCTTGCCAACCTAACTTTCTGCATCGGCGCTCTGCTCCCCACTTTACCACATTTTAAGACCCAACAGCACTGCCCCTCATGTACTTTTCTGAATATCCCATGCTGAGCACACCTCTGGGACTTTGCATGGCTCTTCACTCTGATTGGAATGACCATCTCCCATTCCCGGGACAGCTGATAACTTCTATTTTCCTTCAAGACTCAGCTATCATGTCAACTTCTCCAGGAAACCTTCCCTGAAACTCCCAGGACACAGAAAAAGTTTCTTTCCTATATGCTACTTACTATAGCTGCTTTTATTTCATGTTTATATCTGTTGTGGGCTGGACTATATCCCCCACACACACAAAAGACATGTTGAAGTCCTAACCCCTGGTATCTGTGAACGTGACCTTATTTGGAAATAGGTTCTTTGCAGATGTGATTAAGATGTTAGTTAAGATGAGGTCGTATGGGGGCTTCCCGGGCTTCCCTAGTGGAGCAGTGGTTGAGAGTCCGCCTGCCGACGCAGGGGACACGGGTTCGTGCCCTGGTCAGGGAAGATCCCACATGCCGCGGAGCGGCTGGGCCCGTGAGCCATGACCCCTGAGCCTGCGTGTCCGGAGCCTGTGCTCTGCAATGGGAGGGGCCACAACAGTGAGAGGCCCGCATACCACAAAAAAACCAAAAAACAAACAAACAAAAAGATGAGGTCATATGGGAGTAGGGTGGGCCCTTAATCCAATATGACTGGTGTCCATATAAGAAGCGAAGCAGAAACACAGAGGCACAGGGAGGACACTATGAGTTGATGGGGGCAGAGATTGGAGTGATAGTGATGCCTCTGCAAGTCAGGAACACAAGGATTGCCAGCAAATCCCAGAAGCTAGGTAGAAGCAAGGAACGACTCTCCCTAGAGCCTCAGAGGGAACATGGCCCTGCCAACACCTTGATTTCAGAATTATAGCCTCCAGAACTGTGGGAAACTAAATTTCTGTTGTTTTAAGCCACCCAGCTTGTAGTACTTTGTTATGGCAATCCTAGGAAATGAATACGACGTCACATAATTACACAATATGCATTGAGTTGAAATTATTTACTTTCTTGCCACCTCCCACTGCTAAGTAAAGCTACAGCCCCATGAGGAAAGTTTACCTTATTCCACTCTTTATCCCCTGTACAATATCTGGCACATGGAGGCACTCATAAATGATTGTAAAACGTGAAAGAAACGTTATAGTGTCAATGATCATTGTTGACTTTTCCAAAACCCAAAAGTTCTTAATCAGTTTACACTTGGCAGTGAAAAGACAATCTTGCATATCATTGAATGTTTCAAATTGTAATGTCTTCTCAGTGAAAAATCTATAACCATCCTCAGCCATCTCTGATTGGTGGGCTCTCTCTTCTTACCTCATTCAGGTAAAAATTTCACATTAATATTTGGTTTAAAGGCAATATGGGGAGTTCCCTGGTGGTCCAGTGGCTAAGACTCCACGCTCCCAATGCAGGGGGCCTGGGTTCGATCCCTGGTCAGGGAACTAGATCCCACAGGCCGCAACTAAGACCCTGCACAGCCAAATAAACAAATAAGTAAATATTAAAAAAAAAATACGTGGGGAAGTAGTGCAGTAGAGTAGTCAAGAACTTGGGCTGTGGATAAACAATAAGGCCCTACTGTATAGTACAGGGAACTGTATTCACTATACTTTTATAAACCATAATGGAAAAGAATATGGAAAAGAATATATAGATGTATAGCTGAGTCACTTTGCTGTACAGCAGACATTAAACACAACATTGTAAATCAAGTATATTTCAATAAAATTAAAAGAAAAAAAAAACAACTTGGACTGGGAAGTCAAAGGAACTTGTATTTGAATCCCTACTTGTCCACTTCTTAGTCCTGTGACCTTGGGCAAATTATTTGACTTTTAAGGCATGTTATCTCTATTATAGAATAGTTGAGAAGATTAGATCATATAATACATGTAAAGAGCATAGCATGGCCCCTGACATTTGGTACTCAATAAATGTTAGTTGTTATTGCTATAAAGAGATCATGAAAGGGAAAGACGTTAATATAATTTTTCCCACAACTAGAAGAAAATGTAAAACTATTTTTGTAGTTTTGGAGTAACATGGCAAAACACAAATTTAGAAGGCATAAAGGGAAACACACTGACAGATTTGACTACATAAAAATAAACTTGGGGAATTTCCTGGTGGTCCAGTGGTTAGGACTCCATGCTGTCACTGCTGAGGGGCCAGGTTCAACCCCTGGTCAGGGAATTAAGATCCCACAAGCTGTGTGGCGTGGCCAAAAAATAAAAAATAAAATAAAAAAATTTAAAATAATAAATAAATAAAAGCTAAACTTTGGAACATTAAAAGACACAACAACAGCAACAAAAACAAAAGTGAGAGTTATGTATTGCTGGTGGGAATGTAAATTGGCATAACTTCTCTGGATAGCCACGTATCTCAAGAGTCTAAAATAATCATGCCCTTGCCCAGTAATCTCTCACTCCTGGCAACTGCATCTAAGAAAACAATCAAAAAAGCTTATAAAAATTATGGATAAGCAGAATCATCTTAAATTTATGTTGTAGCAAAAATTAGAACCTACATGTATAAATAAATTATTAAACACCTGTACAGTGAAGTAATATGTAAACATTTCATTTATGTTTTAGAAGAATATTTAATGCTAGGGAAGATATTCAAGTGTATTAAGTAATAAAGGCAGCTTGCAAAACAGTACTTACGGTTCCAACTATGTTAAATAAACAAACAAATATACATAGAAGAAAGAGGCCTGGAAGGATAGACACCAAAATGCTGAGTGATTTTCTCTGAATAGTGCAGTTATAGGTGGCTTTTGTCTTCTTTATAATCGCTGCATACTTCAAATATTCTGCAAAGCACAGAAAAAGAATAATAAACGTGAATGGAGAAAGACAAAAAGAAAAGGTAAAGGCGTCAGCCTCAGAATTCTGGTGGCCACTGGTAGTAAAAATAGAAAATATTTTCAACCTATTTACATCATATAAATATAAAAATATTTAAATAAAAAATAACATCCATACTTCCAATCGAGATGGATAATAGACTTGGAAATTTCCATCTACAATCACAGTAATCTGGTCACTGCACAACTGCCAGGCCTTTCACATATGCCCAGATGAGAACTACATGCACATGTACTGGGGGTGCACTATTTTCTATTTGGCTTCAAGTTCAGTGTTTGGCCAAATTCTGCTGTTCAGCTGTGGTGTTCAGCCTTGGCCACTGCAAAGTGGAATAGTTGAATGCTTACTCAATGCCATTTCTGGCATCCTTAAACTTGTACATGAGTAAGACTGTGCTGTTGGGTAGATTTCCATCATATCCCATCAGTGCATCAATCTTCAGTAACATAAACATGGCATGTCATGGACCTAGAGACTGCCCTACAGAGTGAAGTAAGTCAGAAGGAGAAAAACAAATATTGTATACTATCGCTTATATGTGGAATCTAGAAAAATGGTACAGATGAACTTATTTGCAAAGTAGAAATAGAGTCACAGATGTAGAGAAAAAACTTACAGTTACCAAGGGGGGAAGGGGGGGATGGGACCAACTGAGAGATTGGGTTTGACATATATACACTACTATGTATAAAATAGATAACTAATGAGAACCTACTGTATAACACAGGGAACTCTACTCATTGCTCTGTGGTGACCTAAATGGGAAGGAAACCTAAAAAAAGTGGATATATGTATAGGTATAACTGATTCATTTTGCTGTACAGCAGAAACTAATACAACATTGTAAAGCAACTATACTAAAATAAAACGTAATTTAAAAAGAACATGGCATATCAGTCATTGTTAGTATATGAATATTTGCTCTCAAATTTAAATATTTGAAATTCTAGATGTAACTAGAAGTGCAAAATCCGATGATGTGCTTTATATGTTGAAATGCTAACAATTGAGGTATATATGAATGCATTTTTAATATTGCAAAAGTAAAATGCTACAATAATTATTGCGGATTATGAAAGGTGCTGATTTTATGTAATAAATGAGAACTTTCAGATAGTTAAATATTAACAGTTAATGTGAATATTGAGAGACTGTCATCCAGATAACTTAAAAAAAACAATATATCCTTTTTGAACCTACAGATGTTCATAAAAATATAAATATGACCACAGGGCAAAACTAACAAAGATTAGATTGTATCACAATTCTAATTACTGTAGAATTATTTGGTGCAATTGCATTCATAACACTAAGTAATCTTTAGAAACTAATGTTTAATTAAATTCCATTTGGTCTGTTAATCCTAAAAAAGAAAAAGCCCTATTTGGTAATTTTTCGCATATTAGGAGGGTAAAATTAAATGCAGAATGTCAACATGGCTATCTCAAAATTTCACAAGGACAAAAAAAGTCATGTACAAGGCATATATGATTAATCATCTTTGATTGAGACATGATTAAAAATATAGAGAGAGCCTGGAAAAAAAGGAGAAAGGAGATAAAATGAGACACCCAAAATACGTTTCTTCTCTCTAAACAACGGACTTTACAAGAATGCTTTTAATTAGACAATGCCTTGTGGTTTGGGATCTGTGAAGGGTAATATTTTTTAAAGCTTGTAGAAATAATTACTGTAGACTTATAACCATTTTAAGCTGTTGAAGAGAAAGGATTTTTTTAGATTTGCCCAAGCTATGAATTCTAAATATTGATTTATTTTAGAAAACATTCCTAAAAACTTTTTCCTGATTTATATTTTGTTGTACACAAAAAGGTTATTGAAATTATGAAATACGCTACCACAGTACGTATATGGTATGTGTGACATTTGGACATGAAGAATCAACCTTAATTTTTTTAGGTTTGACAACATATATATATATAGCTTAAAAAGATGACAACATATATATATATATATAGCTTAAAAAGATGTAATAGAAAATGAGTGGCTTCAAGCAGAAAGATTGTAGACTACTTCCACAATTTTTCTTCAACCAATAACAAATTTTGTTAAACAAGAACCTTTGAAATTGTCTTGTTGTGTACATATGCAAAATTTTTCAACAAGATAGAACAACAGCTATTACATCCGTCAAAGGCTTATAGAATAAAGAAGGCCTTAATTCTGTATTTTCCAGAGAACGTTACCAACGTAGCAAGACTTACTAATAACCGATGGTGATTTACATGGAAAGCAGTTTGTTTGCTGGAACTTGCTGAATAAATTGATGTCCCTTGAGAATGCAAGTATTTCCTACATCATTGCTGCTGAAAAAAGATTTCCTTTTGATTCTACTCTAAGGAAGATGCTGAAATTGATGTGCATACAAGGAAAGCCAAGATGCAGGTGGAAACTTCAATTATTTTCTTAACTTGAAAACCAGTTAAATTGCTCCATTGTCCCATTTCTAGATCCAAAGTTTAAGAACAAATTTTTCTCCAGTGAGTATGTATAGTGGCAAGAACAGGCTAAAATATTAGAAATTAGGGACTTCCCTGGTGGCACAGTGGTTAAGAATCCGCCTGCCAATACAGGCGACACGGGTTCGCGCTCTGGTCCGGGAAGATCCCACATGCCGCGGAGCAACTAAGCCTGTACGCCACAGTTACTGGAGCCCCGTGCTCCGCAGCAAGAGAAGCCACAACAATGAGAAGCCCACGTACTGCAAGGAAGAGTAGCCCCCTCTCGCAGCAACTAGAGAAAGCCCATGCACAGCAACGAAGACCCAATGCAGCCAAAAATTAAAAATAAAATAAAAAGATATTAAAAAAAGGAATTAGAAATTAAAAATATGAGGATGGCCATCTTAAATCTGCTTCTGAAAATATGTATTTTCTTGAAACAGTGCACAAAACTTCAGTCAGCAAAATTGCTTCGATGAAATGCTATCACCATCCCCCCAAATTTTCAAGGCTAAGAATTAAAAAAGAGAAAATCTTTACCTTAATAAGCTCCTATTAGAAGAAAGAATATTTAATGGTAATGTTACCATATTATACTGGCAGAACTAGACCTATGCCCCAAGAAGCTCAGTTGAAAGTATCTTATTTAGTAATACAGTTGCTTCTATTTAATGGTCATAGGAGTGTCCAGCAGTTGCTGTTCTTGCCTTATAAGTTCAAACTTTAAATTTTTTAAAGTTTTAATTACTACATTTTTAATAATAAAATTACAAAAATGAATTTCCTTTCCAAGAAAATTCAGATTTCCCCCCTCTTTTCTAGAAGTTCATTCGATTATGGTGATATTCTGATTCAGAGAATAGCAATTTTTTTAACATCTTTATTGGAGTATAATTGCTTTACAATGACAATTTTTTACCATCATTCACCATTTGACCAAAATATATATTAATTTGAGGTAGACCTCAAATTACATACTGCAGGTGTAGCTACAGTCTAAAAATAGCTTAGTAGGCTCAAGAGCAGGCCCAACAGGACGGTTCTCATACTTTTGTGATTTATAGCTTCTTTAACTGTTATGGGCATTGACGATTCATTTGCTGAAATACAGGTTTGGGAGGACTTTGGGTCACGTTCAGCCTGTTTGAAAGGAGGGCCTTGCTGGAAACTCAGGGTTATGTGGTTGTCTTACTGTAACATACGCTCTGTCAGCCTTAGATACACAACCTCCGTAGATAGCACTTGGTTCTTTGCTGTCCGTTAGTACAGACCCAGCAAACCCCAACTTCAATAATCCGAGATATAAGGACGACTGTAGTTTTGGTCCTAACACCGGCCACGTGGGATGTGAACCGCTTCCCCTTGGGAGCCACATTTGCAATTTCTGCAAGTGATGAATGTCGTCTTCATCACATATCTGTGCCTCGTGGTCTCTGATTCTAACCCACTGTCTCCCTACGCCCTGTCCGGCACCTGGACCTCGCACTCCGCCCATTTCCACCTTCCTGCATCGGGCTGCCCTCCCCCTGGCGCCTCCCTTCAGACGGGGCCTGCTGATTGGGCCTCCAGAAAGAAAAACGCTTCCCAGAATGAGTCCTGGTTTGTGGCTGGGGCCTAAGCACCAATCTGTTGAGCACTCTCGGGGTTTGTGAGAAAACAAGACCCACCTAGTTCCGTAGAACAAACCGTTCGCGAGCGGAGCCGAGCGAAGCCTGGCCAGCCGGTGGGGCGCAAGTGGCCGCCGGGGCCGGCAGGGGGCGCGCTGCCGCGGCGGGCGGGCGGGCGGCGCGTCTAGGCCCGAGCGGTCCCTGGGGTGCGCTCGGTGCCCACAAAGCGCCAGCTGAGGGGCCGCTGCGGGCTGAGCGCGGCTGAGCCTGCCCGCCACCCGAGTTCCACCGGCCGGCTGCCCCGCGCCTCTGCCGCGTCGCCGCGCCCCGAGCAGCCGGGCCCGACGGCAGTGCGAGAGCCGGGTCGGGAAGGCAGGGCCGGGCGGGTGCCGCCTACGGAGAGGCCGGGGGTCGGCCTGCGTGGGGCAGCGCGGAGGCGGCGGCAGCGGCGGCGACTCCGGCCCGGGCCGGACAGCGCAGGACCATGGCCGAGGCAGCCCCGGCTCCGGTAAGGGCGGCCTGCGCGCCGAGCTCAGTGAGCCCGGGAGGGTCGGGGCGCCTCGGGCTCTGCGGTCGGACCCGAGGGAAGGGAGGAGGGCGGGGAGCCCGGCCTGTCAGGCTCGGGGCCCCGGAGCGGGGCGCAGCCCGGACGGCCGAGCACAGACACCCACCGGGGTCCCGCCGGCAGGGGAGGGGCCTGGGGGGGACCCCGACGCCGAGCGCGGGTCTGGGACAGCTCGCCCTCCCCCATCGTTGGGTCCCTGCGCCTGGGTGTGAGGCCCCGGCTCGCCCATCCCGTTTGGAGGTTTCCAGCGGAGAGAGCCTCTTACACCAATGGAAGAGGAATGAGTGAAGCGATCCTCGCCTGGTGCCAGCCCCGCTCCTGCCTGCCGGACTCGGGGCAGTGGAGTTGGCTTGGTTTGGGGTTTTCATCAGCCATTCTCCAGCCCTGGGAGCCGACCCCACAGTCACCCTCGCTGCCGCCTCCGTGAGCCTCGCGCAGCCACAGATGCCGTGGTGACGGCAACACTTAGGTGTGTTGAAGGACCGCCGGAGGACAGGGATCCCCAGTGCCCAGCCCGTGACGATGCCGGACACGCAGGAGGCCCTCTGTCGGGATTGCAGAGTGAACTAGCGGTGCAGGTTCGGAGGGCGGGATTACCTTCTGCGTGTTTTATTCGTTACGCCGATGTTTACTGCAGGCCTGCCGCGTGCCAAGCCCGCTCCGGCAGTTGCTAAGCCTGCAGAGCTGACCAAGACAGTCGCTGCACACAAGAGCCGTGCAGAACCAGCAGGGACTAGTCAAGTAACAGGACCGGAAACGATGCCTTGGATTTGCCAACTAAGAAGCCTCTGCTCACCCCAAAGAGAGTCATTGTAGTGGATCAGGAGCCAGACTGGCCTACAGAGTAGTGACCCGAAAGTGAGAGGGGGGAAGAAGAGGAGGAAAAAGGGAGCAGCAGCAGTGGGGGTGGGGGATCGAGCAGAGGGAATGTCATCTGTGCCCTCAGACCTATTTTTCCCTTTTGGATCTTGTTTTTCAATATGGTAGAGATGATCATGTGTCTGTATGCCAGCCCTGTCCAATAGAAACATAATAGAAGCCACGTATATAACCTTAAACTTTCTAGCAGTCACATTTTATTATTTTTATTTATTTATTTATTTATTTATTTATGCCCAGTGGCCTGCTGAGCCCTCGGCAGTGAAAGGGGGGAGTCCTAACCACTGGATGCTGGGGAATTCCCAGCAGTCACATTTTAGAAGTAAAGAGAAATAGATGAAATGATCTTTAATGATATGTTCTATTTAACCCAAGGCTTACAAAATATTTCAGTGTGTGATTAGTATTAAGAAATTATCGATGAGGTTTTACATTTTCTCCCCACACTCAGTCTTCAAAATCTGGTGTGTATTTTTTACTCACGGCACATCTCAATGGAAATAAATGCATCTCAAGTGTTCAGTAGCCACACGTGGCTACCATATTGAACAGTGCAGGTCTGTCCCATGGAGAAGACCCGGGAGAGATTGAAACATTGACCATAAACAAGAGGAAAGATTTGTGTACCTAAAAATGTGGAAGGAGGTGGCATTCAGAGCATTAAGTGGAGAGATTCATTTTAAATAGGATGCACCTTTTTCCTGAGGGAAGGAAAGAAAAAAGCATGGACTAAGCTACTGATGAGTTTGAAGTGGGAAGGAGGGTGAAGAAAAAGAAGAGAAAGAGGAGAACGTTGAGAGAGTTGAGGTCTAATAATTCTAACCCTCTTCTCAAAGTAGGAGGCCGCGTCATCTCCTGAGAGTGAGGGGCCCGCAGCGGACAGGAGTCTTCCCGCTCAGCCTGCGCTCCCTGAAGCAGCAACAGCAACATCACCTTGTTTTCAATGCAAACTCCCAGTTTTCCTACCCGACCTACTGAAGCAGAGTCTTGCATTTTAGCAGGGCCTCCAGATGATACTTAGGCTCATTAGTTTGAGCCTAAAAGCTGGAGAGGGCCAGGGGCTTGTGGTGGCCACGCTGTGGAATGGGAAGCGGAGTGTGGGGCACAGGACAGTGCTGAGTCCCTGCTGAGCTTAGAGACCGTGGGTGTGTGGTGACACCAGTTTACCTGGTTGTGTGACTTCATTTCGTAGGGCTTACCAGCCTGCTTCCAGGAACAGAGAATGAGAACAATTGAACTGATTCAAAGCCGGAGGTTAGCCGAGCAGGTGAGGCAGAAAGGCAGACGAGTGAAGGGGTTGAAGTTAGCTGAAATGATCACCTAAGGAAGAAAGCAAAGCCCGGAGCAGGCCGGTAAACCAGGAGCAAATGGAACAGTTAAGGGTTCAGTGGGATCGCAGAGCAGGTGAAAGGAGAAAAAGGTGGTGGGAGAGCTGCAGAGACCGGAGGTTACGGCCAAAGAGCCGGTTATCAAACTCGTAGAGTCAGAAGGCTTTGCAGAGGTCACCCTCACCCAACCTCCCGTTTCTTGTAGGAGTTTCATTTTCTATACACTCTTTGTTCCAAGGTATGTTCAGTGAGGAGGCAGCCTGTTATGTTCTTGGAAAGATCTAGTTCAAATAGGCCAGAGTTTACGTTCCTGAAAATTTCATGTTGGTTCTAGTTCTGCCCTCTGGAGTAACACAGTATAGGAGTAAACAAGTCTGTCCTGCCTTCTGTTTTATAACCCTCAAATATTTGAAAATAGCTGTCATGCTTTCTCCACACTTGACATTCTCAGCTTTTTCAGCTGCTACTGAATGATATGGTTGTGGCTTGTCAGCAGGGTGATGGATGGGGCCGGAGCCTAAGTCAATAAATAAGGGGTTTATCAGAAGGGCACCGAGCTCACTGAAACCTGGAAAGATCCTGATGCACTTAGAGCTTTTCCAGAGCCAGAGGATGCTGCAGCAACCTGGCCTCTGGGTGGCTGGCTCTGTGCCAGGCTGCTTCTTGATCCAGTTTCACCTGTTCACTGTCTTACCTACTCCATCCCTCAACCACCAAAGCAATTCTCTTGGCTTTTGATGTCAATGAGCTCCATAAAGATGAGGCTTATGCAGGCACTACTAATACTATATTTAGATTAATCTCCGCTGGCCACTTAAGCAGCGCTTATCTCATTTTAGTTCGGATCAGGGCTCCTTCTAACACTCAATGTCTCATCTCTTTCCACTGCACACAGACTTCTGAATGGGACTCCGAATGCCTTACATCCCTGCAGGCGCTTCCTCTTCCCACACCCCCAGCAGCAAATGAAGCACACCTGCAGACTGCGGCCATCTCCTTGTGGACAGTAGTGGCGGCCGTGCAGGCTATCGAGAGAAAGGTGGAGGTCCACAGCCGGCGACTCCTGCACCTGGAAGGACGGACAGGGACAGCCGAAAAGAAGCTGGCCAGCTGCGAAAAGACAGTGGCTGATCTCGGGAACCAGCTGGAGGGCAAGTGGGCGGTGCTGGGGACCCTGCTGCAGGAGTACGGGCTGCTGCAGAGGCGGCTGGAGAACTTGGAGAACCTGCTGAGGAACAGGAACTTCTGGATCCTGCGGCTGCCCCCCGGTATTAAAGGAGATATCCCAAAGGTAACACCTCCACTTCTGCGTGCGCAGTGCTACCACTAGACCTTAGACTATTAGCAAGGGGTAGTCTTGGTCAATCAGTTTGGCTGAAGGAACCAAGAAGTTGTTTTGTGTTTTATCTATTTTGGAAGCATTCCACGTTCAATTTAGTGATCATGTGAAGTGTCAGACTTCAGATTGGAAGACTCTTCCCAATCCAAAGTTGGCTATCCGGCAGATGGATTTTTTTCTCTTTTGCTTTCTCCCGCCCATTACCCCCCAAGTCACTTTTTTCTTTATTAACCTGTCTGCTACAGTCTTGTTTGGAAACAAAAGTAAATATTATTTAAATCAGTCAATTTGAATTTGTTGGCAATTCTGGTAAAAAAAAAAAAGAGGAGGACAGAGGAAGGGGTGTGGAGTTAAGTGGTTAATATAAGGTTTGGGGCTGTCTGTGGGTCTAGGATCCACATGGATCCTGTCCTTCCGCATCCTTTACAGAGTGCGCCACAGTGCTAGGGCCCGGCCTTTCTGAAGGGAATAGTCCCTAAAACAACAGGAAATAAACATCATTCTTGAGCTATGGAAGACAGCCTGGAGGCAGCTAGTTTCCAAACATGCCCGTTTATTTATTCATTCATTCAACAAATACTTCTTGAACACTTAGTATTTGCTTGATATCTACTTCCTGAAGGCACAGCAGTGAACAATTCTTGTAAGCTCCCCTGGAGCTTAAATTTTAGGGGGAAAGATGATATAAACAAACAAAATAAATCCATTTAAGTACTTTGATAAAAATAAAAGTGCTATCTGGTGATTTATTTTTTAGATTGGATGTCACAGAAGTTCTCATAAAGTAGCTAATTTTTAGGCTGAGACTAAATGACAGGAAGGAACCTACTGGGAGAAGATCTGAGGAAGAGCTTCCCAGGTGTAAAGAATACCTGGTGCAATGTCCCAAAGGCACAAACAACCTTGAAACACTGAGGGGAAGGAAAAAGACCAGTTGGCTGGTGTGCAGTGAGTAAGTGGAGCACGGCTAGAGAAGCAGGGGGCAGCTCATTTAGGGCAGTGTTTTTCAGCCCTAGCTGTACAGGAATCACCTGGGGGGCTTTTAAAATTTTGATGGGCATCACATCTAGAGGTTCTGATGTAACAGGTTCAGGATGGGGCCTAATCATTAATCTTAAAACTCCATAGATAATTCTAATATGCAACTACGGTTGTGAACCACTGACATAGGGCATTGGAGACCGAGGTAAGGAATGTGGACTTTATCTTGGGTGTAATGGGAAGACTGGGGGATTTTTTAGATGAGGAGTTATATCTGGTCTGTATTTTGAAAGAATCTCTTTGGCCGCTCTGGGCCGAATGGGTCATGGGGGTAAGAACAGAAGCAAGGAGAAAACAATAAGGCAGCTGTAATGGTAGGAGGGCCGAGAGTGGCTTGAGTGAGGGTGGCAGTAGTGGAGATGGAGACAAGTGGACAGATTCAGGCTGTTTTGGTGGGAAAATTGACGGTAGGACTTACTAATGGGAATTAGGGAATGAGGAATTAAGAACAAGAGCTGTAAATTAACTGTGATAATTTACTGAGCACTTACTGTTGTAAGTGCTTTAGTTGCTTTAATAAGACTCCTAACTTGCCCAAGCTCATACAGTCAGTAAGTATAAATGCTGGAGTTGTACTGTGACCCAGTTGGCTCCAGAGAGTATGCTCTTAACCACGGGCTCTTAGGCTTTTGACTTGAAGGACTGGATGGATGGTATTGGCACTTACAGAGGTGGGGATGCTTCAGGGTGGGAAAGAATTAGTTCTCCTTTGGCAGCATTGGTTTGAGATGACTGGGATACGTTCAGGAGAGATGTTAAGTGATCTTCGAAGCCCAAAGGTGAGAAATATTTGGAAATCACTGACGTACAGATTGTATTGTTAAGTCATGAGGCTGGAGGTGATTACTTCGGGAGAGAATGTGGAGAAGCAGCAGAAAGAGCCCAAGGACCAAGTGCCATAAGTGGGAGTGGTGGCCAGTGAGTGTGTGGGTCACAGGGTCAAGGGACAGTGGTCGTGTGGGTTAACGTGTTACTGAGCGGGCTAGAAGGATGAGGATGGTGAATACAACTTGGCAACACAGCCTCGCTGGGGACCTTGCAAGAGTTGTTTTAGTGCAGGGGCGGGGATAGAAGACTGGGTGGAGCAGGCTGAAGGGCGAACGGGAAGAGAGGCGATGGAGGCTCCTTTAAGGCTGGCGGGGGCGGGGAGCAGAGGTGAGCAGGCGGCGGAGGGCTCAGAGTCAGCTTCTTAGAGAGAACCTTCCCCACAGTGTGTTTTGTTTGTGTATCTGGAGCACCTCCAGAAGGGTTTTTGGGTAAGTTAAACATAATATTTGCCATAAAGTTACTTACTGTCTTACCTGGATGAGTGGATAACAGTGAAACTGTCCATCTTTTTGTGTGTGTGTGTGTGGTACGCGGGCCTCTCACTGTTGTGGCCTTTCCCGTTGCGGAGCACAGGCTCCGGACGCGCAGGCTCAGCGGCTATGGCTCATGGGCCCAGCCGCCCCGCAGCATGTGGGATCTTCCCAGACCGGGGCACGAACCCGTGTCCTCTGCATCTGCAGGTGGACTCTCAACCATTGCACCACCAGGGAAGCCCTAAACTGTCTATCTTAAACTCCAAAGTCATATATAAAATAATGTGATTTCTCTCAAAGATTTCTTCATGAAATTGAAATATATCGAAGATTTACTAGATTGAAACATGGGCCACACAGGTAGAAATTTTGTGTCCTTGATTTGTTGAAAATGCTCTTATTCTGCCCTTACTTTTGAATGCCAAACTCAAAATAATTTTCCCCTCAGAATTTTTTTCTTAATTTTAAAAATTGTGGTAAAATATATATGACATAAAATTTACCATTTTGTGGGGGAGAAAAAGAAAAAATATTTACCATTTTAAGTGTACAGTCCAGTGGCATTAAGTACATTCACATTGTTATGCAGCTGTCACCACCAACCATCTTCAGAACTTCTTCATTTTGCAAAACTTTAATGCTGCACCTATAGAACCCCTCCATTCCCCCCTCCCCCAGCCCCTGGCAACCCCGCTTCTGCTTTCTGTCTCTGTGAATCTGTCTGCTCTAGGTCCTCATCTAGGTAGGGTCATGCAGTATGACATCTGTCCCCGTACGACTGGCTTATTTCACTGAGCATGACCTCTCCCAGGTTCATCCATGTTGGAGCAGGTGTCAGAATTTCCTTCTTAAGGCTGAATAATATTCCATTTCTCTCACAATTTTAAAGGCGTTGGTTCTTTGTCTCATAACATCAAATGCCATTGATGAAAAGTTTAATAACAAATCAATTCTCATTCGTTTGTAAGAAATCTCTTTTTTTTTTTTTTTTTCCCTCTCTGGAAGATTTTATCTTCTATTTGTACTTGGTTTTTCTAAAATTTGTTGAGGATGTATCTGGGTGTAGGTCTTTTAAACTTTTTGTTGGGCACTCGGTGTGACCTTTCAGTCAGAAGGCTGATATGTTTTCCACTCTGGAAAATTTTCTTCTGTGATTCTATTTTTATAATTTTTCTTTTCCCCCTTTCACATTTTTTTCTGTTCTCTTTCTGGAATTACTGTTTGACAGATGATGGATTATTGTCTTTGTGTCTTTAACTTTTCCTTCATATTTTTCACCTTTTAAACTAGAGTTCTCTGACGTTTCCTTCCAGCCTTTCTTTTATTTTAACAAGTATATATTTAATTTTCCAGAATATTTATTTTCTCCTTTTTTAAAGCAGCCTGAATTTTTTTTTAATGGATGCAGTATCTACTTGAATGTCTCTGAGAATATGTATTGGAGCTTTTTTTTTTTTTTAATTCTCTAGGATTGTTTGTAGTGTGTGCTCATCTTGATGCTGTTAGTTTTACTTTTTCAATATCGAGTAATCCTTGGTTGCTAGTAGGTTAATTAAGAGGTTGATTTGAAGAAACTGGCGTGTTTTCTCTGCCACCATGTAAGTCTGTTTAACCAAAGGATCTTTGCTTTGCAGGAGAGGCTCTCTCCATAGGTGCCTGATATAGGTGGGCTTCACTTTAAGGTGCTGTGCAAGGAGCAAACAGGCAGTGCGGGGGGCCACCCAGAGGCCAGGAGTAAGGTGGTACTCTAAGTTGTCAGCACCGCACTGGGACCGGGTGCTGTCTCCAGGCAGGTTTTTTTGTTTTTTTAAAAATATTTAATGGCTGCGTTGGGTCTTCTTTGCTGCGCACGGGCTTTCTCTAGTTGTGGCGAGCGGGGGCTACTCTTCGTTGTGGTGCGCAGGCTTCTCATTGCGGTGGCTTCTCGTTGCGGAGCACGGGTTCTAGGAGCGCGGGCTTCAGTAGTTGTGGCTCGAGGGCTCTAGCGCGCAGGCTCAGTACTTGTGGCACACGGGCTTAGTTGATCCGCGGCATGTGGGATCTTCCCGGACCAGGGCTCGAACCCGTGTCCCCTGCATTGGCAGGTGGATTCCTAACCACTGTGCCACCACGGAAGCCCTCCAAGCGGGTTTTTTAATTTCTTTAGAGTTGAGGTCTGGGTTTCAGCTTTGGGGTAAATGCTGCTTTCCCAGGGCTGATGAGGACAAGGCAGGGGGCCCCGCTATTCCAGAGGTCGACCTGCAGACTGCAGTTTATAACCAGTAACCCCTACTCAGCATCTCTGCCAGCTTTGAGCTTGGAATTCTCTGGATTCCTTACTGCAGTCTTTTCCTGTGTGTTGTCAGAGATGCAGCTTCCTCGTAGCTTAGACCCCAGCACAGGCGCATCCTCTAGGTCTCAGTGAGAAACTCATCAGAAATTCTGATCTAGTGACGGCCTCTCCTTCTCATTCTTGGTACTGGTATTGAGTCCCTCCTGCTCTTATTTACTGTCATTTCAATGGAACTCTGGGTGGAAAGGGAAGTACATGTGTGTTTAGTTCACAATCTTGAACCAGAAGCCCATCTCAATCCTTTATTTTTGTCATTATTTTATCACATGTGTTTCTGTTGTAAGCGATCACAAATCTTCTGTGTAGTGAGATTAGATAAAAAATTAACTATTGAGCATCTACGTTTGCCTCAGTTGGTTTTAGATGCTGAGCAGGATGTAAAATGAGTAATTTATGGTTCTAGCTCCTACGGAACAAAATTTATGGTTGGGGAAGAAAAGATGGCACAAATGAAGCAATTAGAGAGAAATTAATTGCCTCATAGAATTGTACAGACCTTTGTATTTTAAAGGATATGTTAAGTTTATGAAGATGAGTATCTTTTTATTGAATTTTTTAATTTGGGGAAAAAAGTATATGTGTGTATATTAGTTACACGGAGTCTTTCTTGCTCTTGGTTATTTCTTTTCCCGTAGCATCCTGTTTTTATTTTATGGGTTTAATATCTCTCGATTCTTTATGGGATTACTAATTAAGGTTTTTTAAAAAATTCTGTTGCCTAGGTATTTCTATTTTTTCCACAGTTATTTTTTCCCTCCTTTTATTTTAGTCTTTCTTGATCATGTGGCAGGATTTCTCTAAATGGTCACTGATACTTAGAAATAAGCTCATATTTAAGAATAAAACTGCTGAAAGCTGTCAGGCAGGAAAAGGAAGAGCTAGCCATTATGACGATGGCAGAAGGAGAAGAGCTTCACACTAGGCGATAGTGCCCATACTTGGTGCCTGAATTCCCCAGGCAACTCTTGTATTTCTTTCCAGAGAAACATATCCATTTGCCTGTGGATAAGCTCCTAGCTTTAGACAGAATTGTGGTGGAAGGTGGGAGGATTCTGTCCTGTATATGACCATTTCCTTCATGAAACCTTGACTCCAACTAGGCAGAATCTATAACTGTTCTCTGAATGCACTCTCCAGTGTTCCATGCTTAAATGTTTTTCCCATTCACATTAGGCCTGTTTATAACCTACCTGTCTTTTAGGACTGGCCAAAGTCCCATCTTTTCTAGACTCATCCCAACCGCATTATAGCTCTGTTTCCAAAATTTCTTGTCCATGTCATTAATTTGAGTATAGTCATATGCTCCTTTTAGGCAGAAACGATATATTTATAATCTTGGTGCTTAGGATAAGCCTTGTACTTGACGGATATTCACAATATGTAGAGTTCTGTGAATGAAATCCTGCTTTGCATTTGTACCTACCTCTATGAGTGACTGTTTACACTCTCCTAGAACTCATAGCCCTAAAGTTTATCACAGTGAAAACACTGTCAACTCTTGGAGGTTAGATCTGTGTCTTAAATATTGCCTGTATCCTTTCAGCATCTCACCTAGGTTTTTTTGTAACTAGTAGGCATTTAGTAGAGATTTATTGAATGGTTAAATTGCAGTGAGAGAAACTAACCCCAGTGTTGTAATTTCAGGTGCCTGTGACATTTGATGACATCTCCATCTACTTTTCCACTCCAGAGTGGGAAAAATTAGAAGAATGGCAAAAGGAACTTTATAAGAATATCATGAAGGGCAACTACGAGTCGCTCATTTCCATGGGTGAGGCTAAGTTGGCATCTTTTGAATGAGGTGACAGCAGCTCCATGAAGTCTCAGAATGGTCCCTTTTCCTCCAGTGTCCTCATTTTCACTCTGTCCTCACACACTTCTGGTTCCAAGCGAAAGATTTCCAGTTCACCCTTGCTAAATAGGCAATCGTGATCTCTCCTTCTGCCAAATCATGGGACAGAGAATGAAGTTCAAGGTTATGGGTTATGGGTGTGCCAGCTGCAGTGGTTTCCATGGTATCCCTCACTTTGAAAGGGCCTTGCCTCTCCTCCTTGAGGCACACTCACTCTTACTCCATGGAAGTAGCAGGCGGTGCCCAGGTAGCACATGTGCCTTTCCCACACCTCACCTCTCCTCTTACTTGTTTCCTAATAGATAGCGTCCATAGTTGGAGGTGAATGGATGGGGGGAGGTGATCTAGACTCTGAAAGAAATTCCCTGGGCCTGCACCTCACAGCCTTCAGTTCAGCTTTTATGGCCATCAGTTGTCATCCTCATTTATCACTTTGTCATACCCTCTTTCCCATTTTCCTCTCCTAGATTATGCCATGAATCAACCTGATGTCTTATCTCAGATTCAGCCAGAAGGGGACCATAATACAGAGGACCAGGCAGGGCCAGAGGAAAGTGAGATTCCCACAGATCCCACTGAAGGTGAGTGAGAGAAGAGAGTATCCACTCCTTGTCTCCCTTTCCTGGTCAGAGATGATGGCTCAGAACTAAGGTAAGCAGGGCTTGGGCCTTCTAGAGCCTCTCAGTCCTAAAGCAAGTAGACTGCGAATGGGTCGTCAGGCATTTAAATAGAGCTTAGAGATAACCTTGTCCAAGGCCTTCGCTCATCAGTACCACACACCTAAGGGCTATCGAGGGAATGTGTGCCCAGCTGTTCAGAAGTGCTAAGGGGCTGGGAGTCTGCCTGGTCCCTCGGGGACGCACTTAACTGGCAGACCCTGATGGCATCCACCTGGGCAAAGTGGATTTTGCCCAATTTGGGAGCCAGCTATCATTAGTTAACTCTCCCTAGTTTTTTCAGTTGGCAGCTCCTTGATATTGTGTGGAGAAGACTGCTAGTCAAAGTCCAGTTGTATTATTTCTCTCAAGTCCCACCTCTGTTATCAGAAAAATCTCATGCAATTTTTGTTCTTTGATAGATAGAAAGCTCACAGAGAATTCATCCTCCAGACGTGTCTATTAGATGAACTTCTCTGACAACCCACCCCCGCCCCATACACTGTTATTTTTTCTAACATTTTATTATGAAAATTTTCAAGCAGTCAGAAAAGTTGAAATAATTTTACAATGAACACCTAGATACCTATCACCTAGATTCTATCACTAACATTTTACTGTACTTCCCTATTACATATATATCCATCCCTGCATCCCTGTATCCCTACATCAATACATCTTATTTTTCATGTATTTCAAAATCAGTACAGATATCAATACATTTCCCCCTAATTAGTTCAGCATGAATATCATTTACCTAGAGTTCAATATTTGTTTATATTTTTTCTTTTTTTTAAATAAATTTATTTATTTATTTTTATTTTTGGCTGTGTTGGGTCTTCGTTTCTGTGCGAGGGCTTTCTCTAGTTGTGGCAAGCGGGGGCCACTCTTCATTGCGGTGCGCGGGCCTCTCACTGTCGCGGCCTCTCTTGTTGCGGAGCACGGGCTCCAGACGCGCAGGCTCGGTAGTTGTGGCTCACGGGCTTAGTTGCTCCACGGTATGTGGGATCTTCCCGGACCAGGGCTCGAACCCGTGTCCCCTGCATTGGCAGGCAGATTCTCAACCACTGTGCCACCAGGGAAGCCCTATATTTTTTCTTTTGATGTAAATTTTTCTTTTTAATTTTATTTATTTATTTATGGCTGCGTTGGGTCTTCGTTACTGTGCGTGGGCTTCCTCTAGTTGCGGTGAGTGGGGGCTACTCTACATCGTGGTGCGTGGGCTTCTCATTGTGGTGGCTTATCTTGTTGTGGAGCACGGGCTCTAGGTACGCGGGGTTCAGTAGTTGTGGCACATGGGCTCTAGAGCGCAGGCTCAGTAGTTGTGGCCTGCGGGCTCAGTAGTTGTGGTTCGCGGGCTCTAGAACACAGGCTCAGTAGTTGTGGCACACGGGCTTAGTTGCTTCGCGGCATGTGGGATCTTCCTGGACCAGGGCTCGAACCTGTGTCCCGTGCATTGGCAGGCAGATTTTTAACCACTGTGCCACCAGGGAAGTCCCATTCTCTGAGTTTTGAGGAATGTATATATCTGCTACCCACTATTTTTAAGAATGTGTAGGTGATTGTATTTAGGCAATGTAACAGGTTGAATTTTATTAATCTCTATATCATGGATATAAATAATGAGTCTAAAATCATATCACAAGTAAAGGTGGGTTATTTGATTGCAGAAAAATTCATTATTGGAAATGGCTCCTTGGTCACCTTTGTTAGGTACATGACATAGTCCTCAGTGAGAAAGAATGAGTGTATCATTTTATTGTTTGGGGATGAATGGAAAAGGTATGAATAATTTGGTTTTGAGGTTATATATGAAAGTTTGATTTAGCTTTCATCTTGTCAATTTATTTTTACCTTGGTTTTTAAGACTCTGTTTGTGGGGGACTTCCTTGGTGGTCCAGTGGTTGAGACTTTGCCTTCCAGTGCAGGGGTGTGGGTTCGATCCCTGGTTGAGGAGCTGAGATCCCACATGCCTCGGGGCCAAAAAACCAAAACATAAAACAGAAGCAATATTGTAACAATTTCAATAAAGACTTTAAAAGTGGTCCACATCAAAAAAAAAATCTTAAAAAAAAAAGACTCTATTTGTGGGTAGTCACCCTTTATACTTTAATACATTTTTATTTAGAGTTAACAGTGTAAGCATTGCATTTATTTAGTACTCTGGTTTTATTATTTAGAGTTTTAGCCTGCATTGGTGATTACCAACCTAGATATTTACTAGAACTTGAGGATAGAAGTCATATAATTTGGACTGATCAGTATATAGCCTTTAAAAAATTCATATGTTTCTAACCTTTAGAACCCTTAGTATTTTCCTCCTTTTAGGTTTGATTATATTTTAATGCCTTTTTATTCATTTAATTCAGTTGTTTTCTTTTGGTTGCTCAAATTGTCAACAAGTGAGAGGACTTCTAAACTATCTGCTGTGTCTCCTGTGTCCTTCTAGTACGGCCTCAGTACTCGTTTTCTTAAAAAAATATGTTCCAGGCTGTGTTGGGATTTCCAAGACTTCTCCTAGGCCCAGTAGTTTGCTGGGAGGACACACAGGACCCGGCATATAGTCACGCTCAGGGCTGAGATTTATTACAGTGAAAGGACACAAAGCAAAATCAGCAAAGGTTAAAGGCACTCAGGGCAAAGTCTGGAGGGAACCAGGGGCCAGCTTCCAGAGTCCCCTTTCCGTAGAGTCTCATAGGACACACTTAATTCCTCCAGCCATGAGTTGTGACAACACGTGCAGTGTGTTGTCTCCCAGAGAAGCTCTCTGGGGACTCAGCACCCAAGGCTGGTCACGTAGGCACCCTCTGTCTGGCATGTACCAAGATTCCAGACTCCCAGAAGGAAAGTGGATGTTCAACATAAACCACACTGTTTGTACAAACAGCTTAGGTCCAGTGAAGCACTCAACATATAGGAAAGTTTGATATCAGCATAGGGAGCTATTTGCCAGCCAAGCGACAACCTTGCAAGCAGGCCTCCTGAGGATAGGCAGTCTCAGGACTGCTGTGTTAACAGGAGCTTATTTTAGATTTTCCTTCCCCCAACACATTAAAAAAGTCTTGGTTCCTTTCGGCAGAGAATAGTATTAATTGTCTGGCCATCAAGGTGCATAACAGACTGTCCACACGGATGCCAGGTAGATACTAATGCTGGGCCACTTTAGTGACAGAACTAATAAAGTATTTTTTTCATAGATTATTCTTCACTTTAACCGTTTATATCATTTTTAACATCTTGTTATTATAAAAAAAGATTCAAAACTTTTCATTTTTGAGCAAGCAGCTTCTCTCTTCTTTAACATCATCATGTTTGTTTAATTTTTTTTTTTTTTTTTTTTTTTTTGGCCGTCTGCGGGGCATGCAGGGTCTTAGTTCCCTGACCGGGGATCAATCCTGGGCCCCCAGCAGTGGAAGCTTGGAGTCCTAACCACTGGACCGCCAGGGAACTCCCCATCTTTGTTTAATTTTAATACACCTTGTAATTTTTATTAGACCAGTGTGTTTACATTAAAATTTTGATGAACGTTTAGAAACAATTTTCTAAAATTATGTTTGGATTTATCCATATTTCTTATAAAATAACACCCATAATTTATTATCGTATTCCATTTTAGAGCTTTAGGAAGAACTATGCATTGTAATTAAATAAAAAATATGCATAGGTAGACTAGATTTGGGGATAGCAATAGTGCCATGTGGCACCCCCTCCTTTTTATGTCCAGATATCTTAGAATTAATTTTATGCTCTGTCTCCATCGCCATCATCTGAATCTGATGAAGGAAAAGAGAAATTATTATTCCTCCTAGGGAACAGTCATTGCTATCTGGTATCTTAGATAAAACTGCTTACAGTTAGTAGAAAATAGTAATGAATGGGAGAATACAGAGAGATCTAAACCTGAGATTTCTGAAATTCGTCTTTGACTCTGTTACTAGGGCCAGAATACAGACCAGCTCTGTGTGCGTGTGGCCATTATTTGGTTGCTGATAGTTTTAATATTGAACTCCAATATTTTAGAATTCTTTGGAGAAAAGCCTTAACTAAGAAGTTCAGATGGAATAATTACCAAAAGCTCATTATCTAGCGCTTCTTCTAGTTTGGAAGCCATGGACTAGAGCCAAGATTCTAGAATGACCTATAAGTAAAATAAATTCATTCTCAAACCTTGTAGTCCTGAGGAGACTTCTTTGATCATCATTGTTTTGGGTGCATCACCCTTATCTCCTTTATCACCGTTCACTCTAATCCAGCAAGGCCACCTTTTCCTAAACAAAATCAGCGACCAAAGCACATCCAAATATGATAGTCCTTTTATTTTATTTTATTTTAGCCTATTTGCAAACAAGAATTATCCTGGAAATAAAACTTAGAGGTTTTAACTTATTACACAAATACTCAATATATTCACCTGCTATGTTACAGTTCTATACCTATTTCACAAAAGGTGCAAAAAAGTTTTTATATCTTTACCAATGGTAGTTTCATGTGTCAAGTATTTTTTTTCATAATTTTATTTATTGATTGATTGATTTTTGGCTGCATTGGGTCTTTGTTGCTGCGCTTGGGCTTTCTCTAGTTGCGGTGAGCGGGGGCTAGTCTTCATTGCGGTGCGCGGGCTTCTCATTGTGGTGGCTTCTCTTGTTGCAGAGCACGGGCTCTAGGCGCGTGGGCTTCAGTAGTTGTGGCTCGTGGGCTCAGTAGTTGTGGCTCACGGAGCCCAGGCTCAGTAACTGTGGCTCATGGGCTTAGTTGCTCCGCAGCATGTGGGATCTTCCTGGGCCAGGGCTCGAACCCGTGTCTCCTGCATTGGCAGGTGGATTCTTAACCACTGCGCCACCAGGGAAGGCCCTGTCAGGTATTTTTATTTTCTGCTTAAGAATTCAAATCTCAGCACCAGTTTTTGTTTTAACTGAAGTATAGTTGAATTACGATGTTGTGCCAGTCTCTGTTGCACAGCAAAGTGACTTAGTTATACAGATACAGACATTCTTTTTATATATCCTTTTCCATTAGGTTTATCACAGGATATTGAATATAGTTTCCTGTGCTATACAGTAGGACCTTGTTGTTTATCCATTCTAAATGTAATAGTTTGCATCTACCAACCCCAAACTCCCACTCTATCCCTCCCCCTCCCCTCCCCTCCCCCACCCCTTCCCCTCCCCTCCCCCCTCCCCTCCCCCACCCCACCCCTGGCAACCACAAGTCTGCTCTCTATGTCTGAGTCTGTTTCTGTTTTCTAGATAGGTTCATTTGTGCCATATTTTAGATTCCACGTATAAGTGATATCATATGGTATTTGTCTTTCTCTTTCTGACTTATTTCATTTAGCATGATAATCTCTGGTTGCATACATGTTGCTGCAAATCTCAGCACCAGTTTTTTTTTTGTTCTTTTAATTTTATTTATTTGTTTATTTATTGGCTGCATTGAGTCTTAGTTGCTGCGCGTGGGCTTTTCTCTAGTTGCAGTGAGTGGGGGCTACTGTTCATTGCCATGAGCGTGCTCCTCATTGCGGTGGCTTCTCTTGTTGCAGAGCATGGACTCTAGACGTGCGGGCTTCAGTAGTTGTGGCGCACAGGCTTAGTTGCTCTGCGGCATGTGGGATCTTCCTGGACCAGGGCTCGAACCCATGTTCCCTGCATTGGCAGGTGGATTCTTAACCACTGTGCCACCAGGGAAGTCCCTCAGCACTTGTTTTAACTCACTTAGTTCATAATGCCTTTGTATACATCCCAGAACCTCAAGGTTCCAGCTGCTTTTCAGACAGTGTGGGGCCTTACCTGTTTAAAACATACGCACACACACACACATACAATAAGATTTTCTCATAGCTAAAATGACATTCAACCAGTGTAGATATTAAAATTTTATGTTTTCTTGGGATCAGCCTTTCTATTTGAACTACCCCTCAAACCTAAAACCTCAGCATTTATCGACTTCCTCTTACCTGATCACTATTTTCAGTTTTTCTCTCTTCTGTGGCTTTCTCCAGAGCCTGCTGCTTGCAGGAACCAATGATTTTACTTTCATTTGTGTCTCTTTAAGTATCCACTGTTGGGATTCCTCAGGCCTGTGCAGATGTGCTCTGAGTGCTGTTGTGGTGACTGGGCCAGTAGTTGCCCTACCGTCACCAGGCAGGTGACTGCATGAGGCCACCTGAGTATTCCAGTACTCCTGCTCCTTTTATTTCACTTCCAAAAGGTCCTCAGTTATACACCTCCACCACCCCCACCAAATGTAGTAGACACAACCATATTACATGCATTCAGTTACAACAGTGCTAAGACCCAATTATTTGATAAAATAAATATTTACTTAGTTTTACTGATCTAGTAAGCTAAATGACCAGAGGAACTTTAGCATCATTATTCAAAAAGAAGGGTTACCTTCCTGGGGTTCCCCAAGTTCAGTGAAGACATACTGAGCCAGTGGCTGTAATAACAATAGCCACTCGCATTTCTGGAGAACTGGCTTGTTCTTTTAGTCCTCCATAGCTTTTATGGTTGGCTGCTGACTAATATTGTAACAAAAGATTGGAAGGAATCCAAATGCCTATCAGTAGGAGACTCTTGAATAAACAATGGTACAGCTACAAAAAGGAATGAGAAAGCTCTCTGTATACGGCTACAGACAGATGTCCACAATATATTGGTAAGTAAAAAATGAAGGTACAGGGCAGTTTGTGTAGTATACCTCATGGAGAGGGAAAATACAAAGATGTACATATGTTTGCTTATATTTTTCCAAGAAACAATGCAAGATTAAAACAAAAACTAATGAGAATGGCTGCCTATACAGGGAGGGAGAGATTAGAGATGGAAGCTAGACCTCTCTGAATGTACCTTATTTTATAGTTTTGATTTTGGAACTTTGTAAATATTTTACATTAAAAAAAGTAAAAATCAAACACACACTGAAATAACTAAACTGTATACCACAAAAAAATCTTAAATTGAGTCCATATTTTTGTTAATAATATTAGTATTATTTTGAAATGTACATTCAGATAAAGCAAAGATTATGTAGTGTCGTTAGGAACCCAGATTCTCAGGATAAGAGGGAAAAGATACAAGCATGAAATCAAAGGATTTAATTAAAGCCCTGTAATCTTAAATATGAATCATAAATATTAATATAAACTCATGACACTTTCCTTTTTCTAAAAGGTATGTATTTTATAGCTTTGCCCATTGAAAAGACCTAGAAGCAGTGACAACCTATTAGCAGTTAGCATCCTTATCATCCAGATTGTTGTCTCTAAATCCCGTTTCTCAGAGAGATTATTGATTGTGTGCTTGGAGCAGGAAATGTACAAGATGAACCTGCTCTAGTTTGTCATACTAGAAATAAAGGAAACTAGATGTTTGATGATGTGAAAAGATACAGAACTGATCTGAAGGGGCTCCCGCTGGCCAAAAAAGGGACAATTTGAGCGTTAAAAAGAATAATGACTTGAACTTATTTACAAAATGGAAATAGACTCACGGACAGACTTAAGGTTACCAAAGGGATAGCGGGGGGAGAGGAGGAGGAGATAAATTTGGAGTTTGGGATTAACATATACACACTACTATATATAAAACAGATAAACAACAGGGATCTACTGTATAGCACAGGGAACTATATTCAGTAATAACTATAATGGAAAACAATCTGAAAATATATACATATATATGTATAACTGAATCACTTTGCTGTACACCTGAAACGAACACAACATTGTAAATTAATTGTACTTCAATTTAAAAAATGGTTAAAAAAATAATGGCTGCAATGGATTGAAACTCATCCAGTGTATAGCATTCTGTGAGTTCATAATGATAAACTAAAGAAAAAAGTCAAAACCACTTGAATCACATTTGGAGGTTCTAGAGCACTAACTCATTATTCAGAAAATTGACAAATGAAGCAATTAAGCATTTTAAAAGTCTCATATTTTTGATGAATAGACAGTTCATCATTCGGATGTCTGTTAAAAGATCCACTTCCTTACACTCAGTCTCTCACTGCCTGTTTATATATGTGTGTGTTTATAAAATCTTGGAGAAAAAAAGATAAGGTTGGATTATGGTTAATACACTTCAGCCTTGTAGCTCAAAGTAGGAAGTTGGAAAGACAGACTGCCACGTGTGCAAAAACCTGTATTTTTCCGTCTCTCTGCATAAGCTGACAGTCTTTTGGGCCTTAGTCTTGTCCAACCTCTTATTTCTCCTTTGGGGGTGACTTTAGATTTCAGTGGTCTCTAACAGATTTGAAAGGCATTGAGCAAAACACTGAGTTCTAAAAATAAACAAAACACTGACTTCTGTTCATTTGCTAGGAATAAAACCATAACCTTCCTACAAGGCTTTTTTCATAAATAATATAGAGAGCTTGAATTTATTCTCTGGACCCTGTCAGCGTGCCAGCTTGTCCTTTTAGGCCAAAAAAGGCTATATAGACCTCGGCTGGAATAGCAAGCACAGCTGTTTCTGTACTGACCAAATGAGGCATGTTATGTGCAAAGCCTTTAGAGGCTGTTCTTTTTTTCTTTCCAGAAGAATCCCCAAGGCCTGAGGGCCTTGCAAATACTATTCTCTCCACTCCCAGTGTTCAGGAAACAATAATCTATATCATTAATAAGTAGAAGTAATATGATCTCTTGGAAAGAACCCAGAATTGGGAACCTGAAAAATGTTTCTGAGCAGTCAGATCTGTGCTTAAACCTAACTTTGTAATTCTGGAAATGTATTTTTTTTTAAAGGATCAATTTTATTTATTTATTTTTGGTTGTGTTGGGTCTTCGTTGCTGTGCACGGGCTTTCTCTAGTTGCATCGAGCGGGGGCTACTCTTTGTTGTGGCGCGCAGGCTTCTCATCGTGATGGCTTTTCTTGTTGTGGAGCACGGGCTGTAGGTGCGTGGGCTTCAGCAGTTGTGGCATGCAGGCTCAGTGGTTGTGGCTCGTGGGCTCTAGAGCGCAGGCTCAGTAGTTGTGGCGCACGGGCTTAGTTGCTGCGTGGCATGTGGGATCTTCCCAGACCAGGGATGGAACCCATGTTCCCTGCATTGGCAGGCGGATTCTTAACCACTGTGCCACCAGGGAAGTCCCTGTATTTGTTTTCAAATTAACATTGTTTTAAAGTTTTCGGTTCATCTTTGTGTGTGTGTGTGTGTGTGTGTGTATTTTAAAGCAAATCTTTTTTTTTTTTTTTTTTTTTTTTTTTGTGGTATGCGGGCCTCTCACTGCTGTGGCCTCTCCTGTTGCGGAGCATAGGCTCCGGACACACATGCCCAGCGGCCATGGCTCACAGGCCCAGCCGCGATCCTCCCGGACCGGGGCACGAACCCGTGTCCCCTGCATCGGCAGGCAGACTCTCAACCACTGTGCCACCAGGGAAGCCCCTAAAGCAAATCTTTGATAATATAGCTTTTCACTGTAAATACTTCCTTACTGGCAGTTTACTTAACCCCTGAGGGCCCCCCCTACTTAAATGGAGAAAATATTCCCTGCTTCATTATTTCGTAAAAAAGCTGTGAGAGAAAAAGGTGAAAATACTTTGAAAGTGTGCTAATGAAATGAAAGGTACTATTGAATCTAGATTATTTCAGAGTGTCATCTCTACTATAAAAATTTTGATTTGTTTTGAAATGGGCTCACCGAAAATAGTGAATCAAGGTGAGTCTATCATGTAAAGAGTCATAAATTTGGTTTCATTTTGAACTGGTTCTCTAGATGTTATATGCATTTTTTAAAAGGCTAGTTTCATTTTGTTGTTATAGTTAATTAGAGATAAATATTTGGGCAAAATGTAATATTCAGCAAACCAACATGATTATTTCCACTTTCTGAGTCAAGCCCTGAAGGCCATTCTCTTCCCCACAAACAGAGCCTGGCATTTCAACATCAGATATTCTGTCTTGGATTAAACAAGAGGAAGAGACCCAGGTTGGCACCCCACAGGAGCCCAAGGAGAGTGACGTGTGCAAAAGCACCTATGCCGGTGAGTACTGAGGCACCCAGACCCAGCTCATGCCAGGACCACTGAGAAGAAACGGCAGAGGAAGTCGGGTTGTGGATGCAAGGAAGTGGGTGAGGAATGAGGAAAAGGGGGAAAAAAGCATGTTCAAGTAAGTTAGAAATGAAACGGAAATCAAACCAAGATACATTTTAAGTGAGAAAACATACTCTTAAGTGTAAAGACAAATTAGAAGTGTCCGAGGAAGAAAAACAAGTGCATACAGATGCACCAGAAGTATGAGGATGGGGAAGGACAGAACATTTGAAGAGCATGCAGAAAGGACAGAACAAAGCTAGGGGGTGGGGGAGACAAGCAGTGGAGACAGCAGTGTCTTGGGAGAGGCACAAATGGGAATGTTAATGAAGAGCTCTCCCTCAGGAAGAACAGTGACATGAGAAGAAACACGCGTCTTCTGAGACATTTAGCACCATCTATATTTTGCCATCTGAACCAGAAGAGAATCTCAAGGTCAGAAGAGACATGATCGTTTATGCAACTTAATGCAACCTGTTTAACTTCTATGCTCTGTGCTTAGACCCTGGGGAAAAAAAAAAAGACAGTTTCTGCTCTTCAAGAAGTTTATATTGGGGACACACATATCAGTGCTAGGCATGCCTATTATTAAATGTCAAGGGTGAGTGGGATGGATGACTTGTATACAAGAAATAAGAAGTTTGGAGAACATCACATCAGTTTTAGTTTAGGTATTTAGATAAGGCCTAAAGAAGGATGCAAAGGGACTTCCATGGCGGTCCAGTGATTAGGACTCTGCGCTTCCACTGCAGGGGGCTTGGGTTCCATCCCTGGTTGGGGAACTAAGATCCCCGCAAGCTAGGATGTGAAGCTAGAATTGGCCTTAGAAAATTGGTACTGTGTGGTTGGGTATAATCTGGGAAGATGGGAAGAGAGGAGATGCATTCTACAAAAGGGAGGGCAGAATGATTAAAGACATATGAGCAGAAATGTGTACTTTATTTTCCAGGAAAGTAAAGAGACAGCTAACTATAGTGAAGGACTTACCTGGCAGAATACAAAAGAACAAGATTAGATAAATACATGATTTTAGGCCTAATCACAATAGGCAACAGAGAACATTTCAGAGCCTGTGAGCAGAGGTGAATCATAATGAAAGTAATGCTGGGAAGATTGATGCCAGGGTTCTTCCTGTCCAAACGGGGAGCGCTGAAGAGGTTCGGTAGTAAATTCTCCGACATTGGCCTCAGGGACTACAGACACCCTGGTTATTATCTCAGCCCTCCACTGACTTCCTTATCTGGGCCAATGGGAGCTCAGAGCAGCCTGTCAGAGCTGGGCAGGGACACAGGAGAGTTGCTGGGACACCTGTTGTCGACAGGTGTGACTCTGAGTCCTTTCTTTCAGACGAAGAGCTTGTCATCAAAGCTGAAGGCCTCGCCAGAGCCTCCCTGTGCCCCGAGGTGCCCGTCACCTTCTCTTCTCCACCAGCAGCAGCTAAGGATACGTTTCCGGACGTGGCCTTCAAAAGCCCGCAGTCTGCGCCCATGGCGCCGTTTGGACGTCCAGCCACCGAGCTGGCCGAAGCTTCTGAGGGACAAGTGACTTTCACTCAGCTGGGCAGCTACCCCCTCCCGCCTCCGGCCGGGGAGCAGGTGTTCTCGTGCCACCACTGTGGCAAGAGCCTCAGCCAGGACATGCTGCTGACCCACCAATGCGGCCCCGCGGGGGAGCGCCCGGCCCCCTGTGCCCAGTGCCCCAGGCACTTTCCCCCGCACGCCGACCGCGGCCCGCAGCCGCCCGCCAGCGAGACGCCACCCACCTGCCCGCACTGCGCCAGGACTTTCACTCACCCGTCCAGACTCACCTACCACCTTCGGGTCCACAACAGCACCGAGCGCCCCTTCCCCTGCCCCGACTGCCCCAAGCGCTTCGCCGACCAGGCGCGCCTGGCCAGCCACCGGCGAGCCCACGCCAGCGAGCGGCCCTTCCGGTGCGCGCAGTGCGGCCGGAGCTTCAGCCTGAAGATCAGCCTGCTGCTCCACCAGCGGGGCCACGCGCAGGAGCGGCCCTTCTCCTGCCCTCAGTGTGGCATCGACTTCAACGGCCACTCGGCCCTGATCCGCCACCAGATGATCCACACGGGCGAGCGGCCGTACCCCTGCCCTGACTGCAGCAAGAGCTTCATGCGCAAGGAGCACCTGCTCAACCACCGGCGGCTGCACACGGGCGAGCGGCCCTTCAGCTGCGCGCACTGCGGCAAGAGCTTCATCCGCAAGCACCACCTCATGAAGCACCAGCGCATCCACACGGGCGAGCGGCCCTACCCCTGCGCCGAGTGCGGCAGGAGCTTCCGCTACAAGCAGACGCTCAAGGACCACCTGCGCTCGGGCCACGGTGGCGGCTGTGGTGGGCATAGTGACCCCTCTGGACAGCCGCCGGACCCCCCGGGCCCCCTCCTAACTGGGCTCGAAACCGCTGGCCTGGGCGTTAACACCGAAGGTCTAGAGGCCAATCAGTGGTATGGGGAAGGGACTGGAGGCGGGGTTTAGTAAATCTCTCTCCTTTCAGGGTTAGCCGTGCTGGCAGCGGGGCAAGAGGCAAGCCCAGAAGCTCCTGCACCCCGCTAACCCGGTGGTAATGCCTGCCTGGCACGTCAGTGAATTTGGGGTCCTGTGCACTTGGCTAGAGGCGTGCTTGAGTTTCGGAACTTCACAAGAGCAGCACATTGTGAAACCCAGGAAGACCTGGAGGAGAGCCCAGCTTCCTCATCTTTTCAAAAACATTACCTAAGCAGAAGTTATAAGAATGTTGCAGAGAGGTTGGAAAGCAAGATTCGGCCTCTGGTGGTCCATCACAGGGTAATTCGGCCTCTGGTGATCCATCAGTAGGTAGAGTCAGGTGCGTGGAAGAGCCTCCAAGGCTTGAAGCCCATTCTGCGGCAGAGAATGTTTAACTGAGCCTTTCATCACCTCCTTGATGGTAGGATGGTTCTGGAAGAAAGTGCCCAAGCCTGGGCACCACTCCTGTTCCTCCCAGACAGTGGCTCCAGTTGGCTCACGTGCTTGGGTACTGTCTCTCCCGAAATGATGACTCAAGACTGCCTTCCTAGGTCTCCTAGATTAATTCTTCTAATATATTTTGTTTAATACTGGATGAGCAAAAAATTTGACTTTAAAACCTTCTTAAGGAGAACAGTTCTTTCACTAGCTTAATTTGAAGCATTCAGGCTTTTACTGTCATTTAAACTGCTAGAAACTTTTGCCGGGGTCCTGGTTAAAAATTTGGGAGCAGGATTCTCAGCCCCAGCTTTAAAAGCTAGAGATCCCCGAGAAGTGACAGAAGAGCCTAGAGTTTGTGCCTGAACCATGTTTCTTAGAGTCACTTATGTCATATTCTTCCTTATTGTTTCCAAGCAAGCAAGCTGGCTTTTCCATTCCCGGTGTCTGATATTCTGACAGTCATCAGCAGGAAAGGTCACAGCACTTTCCAGAAGCATTACAGAGTTTTGGAAAGTGCCAATGGACTGTCACCTTTCACTTCCTCAGTAGTGAGATGATAGTTGCAATGCCGCTTTCTTGAGCCAGCAGAGTGTCTGTTCTCCCCCCCGGCAATGGGCAGATCGAGGGACTTCGTAGGCCCCTGAGAGCTAAGCACGAGGCGTGGGTGAGGACAGCCTCTTCCTGCTGGTTTTGCTTCTGGGGACCTTGGCTGCCGTGTGTTCTTTTGTCAGGGTCAGTCAGTCACCTGGGAGCATCTGAGCCTGGTCCCATTCCCAAGTGGCTTTGCAGTTGGGCCCCTTTCCCTTTACAGATCTCAGATTTTCATCTGCAAAATGAGGCTGGTGAAAGGAAAAAAAGTGAACCTTTAGAATTAAAAAAAAAAAATTTGTGCATTCCTTCTCCTGCCAAAATCCTATCTCTATCTCTGGCTTTTATCCAGGCAAAGCAAAATAAGACAGCAAAATCAAAGCGACATTCTTGCTGAAACTTGACTGAAATCAGTTTGATTTGTTGTTTTACTCTTGCTTGGAGACTGAGGTAGAAGACAGAGAATGCAGAAGTCCTAAGTCTTGGGCAGAAAAGTTGTTTGTACCTGTACTCTCCTGTTTCCCCTGAATCTTCCTGAGATGGCTGTGACAGGGTCTGCGAGTATTTAGACAAGACACTTTCTTGATGAAATGATAAGGGAAGGACCCATTTTTTCCCTTATCACCCAGCCCAAACCTCACCCTGCCTAGTTATGTGTAACTACACTAGGAAAAAAGTGTCACCCCCAGCTAGCTTTGCTCCTGGGAATGCTCTGTCTGAACATGCTGCTCCTTAGGATAATCACATTTACAGAACATCTGTGACATTCTCAACACCAAGCATCATGGGAGGCCTAAGAAATGTGTATGAGACCTATTCCACTGTCATAACTTATAGTCTAAAGGCAAGGGTATGGGACAAACCAAGAGAGATGATAAACAGAACCCTGGCATATGGGACTAAGAGTTTTCTAGCTAGAATCTGGACCCATACCATGGGAAATTGGGGGGTTCTGGGGGTCCCAAAACCAGGGTTCCAGCTTTCCTGGTGACCCACTAGGAACCTGAGTGTGAGATCCAGCTCTGGTTTGTATCCTGATCTTCCTAATGAAAAGGAAGAAGAGTCAGATCTCTATGTGGTGAGGTCCCTTTTCTGAACAGATGGATTTGAGCATTCGCCAGGGTTTGCTGGAGAAGGCACTCCTACACTAGGTGTGATGACGGATGAGATGGAAATTCTTTACTCAGAGGTTTACTGAGGACACAGAGCTTATTAATGAAAGAGACCTGTGGATTAAAATGCTGCAGATAGGTCCCACAGTCCCTTTTGCAAGGAACTGTAGCCAGCAGGGGCCCGCACTTTGGCAAGAAGTGAACAGAGTTCAAATACCAGTGGGGCAAGAGCCGTGAAGCTGAATGAGAGGGAAGAATGGGCAGCATCATGCCAGAAAGATGGAAGTAGATGTTATCCAGTCCTCAGCCCTTGAACAAACTTGGGGTTCAGCTACTGTACATTCTGGTCTCCTTTCCCTCCACCAGTCCTCTACCAGGTAGAACTCCAGGCCAGCTCTTAATTCGAGTTTGTTTGCTTAAGATTCAAAAGTGGATAAGTAAAATAGACCAGTGGAAAAGATAAGTCCAACAGAGGGGTTCCAGTGTGTGGAGAAACGTGGTCCATCAAGGGCTCCTGAGACAAACCATACACTTAACAGTAACTGAGGATTGGTCTTCCTGACCAGACACAGTGGGAAAGAGGAAAACCTAGAAACGTGCCCTTCATCAGTCTGCCCGCTGGGCTGGGAAGTCTGTACTATCACATAAATAGGCAGCATCTCCTTGGAGTGGATCCAGCTGTTGACTGTAACCAGATTCACTCTTTGCTTACTAGATTTTTCATTATCACCGTAAGATGAACCTCTGGCTCAGCCACAGATGTGAACATAAATGGAGTTGATTGTCCAGAAAGTGAAAGAAGACTCTGACCTTTTCTGCTGGATATTTGTTACTGGAACACCATGGCTGGGCTCTAGCTACTTTACGTAACTTCCCAGCAGTGCTTTACATAACTTCCCTCATCATTAGTAACAGTCTGCGGACTTTCTGTTGGGGGACTCTGCTGGGCTTCTCTTTGGAGCATTTTTAAATATTTGGGTGTCCATGCCTATCTCAACCAGGACCAGACCTTATGGCTTACTAGGGAGTAATAAACGTTCACTGTCTCAGTTGGCAACGGTCTTGTTGATGATGAAAGAGGGCCCGAGTTCCTTTATCTGTTCATTCCGAATGGGATGGAGAACCCAAATTTCTGCTCAGATTTCCTCTTGAGGAGGGGCCGGGCATGCTGTCCCACAGCCACATCCCACATTGTAGCTTCTTAGACAACAAAAAGCATCCTCCTCAGCTGCCTGAGGGCTGCTGAGGAGCGATGAGGAAAAGCAAGTCTCCCCGAGAGGTTCTCACAGACCAGGCACTCTGTTATCATCAGAGATATGTTCTTTCTGTGTGCTCGGTGGACACCTTTGACCCTGTTCCCTTCACTCGACAAAGGAAGCAGTCTTCTCACAGGGTTTTACACAGAGGACATTCTTTGACTTGGGAAGTGTCAGGCTCTTACAAGCAAAAGATCCTCAAGTTAGGGCAACTTGGTGGGAGATGGGAGTAGGGAGTGCTTGGGCCTTGTAAGGACATGCCATGTGGGTTAGTACAGCTTAATGGCTTAAAGCAGGGACTAGATTCAGACCTAGGTTCAAGTCCTGACATCATAAGAAGTAACATAACATATTATTTAGCCATCCTAAGCCTAGTTTCCTTAAATGTAAAATAGAATGGTGCTATGTCTTGGAGGTGTCAGGGTTTGGGGGGAACCTGTGAAAGTGCTTAGCACAGAGCCTGGCACACGGAGGTGTCAGGGGGCAGCCATCAGGAAAGGTGCAGGCCCAACCGGAGAGGGGAAGGTGCAGAGAACTGAGGTCGCTCTGCAAAAGCACGTGATTGCTTGATGACATAGCTTACGCCTTCCATCTTTTGCTTCCATTTAGCCTGTTCGTTTACTCTGTGTTTTCTGTATCTCCTGGCTCCCAAAAGTTTGTGTGCGCCATGACACCAGGTGGTTCTGATTCTCTTGACTTTTCTTAGTTCACGTTCTAACATGTAGGATCTGACCCAGCTCCTCTTTCAATACCAGGCCACAGAAGTCTCCAGCCGACCCTTGGACTGGCTGCCCTTGGGTTACATGCTCATCTTGGTTCAGTCAGCTGTAGTCAGGCGGGAAGGTCCCAGATCCCAGGATCTGTGGGCCTGGTAGACTGACATGGGAATGGGCAAACGGTGGCACAGTGGGGCATTCCTAGTACTGCGAGGAGAGGAAAACTCTGTTTCACCTGTATCAGGCTTGCTTGAAAGGCTTCTGCTTCATCAGCACATCCTAGACCAGAGCTCATGGCCCCTGCGTAAAGGACCTGGAAGGTGCTGTTTCTGTATCTTGCAAAAGAAGTAATTTGTTACTTTCTAGGGTGATATTCCTCCTTTCTGTCCCAGCTCCACTTTCTTTTTAAATATGTAACTCTGGCCATAATTCTATTTATACACACATACACAATGACTTCTGTCAGCTTGGTCAAATTGCCTCTTCAAAACAAAACATAATTCTGCCCCTTAAGACCAACTGCCCACTGAAGAATGCAGAGAGATACAGTCAATCAGAGAGGCCTCAGAAGTACTGCGCTGCAATGCTCTTAAAATTGCCAGGTTACATTTCAAATAAAATATTTAGTAAAACCTCATTGGGCTACGTGGCTTTGTGTCTGCTATTAGCAAAGCCAGTATTTACTGTAAAATCTTGAAGCTGGTCTAAAAATTAAGCTTCCCAAGAACTGGGGCCATGTCTTCTTTTGTATTCCTTCTGGTGTCACGTGCTGTCAGGGACGTGGATGCTCGATGAATGATCGTGCAGTGGGAAGACCACCTGCGAAGGGATTACAAATGATTCTGGTTGTAGCTTAACATTCTCTACCTGCTTGGTACGGAGCAAGCCACTTAGACTGTGTAGATCTCATTTTCCTAATTCTAATGGGCAGATTGAACAAGGTGGTAGTAGAAGGTCCCTTCCAACTCTAAAATCATAGAACTTAAGATTTTACTTCCTGGTCCTGTTTTCCTTGTCTGGTTTCTCCCCAGATTCTGCCCTATTGAGTGATTCCTTTGACACAGCAGAATCAACACCTTGGAGAGGTATGCGTTATTACAGATTAAAGAGTCTCATTCTAACCATATTATGATTACTCCAAAACCACACAAACTGACAAAATTCTAGCAAAACTATAAAATTTCGTTTTAAAACACAGCATGTGTTTGACTGCACTTTTAAGCATAGGAAGACACACCAAAGTAATAGTTGTTCTAGGGTGCTGGGGTCATTCAGTGGTTACTTTTTCCCGTATATTTTGTGTAATGTAAAACGTTTTGTATATAGCACTTCTAATGCTTTTATAAGAATAAGGATTATCGGGCTTCCCTGGTGGCGCAGTGGTTGAGAGTCTGCCTGCCGTTGCAGGGGACGCGGGTTCGTGCCCCGGTTCGGGAGGATCCCACGTGCCGCGGAGCGGCTGGGTCCGTGAGCCGTGGCCGCTGAGCCTGCGCGTCCGGAGCCTGTCCTCTGCAACGGGAGAGGCCACAACAGTGTGAGGCCCGCGTACCGCAAAAAAAAAAAAAAAAAAAAAAAGAATAAGGATTATCATAATGAAAGAGGTCCTGGAAAGGAAGTCAGGGAGCCTCTTGCTTTGGTTTTCTCACTCGCAGTGTGAGGCTAGTATACACTTTACCAAGTTTACCTAAGGTGTGGTGAGGCTCAAATGAGGGAAGGTCTTCAAAAGTGCTTTGAAACATACTGCAAGCCTAAGAAAGTGTTGATGTAGTAGGTGCAGGAGAATTTCTTGTTGATCAGTTAAACAGTTTCCTGGATGTTACTTAAATGATGCTTCTCTTCAGTCAAGACTGGGCAGTGGCTGTTTCTTCACTTCCAGTTTGCTTGCCTGTGCTGGGGGGAAGCTAGCCTGAGACTGCAATTTGGGAAGCAGTGAGAGAACAGAAGTACGTGTGGGCAGAGACTGAAAAAAAGTTTGATGCAGAAAATATCAGGGTGACATATATAATGTGACCTATATAATGTGCTGACTTCTATCAGCAACTCAGGTGAGATAACCAGTTTTATGTATATGAGGAATTATAACAAATTGGAAAGGCAGGCACATTCCTGGAGAGGTTGGTTTAAACAGAATTCAAAATTAAGGATGTATGTAAAGCTATGTACATCAAATCAGTTCTTGGCTTTGAGGTTATAGTTTTAAAAAAAATTATACAAGAAAAACAATATCTGCAAGCCAGCCTCAATGAGTAAACAGCAGAATAAAACAATGAACAAGAATAGTTAAGTCAATCATTTTTTATTATTAGTAAGTAATAATTTGGGATGTTTATGCCCCCAGGGAGATTTGTGGGGCTGAGGAGCTAAAAAAAATATTTATGTCGGGGCTCACCCTGGCATGATTTGATTCATCTGGGATGGGGCCTAGATGTTTTGTTTTGTTGGGTTTTTTTTTTTTTTTTTTTTTTTTTTTTTTGCGGTACGCGGGCCTCTCACTGTTGTGGCCTCTTCCGTTGTGGAGCACGGGCTCCGGACACGCAGGCCCAGCAGCCATGGCTCATGGGCCCAGCCGCTCTGCGGCATGTGGGATCCTCCCGGACCGGGGCACAAACCCACGTCCCCTGCATCGGCAGGCGGACTCTCAACCACTGCGCCACCAGGGAAGCCCAGATGTTTTTTGTTTTTTTGTTTTTTTTGATGTTTTATTTTTTAAAGTTCCCCCAAGTGATTCTAAAGTGCCTGCAAGTTTAGAAGATCATAGAAAGAGAAAGTGAATTATTGGACTGGAAATGACCAGTTAGCCTGCTTTCCCAGAACAGGGAGCTGTGGATTGAAGATGAAAAAAAGGATTTTTGAATCCACAATGGGAAGTCATAATTTGATTCTAGAGGCAGGACTCGGAAGGAAATAAGGCTATGGGAATGGTTGTTGAAAAAGTTCTGACTGATCTCAGTAGTTAAGTTAGGAGCTCCAGAGGCAGCATTCATTTCAGCTGTGCCCACTGCAGGCTCTGTCCAGAGACCTGGTATGGACAGGACGCTGCACGAGCACAGGTGGGAACAGCACCAGTGCCTGCACCGCCGTCCTCCCTAACCTCCATCGTGGTGAGGCCAGCACCTCTGTGTAAGGGCAGTTTGCTGAAGAACCGAAAGGGACTGTGGTGATGTCACAGCCACTGACGTCACTGATTATTTTAATAATCAGCCCAGGGACTTCCCTGGCGGTCCAGTGGTTAAGACTTCGCCTTCCAATGCAGGGGGTGCGGGTTCGATCCCTGGTCGGGGAGCTAAGATCCCACATTCCTCGCGGCCAAAAACCAAAACATAAAGCTGAAACAGTATTGTAACAAATTCAATAAAGACTCTAAAAATGGTCCACATCAAACAAACGAAAAAAAAACCCCAAACAAACAAACAAAACAAAAAATATATAGTCACCCCACACTTAAATGTTGAAGGGTTGCCCACTGAGAAGATTGGAGAGGATGTACTGCAGTTATCGCCAACATAAAACATGTCTTCTGCATAAAGGGTTTCTGAGCCCTGGTGCCTGTGTTTAGGACTGTCGAGTAGCTTACTCAGTCACCAAGCCGTCACATGTCAAGGAAAGTGCCAGAGAGTCATTAAGAACTGAAGAGAACTTCACTCATCTACTGTGTCGAGACTTGCAAAGACTTGCAAAGATAGAATGCCTATTTGAAGTAGGCTGAGAATAAACTCAAGAGGGAAAAAGTAGTATTTTCTCCAAACTTTGCATAGGTATAAAGCAGAAATTTTCAGAAGTCACTGAGAAAGAGAGGGAGAGGGAGAGAGGGAAAAAAATACATGTGTGTGTGTTTGGGCATTTAAGTTTGAATTAAAATGTTGGCAGAAGGTGGATCTGAAAAAGGCAAGGATATTGAAAGCTCATTAGCAAGAGCAAATTGACCTTAAAACTGTATAATACAAAATATCTGACTGTGTTCCCCACATGAACACTTTCTGCCTCTTCTAAGTAGTCCTGGAGCTTTATCACCTTACCCCCAGCGACCCTCCCCTTCACATAGTCTTGCCTCTGATTTTTAGTTATACTTAGGATGTCAATGACTCTGAAACCTAAGGTGTTATCCTTCCTTGGAGGTTGGCGTAAAGCATCCTAAAGTGAAGATAAGGAAGTTGTAACCATGGACATGTCAGTGGGTGAGGAGAGCTTGAGGATTACATTGCAGTCCTTAAGCCTGCTTTTTAAACTAAGCAAGGAGCGACACTGAGGTAGAAGTGCAGATCTGGTTACCCTCTTCACTTAGCTAAGCGTGAATCTAGAGGATTTCTTCCTCAAATAAAGCTTGTAGTTGTTGAAAGGACACGGAGTGCACAGGGAACACCAGGAATTAGGGAGTGGCAGACACGTGTGTTAGCGCTCCCCAGAGAAACAGAACCAAAAGGATATATAGAGATATATAAGAAGAGATTTATCAGAGGAATTAACTCATGCAATTATGGAGGCCAAGAAGTCCTATGATCTGCCAGCTGCAGGCTGGAAAGCCAGGAAAGCAGTGGCGTAATTCATTCCGAGTCCAAAGCCCCAAAACCAGGAGCAGCGATGTCCGAGGGCAGAAGGCGATGGCTGTGACCGCTCAAAGGAGGAGCAAATTTGCTCTCCCTCTGCCTTTTTGTTCCACTCACGCCCTCAGCGGATTGGATGATGCCCATCCACGCTGGTGAGGGCATCTTCTCTAATCGGTCTTGGATTAAATGCTAATTTCTTCTGGAAACGCCCTCACAGACACCCAGAAGTAACATTTTACCAGCTCTCTGGGCATCTCGTGGCTCAGTCAAGTTCATGCATAAAATCAACCATCACAACACATAAATGTTCTGGCATTTTTGAATGCCCTCTCCTTTGGCCTCTCCTTTACTCCAATACCCTGTCCTGAGCAGAAGCTATCTAATTCCTAGGTGAGGAGATGAGAAGAAGCCCATTCCCACCTGAGAGACTGAGGGCCCAGCCCTGGGTCCTTCCCCTACGAGAAATGTTTATTAACAATGATACTTGACATCTATAATCCACTTCATCCAGTTGCTTTCTCCTCCTCAGAAAGTTAGATAACTGCCTCATAGTTACTCAGTAACTCACAGAAACAAGTCTGAGGACTGGACACCTCTCCCAGTGAGGGTCTCTCCCACCCTCGCATCTCTCAGCCCCATCAGCCTGTTGGTCACTGGAGTCCATGGTCCGTGGACAGCAGCCCCCTCCTCGTGCCCTTCTTGTTTTCCTTCTGGGAAGTGTCCCCCAATCCCCCCAGTCACCATGCATCTGCTGTATCCACTACTGGTTTTTGTGACCTGTGGTTGCTAGGGTTGGCAGTTATAAGATAATACTAGTACCACGAAGCCTGTGCATTTAAATCCTGTTTGAGCTGAGTAGCTTTGCTCATATCTCATGACAGTGAACTGAACTCTGGCTGCCAGGGGTGAAAGTACGATGGCTCTGTGTGTGCAAAATTCACCCTCTGTGAAGGAGAAATGTAAAGTGGATATACTATGTGGTATCTTATTGTGTAAAAAGAGAAGTAGTTATAAGTAGTTTAATGCTTAGGAAGGGAAGTAATTTTAACTACTTTATATTGAAAAGATAGCTTAAACGCTTGGGACTAACCTAGCTTCTCTTCCATCTCTAGGAACAAGGGAAGATGTTGATGTATAGGTCAGAATGTGTGCTCTGAAATGTGTCTCACTGGTGGAAATGAGTTTACTTGGAGCTTTTCAGAGCTTTTACTTGCCAGTTTCCTCTAATAATAGTGACATGATATTTACAATCGGGGGCAGCCTATGGCCAAGGAACAGAGGGAAGAAAATCACTGGCTTCTGGGAACATAACCTTTGCTAACCTGTAAGCTCCTTGAGAATAGTATTAAGTCTGTGAGATACTCATTCTTTATCCCGGAAGTATGCCTAGCAGAGAAAGTACTTGATGACTGTCCTTCTGAGTACAGGTGCTCTAAGTACATGTCTCACTTGGACCAATAATGCCCTTTCATATACTAAATGCAGTGGAACAAAAGAGTACTAGTCGGGGGTGGCCCTCTGGAAGGTCTGCCTCTACCCAGGGCGATAATCAGCCTTGGAGATCTCTGTCTTAACAAGATAGGGACTAGTCATTTAGGAAGACAGACACTATTTTGAGGATAATTACAAGGACTTACCTTTTGGAGGTAATTACTTTTGTTGGGTGCCTATAAGCACTGTTCTCATTTGATTTGTAACTGTGGAATAGACATTATTTTCTTCATTTATATATAAAGAGACCAAGTGAAGCTCAGAGAAGTGAAATTGCTCACAGTTACAGCTAATGAGTGGTGATTTTGGAATTTAAACTCAGGTATGTCAAACTGCAAAGCCCACCCGCTGCCCAAGCAGCAGCTGGCACATAGTAGGTGCTCAGTAAATATTTGTGGAATGAGTGAATGAGTTTTCCCCTTCCCATTTCTTCTCCATCAGCCTACCTTGTCCTCTCTCCCGCTCCTCCTCTGACTTGGCCTGACGTTTCAAAGTGACGTTGACTTACATTTAAAGGTTCTGGAAGAGGCTGCTGTTAAAATGCTGTGAGTGCACCTTACCTGGGAGGAAGAGTGTGGCCCTCTTCTGACACAGCACTTCTCTGTCATCCAGTCCAATGCAAAGGCCTGGAGTTGATCCAGGTAAATTTGGATTGAGACGAGGGAGAGTGGGGAGGTGAAGGCTGCAAAGGAGTGAGGCAAGAGGAAAGGCCAGAACAAAGAGTCTGGAGACAATTGCCAATTTTTCAAAAGGGTCAGGTCCTTTGGGATGGGATCCCCAATAAATATTAGCCGAATTAACAGAAATCCAGCCCCAGGGCCCGCCTGCCTTGTTGGGGACTCTAGGACAGGCAGGTATGAGAGGCATACCCGCGCAGGGTCACTTTGGGGGCGGCGGTGGTCCCCTGGCCCCGGAGCGGCCCCGTTGGTCCCCGCAGGCGGGCAGGAGCTCGGAGGCCATTGGCTGGCGCGCGGGCGGCGGAGGGGCGGGGAGCGCCGCCGAAGGGGACTGTTTGCTCCTACGGGCTGTAGATGGAGCTGTCCGGCCCCGGCGAGGGGGAAGGCGCCTGGAAAACGTTCTTCTTCTCCCTGGCCGGCCCGAGCGGGGAACAGCGCTCCCAGGATGCAGTTTGTGTCAACACGGCCGCAGCCTCAGCAGCTGGGCATCCAGGGCCTGGGGCTGGACAGCGGGAGCTGGAGCTGGGCGCAGGCTCTGCCCCCGGAGGAGGTCTGCCACCAAGAGCCGGCGCTGCGCGGGGAAATGGCCGAGGGAATGCCGCCCATGCAGGTGGGTGCACCCCCGCCGGCGCCATGGCCGCCCGCCTGCCGTGGGGGCGGGGCGGGGCGCAGGGCAGTGGGCGCCGGGCGGCTGGGGGCCCGGGCCGCGCGGGGCGGGGACGGAGGCCGGGTGGGCCGGGGCGCCGGGGGCTCGCGCGACAGGCCCGGCCCGGCGCCCTCGCAGGCCCCGCCCGCGCCCCGGAGCGGAGGGCGCCCGAGGCCGCGTGCCGGCAGGGCCCAGAGCCGGCGCCCGGGGAGGCCCCGCGGGGCGGGGGGCCCGGAACGCGCGGTCCCCGGGCCCTGGCGGGGCCGTAACCGCGTCACCCACCCCGGCCCGGGCTTGCCGAGGGGCTTGCCGGCCGCACTCGCGCCGGGCCGGCGACGTGGGCGCGCAGCGTACCTCGTCAGGTCACACTGCGGCCACTCTGACGAAAAGATGTTTTAAACGTTGTATGGCCATCTTTCACCGAGCATAACGAGCGATTCACCTTTCCCCGGCACCGGCTGTGATGGAGGGAAGGGGCCGCTGAGAGGCGATTCTGCCCTCCATCCAGCGGTGGGCAAACTTGGTCGCACATTAGAAGCACCTGAGCAGCTTAAGACTCCTGACGCCCAAGCCTCGTCCAGACCGGTTAAATCAGCGCCTCTGGGGTTGAGAATAGGCACCAGTCATTTCGTAAAGGTCCATAAGGATCTCGGTTCCGGAGTCAGAGCTCTAGAGCGGTGTGTAAAACACAAGGACGTGATGCTGAGAGAGGCCTGGATAGCTTTGCCCGGAGGAGAGTGTGGGAGCTGACCCTGGGCTGGACCCCGCGGAGCCTCCTCTGTCCCTGGCCTGGTTCTCAGCCAGCCGGGTTCTGACAAGTCCGCCAGGAGTTGCCGTGTCCTGTTTGATCATTTTTCAGCTTTAGGTCTCCAAACCTGTGTAGGGAAGCGGAACTTGCCGCCCCAAAATATGCCTCTTTGGCATAAGGATTATTTTAAGATGGTTATTTTAGAGGAGCTGCAGGCACAGGAGAAGCTCTGAAAACCAAGTAGGAGTTCCCTCTGTAAAAGAGAAATCTCCGTCGCTCTACCAGGAAGAGGAGCGTGACTCAGTGTCTCTAAGAACTCTCACCAGCGGAGAAGGCAAGGACGTACGTCTGCATAAACCTGTACACCCTGTGTCCTGGTCTTTTCCTGGTCACCTCCTGTGACTGACTCCTCCACCCCCCAACATCATCTGTCTTTAGCTGAAGATGGTATTTAAGGTAGTGGCCTGGGCCATTCTGGCGAGTAACTCAGTTTTCTGGGTCTCTCCCAGGTATACAGGAGGTATACCTGTTTTTTGTTTGTTTGTTTGATTTTATTTAGTTATTTTGGCTGCGTTGGGTCTTCATTGCTGTGCACGGACTTTCTCTAGCTGTGGCAAGCGGGGGCTACTCTTCGTTGAGGTGTGCAGGCTTCTCATTGTGGTGGCTTCTCTTGTTGCGGAGCACAGGCTCTAGGGGCAAGGGCTACAGTAATTGTGGCTCGAGGGCTCTAGAGCTCAGGCTCAGTAGTTGTGGCACACGGGCTTAGTTGCTCCGCTGCATGTGGGATCTTCCTGGACCAGGGCTCGAACCCGTGTCCCCTGCATTGGCAGGCGGATTCTTATCCACTGCGCCGCCACCGCCACCGGGGAAGCCCCGGAATACATGTTTTTAAACTTCGTTTTTCTCATGTTAATCTGTCTTATGTCAATTCGCCTATTAGAGCAGCCGAAGAACCTAGGAGGGTAGAAGGAAAATTTTTCTTCCCCAACACCTGCAAAAAGTAAACTGGGCCCAGTGACTCTCTGAACTTCCACCATCAGCCCTTGCCCCCTTCTGTAGGCCAGGCTGGAATGATGCCTGAATGAGCCCCAGTACGCGGCTTTGCTGGAAATATTACTGCCTCTTATGGAGCAGGGTCTGGGGCCCAGACCCTGCTGCCCTTTCTCCCATGTCAGGAGTGATTCCCTGGAAGCTGGGTGATGCTCCTCTGTGGCTGTCACAGCTGCTCTGAGTTAGAGAGGGCAGTGAGCATGCCTGTCCCTACCTGCCCAGCGCACCTCTAAATAATAGGTCTCCACTTCGCCCAGCCTGAGGGCCTCTTCAGCAGCGACGGAGAGAACAGAAAATGACACCTCCTCCTGTCCCATGTGGCAAGGAGATGCCATTTCAGCCCCGCTGTCCAGTAAGCCCTGGGTAGCTGGTATGGTATGGGGCCAGTTCCCAGGTCACCAGTGCACAGTGACCACCCCACTCTCGGTCACAGGGCTCAGCTCCTAACTTGCACCCAGGGGACCTCGCCCTCCAGGGTAAGGACCCAGAACTGGGGGAGTACCAGAGGGCCGGGACCATCAGGTACCCCTCCCCCCTGGGAAGCAGAGGGGGCTGGGAGGTCTTCTCTTCCTCTTAGAGATGTCCCCTCCTCCTCTCCTCAGTGAATGACATTTTTTGGCAAACCCACTTTTATTTTGGAAAATATGAATACGTACTTACATAAGGAGACAGAGCTGCTCGTCTGCTCTCTTGCTCGGGCTCCTGGTGTCTCCCTTGGCCACAGCCCTGCTGGGAAGGGAGGCAGCCCAGTTACCTGAACTGTGTTTTTTGTCACCTGCAGCACCTAGAACTACTCCAGTTGACAGTGCAGCGAGATGCTGTGGAATGACCGGCCACTTCTCTGTGGCTCTATTTCATCATCTTTAAAGCAGAGATAGATAATCATTCTTGCCCTAACCTGCTTAGAGATCGCTGGGAAGATTAGGGGCAGATGACTGACATGAAAATTTTTACTTTGAAACAGCAAACACTGGGCAGCTCTAGAGTTCATCATTAAGTCTAGCCCACGAAGAAAACAGATGGGCTCGCCAAGGAAAGTGGTTCGTGACATTTTAGGCTGGGGTCCACAGCCTTGACCTCTCAAGGGTCAAGGTGGGGTCATAAACTAGTGGCCAGCTTGACCCCTGCAGGTGGGAAGTGGGAAGATTGGGTGGGTGGCTGCCCGAGCTCTTGCTGGCACGTTAACACCATAGCCTGAGAGGCAGGCGCTTGGCAGGAGGGCGAGACTCTGTGGCATTTGATGAGTTGTCCCCTGCTCTCAGGCCACCCTGCCTCCTCACACAGGGTCTCATCCCCGCTGTCACTTTCTCCCTCCTCGCACAGGCTCAGGAATGGGACATGGACGCCCGGCGACCAATGCCTTTTCAGTTCCCACCCTTCCCAGATAGGGCACCCGTCTTCCCCGACCGCATGATGAGAGAGCCCCAGCTGCCCACAGCAGAGATCTCTCTCTGGACCGTGGTGGCCGCCATCCAGGCCGTGGAGAGGAAGGTGGATGCCCAGGCCAGCCAGCTGCTAAACCTGGAGGGCCGGACGGGGACGGCCGAGAAGAAGCTGGCCGACTGCGAGAAGACGGCCGTGGAGTTCGGGAACCACATGGAGGGCAAGTGGGCGGTGCTGGGGACCCTGCTGCAGGAGTACGGGCTGCTGCAGAGGCGGCTGGAGAACATGGAGAACCTGCTGAGGAACAGGAACTTCTGGGTCCTGCGGCTGCCCCCGGGCAGCAAGGGCGAGGTCCCCAAGGTAAGTGGTGGTCCCCAGGGGCAGGGATGGCGGAGAGGACCAGCCCACGTGGACAGCGCTCTTTTTGTCAGGCCTTCTCACAGGCGTCTCTGGCTCCCTGTTGCCTGACTAAAGTGTCTTCTTCCCAAAGCCTGCCTCCACTCTAACCACTTCGTCTGGAATGTTCCACCGCCGCGAGGCTGGCCTCCAGCCATTCCCCATGGAGCCCGCAGGTGTCCCTCCCCAGGCGTCTGGGCGTCCGCAGATTCCGACAGCGCCTCATGCTTGGGTTTTCCCCTTGGCACCTGCAAATGACCCTTTGTCATTGGTTGTCTTCGTGTCTGCTCCTCTGAATGGTTGGGGACTGACCCAGACCACGCCAACCAGGGTCACTTGAGTCGTGGCCACCGCCCTCCGGTGGGCCCTCCTCACAGTTCAGAATTCATGCTCCGTTTCCTGTTCCGTTTTCTCTCCTGCTGTCCCCGGCTCATCAAGCCTGCGGGCTCGGTCAGCACGCCCCTGAGAAGATGGGGTCACCCTCCGGAGACTCCACGTGCAGCCGCGTGTCCTCTGCCTTCCTGTTACCGTGGGCTCGCACCCCACCCCTTCACTTGCTCCAGGAAGTCACGCAGCATCTGCCCTGTGTCCCCTGCATCGTCACCTCCTCCCTCTCCACTAGCTCATCCCCGCCTGCAGCGTCGCCCATCTCTGTAATAAAAAAAAACTCCCTCCAGCGGTGCCTCATTTCTCTGCTCCTCTTTTGAGCGGTCTTTACTTGCTGTCTCCAATTCTTTCTTCATTGTCTCTCTCTCCCTTTTTTAACCTTTTTTATTATAGAAAATTCAAACCTAGACCAAAGTAGATCGAATTGTGTGATGAACCCTCATGAATCCATCGTCCAGCCTCTGCAGTTATCAGCTCTTGGACAATCTTGTTTCATCTAACTCCCTACCCACATCCCCCTCCCGTTTTATTCTGAAGCACATCCCAGACAGCAGGCGTTTTAATTGTAAATATTTCAATAGGTAGCTCTAAAAGGTAAGGACTCTTTTTTTAACGTAATAATCTCAAGATTATCACTACCGTAACAAAGATCTCAACCTACGCCAATATCCAGTCAGTGTTCAGATTTTCAGTTCTTCCAAAAATATTATGTATTTTTTTCTGTTAGTTTGCCTGAATCGGAACTCAAATAAGTCCACACGCTGTGATTCCTGTGTCTCTTAAGCCTTTTCAATCTGTAAGTTCCTCCTTCATCTCTCTCATTTTTCCTTGTAGTTTATCTGTGGAGGAAACTAGGCCATCTGTCCTGTGGAACTTCTCACTCTCTGGATTCTGCTGTTGCATCCTCTGTGGTCTACATTTAACGTGTTCCTCTGTTCTCAGTATTCCAGGAAATTGGTGACTGGATGATTCTCCCGGGAACCCACGTGGTTGAGGCTTTTGCTGCCACTTCTCCGTCCTAGTGGTCTTGCCAAGGCTCTAATGACATCCATGGTATTAAAGCCAAGGGTTGTTAAAGCCGTGGTATTAAAGCCTCAGTCTTCATCTCCCTGCCCTGTCAGCAGCATTTCACGCAGGAGACCCCTCCCTCCTTGAAACACCTGTCCGCGTGCCTTCCAGGCTCCCCGCACCCCCTTGGTCCTTTTCCTGCATCACTACCTGCTTCTTCTCAGTCTTCTTCGCTGCTTTCCCCTCCTTTTCCTGACTTCTAGTGTTTGGCATGGTCCAGGGCTCCGTCCTGACCTTCTGCTCACTCTCTACACTCCCTCCCTCGTGATTTCATCCAGGCTCAGCGTTTTAGATGCTGTCAGCTCTCAAAGGCAGTCTTTCCCTCCCGCTCTGTCTCTGTATCCTGCCCAGACTTCCTCCTTGAATGCAGAGTCACGTTCCTACCTGTTAATTCAACATCTCCATCAGGATGTCAGTAAGTATCTTAGATTTAACTCGACCAAACTGAACTCCCGATTTCTGCCTGAACCTTGTTCTACTCAAAGTCGTCCTCCTCTCCGTCGAAGACAAGAGCATCCTTCCAGCTGCTCAAGCCACAGGCCTTAGGGTCATCCTTCTCTCCTTTCTTTCTCGCACCCAACTTCCGCTATATTGGTAAATACCATCTGATTTTTCTTCAAAACATATGCACAGCCCAGCCACTCCTCCCCACCTCCACCGCTCCCGCCTTCGTCTGTTGAAGCTGTCATCGCCTCCCGTCTGATTATTGCCATGGCCTCCGCCCTGGTCCTCTTGTCTCCATCCTGGGCCCCCACCCCATACAGTCTCTTCTCAGCAGAGCAGCCAGAGTGATCCTTTAAAATTATCAATCAGTCATGACTTCGCTGGCAGTGCAGTCCAGTGGTTAAGACTCCGCACTTCCACTTCAGGGGCCATGGGTTTAATCCCTGGTCGGAGAACTAAAACTCCGCATGCTGCACAGCGAGGCTAAAAAATAAATATTCGTTGCTTTCTTCCCTGCCCCCGTACCCCCAATAAGGAGGAAGAAAAAATACAAATCAGTCATATTACACCTCTGCTTAAAACCCCCCAAATGGCTCCCCAACTTATTGAGCATAAAAGCCCCCATTTCGTCACTGGCCCCTTCCCTCTGGCCCACCCATCCGACCTCCTTTCCCTCTCGCCCACTTGTTGCTCCCCACGGTCCCATGGCAAGGACTTTCCTCCACTGAAGGGCCCCCGCCCCGTCGCCCCCATCAGTGGTTCTGCTAAGCTGTCACTGGACCGCTGTCCCTTCCTGGCCACCCAATCCCGGCGCACTCTTTCCTCGGTCCCTGCTCTCATTTCCTGCAAAGCACTTACACCATCAGTCATCTTAAATACTTACTTTTTTTTTTGTCTCTTGGTTGGTTTCCCTCTTCTTGGTTCACTGCAGTGTCTCCGTGTCTACAGCAGTACCCGGCTTATAGCAAAACATGTTTGCCGAATGACCCTCCAGCTGGAGGGCTCACGCTTCCACGTAAGGCACTGGGCCTTCTTGGTCTTTGTATCTGGTAGCCGACCCAGTGGCTTCGCCGGAGGAGGTGCTGAACGGTGATCCATTGAGGCCACGCAGAGCTGAGTTCTAACAGTGGCTGTGGTTCTCCCTAAGCCACCCCCACCACTGCAGCCCCCAGGGGCTCGTTTTTGTCGAGTTTGGCTTATATAACATATTGCTGTGCGGCATAGGTGGCATCTCCTCCCACGCTGCCCTTTGCCCTCGTCTGCGCCCTGCTTTAACTCGGTGCTGCGTCCCGGCCCTGCTGCGCGTTCTGTGTGTTGGGCCAGGCGTTGGGGGTCTTGAGTTGACACCTACCCTCACGGAACAATGGAATGGTTGTGGGGTCCGGAATTAGAAGGCTTGGGTTTGAATCTTGGCTTTGCCACGTGCCGGTTTTCCTACCACAGGTCAGCTATGTTTTGTGTTGTCTCTGAGCCTCCTCAGTTCCTCTTTGGAAAGAAGTGAAGTGTAAATAAGTAATTTAGTAAGTAAATTCCCAGGCGGTCTCTCTGAGCTTCAGTGTTCTCACCTGTAACACGAAGATGATACTATGCCTACTTCGTGGAGTTGTGAGGGTTAACTGATATCGCTGATGGGACAACACTATGTAGCTCATTGTAGTAGTTCTCTATTGCCATGTAACAAATGACCCCAACCCTTAGCAGCCTAAAAAAAATTATCATTTATCATTTTACAATTTTCGTGGGTTAAGAATTCAGGAGCCACTTAGCTGAGTGGTTCTGGCTCAGAGTCTCATGAAGTTACAGTCAAGCTGATGACCTGCAGATGACTGATGGGCTGCAGTCATCTGAAGGCTTGACTGAGGCGGGAGGATCGGCTTCCAGTACGCTCACTCGCCTGTTTTGGCAGGAAGCCTTAGCTAGTTCCTCACCACTTGGACCTGCCCCACAAGGCTGCTTGAGCATTTTCACAACATGGCCGCTGGCTTCCCCTAGAGTGAGTGATCCAGAAAGAGAGACCAGGATGGAAGCTACAATGTCTTTTATGATGCAGCCTTAGAAATTGTATACCGTCACTTCTTTATTCATTTGTTAGGAGCAAGTCACTCAATCCTGCGCTCAAGAGGAGGAGAATTCGGCTTTATTTTTTGAAGGGATTGTCAAAGAATTTGCAGACATATTTTAAAACCTCCATAACCATACGGCACCATGAGAATGTTAATTAATGTTGCTGGCAGTAGTTTCAGTTCATTGTAGACTCTTGGTCTTGCTAGATGCATTCTCTTTGTCAGATTCAAATTTCAGGCTGCTGTCTCTCAGCTTCTCTGTGCCTCGTGGGTTCTATTAAATTGGTTAATTGTTCATGGATAATTCATGGATATTCTTTCCTGTCTGGCTAGGCTGTGGGTTGCCTGCAATCTTGGCCCATGTCTCAGAGTTCTGCTGCATCCTAGCAGAGTGAGGTTTTTGCAGAGTGATGTCTATTTCCAGTTGTGGGACCATGATTCTGGAATTTTGACTGGTGAAGCGGGGACAGAGGAGTTGGTGTGTCGGAAAAGATAACAAACTTGGTTTTGGATACATTTAGTTTGAGGTACTTAAAAGATGAATAGGGACTTCCCTGGCGGTCCAGTGGTTAAGACTTCACCTTCCATTGCAGGGGGTGCGGGTTTGATCCCTGGTCAGGGAGTTAAGATCCCACATGCCTCGTGGCCAAGAGAACAAAACATAAAACAGAAGCAATATTGTAACAAATTTAATGAAGACTTCAAAAAAATGGTCCATATCCAAAAAAAAGATCTTAAAAAAAAAGATGAATAAATGAAGCCACTCAGAAGGCTATTGAAATGTGAACTTTGAAGGGAGGAAGGAAAGCTGAAGGGTGTCATCTGCAAAGAAGTAACCACTGAACCCGTGAGAAGAATGAAGCTGCCAAGGGGAAAGTGAGGAAACAGGGCAGGGTGAGAGCAGAACCATGGTCCTGGGGCGAGGAAGAGGGAGCAGTACAGGAGACGTGAACCAGGTGGGCAGGAGGCAGCGTGGTCGTGGAAACCAAGCAGGAGGAAATTCCAGGAAGGTGGTCTGACCTTTCAGAGAGGTCTGAAGGGGTGAAAGCTAACAGCAGGAGGCTGATGACCTCTCAGGATGAGGTTTCAGAGAGTAGAGGATGCTCATAGACAGATTTCGGGGGTTAAGGATGCCTGGATGGGGAAGAAAGCACAGAACGTGTGTCTCGGGATGTGTCAAGTGCAGGGGAAGAGTAGACTCATTTGTGGTGGCAGGGTTGAGTGGGGCTCCTTTCGGGTTGGGGGTCCTGAAGGGGGAGACGGAGAGATGGAAAATGCCAAAGGGAAAAGGTGGTTTGGGTTGAGTTTCACAGGCAGGAGGAGGAGAAATGAAGGGCGCCAGGCAGTGCGCCAGCAGGCCTGACACCGAGAGTGCTGCTTTTTTCATTCACACAAAGGTGCCATGTGTCAGGTACAGAGACCGATGGACTAGGGTCAGGGCCTTGGGGAGAGCTGAGGGCTTGGATTTCAGAGTGAGAGGGAAAGGCTGGTCCAGCAGGGATGGGAAAGTGGTAGGAGGTAAGGCTATGTGGTCAGAGAAGTGAAGCTCAGATATTGAAGTCTTGGAAGTGAAACCATCTTGAACAATTCTGTCCGAGATGAGGCCATGATGGTGAGTGACTGAAATGAGTACAGACAAGAATCCTTGTCGAACTGAAATAACAGCTTTATGGAGCAGATTAGATGACCTTGAACACCAGGTGACTGACACTGGATGCTGGATGACTCAGGCCACAGTGGGACCTTCCTAGTGTTGGCAACAGCTATTCAACACATTCAGCAAATATTTATTGACTCCAAACTACATGCTTTTAGATGCTTGGGATGTAGCGGTGCACGAAACAGATCAAGATTCCGGAGCCTTAGCACGGGCAACGGGCAAGTTTTAGTGACAAAAACACGACTGTGTACCTAGGGGTGACCTGACTGAAGTACAGGTTCTATAACAGGGTTTTATTGGACTTGGCTTGCTAATACGCACTCCAGGAACCTACTGCGTCTCTGTCACCCTGAATGCCAAAAGCTTTACCTTCAGGTACCCAGTTTACCTAAAAGTGAAATTACAAAGGATGTGGTTAAATGCTTAATTTTTACTTATTTATTTATTTTTTTTGCTGTACGCGGGCCTCTCACTGCTGTGGCCTCTCCCGTTGCGGAGCACAGGCTCCGGACGCGCAGGCTCAGCGGCCATGGCTCACGGGCCCAGCCGCTCCGCGGCATGTGGGATCTTCCCGGACCGGGGCACGAACACGCGTCCCCTGCATTGGCAGGCGGACTCTCAACCACTGCGCCACCAGGGAAGCCCTAAATGCTTAATTTTTAAAAGGTTACTGGAGGCACAGGATGATCAGGAACAGAGTGGACTGACTCCACTGAAACGGGCCGGGCAGGATGGGGGCCGTGGGTGCAGCGGGCCCCGTGCCCCTGATGGGGAGTTGGTGGGGGGAGGAGCGAGCAGGGGGTTCCAGACTAAAACTCTTGTTGGCCCAGGTTCCGGTGACTTTTGTAGACATTGCTGTTTACTTCTCTGAGGACGAGTGGAAGAACCTGGATGAATGGCAGAAGGAGCTTTACAACAACCTGGTTAAGGAGAACTACAAAACCCTGATGTCCCTGGGTAAGGGCGCCTTCCCTCCCCTGTGGCGAGCACCTTGGGAGTGGGGAGTGAGATGCTTCTCGACCCGTGGTGCACCACCCCCGGGCAAGGTGTCATGTTTATACGTCACGGAAACTCAAGAAACGATTTGCTTGCCTGCTAGGAAGTTAGAATGACTTGTAACAGAATGGAAAGTAAAAACAGGGCCTATCACCGCAGGGCTGAACACTGCGCTGCCACCATTGTGGAATCACAGCCAAACAGCATCACTACGCGCTGCCTCCCAGCAGCCTTGGATAAGCCACGGTCGCTCTGCTGCTGGCTTTCAGAGACCAGAAACGGGGGAATCTATTGACTTGTTTTCATAGTTCCTCGTGAGAGATTACCTGACGCACTCACATAACGGCCACCACCTAGAGGACTGCTGGGGTGGGGTGGGGGAGGGGAGAGCTCCACATCGCCCTTGATCGGGGCCCACTGATCAGCTTCACTCAGCCCTGTCTTCCCTTCCCCCTCATTCCAGACTCGGAAGGTCCAGTGTCCAAGCCAGATGCTCCACCCCAGGCCGAGCCCCGGGAAGAGCCTTGCGTGTGGGAGCAGCGTGACCCCGAAGAGAGAGAAATCCTGATGGATCCAGACACAGGTGATGGCAGCCGAAGACAGCCCTAGGTCCAGGGCAGGGTGGGAGAGAAGCACCGCCATCCCTGCATGACTTCCAGGCGGGCTTCTCCCGAGTTGTTCGTGGGGCCAGTTCTGCTGCCCTTGAAATTTGGCGGTCACCTACAGGAAGAGTTTCAGGGCCAGAAAGCGCACCACAGATGTTTGTCTTTTGGGTCAGAACCGTGTAGCTCGAGATGCCCAGGTAAGCTGGAGAGAAGAGGAAGCAGCGGGGGCGTGGGGGCGCCTTGCAGCCTCCCAGCCCTGATGGGCGCCCTAGACCCGAGTGCAGCTCCAGCCTAGGGAGGTGGGCAGAGGAGGCTCTGTGTGGCGCACGTGGGGTGCGTGGCCGACTGCTTCGTGCCTGGCTGTCTCCTTCAGCATCCTCGCCCCGTTCTCACAGACGCCCCATCACAGGCAGACTTACCCTCCAAAGCTTTCTTCTCATTCAAGGGAGATCTTACGTTCTGAGGATCCAGTTCCCCGAGAACGTCACACCTGGTGATGGGAGGTGCGAGGCTTCTCGGGACCTCAGCTCTCCTGAGCACTGTTGGGCCAGGTGAAATCTGGTCCTTGAACTGTATTCTCTGCCTTCTCCCAGGAGCCTTCACCCGTTGGGGCCCTCTGCCCTTCCTCCCTTTTCAGTGGAGGGTGTATTCACCGAAACTTCCCTAGAAGGTGGCTCAAGGCGGCCCCCTCCCCCCATTCTGCTGTCTTTATTGAGATATAGTTCGCATGCTGTAAATTCACTCGTGAAGTGTATCATTCAGTTCACCAAGTTGTGCAGCCATCATCGCTATCTAATTCCAGGACGTTTTCATCATAGGGCGCCCCACCCCCATGAGCAGTCACTCCTGTTCTCTGGGCCTCCCCCGCCCAGCCCCTGGTTCTGCTCTCTGTTCTCTGGGCCTCCCCCGCCCAGCCCCTGGTTGCTGTGCATGTGCCTCTTGTGGACGTTTCGTCTAAATGGCTCCTTCCCTGTCTTAGGTACCACAAATGTGTGAGGTCAGCAGCTGTGGTAACCTTTCACAGTAAAGCAATGTAACCTCAGCCGTTTCACTGAGTTATCATCCATCCCTGTGCCAGATAGAACAGGGACCACTGTGGCCTTTTTATGGATGGACCAAGCAGACTGAGAGCCAGAGAGGGCAAGTGACTCATCCTCTGGGCTGGGGGCAGAGGTGAAACCAGGATCCATGTCTTCCACTTCCTCATGTAGTCTCTTTCCTGCTGTCTCCTGCGGGGGCTAGTGTTATACATCACACCATAGACCCTCACAAGAGGAACATGCCCCTGTGGTCACGTCACGGGGTCTGCATGGAAGACATGTTATTGTCTTTTATGCAAAAGGATGCTGTGCCTTATCCATTCCAGGAAGGGATGGGGCTGCTTCCCTTTGCCCAGTCTAACTTCGTGTGTGTGTGTGTGTGTGTGTGTGTGTCTGTCTGTCTGTCTGTCTGTCTGGCCCACTCTTCCTGACTGGGCTGCAGAACAAGGACGAATGTCTCCCACATGGAGGGAGACCTATGGCCTGTCCTGATTAGCACCCACCCAGCGTGGGCTGTTTCTGGAACCCTGTCCCAGCCTTACCACACCTCATTTTGTGGCTTGGCCTACCCCCTTGTCCTGAATGTCGATCGCTTCTCTGCTCCCAGGACCTTCTGCTCCTGGGGATTCCCCATAGTTGCCCAGAGAAACCCAAGACCCCTGTGCTCTTCCCTGGCCAGTGCTGTCAGCCGTGCTCCTGACCCCGAGAACGTCCAGCTGACGATCATTCATGAAAACGGCACCAAACGATGTGATTCTCTGTCCCCAGGAGCAGAGCCCCTGGTGCCTGCACAGGACACGTCCTCTCAGGTGAAGCGGGAGGAGGCCCTGTGTGCCCGGGGTCAGCGGGGCCTGGAGGAAAGAGCCATCCCCACAGAGTCCATCACCGGTGAGTGAGCTGACTGGCCGCCCAAGCCGGGTGGCAGAGGAAAGTCCAACGTGGTCTGCAGGCGCCCAGCATTGTCTGACGTGTGTGCCGGGCCAGAGGCCTGAGCTGAAAACGGAAGATTGTGGGTCCAGGATGGATGGAGAGACAGGGTTTCCCACGAGCCGCAGACTCGGCACACGACGTGGACGAGTTGCCAGCACGTCTGGGCTTAGCCGTTCTGTTTTCTCTTCTTTGTAATATCAGTTTTTAACTGTTCCTTTCTTCCCTTGGAAAGCAGTATCTGCAGAAGTACTGAGTGTGAGGCGTTTTACAGGTCCCGTGGGTGGGGGAATCTGGGGGTCCATGAGACCTGCTCCCGACTGGTGGGAAGAGCTTTCGTTGTTTTAACCAAGCACTTACGGCTGCTGCCTCTGTGTCAGGCCCCGCACGGCCACAGTCCTGTCAGGGGGTCTGGATAGCTCCTCTTCGACGGCATTCTGGCTGGACTTTGTATGTGAGATCTCTGTTAGAGAAGATATGTATTTATTAGTCAGAGTTCTCCAAACAGTCAACAGGGTGTGTGCGTGCGTGTGTGTGCGCATGTGTGTAGAGATCTTGATTGAGTGATTGAATTTAAGGAGCTGGCTTCTGCCAACTGGAGCACCGGGGCAATCTGCCGGCAGGATTCCCTTTTCCTCGGGATGTCAGTCTCTTGTCATTAAGGCCGTCAGGTGGTGGGACGGGGCCCACCCACATTATGGAAGGCAGTCCACCTTACTCAAAGTCTTGTTGAACTCCTCAAAACAAAAAAAAACAACACAGAAGCATCGAGAAGAATGTTTGGCCCAGTATCTGGGTACTGTGGTCTAGGCAAGTTGACACATAAAATTAACCGTCACAAGATATATTAACACACTGTAGCTCTTTACTTATCCACAGGTTAGAGCTCCACAAACCTCATCCCCCTTAGTCAAAGCCTCACACTCATAGGTGAGTGATAGCAGCCCTTTCCGCTTCCCAATTCATCCGGCCAGTTCCTCAGAGAGCATCACAGTGCTTCAGAGGGATCTTTAAGAGATAAGAAGGCAATAAAGGGTAAATGAGATTTAATAGACTCTGCAGAGGAAAGAGGGTGTAGGATACATCTTAGAAAAACCCCATTAAGATGGTTAAGATAAAAGGCTTCCTGGGGCTTCCCCGGTGGCGCAGTGGTTGAGAGTCCGCCTGCTGATGCGGGGGACACGGGTTCGTGCCCCGGTCCGGGAAGATCCCACATGCCGCGGAGCGGCTGGGCCCGTGAGCCATGGCCGCTGGGCCTGCGCGTCTGGAGCCTGTGCTCCACGACAGGAGAGGCCACAACAGTGAGAGGCCCGCGTACCGCAAAAAAAAAAAAAAAAAAAAAAAAGCCTTCCTGGAAGGTGTCATTTTCCTGGACGGTCCCTGCAGGAGGAAGACCTCCTTCCACGGTGTTGCTCAGGCCTCAGGCGTGAACCTCGGTTGAAGGAGTTAAGCTCCTGAAGGACAGGAAAGCTCTCTCGATGACATCACTGTTATGTCACCCCCTGTAGTATCCACTTATTTGCGGCAAAAGCTCCAGCAGCTGAGGCCAAGCTGACCTAAAGCTTTAATTAACTAGAATAATTACTGCTGATGTTTAGGGAAAAGAACTCATTGCATGACACGAGAGACTTAAAGCACCACCTTGCGGGCGTTTCCGTGTCCCCTGACACCTTTGCTGCTCTGTTCCCACAAGCAGACTCACCAGCTTCTGCCCAAGACCTCCTGTCCCGGATCAAACAGGAAGACCCCCCGTGCGTGTGGGCTCAGCAGGAGTTGGCGGAGAGGGACATTCCAACGGACCCCAACTCAGGTGAGCGCGCCGTCGGGGCACGTGGAGATGACTTCTGTAACCGCCAGAAAATCTATCCGATCGAGTCACTTTGGTCAAAGGCCAGTGAAAGACGCAGGGGATAAACTACAGTGTGTTCCTCAGGTGGTGACTTTGTACACATTTCGGCATATAACTATTAGCGAAGTGGGGAGGACTTCTCTAAAGGAATCATCACACTGATAATTTGTACTGTCAGTGAACTGATACTAATATGACTTCACTGATTTCTGAAATATAATTAAAAAGCCTTTTAAAAGTGGTATATATTTCTGTGACAGAAGGAAAGAAAGTAATTTTACTTTTTCCGGAGTCTTCCTTGAGTGAATAGTAGTTAGGTGTCTCCCAGGAAACTTCTGGGGAAAGTCCAGGCGTAAAGGGAAGCATAAAAGAACAATAGGGAAGCTCTGCCCGCCCAGGCCCCATGTACGTGTGCACGCGGGCGTGTGTGTGCATGCGGGTGTGCGTGTGCATTTGTGTGCGTGTGCACTGTGTGTGCGCGTGTGTTCACATATGCTTGCAGAGCTGGAGGAGGCCAGTGTCATCTTGTTTGCTGGTTGTGACCCCAAAGTCTCATGCAGCCCCGCACACCAGGAAAAGAAGCAGCTGTAAGATCTAGGATTCCGTGTCGTTTGTCAACTCTACAGCTCCACAAGGGGGGAAGTTGAAGGGGTCCAGGGCAGGAGAGGAAGCAGTGCCCTCCCGACAGAGAGGCGGCAGTGTCCACGGCAGTTCCTATTAATGACCTGTGCCCACTGCTTCTGCCGTTGCCGATCTGGAAGGCCGACCTCTCCTCCCTTGGTCCTGTGGGCCATCAGAGGCCAGGCTCCCCTCCGGCCTGGCCCCGCAGATGGCCCTGGGGCTCCGAGGACAGAGCCAGAAGACCTGGGTTCCGGCCCTGGCTCTGCCTCCACACAGCCTCCTCCCCGGCAGCAGGACCAGTGAGGTCCCATCTGGGGAGGCTGTTGACGGGATGGAGACAGGGATACCCCAACTGCCACACGCCCTCTGAGCAGAGCAGCGGCCTCTGCACGTGGCGGTGTTCGAACTTCCGGTGGGATGCTCGGCGGAAAGCAACAGGCTCTAAGACTGCCTTCTTTCCCCGAACAGAGTCTCTGATCTCCGCACACGACATCTTGTCCTGGATAAAGCAGGAGGAGCAGCCGTACCCGTGGGGCCCTCGCGACGCCATGGAAGGAGAGCTCGGGTTAGATTCTGGCCCCGGTGAGTGGCGCACCCAGCGGGGCCCCTGGGTGTTTTGTCCACTGGGACGGTTGCTCACCAGCCTAGCCCCTTACAGGGTGATGTTCTGTCATGGCAGCCTTTTGAAGGCCTGTATCAAAGCACTGTCCCCTTTCCTTCTGGAGGATGGCAGGTATGTTAGCTTCCTAGGGCTGTCTTGACAAAAATACCCAACTGGGTGGCCTAAAACAGCAGAAATTTATTCTCTCATAGTTCTGGAGGCCTGGAGTCTGAAATCAAAGGGTCGGCACGGCCATGCTCCCTCTGAAAGCTGTAGGGGAGCCCTGCCTTGCCTCTGCCTAGCTTCTGTGTTTGTTGGTGATCTTTGGTGTTCCTTGGTCTGTGGAGGTGTCACCCCAATCTTCTGTCTTCACACGTTCTGTGTCTTATAAGGTCACGAGTCACGTTGGATCAGGGGCCTGCCCTCCTCCAGTATGACCTCATCTTAACTACACCTGGAGAGATCCTATTTCCAAATAAGGTCACATTCTGAAGTACTTGGGGGGTCCAGATTTTGATGTTATCTTTTGGGGGGATATAATTGAACCCATCACAACAGGGAAAGGCGAGCAGGCTGGGAGCGAGCTGAGGCAGTGGTGTCACAGCAGGTGATGGCAGCAGGCGGCTCACACACTAGGAAACACGCACCAGAGCGCCCTGGCAGCTGACCTCCCAGAGTAACTGGGAAGCTCCTGAAGCTCAGATAGGAAGAGGGGGGTTTCTTCTGCCGGCAAGTGTGAGGCCAAATACCTCCCCTGACTTGGCTCTCTTGGGTCTTTCTGGAAGCCCCCTGACTGGCTGAGGACCTCTGGCATGTGTTGGTGGGTTAGGTAACGCGTCGCATCAGGCTCACATTCCTTGCCAGGGCCAGTACCACTGAAACAGCTGGCTTAATGTCCTCTGGGTGATTGGGGTGGTGAAGGGACAGTTAATCATATGTTCCTTGCTCACATTCCTGACACCCTCTGAGAGCTCGAAATCCATGTCAGAGCTGAGGACATGGGTTGTTTCTGAATCTGAAGGGACATTTAAAACCCAGGTGAGCGGATCTCACTCTCCGTGAGACAGACTTAGTTCAGTCTGGAAGAGCAGAGTGGGGCCGGAGGAATGGGCAGGGGATGGCAGAGGAACGGTGCACATCCTTGTCTAAAACAGAATTTCAGTTGTCCTCTTTCTAACCTGCTGGTGGGGTGGGATGTGACAGGGACATCCGGGGGACCGCCTGTGAGGGCAGGAAGAAGCGATAGCGGTTGATGCCACCCCATCCTCTGCAGCACTCAGGCCACCATTTCTAGCCCTGGCCCTGAAGGCAGGGGTACCAGATCAGCAAACATTGTGCCAGGAAGCTCCGCCCAAATCTTTGTCCCTCGGCGCTGCCTTCCGACTTCTCCCACTTGGCTAAGAGCGTGTGGGCTTCAAGGAGCCTTTTCCTGGGACCTGCGTGGTTGTGAAAACAGCGTGAGACACTCGTGCAGAAATCGCCAGGCTCTGCAAATTACCAAAGCGCTTTCCTTCTCCAGTTCGAATATGCCGAGCGGCTCGTAGGACAGTTTGCCCCGTGCTGCTTTGTCTCTGGGAGGCCTTAGAAAGTTTGCATTTGGGAAGGAAGGCCCAGAGCTGGGAGAGAGGGGTATCTGGAAACGCTTCTCCTGCCCGCCCAGTCACTAGAGCCTCGTATCGGAGCCTCTTGTCTTTCTCCCAAAATGAACCTGCCTTCCGCTCATTAATGTTGGGATGTGAAATTAGTATCTCACCTGTGATTTCTTTGAGGTTTAAAACCCACCTAGTGCTGTGGTTGCCAAGGACCACCAGGTGGACTTTTGGTAAGACATGGCATCATGTGGTAGTCTTCTGGAGGGGGCTCGGAAGGGGGGAGGGGGCAGGGCTAGAGAGTAAAACACAGAAATACATGCATGTTCACGCCAACCCCCTTCCCTGGCCCTGCCGTAAACAAGAGAGAAAGACCCGGTGTCCTGCTTAACTCAAAGTCAGACGTCAGCCTAACCGGACGTTACCTTTTAGTAAAAAGGATTCCTGGCTTTATATATTAATGAGTGGATATTACTCTCTGCTCTCTGACAGTTAGTGTAAGACAGGAAAAAAGTCTGGTTCACTCAGAAGTAACGTGCATGGGGCTCCACTGAAGCAGGAAGTGTGAATAGGGGTTTGGAGTTCAGTGGCTACTGGGTGCTTCTGGAGAGAGTGGGGAGCCTCAGGCCAGACCACCCTACCCGGACGCCAGCACTCAAAACACACTCGCAAGTCACAGGATACGATTTGAAAGCAGCCTCCTGAAATTCCCACGTACTGCCTTGGGTTAAAACTGGTTAAAACAGTGATTCCAGCCTTTTTTAGTCTCTGTTACTTAACAAGTATTTACCTCGTGCCTGCTCTATGCTACGCAGTACTACAGGCACTTGGAATCAGTGGTGAAGAAGGGCCAGGGGCCTTTCCTTTTGTGGGACGGTGATGAACAGTAATCACGCAAACAAGATAAACTCGGGGTGGTAAACGCTCTGAGGGTGACGACTCGGGGAAAACAGGGGGCCGGGAGTCGGGGCAGGAAAGGAAGAAGCACTCGAGTGTGTCCAGATCACGAGAAGGAGCTGACCACGGGGCTGCTGGGGAAGGGAAGGCCATAAGGAAGGCCATCTGGGGCAGGAGGTTGGAGCAATAGACAAGGAGGAGTCTGACCACGTATGACCTATGGGCCAGGTTAGCGTCTGGATTTTATTCTAATATGAAAGGAGACTAACAGAGGGTTTGAAACACAGTGGTGACGTGATCTGGTTTACATTTTTAAAACGTACGTTTGGGAATTGACTGGAGTCAGGTGGGGAGAAAGGGCCAGAAGCAGGGAAACCATGTAGGAGCTAATGTAGTGGGTAGAGACCAGGTCAAGAGGTGATGGTTGGAAATATAACTGATAGATTGTCTGTGGTGGATGAGGAGACAAGAGTGACTCCTAGGTTTTGATCTGGAAACACTGGGCGAATGGGTGCTGTTTGCTGAAATGGTGAGTCCTGGAAAAGCAGCAGGTTAGCTGTGTAAATTAGGTGTTCTCCTCTGGACCCGTTCAACTTGAGATGACATCCAGGTAGCAATGTCAAGTAGACAGATGAACATAGGAGTCTGAAGTTGGAGAGCCTGGGGCTAGATTGATTGGGGAGTTACAGGTTGCAAGGACTTCTGACACCAACCACCTGGGATTAGGCCAGACTTCACAGGTGAGGCATCTCGTTCTCCACGTGACTGCTCTCATCTTACACAGCAGCTGCAGGTTCGAGGGTCCCCAGACCACCCGCACTTCTGACCAGCTGGCTGCAAATTCAGGGGTCTCCATTAACGCCTCAGGTGCAGTAATTCCCTAGAACAACTCACAGAACTCAGGAAAGTGCTATACTTACAATTAGTTTTATTAGAGCAAGAGGATGGATTCAAATCAGAACCAGCTGAAAGGGGAGATCCGCAGGACCAGGTCTGGGAGGGTCCTAAGCATGAAGCTTCTGTTGTCTACTCCCTGTGGAGTCGGGAGTGTCCTGCTCCCCGCACAGCGATGAGTGACAGTACTGCCTACCAGAGAACCGCACTGGAGCCTCTGTGTCCAGAGTGTTTACTGGGATTTCTTTACATACGTACAATTGATTGCATATTCAAACTGCTTTAAAGAATGAAGACATTTATCCTCTTACGTAACTAAGAGGTAGTCCAGTTCTAGCCTTGGTTGGCTCAAGGACGCAGCTATATTATCAAGGACCCAGGTTCTTTCCAACTGCTTGTTCGCTCATCCTTGGTGTGGATGGAGCAAGTTGGCCACAGCTGTTCCAAGTATCACCTCCAGGCCCAGAGGGAAAGGAGAGGCCGTCTTTTTGCCTGCGCTGTCTCCAAGGAGTGAGGATGCTTTCCCAGAAGCCTCCCAGCAAACACATCTCATCAGCCAGAACAAGGTCCCGTGCTTGTATCTGAATCAGTTACTGGCCAGTGAGTTCTAGAGTGAAAGTCCTCATGTTAGAGGTGGGAGGAGATGGTGTGACGTAATCCCCATGGAGAGTGGAAAACTGGGGCATGCTGAGTCATGGGGTAGGATGCCAGGGTTTGAGGTGTGTGATCTTCTCCAGCAGCCTTCAGCTACTTGAGTGCTGTCGCTGCATTGGGGTCCCCCAGGCAAGCCCAACAGAGGAGAGAGGGGCAGAGGGACCACAGGAGCTAAGCTGGGTCAGGAAGGGAGAACAGAGGCGGGGGGCGGGGCGGAGCAGGGAGGCAGTTGACAGAAGTGGTCTGGTGCTTACTCCGAGTTTGAAGAATGATCAGAGTAGGATTAGGATTGTTTGGGGTTGGGTTTCCTGGGAAACAGTCCCTGAGATGGAGGTTTACGTACACGTGGTTTCCTTCGGGGTCCTCTTGGGAATAACACCCACGAAGGAGGGAGAGTAGCCAATCGGGTAGAGGGAGAAGCAAGGCCCACAGTGCAGCTGTGACAGAGGCCACAGCCAAACCTGCAGGATTGACGGCATGACATCCTGGATTGAGGCTAGGAGAGTTACAGTGGCCCCTGCCCCTGGCCAGTGTCCTATGGAAATGGTTCTTTGCCTGGTCAGTGTTGGTTGGGATAGAGGGGGGCAGGCTGGGCCCAGTCTGTCTAGGAGTGTCACATAAGGAACACATGTGATGGGGAGGGGGCTCCTGCAGGAAGAAAGGACTGTGAACTGGGGATCGGGGAGGTGATGGAGGGTGAAGGAAAGAGAAGACTCCTAAATACAGTCAGCAAACCCAGTAGTGCCTTGGAAGTCGGAGTCCTGGGCCTCAGATCGCTGCTCCGATGCCCAGAGCCTGGGCTTTGTGCCCCACTGCCCCCAAGGTCGTGTAGAACCATGAACCCTGGAGACTCGGGTGCAGGAAAGGGCACCATTGCAGGAGCGAGACAGGCGCTTCCTGGGGAGGCTGGCTGGGCAGCCACTTCCACACGAGGATGAGGAGAGCGCCAGTCACGTGTGGTCCGCGGCCAGGTGGGGTCAGGCGCCAGGGTGGGACTCATATCAACCCAGCTGACCCCGCCGCAGTACAAGGCCGAAGGCTGCCTGCTTAGTGGAGACATAACTGCAAATCGCAGGGTGGTTATGCGCCCGGCCCCCTGCATTCCCCTCCTGTAGGCCTTCAGACGGGCTTTTCACCTGGGATAGGTTCTGGCAGACTCTCTCCTTCCAGTCGAGAGATTCTCCGTAGGTAAATTAGCACTGAACACCAGAATACAATTAAGTCTTATTATTTCCAGGCGATTCCGCCTTCCAAGGGGACTTCCGCAGAGCACCGCTCCTCTGCCCACCGGCTCCCGGCATCTGGGGGTGTTTCCTATCGTAACTGCGTGCCACCTGCCTGACCCGCTTCAGGTGCTCTCCAGCTGGTGGCTCTGTGCAGCTCCGAGGGTTGGGGAACCCTCGAGCACAGGGAACTTGATCATTTGCCTTGTTCAATCCCCTCATCCTTTAGAGAAGCTGAGGCCCGGCTAGCCTGTGACTCGCAGGAAGCCGCAGAGGAACTAGTTAAGGCCCGGGGCACCCTTGCAGGGACGGCGTGAGTCCTGGACCGAGCAGTGTCAGCATGTCGCTTCTTCGTGTCTCCCCCCCAGGTGACAGCCTGCTGATGGTGAAGAACCCGCCCCCGGCCCCGCCGCAGCCCCCGCCCGCCCCGCAGAGCCTGCCCCCGCTGCCGGCGCCCCCCGAGGACGCGGGCGGCCCCCCGAGCCGCGGCGGGGGCGCGCTGCTGGACGACGGCTTCCCCGCGCTGCCTGGGGAGCGGGGCGCGGGCGGGGCGCAGGCGGACGGCCAGGCGGGCGGCGGCGGGGCAGCCGGGGGCGCGGGCGGGGGCCCAGGCGGGGGCGGCGGGGGCTGCGGCAGCTGCTGCCCGGGCGGCCTCCGCCGGAGCCTCCTCCTGCACGGCGCGCGCAGCAAGCCCTACTCGTGCCCGGAGTGCGGCAAGAGCTTCGGTGTGCGCAAAAGCCTCATCATCCACCACCGCAGCCACACCAAGGAGCGGCCGTACGAGTGCGCCGAGTGCGAGAAGAGCTTCAACTGCCACTCGGGCCTCATCCGCCACCAGATGACGCACCGTGGCGAGCGGCCCTACAAGTGCTCCGAGTGCGAGAAGACCTACAGCCGCAAGGAGCACCTGCAGAACCACCAGCGGCTGCACACGGGCGAGCGGCCCTTCCAGTGCGCGCTGTGCGGCAAGAGCTTCATCCGCAAGCAGAACCTGCTCAAGCACCAGCGCATCCACACCGGCGAGCGGCCCTACACGTGCGGCGAGTGCGGCAAGAGCTTCCGCTACAAGGAGTCGCTCAAGGACCACCTGCGCGTGCACAGCGGCGGCGGACCGGGCCTCGGGGCCCAGCGGCCCCTCCAGGCGCCGCCAGAGCGAGACTAGGGCTGGGCCGGGGGAGGGAAGGGCCCGGCGGCAGGAGCAGGGGGCGGGGGCGAGCCTGGGGGCGTCCTGAGGCCCCACCATCCGATCCTGCCCTTGGTTCTCGGGGCGCCTTCCCTCCCTCTACCCCGCCACCTGCTGGAAGTCGGGAACAGGAATTGCACTCCAGATGGGGTCCCCTGAGTGTGGGGCAGGGGTACCCTAGACCTGTCCGGCCTGAATGGACAGCCCAGCTCTTCTCATAGGGTGGACCAAGGGGGCCGGCGCAGGGAAGGTGCCGGAAGGACAGCGGGTAGGTCCCTCTTCCGGCACCCCCCCTCAGACACCTAGCGTGCCCATTGGGCCTCTGGGGTCACAGATTGTGATCAGGGGAAACCACCAGGGAGTCTCGGAACCCTTCTGAGATAAAGAAATAGGTCCTAAAGTTAAGAGACCCTAAAAAGGAAGCGAAGGTGTCCTGGTGAGAGGAGGGACGTGCTAAGGGATGGATCTCCGTGATGACAACACTGCCTCGCGTTTGAATAGCGCTTTATACTTTTTTAAACACGTTTTCTATCCGTTATCTATTTTCACCCTTAGCCTATCCCTCTGAGGTACGTGGGGTAGGATTTTCCTGACTTGATAGCTGAGGAAAGTGAGACACAGGTGAGATGGTTTGCCCGAGATCACACAGAAGAGAGTGGCAGGGCTGGGACCAGAGCCCTGCCCCCAGCGCAGTGTCCCCACCACACACACTGCCTACCTCTGGCATGTGAGAGACCTCTCTGGCCTGGTCTCTCTCCTCTCTCTTTCCCCTGACCCACCAAAAATAATCAGAAGCAACAGGGGCCAACTCATGGGGTTACTGGGAATGGGGAATAGATTGACTAGAAAATGCCCGGGGTTGTGCTTCCAGAAGGTTCTTCCTGTGTGGGCACTGCTGGGCGGGAGGGAGGGCTGCCGGCCCCCAGCCTGTCCCTCCCACCTCCAGTCCCTCTACCTGGTGCAGCAGCATCTTTCCACTGCACAGCAGTGACCTGGCCCTCCAGAGGCAGCTAGCACCCTGGCTCAGACCTCATCCTGATGATTTATTCGTTTCCCAGGGCACAGGGGTGAGGGAGAGGCTCTTGCTGCAAGAGCAGCTATCAAGGAAGTGAGTCTCTTCCCAGGAGGGCCAGGGCCAGTAGGTGCTAGTGTCTGAGAGCCTCAGTCTCTCTCCTGCCCTGAGCCTCCCAACTGGTGCTGTCTGTTAACCGACCATGCTCGTGGACATGGACACAGACCCTCCTCTGCTCCAGACCCTGCAGGCGCCTCGGGAGGCGCCCAGAGGACTCCCCGTGTCAGTACATCTGCTCTGTGGTCCTGATGGGCCACAGCCTCCCTATCTGCGTCTTGCATGGCCAGGCACTGGGGTGGGGTGGCACGCCCCAGGACCCTTGTTTGTGTCAAGAATGACTTCCGCTCCTGCCATCGATCCCACTTCTCTCCCAGCTGGGGAGCACGTGTGTGAGCGCTCTGCTTCTGCCCTTCCCCTCATCTGTGCCGCTCTGCTTTCCTCAGACCCCTTTTTGCCGTGCAAAGGGAATTCTTGAAATTAAATAAAAGGTGTCCAGATTGCAGACTGCATGTTCACAAGGCCGGAGGGCTCTCCAGCGTGGCTTCGTACAGTAAACCCTCAATGAACTGGAATCCAGCTAACTGAGATTTTTTCCCCCCTTTATTCTGCTTTTTGAAGGACGCAAGTCTTAAGAAAATGAGAAGTTAAATATAGACAAGGTCAATGGAGTTCTGTTGGAGCAGAAGGGGACCCTCTAGTCCATTGTACTGGTTGGGAGGCAGCAGTAGTCTGCTTTTCAAAAGCACGTGGAGAAAATCAACATTTTCATAACCTAAATCATGGGAAGTAAGGCCAACAGGTTTTTTTGTTTGTTTGTTGCTTCTTTGGGCTGTTAAGAGTATGAAGGAGGGGGAGAAATCCCTACTGAGACATGGGTTTGAAACATTTGAGCCCATAGCTCGAGTCTGTCCCTTTATTTTACCTTTGAGGAGCTGATTCCCAAAGAGGTTTAGTGACGGATGAGTGAGAGAGCCAAGGCCAAGTTTCTGGTTTCTCGCGTCCTAGTCTGGTGGACCCCACGCACCAAGTGCCCCTCGGTTATGCCGCAAGTCGACCCAGCCTCCAGCACCAGCCCCTGGGGGAGTCCTAGAGTGAGCTCTAACGCCCCCCCCCCCCGGAGCTGAGCAAAGGTGGTGACACTCAGTGTGGACCTCCCCCAGGCAGCGAGGATCCTCAGCGTGGACCCTGCAGTCCACTTACCGAAGCAGGACGGCGGTCCTACTTTGGGGGTGGATTTTTATTTTCCTCCCGATAATGTGTTAATTAAAAGTATTTTAATTAAAAGATTAATGCATGCAGTAAAAATCGGTTTAAAAAATAATGAAGAGTAAAACTCTTTCCTACCAGATTCCTGTTGAGAGGCATCCGCTGCTGAGAGCTTATATGTCCTTTAGACCTGGAGGAGCCGGGGCTTAAAGGATGCATTGAATGCAGCAGGGGAAGGAGGGAGAGGCAAAGTGGGATGAGGATGGAACATGTCGGGGAGGCAGGAACTGGGGCAGTAAGGCCGGAGACTGGCCTGGCTAGAGCCGGGGTGTATGAAGTTGTAGGTGATGTAGATGTAAGGTGAGTCGTGACCGGGCCACGGAGGGCCTTCAGTGCCAAGACTCTTCCACAGACGGGCTGCCAGTTAGCCTGCGATCCGCTGTGCCACAGACACCCTCATCCCCCCGCTTAGAACTCCTTAGAAACAGTGCATAGCTTCCTCAGAGAGGAAGTCTTGAGACGGCAGGTTCAAGCTAGATGCCACTGAAAATGAAGAGCCACAGGTGGACAAAGTTATCTCACCATCAAGGCTTTGGGCGCTATAACTGGCTCTCTGATCTCTGGTCCCGGAATATTGGGTGATGGCAGAGGGTAAAGGAAAAATGAGTAAACACACCAGGCGCAAGATGAACCAGCCTGTGTCCGTGTTTTACAGTGTTGGCCCATCGGTTTGTTACTGTTAGAAAAACATGTAACAGCATTTTATCATCCTGGGACCCTAATAGTTTGGGGGAGGCCATGGCCGTCATTCCATCCAACACTGACTCGCTAGGGAGCCGTCATGGAGGGACATCTCTAAAATGGTTATTCTTGAGAAGAGGGGCCCTGGATATAAGAATCTTACATCCCCCTACCCCGTCCAGCGAGGTTCCCGTAGGTCTATAAATCTAGTGAGATGCTGGCAGTGTGTGCTAAAGGCTGAGAACCTCTGCTCAAACCTCCTTAGACATATTTTAAACCCATATCATTCGTCAGCATTCTAATCGCTATAGGCTTACTATCTCCTATTATAAAAGAAGACTCCCATTTAAGAGTACGGGGAGGGACTTCCCTGGTGGCGCAGTGGTTAAGAATCCACCTGCCAATGCAGGGGACAGGGGGTCGAGCCTTGGTCCGGAAAGATCCCACCTGCCGCGGAGCAACTAAGCCCGTGCGCCACAACTACTGAGCCTCGGCTCTAGAGCCCGCGAGCCACAACTACTGAGCCTGCGTGCTCCTAGAGCCCGTGCTCCACAACAAGAGAAACCACTACAATGAGAAGCCCGCGCACCTCAACGAAGAGTAGACCCCGCTCGCCGCAACTAGAGAAAGCCCACGCGCAGCATCAAAGACCAAACACAGCCAAAATAAATAAATTTATTTAAAAAAAAATTTTTTTTAAATAGTCGGGAGAGAGCCTATATCCAGTCTTAGAAGCGGAAGCCAGCGTTGTCTACCCGGATTCCCCACACCTTCCGTCCCAATGGGATCGCTATCCTTTAATGGTAAAGGGGCTTGAGTCCCAGCACATAGTGTCAAAACCAGCAGCCCTGCCCCCCATCTCAAGGATCTGGGCGTGAGGAGAGGTTTGTTTCCCTTAGTTACTGCGCGCTTTCTGGATTCCCCAATTCACATATATCTTCCTTCACACTGCCGGTCTTGCCTGTCAGCTCTGCGTTAACCCAGACGGTGGAGCTCTGTGCCCTTCCTTTGCCTTTCCCAGGTAAGACACTTAACGCGTAGTAGACTTTTATAGTTTGAAGTTCATAGAGAGGGTCTCATCTCAGCCTAGCGCAGGACCTTGCCGACCTCTGATGAGTAGCTCCCCTTCCCCTTCTCCGGTCCCTCACTCCCCAGGGAAACCCCCCAATCCCAATTTACTCTGGAGAGCAATTTAGTTTTATCTTTGCCCACCTTCTGCCTTCCAAGCCCTGCCCAGGAGCCTATTTTCCCACGATTAAAATGGCCAATAAAACTCTTTTGCTAAACAAAACACTTTTCTCTCCCTAAAAGAAACTCTGCACTAGTTTTTTTTCTTTCTTTCTTTCTTTTTAAATCCTGTTTCTTGTTTGTTTGTTTGGGTTTTTTTGGCCGCGCTGTGTGGCGTGTGGGATCCTAGCTCGCAGACCAGGGATCGAACCCACGCCCCCTGCAGTGGAAGCGCCGAGTCTTAACCACTGGACCACCAGGAAATTCCCATCTGCACAAGTCTGGTACATTCAAAATGGGTAAAAGGATGTGCAGTAAAAAAATCTCCTTGTCACCCAGACACCCAGTTCCCCTACCTGAGGCTGACTGGCCAACCATGAAGAAAGGGGAAGTTTCTGGAAGGAACCTGGAATCATTCACAGACTCAAAGGAACATTTGAATAACCAATCCTGGACAGAGACAAAAATGTGTCATCTCTGCTCCTTTCTGTGTGTTGGGATCATTCTTTCAAATTAACTTACTCCCAAAAAAACGGGGAACAAGACTATTCCTGACACATCTACAGCTTCACCAGACAGAAAATTAACCTGTTCCCTCAGCTCCAGTAGAAGAATCCAAGGGAAGAGCTTAAGTCATATGCCCACCACTGGCTCAACTACTGTGGCCAGGAGGCTGGGGTGCTATGATCGGGCTGGCTTGAGTCAGATGGCTGCTTTTCAGTCATTGTGGCCAGGCTGGAATTGTCACAGCACAAGATGGCAGCATCTGTTTGAGTTACACGGCTAGAGCCCAGAAAGAGCCATCCCCAAAGGGAAGGAGGTATATATATGCCCAGAGGAAGGGAGAAGTGCTAGGCTGACAAGGTTAACAGGTACCTACTACATCCGTATATACAGTGGGGTTCGGGGGTCAGCTTGAGCCAAGGAGTGTTCATTCTGGGGTTCTCACTGACCCAGAAGCTGAGTGGAATATGCTCCCCAGGGGGTTATTGATGGGAGAGGAGCACAAAAGACATGGTCCCAGACATCTAGAGACTTGCAGGGTAGTAAGGGGAACAGACTAGAAAGGGTCTCAAAGCTGTGGTCTATAAACGTTCCTGAGTTAAAAAAAATGTTTGGGCATACATAAATGTACATAAATGTGTTAATATGTATGCTATAAATCATATGATAGAAAATTAAAGGGACGAGATAAATATTTTACAGCATTATTAAACTTTATATTATTTGTGATTCAAAGAATACTTTTTTCTGTCACTGAAAATGAGAGTTCGGGTAAGATGATGTCTAAGCTTGCTCTCAGCTCTGCATGTTACGTTCATAGTGTACAGATGTGGAGATGACAGGATACAAGTACTAAGAGTATATTTCCTTCATTCCTCTAATACCACTGCCACCAATGGGAATAACTGTGAACTGCATTTAAGTTTATTTAAAGGCATGTGTCAAGATCTGAGTGTCATTGGCAAAGGACAAGTGGGTGGCATCTAAGAGATGCAACAAGGTGACATTTATCTTGGTGAATTCATTGCAGTTCAAGGCTTGGACCTTGCCAAAGCTAAACCAAACCCAAATGAGAAATTGCTTGTTACCGAGCGCTTGCTCTGTGTTAGGCATTCAGCTGCACAAGCACCTTACTTCCATCTGTTATCTTGCAATGAGTAATAGGGATCGGAAGTGCTTCTTGAGCTCCTAACCTGTGACAGGCACTGTTCTAAGCACTTGATTTGAACTAACTCATGTAATATGCACAATAACTCTATGAGATACGTGCTACTATTATCCCTCACTAATAATGAGGTCATGGAGGTGCTGGTAAGTTCATGACTTGCCCAAGGTCCACATCTAGTAAGTGGCAGCGCTGGGCTAGGGACTCAGACGCTCTCACTCCTCATCCCACTTTCTAATCACTGCACCATCTCTGCAAGCCCGTGAGGCTGCAAACCAGCACCTGGTGCTACCTCCCTTGCACATTGGGAATTTGATCTAAATATTTCCCCAGAGTTCCAGGCAGGGATGCTAAATCATGCTGACTCTCAGAGACTGACAGATAAGGCAGAGAATCAGTTTAATAATTTCCAGGGGTGGTCTGGACATTTGCATCCGTCTGACCTGCATGTTGTCTCCCAGAAGCTACACGGGAACCTGCATCATCAGAAGTTTGCCTGGTGGACATAGAAACAGAATAGAGAGTGTGAGTTCTATAACTGAACCGTTTAATCCTTTGTCCTGATATGTCTGCCTCCACAATCATGATATTTTTCTTTTCTGTATCTGACAGTAAGTTTTTGTTGGCCTGAGACATATCTCCAAGGCTGACTAATTTTCTCAGCCTGTCCCATTTTTTCTTTAGGTGTATTAATGATTCAACCAATCCCCTGTCAGTCTGGTTGCCCTGGACATCATGCCTTCTCTTGGGGCTGACTTTTCCTATCCTTATCTTCTGATTCACCATTCAATCATCCAAAAATATTCATGAGCATTTCTGTGTGCAAGAGATGGAGGATAACAGTGGAGATATTTTAGTGAAACATAATTATGATGCAAACTAATGAAAAAAATGAGGCTATTTCAGATAGTGATAAATGCTATGAAAAATTTCGGGCAGGATAACAGGATTGAGTGTTGGGATGGAGGAGGGTGTTGCGCTGTAGACAGGGTGGACAGGGAATGTCTGTCGGAGGAGGTAAGGTCTGAACTGAGCCCTGCACACTAAGGAGCCAGTCACGTGAACATACTTTCCTGTTGATCTTAAGAGTTTAGCTCTCAGGGGAATTGCTTCATGCCTATCATTCGAAGTGGAAATTCATCGCCTGTCTCTATAGAGAAAATGTGGCACAAATTACATAATTACGTTGCGTTAGTGTTGTGTGTTGCGTACTCAAATGGTAAGATAACCATGCTTTTCAATCCAAAACGCAGAATGCATGGTTTAACGTGTAGCGTGTGGGCTGGGTATGAAATCAGGGCTATCTTGGATTTTCCAAGGCATGATTACTATCATTGATAAGCTTCAGGGGGTTGGCCTGGGCACCTAACCCACTGCTGATATGAGAAGTGTATTTCTAGTTTCTAAAAAGTGAAATAACAGGTGTACTTTTGGAATAAAACTGCTTGCCATTTGGGACCGTATCTCTTTTCCCCAACCAGATTACACGTTCTTCCCTCAGAGCAAAGTCTGATTTTTATACTTTTTTGAATCCCTCAAAGCACCTACCAGAGTGCTGGGTACGTAGAAGACACAAAAAGGTCCATGGGTTTGCCTTAAATTCCGAACATGCACTTGACTGGGAAGCACCGAGTCCTTTTGTCCCTCTCGGGCTCGGAGTGCCGAGGTGCTGTTCACCCTCCTGCCGCATGGAGGCGCAAAGGGAATGCCGCGCGGTGAGGAGGAGCGGCTGGAGCCGGTATTGGCCCGGGAGGGCCGAACTCCCATAATGCACCTTGTATCAACACGGCGTTGGGGGCAGCTTCGAGGAGGTGCCGGGGGCGCCCAGCGGACCCGCACGCACCCCGAGGCGTATCAGGCGGGGCCCGGGTGTTGGGGGGCGACTGGCAGCCATGGCGGAGTCGGCGCCTGCTCGGGTAAGAGTTCTCCTGGCGCGGACCCGAGGGCGCGTTCGGGACGGCTGAGCCCCGGCCGGGGCGGGGCTTCGAGGTGCGGGGCTGGGCGGCCGTGGTCCGCAGCTGGCGTGGGTCAACGCCGACCTCTCCGCGCAACCCCAGAGTTCTGCCCTCGCCCTGTCGGTTTCCTCCGCGTCGGGCCACAGCCCCAGTGCCACGCGCCTTCGCCGAGAAACTTCTCGGAGGTTTGTTTCATGTTCTTGGATTTGCTACCGTCCCTACACGTTTTCGTCCCGCCCTAAGAGAGCCCGTTTCCAGGCTGGCGAGGGGCGCGGATTGGAAACCTTGGGTCCCCGTCACTGCCAGTGAACTTGCCCGGTGCTTCGGGGACCCCAGGACTCTGCCTCTCTGCGACCAGCTCGTTCTCGGGCTGATGGGTTTCCCTCGTTTCTTCTGCCGTGCTCTCCTGCTACAGACTCTGCCCTGGGTTGCAGCCGCAGGTTGAAGTCAGGCTGGGCTTCCTCTCCTTGGGACAGGTGTTATCTCACTGTGTAGTTGTTGGCTTTTGTCTGTGAAGCTGTCGATCTCTTTCCCTCTCCCCCTTCCCCAGATGTCCCCATTCAGGGAATGGCAAGACGTGGAGCTTGGGCACGGTGTCGGGAAACTAGGTATCAGCCGTAACTCAGCTCTCAGCTATCCACTTTAGTGATTTTAGGCAACTTTGTTCACTTGAAGCCTCCTTTTCCTTAGCTGTAAGTTGAGAGTGTTGGACTAGTTACTAGACGATCTCTAAGGTTTCTGGCAGCTCTGACACTCTCATATTATTACAAAGTGGTGGTTATTTTAATGATACAGGATGATTTGTTATAGGAAGGGTAGATGGAGTTTAGTTGGTTTTTAGTGCAGCATTTCTCGATCTAGAAACACTTTCAAAATCGTGTGAGACCTTTGTGAGGATAGAGGGCTAAGGAGATCCTGTAGTGAAAACTTGACCATGAGCTGGATGCATTGTATTTGGTTCTTGTAGGAAGTGGGTAAGAACTAAGAGGGGAAGGATTGGAAGACTTAAAGAACACAGTGTTTGCTTTCAACAAATTATGGAAACAAGACACAGATGTTCATGATAATCACAATATTTACCTCGTTTTGATTCCTTTAAGTTAAGGTGATCCAGTCAAAGACTTGCCTTTTCCCCAAGATCAAATTGTAGTACTAAAGTCGGGCAGGAGGACAAGTTACTAATTTCCAGAGTACTTCTTGACTGGTCAGCGCCGTTACCTACATGTCTACAACAGACCTTGTTAAAAAGAAGTCTTGGGTTTCCCAGGTGCCGCAGTGGTTGAGGGTTCGCCTGCCGATGCAGCAGACGTGGGTTCGTGCCCCGGTCTGGGAAGATCCCATATGCCGCGGAGCGGCTGGGCCCGTGAGCCATGGCCAATGAGCCTGCGCATCCGGAGCCTGTGCTCCGCAACGGGAGAGGCCACAACAGTGAGAAGCCTGCGTACCGCAAAAAAAAAAAAAAAAAAAAAAAAAAAGAAGTCTTAAAGATCCTCCAAAATCCCCAACTATCCTTTAAGTAATTTATGGATCTGTCATTGCAGAACGTATTTAAATTGTCCTTGAGCATATTTCTTTTATCATCTTGAGATGAAGATTCTGTACCTTTTATTTGACAGTATGGCCAAGTGGGTGCCCTGATGAAAACAACTAAAAATGCTGAGGGGGAAAAACAAATATATTTGAAATGTAGCTAGTAAAGAATACGTGGAGGGGCTTCCCTGGTGGCGCAGTGGTTAAGAATCTGCCTGCCAATGCGGGGGACCCGGGTTCAATACCTGGTCTGGGAAGATCCCACATGCCAGGGAGCAACTAAGCCCGTGCACCACAACTACTGAGCCTGCGTTCTAGAGCCTGCATGCCACAGCTACTGAGCCCAAGTGACGCAACTACTGAGGCCCATGTACCTGGAGCCTGTGTCTGCAACAGGAGAAGCCACTGCAATGAGAAGCCCGTGCACTGCAATGCAGAGTAGCCCCCGCTCACTGCAACTAGAGAAAGCCTACACGCAGCAACGAAGACCCAACACAGCCAAAAATAAATAAATAAGATAAATTTAAAAAAATAAAGAATAAGTGGAGCCCAAAGACTAAGTGGAAAATGGAGTGCTTAAGAGGTAAGCAGAGTTCTGAAGCCAACTTTGAGGGCATTGGCTGAACATTCATCTGTAGTGTTTATGACCTCAAGGGGCCTGGAAAATAGAAGACAAAACTCAGAGCCTACGGTGGGGAGTCTAAGACGCCTCCTACTCCAGTCTCATAAAACTGAGACTTCAAAGGGCAACGTTCAGTGTGAACTGGAAGTAAGCTCTTACCCCCAAGGAGTGATTGCAAAGAAAATCATGTCAAACCTTGGTGCTGGGAGATGGGTGCAAGGTGCCCCTTGAAAATTCATGTTGACTCTCAAGTGGGTTTATTGCCTGAATTCACACGACCTTGGTGTCTGGGAAACCTTAAGCCAAGAATTTAGTTTAAAGTAGAGCCTCCAGCCGTCTATAAGAAATAAACACAGATCTTCTCCAGAGGAGTCTACACTTAACTCAGACTTCAGATAATTCTCAGATAAAATGCCAAGAAAAATGAATTCACAATAAAAAGTTATCCAAAAAGCGATGAAAAACTATGAGAAAAAGCCAGTAAAATTAATGGGCAACAAAATTAGACCTTCAGAGATTTCAGATATTGCAATTCCAGAAGAAAAACATATTGGAATTCCAGTAGGAAACACACACACACACGCGCGCGCACGCGCACACACACACATGCACACACACAATCTGCACTGGAGGACATATTTGATGAATATCTAGTGGCTGAGGATATTGTAGGACTGATGCAAATACTAATACTTAGAAGTCCCGTAGATCCCAATCAGGATAAACATAAAGAAATCTCTACCTAGACACGTAATAGTGAAAGTACAGAATACAAGGCAGAGAGAATTCTTAAAAGCAGCCAAACAAAAAAGATTAACTTCAAATGAACCATTGTAAGGCTGATGAGGTTCAGCTTCTCAGCAACAGTGGAAGCCAGCCAACAGTAGAATGGTTTCATCGAAGGGCTAAAAGAAAATAACTATGTAATCCCATATTTTAAAACTGTGCAAAAGTACCTTTCAAAAAAAAAAAGGTAAAATAAAATATTTTCAGACAAATTAAAACTGACAATTTGTTACCAATATACTCTTTTTTTTTTCATTTTAACATCTTTATTGGAGTATAATTGCTTTACAATGGTATGTTAGTTTCAGCTTCACAACAAAATGAATCAGTTATATATATACATATGTTCCCATATCTCTTCCCGCTTGCGTCTCCCTCACCAATATACTCTTATTAAAGGAAGTTCTAAAGGATATACTTCAGGTACAAGGAAAATTATCTTAAGTGGAAAGTGAAAGTGTAAGAAAGTATGATGATCCATTAAAATGGGTAAATCTAAACAACTATTGACTGAATAAAACAGTAATAATCTCTTGTGGGTTAAAACCAAAGGCAGAATTAAAATACATGTCAGCATTGATGTAAACGTTAGGAAGAGATGATCAGAATTCAGATATTTAAAGGTCTTTGTAAGTAATTTCTAGGATGGTTGCTAAAAGACTAGAAATTGGCTGTATAACTTACAATTTAAAAGGGGGGATAATAGAATAAGAAAAAATTATCTAAAAGAAGGCAAGAAAGAAGATGGGATAAATAGCACAAAAAAGGTAAAAATAAATAAAAATAGGTCAACAATTACAGTAAATGTAAATGGACTAAATGTTCTAGTTAAAAGGCAAAGATTGATAGGATTGGTTAAAGTTCAGCAAATGGCTTATAAGAGATACAACTGAAAGATAAAGCTATAGAAATGGTTGAATATAACAGGATGTGAAAACATGTATCAGGCTAATACTAATCAAAAGAAAAATGGCTTAACTGTATTAATATTGCTAGAGATAGACGGCTACTACTACTTTTATAATAGTAAAAGACTCAATTTACCAGGCTGATAGGACATTTCTAATCTTATGTGCACCTAATTATACTGTCTCAAAATATATAAAACAAAAATTGATAGAACTACAAGGAAAATCCATTATCATAGTAGAAATTTTAACACAACCTTAGTATTTTATCAAGCAGAGAAAAACTAGTAAGGGTGTAGTGCATTCAACAGAACTTTCTGAGATGATGGAAATATTCTCTCTGTCCTGTTCAGTGTAGTAGCTACAAAGTACATGTGGCTATTTGAGCACTTGCAATGTGGCTCAATAGCTGAGGAACTGAATTTTTAATTTAATTTTAATTAATTTAAATTTAAGCATCCACATGTTTCTAGTGGCTGTTATATTGGACAGCACAGATATAGAGGATAATACTAATTTTTTTATCCACATATCAATATATAATTTCAACGTTCAGAGAGATTAGTGAAAAAAGAGAGAAGGCAAAAATACCCCATTAGAAATGAAAGTGTGTTCTGGTGGCTGATGCTGACTGTAGACCAGGACCTTAGGTAGGGTTGTTGAACAGAACATCACCATCACCACCACCAACATCCCTCTCCATGTGGCTTGGGATTCTTCAGGCGATTCCAGCACCTACATGCCTATGATTTGCTCTGCTTGACATGGAGTGGGGCAGACACAAACTGTCCCTGACAAACCCTCAATTGCAGATTCGTGAACAAAATAGATGTTGTTGTCTTAAGCCACAAAATTTGGGATTATTTATGATATAGCAATTGATGATTGGAACAGATACCTATGGAATATATTTAAATACCAAAAGGTGTTAAAAAATACCTTACAAAAGGAGTATATACTGTGTGTGTGAATTGAGACATTTTATCCTAAAGATGTCACTTCTCAAATTTATCTATGGACTTGATGCAGTGCCAAACAAAATCTCTAAAGATATTTTTATGAAACCTTTCGAGCTTGTAAACTATCAACAGGCCAAAATTAGTCAAGATACTCCTGTAAAATAAGGAGGTGGGACTTGTATCAATAACTATCAAAAAGCTGTGGTCATTAAGATGGTAATTTTGGTAAAGCAGTAGAAAAATTGACCCATAGAACAGAACAGAGATGCCAGAAACAGACTGACTGTATGTATGAAAACTTGATTTATGACAGAGATAGCATTAAAAATTAGTGGGTAGGGCTTCCCTGGTGGCGCAGTGGTTGAGAGTCCGCCTGCCAATGCAGGGGACACGGGTTCGTGCCCCGGTCCGGGAAGATCCCACATGCCGCGGAGCAGCTGGGCCCGTGAACCATGGCTGCTGAGCCTGTGTGTCCTGAACCTGTGCTCCGCAGTGGGAGAGGCCACAACAGTGAGAGGCCCGCGTACCGCAAAAAAAAAAAAAAAAAAAAAAAAAAAATTAGTGGGTAAATGATGGATTTTTCATTATATAGTATTAGATCTATTTATTGACTTTCATATGAAAATCAAAGCTTGCACTGTACACAAATACTGTCTCAGTTCTAGTTGAGATAAATGCTTAAATGTGAAAGTCAAAACTATCAAGTGTTTAGAAGACAGTATTGTGGGATATAGATTTTTTTTTTTACACCTGACACAAAAGTTCAAACCACAAAAGAATTAATGCTGATAAAACTCAACTACGTTAAAATTAAGGACTTTTAATCAAATGATAATAAAGAGAATTTTAAAATGAGGCACAAATAAGGGAAGTTATTTGTAACACATATGACTGATAAAGATTAGTATACAGAATTTACAGAGAAATTGTATGAGACAACCTCATAGATCCTATGAGAAGCCAGATAACCCAAAAGATAAATGGATTAAACATTTCAGTCAGAGGAAGTTTGAATGGCCAATAAACATAAAAAAGATGCTTATCCCTTGTTAAAAATCAAGGAAAATGCAGGTTAAAACCATGATGAGGTATCATTTCAGATCTACTAGAGGGATGCAAATTTTAGTTTGACAGTAACAAATGTTGATGAAGCTGTGGAACAGCCAGAATACTTACAGACTTCTGACAAGAATGAAATTGGTATGACTGCTTTGGAAAACATTTGACATTATCTGCTTAAGTTCAGGATGTGTATATACCCTATGAGCCAACAATTCCCCTCCTAGGACTATACCCTTGGGAAACTTGCCCATGTCCACTAGAAGCCAGACACAATTCTATTTATCATAGCACTGCTTGTAATGACAGAGATGGGGAAACATCAATAGTGGAATAGAAAAATAAACTGTGGTATAGTCACACGATGGAATATTATACAGCAATGAAAATGAATTAATTAAAGCCACCTGCAACAACAAGCTATTCCCAGGAGTTGTAGAAGAGTGACTTGTTCATATAAAATCCTAAAACATGCAAAATTTAAAGAATATATATTTTTTGGAAACAAACGTAAAAAAAACCAAACATGAAAAAGGGCAGTTAATAGTAAAAACCAAATTTGGGATAGTAGTTACTTCAGAGAGTTGCACAAAGGACTGTAAAGGTGATATATATAAAACACACACACACACACACACACACACACACACACACGCACACACACACACACGCATACCTCATTGTATTGTGCTTTGCTTTATTGCACTTGGTAGATACTGTGTTTCTTACAAACTGAAGGTTTGTGGCAACTCTGTGTTGAGCAAGTCTGTCATCGACCATTTTTCCAACGTGTTTGCTCACTTTGTGTCTCTGTGTCACATTTCGGTAATACTCAAAATATTTTGAACTTTTTCATTGTTTTTATATTTGTTATGGTGATCTGTGAACTTTGATGTTAATATTACAGAAAGAAGGCTCAGATGATGGTCAGCATTATTTACCTGAAAAAATTTAATTTTTTAATTAAGGTATATACTTTTTTTAGATGTAATGCCATTGCATTAGACTACAGAACAGTGTAAACATAACTTTTTCTATGTACTAGAAAACCAAAAAATTCATGTGACTTGCTTAATTGTGATACTTGCTTTAAGAACCCACAGTATTCTCCGAGGTATGCTGTGTGCATGTGTATATGTGTGTGTATATACATATATATTTAACTTTAATTAATTAATTTTTTAAACTGAGTGGTGGTTACATGGAGATTTGTTGTCACTACTTTATATATTTTATGTATTATGTAAATATTCTTTTTTAAACTATTCAGTAAGTCATGGTATCTCAGAAGTGACCTTAAATATCATCTAGTCCAGCTTAAGCAAGTATCACTTTAGAGCGTTATTTAATTGTTCAGTGTTTTACTCAAGCAGATGGTAGGTGTCTAAACAACAGGGGCTGTGTCTTGTACTTAATGGGTTTCAGACCATGGCTGCAGGCCCAATGTATGATACATGATCTGACACTATGATACAATATGCAAGCAGGACTGTCCCAGAAAATCTAGAAATACAGTTAGTGTAAGTATACTTTTAAAAAATTTCTCACTACCTTCAGGAATTTTCTTATATATGGAACTTAAGAAAAAAATTATGGAGGAATACGTGTTTATTGAAAAAGTCAAACAAGCAATAGTTTATAATCAAAGATTAAAATTCCTCTCTCTCATATCCTGAGACTGACTCATGTTAGTATAGTTTGGTGAATACCTTCCCAAACCTTTCTGTGTGTGGAAACATATACACGTATCTTTTCTCTTCTTTAGGAAAATGAAGTCAGAATAAATATGTTTCCCTAAAAGTTGACAGCCTATCAATGTATGATGAACAGTCTTCCAAACCATACATATAGATCTAACTCATTCTTTTTAACAGTTGTATAACATCATCTTTGGTCGTGCCATAATTTATTTAACCACCCTCTTATTAATAGACATCTAGAGGGAGTTCCCTTGCGGCCCAGTGGTTAGGACTTGGTGCTTTCACTGCCATGGCCCGAGTTGAATCCCTGGTTGGGGAGCTAAGGTACCGCAAGCCACGCGGTGTGGCCAAAAAAAATATTAGACATCTAGATTATTTCCAAGTTTTGGCTATTCCAGAGAATGTTGCCAGTAATCATCTTTGTATGTATGTCACTAAACAGTAATGCCATTTATTTTTGAAGATTCCCATAGCGGTACTACTAGGTGAAAGGGTTTTTAATGACTTCCTGGATATTTTCTTTCCTCAAAGTTTGTAGTATTTTTCATTCCTTCCAGGAGTGTTATGGAAGTGCCAGTTTTACCACGTCATAGTCAGCTCTGAATGTTGTTCCTGCCCCTTTCTTTCACATTTCTCAACCTCGTGGGTGAAAAGTGGTTTCACTTGGTTGTATGTGCATTCCTGACTGCTAATGTGGCTGTCTTTTCATTGGCTTATTGACCACCTGCATTTCCACTTTCGCAAATTATTTATAGTTGCAGTTTTATCTTTGGATTGTTTATCTTTCCTTTGCGCTTCATATCCTGTTTACAGATATTCTCTCCCAGTTTGTTTTTAGACTTTGTTTATGGTATCTTTTATAATAGCTAATATTTTCTCCTTAACGTTCTGAGTGTTGCTTACTGAGATATAATTTACATACAGTAAAATTTACTCCTTCGGCATAACTGTAGTTAAGTGAGTTTTGAAAAACGTGTAGCCATCATATTACCAAGTTATAGAATATTGTCATCATCCCAGAAATTACCCCTAAGTAATTAATTTCCCCCAATCCCCGCCTCTGGCAACCACTGATCTCTGTTTTGTGTCTATAGTTTTCCCTTTTCCTCAGTGTCACGTAAATGGAATACAGTATGTAGCATTTTGTGTCTGGCTTCTTTCACGTAGCCTAGTGATTTTGGTATTTACCCATGTTGTTACAAGTCTCAATAATTTGTTCCTTTTCATTGCTGAGGAGTATTCTGATATACGATATGTCTTTCCTAGGGCTGCTGTAAAAAAATCCCACCAACTAGGTGGCTTAACCACAAAATTGATTGTCTCACAGTTGCAGAGGCTAGAAGTCTGCAATCAGGGTGTCCACCGGGTTGGTTCCTTATGAGGACTGTGAGGGAGAGTCTGTTCCATGCCTCTCCCCCAGCTTCTGGTGGTGCCAGGTGTTTCCTTGGCTTGTTGCCGCATAACTCCAACCTCTGCCTCCACTTTCACGTGGTTGTCTTCTCCTTGTATGTGCCTTCACATTGTCTCTTCTCTCTCTGTGTGTTTGTCTCTGTCCGTATTCCTCCTTCTTTACTAGGACACCAGTCACATTGGATTAGAGCCCACTGTCATGACCTCATTTTAACCTGATTACTCGGTAAAGACTATCTCCAAGTAAAATCACATTGTGAGGTACTAGGGGTTAGGACGTCCACATACCTTTTTGGGGAGACACAATTGAACCCATAACATACGAATGGACACAGTTTGTTTGTTTATCCATTCACCAGTTGATGGACATTCAAATTGTTTCTGTCATGATAGATAATTTAAAACAAAAGAAAAGAGGAACCTTGGCTTGCCTGCTCTTTTTAGCCTTTGACTGTGTGGAAGAGGAGAGATGTTATTTCTCTGCTCAGATCCCAACCCACCTTCCTGTTTGGAAAAAGTGCTAGAAAGCAACACAGTGCTGGCCACAGAAAGGAAAGAGGAGATTCCAAAAAACTAGAGACTTAGAGACTTAAAGTTAAAAGCAGAACATGTGATGAAATGAATTTACCCAGTAATCTAAGTTTTTTGTTTCATTTGTATTTTTCTTTTACATTAAACTTTTCTTTAAATCTTTTTTAAGGGGGATATTTAAGCTTTTGACTGTATGCTCAATAATGAACTGAGTTGGTTAACTGGAGTAGGTCATGGCCAAACTTAAGAGTTCAGTTCTGTGCCGGTTGGTTTCATCTTGTCCCCTCTTTCTCCAGACCATAAGCTCTGGCCCTAGCAGTTCTTTCAAAGATATTTCCTTTCAGTGCCTTGTTCTCAGTGTCCTCATTATGGTTAGAGAAGCAGCCTTGAATCAAGTGTATGCTGTTACACTTGAGAATATGAAGTTTCAGGGGTTTAGGACTGAAATGAACATGCAGTGAGACAGTGAGGGCAAGAGGCAGTTCAGGAAGACTTCCCAGGTGTTGGTTTTAGTAATTTTGAGGTTCAGCCACAGTGATTTTTCTACTATCTGGGACAGACCATAAAAATGTGAAGTCTAAGGACAATGTCCGAGGACTTAGTCAAGTCATTTAAGTAAATGTTTATGAAGGATTTAGTAGGTGTTTTCACTATACTAGTTGCTAGGGTGCAAAGATGAATGAGGTGAGTCTTGTAGGTCCTGCTAAGGAATTTTGTCTTGATTGTGGGGAGCCACTGAAAGGTTTTTAGCAGGGCTGACGTGATCAGCTACAAATCAAGAAGGAATGTGAAGTTGAGTGTGGATGTAAGTTACATCATTTATCATAGCAAAGTGTTAGAAATAGTCCAAAATATCAAGTAGAAAGAAATGGGCTTAAAAACTGAATACTGATGCAGGGAAGTCTTACGGAATATGCTGACAGTGAAACACAGGTAACAAAACATGTACAATATGATTGCAGTTTTGTTGAAAAAGAAATAAGTTAAATGATGAAAAAAACTTATAGGAAATACACCAAAATTCCAAGCTTATTTCTGGACGGTGGTATTTTACATACGTTTTTCTTTCTTTCTTCTTTTCAGCGTTTTCTTGTTACAGGATAGATGTATAGTTTGCAGTATCAGAATGTAAAAGCACCTGCTTTTTATTTTTATATGTTTTTCATGCTTTTATTACTTTACTGCGTGGTATATGCCTCTTAATCTTTTTTTTAAAATAAATTTATTTATTTATTTTTGGCTGTGTTGGGTCTTCGTTGCTGTGCGCGGCCTTTCTCTAGTTGCAGTGATCGGGACTACTCTTTGTTGCGGTGCGTGGGCTTCTTATCGTCGTGGCTTCTCTTGTTGTGGAGCACGGGCTCTAGGCGCGCAGGCTTCAGTAGCTGTGGCACACGGGCTCAGTAGTTGTAGCTTGCGGGCTCTAGAGCGCAGGCTCAGTAGTTGTGGCACATGGGCTTAGTTGCTCCGTGGCATGTGAGATCTTCCCCGGGCCAGGGCTCGAACCTGTGTCCCCTGCATTGGCAGGCGGATTCTTAACCACTGCGCCACCAGGGAAGCCCCGCACATGCTTTTTAAATTGAAAAGAAAGAAAAGAAGTAGAAACTAGGTGCTGTAAGCGCTCCTGGACCCACTGGACCCATTGTGTTTTTTCACCTGTTGTTTGGAAGTGACACTGACTGCCTGACGCCGTATCTGGTTCTTCAGCACAGGAGGAAGCGCCGCTCCACCCCTTTGACTTCCTCCACGCTGCCCCCACAAGCACCAGAGGAAAGCTCCTATTTGCAGACCACAGATATCTCACTCTGGACAGTGGTGGCCGCTATTCAAGCTGTGGAGAAGAAGATGGAGTCCCAGGCTGCCCGGCTGCAGAGCCTGGAGGGCCGGACGGGGACGGCTGAGAAGAAGCTGGCCGACTGCGAGAAGACGGCCGTGGAGTTGGGGAACCAGCTGGAGGGCAAGTGGGCGGTGCTGGGGACCCTGCTGCAGGAGTACGGGCTGCTGCAGAGGCGGCTGGAGAACGTGGAGAACCTGCTGAGGAACAGGAACTTCTGGGTCCTGCGGCTGCCCCCGGGCAGCAAGGGCGAGGCCCCCAAGGTAAGCCTTGAGGGTTGAGAGTCAGACCAGAGGGGGTGGGCCCAGCCCTTTGTTAGTGAAGATTCTCAGTGGCTGGCTTTTCCTTTGTGGCTTTGGTAGGAGACACTCACTATGTGACATTTGTGATTTCAGGTGTCCAGGTCACTTGAAAATGATGGAGTCTGTTTTTCAGAGCAGGAGTGGGAGAACCTGGAGGGCTGGCAGAAGGAACTGTACACAAATGCGATGAAAAGCAGCTATGAGACTCTGGTCTCTCTAAGTAAGTAGCAGAGTTTTCTCCCTAGAATTTGCTCTCAGGCATCCTACAATTCTTGGCCAAGTAGCTTGTGACCCAGGCTGCATCTGTGATTCTAGTGGGCTGTGGATCCTCTCTTGGCCTCAGCCAGGTTGAGAAATGGGAGTCTCCAGGCCCTCAATTTATGAAGACTTTCGGAAAGGTCTTGGTGTTGTGCATTTTGTATTTCTTCCCTGTGCTCATGTAGTCGGTTCACCGCTGTGGCCTGTCCCGTTGCGGAGCACAGGCTCCGGACGCACAGGCTCAGTGGCCATGGCTCACGGGCCCAGCCGCTCCGCGGCACGTGGGATCTTCCCGGACCGGGGCACGAACCCGTGTCCCCTGCAGCGGCAGGCGGACTCTCAACCACTGCGCCACCAGGGAAGCCCCCAGTCAGTTCTTGATAATATTTACTAATAGATAAGATGTCATCATGTGCCTTAGGGTTTAACATGGCTAGGGTTCCTCATGCTGCATTTAATACTTAGGACTGCTTGACAGGAAATCCTTTGTTGCCTGGGATGGGCAGACAGCATGGGCTCACCAAACACTGTTTCTTGGCGTTTACCTGGAATTACAGATGGTCCTTGTGGTCCCAGTGTTCATTTTGTGTTGATGAGAAGTGCCGATTGATAGATGTACATCTTTATATGTAAAATGTAGGCTATTACGTAATAAATGCATTTTGTTTGGTTGACAAAATCTTTTAGCACCTAGGTCCGTGGAGCCTTGTCAAGAAGGCCAGCGTGCCTGGAGCGAAGCGGAGGGGGAGGGGAGTAGCAAATAGGTCAGAGATGGGACTGTGTGACCTCGACTGGCTCACGTGTTCTGCTAGTGGCTGTTTCCTTGTCTGTCATAGTGGGGGATAGCGGTGCTGACCTTACCTTGCAGTGCTGTAGCCCAGATGAAGTTAGATACCCGGAGAGGAGCCCATGTCCGTGGGTGGCAATGGTGGTGTTGGAAGGAAAGCAGTGGGCTCTGAAGCCTGACCACCTGTGCCTCAAACGGCTGAGAAGGGGCATTGAAGGCAGCAGTTAGCTGAATGGATCACTCGAATTGGCCATAATTTTCTAATTGTCCCAAACTGCTAAGGGAAAGTGACTTTGAATCTTTTGAAGTTTTAATATCAGCTCCTTGACATTGGTCACCTTGTTCATCGGCAAATGACCAGTACTGTCTCCTGGGCTCACACTGTGCCGTTTCCAACCCAGAGGTGCTCGGCCAGCCAGAAGGAGAAGCGGAGTTGGGTACAGAGATACTGGGTGACTTGGAGGAGGAAGACGCTCGTGGTGTCCACCCAGGTGAGTGGCTCCAGAACACTCCACCCAGGCCCGCTCCCTGCAGCCTGTAGCGAGCTGCCCCACTGCTAAACGGCCAGACACTGATTGTTAGTAACCTCACCCGGCATTTAGTTGTTCTAAAGTCCTTCATGATTATCATCAGCTCACCTATTATATGTGTATCTTACCTCCTTAACTGCTGTGTGGAGTCCCTAAGGTTCACGGCCGTGTCACACTTCTCTATGCCCTGCAGACAGTGTAGAGTGTCTAACAGGCCTTAGTCAAAACCCACTGGAGATTGAGAATAGGGTTGGTCAGATCTTCAGGAGTGAAGCTAACTGGGTAAGGGGCAGGAGAAACCGTTGTAAACCAGGTAATTTGGGGAGAATATGCAGGAAGAACAGAGCTGGATACGTGAATTTTTAAGCTATAGGTTCGGTTGTTTGGTTTTTTTTCAATTATTCACATGTATTATTTTAACACTCTGTAACACTTAAATTAGCTTAGGTGTTACCTATGTATACTTTACCATTTTCCACAGAGTTGAATACAAATTTGTGGACAAGCTTAGAGGATTTATAACACTGTTCTGTAAGACTAACATATTCGGATTTCTGATCAGTATGTCTCTACCTGAGTATAGGTTACTTTTTCAGGTCTTGCAGCCCAGTCTGTCTCATCCTCTTCCAAATTATCCTGATTCCCTTGATCCTGGGGTACTTTGATTTGAGCCCTTCTGAAATTCACAGATGTTTGTTCAGCTCTGAAAAAACCAAAGGTGCTAGAATGTGATCTTTTTTGTGGCTCTTCTTTGTCTTGGCAGCGGAAGGGGTTATGATCAAGCAGGAGATACAGTACACGCAGGACGGCTCTGCGGAACTTCCTGGAGAGTTCTCGGGCATTGCCGAAGAGCACGCTTTCCTGAGCCCGGAGCAGCCTGAGCTCTGGGATGGTCAAGGACGTTCTGTCCTCTTGGAATCAGGTCCCGGGGACACTAATCCAGAGGAGCCCATTGAGGGCAGTAGAGACCCTGGCAGTGGCAGAACTCTGGGCTGCCCCCCGAAGCAGAAGTCTAACAGGCAGCTGCAGCTGGGTCAGCAGCGTGGGCAGGGCCTGAAGCTGAAAAGGGACACTGCTGGCCCCTACGAATGTTCCGAGTGCGAGGCCATCTTCCGCTGTAAGCAGCAGCTGGCCGCACATCTGCGGACCCACTCAGGATGGGAGCCTTACACGGCCTCGGAGCCAGAGGAGAGCCTTCGGCCCCGGCCCCGGCCCCAGCTTAAGCCCCAGCCCCGGAAGGCAAAGCTGCACCAGTGTGATGTGTGCACAAGGAGCTTCAGCTGCAGGGTGAGCCTGCTGACCCACCAGCGCTGCCACCTGCAGGAGGGGCCCGGTGCCGGCCGCCGGGTCCAGGAGCGGTTCTCACCCAACAGCCTGGTCGCCCTGCCCGGCCACATCCCTTGGAGGAAAAGCCGGAGCGCCCTCATCTGTGGTTACTGCGGCAAGAGCTTCAGCCACCCGTCCGACCTGGTGCGGCACCAGCGCATCCACACGGGCGAGCGGCCCTACAGCTGCCCTGAGTGTGAGAAGAGCTTTGTCCAGAAGCAGCACCTCCTGCAGCACCAGAAGATCCACCAGCGGGAGCGGGGCGGGCCAGCCCTGGAGCCCGGAAGGCCCAACGGCCTGCTTTAGGGGTGCCGGCCCCTCGCCCGACTGGGGGAGGCGGAGGGGGCTGGCACTGTCCCCCTGAAGAGACAGTGTAGCGTCAGGGACTGACTTCTTTCTGAGGGGAGTCACTTTGATTTGCTTTCCCTTGACCAGGCGCCAGGCCGAGCCCAAAGGCTGCCCTGAAAACCACGGAAGAGGAGGAGTCGGGGCCAGGCCTCTCCTGCTGTCTTCACCCTGCTGCCGAGTTTGCCATCTCTGTGGCACCGTCAAGTCTCTGCTTTTCCCATCGAGTTGATAGTCGTGGGCTGGGGTTGGCTCTCTGAGCCTGCAGGGCTGGTGGCCTGTTCCAGGGCCCGTCCCGGCATTCAGGTCTTCCCGAGGGTTGAGTCGGGCCAAAGGAGCGAGCAGACACGTGGAAGCCCTCTAGCTGCTCTTCTTTTGTCATCTCCTTGTTAATAACAAGTAGAAGAAATAATTTAAATGAACTGCTTACCGTGCTCTGAAGACCCTTTTTTTTTGGAGTTAGATTTTAGTTGGTTAAAAAAAAGTCTGACAATTTTTAGATTTCCAGAGTTGTAGAAGTTGTTCCTAACATGGGGACTGGGCCTGCCCTCTGGGAGGGGATCACTTATGGGGCTCTTTTAGCCCACCCACATTTAGTCAGGGCCGTAGTGCTGGGCTCCCTCTTGTGCGGGTGCTTGGCGCTCCGGAGTAGGGCTACCTGACCGAGAGGAGGAGAGTAGTAGGGTTAGACCCCAGAACCCCTGCTGGGAATGAAGGGTCCTGTAAAGGAGCTGAGATACGGTCCTGCTTCTCTGAGTTTGGGTTTCTCTCTGCTCTTCCATCCCATCCTTGCTGCGGTTCTGCAGCCTCCCAGCATAGAAGACTACTTTTTACTTAAGGTTGTTCAGCTTATACCAGTGGTTACTTGAGTTGGTTTTTATTATACCAGTTGTTTCTTGAGGTTGTTCAGATCACACACTTTCCACAGTAGCTCTGGGATTGACTATTCCTGAAATGGTGGAAAAAAAGCACACAGATGCCCATCTCTCAGGAGTGTTGAATGCCTGCCCCACTGTTGTTTGGGGAGATGAGAGTGGGCTCCTGGGTCCTATGTGAATGTCCCGTTTGATGTTTGCAGTTGCCTAGAATAAAACTTAACTACTAGCCAAAAAAAAAAAAAAAAAACCCACAAAACTCCTGTTTGATGTTTTTCTCCATTTGTCAAGAATACCCTCCTGGGGCCAAGATGGAGGCGGTGCCTGACCTGGAGCAGTGCCAGAGGCCTGATGGCATAGCCTGACCTGCATCCTTCCTTAAACCTAGGGAGATGAGAAGAGGTGTGTATGGGAATACTCACCAACACCTGTGGTGGTCGAGGGCTGCAGGCAGTCTGAGCATCTGAACGTTGGGAGGTAGAGAGGGCAGGTGAGACACGGTGGGTGCACCAGGAGTCCTGGGGAGCACTTAGGGGTATTGGCTTAGCTACACATGTGGCCGTGTGGGTCCATCTTAAACATGGTGCTGAGTGGCGAATGTAACAAGTTGAATGAGATCTATAACACAATACCATTTCTGTAAATTAAAAACATGTACACAAAACAAATCACTTTGTAAGAACACATAGAAGCGAAAAGTTACATACAGGCATTATGGTTGCCCATGGGAGGAATGAGTGGGATATGGGGTTGAGAAGAAACTAAATAAATAGATAAAAATGAGTTTGGTCGCTGTAAGGTAAGGGATTATCTTGGTGTAGAAACGGAATGTGGAGGGAAGCTGTCGTAGGGCAGCGCCGTGAGAGGTGCTCAGCTTCATTGTATGGAGGAAAACGTCTGGAGCGTCTCTCCTAAATCCCTTCTCCAGTCTCCTGCCTGCGGGTTTTTGCATTAGAGATACCCCCTATCCCATCCTTGACTATTCTTACCTCCCAGTGAGTGCTTTAATGTGACCAGCCTTTGCCTCGCATCATGGGGAGAAAAAGTACAAGATAGGCTCCTATTTCTCCAGCAAAGTTAGGTGGTTCTTGAGGCAGGGAAATGATTGTCTTAATCCGTCAGACTAGTGTGATAATGGCTAATGTTTACTGAGCACTCATGTGCTAGTCACTGTTCTAAGTTCTTCACATAAAAGTGAACTTAATCCTCACAAGACCCTATGTGGTGGGTACGATTATTACCCCATTTCCCATGTGAGATGCGGGAAGAGACCTGAAAGGTGATGCAGAAGCAGAGGTGGCTGTGAACCAGGCTATCTTGCTTCAGTGCTCACACACTCCACCACAGGCTCTGTTGCTTCTGGCTGACCACGATTAAGGACTTCGTGTCTGGGTTGGATTCTAAGTCCTTGTTACCCAAAGTGTGGTCTCTGCACCAGAAGCATTGGCACCCCCTGGGAGCTTGGTAGAAGGGCAGGCTCTGAGACTCACTGAATCAGAATCTGCATTTTAACAGGATCTCCAGGTCATGCTCTGCACACAGAATACACTGTTTTAAGTGATACAAAAAATCTTGGCCTGCTTCAACTGTCCTTCATTGAAAGTCTGCTCTGCTGGGTGATGAGAAGGAAACAGACTGTGCAACTGCCTGAAGGATAGGGATGATCAAGATAGATTAAATCAGCATATAGTGAAGAGTGAAATGCCAAACATCAGAGACTCATCTGTCCAATCTTCTCCTTCCTATTCCACCAGGTAAGGGCCTAATCATCGCCCACCTACTTTTCACTGAGTAACCTAACTGGTCTCCTACCCTTAATCACGTCCTTTTTGCTACCAGGGTTATTGTCCTGGAACACAGATTGGACATGGGCTTTCCTCAAAGCCTTGCAGTGCACTGACGCTACTGATGAAGAGCAAGCTTTTAAGTGTAGATTCAAGACTTGGACAACCTAACCTGCTCTGGGTTTGTTCGCTTCTCACACTAAATTCTCTCTCCTGCTGCCACAGTGGGATTCCCGTCACTTAGTCAATAAGCTGTACTTTCCCACGACTGAATTCAGCTCAGGCTTTCCCTCTCTGGGGAATGCCCTTCTCTGTGAACCAAGTACTATTTATTTTTCACTACTCAGTTCGTAGGCCCCCTTTTGTGGAAGCTTCCCTTATTCATTTCTTTTATTCAACAGATATATGTTGAGCACCTATTATTTAGGTACTGTTTTAAATACTTGGGGTATGTCAGTGTACAGAAAAACAGTCATTGCCCTAGCTGAGTTTACATTCGATCAAAATACATTTCCTTTAAAAAAAATTATTTTTAATTGAAGTATAGTTGATGTACAACATGTAAGTTACAGGTGTCCAGTATAGTGATTCACAGTTTTTAAAGGTTATACTCCATTTATAGTTATAAAATACTGGCTATATTCCCTGTGCTGTACAGTATATCCTTGTAGCTTATTTTATGCCTAATAGTTTGTACCTCTCAATCCCCTACCCCTGTGCTGTCCCTGCCCCCTTCCCTGTCCCCATTGGTAACCACTAATTTGTTCTCTATATCTGTGAGTCTATTTCTTTTTTGTTATATTCACTGGTTTGTTGTATTTTTAGATTCCACATATAAGTGATATCATACAGTATTTGTCTTTCTCTGTCTGACTTATTTCACTTGCATAATACTCTCCACGTCCATCCATGTTGTTGCAAATGGCAAAATTCCATTCTTTTTTATGACCGAGTAGTATTCCATTGTATATATGTGCCACATCTTTATCCATTCATCTGTTGATGGACGCTTAGGTTGCTTCCATATCTTGACAATTGTAAATAATACTGCTGTGAACAGTGGGGTGGAAATCTGTTCCCTTCCTGTACTGTACCTTTGCATACCTTAGATGTTGTTCACCCGTGAATATCTGAGTAGCCTCCATGTGCAGAGTCTACAGAGGGAGGGATAAAAGGTTAAATCAGATTTTGTTCTTGGGCTCACAGGCTGTCAAGGGACTTTAATAGAAGATAGAAAATGAAGCTAAAATTCTGTAAGAGAACAATTACATTCAAGTTGCAGGACATTGGGAAAGGCTTTATGAGAGATGACATTTGAGCTGGACCTTTAAGGATGAGATGACGGACATTCTAAAAAGGAGAGACATGACCAAACTAGACCTTATGGGGCATGTACCAATAAACACCAATTCATTCGACTTGTCTGGAGGGTGGGGTGGGAGGAGGGGAGTAGGGGGACGTGGTTGGAAAGAGAGGTTGGGGTCAGACTAAGGAGTTTGGATTGTATTGAGTTAGTAATGGGGAGCTGAGAGTTTTGAGCAAAAGGGTGACCTGAATCTAACTGCGATTTGGGACTATTAACCTAAGAAGAGGTACAGCATGCTTTTGTTGTTGCCGGGGTGGGGGATATGTTAGAAGGTTTTTGAGTGAGAACAGCGAGAGCCAGTGAGGATCTGACTGGGTGCCGCTTCAGCGCGAAGAGAGTGATGGACAAGATCACCGAGGTGGAGTCAACAGGAGGCGATGCTCTTTGAAGGCAGGGACCAGGTCTTAATCGTATCCAGATTCCACAGCTCTGAGCATGGGGGCTTCCCACATAGATGGTCACAGCACGTTTACTGAATGAACAGGTATAACAGGAATTCACAGGATAGGGAGCTCAGTGCTGTCTGAACTAGGGAGGGCTTCGTGGAGGAAGGGAGATTTGGTTATACTTCTGGTCTCCCTCTTCTAATACTTCCCCTCCTACCACTTTACAATTCTGGGTGGGTCCACTTTATAATCTAAAGGTAGGGTGAGGGGGCCACGGGAATTCTCTCTGAGCTGCCCCATCTCCTGGCTGAGGGCACTAACACATGAGTATCTTGACCACCCCCCAACCCTACGTGACCCTAAGGTGTTGTTTTAGTGGCCCTCACCTGACCAGCCCACCCTCTGCAGCACAGGCCGATGGCCAACTGTCTCAGAGTGGGCTGCACCTGGGTGGAGTCACCCCTGTCCCTGCAGGGTCTGTGCCTCTACTTTGGAAATCCAGTGTTGTCAACTCACCCAGAGGTGTTCAGGCCCTGGAGACCTGATCTAAAAAAGAGCAAATCCACAGGAGACAGATTAATAACGAAGGATGCAAGGAATTTTAATTTATATTACAGCTACACCTGGCCTGACACCCAGGCTGGTCTGCTGTGGAAACCACATTATGGTGTCAAGTTTCTGTATTTTTTGTTCAGTATATTTATAAAGTCAGAGCGTGGGAATGAGAGGCAGCTCTGGGAGCTAATGCACAGGGCAGCGTGATCATTCAACCAGTAGAAGCAGCATTTCATGGCAACTAGTTAGAAATGAAATTCTGGACTCCTACCCACTCCAGCCGCAGGCCTAGAAACTCTGAGACCGGTGCCCAACAGTCTGCATTTTAACAAGCACTCCAGGAGAGCATGATGCACACTGAAGTTTGAATACTGACTTACAGAAACTCTTCTAAAAAACGCAGACCAGCTGTCAAAAATTAGAGCACTCTTCCCTGAACAAAGCTTGTTTAATACTAGCATCTTCCTCTCCAATCCATTTTCCGGACTCTTTCTGTTTGCCTTGGACATTAACTCTTACTTTATGAGATCACAACTTATCAATTTATAAGAAATGTATAATCCTTAATATATTGGTCTTACCCCTGCTGAGAACCGAGGGATGCTCTTCCTGTCTTCAGCACAAGTTTGCAAACTGTCTTAAGGTCAGGTTACTTCAACAAGGATTTCCACAATAAACAATGCCATATATTGATTTGACTTCTTGTTACCTTAAAGTAACACTTCCTAACCTTGCCCCAAATTCTACCGGTGCACCTTACTTGGAGAAGGTATCAATTTACTTATGTTCTTATTATATTGATTGACCACACTTTTGCTTGGATCAAATACATGGGCAAATCATTTTCTCCCTCCCTCCCAAGAGAAAAATACTAAGAAAAGAAACAAAAACAAAGCATACACACAAAGAAACAAAACTGCAGAGTAATTTCTAGTGGGAAGAATTTCCGGGCTTGTTGGACAAAGAGTGAGGTGATTGGGAAATGCAGAAAAGATAGGAAATAAAAGTTAAATGGCATGCAGCATATTTTACTTTATATTCAGAGATTAACAGGTTTTCCAGAGCAAGGCTCGGTGGGTTGCAGATGAGGAAAATAGGTCCTAGATTGAGTCGTTTATTCAAGATGCCTCAGGGCCTGAACTAGTGATGGATTTACTCTTGCTGCAGAGGATCCCCAGCAGGTGGCTGATGCGCAAGTGAAGACTGGGCGTGGCAAAGAGGGCTTCAGGGCACTCTGCGGAGGATGCTCGAGTCGCGTGTCTGCTGGGAAGGTGGGCCCCAGGGAAGGACGAGGAGACCCAGGGTCCCCAAAGGGAGGTTTGGGGAGGGAGGTGGGGCTTTTTTTTTTTTTTAAGGAAATAAAATTTTCCTGAGGTCTTTCTATTTGTTCTGGAAAACTAATAAAGTTTAAAAACCCTTATTGATCCCTCCCACCCCCCTGGCTTTTCCCGGGCAAAATGTATAGTCACTTTGGGTCCATTAGAGGTGTTCAAACGGCAAATCAAGTGCATACACTTGAGATTACCCGGCAATGACGGACCTTCCCCCAGAGCTTCGAAGTTTCCTGCGCGTTTCCTTTATTAGCTCCCTGACTGGATTGCCCCAGCACCCCGGAGCGGGGTTAGGGTCCCACCGTGCCGGCCCTGCGCGTGGCCCGCGCCGCTCGGCCCAGGCCCGAGGGTCGCCTCCGCCCGAAGGGAGCCCGTCTGGAGGGCTCCGCGGCGCGTGAGGCCCGGCGTCGACTACCGCGGCCCAGGAGGGGGCGGGCACCCCGCTCCCCCCGGGAGACCCCCGCGGCCGCCGGGGCGGGTGGGCGCAGAAGGCCGCGGGCCGCGGGCGTGCGGTCCTTCGGGCTGCAGGGGGCGCTGTGCGCGCCCTCGGGCAGGGCCGCGAGCGCAGCTCTTGTTTAAAGGGCCGGCGGGGCACGTGGCACGGACGCAGCTCGCGGCCGCCCGGCAGGAGCTCCGAGGCTGGGCGGCTCAGCTCCGCCTCCGCCGCCGCGCCGCGCAGCGCCGCGCCGGGCCCGACAAACCGGGCCTGAGGAGAGCCGCCCAGAGAAGGACGCGGGCAGCCATGGCCGAAGAGGCGCCTGCCCCGGTAAGCGCCCCCGCGCGGACGCCCAGCCCGGCCAGGCCGCCGACTCCACCGCCGCGTGGGCCCGCGCGGGTCTCGGTCGGGCGGCCCGAGAGGCCCGCGCGCCGCCTCCGTCCAGGCCCGCGCTTCGGGCCCTCTCGTGCCGCCTGGCCGCCCTCGTCCGCCTCGTCCGAGCGGCCGGGCGGCCCAAACGCGAGGCCGGGCGCGGCGGGCGGACGGCCCCGACGTCGGGGGACAGGCCGGGCTTTCTAGTTACACTTAAGATGACAAGCCCTCGTCTTTGAACCGAATGGCTGTTTCCCCGCCCCGTCCATTGTCTCACTGGAGGTCCGGCGGCCCCGGAGGCAGGCAGGGGGGCAGGGGCGCCGGCCCCATTCGGTTCTGACGACCGAAGTCTGGGGCTCGGGGCGGGGAGCGGTCTGAAGTCGCCCACCTAGTAGAGGCCAGAGCCTGACGCCCACCAGGGGCTCCGGAGTTACACCCCCATTAAGGTGCCCAAGTGTTCTTCTGACACCTAAGAGGTGTTGAGTGCTGTTTACTGACGGGATTGTAGGTGTGGTGCTTTTGTTGTTGTTTTTCGTGTTTTTGTTTTTAAGATTAGTTTAGCAGATGTTACAATGTTGGCTGATAATGTGCAGTGTGTCCAATTCGGAGAAAATAATCTGTCCTTTTTTGACATACTCGAAAAACATTTGTAAAGAGCTCAATAAACGGTATCTACTATTATTAATACATCTTAATAAAATGTTTGAAGCCGTGATCTTTCTGGATGCTGATTATTGTGGATGATTTTTAAGGAGGAACTTTTCTCTCCTCTTTAACTAGTGAGTTTGGTGTGTGCTTTTTTAAGGGTCCTCTGAGTGCGAGGCAGAAGAGGATGGGAGTTCTTGGCGTTTATGGCCCCCAGGAAGGCCCTTCTGTAGGGGGACAAGTGACCTTTTCAGCTCCCACTTAGCCCTGGGCCACTTTCTCAGTACTCTTTCTGACCATTCTTATCCACCCGCCCCTTTTCCTCTGCTGTCTTGTGTAGCACATGAGATCCCAAGAAACTCCTCAAACAGGACAGATTTGCCCTCAACTTTCGATAGCCCATGGTATCACACTGTTATTTAATTTATTATGACTATTTTTGTACAAAACTGTTCTCCAGGAGAAGGAAGAACCACATATTTTTTTCTGCATCCCCATTGCTCGTTTACTATGACAGATGTTCAGTAATTGTTATTGGATGAATGTGTTGTTTAATTGTTTAGTCAGTCGCTCATTCAGTAGGTATTTATTGAGCGTCTTCTATGAATGAGGCAGTCTTTTAGAAACTTACGTCGTCATGGAGCTTATGTTCTCATGGGCGAAGCAAACCATAACACAGGCATACACATGGCACGATCATAGATTATTAGTGCTGTGAAGGAAGGGACTAGCAGGGGGCCTATGTTAGATGTGTCCATCGGCGAAGGTCTCTTTGAGGCAGTGTTTAAGCTGGAGCCTTATACGAGAGGGAGCCAGGCGTACAGAGAGGTGTGGGAAGAGCTAACAGAAAGGTGGAAGAGAGAGCTGGGTGCATCATAGGAATCCAAGGAGACCAGGGTAGCTGGAGTGTAGTTGATAGCCAGGAGGATATAAGCTCAGGGAGGTAGGCTGGGATACGATACGAAGTTTAGGTTTTATTCTGGGTACACGGGAAGCTGTTGATCGGGGACTAAAATGATCTAGTCTGTGTATTTAAAAGATTACTGATCACCCTGTGGAAAGTGTATTGTGGGGGAAGAAGGGCGAACTGGGGAAACCAGCTGGGCAGGATTGCAGTGGTTTGGGGGAAAGATGATTGGGATTTTGACTAGTCACGGCAGAGAAGGAGAAAAGAGGATGGATTTGAGATAGTTTCAGAAGTTACACGGATAGGACTTGATGGTGATTTGACCATGAGGATGAGTGCAGTGAAGGGATGAAGTGTCAATTCACCTTTCCAACAAAGCTTTCAGCGAGATGAACTGGGACTGAGACTTTGTCATCAGGCACCAAGGTAAGCTGAGGCACTGCAGGAGCTCTTTTCCGAGATGCTGAAGGACATTGTAATGAAAGAGGTGGAGGACAAAGGCCATATGAACTGCTGCATCCCTGAGCCAGAGCCACCATCGTCATCATCCCCCTCATGATCAACAACACAGGGCTCACATTTATTGAGTGTTTGCCATGTGCTATTTACAAAGATTGTACCATCAATTCTCACAATCCTATCATATAATCCCCATTTTATAGATGTGGGATTGAAGTTGAAATGCTTAACAAACCTTGCCAAAGTCAGCCAGCTCGTGAGCAGTGGAGCTGCCAGCTGCACTCTGGTTGTTTGACTGCAGAGCTTCTGAGTTTCGGAGGAGGAGACTGAGACCCGGAAAGGAAGTCACCTGTGTGAGGCCACAGATGCTTTCCTGCTTTGGCCATGCCTTTCCTCCTGTTCCCACTTGCTAACACCCTGGTCCAGCCAGTGTTTCCTGTCCTAGAGGCTGGATGTCCCCCCTCCCCATCCCCGGCTGCCTGACTGGTCCTCAGGATCCCAGATGGGGCTTCACCTGGGCAGGTGCCATTCTGAGGTTTCTTTTAGAGATGGACATTTTGACTGGATAATTCTGATAACATCTCTCTTTTCTCTTGTGGACAGGCTCCAGAGAGGGACAGGCAAATGGGGGATGAAAGGCCTTTGACGCCTTCTCCATCACCCCAGCTGGGTGCTGAGAAGAGCTCATACCTCTACTCCACGGAGATCACGCTGTGGACGGTGGTGGCCGCCATCCAGGCGTTGGAGAAGAAGGTGGATTCCTGCCTGGCCCGCCTGCTGACTCTGGAGGGGCGGACAGGGAAGGCTGAGAAGAAGCTGGCCGACTGCGAGAAGACGACCGTGGAGTTGGGGAACCAGCTGGAGGGCAAGTGGGCAGTGCTGGGGACCCTGCTGCAGGAGTACGGGCTGCTGCAGAGGCGGCTGGAGAACGTGGAGAACCTGCTGAGGAACAGGAACTTCTGGATCCTGCGGCTGCCCCCGGGCAGCAAGGGCGAGGCCCCCAAGGTAAGCCCTGGGCGCCGGGGGTGGGACAGCCCGTGCCCGTCAGCGTGCGGGTGAGCGTGCGTGACACTGTGGTTCCAGGTGCCCGTGACCTTTGATGATGTGGCCGTGTATTTCTCTGAGCCAGAGTGGGGCAAACTGGATGAGTGGCAGAAGGAGCTGTACAAGCACGTGATGCGGGGCAACTACGAGACGCTGGTCTCCCTGGGTAAGGCTGTGTAGGTGGCACCCTGGGCCTCGGTGCACAGATGGGCCTCCTGTGGGCTGGGTCTTGGCTTTGGCTTCTGTTCCTCTGGGGGTCTCTGCATCTCTGTGGGCAACTGCATGGTGGGTGTGCAGTCCTGACCCAGCTGCCTCTGTTCTGTGTGCAGATTATGCTATCTCCAAACCGGATATCCTCACCCGGATGGAGAGGGGAGAGGAGCCTTGCCCCGAAGGCCCGAGGGGCCGGGAGGAGGGGAGTGACAGAGAGGAAGCACGCCCAAGGAGGCTGGGCGCTGGTGAGTGGGGGCAAGATGGGGACGTGGCTGGGGACAGTCCATTCATGTCCCCAGCCTCCCGCGCTTCCAAGCCATGAGGCCAGGACGGAGCGCAGGCCCTTAACCCAGGGTGGGCCACGCCCTAGCCCCCTTCACCCGTTTCACCTACCTCCACCCCTCACCTCTGACAACCACCAATCTGTTCTCTGTATCTATGACCTCATTTTTGTGTCTTTGTTTTTAATAGATTCCACATATGAGTGAGATCATACAATGCTTGTCTTTCTCTGACTTATTTCACGTAGCATAATGTCAAGGTTGTCGCCAATGACAAGATTTCATTCTTTTTTGTGGCTGAATAATATTCCATTGTATGTATATGTGACATTTTCTTTATGCATTCATTGATCAGTGGACACTTCAGTTGTTTCCATATCTTGGCTATTGTATATAAATAGTGCTGCCGTGAGCATCAGGGTGCAGATATCTTTTTGAGTTAGTGTTTCTGTTTTCTTTGAAAGAATACCTGGAAGTGGGATTGCTGGATCATATGGTAGTTCTATTTTTAGTTTTTTGAGGAACCCCTATAGTGTTTTCCATAGTGGCTGCACCAATTTACATTCCCACCAACAGGGTACAAGAGTTCCCTTTTCTCCACATCCTTGTCATTTCTTGTCTTTTTGATAATAGCCATTCTAACAGATGTGAGGTGGTATCTCATTGTGGTTTTGATTTGCATTTCCCTGATGGTTAGTGATGTTGAGCATCTTTTCATGTGCCGGTTGCCCATCTGTATGTCTTCTTTGGAAGAATGTCCATTCAGATCTTCTGTCCATTTTGTAATTGGATTTTTGTTGCTGTTGAGTTGTTTGTGTTCTTTATATATTTTGGAAGTTAACCCCTTAACGGATGTATGACCTGCAAATATTTTCTCGCATTCAGTAGGTTGCATTTTCACTTTGTTGATGGTTTCCTTTGCTGTGCAGAAGCTTTTTAGTTTGATGTATTCTTTCTTGTTTATATTTGCTTTTGGTGTCAAATCCAAAAAGTCGTTGCCAAGACTGATGTCAAAGAGCTTACCGCCTGTGTTTTCTACTAGGAGCCTATGGCTTCAGGTCTTACCCAATTGCCTTTCTTTCTCTGATTGTGAGCCTTATCCTTCTGTTATAAAGTTCCCCGTCAACTTTTCACCTAATGATTTTATTAGCCATTGAAGATTGTTGCTTGGATTCATTATTTTATTAGGGGTTGTAAAATGGTGAAATTTGGTCATTACTTTCGTACCTAATAGCTGAAATTCTTTTTTTTTTTTTTTTTTTTTTGGTACGCGGGCCTCTCACTGTTGTGGCCTCTCCCGTTGCGGAGCACAAGCTCCGGACGCGCAGGCTCAGCAGCCATGGCTTACGGACCCAGCCGCTCCGCAGCATGTGGGATCTTCCCGGACTGGGGCACGAACCCGTGTCCCCTGCATCGGCAGGTGGACTCTCAACCACCGCGCCACCAGGGAAGCCCTGAAATTCTTTTATAAAGAATAATTTCCCTAACTAACTCTTTTAGTTACCTTGAAATATAGTCTGTACAGAAAAGGCAGGATAGGTGCTTAATTCTTTCCCTTCATCAGTTTTTAGAATGAAGAGTTGCTTCCTTAGACGCCTCCAAAAGTGACCAATACTTGGGCTTTTCTTTCTTTTTTTTTTTTTATTATTATTATGACTTCATAGATTGTTGAGTATTTTATACATGCAGTCCTTTGCAGCCATTATTTTCATGCTTAAGTTGTCCCATTTTTAGCTCTTGGGAGCCCCTTCAAGTTGACCTATAGGTCATTTTGATGTAACTTTGATGGCGTTCAGACACCGTAAGATGTTCTAGTTTCATCTTGTATATTTCCTTCCCCAGACCTGGAATAAGAGTTTCTCCAAGAAGTTTTATTTCTTTCAATAAGGAATGGTATTCTGAAACTGCAGTATGAGTTCTAGTAGTTGCTAATTTTTGGCATTACTTCTAGACCTTCTCAGAAAATATGTATTTTTGAGAAGAAAAAAATCATGAGTTCGTAATGATATTTAGAATTCAAATTTAATGTCCTTTGATTTTATACTTGTATGTCACTTTTACATGGACATCTTAAATTCCTCACTATATTAGCATAATTACTTATTTGCATTATTTTGTATCCAAATCTTAATATTTCATTATCCTATAATATCTTATTTGGAATAATAATAATTTGGAAATAATTTCAAATAATTGAGTCTGTATTACTACTAACAATTACACTTCTAATTGAAATTTGAAATTTCTTTTCAGCTCTTTTTGTCATCTGAATGCATATTTCATTCAGGACTTAATAGACAAAATAATGCCTTTTAAAGTCGCTTGAAATAATTATTTTCTCTATGTGGTTATGCCACCAACTTGATATACAGTTAAGTTTTTTTGTTTCTGCTTAATTTTACTTATTTATTTAATTTACTTATTTTTGGCTGCGTTGGGTCTTCGTTGCTGTGTGCGGGCTTTCTCTAGTTGCAACGAGCAGGGACTACTCTTCATCGCGGTGCACAGGCTTCTCATTGTGGGGGTTTCTCATTACGGTAGCTTCTCTTGTTGCGGAGCACGGGCTCTCGGCACGCGGGCTTCAGTAGTTGTGACACACAGGTTTAGTTGCTCCGCAGCATGTGGGATCTTCCCGGACCAGGGCTCGAACCCGTGTCCCCTGCAGGCAGATTCGTAACCACTGTGCCACCAGGGAAGCCCCTGCTTAATTTTAGGTTTTTAGCGATGGCTCTTTTTAATTATGATTTAATTTAACTTTTTGAACATGTAAGATATGGTTGCAAAGTCAAAATGATTTAACAGGATACACTCAGCGAGGTCTCATTTCCACCCTTATCCCCTCCCTCTCCCTATAGATAACCATTTTTATTAACTTCTCGTTTATACTCCAGTGTTTCCTTTTGAAAATATCACTAATACATAGATACCTTTGTATTCCCCCATACTATTTGTCTTTGAAATACCTCATAGCAGTATGTAGAGATCTTCCTAATTTTTTGTGTGAATATGGAATGTTCCATGGTGTGATATACCATAGTTTATTTAACCAGTCTTCACTGATGGATTATTTGGGGAATAGCCAGTATATTGCTGATATAATTAATGCTGTAGGAAATATCTTGTGCATAAATCAGTTCATATTTTTGTCAGTGTATCTTTGGGATACAGTCCAGAAGCTGGACTGCTGGGTCAAAGGTAAATGAATATGCAATTTTTAAAGAATTTATCACCAAATCCCCCTGCATAGGGGTTGTACCATTTACATTCCCGTCAGCATTGTGAAAGAGGGCCTCTTTCCCCACAGCCTTGCCACTAGAGAATGTGGTCAGACTTGTCGGATTTCTGTCTGCATAATAGGTAAGTACTTCAGTGTAGTTAAAAAAATAGATTTATTAGAAATAATTCACTCATTTAAAGTATACAATTCAGTGCTCTCTATCATATTCATAGATAAGTGCAGCCAACACCACAGTCAATTTTATAGCATTTTTGTCACCTCAAAAACAAGCTCTGTGTCTTTCAGCTATCACCCTGACCCCCTTCCCAGCCCCCCAGCCATAAGCAACAACAGATCTGCTTTCTGACTCCGTAGATTTGCCTATTCTGGACATGTCATGTAAATGGAATCACATAGTATGTGGTCTTTGGTGTCTGTCTTCTTTCACTTAGCATAATGTATTCAAGGTTCATCTATATTGAGCTGTGTATTAGCACTTTATTTTTTTTTCTTATTTTAGTCAAATACATATAACATAAAATGTAGCATATTAACTTTTTAAGTATACAGTTCAGTGATATTAACATTTACCATGCTGTGCCACCATCACCACCATTCATCCCTTTTATTCTTTTACTGAAATTCTGTACCCGTCAAACAATAACCCTCCCCCCTGTTCTCAGCCCCTGGCAGCCACAGTTCTACTTTCTGTCTCCCTGAATTTGGGTGCTCTAAGTGCTTCATATAAGTGGGATCGTACACTGTTTGTCTTTTTGTGGCTGGCTTATTTCACTTAGCACAGTATCATCAAGGTTCATCTATGTTGTAGCACATGTCAGAATTTCCTTTATTAAGGCTTTTATTATACTGAGGTAGTTTCCTTGTATTCTTAGTTTTTTGAGTAGTTTTTTTATAAAAGGGTGTTGAATTTTGTCAAATGTTTTTTCTGCATCAGCCGAGATGATCATGTGGGTTTTTTCCCCCTTCATTCTCTTAACATGGTGTATTCCATTGATTCAGTTTCATATGTAGAACCATCCTTGCATTCCAGGAATAAACTCCACTTGGTTATGATATTTGATCCTTTTAATATGCTGCTGAATTCGGTTTGCTAGCATTTTGTTCATATTGGGATATTGGTCTGCAGTTTTCTTGTAGTGTCTGTCTGGCCTTGGTAACAGTGTAGCTTTGTTTGTTTATGGCCATTTTAATTTTTTATTCTGTGAAATATTCATGTCTTTTCCCGTAGGAAGCTTTTTTTAAAAATAAATTTATTTTATTTATTTATTTTTGGCTGCATTGGGTCTTCTTTGCTGCACGCGGGCCTTCTCCAGTTGTGGCGAGTGGGGCTACTCTTCGTTGTGGTGTGCGGGCCTCTCACTGAAGTGGCTTCTCTCGTTGCCAAGCACGGGCTGTTGGCATGTGGGCTCTGGAATGCAGGTTCAGTAGTTGTGGCGCACAGGCCCAGTTGCTCCGCGACATGTGGGATCCTCCCGGACCAGGGCTCGAATCCTCGAATCCGTGTCCCCTGCATTGGTAGGCGGACTCTCAACCACTGCACCACCAGGGAAGCCCCCTCCCCTAGGAAGCTTTTTAAAAATGCATACTTCCTAGGCCCACCCAGAACTGACTGATAAGAATCTTGGGGGTGCTCCCCAGGGGATCTTTATACACCAGCCTGGTGGAGGACCTGGGAGTGGGAACTACCGTTGAAATGTTCTGAGCCAGGAGTCCTTAAAAAGCCAGACCTTTGGTCCTGCTGTGTCATGACCTGTGTGGTACTATCGGATAACTTAACATGCTATATATACCATTTCCTTTTCTCAGATATGGAGGTTTTAGTCTAGAATCTAGTTACTAGACGATCAGTAAAGTTCACTGAATTATCATACCCTGTGTTTGACCTGATGCTCCAGGTGACTGCATTTAGCCACTCCCCAGAGGCTCCTGGGAGACCTCTGCGTTGCCCGTAGTGTCACTGATTTGCATTCCCCAGGCCTTCCTCCATACTCAGAGCACACCTCCAGCCCAGTCAGCCCTGCCCGGAAGGAGCCAAAAGAAGGTCAGGCCTCCAAGCACCAGCAAGACTCAGAAACAAGAGTAACCCCACCCGAAACGAACACCGGTGAGTGAGCGCTGGGCAGCCGTGTGAACAGGACCAGACAAGCGGTACTGAGCATAAGTGCTGCAGCTCGAGGCGGGGAGAGGTGGCTGGGGGCTGGGCCAGGCCGGGCAAGGCTGGACAGGTTTCCTGGAAAAGGGGCCCCTGAGACGGGCCTTAGAGGTAGATTTTGCTGGGAACACAGGGTATTTTCAGCGGGAGGAAAGAGTCTAAGCAAAGGTATGGGTTACTTAGGTATGTTGGGGGCCAGGTACACTGATCGGGCTGGAGTGAGGGGAAGGGCACAGGAGGGGGACATTGGGTCTCTTCAGGGTTCTTAAGACAATCCCGTTAATGGGGCAGTACGTGCCGTATGCCTAGCAGAGTGCCAGCACGTGCGCTCCTCAGTGAGTGTCCTCTTCTGAAGACCGGTGAAGCTCCAGTCACCACTTCCAGTGTTCTCTGCTTTTGTTTAAAGGAAATTCTTGCCCGTCCTGTCACAAAAATAGAGTATATTCAGGGGGCATTTAGCATAGCACTTGGCAGGTAACCCAGAGCCTCGTTTTCTGTCTCCAGACTGCTCTGTGCTGGCTTGGCGTCCCCCTCCTGCCGGCCCGACCGTTCAGTCTCTGGGTTGCTTTCTATCCAGTTACTTCTGTGCATCTTCCCCACTGAATATGGGCCCCTGCAGTTGGAGGTGACACCCCATCCCCGCTTCCCTGTGTCCATCCTTCCCAGCCAGTATGTAAGAGGACTGGGACCTTCTCATTGTCCTTTTGCTCTGTTGCAAACCTGGTGCTGTGCCCTGGGGCCTCCCCAAACCCTCTGTCCTTTTGAGGCCCATCAGGGTGACCCCCAGATGCAGAGGGGCCAGTTGTTAGCACCACCTGCATGGGAATTGGGGGTGTGGCCTTCCCCGGTCTCCGCCCACCTCTGAGCAGAGGCTGCGGGGTGGGGCACCTGCCACCCTTGGGACAGAACCCAGCGTTCCCTCTTCCTGGGCCTCAGGCACTTGAGCGTGTCCTGGACCTGCTAGGGAATGGCTGGGTCTCCCTGTGGGAGCCTGCTGTTGGGAAAGGCCCTCATGGGACTCTCTCTCACAGGACCACTAGCCAGCACTAGCGTTTTGTCCTCGGTTAAACGGGAGGAAGAATCTTCAGATGGGGAGTCACCCACCTCCCCTCCCAGGGACATCCTGCCCGGCATGGGGCCAGGTGAGTGAAGGGAAGAGGCCCCGTGGCCACAGCAGAGCCTCGGAGGAACTCGGGGGCCCTTTGGGAGTGGGTAGGGGTTGCATGATGGACCTGGTAAGGGGTTTCCTCTTGAGGGCTCCCTCCCTCACCCCCCAAGTATTACTTCCCTGGGGCTCTGGGGACCCAGGTCACCTATGGTCCTGTTCCTCCCCCATCGTGGTCTGGTCTGGCTGGAAAGGTGCTGCTTAAAACAAGCTGTGTGCCACCAGGTGTGGCCTCCTCACAGCCACCCTGTGAAGTGGCCCAGCCCACAGCCTCTCGCGTCTTGCAGCTGGAGTCTGGAGGCCTGTGATTTAAATTTAGCTCTTCCTGCTTAGAGTCTGTGTGTTTTCTATAAACCGGGCTTACCTCCTGATAAGCAGGAAAAAAGAAAGCGATTATTGCCAATTTTGGCCCAATAGAAAGGGATCCAGCTGTCCTCCCATTCCATTCTGGTACCTCCTTCGGTGGGAGGCAAGCATGAGATCTGGGCCTGCCTTGGGGTTGTGGTGGGGCTGCAGATGGGCTGCAGATGAAGAGGTCTGGGAGCCTTGGCCTTCACAGAGAAGAGGGCCTGAGACCCTCACTAATTTCTAAGCCCAAGACCACCATGGGGGCCTCTTCAATGCAACAAGGTTTTACCTCAAAGTTTACAGGATTCTTAGATGCTTAACGATTCTGTAGCTGGAGGACTAAATTAAAAAGTGCGTCATTTCTGACATAGAAATAAAGTTCTGCCCTGAGTTAATTTGTGAAGATTACTGGGTGAGCGGTGAGCAGAGAACCCAAGGTCTTGCTGTCGGGTGCTGCCCTGGAGGTTCACCAGTTAAGGGGTCTCTTCCTCAGTGGCCTCCCGGCTTGCGGTTTAAGCTCAGGCTTCAGCAAGAATAGAAATCACTCTTGTCTTGGACCTTGGAAGTTGCCTAATGAGGGCTGTAAGTTTTCATTCTAATAGGCAGCGGGCAGGGTTCTCTTGTCACCGTTGAGCAGACTGTGCGGTCTAGCAGCTGAGGCTGCCGGATCCTGGGGGATGGTTGGCTGGCTCCAGAGGAAACCAGAGGTGACCAGCAGCTGGAGGAGGTGGGAGAATGCCGGGTTCCAGGCAGGGCTCTGCGGCCAGGACCGGCCTCCTCAGCGACAGGGACCCCTGGAGCTGCTGCTGAGACCACCTGTCGCTGCCTGAGTCCCACCTCAGAGTCAAGTGTGACCCACACTGAGGCCCAGCCGGGAAGCCCAGGACTCGTGCCTGCTTTCTGTCAGGGCAGGTGGTGGACGCTCGGTGTGGACTTGTTACTTGGCTGTGTAGCTCTGAGGGGGGCTAAGTCACCCACCACCTCCAGGCCCGAAGCCTCTTACCTAGTCTGGGGGCAGTGGTGGCCCGCAGGGCTCATCGTCATTCACAGATCAGAACTAAAGTCGTCAGAACTTTGGGGGTCCCGCATGGTCAGCATGCCGCAGGGCACAGGACGTAGGCCTCCCTTTGTCTGCCTTTCATTTTCCCGCCCATCTGCCTCCCCGGTCTGACTCCTGACCCCAGCTCCTGGGTTTGCAGCAGTGTTTCCCTGCTGTGGCCGGGAGCGCTGGGAGGAAGAGGGGCCCGGGGAAGGCTGGGGGGTGGGGGCGGGGCTGGTGTGGCTGGAGCACGCCGGGAGGCCAGGACTGGGTCTGTGGCCCGGGTGGGGGCCGGCGGTGTGGTCCGCTTGAAATCAACGCAGACTCCATTTGCCAGGTGGTGGCGGTATGGTCATCAAGACGGAAGCACAATCTGAGGACGAGATGATGCCTGAGCAGCTCTACCTGGGGGAGTCCCAGAACCAGCCAGAGTGTAGACTCCCCAAAGGGCCCAGGAGCAGGACCGGGGGTTCTGGCCGGCTTCACTCGGGGGCAGCGCCCAGGGTGCGGGCAGGGGACCCTCTGCCACCGGGGGCACCGGGGAAGGGGGGCGAGCCGCCTCGCGTCCTCCCCCGCCGGCGAGAGCGGGCCTTCCCCTGCCCTGACTGCGGACAGAGCTTCCGCTTGAAGATCAACCTGACCATTCACCAACGGACCCACGCGGAGGAGGAGCAGCGCGCGGAGGCCCGGGGCGGCTCGGCCTCCGGGGCCGGGGGACGTGCCCAGCCCGCGCTGGAGCCGGGGGAGGTGGTGGTGCCCGGCCCCGTCATCCGCTGGCTCCCAGAGGGGCCCGAGGGCCGCCGCTGCTTCGTGGGGCGGAGGCCGGCGGCCGCCAAGGTGTACCACTGCAGCGAGTGCCTGCGCTTCTTCCAGCAGCGGAAGAGCCTGCTGCTCCACCAGCGCCTGCACACCGGCGACAGCCAGGGCTGGCCCGCCTGCCCCTACTGCGGCAAGGCCTTCCGCCGGCCCTCGGACCTCTTCCGGCACCAGCGCATCCACACGGGCGAGCGGCCCTACCCGTGCCCCGAGTGCGGCCGCGCCTTCAACCGCAACCACCACCTGGCGGTCCACATGCAGACGCACGCGCGCGGCCAGGGCGGCCCGCACGTTCCGGCTCCCCCCGCCCGCCTGGGCAGCCCGCCGCTGGCACGGCCCAGCCCCTCCGAGGAGGGCTGACCGGGCAGGAGCCTGCGGGGCACCCCCTGCTCCAGGACCACCTCAACACCGGCGGAGCCCTTCCACTTGTGCCTGATGCTGGTTCCTCCTTCTGCGATGGCTTTGGAGAGATCTTTTTACATGGGAAGCGGTGGCCTTTTTGATGACAGAGTGTATGCGTGCCAGATGCCTCAGTTTCCTAAGTTTGTCACTCTGCTGCCTTTTCTACATTCCTGACTTACACAGGGGCCACTAAGGCTTAGGGGATGCCAAGCTTTGGTGGGGGCCTTTGACCGGTACTGTGGACAGGCAACAGGACCAGAGGCCATGGCCTTTCTAGTAGGGGTGTTCGAGACACGGAGAGCCTGGGGTTTGATTTTATACACAGAGGTCTTGGCCTTCTGTCAACACGAGAAACAGCAGAGTGGACAGACAGCCTAAAGAATAGGCACTGGAAATTTGAGTTTTCTACTGTTATTTTGAAACTTTTTTTTATGGAGATTTTCTAAGTGCTTCTGTAAGTATTGTGTGTGGTTGTAAAGGGGACCGAGAACTCCTGAGGGGCAGGGATGATTCTGCCACCTCCTTGTGTGTGGGGATGGCAGAGGGACTGTCCAGACCAGCCTGGGAATGCCTGTTGATGGGGGTGCCTTGGCTGCTGCCCTGGAAACCAGGTGTCTTCCCAGGTGTGTGTTCGTTGGTCTAGACTGATTCCCAGTATTCCTGGTCCTTTCCCCAGTGGGTGTTCACATTCATGATTGACTTTGGTAATCAGCTGAGAGCGGGGAACTGCAGCCTGGAGTGGATGACATTTCCCCCAAGGTCTCAGTGTTCACGGGTGTGCACGCTCCATGGACTGGACCCCACCTGACACCTGGGGGGTGGGGGAGGTCAGGTGCAGAGCGGGCCCAGGAAGTTCCTCCCGAGAGGAAGATCCTGGTCTGAGGGAGGCTGGTCAGCCCACGTGGACTGTGGGGTTGCCAGGCCTGATGTGTCACGTTAAAGGAGGGGGTTGTCTTCTAGAACTTGGGGCTCATGGCAGAGTTAGGCCAGGAGATCTAGGTGAATCTTTTAACCACCTCCATCCTCGTGTTACTTGTCTGTCGAAGGTGGTAATGACCCGAGTGCATCCTACCTCACCTTAGAGTTGTCAGGGTCATAATAGATTTAGAGGCAGCGGGACAAATAGGAAGCCTGATTTCGACCTTCCTTTCAGGTTCAGGGCCCCCTTTCTCTTTCATGTTGATCTTCCAGCCCTCTTCCCAGTCAGAATCACTCAAGAAGGACCTTTATTTTCTGGAGTGAGTGGAAGGTCCCACGGGTGCAAAGTGAGGTAAGACTTTCCCTTTGGGCTATATCCGCCTGGAGCCTTTTGTACCTCAGTGGAACAAATTCTCACCAAAGCAGTGAGGTTCAAACTGTGGAGGTTCGGGCTCTAGTGTCGCGCCTTATGGAGAAGTCTCGGTGGCACCTAGCTTCTTGTGCCTCTTTAGTCACACCACTTTGGGCGCTCCCTATAAACCAGCCCTTGGTCTGGGTGACTTTGAAGCTGGAGTGATGGGTCCTCAGCTCTTCTGATTGTTGTCTTATTTATCTGGCACTATGTGAAGTGTCCAGTGTTCAGGCCTGCTTCCAGGTGCCTGGGTCCCTGGCTGTGCCACTTCCTCTTGCCCCCCTCTGACCCTCATACCTCTCCTAAAGTCCTGAACAGGGTTGGGGGCAGATGGAAACATTGCTGTCATCTCTGGGGCGAGAGTGTACGCGTCAGTGACTGCTCAGCCAAGCTCCTCTGGGCTTGGGAGAGGCGCCTCCCTCCCCTGCCATAGATCCTGCTTGTCTGCTCTGGTATCCCCCAGCTCTTGCCAGGGCCCCGCAGTCAGGGCTGGGCTGTCAGCAAGTGCTCAGACAGGATGTGGTGCTAGTGAAGCTGCTGAGAGCTTAGCCCTCAGCTGCAAGAGCTAGTCTCAGGTGTTTCCTTGGAAGGCCTCAGGGCTCAGAGTTTCCAGGCTTTTCTAATGCTTAATGCCCTGTGTAAATACGCAAACTCTTAACAGAAGCAGTAATCACTGTGCAGTGGTGCTCCTCTTCTTCCAAAGCATTCAATGTGCCGGGCTCCCGGCTAGGCCCTGTGAGTTTGCCTGGCACTCACTAGGTGTTCAAAGGACATTCTTTGCACTGAAATGAGTCAGCGGAGGCTGCGTGACCTGGGAGGCTGGAGCCTGGTCTGACCCCAGTCTCACTCCCAGCTCTGGGTCTCGGGTTCCTCATTTGTAAAGCAAAGTTGGGGTTCTGGTGTTAAAAGGCCCGTTAAGAACTGTGACGGTGGTGAAACCTTGGCCCCATCAGTGCTCAATAAATATGTTGGACTCTGTACGTGCACGTGACCTGGTTCCTGCTCTCTGGGAGTCTGCGGCGGTGCGGAAAGTCCCCGCCCGCCACGCGGGTGGGCTGCTCGGCCGAGCTCGGGTCCGCATTCACGCTTGAGAGCGGCCCTCGCGCCGGGCTCTCCCACGGAGCTGGCGCCCAACCCTGCCCCGCGCCCACAGAGCCTTGGCGCACGCCGCGGGGGCGGGGCCTCTGGGCCGGCCAATGTGGGGCAGGCTCCGGGCTGCCGGGGTCGTCCGCGCAAGGGGCGGGGGCGGAGCTTCCCGGTCTGGCCAATGGGGAGCCGCCTCCGGGCGGCGGGGTGGGGCCTAGCTCGTAGCCCGGGGCAGCGCTACTGCTCGTCCGGGTCCTTTCTTTCCCGCGCGTCCGGGGCAGCCCGGCCCGACGGCCGCGAGAACACGAGAGCGCTTGCAGGGAGGCCGGGCGCTGGCCTGTGTGGGCCGCCCGGCGGCGGCGGCGGCGGCGGCGGCGGCGACTCCCCCGCCCGGCCGGACAGTGCAGGGACATGGCCGAGGCGGCCCGGCTCCGGTGAGGGCGGCACTCACAGAGGATGTCCTACCCCCACCCCGCCCCTCCTGGAATTGGGGAGGCTCAGCCTGGGTAGAGGGTCTAGGAAAAAGACGCTTGAGGCCGAAGGGCCTGAGGGGAGCTGTCTGAGGTCTCACGATAAAATCCCTTCTCCTTTCTTGGCCCCGGTTTGCTCGCCTATAGACTTAACCACAATGTTTCCGAGGTTTCCGCCAGCCCTGACGTTCTGTGACCCGGTTCAGGGGCTCAGGGTGGGTGTGTGGGGCGGATGGGCTGTGACCATCCTCACTCCAGAGACACTCCAGGGCCCCCCTCCTGGACCTGTCTTTCAGCCCCCATCCCCTAAAATTGTCTCAGGGAGACCGTGACCCCATTCTCATCCCTTTCCCAAGCTAAGATCAGTGCTATTGTCTGGTGACCTTATTTCCACTCCAGTCTAGGCCTTTGGCTTCCTCCCGTCAGCAGTCTTGCCTCTGGCTGTGAGGGTCGTGTAAAGCTCTTCTACGTATGAACTCTGATTCCTATCAGGATGTATTTAGGTGTCTGCTCACTCTTTTCTGAAATTGCCCAGGGTGTCCCTCCTGTTGCTGCTAGGAGGGGTCTGCGTCATAGAGGACTTCTGGTTAGTGGCTCAGGCGCAAGTTTGAGGCCATCCCTGGCCTGTGTGACAAGAGCTATCAAGATGAGGTTTTTCTATGTCTCTGAAGGCAGAGGAGTCATCTCCTGGTGGACATAACTTTGAGATGGTTTTAGGTACATTCCTGGATGCCAGATTTGTGACTGTGCACTGTGGGGAGATAAGCTGTTTTGTCCCTAATCTGTGGAAGTGGGGTCTGCCCCCTCTAGGCTACACCTTATACCGGTCAGAGACCAGACTCAGAGGTGGAACAGTTATGCTGTGAAGGAAGGAAGGGACAAGTGTGTGGTGACCAGTCCCTAGCACGTGTGGGACACTTGGCTAAGTGCTTTTATGGAGAAGGTGTTGGGGGGACCAGGTGCACAGAATTGGATTAATCACACTCTTTGGTTTATAAACATTATGATCATTGGTCCACAGCCTTTATATTTGTTTTAGTGATGTAATACGTGCCAATATAATGCTCCCTGAGTGCTTTTCCGTACCTGCAGTGCATTTCAGCCTCGCAAAATGCACAGGTTTCAAATGGCAGGATAGGTGTTGAGTCAAGTTCTAGCAGAATTCCATTTCCAGGAACGTTTCCATTAAATATCAGTTGTCCCCACTGAGGCATTCATGAATTTCTTATTACTCCTAGTAATACACGGTACATTTTCCACCTCCTGTGGCAGGATATTCTTTGAAATATTTCTTTCTTCTGACCACTCTTAAATGCTGGCTTTTGACTTTCTCTGGCTCCATCACCTGGCAGCTAGGACCTGGCCTCCTAGTGTGGAGACAACCCTGAAGCTGGTTGACAAGGCACCTGGGTCACGGGGACCTGATATCTCAGGCAGGTTAGGAGGTCACGTACTAGTAAATGTCAGGGTGGAAGTGCCGTAGAAATCACATCACCAAGGCCAGAACAACAGGGCCTCGCTCACCTTTGTGCCCAGGAATGCGGGCAGTAGGTTTGCTCTAGAACACCCAGGAACTGAAATAGCAATCTGTGTGTACATTGGTCCCCTGAGAAATCTTCTGGATCTCACTCACTTCCTTTCTCCTGCTGGGCTGTGTTCTTGGGTGAAGTGGTTGGTTAAATAATTGACTAAGTTTATACCACTATTATGTGGTAGGGCTGGGATTCAAATTCCTTATACTGACTGTCCATTTATGATGGTAATGCTTTGTCATACCATTTACCATTACCCCTGGGTCTTGGTTCAAGATTCTTCCCACAGGAGCTCTATGGGGTCAGTGTCTGCTGTCTTTGACAGTCTGCCGGGTGGGGTCTGTTTGGAAGTCTGACCAGTGAGGCCTTCTAGCACCTGGAAGAAGTTTCCCCCTATTCCAGGGGATCCTGACCTTTCCGTAGCTGGGAATGGCTCTGGGCCCCTTTCCTGGTGGCTGACGCACCTCCTCGTGTCTAGTTGCAGGCATGGCACATGGGCACTGACCTCCAACGAGAGGCCCAGATCCAGTCTGCAGAGATTTCCCTTCTGGCCATCTTGGCTGCCATTCAGGCTGTGGGGAAGGTGGAACGGTGGCCCATCCGACTTCAGAGCCTGGAGAGGTGAACAGAGACAGCCAAGGAGAAGATGGCTGTGGAGATAAAGAGTCCGCTGGAGGGCAAGTTGGGATCCTGCTGCAGGAGCACGGGCTGCTGCAGAGGTGGCTGGAGAACATGGAACAGGCAGCAAGGGGAGCCCCGCAAGGTACAGGAATTGGGTGTGGGTGGAGAGGGCCTGCTTGGACTCAGTGGGGTCCTCAGACTCATAGTGGAGGGAAGCCCGGTGGCTGCCAAGGCCTGACCTCTAGGTGCCTAATGCTAGTCACCAGTTGACTTTAAAGGGCTTGAAAAACGTCGGGAGGAAGGTGTGACACGGCAGAGATGTCTGCTGTGGCGGATGGCGTGGAGTTGGTTGGGGAGGGTGTGGCTGTGCAGCAGTGGTGCGCCTGCTACTCCAGGAAGACCTCTGAGCATGAACTCAAGTAGGGGAACTCACAGGACGTGTGTGTGCACTTAGGAGAGGGGATGAGAACCTAGGAGCCCTGGTCTTCAGTCCTTTTAGACACTGGCCTCTGCCCTTTATCTGAAGTAAACATGATGGAGATGCTTTTGCAGTTGCCCAGTGGTTTGGCCAGTGATGCCTTGTGGTTTGGGGCGAGAAAAGAGGAGACTGGAGCTGGTTTTAGCTGTTCTCTGAAATGGCTGGTGACTCACGTTGGCGCAGGTGACCTGTACTTCTAGGTGTGGGCGACTGCAGAAGATGGGGCCACGCGCTTCTTAGAGTCGGGGTGGGGCAGCCTGGGAGACAGGCAGAGGAGCTCCGCGAGCATGTCGTGAAGGTGAGCCCGGGTAAGGGGCCAGCCGGGCGACTTCCAAGCCTGAAGTCCTTGGAATAAAATCCTTTATTGAATCAAATGAGCCTCTAGGATCTGAGAGCTGGAAGCACTTTGAGATAATTTGACTGGCCCTCTGTCTTCAGGCAGGTAGAAGGTATCCTTGATTCTCGTTTTTAGTTTTTATGAAATGAAATGCAGGGAGGTTAGCTGTCTTGCCCGAGGTCTCACGGAGACTAAATATGAACTGGCCTCTGCTCCGCACTGTCTGCGCTTCATGTAGCACCAGAGGCAGCTCTTACACACGCATCTTCTCACTTGGTGGCGAGCTAGGGCCTCTCGTTATCTGTATTTGCAGACCTCGGGCTCACCGAGCTGTACTCTGCACACTGTGAGTACTCCAGAACAACTACTGAATGAAGGATTCTTTGTGGGCCCCAGGCCCAAAAAAGGAGGTTCAGTCCTGGAATATTAAGTTCTTCAGGCTGTGGATTAAGAATAGGTGTGCATGAGCATGCGTGCTTGTGTAAGACACAATTAGATCTAAGTTTTTCAAGCTACCCCGCCCCCATTCCGTCCCAGCTTGCACCCCCGGATTCTCCCACTGCTTTGAGCAGGTAAGCAGCTGGCTTGTGTCCACTCTCCCCTCCTAAGGGGGCTGAGGCCCAGAACAAATGACTTACTTGCCTTCACCTGGCCGCCAAGGTTCCTCTTCGGGAAGGGCGTCCAGCATGCTGTGAGGCCATGGGGAGAGGGAGGATGTGGCCTCAGGGGAGGCGGGGACTATGTGGAAGGGAGGACGGCGGGAGGCCTGCAGAGTGGACGGTGCGCCCAGCTGAGAGCTGACTTCCAGGCATGCCTGACTCCCCCTCCCGGACCTGTTTCCCCGTCTGTCGAATGAGGTGGCTGGGCTGTGACTTCGGGCTCCTCCTGTCTCTCTTGGATTCCACTTCTTCCCTTGTGAGGGCAGCGGGATGTGCCTCCCAGCTTTGGTCACCTGCACTGCCGGCCGGGGAGCCTGGGAGCACTTGTGCTCCGCCTGAGACACGGTGCTTTTCCCCCCGCACATCAGGAAGAGGGGCAGATCCTGCGCCAGACCCCTGGCTGCGGCGCGCTCTCCCTTCCAGGCTTGCAGAGCTGAGCCCCGTCACCTCGCTTATGGCATACGGGCCCGTTTTCCTCCCTCATAGACTGTGCCGCCACCGAGCCTGAGCTGTGGAGGTGGGAGGGGAGGCCCTCGGAGCCTGGCCTCCCACCTTTGCCTGCTGAGGGCAGCCTGGTGTCAGGGGTCCGTGTTTCTGGAGAAACAGAGGGAGAGGAGAGTGGGATAAGCTGCTCGATGTCACACAGCTGACAGTTAGGGCAGGCCCAGGTGTTCTGGTGCCCAGGGAGCGCCTGTGCCACTTGCTGCACACATATCAGTGTGGCCTGAGATGGCCCTGGGAGCTTGGGGGAGTGGCAGAGGGCAGACCAGACACCCAGTCCTGAGACTGAGAAGGTTGTCGTAGAGCAGGCAGAGTCCTGAGGGCAGACATGGGCGGGAAGGTGGCCTCCTTCTGAGACCTTCTCTGACCAATATCTGCCCCCGCGTCTCTCAGCACCTGCTCTCAGGTGCCCCTCACTCTGCACTCCAGCTCCTTCTTCCTTCTGTCTTCTCCTTGGCTTCAGTCTCCTTGTGGGAAGGCACTGAGTCTTTCTGGAATGTCCCCAGCACCTAACACAGTGCCTGGCACGTGTGTAAATATCAAATAATGAGTGATTAGTAAATGAATGATGAACCAAATAGGAGCTCAGTTTTCTTTATCTTTCAAATAATAGCACTGGATCTGAAATGCAGTTTTCAAGGCTTTTTAAAGGCGAGGAACCCTTTATTTAAATGACAGCTAGAAACAACACAGGGCAAAGTGGGACTACCCTGGTTGAAGCAGGGGACAGGAACCCAGGAGCCCTGTTCTCTCAGGACATAAGGGATCATGCCAAGACACCTGTTCCTTGCTTTCTAGACTCTGACATTTTATTTGGGGAGAAAGCCTTGCCTTTGAAGCAGGTCCTTCGAGTAGGTAAATTAAGTTACCATGAGCTCAGAGCTGGGAAGAAGGTAGGTATTGACCAGGGTATTGAGTGGCTGGCATGTAAGACTGGTGCTAAAAGTGGCATTTTCAGACTCCCGCCGGGACGGGGCACGACAGCAGGACAAAAGAAACAACGAGTGAGAGGCTGGCAGGCAGGGTTGCTCTTGTGGTTTCTGACCTGTCTCTGTGAATGCCATTACTGCAGGAACCTGGGAGTTGCTTCCTCCTCTGTGGGGCAGGGAGTGAGCTGGGCCAGCCCCGCAGTCAGCCTGTAGCCACCGGGGCTGGGCCCCTACAGCAGACGTGTCAGGACTGGGCTGTTCACAAGCTCCTAGGGAGATGCAGAGCATGCAGGGCCTAGTCGAGGTGCCCCGGCTGCAGAAGCCCCCAGCCCTGGCTCAGCTCTGCCGTGGAGCGGGGCTTTGCTCTTGTGTGGGGCTCGAGTGAGCATTGGGAGGCAGAGGAATGAGGTCTTCGGGGGACTCGGCTACCATCCTGTGGTCTGGGAGGTTCCTGATGTTTCAGAAGTTACTTCCTTGCATTCCACCCTCTCTGTAAGCTTTTCCAGATTCATTAGGAGAGAGCTGTGCTTCCTGCCTAACCCCCAGGACAGGCCCTGCTCCTGGGAGCTGTTTCCACACACTCTGGCTCAAACCTGCGGGCTGACAGAGTGTGTGCAGATTGCTTTATTTACTTGTGTTTCCAGGGGCAGGCTTCTCTTACTGGAATTCTAGGACAGGTGTATCCTGTGTTCTCCGTCAGGAGGTCTGGGCGTTGAAGTTCCAACATGTTCCTCAGGGGATTCGGAGGCAGGTCCACATTGGAGGACCAAGGTTGGAGATCCCTCTGAACAGACTAACCAGCCTCTAACCTTTGGAAGTGTTTGCTTTTTGACTCTGCAAACGTGTTCTTACAAGAATACATTCTCACCAAGAAAATGTATGCACGTGAAGCTGAAGGGCTCTCTGTGCTGGCCACCCTCCATCCCCAGCCCTCTCTCCAGGGTCTCCACTATTGTCATTCTGGTGTGTAGCCTTTCAGCCTCCTTCCTTATGCATTTTCATACATGTAGGTAGTGCGGAAAAAGGTTTAAAAGGGGTTAAAAACCACGCATACCATACTGTGTGTATCATTCTGCAGCTTGCTGTTTTCACTTAGGAATATGTCTTAGGGACCTTTTCCCCTTGGCACATTTTGATCAGCTGCACTCTGAGAGCCTGGACTTGGCTGCATGATAGGAACTTCGTTTCCAGAGCCCTGATTAAGTGTGGCAGCCAGTAACAGAAAACTACTAGAGCTCATCAATGAATTCAGTAAAGTTGCAGGATACAAAATTAATACACAGAAATCTGATGATTTCTATATACTTAACAATGAAAGATCAGAAAGAGAAATTAAGGAAACAATCCCATTTACCATCGCGTTGAAAAGAATAAAATACCTAGGAATATACCTACCTAAGAAGGCAAAAGACCTGTATTCTGAAAACTATAAGACAGTGATGAAAGAATTTGAAGACGACACGAACAGATGGAGAGATATACCATGTTCTTGGATTGGAAGAATCAATATTGTTAAAATGACTGTACTACCCAAGGCAATCTACAGATTCAGTGCAATCCCTGTCATATTGCCAATGGCATTTTTCACAGAACTAGAACAAAATATTTTAAAATTTATGGAAACAAAAGAACCTGAATAGCCAAAGCAATCTTGAGAAAGAAAAATGGAGCTGGAGGAATCAGGCTCCCTCACTTGAGACTACACTACAAAGCAACAGTCATCAAAACAGTATGGTACTGGCACAAAAACAGACATATAGCTCAATGGAACAGGATAGAAAGCCCAGAAATAAACCTACGCACCTATGGTCAATTAATCTATGACAAAGGATGCAAGAATATACAATGGAGAAAAGACAGTCTCTTCAGTAAGTGGTGTTGGGAAAACTCAACAACTATATCTAAAAGAATGAAATTAGAACATTCTTTAACACCATATTCAAAAATAAACTCAAAATGGATTAAAGACCTAAATGTAAGACTGGATACTATAAAACTTGTAGAGGAAAACATAGAACACTCCTTGACATAAATCGCAGCAATATCTTTTTGGATCTGTCTCCTGAAGTAATGGAAATAAAAACAAAAGTGAATAAATGGAACCTAATTAAACTTAAAAGCTTTTTCACAGCAAAGGAAACCATAAACAAAACAAAAAAGACAACCTACAGAATGGGAGAAAATATTTGCAAATGATGCAACCAACAAGGGATTAATTCCCAAAATACACAAACAACTCATACAGCTCAATATCAAAAAACAAACAAACAACCCAATCAAAGAATAGGCAGAAGATCTAAATAGACATTTCTCCAAAGAAGACATACAGATCGCCAACTGGCACATGAAAAGATGCTCAACATTGCTAATTATTAGAGAAATGCAAATCAAAACTACAATGAGGTATCACCTCACACTGGTCAGAATGGCCATCATCAAAAAGTCTACAAATAATCAATGCTGGAGAGGGAATGGAGAAAAAGGAGCCCTCCTACACTGCTGGTGGGAATGTAAATTGGTGCAGCCACTATAGAAAATGGTATGGAGGTTCCTTAAAAAACTAAAAATAGAGTTACCATATGATCCTGCAATCCCACTCCTGAGCATCTATCCTGAGAAAACTCTAATTCAAAAAGATACATGCACCCAGTGTTCATTGCAGCACTATTTACAATAGGCAAGACATGGAAGCAGCCTAAATGTCCATTGACAGATGAATGGTACATACACACACACACACACACACACACACACACACACACACACACACATACATATATACATGTATATATTATATACACACACCATGGAATATTACTTAGCCATAGAAAAGAATGAAATAATGTCATTTGCAGCAACACGGATGGACCTAGAGATTATCATACTAAGTGAAGTAAGCCAGACAAAGACAAATATCATATGATATCACTTACATATGGACTCTAAAAAGATGCAAATGAACTTATTTACAAAATAGAAATAGACCCACAGACATAGTAAACAAACTTACGGTTACCAAGTGGGGAAGGGGTGGGGAGGGATAAATTAGGAGTTTGGGATATACACACTACTATATATAAAATAGATAACCAGTAAGGATCTACTGTATAGCACAGGGAACTATACTCAATATTATGTAATAACCTATAACGGAAAAGAATCTGAAAAAGAATATACGTGTGTGTGTGTGTGTGTGTGTGTGTATAACTGAATCACTTTGCTGTACACCTGAAACTAACACAACATTGTAAATCAACTATACTCCAATTTTAAAGAGACTGTGGCATCCAGGAGCAAGTGGCTAGGCTGGCTGTCCCCGAGCATGATGGTGTCAAAGTTGCCTGCGTGCACCACAGAAACAGAAGAGCTGTACCCTGTAGTCCTGGGGACAAAATCTGGCATGGTGTTGCGAGATGTGGGCGGCCATTAGGTATTGGTGATCTGGAATGTCCTACATTCATTCATTTAACAAAAAGCGTGCTTCAGGGAGATTGGCTCGGTGCTTTGTGACCACCTAGAGGGGTGGGATAGGGAGGGTGGGAGGGAGACGCAAGAGGGAGGAGATATGGGGATGTATGTATATGTATAGCTGATTCACTTTGATATAAAGCAGAAACTAACACACCATTGTAAAGCAATTATACTCCAATAAAGACGTTAAAAAAAAAAAAAGTGCCTACCCTGTGTCAAACCCAGGCAGGGAAAAGGAGCAGTAATTATTCCTTATTCTTAAGATGGGTTTTAGAAATTGGCGCCAATTGGTGAGGTCACCCATTCCACCAGCCTTGCTGTCTTAGAATGTCAGTGCTAGATAACAAGCTAGCAAACAAAACAACAACAACAACAAAAGTTATCGATCAAGAGACGTTTTTGAAAGGCAATGATGTGACCAGATTAATTTTGTAGATGTTATGGGCTGAATTGTGTCCCCCACCAAAATTCATAGGTTCAAGTCCCAACCCCCAGTACCTCAGAATGTAGTCATGTTTGGAGATAAAGCCTTTAAAGAAGTGATTAGGTTAAATGAGCCCATTAGGGTGGGTCCTGATCCAATAGGACTGGTGTCCTTATAAGAGGAAGAGACACTAGTGTGGCACATGCACAGAGGAAACGACCTGTGCGGACATAGTGAGAAGGTGGTCACCCGTAAGCCGAGGAGAGGGGTCTCAGAAGAAACCAACCCTGCTGACACCTAGATCTTGGACTGGCAGCCTTCAGAACTGTGTGAAAATCAACTTCTGTTGTTTAAAGCCCCCAGTCTGTTGTACTTCGTGATGGCAGCCCAAGCAGACTAAGGCAGCTGGTAAATTGCTGGTGGCTGTGCAGAGGGTGGACGGCTTAGTGGATGGAGGAATGAGCTGAGGCTGGCAGGCTGAGGCTGCAGACGTGGGCCCCGGACCTCCTCTCTCTGTGGATGCGGCACCAGGATCTGCATATGCTGCAAGTGCCGGAGGTGCCTCACCTCCCCCTGCTGCTGAGCTGGAGAAGGCGCTCTGTCAGGATTGGCCTTTGTCAGCGCAGAAAGATTCTCTCAACCTGAGTTATGTACCAGGTACTGCGTTCGACGATGGGGCTTCAGAGGCAAATATAACAGTGGTTGTTCTCAAGCAGCTCAGTCTACTGGGGATACCTGTAAATAAACAAATTATCACACTAGTGCTAGAGCCAGTGGTCTGTAAAGTTAAGGTGCTAGAAATTGCAAGTATGCATCCTTTTTTATTTGCATTTTATTATAATTTACACAAAACAGCTGGATTTGGGAACTGTATCACTCATAGTATCCTTATTGTGAATGTTTTAATAACTTTTATTTTTTGTACGAAAAAATGTACATGTTTATGTGGAGGATAGATGCCCAGTGGGAGGGGGTGGAGGTGAGGGAGAGCGTCACAGAAATGGTGACACTTGGGCTACATTGTGTTTCTGTTCTTGTTACACTTTCTTTTTTAGATGGGTAATGAAATACTGAAATAAAGAATGCATTTGCATGGTTCAACATTCAAACAGTAGGAAAGGGTGTGCAGGAATATTCCATCTAACCTCTGCCCCCCCCACTTCCCCTCCCTGCAGGCATCTAATGTTGGCCATATATCTTTCTAGAGAATTTTTATGCATATGGAAGCAAATATATTTTCTCCCCTCCTTTGTTCCTCACTGACGGTGGCGCTATATGGTGTGTACATACATTGTTCTGCAGCTTGCTGTTTTGTTTCTTCTTTGTCCGTCTTTCCATATCGGTGCATAAAGAGAAGAGCATCACCATTTTTATGACTGTTTATTAGTATTCGACTCCAGGATGTTCCATGACTTATTTAACCAGTCCTCAGATGAGGGACAATTGGGTTGTTTCCAGCGTTTTGGAATTACAAATAATGGTGCAGTGGAATAGCCTTGCACAAACATCATTCCACAAATATGTGCATATGTCTTTAAGTTTCTAGAAGTCTCATTTCTGGGTCAGAGTTATGTGCTTTCGTCATTTCGAGAGTCATGGCCAGATACCTGCCACCAGTGTAATCAGTGCGTGCTCCTCGAGGACGCGTGCCCACCCCTGTTCCTGCGCGTCGTTCACGCCGCCCCAGTGAGGAGCAGTTGGTCAGCTCTAAGTAGAAGAGCTGGGAAGAGGAGGGAGCTGGAGCTGATGATGCCCCAAAGTGAGGGAATCAGAGACTCCGGACTCCCCAGTGAACGGTGTTTGCCCATGGCTATAATAATACCGGCAAGAGCTACTTTTTATTAAGTATTTGTTATGTATCCGGCAGAACTCTATAAAGACTCGAAGTCAGGAGTCAGCACATTTTATTCTGAAAAGGGCCAGAGAGTACATATTTTTAGTTTTATGGGCATTTGGTCCCTGTTGCAACCACTCAACTCTGCCCTAGTAGAGGAAGGCAGCTGCAGATGGGTGAGAGCAGCTGTGCTCTGATAAAACTTGATGGACTCTGAAATTTGCATTTCTTATAATTTTCACATGTCACAATATATTATTATTATTAGAAATAACAGCTAATGTTTATTAAGCACGTACTCTGTACCATTTCCACCCTCCAGCCATTTGAAAATATCAAAACCATTCTTTGCTCCTGGGGCTGTACCCTGGCTGTGGGCTATAGTTTGCTGACTCCTGCTCTAAAGGATCTCATTTAATCCTCACAATTGTAGGGCCTTTTATAATCCCCACTTAACAGATGAGGAAACAGAGGCATAGAAAGGTCAAAGATCTTGTCTGCCAAATGGGCTATGATGTGAATAAGAGAGGACATTCAGAACATGGAGACGACATCAGGACTTGAACCCCAACTTCTTGACCTGCCGTCAGTGCTCCAGCCTCAACACATTGGTGGATCTGACTATCCCTTCTCTCTCCCTGGAGTTACACCCAGGGCCCACGTGGCTCATCAGTTCCTGTGGGGGTCCTGCTGCCTACAGACTGTGCCATCTCCTCTCCAGGACCCCCTCCTACCTCACCCAACACCAGCGTGTGCACCAGCCGTTCTTGAACCTTGTCAAGAGCTTCACCTGATTCCTTAGTCCTTAGTGCCATTTTCACCCAGAATTCCTTCCCTACCTCCCCTGTTTATTAAATGAGCCCCTCAGAGTGCACAGCCCATTTCAAATGGGGAGCATGTCATGACCCCTGCCTCTGGTCAGGCTTCTAATGAATGCTCTCTCTCTCTGTGTTCCCATAGCGTCCGGTTCTCACCATGTCAGTATCACTTGTTGCCGTGTCAGACATCTCCTCTAGGCTGTCCGCTCCTGAGGCCAGAACTGTGCAGATGTTAGGGTCAGGCACACAGTAGACACCTACGAAGTACTTGTTGGATAAACGAGTGAAAACCGTCAAGGAATCTGTGGCTGTGGAGGGCTTCTGAGGACTCCAGGCCGCAGAAGCAATAGACTGCTCTCCTGCTTCGTATGGTAGACTCCACCGGCGAGGCCCAGAGCTGCAGAGGTGGCCCCCTGGGGCCATGTCTTGGCTGCCCCTGACTTCTTTTGGGGGCTCACCCTCCCTCCCTGTACTATAGATGTGTATTCTGAGTGGGAGCAGATACATTCTTACGTGACATCACTCCTGAAATGGTTATACCACTTAAGTACCCTGTCCCCTGGTTGCACTACAACCCAGCCAGGCCAGGCCTTCTCTAGGATTTTTCAGAGTTAAGCCCTTTTCTCTCTGGCAACCACAGTGTGGAGATGTGAGCCTAGAGGTGCTGGAGGTGGGGTATCAGCTGCGTGGAGAGATTGGTTTGAGAGATTAAAGCTAATTTGAGAAGGAAGCAAAGAAAAGGGAGAGTCCTGATAACTTTTGATTTTCTGGAAGTCAGTTTCTTCTCTGATCTAAATTGCTTAAAATTTTTTTTTATCAGTTGAAATTTAATCTCTGCCACTGACTGTCAGTGTTAACGCAACATGATTCTGCACATGAAATGATATTAGCAGGACAGTTGTAACTGGGGGTATAGCTCAGGGGTAGAGCATTTGACTGCAGATCAAGAGGTCCCTGGTTCAAGTCCGGGTGCCCCCTTGTTTTCTTCACTCACATGACCAACCTTAGAGCTCATCTCTCAGGTGAGAGTATTTGGGGGAAAAGGTGAGAAATGGGGGATTAATAAAGAGCTGGAGAGATGGATGCTGGTAAACAGACTCAACAGATATCGCTAGAGGCAGTGATCAGATTGAAACTTGAAACAACAAAACCTTGTCTGGCCCTGCACTCTTTGGGTTGGAGGAGGACAAGACGGGGAGGAGAGACACTAGACTGTTGCCTGATGGCGTGATGAGCTGGGCTGAGCATCGCTCCCTCTCCTAGACCCTCAGCCCTCGCTGCCTTCTCCTTCCCTCCCTCTTGCTCTGCACAAGGGCATTTACAAGACAATCATTTCTCTTTGTTGGTCTGCACATGCAGCTCAAGCCACAGAGGCCCCTTGGCCTTGGGTGCAGAGACTAACCCTGGCGGCCTGAAACCAGGACGATGACCACGTTGTCCTTTGGCAGATATATCGCCAGGGAAGTCCCAAGATTGAGGTCTTAATCAGCTAGGGGTCCCCAGCACCTGGCACTGGTGGGAACATGGTAGGGGCTCAGGAAATGTCTGTTGAAGGCATGAACTAGCCCTGGGCTCCTCCCTCACTCTCCCCTCCTGTGTGTCTGACCTCTACAGGCCCTTACACATCCTGTCTCTTCTCCCTACAGCCCCCTGCCCCAACCTTCCCCAGGTGCAGATGTGAGAAGGAAGCCCTTATTGAAGCAGCTCAGGGAGAGGGTGGGCACATGGAGACAGTCCTAGTGTCAGCACTAGGCTCTAAGGAACAAAAGCTTGTAGAAGAACATTTAACTTGTAAGGAGCTACCTGGAATTTTTTACTTGTGGTTCAGCCACCTGGCCTGAGTTCTGTCCTTTGTTCTGCCCTAAACTCAGAGGAACTCATTTCCCTCTTTGAGGAGGTAGGGACACTTAGCACAGCCGTTCATATAGGATTTATTTCCCTTTCTTTTATTCAACAAATATCTATTAAACACTTACTATGTACTAGATTCAGGCTCAGGGCTGAGCATCATTAAGAAAAGTGAGGCAGGATCCCTGTTCTCAAGGGACACATAGACCAGTGGGTGGTAGGTGGCCCTAAGCTCAGCGCTGTAGTATAGAAAGTAGGCATTTGAGATGCACATCCTGTGATCATCAGTGATGCTTCCACCTTTGAGGTCTTGATTTCAAGCACAGTATCTGACCATTACCTGTATCTTCTGACCTTGTCAGGTCCTCTTTCCTGTTCCTGTTTGGCTTTTCATCACCCACCTCCCCCTCGTGTTCTCTCCTCCTGCCCACACAGCTTGGATTCCATGACCCAGCGCATCAACCACTGTCTTGCAAATCTCTTACCTGTTTGGCCCTCTCTCCCTGTATTGTACCCACCTGGCAAAATCACAGTGCAGGTGTTCGCATATTCCATGCCCACATCCGAGCAGCCTAACACTGCTGGGGAAAATCATACAACCGTGCTGACGAAGTGCACCTGTGACCAAAATCTCAAGTCAGCATTGAACGTAGCTGGGCAGTCTTGTATACCTTTGCTGTCTCACTTTCTGAGACGGCTACTTCACCTCTTCTATGCTCTTTTTTTTAAAAAAAATTTATTTATTTATTTTTGGTTGTGTTGGGTCTTCGTTTCTGTGCAAGGGCTTTCTCTAGTTGCGGTGAGCGGGGGCCACTCTTCATCGCGGTGCGCGGGCCTCTCACTGTCACGGCCTCTCTCGTTGCGGAGCACAGGCTCCAGACGCGCAGGCTCAGTAGACGTGGCACACGGGCCCAGTTGCTCCGCGGCATGTGGGATCTTCCCGGACCGGGGCCCGAACCCGTGTCCCCTGCATTGGCAGGCAGACTCCCAACCACTGCGCCACCAGGGAAGCCATAAAAGTCCAAATATTTGTTTTATGGTATGACGATGTAAAAATTGCCAGTTTTTCCTCAACATAAAGCAGCACTGACAGCATCCTTTGAACATTTTGTGCAACAAATGGGTAGAGGAGGCTCCAGCTGGTCCTCTCTCCTACCTCTCCCACCACTGGAGCAGTTCCTGTGATCGCTGCTCAGCGAGAACACGCCTCACCCGGCTGAAAAGCCCTAGTCTCTTGCTTTCGTGAGTAACTGAAAAATTTGACTATGCTTAGTTATGGCTTCTTTCTTGGTAATGACAATTAACTAAAACAACGTGGAAGAGCTGTGCCTTCCCCATCCCCAGTGTCTCCGTGGGTTGGTCTCCCCCACAGACGGTCCTCAGCGTGTCTTCTCTCGGGGTCTTCCTTTCTGCCCCACCGCCCAAGGGCCTGTCCCTGCGAGCCCGGAGCGCACGCCCTTGGCTACTTCAGCCCCTCAGGCCTGTTTCCTAGCACAGCTGCTCAAACAAGTCCTCTTCCCAGGAGGTCCTGGAGTGGCAGCCGGTGTCATTGGGGTGGAGACTGCGGGCCGGGGGTCCTATATGAAGCAGGAGCCCGCCGGTGAAATCCTGCCGGGTCTCTGCCAGGGAAGGTGCCCACCAGGCTGGGCCGACCTGGGCTCGCCTGGTGAGGGAGAGGGTCCATATAGGCAGGTGTTGTGCCCCAGGACACCTGCCTGGTCGGGGACCAGTTCTAGCTCCATCAGCTGTGCTGGGGCGCTGGTTGCCACCCTCTTCCCCCGCGGTAGCTGAAACTGAAAATGTCACCCCCTTGGGTCAATGAAGGGAGGCAGGTCACAGCGGCCTCGAGAGCAGAGGAGGGCACAGTAAGTGTGCGGTCACTTCAGGTGCCAGGAAAACTGGCCACCAGCCAGCCCATGGGGACTAGGTCTCCCCTCAGTATTTGTGGACGAAATAGCTACTTCCCAAAGCCCATGAGCCTCGTAGACGTTGCTGGAGACCGCTTCCGTGGGGAGAGGAAGGGTTGATGGGGGAGTCGAAGCCTGCTTTAGCGTCTCCCTCAGTGGCCGGGAGGGGGCGCCCCGGCTCCGTTCCACACCAGCGCCCAGCCTTTCTCGTGAGAGGACAGCCTCCTCCCTGCCTGCCTCGCCCTTCCCGCTGCCCAAGCAGGGCTGCCCACCCTCGGCTACGGCTGTGGAGCTTGCCGCCCGCCGCCTTCCATTCCCCGGGGCTCACAAGCAAGTCATCATGGTGTTCCACCCCCTCCCCAAATCAGTTTTCTCCTTGAGATGAAATTCGGAGCTGGTTCAACTTATTTCTCCACAATATTTGCAGGTTGAGTGGATGAAGGGGGTTGAGTGAAGGAAGGGCGTGGGGAGGGGAGAAGGGGGGGTCATCTGTGTCTCAGGGGGTGGTGTCCTGGCCAGGCCCTCGTCCCCGCTCCCCACCCTGTGCAGGGCCCTCTCTGCTCCCCAGCGCCTTAGTGCAGGAGGGGAGGCGGGGACCACGGTCCTGTGAGGTGGGGAAAGCCAATGATGGCCCACTGCAGGGCAGACGGAACTGGGGTGGCAGAGGTAGGCGGAGCCAGAGAAAATGGAAGGAGAAGGAAGGATGTGTCTGGCACATAGAAACTGTTCAGTAGGTGTTTGGAGGTGGGCGAGTGAGTGAGTGATGGTAGTGAGAGCAGGCTGTCGCGGGGCAGGCTGCCTGCTCCCGGAGCTGGGCTGTAAGAGGCCAGAAACGGCAGTCAGGTGCCCAGATCAAGAGGTGCAGTTCACAGCAGAGGCAGGCTTGTGGCTGTAGCTCAGGGGTAGAGCATTTGACTGCAGATCAAGAGGTCCCTGGTTCAAATCTGGGTGCCCCCTTGCTAAGGTCATTTTTAACTGTGATAAAAAGTAAATATAAATAAATAGGAAATCAAATAGGAAAGAGGCAGTTGTCACCCACAGCCCTGGGGCACTCCATTACCATGTTCTAGTATACGCGGTGTTCTTGATGGTACCTGGGCAAACCTGTGTACCTCCTCGTGTCTACACTTAGACAGCTGGGGTTTTAATTAATTGAAGTTATGGCTAGTTGTGCCGTGCGTCACAAGCCTTCCTCCAATGACAGTCGTGGTGGGTGAGTCCTACTCATCACCAGACTTCCAAAGTGTCTCCTGGGTTGATGAGCACACTTTATATGTGACATCAGTCTCAAGCCTCACTGAGTTCCAGATACACCTGACCCACTTATTTATCTGTGATTTTATTCCTGCCTTGGCTGGAAAACCCCTCCAGCTGCTTCTTCCAGCAAACCCCTTGCCCATCACCTCCAGAAGCCCCTCCTGACTTCGCAGGCCGGGTAGCTCCGGCTCCCTGCTCCCAGAGCTCTCTGCTTGGGCTTCTGGCACCCTTTGGAAATCCTTTAGTTCATGGGCTCGTCTCCTATTTGGACTAAGACTCTGAAGAACAGGGACAATGTTTTGTTTGTCTCTGTGTCCTCAACATGGATGATAGGGCCTGGCACCTAACATGTTCCATGAGTGTTTGTTGAGTGAATGAATGAATGAGTGAAACAGTGAGCACCCTCCTTGAGGCCTCAGAGTGTGGAGGAGGCTCTCCCTGCGCTGAGTCTGAGGTTCACTAAAGACCCGGAACCAACGGCCTTTTCCTGTTAACTATGTGCCGGCTGAAGTAGAACCAGTAGTATAGACTCAAATGACCAGGTGTAAGGGATGGTGCCATTACCACGACCTGAGGAAGAGGAGGGCTGGAGAGGGGAAGACAGGAGAGCGGACTACAGTGGAGAAGACCTGCCACCTCCTGGGACATGTGGAAAGAGCAAGGAAGAATAGGCAGGGAGAAAGCAGCACCGTGGGTGAAAAGGTGCTAATGAAAAGCTCAACATAAGTGGGGGGTATGGCTTAGGGGTAGAGCATTTGAATGCATATCAAGAGGTGCCTGGTTCAAATCCACATGCCCCCTGCTTTGCTCACATTTTCAGTTACTGAAACAGAGACTGTGATTTCAGGCCCTTCCTTCCACATTTGAAATTTAAATTAACGTGCTATGTCTTGTTATACAAATTTAGGGTCCGGACTAGGACCAGCTCCAAGTATCCTCCCTTGACTATCACACAGACAAGAGGTACTGAGGTCACATTTCTCTGAAGAGGCTGCTGAAATTAACCCAGTTTCCGCCCCACTCCCCCTGGGGACTCGTCCTTCATGGCTGGTGTGGAGACCAGTTTCTCATTTCCTCAACCTTACAGTAATCTCCAGAAAGAAGGCTATCTCTTTGCTCTTGCTGCTACCACTTGAGAAGTATAGAGGGTGTATATGCATCTTCCTTCCTAATTTCCAGAAGTGACTGTAAAGATTTGAAAACCACGTCAAAAGTAAACCCTCTTTCCTCCCCCTGGGAATTTCTCAGGGTGTTGCCTCTACCACAGATTTGGACCACTTGATTCTCCCTTCTCCCTCCTTTCTCTCCTACCACTTTTTCTTTTTTGAACCTCAGTCAGTATTTCCTTAGTGAGAACGCCTAAAAGTAGACCCTACTTTATATAATAAGATCTAAAAATCCAGATAAAATAGTTAAGAGATATAAATGGTAAAAAGAAACCTGCAAAAGAATCTCCACGTTCCTTAATGGATAAGGTGATTTGAAACACTCTTTCCTATGAAGACAAATTAAAAAGCTGGAAAACTGTTAAAAACATCTCATTAAAAGAATCAAAGAACTAACCTTAGACAGAAAATACTAGGTGGAGATTTGAAAAGGATGGGAAACAGAAAGTTAATGCTCCATACTACAGGCTGTTTTGGCCCTGAGTGTGTTTTTTGGTCCAAAAGAGGCAGCTGAGAGGCTAAGTGGAACTTTTGGAAACCTCCCAGGATTAGGGGGATAAAAATCAGAATTCTGGGCCCCCCTGAATAGGGACACTGGTAAAACTATCTCTGGCTTTGGGCTTGAATCCTGAGGAGTAGGGGTGAACTGAAAGAAAACAGCCACTGCAAGAATTTGTGACTGGTCTTTGTGACATCCGAAAGGCCCAGAAAACTCAAGCCTTGACATTATGCTGAGGTCCTTTGACTGCTAGAGCTGCTCAGGTCCCTGGAAAAAGCAAATGAAGGAAGATATTATTATCCCCAGCCTCGAGTTAGTTCTACAAATAAAATTTTGAATACAGTGCTCAACACACAGTCAAGGATAACTATGTGCACGGGGAAGCAAAATGCCATCAGTGAAAATCAACAGAAACAACAGATCACATAACTAAACACGGGGACTTTTTAATTAGAACTGTCAGAAACGCACTGTAAAATGACAGTGCTTGCTGTGTTCAAGGAGAGGAAAGCCAAGCTTCAATATTTCAGTAGGAAACTGGAAAGCATAAAAAGTGACTAAGAAGATTTGAAAAGAGAACAACCTAGAAAATTTTTTTTGAGTTTTTAGAAATTTTATATCTAAAAATCAATAACTAAAATTAAACACTCAATGAATATGTCTATGTTCTACCCAGTGAATAGATTCAGCTAAAGAGAAAATCAATGAATTGGAACATTGGGAAGAAAAACTATCCATAATAAAGCATGGAGAAACAAAAGTATGACAAACACAGAATAGAGAGTAGTAAATACAGAGGCCACAATGAGGTGGTCTAATGTCCATTTAAATGGAGTCCTGGAAGAAGTGGGTGAGAATGAAGTGGATGCAGTATTTGAGGAGACAGCCATTGAGATTATTTCACAACTAATGAAAGACATCAGTTCTTACATTCAAGAACCCTAATGAATCTCAAACATAATAAGCAAGATGAAATCCATACCTAGAGTTACTGTAGTAAAATTGCAGAAAATCGGAGATAACAAGAAACTCTTAAAAATATAATAAAAAAGAAGACATTACTTTCAGTGGAGTGCAAGTTAAATTAACAACTGAGTTCTCAAGAGCAACAATGAAAGCCAGAAGGCAGTGGAATTGTGTGTACAGTTGGCCTTCAGTATCCATGGGTTCTGCATCTACAGATTTAACCAAGTGCAGAATTAAAATATCTGGAAAAAAATTCCAAATAGTTCCACACAGCAAAACTTGAATTTGCCTCACACTGACAACTATTTATATAGCATTTACATTGTATTAGGTGTTATAAGTAATCTAGAGATGATTTAAAATATATGGGAGGATGTACATGTTACATGCAAATACTATGACATTTTATATAAGGGACTTGAACATCCGTGGACTTTAGTATCTGGGGTGGGAGATCCTGGAACCAGTCCCCTATGGATACTGAGGGACTGTACTGAAACACTGTAACTGTTAACATAAAATTCTATACTCAGGTAAAGTATCCTTCATGAGTGAAGGTAAAATAAAGACAATTTCAGACAAACCAAAACTGAAAGAATTCATCAACACCAGGCCTGCACTAAAGGAAATTCGTAAGGGGATATTCTAAGCAGCTCGGAACTGATCTGGATGGAAGGATAGAGATGTAGGAAGGAAGAAAGAGGCAAAGAAATAGTAAGTATATGAATAAATCTAAGCGAACATTGACTGTATAAAACAGTAACAATAATGAGGTTAAGACAACATGTGGAATAACGTAAGATGAGAGGAAAATAAGTGGAGTTAAAGTGTTCTAAGATGTTTGTATTACCTAAGAGGAGGATATGCTATTGGTTAGCCACAGACTTTGAGACTTTGAAAAATAACTATGCATGTTGAGTTTCTAGCATAATCACTAAAATAGAACAAATAGCATTTATATTTTTCAAACTAACGGGGAAATAATGGCATTACAAAAATCTCAATCAATCAAACAAAAAAAGGAAGAAGGAGAGAAAAACATAAGTGACACATATTGAAGCACAAAATAAGGTGGTAGATTTGAATACAAAAACATCAGCAAGTACATTAAAAGTAAAGAAATTAAATGCCCCAGATTAAAAGACAATGATTATCACATTGAGTTAAAACAACCAACTATGTTTTATTTACAAAAGACACGTCTAAAACTTAGGCATACAGAAAGATTGAAAGTAAAGGAATGAAAAAATATATAACTTGTAGAACATTAACAAAAAGAAAGTGGGTGTATATTATTATCAGACAAAATAGACTTGAAGACCTGAGATATTATTAGAGATGAGAAGATCACGAATTTAAGCTAAAAGGCTGAATTTACCAGGTAGATATAAGAATTCCTAACTTTTATGTTTCTAATAATATAGCTTCAAAATATGTCAGGCAGGGCTTCCCTGGTGGCGCAGTGGTTGAGAGTCCGCCTGCCGATGCAGGGGACGCAGGTTCGTTCCCCCGTCCGGGAGGATCCCACATGCCGCGGAGCGGCTGGGCCCGTGGGCCATGGCCGCTGAGCCTGCGCGTCCGGAGCCTGTGCCCCGCAGTGGGAGAAGCCACAACAGTGAGAGGCCCACGTAATGCAAAAAAAAAAAAAAAAAAAATATGTCAGGCAAAAACTTGACAGAATAGCAAAGAAAACAAATCTAGAATTAGAGTGGGAAATTTTTACATACTTTTCTCACTAACTAATAGAATCAGACAAAAGCATCATGAATAATTTAGAATTTTTTGTTTAGTTTCTTTTTCCTCTCAGCTTTTTTGAAGCATAATTGACAAATAAAACTGTAATGTATTTGAAGTGTACAGTGTGATAATATGATATAAATACATTGTGAAATGATTACTGCGATCAAGTTAATTAACACAGCAATCACCTCACATAGTTACCTTTTCTTTTCAGGGACGGGTGAGAGTGCTTAAGATATACTGTCATAGCAGCTTTCAAGTATACAATACAATATTATTAACTGTAGTCAGAATGCTGTGCAGCAGATTCTCAGAACTTCTTCATTATAACTGAAAGTTTGCATCCTTTGACCAATATCTCCCCGTTTCCCCCTCCCTCCAGCCCCTGGCAACCACCAATCTACTCTCTCTGTTTCTATGAGTTTGATTTTTTTTTTTCCAGTTCCATCCATGTTGTCACAGATGGCAGGATTTTCTTCTTTCTGGCTGAATAGTATTCCATTTAATATATATATATATATATATATATATGTATATGTATATATACCACATTTTCTTTATCCACTCATCCATTGACAGATACTAAATCAGCATTTAAAGGAATACTTATAGCTTTGAGCAATATACTAGAAAAGAAGAATAAATATAAATAAATGAAGGATCCACCTCAAAAGTTAGGGGAAAAAACTGGATAAAAGAACACTATGAGGGCTTCCCTGGTGGCGCAGTGGTTAAGAATCCGCCTGCCAGTGCAGGGGCCATGGGTTTGAGCCCTGGTCCAGGAAGATCCCACATGCCGCAGAGCAACTAAGCCCCGGCGCCACAACCACTGAAGCCTGCGTGCCTAGAGCCCGTGCTCCAGAACAAGAGAAGCCACCACAATGAGAAGCCCTCACGCTGCAACGAAGAGTAGCCCCCGCTCACTGCAACTAGAGAAAACCCACATGCAGCATCAAAGACCCAATGCAGACAAAAATAAATAAATAAATAAATTTATTAAAAAAAAAAAAACACTACGAGAAAGGAAATACAAGGAAGAGCAGAAATCAATGAAATGGAAAACAAACATGCAACAGAGGTGACTAACAAAGCCAAAAGTTGGCCTTTGAAAATCAAAGTAAGTTTGATTAACTTTTGGTGAAAATGATAAGAAAAATAAGAAAGCAGACAAAAATAATCAAAAGCATGAATTAAAAAGAAAAGCTGCTTGGGAGATTGAGATTGACATATATACACTAATATGTATAAAATAGAAAACTAATAAGAACCTGCTGTATAAAAAATAAAATAAAATAAAATTCAAAAAAAAATGCTGCATTGGGACTTTCCTGGTAGTCCAGTGGTTAAGATTACACGCTTCCAATGCAAAGGGTGCGGGTTCAATCACTGGTCGGGGAACTAAGGTCCCACATGCTGCGTGGCGTGGCCAGAAAACTTTTTTTTTTAATTAAAAAATTAAAAGAAAATGAAAAGCTTCAGTCTTTAGGCTTTAAAATAATAATCATAGAACATTACGAAAAATAATGTAGAAAAATTTAAATCTATTTAACAAACCTGTGCAAAGAACTTACCATGTGGCAGGCTCTATTCTATATACTTTTAAAATACTAATTTATTTATCCTCACAACAACTCCACAAACTAGGTACTTATTTCGCTCATTTCTATTATCATGCCCATTTTATATATGGCAAAACTAAGGCTGAGAGAGTTAAGCAACTTTGCCAAGGTCACTCAGTTATGAATCTGAATCCATGCATCATGTTTTAAGAGTCCAGGGACTTTATGACTATGTTATGTGGAAATTTAGCAAGAACTTTAAAAACACTACAACTTACCAAAGCTGACACAAGAAGAAACAGAAAAGATGAATAGTCCTCTAGTTTTAAATAGTAATTTTATTAAAACAGTTATTTGAAAGTTTCCCCCCCCAAAATTCAGATAAGCTGGTTTCACTGGTGAGTTTTATCACTTACTTAATGCAAAATAACTCTATTTTTGCATAAAAACCTTTCTAAGAATAGAAAAGATGTATACATTGTACGACTTCGTTTGTGAAGCTAGCACAGCCTTGATACCAAAACCCAACAAGGATAGTATATAAAAATGTATAGGCCAATCTCACTCATAAATATAGGTACAAAAAATTAAATAAGTTATTATATAACTGAATCCACAAATATATGAAAATGAGAGCGCTTCATGACCAAGCTAGTTTTATATCTGGAATGCAAAGTGTGTTTAATTTTACAAAAAGCAATTAAGTGTAATTCACCATGTTAATAGACTAAAGGAGAAAAATTATATTATTATCTCAATAGATGCAAAAAAGGGGTGGTTTTGAGAACATTCTACATTGATCCATGATAAAAAAATTTTTTTGCAAACTAGAAATAGAAGGAAAATTCCTTAATCTGATAAAGACCATTTACAAAAAGTGTAGCCCACAACAGTTTTTTTTAAATAAATTTATTTTATTTATTTATTTTTGGCTGCGTTGGGTCTTCCTTACTGCATGCGCGGGCTTTCTCTAGTTGCAGCCAGCAGGGGCTATTCTTTGTTGCAGTGTGTGGGCTTCTCACTGCGGTGGCTTCTCTTGTGGAGCACAGGTTCTAGGCACGTGCGCTTCAGTAGTTATAGCATGCAGGCTCAGTAGTTGTGGCCCACGAGCTCTGGAGCGCAGGCTCAGTTGTCATGCACAGGCTTAGTTTCTTCGCAGCATGTGGGATCTTCCTGGACCAGGGCTCGAACCCATGTCCCCTAGCATTGGCAGGCAGATTCCTAACCACTGCGCCACCAGGGAAGTCCACACAGCATGTTCTTAATGGTGAAATGTTGAAAGCTTTTCATTTGAAATCAGAATAAAACAAGATATCTACCATCAACACCTTTTTTCAACATGATCCTGGTGGTTCTAGCCATTATGATAAGGTAAGAAAAAGAGATAAAATAAGGATTGGAAAGAAGAAGTAAAAATTTCTTAGATGACATGGTCATCTATGTAGGAAATCTAAAAGAATCAACAAATAAATTATTAGAATTAATGAGTGTTTAGCAAGACTATCAGCATATACCCTTCATTCCCGTACCTCCTTTTTCTCAGCAAAACTACAACTTCTAAAATGATACACTAGAAATTTCTGCATGCAAATTTTAAAACTCTAAAGTTAATCGATATCTTCATCTTCTTTCCTAACTACATAAAGACATTTTAATTCTTATGAGCCCTTTCCTAAAATATTATTGTTAGCTAGTATTTTAGTTCTATCTTTAAAAAAAAAAACCCTTATAAATTAGACATTAACACTGTGTTATATGGACGACTCTTAGATCTACTTGCATATCTACCAATTTCTTTGTTCAACATTCCTTCTTGCATCTCAGACCTCCTATATGGAATCATTTTACTTTTCTCTAAAGTATATATTTTAGATTTTTCTTTAGTGAGCATCTGTTGGCCATAAACTCTCCGACAGCTTGTGTCTGTTCTCGAAGAATGGTTTGGCTGGGAGTAGAATTCTGAGTTGGCTGATATCTCCTCTCAACATATTGCTTGTGTTACTGCGCTAGCTTCTGGCTTCCTTTGCAACTGTTGAGAAGTCAGCCAGCAGTTCAACTATTCTTCCTCTGTAGGTGATCTCAGATTTCTCTCTGGCTGCCTTCGAAGGACAAAGTCCTCATCCTCAGCCAGGAGATCAACGTACAAGCAGGATTGCATGGTAGACCAGGGGAGGGGAGAGTGGGAAGATCAGAGGAGTGGGACAAACACATGGTCTGAGCAGAGCTGCCTTGCTTGGGTCTGAAGGGTCTTCTCTGACTCTTTACCTGCTGCAAAGCCAGATTCAGCAAGCGGAGAGGAAATTGGAACTCCCTTACCACCTTTAGTGACTAAAAGGGTAGGGGGCACCCAGATTTGAACTGGGGACCTCTTGATCTGCAGTCAAATGCTCTACCCCTGAGCTATACCCCCTGCCATGTCAGCAAGGTCCAATTAACACCATTCCATGTGCTGCCCCAGTTGCCCCTTCAGAATGGGTTGGCTGAGTTGCCAGACCTGCTTTACTGCTAACTCATCCCCCTGCCTTAGTAGAAGCAACGGGCTCTTTTCTCCCACAGCTCACAGCCTCTACTGTCAGTGCTGGAGGAGGTATAACCTGGGGAGCATTCCCCGAAAGCTGGAAGGGTCTATAGTGACATCTCCATGGTGGTTTTTGTGCTGAGCACCTGAGACTCAAAGTCCCCACTGGCCTGGCCAAGCATGCAACACCTCGAAGACAGGACACACATGGACCGGATATGGGTCAGAGCATACAATGCCACACCCTAGGATGCAGGCTGGCCTCTCTCCCGTTGCCCCAGATCTCCATGTAGTCAACCCTTTCACTGTTGGGTGAGATGAAACGTCTGAAGAAATGATTGTCTCTAAGCTCCCAGTTCGCCTTTCTGTGCTCTGCTCTGTGCTGCTGGGTCTGGGACTCTGTAAACCTCTCTTGTCCTTTGCCAGGTGGATTCCTGGTTGGTCCTGCCAGCAGGGCTCTGTCCTTCCTGCCTACTGGGTTCCTGTCCGTGTCCCCGGCCATGACAGTCCATCCCAGGGGATTGCCGCCTGCAGTTTAGTGCTCATAGGGCCAGCTTTGTCATGTCACCTCAGGGACACTAGCACCACCTTAGGGGTTGGGGTCCCGCCTTAGGGGTTGGGGTCCCGGATCCACAGAGACCCTCCCCAGGTTTGTAAGATTGAGTAAGTTCATCCTCCTCCAGTTGTGTCCACAGACCGGGAGTCAGAGTGGTTTCTTGCAGGTACTCCCTCCATGATACTTAATCTTCCCTTTCACCCTTTCAGTCCTGTGATTTCCAATTGTTGTGGGTTAAATTGTGTCCCCACCCCCCAAAAAAGATGTGTTGAATCCTGGCCCCCAGTACCTCAGAATGTGACCTTCCTTGGAGAGGGGCATGAAAGATGTAATTAGTTAAGATATCACAATGGAGTCAGGTGGACCCTTAATCCAATATGATGGAGTCCTTATAAGAAGAGGAGAGACACACAGGGAGAACGCAGCCGTGTGAACTTGGAGGCAGAGATTGGAGTGATGCATTACAAGCCAAGGGAGGCTGAGGATTGCCAGCAACCCCCAGAAGCTAGGGAGGGGCCAGGAAGGACCCTCCCCAAGAGCCTTCAGAGGGAGCCTGCCCTGCCCATACCTGGATTACAGACTTCTAGCCTCCAGAACTGTGAGACAATAAATGTCTGTTGCTTTAAGCCATCTATTTTGTGGCACTTTATCACAGCAGCCCTGAGAAACTGACACACAGATTAACAATTCTTTATATTAAGTGCTTTCTGTTAAAATGACCAGTGCAATTTTTGTCTCCAGACTGGACCCTGAATAATACAGAAATTGGTACCATTGGGATCCCATGAAACAGACCCTCAAAGAGGGTACTGGGGATGCACTTGGTCTAGTTCTTCATCTTCAAGACAGGGCCGAGTGTCTGACAGGACCCTGAATCATAAGGGGTGGCCATCTAAGGTACTGTAAGCTCCAGCCAGGTTCTCGTTTTGAGAGTGGTCTCTATGGGACACAATATTGTCAATTCAGCTCAAGGAGGAAAAGGGAACTTTCAAAGGGGGAATCCAGACTTGAACCAGGGACCTCTTGAGCTACAGTCAGATGCTCTACCACTAAGCTATACCCCTAGCTGGCGGAGGGATCCTGTAATTAACAAGCTTTACACTTCCACTCACACACAGCCTGGCCATTCTGACTCAGCAGAGAGCTGTTAGTCCCACTCAATTGTACCTGGACCCCTTTATGCCATAACTATCCTCCTTTTCCAAAAAACACCATCATTTTTTGGCACCAGCTTGGAAGGTAACTGAAGGTTCTGTTTGGGACAACAAAGTCTGTACCTGGCCTGATATACAGGCAGAAGATGAAGATCAGAGACTCATCGGCAGCTTTTCAGTTGAGCCCACTTTCAAATAACCTATAAAGTGGGACGGAGATAAGCATCTCTCCCAGCTCACCTCCAAATTCCCCATCTGTTTAAGGCACTTGAACTTTCACATTGTTACTTTAGCCTTCTGCCTCATGTGTATCCTTCCCCACACTGCTCACTTCTTCCTGTCTTTCCTTTAGCCATCCCCTGCCATCTGCGACGACATCAATTTTCTAAATTTTTTGTTTCTTTGGATTTCTCTCTCATCGCGCAATCACTGTCTTTTGTGTCATTCCCCAAAGTGTTCCAGAGGCTTGGTTGATTCTAGGGCAGGTGTCGGGTTGATGGCAGAAGGACTCGGCATTAGTTAGATGTTGGTGCATAACAACATACCCCCAAACTCAGCAGCTTAGAACAGTAAGTCTTTATCATATCGTGCAGTTCCAGAGATTCTGGAATCTGGGGGTGGCTTAGCTGGGTGGCTCTGGTTCAGGATCTCTCATGAGGTTGTGGATAAGATGTCAGCGGGGGCTGCATCATCTGAAGGTTTCACTGGGGTGGGAGGAGCCACTCCAAGCTGGCTCACTCACACAGATGTTGGCAGGAGGCCTCTATCCCCTGCTTGATGTATCCTTATGACATGGCAACTGGCTTCCCCCAGTGTCAGCCTCATTCCAAAGCACCCTCACAGACCTACCCAGAGTATTGTTTGACCAAGTATCTGGGCACCCCATGGCCCAGTCGAGTTGACACACAAAATTAACCACCACATATATATATGCGTATAATTAGTTTTATAAGATCTTACCAAACTGTTTTGCAGAGTGGTTGTACCATTTTACATTCCTAGCTGCAATATACAAGTGATCCATTTTTCCTGTATCCTCACCAGCATCTGGTGTTATCACCTTTTTCATTTCAGTCGTGCTGATAGGTGTGTAGTGATATTCCATTGTGGTTTTCATGTGCACTTCCCTAATGGTTAAAGATGTTGACACCTTTTCAAGTGCTTATTACCATCTGTATATCCTTTTCTGTGAAATGTCTGTTCATATTTTGTGCCCATTTTCTTTTATAGTTTGTGATTTTTGGGGTTGTGTTTAAGAAAGCCTTCCCTGAGTTATACATATTTTATAAACAATGTTTGTGCCCCCACCCAAATTCATACATTGAAACCTAATCCCTAATGTCATGATATTTGGAGGTGGGGCCTTTGGGGGGTGGCCAGGTCATGAGGGTGGAGCCCTCATGAATGGGATTAGTGCCCTGGGTGCTAATTTCTGGGTCTATGGTATTTGGTTATAGCACCCCAATGGACTAAGACAATTTTATTTTGTATATTCTTCCAAAAGTTTGAGTTTATATTTAGGTCTTTAATCCATCTGGAATTTGTTTGTAATGGAGTGAAGTAGGGATCTTATGTGATTTTTTTAGGAGCCAATTATCCCAGCACCATTTATTATATATCCACCCTTTCCACATTGGTAACATTATTTAGGTCTTATATTCTGAGGCCATGCTTCATCCAGAGCAACACTGTCCAATATAAATATAATGTAAGCCCCAAATGTAATTATATATTTTCTAGTAGCCACATTAAAAAGCAAAAGTAATTATTAAAGTTAATTTTAAAAATCTATTTATTTAACCCAAAATATCTAAAATATTATCACTGCAACATGTAATTAACACACAAAATTAATAATGAAATTACTTGCATTCTTACTTTTGGTACTAAGTATTCAAAAATCTGCTGTGATTGCAAAAGATACGTTCATGTTTTCTGACTGTGCAGAGCATTTCAAATGCCCTTGTTGTGTATGGGGAATTTCTTTCCTTGAAAAACCCTCAAAAGAGAAGCTAGAAAACTCTGTTCTCCAGGCTCCTTTGAGTTTCTGGAATAGGTCCAGGCTCCAATAATGAGAGGTACTCGTGTAAGGTTTGAAGAGAGAAGAGGGAGGTGTAGAGTCTGTTTTGCTTGCAAGGATGGTGTCATTGTCCAGTGTTCAGGGCTTGTTTGGTACAGATGTAGTGCACGTGCTGGTTTCTGGGAAGGAAACTGGCACCTCCAGCTGGGCGGCACCAATGCAGTGGTGGTGGTTTTTCATCAGACCAGTTCTGCAGCTTAGCTTGGGTCATTGTTCCTGGAAGGCTGGTCTGCAGACTCTTTTTCCACCACTCCTACCTAGTGAGATATATATATATATATTTTTTTTTGAGATATATATTTTTAATAAATGTTTACAGCTTAGTCTACCTTCTGTGGCAGGCACCCAAGGGCCCTGATGGCCACAGCAGACTAAATCCTAAAGTTCTTTACTGTTCCAGCCCAAGGATGCTGAGAAACATACCTCCAAGGGCATGAATTCAAGCAGTGAGTTTCCAACTATCTTTGGTCAAAGACTAGCTTTATTTTTAGTTTCTTAAAAAGCTGTCACAGCTCAATACTAGTACCTCAGACTTGCGGACTTTGAGACCCACTACAGCCAGATCTGGCCAGTGTCAGATTGTAGAATTTCTAACCATCAACAAAGAGGTCTTGGGCTGGTTCCTGGACCACACTTTGAGCAGACCACGAATTCCTCTGAAATCTAGGGATGACTTTATCACTCTGCTAAGTTAGTTACGCAAGACCTCTGTAGAACTGCCTTCTCCAGCTGCTAGAAGAATCATACTCCACCAGTTAGGAACTGCGTTCAGCTGCTGGTAACCAATTAGAAATGAGAGTGGCTATTGTGCTCCTCAGTACAGACTCATTCACCATAGTACCATGCATTTCTTTTTTTTAAATTTTTTTTTAATTTTATTGAAGCATAGTTGATTTGCAATGTTGTGTTAATTTCTGCTGTACAGAAAAGTGACTCAGTTATACATATATATATTCTTTTCCATTATGGTTTATCAGAGGATATTGAATATAGTTCCTTGTGCTATGCAGTAAGATCTCGTTGTTTATCCATCCTGTATGTAATAGTTTGCATCTGCTAATCCCAAACTCTCAATCATTCCCTACCTCCCTCCCCCCACCCCCAGGCAACCACAAGTCTGTTCTCTATGTCTGTGAGTCTGTCCTGTTTCATAGATATGTTCATTTGTGTCGTATTTTAGATTCCACATATAAGTGATATCATACGGTATTTGTCTTTCTCTTTCTGACTTACTTTGCTTAGTATGATAATCTCTAGGTCCATCCACGTTGCTGCAAATGGCATTATTTCATTCTTTTTAATGGCTGAGTAATATTCCATTCTATATATATATATATATATATACCACATCTTCTTTATCCATTCACCTGTCGATGGACATTTAAGTTGTTTCCATGTCTTGGTTATTGTGAACAGTGCTGCTATGAACATAGGGGTGCATGTATCTTTTCGAATTATAGTTTTGTCTGGGTATATGCCCAGGAGTGGGATTGCTGGATCAAATGGCAACTTTATTTTTAGTTTTTTGAGAAAGGGCCATACTGTTTTCCATAGTGGCTGCACCAATTTACATTCCCACCAACAGTGTAGAGGGTTCCCTTTTCCCCACACCCTCTCAGCATTCATTATTTGTAGACTTTTTAATGATGGTGTGAGGTGGTACCTCATTGCAGTGTTGATTTGCATTTCTCTAATAATTGGCAAGGGTGAGCATCTTTCTGTGTGCCTATTGGCCATCTGTATATTTTCTTTGGAGAAATGTCTATTTAGATCTTCTGCTCATTTTTCGATTGGACTGTTTTTTTTTTAATTGAATTGTATGAGCTGTTTGTATATTTTGGGAATTAAGCCCTTGTTGGTTGCATCACTTGCAAATATTTTCTCCCAGTCTATATGTTGTATTGTACCATGCATTTCTGATGTGAAAGAAAGGAAGTTCTTGGGGGAACTTCAGGCAAGGAAGAATCCAAATGCACATGGTCCCCTGGGCTCTCTTTAACCTGAAGAGAGGTGGGCTTGAACCAGGCAGAGCTGGGCGCACCATGGAACTTGCATCCGTAGACTTTTCTCCTGCACTGCTTTACCTTGTTACAGGGGAGCTGAGAGGGCCTCCCATTGACTGTAACAATGGGAGGTTCCTGGTGTAGGAAATGGCCTTGTTAGAGGAGCCTTTTTTAAATGAATAACTAAGATCTACTGAGCTAGGTGCTTGAAAAGTTGTTGATGGGGAAAGGGCATGAGTCTCAGAATCATCTGGATTTGTGTCTTCTCTAGGTATAAACACGCTAGAAATGTCTATCTTTCTTTTGAAAAAGAGTATGTGGAGGTGAGCAGACCAGGGCTGGCATGGGCACTCCAGGGTGTCTTTAGGGACACGGGCTCTTTTTATCTCTCTGATCAGCCTTCCCTTAAATGTGGGTCCCATTCTCAAGGTTGACTCATGGTCCAAGTTGGCAGCTGGCACTCCAGCCATCACATCTATGCTCCAAGTAGGAAGCATGAATTAGGTCAAAAAGGGGATATGTCATGTTTGTCCTTCTTTTAAGTTTTCCCAGAACTTTTGTCTGATGACTGCTTCTTATCACTCATTTACCTCCCCTAGCCAACGAGAAGTCAGGAAATGTGGTCTTTTAGTTGGGAACATAAATGCTCAGTATAAAATCAGGGTTCTATTACTAAGCAAGAGGGAAGAATGTATTTTGGGTAGTTAACTAGTGAGCTGTGCCCCCTACACACACACACACACATGTATTTATACACACATGTGTGTGGAGCACAGTTTATGCTTATTTTTGTAAAGGGGATAAAATATGGACAATATCTAGGGTCTGTATGTTACATAACTGCAGGGACAATGTGATTGGTGGAGTTGTGTAATATACAACCTCTGTGACTGTACTTGGCTGCCCTGGCAATAACCATCATCTTCCCAACCTTCCATCTGTAAAGACCTATCATATGAATGCCTGCTGTTTTTCAGAGCCAACACAATATTTTGCTCAGTTGATGAATTGGTATGTTTTCACTTCTGTTTGATTACCAGGAAACTCAGAGATACGTTTTGTATTCAGCAGCAGTAGCTTCTCCTAACCTGGGCTCTCGGGAATAATAAATTTACATTCTCTCTCAAATGTTCAGTTCTTGCCTTATTTTTCCCTTGAATTTTTAAAATTGTGGTGAAATACACATAGCATAAAACTTATCATCTGGGCTTCCCTGGTGGCGCAGTGGTTGAGAGTCCGCCTGCCGATGCAGGGGACGCGGGTTCGTGCCCCAGTCCGGGAAGATCCCACATGCCGCAGAGCGGCTGGGCCCGTGAGCCATGGCCGCTGAACCTGCGCGTCTGCAGCCTGTGCTCTGCAATGGGAGAGGCCACAACAGTGAGAGGCCCGAGTACCGCAAAAAAAAAAAAAAAAAAAAAAAAAATCATAGAGACAGAAAGAAGGCTGGTGGGTATCAGGGGCTGGCGGAGGGGGGAATGGGGAGTTATTGATTAGTGGGGACAGAGTTTCAGTTTGGCAAATGAAAAAGTTCTGGAGATGGATCGTTGTACAACATTATGAATGTGCTTAATACCACTGAACCATATACTTAAACATGGGTAAGATGATAAGTATTTTGGGGCCTCTCACTGTTGTGGCCTCTCCCGCAGCGGAGCACAGGCTCCAGACGCGCAGGCTCAGCGGCCATGGCTCACAGGCCCAGCCGCTCCGCGGCATGTGGGATCTTCCCGGACCGGGGCATAGAACCCGTGTCCCCTCCATCGGCAGGCGGACTCTCAACCACTATGCCACCAGGGAAGCCCTGTCTCTATGACTTTGACTACCTCATGTAAGTCAGCCCTTGCCTTTTTTTAAAAAAATAAATTTATTTTTTTAAATTTATTTTTGGCTGCGTTGGGTCTTTGTTGCTGCACGCAGGCTCTCTCCAGTTGCAGCGAGCAGGCTCTAGGTGTGTGGGCTTCAGTAGTTATGGCTCACAGGCTCTAGAGTGCAGGCTCAGTAGTTGTGGCGCACGGGCTTAGTTGCTCCACGACATGTGGGATATTCCCGGGCCGGGGCTCGAACCCATGTCCCCTGCTTTGGCAGGCAGATTCTGAACCTCTGTACTACAAGGGAAGCCCAGCCCTTACCTTTTAATGCTTGCTCCATTGGTGGACTTTTATTGCATCTTTTACTGCAAGCTGCCTCAGATCCTATTTTTTTGAAGCTAGCTTGGTATAAACAAATAAAATCAGGATGGTAATAATTAGGCACAAGGGAAACACAGAGAAAGCTTAGGGCAGACTTCCTCTGCCCCTCCAGGAAATGAGTATGGCTGAGGAGGTGAAAATGTAGCTCATGAGAAATGTCACAGGAGGAATACTGAAGTCTTTACCCCTTGTTGGAAATTTAGATTCCATGAGGCTGGGCCTCCACAGAAGAAGGAGGTATAACTTCCACTGGAGTGAAAAACAATCATGACAGAGGGGGCACCTGGATTTGAACCAGGGACCTCTTAATCTGCAGTCAGATGCTCAAACCCTGAGCTATAGCCCCAGCTGCCTATATCTTTTTCACAAGACACTTCCATAGTTGCAGTCTTTCCTAAGCTGTGCTCTCACCATCCTGTGTCTCCCTGGGGAGCTTCCTGAGCTGCTTCTCTGGGCACCCACCTGCACACCTGTCAGAACTGCTCCCCTTCCTCAGAGCCTGCGTACCTATGCCCACCCAAACACCCCTCTTCCCAGAGCACGTCTCGCCCCCTTCCCTCATTATTATTATTATTACTGAATACAGGAGGAACTCTACCCAGCCCCTTAATATCTAAGATGCTTCATTTCTTCTTTCTTTTTCTTCATCTCCCACTCTCTGTTTTGGTTTCCTTTCCAGGGAACCAAGGCCTGGGACCTATGGGAGGCTGTCAGCATCTTGGCTTTACCCCAGGAGAGGCGCCTGGCCAAGAAAGCTACAGCCCCAGCTTTCCAGGGGAAGAGTGGGCAGGGGTGAGCCCAGAAGTTGGCATAGCCACAGGGCCTGGCATGGGGCTTGGGCTTACTTCTTCTGGAACTCAAACAGCCCCTGCTGTACAGTCCTACATTTTGTAGTACTGAGCCATCGTTGCATTTCTGTCTGAGTCTTTCTTGGTTATGTTGTACCATACAATTGGATACGATTTCTACTATTTCATTCAGATTATTCTGAAGTGAGATTGCCCTTCCCCGATAGAGGAGGGTGGTTCTTTGGTCAAGGGTATGGGAGTAGCTGTGTCCCTGCTAGAGCCTCCAAACAAGCTCTCCATTTGTAGGAGAACGTAGGCCCATCAAGCTTCCAAGACTCCAGACACATCCAGTGAGGCGCTGAACGCGACAGTCTGCCTTTCTTGGGAAAAAAAGAGTTAAGAGTGTTGGCAAGTGGATGATTTTTTTCCAGGATTATAAAACAACACTGGATGAACACGAACATACTTCTTGGCCCACTTCTCTGATGATTTCCCTAGGACTGATTCCCAAGAGTGAAGATGGAAGGCTCCGAGGGGCTGGCTGGGTGCTGCGACTCACAGCCTCCATCAGCAGTCACCAGCCCCCCCGGGGTCCTGCGCTCTGCCCTTCACTTCCCAACCCCCATGGTCCTGCCCTTCACTGGAGTCCTTACCTGGCAGCACCTCAGTGAGGCCATCAGGTATGGAGCCTGGCTCCCGGCCCTGCAGCACCAGACCCCTGACTTTGTGATGCAGCCCGGCTTTCAGGACCTCCCTAATCAGGCTCTGAGAGATGGATGCATAATAAGCCAGAATGCCCTCGAGGTTACCTGGGAAACCAAATTAGCTATCAGAAAGTTGCTTCCAGAGGCTGCAATCAGAGCAAAGGGGAACTGAATGCTCTTGAGGGTTTCTCAGGCCACGGAAAATTATTATGCATTATTCCTGTTCCAAAGTCCCGTTCCTTCTTTAGAGACCAGAATACTCACAGTCACCGAACTGGGAAGCGCAGTGTGTCCTCAGGCATCCTTCCTAGATCACTGCACTCTGTCATCCCGCTTCCGGAACGTGCCCGTCCCTCTCCTCCATCTAGCCTCTCAGCCCTGCGATCTGCTCAGTGTGGATAGATCTTAATCCACAGATTGAGGGATAGAAGATAACTCTACAAAACAACTGGATCTCTATTTTGTGTCCCATCCTACTGAGTGGCAGAAATTTAATGAGTCAACCTCAGGACTCCCCCAACGCCCCCGCACCCTGTGTCACACCTAAGTCCTGAAAGGACTTTCCGAGTACCACAGTGCTGGGGGGTGCGGTGGGCATCTGGTCCTCCATGTCGTCTTGACCACATTGTGACCTTCCGATCCCACGCTGGTCCCCGCTGTGTCTCCTCCCAGGTTCCCTGGCTCTCCCGGCCACGCCCATGCCACGCCCCCCTGCTGGCACAGAGTGGGTGCCGATCTTTATTCCCCGAATCCCCCAGCACCCACACTGTTGGAATCGGAAAGCTGAGTACTGACAACATGCATTCTACAGGGTCATCCCTTCTCTGTGTTGTTAAAGGCACAAAACCTCCCCGGCTGGATGGGGGATGGGGGAGAGCATCTTTCGAGGGCAGGAAACCTTGGTTACCAGCTGTGTTAAGACCCAGCTTCCTAACTGGTCTGGGGGCTGGTTTAAATCCTATAATGCAGCCCCAAAAGTAAGGCGGTTAGATAATTCCCTGGCAATAACGAGGGAAAGTTTCCACATCCTCATTCTTGCTGGTTACACAGAAGGGGTGCAATACCAGGAGGCCCAGCAAAGGGAAATTTGGGATAATTCCCAGTAAAGGGAAGCTTGGGATAGTTAAAGGGGGCACCCAGATTTGAACCAGCAACCTCTTGAACTGCAGTCAAATGCTCTAGCCCTGAGCTACACCCCCTACTGGAATATCATTTCTCCTCAGACCTTCTCACTTTGGTAGTCACACCACAGACACCTGTGATAACTTTAAGACCTGATGTTTATCGAGCACTTATAATGTGCTAGATAAACTGTTCTAAGACTTTCATATACTGTATCTGATTTTAAAAATTATTGTGTTAGGGCTTCCCTGGTGGCGCAGTGGTTGAGCGTCCACCTGCCGATGCAAGGGACACAGGTTCGTGCCCCAGTCTGGGAAGATCCCACGTGCTGCGGAGCGGCTAGGCCCGTGAGCCATGGCTGCTGAGCCTGCGCATCCGGAGCCTGTGCTCCACAACGGGAGAGGCCACAACAGTGAGAGGCCCGCGTACCGCGAAAAAAAAAAAAAAAAAAAAAAAAAATTATTGTGTTAGTGCTATGTCCACCGCCACCCTCATCATGGGTGACAATGACACAGGGGATTGAAGCAAATTGCCCTAAATCACAAAGCCAAAGTGACAGAACAAGAGTTAAAGGACCACCACTGTATCTCGCCTCGACTCAGCTGCCCTTGAGGGTGGGTCTCAGGGCCTTGCTGCCTCAGGGCCAAGCCTTCACCCCGCCCTGTGACCCCAGCAGTCCCTCTCCCCCACCTCCCTGCAAACGCTCCCCCTTTTCTAATGGGTGTGTTAGGGAGGGGACCTAACCCAGCGCCTTGAGAGGACCCACCAGAGGCTTCTGGGAGTCAGATGGCTTGAACTGAAGTTTCCTAAATTTATGAATGAATTAGGTTTTTTACGAGTAGCGCTTTCATATGGCACAGAATTGAAAATGTACGAAACAGCAACCAGAGAAAAACCGACTCCATCCCATCTCTGTCTCTCAGCCACCACACAACGAGTTTACTGGTTTCTTGTTGTGTGTACACCTTTGAAAGGGAACATTTTTTTCTTAGTGCCCCAGGGCTAACTTAATTTTAGTTTATTGTACTGCTTGTATCTGTATACAAATGTGTACACAAAACTAGATGTAAATGCTTCCTACTCACAGTTGTATACACTATTAAGACAAAACAATTTTAGAAATCAATACAAACAAAATCACATACCCAATAACATTCAACTTAATAGCAATTCAGATGAAATCATTTTGCTGGAAGAGGCTCTTTGCAATGTGCTCGTGAAGCTGCTCGTGCCTGGAGACCCAGCTGTCCCCCAACTCCTCTGCTGTCTCTGCTAACACACCCAGTGACAGCCTCTCTCGGCCCAGATCCATCTCTCATAGGCTGAAGTTGTCACCAAACTCAGCGTTGGCTGCTCGCTGCTCAAAAGCCAATAATCAAGAGGCAAGTGTCAGTAGAAACGAAAAACGCTTTAATCAGAAAAGCCCGCTATCTGGGGAGAAGGTGAACTCATGTCCCAAGACCAACTGCAAAGATTCTGCTCAGCCATGACAGTTTTTAAAGGGAAAAATGGGGAAGAATTTCAGTGAACCATCGAGGCAGGAGGTCGGGCTCTGCATCCTTCTCCATTGCTTGCTGGCTGGCTGCCTCTCTCTGCAGACGTTATCTTGCTTGTGTGATCTGCCTGCAGGATTGCGAAGGGGGCTGTTGCGGGTAGAGAGCTGGTCATTCCTTAACTACTTAATTCTTCCTTCTTCCTTCTTTTAATCTAGGAAAAGACTCAACAGGTTACACAAGGCATGGTGTGCACTCAGGAGAGCTCAAGTCGGGAGTTAGGTTAAATTGCCTAGTCATCTCGTTCCTATAATTAGGTTCTTTAAGGTTGGAGGGGCACAGAAATGGACAAACAGTTAAGGGGCAAAAGAGCTGCTTTCAAAGTCTGCCTCTGTTCTTCTGTCATCACAGTGTTACAGCACGGTGTGGTGACAATGTGGTCATAAACCCGGGCACACGCCAGCACTGGGCTCTAGATTAAAAGATGGCCCTGCAAACCGGCCACAGTTAAACGGTTAAGATTGTGATTAAAGTATGAATAGATTCCTAGGCAAACTCAAGAACCACTGAGAAGCACTGACCGCTGTCCCTTTCATGCCTGGGCACATTTGGGCTGCCCACAAGGGTCGGGACCAGGCCTCAAAGGTTTTGATTTCTAAATCAGAATCTAAACCTCAGGCCTCCCCAGGAGCACAGCCGCCCTCCCTTCATTTTCTCCTCCCCTCTGTCCAACCTCTCCACCAGCTCCTTTCTGAGGAGCACCCCCATCCCGGGGAACACATGTTGTTGGTAAGCTGAGTAGCTACAAAGTCTTGTTAGGTAGGGTCACATAAGTCTGTCCCTGGGGATGGTTCTGCTTTCAGGTCTGTAGTCCCAGCATCCAGTTCATGGAATCAAAGTGAAGCTTTGGAAGTTCATTTTGTCCAAGGTGAAACACCTGACTTATTGCAAAGGCTGTTTGTTATAAACTCCATTTAAGACTTCAATAGAAGATAGAACTCTTTGTTTTTGCAGTAATAATACAAGAATGAAATTTTCGGAGCACAGCATTGTAATATAAACCATGTTCTTAGCAAGGAAGCCATCAGTAAGTTCTAAGCAAATTAAGCAGAAATGTCGCTGGCACTGTGGCACACACATAATTCACAAGTGCATCCGAACAAGCTGTGGTTTTCTACCAACTCATATAAAAGCTGAATTGGGGGCTTCCCTGGTGGTGCAGTGGTTGAGAGTCCGCCTGCCGAAGCAGGGGACATGGGTTCGTGCCCCGGTCCGGGAAGATCCCACGTGCCGCGGAGCGGCTGGGCCCGTGAGCCATGGCCGCTGAGCCTGCGCGTCCGGAGCCTGTGCTCCGCAACGGGAGGGGCCACAACAGTGAGAGGCCCGTGTACCGCAAAAAAAAAAAAAAAAAAAAGCTGAATTGGTTTTTTGTTTAAGTTTTTTTTTTTTATTTTGCATTACGCGGGCCTCTCACTGTTGTGGTTTCTCCCGTTGCGGAGCACAGGCTCCAGACACGCAGGCTCAGGGGCCATGGCTCACGGGCCCAGCCGCTCTATGGCATGTGGGATCCTCCCAAACCGGGGCACGAACCCGTGTCCCTTGCATCAGCAGGCGGACGCTCAACCATTGCGCCACCAGGGAAGCCGTTGTTTAAGTTTTTAAAAAACTAAATTACTTTTGTGACACAGCTGATTTAATACAAGAAAATATTTCATGATGGCAGTATGTATAAGAAAGTACAAATAGCTACTGAATAGAATTATTTTGTAGGTCCACCAATATAATCAGTCTCTTAAAACACATCTGTCCCCAATACCACTAAGATTTTAGAAATGTTTAAACCTTTGAAGAACTACTTTGTGAATTAACCTAAGTGTCCTGCAATGGCATTGGTATTAAACTTTTCTTTTTGTAAAAATGTGCACCAAAAATTGTTGTGTTTTGCACAAACCTGTTGGAAATCTTTAATCAAAGTTTTCAACAAACGGTGTGCCCCAAAACTTCAGCTTTTGAAAACTTTAGAGAGTTGCAATAAATGAAAACAAAATTTGCAAACAGGAAGATATTGAAATGTATTCTTGCAAAAGCAAGAGAGAAACTGAACAAGTTAAACAATCAAATTTCACGTGCTGTACAGGATTTAATTCTGAATTTCTAAAATTGCATTTGCGATATCTCTAAGGAGTCTTTGGCTGAAGCTCCTCATTTAAATTGGGTAATTTACATTCTGTACCTGAAGGGAATGAAATTTTCAAAGCTTATGATTTTGCAGCATCTAAATTTGGTGAAATATTCCAAAGAATCATACTCATTTCAAGAGCTTTGTCTTATAAATATTTTTGTGGAAGAAACGTACTTTGAATGGAAGCAAAAAGAGAATGTGAAAATTTTGTGGCTAAAATGTTTACATAGTGCAATACAAAAAAATTACAACTGAGAATACTTTTTAAAAATGCTTTTTGGTTGTTTAAAACTTTTTCTTTTGTTTCATGGCCACACCACACAACATGCAGGATCTCAGTCCCTTCATCAGGGATCAAACCCATGCCCCTTACAGGGAAACTACAGTATCCCAACCACTAGGCCACCAGGGAGGTCCCACAGGGTGCCTTTCAATTAGCATACTTTAAGCTTACCAGTTACTTTAGCACCTGGATCAGAGGTATTTTCATTAAACATATTTTGGTCTACAGAAAAAAGTCACTTGAAAGTGGCTGTCCAGGGACCTGGAAATCTGTGGGTCTCCTACGCCTCCCCAGAGCCGTCCGCAGACCCCAGTCTTGCTTCTGTCCTGTGCCGAGCAGCCCTCATTGCTTCTGGCTGATACCCCTTGTGCTGATGAGAAAAGGTGGGGTGATGGTGGTGCTGGGACCAGAACCCCAACTTCTTACTCCTCCCTGGGGCTCCTTCCATCTACCACACTCTGGCGAGCAGCAGGACCCTCCTGGGGCCCTGACAGCATCCTGCTCCCCCCATTTCCTTGAAAAGTGCAAGAAGCCAATGAGGCTTCCCACACTGTGGACCTCTCCACAGTCCATAGGTGGCTGTTCCGGGTGGAACATCTCCAGATGGGAAAGAGTCAGCCGGTGTTGTTCTCAGTGTGGAGGGGTGCTGGAACTACAGGGACCCAAGGAAGGAAGGCCATGGGCCTCAGGCTTGCTGAAGCCTGGAAATTCCAAAATGCTACGTGGGCAGGGGGCACCCGGATTCGAACCGGAGACCTCTTGATCTGCAGTCAAATGCTCTACCCCTGAGCTATACCCCCTGACACAGCTAAATCGTCTCAACTCACACCTTTATAGCCGTGCAGCCACACCCAGGCCCTGCCGACCGTCGTAGCCTCTGCCTTGGGTTTTGCTGCCTATGGTCGCTCCAGGCGGGCCTTCCTGCTCAGAACTCCAACCGGTTTTCCTCCCCAGGTTCGGTGGGACGATTGATTTGGTCACAGTCTTCTGCCCACAGCCAGAGGTGGTAGAGGTTCAGGGCCCCTCTTGTTGCCTGGAGAAGACCCAGGCCGCCCGGAGGGAGACTTCTCAGCGCGCCAAGCTCCCGCCTGAGCCCGGGCCGCCTCGTTGCTTCTGCTCCATCTGCCCTTTTCCGGCTTTTGGTCTCGTCGTCCTCCTCCTCGTCTTCGCCGCCTCTCTCTCCTCTTCCCACCGCTCTGATGCCCCTCGCGGCTCTGCTCCCCTAACCGCGCAGACCTTAGCTAGTCTGCCAGCTGCACCAAGCAGTGTCCTTTTCGAACTCCTTCCTTGAGAGGTAAACGGAAGGCCAGGCCTAGTAAATAAAAGGGGAACCGTTTATTTCCAAAAATGAAATAGGTGACGGTAGCTAAGAAAACTGCGAAAGTAATAACAGAAGCGACACTGGAGGACTTTTCCACTGTAAATATTAGAACATCTACTAAAACAGCGCAAGGCAGCCAGACCTGGGAGAACACCACAGTATGTGTACCCACGTAATAAAAGATCATCGCGAGTGCCTCCCGAGCGCTGAGGACGTCCACAGCCCTCTGGGAGCGGGCTGTGATTGCTACCCCAGGGGCACAGCGGAGGAACCCGAGGGGGGCAGGATGCGAAATAAGCTGTCGGGGCTTACTTAACCACACACTTAACCACGGCGTTTTACTGCCCCGACGTAGAGCAGTCACGAATTCAGACGGGAAAGGAAAGGTTCTTTACATAAATCAAGCTAGGAGAGTTTAATTGGCCATTTGGGAAAAATAATTAAAGTAGCAACTAAACTTCTTTTTGTATATCAAAATACAGTCCAAGTGGATTAAAGCACTGTGTATAACAAAACCGAACATAAAGTATGAGAGAATATAAATGAATATCTAACTAATTTCTGAACAGCAGGGAAGGCATGGAAGAAATCCGAACAGAAAATGTCAGTAGTTATTTAAACATTAAGAGTTTAGGAATATGAACAAATTTGAAAGGTTAATAGCAAGTTGGGATTATAGCAAATTTCCATCATTTACGACAGACAAAATGCTGCAAATAAATATCCTTAATATGTAAAGGCTCCACTTAGGCCATCAAGGATGTGCTCAATCTCAGTAAATCAGGATAAATTTTAGGAAGACCAAAGAAATGCAAATTAAAACATAACATTTTTCACCTATCAAATTAGGAAAACAATTAAAACAGTAATTATCATATTAGTACTGTAAATTGGGACTGTAAATTGGTACAATCTTTCTTGAGGGGAAGGGCAGTGTAAAACCAGAGATTATTTTAAATAATTAATTCCCTTTGACTTGGTAGTAATTCCATTTCTTGGAATCCATCCTTAGAAAATGTCTGAAATATGAACAAATGTTGGCTCAAAGATATGTAAGCCCTCTTAAGTGTTATTTAAAATATTTAAACATGCCTAATACTAGAGAGGTAGTTAAGGGAAGTATGCTAGATCTCCAGTGATCAAAAACTACTGGGACTTCCCTGGCAGGGTAGTGATTAGGACTCCTTGGCTTCCCCTGCAGGGGGTGTGGGTTCGATCCCTGGTGGGGGAAATAAGGTCCTGCAAGCTATTTAAATGTTTCGTATAATTCACAAGAAAATGTGAATTACATGCTAAGTCATGGTTCTTAATCCTGATCTTATTAGAACCTTCTAGGGAGGTTTAAAAAGGTTTAAAAAACCCTAATGCAGGGAGGAGGGGGGCAGCTAGTTGAGAGACAAGGACACTGGTGTCTTTTAAAACCAGGTGATTCTGTGTTAAATGACAGAGAGCATTATTTCAAATGTAAAAATTTCCAGTAATGTATTATTTTCATAAACTACTTAGAAATGTAAAAAAAAAAAAAATTAAGGACCTGGTAAAAGCACCTCTGAATCCAAATCGGGACCTCTTAACTTATAGTCAGACGCTCTCCTCGGGCCACACCCTCAAAAGACCAGTCCCTTCTCGTGGGCCTCCTTCCCCTCCGAGCCACTCCCAAGACTCCATCAAGCCAGGACTCCACTTGCCCTGGCCTTTCAGGAAGCAGACCTACCTGCTAGGAAGCCCAAGTCGCTGGACCTGCTGACATCACTGTTCCTCTCGCCAATGCATTTAAATTTGTATTGTTTGCTCCATGGCATAAAGAGGAGGACTAAAAATGGGGGGATTAGGGATGATTTTAAAACTTTCTTCTTCAAACTTTCTATATCCTCCAAATTTTCTGTAATATATTACTTTCAAAATCAGAAAAAACAATATTACAAATTTAAGCATATTCCCTTCTAGTAATTGCAAGCAATACCATTTACTATGATATAATTAATAAATAATTGCTTTAAGACAAAAAGAACCAGTGGAAGAGTCATTTGGGAAATATGCATTATAATTTACATATAAGCCACTTAAGCTTTTATAAGGAATAATTATTTCCATTTTGCAGGTGAGGATGCAGCTTCAGAAAGTTTCTAAGACACTCAGTTTCAAGACCACTTGGTCCAAGTTCAGGGCTGTTACAATACCACACCTCTTCCATTCTTTTGTGGTAAAGGTTGGGTAACCGAAAGAATGTGAAGGTTGAATCACCCTCTGTAATCCCTCTGGGGATCTGTAAGAGTTACCACCACATCTGCCACATCCCCTCCATGTTAGGCTGGGTGTCAATCTAAGATACTAATAATGGTTCCAATATGCTGAGTGTTTACTACTCTGGAGGCATTTCATGTACCTCCTCTCATTTAATCTTCCCTTTGAGGTAGGTACAATTATTATCTCTTATGAAGTAGCTCAGATTATCCCCATTTTGTAGATGAAGAAACAGAGCTTGGAAGGGTTAACTTTCATTCAGTCATTCAACAAACAGGAAGCACCCACTGTGTTCCAGGTTCTAGCCTGGCACTGAGGGCTCAGCAGTGAACAGGCAAACGAGGTCCTTGCTTTCACGGAGCTTATATTCTGAGAGGTTAGGGGGACAGACAGGAAAACAAACAAATGAACAAGATCATCACAGACACTGAAAATAAAGCAGGTTGATGTGATGGAGGACGACGCGGGTGAGATGGGGTCGTCAGGGAAGTGACAATAGGAGCTGAAGTCTGAATGGTAAGAAGCCAGTGTGTAAAAACCTGGATGCAGAGCATTCCGGGCTGTGGGTAGAGACCGCCAAGGCCCTAAAAGGGACCTGGCTTGGCAGGATGGATGCAGGAGCGTGAACAGTGCAAAGGGACAGAACAAGACAGAGATGTGCGCAGAGGTCAGTGAGGTGGGGCAGGGGCAGCTTAGAGAGGGCCTTGAAAGTCTTGGTCGGGGGAGGGGTGGAGCCTGCCCTGACCGCAGGTCTGTCTCCCCCGTGTCCGGGGCCACCACTTCGGAGGCCTTCCTGGAGGGCCCTGCAGTGGGCTTGGTACAGAGCCTGTCCCCTCTGGCCTGTCCTACTGAGACAGGCTTCCGCAGTCAGTCTCTGTGCCCACGTGTTTAGGTTTGTTATTGCTCACCCAGGCGGCCTGGTTCCGGCCCTCACGGGGGTGACCTTCCAGGGGAGGCACACGTGAGACTGACACACTGTGACTCAGGCACTTCCTCAGATACCATTGGGATGGGTGTCATGAGCCCGTTAAACAAGGCAGGGTGACCCTCATCTGCGGGGTTTGGGAGGGCTTCTCGGAGGCAGTGACATTTCCACAACACCTTGCAGGAGGAGGGGACGGGAGGTGGAGATGGGTGGCCCAGGAGGACAGGGTGGGGGGCAGAGTCTGAGCCAGGAGAGTGGAGAGAAGGCCAGGGCCCCCGAGTCAAGGGAGACAGCCTCTTGTGGGTTGGACAGCGTCCGCTCAAATCCACGTCCTTTCAGGAACCTCCGATGTGGCATGATCTGGAAGTAGGGTCATTGCAGATAGTTAAGTTAGGATGAGGTGGTTCAGAATTAGGGTGCGTCCTTCATCTAATATGACTATTGTCCTTAGAGGAAGAGAAGAGACATAGAGATAGAGACACAAGGGAAACACCACGTGAGGATGGAGGCAGACACTGGAGTGATGCGTCCACAAGTGAAGGGACACAGAGGGTTGCCGGCAACAGAGCGAGGCGTGCAACAGGGTCTCCAGTAAGAGCCAACCCTAACGCCGCCTTGATTGTGGACTTTTTTAGCCAATAAACTTCTGTTATGTGAAGCCACCCAGTTTCTGGTATTTCGTGACGCAGCCCTAGGAAACCAATACACTGCCCAAGATAGGGCTGGAGAGGCAGGCAGGGCCCCGGTGGGCCCTGATGCGATTTTGGATTTTACCCGAAGAGCAAAAGAGGACCCGCATTTTCAAAGGATCCCTCTGGCTGCCTAATGTTCCGGAAGCGTTGACATCCACTGAGAGTCAGTCCCATAGTATGACCCAGGGCACTGTCGCAAAGCCACTGCCTGCCTGGTCATCACTCACACGGAACCCCATGTTGCCCCTTAAATGCCAGGCGATTCTCAACCCCTCCCCCTCCCCACAAGAGACCACCTTCCCAGTTGGCAGCTCTGCCTGCGGGTACCCTACCTACGTCCCACAGAGAACAAGGTAAGCCCGTGGCCCTTCTGGAAAACGGTTTGGCAACAGGCATCAAAAGGCCTTAAAAAAAAAAAAAAGGCCTATACCCTTTGACAGGGCAATTCCAACTCTTGAAATAACTATAGACATATTTGAAAATGTATCAAGAAACAACAGGTCGAGCCCATCGTCAGGACGCTTCTCAAGGTCCGCCTCCGCGTGGTGTAGAGCTTAACCGACTCGAGCAGTGCCACGCGGGAAAGGGTTTGCATCCCTAAAGCTCGGGTCAATTCCAGGGGCCACCCCTTCCTTCTCGGTCCCCGCGGCTCGTTGGGATTTCCCTTTAAGTCTTCTCCTCGGAGCGGCTTTGGGCCTTACGGGTGGGGCACGTCTCGGCGCTCCCGCTCTCCGCAGAGCCCCGAGGTCCGCTCTGCACCCACGGGTTCCCAGCAACAGGATCCGCACAAAGAACGCGCCCGCGACGGGTCGGGGGACGGGGCCGGCCAGGCGTGCGAAAAAACAAGAAAACCAGAGCGGCTTCGGCCCCAGAGGGATGGTCTCGGGGCGTGCAAGGACGGCGCCGGGCCGCCCGCTCGGCAGAGAGGCCTGGCGCGCCTTGCAGAAGCGCCCGCGCCGCAGAACCCCGGCTTCGGGCACAGGCCCTTCCTGGGCGCGCGACGACGGGCCCCCGCCACCACCGAGAGGCCCCGCGTTCCTAGAGCGGCCGCGGGCGGCCAGGTGCGGCGCGGCGGCCTCCGGGCCTCCCGGCTCCGGCCGCCAGGGGGCAGCACGGCACGGCCGCGGCCCCACGTGGCGCGGGCGCTCGAGCGAGGCCCAGGACCCGGCGTCCGGCCAGCGCGCGCCTCAGCTGGTTCGGCCGGTAGGTGAGGGGAGGCTCGGCTGAGGAAATTGAAAAAATTCAGCTCGCTATAAATTAAATTTACAAGATGACATACATTTATTTAAAACGTAAATATATAAATCTATAGAAATCCAAGTTTTAATTTAAAAAAAGATTTTTTATTAAGGCCTAGCTCCATCATCCTGCAGCACCGCTTACAGAGCGCCTGGGAGACAGACGCTGTCCGTCCCCATTTCACAGGTGCTGACTTGGGGCCCCGATCTTTGAGGGAGTCATGAAGTCTCAAGAAGAGACGGAGCTGGGGTTCAGCGAGGGAGGCTGAGGACGGGCATGGCAGTTCCCTGGGAGCCGGGAAGGACTCTAAGGATCCCCAAGGAAGTCTTCAAGGGTTTGGGGGCCTGGGGTTGGGAGAGGACTCTACTCAGGGGGTCCATGTGCCACCGCCGCTGTAGAGGGCAGGAGGGCACAGGGGGCCAAGGCCATCTAAAATGAGAGGAAGCCAAGAGTCGCTGCTGTCCTGTGCAAACAGAGGAGTGACGATCTGACAGCTCTGACAGCCAGCAAGGGTGGGAGGGCTCGCTGGATGCAGGGGAGATGCCAACTGCTCCATTCCCTTGCAGTCTAGCTCTGCTGCCTGCCTACCCTTGGACTCCATAGCTGGGAGCTGGGTGGCCGTCCTTCAAAGGGCAGGGCAGCCCAGAAGGATTTCTGTCATCACCCCAGCCACCCAGCAAATGTGGTTAAGAGGATCTGGCAGTGACCTGGGGACTCTACCTATTATTTGGGCTGAGATATCGGAGGGAATGATAAAGTATGTTTTCTATGCCATCTTTTAAAGGTTTGGATTAGCTTTAATGAGGAAAATCATCTGCAGCCCAAATGGACAGAGATTTGGGGTTTTGCTTGTTTCTCTTTCCTGCACATTTTCATCTGTGTCTGATTTCCCTGTTCATTTAAGGTGAGTGCCTCACCTGGGCCAGACCCGGGTACCAGATGCTGGAGCAAGCACAGAGATGACCTGAAGCCTGCCCTTGAGAATGTCAAGCACACATGCCGTCAAGGGCCCACGCCAGGCACGCACGGAGCCCAGGACAGCCTGGAGGAGGGAGACCCTCAAAGCATCTCACAGCCATGATGTGTGGCCAAGGGTCCTGGGGGCTGTAACTTGGCGTGATGATCCCTCGTCTCCACAGTGTAAGTGTTTGCTGTAAAAATAACTTCTGTAATCCTGGCAGCTTCTGCCAGGGCCTTTCTGGACATCTGTGCTGCTACTTCCTTCTGCCTTCCAGGGATTCTTGGTGGGTGTCATTTCTCTAGACTTCACTGGGACTCGCCATATAACCTGCTATGAACATCTGCCTGGTAATGTAGAGGTTATAGAGAATAGAGATGCACGTACACCCTAAAAGGAAGAAATAAACTTAAACCCTGTGCCCTGTCAAAGGTGTAAGCATGGAATGTGTCAATGGATAAATTAAACCCACAGAGTTTGGATTGAGACTGGGAAACATTGACGCAAGGGAGAAGGGTGGGCAGGACTTGCCCAGGGCAGGGGGTGGGGTTTGAAGCAGCTTCCTCTTCAGAAACCCCTCTGGGCAGCCCCCGGGGCCGGGAGGGCTGAGCAGGTGGGTTTAGCCGCTTCCCCTCCCACCCCAACCCCAGCCCCTCTGCCTCTGATTATTTTACATATTTAGATTCTGAAAATGGTTTTATTTAAACAAGGGATTCTGGGGTTAAAAACAAAATCTTGAAAACCCTGACAGATGAAGGGCAGAAAGTTTGGCGGATCATTATAAATTTGATGAAGATTTTGTGTCCTGACTCTGAAAGAGATTCTAAAATATAGGACTATAGATTTAGTTTCTACAGAGAGGTGATGAACTCTTCCAGACAACCCAGTTAATCTCACAGGTATGGAGATGGTTAAAAGTCCTCATACTGGGTGGCAGATGAATTTCTTCTGGTACATTTACAGATGAGACTTAATACTTCCTCTTGGAGAAATAACAGGCTCATTCAATTCTGAGATAAGTTCTTATTCTTTGGAACTCAGAAGTTCCCTTTACAGTAAGAAAATACAACAGTGCTACTTTCATTTGGGGGAAAAGGGTTTTAAATTAAATTCTGAAATTCAGTTATATGACAATAACATACTAATGCGAGTTAATCCTTTTGGTAAAATGAACACCCAAGCATGTTTGTACGCAGTTTAGTTTATGCTTGTTCCAAGACTCTGCAGAGCTGGCACAGATTTGGGCAAGAAAAATGTGTCTATTTCTTCTCAGTATGTCTACCATTTGAATAAATATACTAGGGGCTGGCGTTATTTGGATACTGACTTGCTCTTTCAGTAGTACTCTGAAACATTTGAGGGTTTTTTTTTCCAAACTTATTTCGAGATGTATCACAAACCTTTGGCTTGGTAAGGCATTGGTTAATTCAGGATAAGCTAAAGTGGGAAATGAATAATAATTTTAGTTGGACATTTGTTATTATTAAATTGTTTAGGGGGTAGCTTTGCAAACCAACTTACTGCCTTTACTTTTGGACAAAATTAATGGGGCCAGTTTCAGTGATGACGATCAACCCACATAAGATAATACACACCTAAAATTTTTATCTTAGATTTTAGAATCTGTATAATTGACCTGCAGAAAATTTGGTCATGGAACTATGGTTCTTGGATCATACCTTCAGTGGAAGAATGGCAAATGTCATGCTTCATAACCTGTTTAATTTTCTTAATTGAATCGAACTTAAATCCAATCAATTTCAATCCTTTGAGGGCGTATCTTTAGTATTTGTGTATCTGTAAACAAAGAACTGATTGAATGTAGTTCTTAAAAAGCTTTTATGCTTATTAGACTATACTGATTCTAAAAGGAAACAATTTGTTGTCCCGATATTCAGTATTTAAATAAAATTGCTAGTGAGGATAGAAATTTTCATTGGTACATTTTGTCACTAAAATTCAACTTTTCATTACCCTAGTTAATGGTCAGTAGTGATGCTCCTATCCTAACATACTCGAGTTATTTTGAGAACTTGTTTGTTATTTCATAAAGAGGAGCAGTGAGTTTCATTCATTGGTTGCGGTGGAAGGAATGGTGAGAACCCAAGAGGTAGCACAAGCCTAAAGGATTTGAGTCACGGCGTGAGCACTGTTTTATTGGAGAGCAGGTGCATCGTCCGTATGAAAATCTTCACCCCGTTCCTTCTCTGACTGTTAAACAAATGGCTTCTTAGGTCCCAACATAGAAACAAACACAGAAAGGGAGCCCCTCGCCTTAACACATAAGCCTCTTCCCAAAGTCCCCACGGAAGAGAGGGGCTCGGTCTAAAATGGGGGCTGGCTTGATGCCCAGCCACCGGGGCGCGCAGCATCTATTCTCCCCGGTTAGGAGAGCCGGATGCTGTCCCAGGGTTGCCGGGCTGAGCTGGTCTGTCTGCCAGGTCCAGAACTTACATGCTGTGTCCATGGGAGAGTCAGAGCTGCAATTTGAGAAAAAGTACTGTTTTGCCTTCTTTATTAAGGATCCACGTAGAAGAAATTGGGAGGCAGTCTCCAACAGCAGTTAACGGCACACACGTGACGTTTAAATTCTGGCCGTGTGACCTTGGGCTAATCGCTTAACCTCTCCAAACTTCATTGTAAAAGGGTATATAATACCGATTTCACAGGTTGTCAAAAGAGAAAATGAAATGAAAGCATTTCCTTAGCACAGTGCCTGGAACATGGTAAGACCCAATGAATTATAGCGGCAATTATTATTATCCCTAATAAACTCAGGGCTAGGTCTGATTTCTGACCGGAAGTTTTCACGTAAGGCCACTATCAGTAGTACTCGGTTTAACTTAGTTTTTTCTTTCTTTTTCCCTTCCTTCCTCCCTTCCTTCCTTCTTTCCTTCTTCCCTCCCTCTCTCCCTTCCTTTCTTTTCTTGCTTAGAAAACTTATTTTAGCCTGGAATTACCTTTGGTAGAAAATAGAAATAGAAGGGTTAGATTCTAGTGTGCTTTAACTAAAAATACCCGTTTCAAAGAACCCAACTAGAAGTGGTCAGTGCAGAACCGATTTATCAAAAATTTAAATCTAGAAGTCCCCACTATGCCTGGGAAGCAGTAAGAGGCTTCAGCAGCTGCAGTGCTTTCCAGAAAGCTGGAGGAGAGGCCTTGGCCTGACTCACTGTTGCCCTGGCAACAGTAGGGCCTGGAGGCCTCCGTCCCTGATCCCTTAATCTGAGAAGCTGCCACAACATGGCCTCAGGAAAGGTCCCCACAGACACCTGGCTAAAGCTACCCTGTCTGAAAGGAGGGTCAGAGAAGAGATGGTGGCGTGATGGCTCTTCCTGCCCAGACAGTGGCCTGAAGGTCTCCGTCGCTTTCCAGACCCCAAAGGTTCAGTCTGGAGAATTAGGCCGCAGTCTCCACCAAATTTTAAGTGCTGTCAAGGCAGTGGAGGGTTTCCTAATCCTTTTGTGTTTCTCCATGGAGCCCAGTACAACGCTTTGCCCACGAGGGATGCCTAATAGATACGGGCGTCTGTAGGCCAGCCCCACGGCTGGCTGAGATGCCAGCCCCACGGCTCACTCCCTTCGCTGCCCCTGCCCGGGTGAGCGAGCCCGGCGCCGACCACGCGCTCCTCCCCATCTTCTTTTCTCCAGCTGCAAACACGGGCTCCACGACGCTACGGCCAAGGCCTCTAAAATTCTGTTTTACTATGTTCACGATTTTGGCAAATGTATGGCACAGAGCATGTTCTGCTCGGTATATTGGTTCCCCTAATTGTGTCTTAATTTTTAAAATCGGAGGGTAAAATGGAATAATTTGAAAGAGGCTCTGACTTCTCTTTTGTCAGTAACCATTTGGGTTATTTGGTTATGTGGCCAAACACATGGGCTTTGGAGTCAAGACGACTTCAGATCTTGGCTCCACAGTGTGGTTGCTGTGTGACTCTGGGCCAACTTACCCCCTCTGGGCCTCAAGCTCTTCACCTATGAAATGAGCGTGCGGTGCACACATCTGAGCTGTGAAGCCTGCGAAGGTCCGTAAAGCCTTCAAAAGTAAGAAGCCTTCAATGAGTGGCAGTGACTCTCTTTGGCGCACGACTCCGTGGGGCCAATGGCAACTGACAGTTCAGGAGTTTGAAAGTCTGGCTTTCTAATTAAGGGCCCCCGGGGAAAGCGCCGTGAGGGTACGGGATGACCAGGAAGGCGGGTACTACCCACTGCAGATGCTGGCATGTGGCTGAGACGTGAGTTTTAACCCCTGTCTGCTCCGACTTCAAGACCAAGGGGTAGTTGTCTGCGTGATTTGACTTGAACGTCCTCACACCAAAGTAATCTGCCTCTGGCTGGTGGGGAAGTTGCCTTCTCAGAGCATCATTCTTTGGGGACACAACACTGGCCCCACGACCTGCCCGAACTTCTGCTTTTACCAAGTTAAGCTGTCATTAGCCATAAGCTAACCTGAAACTAGCAAACTTTTACTCAGACCTTAGGATGTGCCCAAGTCTTTGCTACATATTTACTGCATTGCTATTAAGCCTCAGAACAATGGCTTATTGTCCCCAGTTAACGAATGAGGACACGGTCTGTTAATTAGCTTGTTCGAGGCCACACGACCATCATGTTTAAATCCACATCTGTTCGACTCCAGGGTCCGTCTATACTGTAGTGAGCCCCCGTTTGATGTTGGTCCGTGACCACTGGCAGAGATTACGGCAGATGGAGAGCGAGAATCACGATGGTGTTCGGGAGTCGGGAAAAGGGAGAGATGACTTGGAGCCCAGGGAGCTGGGCCGCGAAAGGAAAGGGCATGAAGGGGGTTCAAGCCAAGGGAGGTCGGGGCACAGAGGACCCCTGACAGCCCATAAGACGTACCAGTCTTTGACTATATTGAATCCTTTATAAACCAGATTTCCTAGGAAAAGAAAGGCTCACGGGCACGGTTCCCACAGACTCCACAGTTCTCTGAGGACGCCCTGGTACCAAAGGAAGTTACTCTCTGAGTTTCCGCCTTGGATTTCACCAGAAACTGCCACAGTCTCCCACTCAGGTCTGATCGCCCCCAGCACTCTCTGGTTCTCAAATTCCAGGACTAGTAAAGAGTTTGAGCAGCTGTGGCCTTCCACCAAGTATCTCCAAAATACCTCTGCTCACATCTCTTCGAGGCTTCACACATCCTGGCGTTCAAAAGAGCCATTTCCTCTGTCACGCGTCCAACCTCCAGCACCAGATGCATCGTCCTCGGACCCGTCCACCGACCACGGCTAGTTCCCCCCATACGTCTGACTATAGACTGTCCCCATCCCCATTGGCTGCAGCCTCCTGATACCCACTTGCACCCGTCTCTCTCCTGCTCAGCGATCGGCAATGGCATCTCCTACATGATCAGATTCAAACTCCACACTCTCCAGTCTCAGATCCGAGACTCCCCTGCACCCACGTCTACTCCCAGCCAGCTTGTTTTCTCTCCACAAGCCCTTTCTCCAGCTCAGTGGGTTTCATCAGTCACCGATCCCTGATTCAGTTGGGCCCACTTTCCACACTTCCGCCTTCGAGAATACCCGCAGCTGGAAGGCCTTCCCCATTCCTCTCATCTGTGAAATCCTCCAGCTCGGATCCCACCTCTGCACAGAAGCTACGCTGTGTCTATGCCGTGTCCTCCCGCGGTCGGCAGTGCATTTATCACGCGCTTGGCACTTAGGTGTTTCCTATAGGCAAACCTACCGACTTGCTCCTAGATCCGAATCTACTCTCCAGCCGGTTCCGCAGGTCAGGACCCAGAATGGCCTCCTCTCCAGCCCTTCACATCAGCCCGGCCCTCTAACCCTCCCTCTGGCTGCCGGCCCTGAGGCCTTTTAGAAAATTTCAGTGTAAACCTTTTAGAAAATTTTCCTTTTAGAAAATTTCAGTGTAAACCAACAAATCACATCCTTTCCAATAGGAGATCTTGGGCTATCGCTTCCCCTCTGTGCCTGACTTCATGCATCTTTATAAAGGAGGGCGTTGATGACCTACCTCAACAGCCCCTTCAAAGTCAGTAATGTAGCAACTGTGCCCTCTGAATTCCTAACCCCCTTTAAATATCTGTCCTCCCCTCTCCGCCCCCAGACTCACTACCTTCAGCAGCTCTTGGCTCTCAGGTGCTCTGCCGTCAGTTAGAAGTCTGGCCTCCCCAGTTCACATGGCTGAGCCGGGCACTCCGCTAGCCTCCATGAACTGCCTGAATTCTCTCTGGGTCACTGTCAAGCCCAGGACAACAAGAGCAGATCGCTCTGTGGGCAACATAATTTGCCCACAGTTTCTTTTTCTGTGCCCCACTGGAGGGTGATTGGAAACGAATGAATACCTAGCAAAATGAGGGTGCACCGATGCAGTTAACAAGTCGAAGGAGAGTAACTGGGTGCAACATACAAATAAAAAGTGTTCTGACTGGTGCCTTTCCCGAAGATTGGCACCAGGTGCCTCCGCACCCCTTCCCTACGCCTCCCTACACGGCGGGCACGCCACCCCTCCACCAGCTGCTTTTCAAGCCAGGCAGCAGGGCTTCCTGGGCCTGCGGGAGGCACCCAGCTTCTGCTGCCGGTCTTCCCAGAGCCTTCCAAACCTTTCACTCCCTCTCCTCCCTCCTGAACCCCACTGTCCTCCCGACACCAGGGCGCAGGGAGGATCTGCGCCGGGAGCTCCACCCTCCCGTGGGCTCATTCACCTGTGAGGCTGCTCAGGCCTGCCTCTCCTTTTCGGCTTTATAACGGCGGGATCTGCGCCCCCTTCACCACCCAACACGGGGGATGAGCACAGAAAAAGGACTCAACAGAACCTGTCCACTGACACTAGGCCCATGTACCTCGGCCACCTTCTCAAACCCGCCCCTTCAAAACCAAACAAAAACGGCAAACAGGAAACGCTCGTCTTTTAAAAATTACTCTATTATTATCAAATAGAACCACAGTATCCAAAATGTAATTATAAAGTTCTATCCCCTACTAAGTGACCCCGCCCCGCCCCTCCGAGTGGCCGGCGGCCAAATCACGCCCCCCGTGCTGATTGGTTTCATCCATTTTATTGTCAAGGAAATTAACAGCCCGAAGGGGTTCCCCAGGTCCGCGCTCCTCCCCTGGGGCCCCGGGGAAACGCGGCAGCCAGCGACCTGGTCTCACTACCCCGCGTCCTTGGGAGGAGGGGCGAAGGGAGAGGGGGGCTCACAGCAAAGGGGCTCAGAGGCGCCCCGTCCCCGCCCGCCGGGCTCGGGCGGGGCGACGGGGCGGCCCGCGCGCTCACTCGCCCGTGTGGGTCCGCAGGTGGTACTTGAGCGACTGCTTGTAGCGGAAGCACTTGGCGCAGTGCGTGCAGGGGTAGGGCCGCTCGCCGGTGTGCGCGCGCTGGTGCTCCAGCAGGTGGTGCTTCTGCGTGAAGCGCTTGCCGCACTCGGCGCAGTGGTAGGGCCGCTCGCCCGTGTGGATGCGCCGGTGCTCCAGCAGGTGGTGCTTGCGGATGAAGCTCTTGCCGCACTCGGGGCAGGCGTGCGGCCGCTCGCGCGAGTGCACGCGGCAGTGGTTGGTGAGCTTGGACTTCTCGCTGAAGCTCTTCTCGCACTCGGGGCACTTGAAGGGCCGCTCGCCCGTGTGAGTCCGCTGGTGGCGCAGCAGGTGCGACGGGCGGCTGAAGCTCTTGCCGCACAGGCTGCAGATGAAGGAGACCTCGTGCTTGCCCGCGTGCACGCGCTGGTGGATGACCAGGCTGATGTGCAGGCGGAAGCTCTTCTTGCACTCGGGGCACGTGTAGGGCCGCTCGCCCGTGTGCGTGATCTGGTGCTTGGTGAGGCTGGACTTGTGGCTGAAGCTGCTGTCGCACTCGGGACACTTGTAGGGCTTGGGGCCGCCGCCGCCGCTGCCCGAGCTGGGCGACTTGGGGCGCGGCTTGAGCGCGTGCTTGGGGGCGAAGCCGGGCCCGCGCTCGGGCGAGGCGTAGCCGCCGCGGACGCGGTGGATGCGCTGGTGCAGCGTGAGCTGCTGCTTGTGCCGGAAGCTGACCTCGCACTCGGCGCACTCGTACGGCCCCTCCTTGATGTGGTTGCGCTGGTGGATGACGAGGTTGATCTTCAGCCGGAAGCTCTTACCGCACTCCATGCACGTGAAGGGCCGCTCGCCGCGGCGGTTCCGCTGCTGCTGGCTGGCCGCGCCCCGGTTCTCGCCCGGGTGCCGCTCGCCGTGCGACGGGGGCGCCAGCCTCTTCACCGCCGGGTTCCCCAGCTGCAGCGGCGGGGGGCTCTCCTCGCCCTCGGGGGACAGCTCCCCGGGCAGGGGCGGCGGGTACATGCCGGCCTCGTACCTCCCGGACAGCTGCCCGAGGGGCTGCAGGCGCTGCGGCAGCTCGTCCTCGTCGTCCTCGTCGTCTTCGTCGTCCTGCTCCTCCGTCTTGATCACGATGCCCTCTGCTCCGGGGACGCGCGGCGGGGGGAGAGAGAGACAAGATGCCGTTAGGTGTTGCCTGACGCCCCTAACCCGGAGGAGGTAAGCCCCGCTTCGCCCTCGCCCGCGGCACTGCCTGGGCATCGTCCACCCCACGGCCTGCTTTCGGGAAAACGCAGCTCCCCGCTCCTGCGGCCCAGGGAAGCCGGGCCGGCCGCGGCGCCTGGCTCAGGAAGGAGCCCAGGCCTAAAATGGGCCAGTCGGAGACCTGCCTTGGAATTTCATGCAGAGGAAGCAGGGACGATGGCATCCTCGTGGTGGGACGCGGGCGCTGCGTGTGCCCATCGCCCGACGCCGCTGGCGGGCAGGGACTGGCAGGAAAGAAGGCACGTAGACGCAGAACCCTCTGGAGAGGCAGCGGGTCCAGGGCGCCTGAGGTTGGCATACTGGAGGACCTACCAGCTCTCCAAGCCGATAAACACCCCTTTCTTACTTAAGCCACTTGAGGATTGGCTTTCTACCGGCAGAGTCAAAAGGGTCTTGACTCATCAAGTTCCCGACCTCGTCCCCCTCTGTGGTCTCGCCTCCCTGAACTCTGCTCAGCCTCGCTGGTCTCCTTTCCTGGACGCACCTGGAGAGTTCTCCTCAGGTGTCTTTACTGACCCTCCTCCGTGTCTCCAAATCGTGCCCATTACTTAACACCCTGCTCCAATCCTGTCTCCTCCTGAAAACATTGCTTGACCATCCCGACCTGCATCCCTCAGGCCCCCCTGAGCTGCTAGCACGTGCGGGGTGCCTCCCCGAGACTTAAGAACCCCGCCTTCTGATGGGGCACCTCACCTGCACAGGTGGATGACTCACCTGCACAGACTCTACCAGCCCTGACCCTGAAGCTGGGGTGGGGGGTTTCCTCTGCCTTTGCCACAAGCTCAGGTGTGCAATGCCCCACACGTGGTGAGTGTTCCACGAACACCCCAAATGGTGGATGTCGTCCTCCGCCGCCGGCCCTCCACCCTCTAGCCTGGCCCTTTAGGACCTAAGATGCTGGCTGTTCTACAGGGTCCCTGGAGAAGTCCGAGAGAAAAGGAGAGGCCTCCAGCACCTATTTGAATTTTCTCAGGTGCCTTGAACTCACCTGGCCCTCCCTAAACACTTAATTGGGGAGCTCTATTTTTAGTTGTCGACTTTGTGTGACATGAGAAAGTCATTCACTTTTGAGTCCACCTGTGAGATGGAAAATGCAATACTGTAATAGTCTGCATCTGCAGAATTCTCAAAAGCAAACAAATGAGAACTTTTTCAAAGCACCTCACACCTATGCTCTCTCATGTTCACAATATCTTATGGCAGACGTCAAGCAAGAATTATCCCCATTTCACAGACTTGGGGCATCCGAGCTTGGCACTATCAAGTAATGTCTCCAAATAAATAAAGTCAGACCTTTTCAGAGCTTGCAATTTAAGGACCAGCTAGTCTGTCCCCTCAACTGATAAGGAAACTGAAGCTGGCAGTGTTCGTGACCTGGCCAAGGTCTTCAAGTTTGTCAGTGACCGCTAGGCCACAGCACTTCCAGCTACTCCTCTGAACCCAGTTAAGTGGCAGTGTTAAAATCAGAACACAGGTGTGCCAAGTCCCAGCTCAGGCCTCCCGTCGTAAGACAATGCTGCCTCGGTCCTGTCAGGACTCTCAGCAGGAAGTGACCCAGAACATCCCTGGAACACGATGCTTAAAAGATCAGGAAGGAGGAAGCAGCTTCAGAGGTTGGTAACTCATTGCCCTGGTGTTTAGCCTGAAAATAGGGTTGTTTATGAAAGGCAGAGGGGGAAGTATGGGCCTTGGAAGATTTAAACTCTCCTTGAGTTTCCAAGTTGTTTTTTCTTAATGAAATAAGAATGAAACAGTTGGCCCTAAAATTCAGGTCTCGAAATCCCACAAAAAGCTTACAGTATTACTAAATGGTACTAACAGAATTAATGGGAGTGTTCAAAGGGCAATCTGGAATTGCTCTTATGAAGCTCCCATTCAACGAATTCTCACAACTTGCCTTGTGTCTTTCACTATTCTCTAATGAAAGACAACATGGTATATTAAGATTTCTCGAATATCATGCAATTATTTAAATATAAGCAGTTAGGTACACATCTTTTGACCAAGAACAATGTCCATATTTTATGTGCAAAAAAGCAAACTGCAAGGGTTAAAATAAAATGAAAAAAAAATTTTTAAATCATCAAAATAATACTTTTAAAAACCTAAATAAAATGGATGTGGATACATTTCTAAGTATAAATAATATAGTAACTGATATGATGGCTAATGACGCTTTTGCACATAAACATACAAAAACCAAAACCCAAGTGGGTTCTACCAAATTTTCAAGGAGCACGCAGAATTCCTATCTTACACACTATTTTTAGGATACAGAAAAAAGGAGCAAAAGCTTCCCAGTTCCTTTGATAAGTCTAGTATAATCTTAATGATGATTCCCGAAAAGTTCAGGTTCACTTCATTTATGAATATAGTTGTAAAATTCCTGAATAAAATAGCGGCTAAGTCTAGTAGTGTATTTAAAAAAATACACCACAATGATCAGACAGGGCTTTTCTCAGGCCTGCGAGGATGGTTTAGCATCAGAAAACTGACCACAAAAGATGTCCTGGCCGTGCTGCTGCAAGGCCGCTTCCTCACTGTTTCCTTGTCCTCCCAGGGAGCAAGGATGTGCAGAATGGTGACCCTGAGGCCTTGCGATTAAACAAAAATGATGCCTAGATTCTACCAGAGAAAGCAGCCTCGGCCATTTACAAAGATGTGCTCTTCAAGGGTGGAAATCTTCAAGCCAGTTGAGGCTTCCAGTGTGACAAGGGAATGACCAAGGACACGTCAGGAGATGGAAGTTCTAGCATTGCCACTAGTGTGGGGCCTTCTCTGCCTGTAGAGGGAGGGGGCCGGAGAGATGATCTCCGCCAGCCCCTGATGTCCTCATCTGACCTGGTCTTTGGCTGTTAACACCCTCTTTCCTTGCCGGGAGACGGATGCTTTTAAATGCCGAGGCAGGGAAGCTGTACCTAAGGCCATGCTCGGCTCTGTCACACCTGCTGAGCCCTCAGTGTCACAGTACCTCTCTAAAGGAGACCACAGCTTCCCCACAGGCACCAGCCCCCCACTCACCCGCGCAGTTTCTCTGCTGTGCCAGCATCTGCTTGAGCTCACTGAACTCGCCGGAGCTCTCCGTGGACGCCTCCAGTGGGTTTTCCGGCTCCTGCATGTCCAGGTCCGGCTGCTCGCCGCACGGGTCCCCCAGCTCCGAGTCCTGGAAGCCATGCTCCTCCACCTGGCCCATCAGGGGCTCCGGCGTCTCCAGACTCTCAGAGCCCTCGTCGTTGGTCTGCACCTCGATCTTAATCACGATGCCGTCGTGAGCTGAGAAGGTGGGGGCGGGGTGGGGGGAGGGCAAAAGAATCCAGAACATGTTCATTCCACCTGCCCAGGGTTTTGGGGCCCTAGAATTTATATTTCCAAAATTCTTATTTTAGAGACCCTGAAGAAATATCCTGGGTTGGCAGTGAGTAGGCACGGACACTGTGTAGCCTTGAATATGAACTGCAGTCAAGTTAAAAGAGACGCAGGTTTGTTTCCATGACCCCCTATAATTTTAAAATAAGGGTTTCTTTTAGAAAGAGATCCTAATTCCCTTTCCCAGGTTAGGTCAGCCAAAGGCAACAGTTTCTCTGTCTCCCCCTCAACCAGGCTAATAAAGAAAAGGCTAATCGTCTGGTCTCCCCGCACACCTTTTCAACACTTCCCCACCAGGTGTCCTACAGATCAGAGGCCCCCAGCCCCTTCCTGGCCCCCGTTTACAGGCATAAGAGGGGCTACGGGGTTCGTTTTGCGTTAAACAGCATCTGATTACACACATGGCCCTGACATTTTTTTTTTAATCTGCCTGTACATCTGTAGGTTAATTTCAAATGTCGTTACACACATAGGCATCACTTTCAATAAACAGGATTCTAGCGCACATTTTTGTTCTTTAGTGCAGTATTTTTTCCCCTTTTAACTTGCCTCACTCCCCACTCGACAGGTGCGACCTTCCCAGGTAATCCCCGTAACTGCCCTCACACTTTTCTCTATGCTTATGTAGTGATTTATCACAGCACGTTTACATCTATGTTTTTCCTTTCTGGCCATTACAGGTTTAAAAAAAATACAACTGCCTCATACATAATCCTCTGTTGCTTTTCTCACCCAAATATCGTGTAGAAATCCCCTCACACCGATTTCTGTAGGCTAACGCGTTCCTTTTCAAAGCTGCGTGCATTCCATGGTGAGGATAATACAGCAACGTGCTCCACCATTTCCTCATTGACAACATTCACTTTCCGCTGCCAGGCTTTTGCCATGAACAACACTGCCATAAACATGTGTTTATATCTCTAACCATAAAATAGTGCTTTTATTTTTATGAGAGTCCCAGGAGTGGGACTGCAGGGTAAAAAATTTAAAATATTTTAGATTTTGACAGGTGTCATCAGACTGCTTTTCCACAGGCTGTGACTATTCACATTTCTACCAGCCCTTTTCCCCACGTGCCTGCTGGCAAGACACCACTGCTCTTTTTAATATTCCTCAGTCTGATGGGTATAAAGTGATAACTTACTGATACTTTAATTCTACTTCCCTGACGAGGGTAATTTGAATATCATTTCTTTTATTTATTGGCCTTTTAGAGTTGATTCTATGTGAACTCTGTTCTGTCAATTGGTCAGAGTCCTTTGATTCCTGTATTAAAGATAACCCATTTTCTCTTACTGGCATTTCAAATATTTCCCCCAAATCTATCATTTGTCTCTGTGTTACCTCTTATCATATAACTTTCCTAAAGTTTTCATCTTGTCAAATATGTCCCTCTTTCTTACGGCTCCTGGGTTTTCTTAGTTAAGAGGGTCTCCTCTGGTCCTAGATGGTTCATCTGATCTCCTAGATTTTATTCCCAGGTTTTCTTTTTTACATTTAGCTCTTTATTCCACCTGAAATTTCTTTTTGTCTTGTGTATAGTGTGAGGTAGGGGTCAACTTTATTTTCTCGCATATGGGCAGAGCTGTGCTAGCATAAAGCCCCTTAAAGGTTGAAACTCACTGTTAATTAAGGAAATTATAAACATATATGCATGAACATATTCATTCATCCTTTGAATGTTTATTCAATAGCTATTTATTGAGCACCACCTGTGTGCCACGCATGTTCTAATGGTGGGACACATCAGTGAACAAAACATAGCTCCCCGCTCTCCTACATCTCACATAAGGCAGTAAACATAGTTAATAAATTATATATATATATTATTTGTTATATATAATAAATTATATGGTATGTTAGAAGGTGATTAAGTGCTGTGGAAAAAGGAAAAGGCACCAGGAACCCAGTGAACGAAGCCCCTCACTGTCCTTCACCGTATCCACTTGTCCCGCCCACACTAAAGTGAACCACGTTGCCCAGAAAGCAGACCGCCCAGTCATGCTAGCAACTGATGCCACATGACCTAAAGCTGGGTTCTTTCGGATGCCTGGCAGTCCTTTAATTCCTCTCTGATCAGCCAAGTAATCGATTCCCAACAGCTGGGGAGCGGACCGCATACAAAGCAGCCCTACTGTCCCAGGTTGCACTCCGCACAGCCTCCCACGCAGACCGTGCCTACCTTCCCTCCAAGTTGACTCTCCAAAGACATCTTCATCCTATTCTCTGTCTTACAAAAAACATAAAGTCATCCACACTCAGGTCCTGGGCCTCCTCCTGCTCCAGCTCGACGTCATCCCCCTGCATCCCCTTCCTCCCGTGTCCCTCCTCCGGCCTCCTCTCTTCTGGGCCCTGCACGACATCCGCAACTATGACTCCAGCGTCGGAAAGATACCTTCCCTGACTTCACAACTCCTGAAGGTATTTTGCTTGCCTCCTCCCTAAGATAAGTTTTTAAAACCATGTACCCGTTTGCACCTTTTTGAATAAATAGACAAAATGCTTCAATCACTGCTAAGGATGTAATTTCTGGAGTACTGTAAATATTGATATTTTAAAATAAACTCTTCCATTGCCATTTAATGTTGCCAATGGAATCTAAGAACCCTAGCAATTTAAAACCCACCATTATTCACTTAAAAAATACACGAACAAGTTCTTCTTTGATACTTGGAGTTTTAAGATCATCCCTTTTCACCATGGACTTCTATTTCCATTCCCACTTTACCCACAGAATTTTAGCCTAACAGACCATATTTATGCTTAGGTGCCTTCCTAATCAGCTCATCTACTGCACAGAAATGCGTATGTAAATGGAAAGATTAATTTTGCTTTCACTTCCAATAACCACAGGGTTCTAAGTGTTACTTGTCTGCCTGGCTTAAGTCATCCTTAGTTATTATTATTGTGGAATGAAAAATAATTATTCAAGATAGGAAACAAAAAACCTGTAGGAAATGTATCTCTTACAAGGATGCATGGGGACTTTTTCCCCGATTAGTTCATTTATCTGAGAATGAATATTCTTATTGCTGGAGTGAGACAGCGTTCAGAATAAAATCTGCTCCTATCTTTCATTTTTATAAATATAACCATTGGAAGAGCTCATTTACATAGATCTGTAGCTGGGCTGGTGGGAGCTTTGTTACGGAATCATCACTCCATTCTCTGAACTTCTGAATTATAAATACTGCAAAAGCACATGGTTAACATATCATCAAAAATTGTTTTTAATGACCTATTAGCTGACAACTTAATTAGGTTCTCTTTCAATTTTGTCGAAAGCTAAGTATTCCAAACGATCTAACTTCCAAGAGGATTCGCCATCCAGGCCCCAGAGCCACCAATGTACTTCTGGTTCTGTCCCCCAACATTCTGGCTTGTCTCTTTGTTTCGTGAGCCAGAGGCCTTTTTATACATCAGAGAAACACTCCATAGTAAGGCAGGATGGGCAGGAGGTGCCTCCTCTTTTGTTCTCAGTGGTAGGAGACATGGGACATGGGACCAACACTAGAGGGGCCGCAGGTGTCGAGCACCCTCACTGACACGCTTTATGAAGGACAACAGATGGGCAGAGACTTGGAAGCTGAACCCGCAAAGCCCTCTGTGTTGTGCCTTCTTGGAAAGTCTCTTGTACCCCGGCGAATGGGTACTGCAGCCTGAAGACCACTGCCTTCCCATCCTGACCTCTCCTCAAGACCCCCACTCCACCAGACGTCCCAGGCCACTCCTAGCCCATCGTGAGCGTGCTCTTCTCTGACCCCCCAAGCACTCGCCTGCCCCTCTCTATGGCATCTAATTCTTTTGCCCTTGAAATGGGCATCGGTTACACCTTTTCGTGCCTCTCCCCCGCTTGTTACACAGCAGGGAAACCAGTGTTTCCCACCAAAAAGGTCTCTCTGCCCCAAACAACTTCTGACAACCAGAATGCATTCATAAGCAGTAATCTGTTCTCCCATTAAAAAAATTAATCAAAGACACGTACATTGTGGGAATATAGTTTATGACCAAAGGTAGCACTTCAAACCAGTGGGAAAAGGTTTAGGCAAATGAAGTGGAGACGGCTGGCTTCCTGACTAGAAGGAAAAAACCAAAAAAACCATCTTCACATATCTCACCTCAAAATAAATTACGGATGAATCAAAACTTTAGACATAAATAACGAAATCATACTAGCATTAGAGAAAAGCACAGCTTTTTCCCCTCTCTCCTTCCTTCCTTCCTTTCTTTCTTTCGTTTCTTTTTTTCTAAACAGCATTGAGCTGAGGAACAGGCTACCCTGAGACCCTCTGGGACTTCAGAGATTCCTTCTGGAAGCTGTCTGGTCAGTCACACCAAACATATTAAATGTGCACAACACATAGCAACTACAATCTTTTGGTGTAAATTTTTTGGAAAAAATTTTTTGTAGCTTTGCCTTGACACTGTTTGGTGATAAGAAACATTTAATTTGTGATAGGTTGTTAATCTCTGTAATCAAATTTCTTCATAAGAACTCTTCTGAGATGGGAAAAATCTCTCCTACAAATTGTTTTCAAACGTATTAAATGTTTGTGGACACTAAATTTAATAATTAATGAAGCCGGTATAATGTTATATTGGGAGACACAGTTAAACATTTAATTATTTACATTTTGTAATTTTCTGGAGCAAAAAATATCTTATTTCAGCTTTCAAATATTTTTATAGATTTTTGAAAAGCTCATAGGTCTATGGCCTGTGATCATAATGTTTACTGAATAAAAGAGGCCAAGTAAGTATTTCTACACTTGGTATGAAGCCCACCCACCATAAAGAAAATTTCTGGTAAATCTGAATACATAGGAACTTAAAATTAATAAATCGGAACACAAAAATTTTAAACAGCTACATCACAGATACACACAAAGGTAAACCATAAATTTGGAAACATATTTGCATACGTAAGACAGACTACAGCTAATATCCTTAATATTTAAAAAGCTTTTATAAATCAATAATAAAAAGATGAATAATCCAAAAGAACAATGGGCAAAGGATAATTCATAAATAAGACATACTGGTGACCAACAAATACGTGAAGATATGCTCAACATCACTCTTACAGAGGGCGTGAAAACATCAAAATATTGTCTTTTCTACCCATCACTCCGGCAAATAATAAAAAGATAATACCACCTATTGGCATGGGTGTGGGGAAACAGGTTTTCTCATGTATAGATGAGGGTGTGTAAAGTGGCACAATCGTTTTGAAGGACATTTGCTCATATCTATTAAAGTTTTAAATGGGTATATCCTTTGACCCAGAAAGTCTACTTCTAAATAAGTTTCAGACGAGTACATGAAGATTTACTTATAAAGGATGTTTAATGAAGCACTGAAACTTGTGAAGACTCTAAATGCATATCAACGGGAGTTTGTTTAAAGTATGATATCAATACACAGAATACTACAGTCTGCTGCTTAAAAAAGAGACTTACATGTTGACATGTAAAGCTGTCAAAGATATTTTTGGAAAAAGCAAGTTCTAAACAATGTACTTCTATATTGTTTGAAGAAATTTTTTTAACAATGAGAAAGTATTATATAATTAAGGCTGTGTGTGTGTGTGTGTGTGTGTGTGCGCGTGCGTGTGTGTGACTACACGCACATAAATTGCAAGGAATAAGCTGTTGACTCTTCTCTCTCTCTCTTTTTTTTTTTTTTTGGCTACACCGTGCAGCCTGTGGGATCTTAGTTCCCCGACCAGGGATTGAACCGGGCCCTGGGCAGTGAAAGCGTGGAGTCCTAACTACTGGACCGCCAGGGAAGCCCCGATCTGTTGATTCTTAAGGGAGAATTATATGGGACTTTCACTTTCTCTGCATTTTTTCTTTTTGAATTACACTGACGCAACTTCAGAGTTTCATTGGAAAGTAAAAACCAGCGTGGCCACATTAACTTTCTCCACCAGCTCAAAGCACAGAAATGATGGCTGCCATGGGCTTTCCAACATTTTCATGGCTACACTTTCTGTTAGATTTTTTTAAACCTCGGTATATTAATTTTTAAAATCTTCTTTAAAAAGTTATATGTACACATAGGCCAGAGGGATGAAGGGTTCTTCAAACCTCATTTTTAAGAAGCTCCCCTCCACCCCCCAACCTGCTCCCCAGAGGCAATCACTTTCAATTCTTCTAGCTGATTCTTTTGTCACTTATATTCATAACTCTACATAACATAATGGCATTGCTACTCCTTGAGTTTTCAATTTTAAGCATAATCTACTGACTTCCAAGAGCTGGAGGTAAGGACCACCTCTTCCCCAACCATCCACATCTCTTCCAAATCCCTGATTTTTCCCAGCCTGTAATTCTGGTTGAATTAATGTTGGGTGTTTACATGATTGGATTATGTAAGTGCTATTTAAAATTGAACAATGTAGGGCTTCCCTGGTGGCGCAGTGGTTGGGAGTCCGCCTGCCGGTGCGGGGGACGCGGGCTCGTGCCCCGGTCCGGGAGGATTCCGCACGCCGTGGAGCGGCTGGGCCCGTGGGCCATGGCCGCTGGGCCTGCGTGTCCGGAGCCTGTGCTCCACGGCGGGAGAAGCCGCAGCAGTGGGAGGCCCGCGTACCGCAAAAAAAAAAAAAAAAAAATTGAACCATGTAGCATACTATAAGTACTCTTCTATGCCTGTAAACCTATTTGCTTCCCCTGGAGCTAGTTTTCTTTTCTTTTGCTTAGCTTACTATTAATTACCACTAAGTCAGCTCCAGTGTCTCCCCCCACCCTGCTCTATAACTCTCCTCTCAGAACATCCAAACATAATGGGGATTCCTCGGTTTTACCTACTTGAAGAAAAATTTTCTGGAACCTCTGGTATGCTCCAGTGTGGACTGGTGCCTCCAGATCCACAGCTGTCTTTTGGGGATCCCCTTCGGCAGCACCCCAGGGATTCCTTCCCCTCTTGTGCTGGAGCTCCTTATACCTCTTTCTTGGTTTACTTCCTCATTTGGCCAAGTACCTGCCGCAGCTTGAGAAAGGGCGCATGGCAGACCGTGAACATCTCAGTATCTCGATTTCACTCTCATATTTAATTAGATTAGTCTGTCTAGATAGCAAATTCTAGAATGTTAGAAAATATTTTCCAATTTTAAAATTTAAAGAATTTTAAAGGAATTATCCTACGGTCTTGTAGCTTCCAATACTGTTGAAAAGTCCAATGCCATTCTAATTCTTGTTCCTTTGTATGAACCTGGTCTTTCTCCCAGAAGTTTGTCAGATCTCCTGGGTCCTCAGTTGCGCTGAAATTTCTTGCTGAAGTATTTAAGGCTGGATCAATTTTCATCCACTGTTCTGGACAGCTGGCGGGCTCTTCGATCTGGAAAGCTGTCTTTAAGCGCTGGGAATTTTTCCTGAAGTCTTTCATCTCTAATTCCCTTCTCCCTGTTTTTGCTATTTTTTATCCCGATATTTCTATTATCTGGACATTAGACTTCCATCCTTTACTTTTCTTATTGTCTCCCTATTTTCTTTTTTGTCTTTTTGCTCTATTTTCTGGGCTGTGTATTCAACTTTATTTTCTAACAGTGCTACTGAGTTTTTAATTTGCATTATTATATTTTTAATTTCTAAGAGTTCCTTTCTATTTTTTTTTAGATAAGCATTATACTTTTGTCATGGATACATTCACTTCTTTTATCTCTCTAAGGAATATGAAAAAATGTATATTTTAAATGTATAACTATATATAAGTATTTAAACATATTTCCCCCCCCCCACCCCGTATGGTCTCTGTTTCCTTGAAATTTATTTTTTCTGCTTTTTGTCTCCTTTGTCTCTGTATATTAGAGGCTCTTCCCAAATGCCTTGTGGTTCTTGGTTGTCCATTTATATTAAAAGTTGAATAGTCAGAAGAGAATTGCAAGTTTGGTGCATTCAGGTAGGGCTCGGTTTCCCAGCAGGATTGTTTAGCTAGATCATCTCCCTGGGAAATCTCCTGGGCTGGCCCCAAGCATCTCCAGATAAGACTCTTCCAATATCCTGCCCTGAGGGTTTAATCTTGGATGTGAGCATCATTTTGGGATTCAGGTTAGGGAAGAAGGCTAGAGATCTCAACATCTCTGTCAAGCTTCACTCATTCCCTCGTTTTCAACATGGCACCCACCCCAATCACGCCTGGCGTCCACGTCCAGAAACCCTGTTGTTCACCATCTCCAGAGAATAAGCCTTGGTCACCTACCACGGTCGGGTGAGGCAATGGAGGGAAATGGCAGTGTTTAAAGGCCTCTTAAGATGTTTGACCAATGTTCTGTTTTTAGCCTCACCTTTACCCCCATTTCCAGACACCTGGAACCTCTGGTACTGCTAGTTCCCGAGTCTTGAGCAGGGATGGGGGTGGAGTGCAAACTGGGTTTCTTCCCTAACACCAATTTTGGATTCTGCTTTCTCAATCAGCGATCACCCAGCCATCTGCTCTCAGCCTTCCAAAACTTAGCTGCCGTTGTCTCCTTGTCCGTTCCTTTTAAAAAAAGTCCCTTCGCTCTCGTTTTAGAAGGACTTGGGGAGGTGGGAGTAAACACACGGTCAATCTGCCACCTTTAACTTGGAGTCTTTCTTCATGCGTTGTTTTTTAAAAAACTTATTTTTACTGAATAAGAAGTAATATACTCTCACTTCTTAGGGATCTTAGTTCCCCGACCAGGGATCGAACCTGGGCCCTCGGCAGTGAAAGTGCGGAGTCCTAACTGCTGGACCGCCAGGGAAGTCCCTACATTATCCACTTCTATACCATTAACTTCCCGTATCAACTGGCTCATTCCTGTCAACATGTCAAACAGGCTTCGGCAATCCCCATCTTAAGCAAACAAGAGTCCCCACGCTGCCCGGCCCGCCAGCGTTTCTCTTCCCCACCCACAGCTACACTGGAACAATCTCCACTTCCTCGCCTCCCATCCACTCCTCAACCCACTCACAGGCTTCCACCTCAGTCGTGCCGCCAACGTTTCTCTTTCTTGCTAAGGTCACTGATGCTGCCAATCTGCAAATCCAATGGACACTTCGCGCAGTCTTTGCCTAACTAAACCACACTGCAGAATTCAACACTGTTACCCACGCTCCCTCCTTCCGGAAACACTCTTCTCTTGAAATACCCAACAATGCACCACCCTGATTTCTTGCTACCTTTCTGGCCACTCCTGTTTCCTTTGCTTCTTCTGGTTCCTCCTCCTTTTTCCAAATCCTACAGCAGTGGTTTTCAACCCTGGCTGCACATGAGAATCATCTTGGAAGCTTAAAAACAAACAAAACTAACACCTGGGCTCCACCCAGACCCAGATATTCCAACTCTCCAAATCTACTCTAACAGTTAGGGCTCCAAGCCAAGGGCACAGGCTGTGCTCTTGCTCTTCTCCCATCCAGGCTGGGAAAGCTGATCCCGTCCACGCTACCAAGGCCCACACGTCTGTCACTAGCTCAGGGCTCTTCTGTGAGCTCCAGCCTCCTTTGTTCAGCTGCTTTCTCAACACCACCTCCTGGACGTGTCCTGGGACCTCACACCTAACGCGTTCCTGTCGTTTCTCTGGGTTGGAACCTCTTGTCGTCCCCCACCTACCCTCTCACTCACGTCACGACCTGGACTCATCCGTGGGACCCCCTCTCCTCATATTCGACATCCGCCAGCCACCGACGCCAAAATACACCTCGCAAATACCCATGGTGCTCCCTGGGCTATGCCAGGCCTCCTACCTGGGCTACAAAGAGAGCCCCCTCGCTTCCAGTCTTTCCTCCCTCTGAGGAGTTCTCTTCCGAGTAACGGGAACTCCCACTTGTGCTTCCACTAAAAATCCCACCTCCTCCGAGGCCTTTGCTGAGCACCTGGTCCCAGTAAGGCCTCTGCTGCTGTGTGTCCCAGAGCCCTGGATGCCTGTCTCCACAACACTACCACAGTGGCTGGCTGTCTTTTTACATATGTGGGGTGTTTAGTTTGTTAACATCAGTCTCTTGACATAGTACCTGGTACAAAAAATATTAGATGAACTTAATAATAAACATACAAGTGAAAATATGGTGTAAAAACTCTTCACGTGTGATTTTAGTGGCTGTATAACCGTCTATCATAATGTAATATAATATTTGTACATCTTAATCCATATTTTTGGATTCTTTTCTAGGCTATAGACTCTCAGAAAGGAAATTATTAGGTTAAGTAAATGAACATTTTAAATATTTAAAACATATTTGAAGACCAGAAAATATCAAATTGCTCTTTAAAAAGACTGAAACTATGTACACTGTATGAGAACTTGGATTTCAGCCATGGCTTCTGGCTTGTTTGTTTTATTCTGCTAATTTGTTAGGTGACAATGGTCCCTGGCTTCCCCAGGCCTCCTGTTCGCCCTTAAAGAGCCATGAATGGGAGCCCCAGCTTGGAGGATTTTGAGAGCTGGGTCGCTATCTGAGTCACCTTCAGGTCTCCTTGCCCTTAGGGACCCCAACCATAAATACTAGTTTACTGAATGCATTTACTCAGCCAGTTCCCAAAACTGTCATGTTTGGTGTACCTGGAACCATGAAAATTCTCAATTGGTATCACCCTTTGGGTCTGGCCCAGGGCTGGCCTTGTGGCCACTCTTCTAAGGGGGAGGACACACGAATGACAGGTGACCACTGGCTCTGATAACTGCAGACTCACAGGACAACCCTGCTACCCCGAGGCCAGGGCCTTGCACACACACAGAAGTGCGAGTTTACAGCTGGCCCATGGGGCAGTGGTTCTCAGTCCTCGCCTGTCCTCCCTCCAGTCAGGCTCCTAGTGGCTGAGACGGTTAGTGGAACAAATGGCACATTCCAGCCACACAAGGCAGCCTCTGTGAGGCCGCCGCTGCCCACAGAAGCTCTGGCCTTAGATGCGCCTGTGCCAGAACGAACCCCGCCTGGGGCCGAGGGGGTTGGAGTTATTTGCTCTCAATTCTGGCCCCACTTTGTGGGAGGCCCACCTGTGATGAGAGTGTGAACAAGCAGACAGAGGAAGGGGTCCACGTTCCCATCCCAGCCCTTCTAAGAAGATGCTACAAAAGCAGTACCCGGACCACAAAACCCCACGGGGACATCGGATGGGTTCTAGGATTTTTACCACAAACCACCCCTCCCCTTTCTCATTCTTTGCCTCCTAAGCCCTCTTTCTGATTTCTTCTCCTTTGAATCTCTCCGTTCCCACTGACACCTGTTTTTGGATGCGGCCACTCAAACCTTTCACATACACACTTGTTTTCCTCCAAACAAAAGATCACTCTGCCCCGTGCCACACCCTGTCCCACGACACCCACTCTCACCTCATCTACTTTTTTTTTTTTTTTTTGCGGTATGCAGGCCCCTCACTGTTGTGGCCTCTCCCGTTGCGGAGCACAGGCTCCGGACGTGCAGGCCCAGGGGCCATGGCTCACGGGCCCAGCCGCTCCATGGCACGTGGGATCCTCCCGGACCGGGGCACGAACCCGTGTCCCCTGCATCAGCAGGCGGACTGTCAGCCACTGCACCACCGGGGAAGCCCCTCACCTCATCTACTTTTAAATCCATCTTTTTTGTCTTCCAGAATGAATTCAGGATCTGCCTCTTCCCTCCACTTCAATCTCCAGACAAATCTCTAGAGAGTGATGATGGCTTAGGGTTTCTCTGAAACACGCCAGCACTTATTTTTCCTCAGGGTCCTGCCTCTTCTGGAAGTTACCTCTGCTCTCACTCCATGGGGCCGACATGCCTGCATGTGATTCTGGACCTCCTCCTGGTGCCAGAGTCGATGATATTACTTCATACAAGACCTGGCTGTTGGCCCCAGTGAGTTCTCCTGCTAGATTATCCTCCTTTTTCAAAAGACAGGATCACCCATGACATTTGGCTACAAAGGACAAGGATCTCCTCCCACGGAAGACCTTCAAGGGAAGTGATGCAAGGCCAAGGGCAATTCCAAAGAACGAACCACACCCCGAAAGCACTGCCGTGCAAGTGTGAGGGCTGCTGAGCGGCCGCTGGGGAAGGGACGGCTCCCCACGCAGACGGACACAGCAGCTGGCGTGTCCTGGGCCACTGGAACCTGCCGGTCAGCATGCCAAGCCCTGGCTATCAGTCCCAGTTTTGTTTCACGGATGAGAAAGCGGGCCTCCAAAAGGCCGAGTAATAAAAACCACAGGGCGAGGACGCAGAGAAGCCGGGGTTCAAGCGCCAGCAGCCCGACGCTGGCGTCTGCACCCGAGCCCGCGGCCAGGCCGGCCTGCGCTTCTCCACCGCCTCACCTCACTGCCTCGTCTGGACCCCGCCCCACACACTGGAGGATGCTTCGGGTAAAGTCCGTGTCTGTCCCTGTCCTTCCACGCACCGGCCACAGGACCAGGGACGTGGCCCTCCTCTGGGAGCTCGAGGCTCACCCACACCAGCATCCCGACAAGGGAACGCCTTTCTGCCAGTTTTGGTTCTGTTTCCCGCAAAGAGTGAGGTGACGCTCGGTCGCGTCAAAAGCTCCCCGAGACAATGACCGCAACGGCATTCCTAGCTCAGCCGCTAGGGCCACTGGCGATCAAGGAGGCCCCAGGCAGGTCCCAGCACCTGCAGGCTTCCCTGAGGCACTCAGCCTGCTAACACAGCCCTCCGGGGCCCACGGTGGGTTGTAACAGCCCGTGCCGCCTGGCAGCCACTCACCGGCACTGGGGTCCGCAGGCGCCTCGCCCTCTTCTGAGTCCTCTTGCTCCTGCATGGCTGGCCTCTCCCCGCGCTCCATCTGAGACATGAGGTCTGGTTTGGAAATTGCATAGTCTGCGCAGGAGGAAGCAAAGAAGATATCCTATGGGATGAGTTCGCATTGGATGCTACAAAGATGTCACCTGTGTGAGTGGGACATTGGGAGCAGTTGCCCTACCCAAGGCCGGCAATGCTGCAGAAGGAAGCGCCAAGTTTCCAGCCCTTCTCCTCGGTGCACACAGAGTGGGTGTGAGCACACGTGTGTGTGCATGTGTGTGTGTGTTAACTGCGCCCTGGGTCCTCCCAGCGGCACCAGCTCTGGGGCACCACTTGCCCACTGATGGAAACTGGTCATCTGTGGCTCACAGGTGGCCAATGCCAGCTCAGGTTTTCATGACAAAGAGAGAAGATATTTGAAATTTTATAAATTAAAAAACTGATCTTGATAAAATATAGAAGCCATGAAACAAAACACTGATAGGTTTTTTTTTTTACATTACAAAAAGTTAAAGTTCTTTGGAAATAAATTTAAAAGATAAAGAAACTTGGAGAAAATAGTATCACACACACACATTTGTAAAAAATAAGGCAAAGGATTAATGTCCGTAATTATATATAAAGAGCCTCTACAGTTAGTAAAATAAAAAATCAAAGATATGAATGGGTAATTCGTAGAAAATATGCAAATGGCCAATAAACATATTAAAAGATGCACAAGCTCCCTGATCATCAAAGGGATACACGTTACAAGAATGCGGCGTCATTTTTCACCATCAGAAAAGACGAATCTTTACAATAGGAGAACCTCAGTTCCGGCCCGGGTGTGGAGATGGCGTTGTCACACTCTGTTACGTGAACATACACAGCCCTGGGTAGGGCCCGTGGAAGTGCCCGTGACATTGTAAACGACACCCTCTTTCCTCCGCAAACCCACCTCCTGGAAGGCATCCCACTGAAATACTCGCGGAAGAGCACAGATAGAGATGCTGATTGCAACCCTCTGTGGCAGTGAGAAGAGGGACTCAGGCTGCTGCGCGTCGATAGTTCTATATCAACAGCCCGACGGTTCAGCGGGAACACTGCACTGTCTTTCGAGCAGGCCTCCGCGCTGACATGGAAAGCTGTCTCTGACTACTGTTAGGTAAAATAAGTGAAGGATCCTATTTGTGCAAACCACAAACCGCGTGTGCACGCGTGCAGCAAAATGATGAGAAACAATATCGGCCCAAGGGTTCACGGTGGTTACCTCTGGGGAGCGGTGCTGGCTGGGGGTGGGGATTGCTCTTGCTCTTTGTTTTACAAATCTAAATTGTTCCATTTTCACAATTATGTATATACTTTAAAAAGAACAGAAAAAAATAAGAAGTTACCCCATGGAGAGGTATATATGTATAAAATTAACAATTCCAGCAAGGATCAGATTTTCTATACAGCAGCTTATTTAATGTTTTTCTAATTTTTTTTGTGCCCAAAGAGTTCCCCATATCGGAGAAAAGGAAACATATAAGACTAAAGCCTATTTTCCCAGGTCCTCATCCTCAAATACTCCCATTAGCGAAAACAAGACTCCACCGACTGTGGGGTATGAGAGATCCCAGTGAAATCGCGACTCCCTGGCAGGGACCTAGGACGACCGTTTACTCCCCAGGTCATACCTCGTCTCTGCACGAGCGGGATGAGAACCTGGGGGACGTAAGCTCTCAATCGACGACAGTGTTCAGCCACCTAGGCGGTCTATCAGGAGGGCTGACACCTGTCCTAGCTCCCACACGGGCAAGGTGTGAGGATTAAATGTCATTCTCATAAAGCACCTCACACTGTGCTTAATAATAGTTTGCTGGACAAACTAATTTCAAGATATATATATATATATATGTGTATGTATGTATATATATGTATATAGGGGCCATGGGGAAAATAATATAAAGGTGAGAGACTGCTGACGTCTGAGTCTGTCCCCTGGCCCCCGCGGGTGGGGGGGGGGGTCTCTGCTTACGAGCTGTGCTGATCTGTGCTGTGCTGAGGTATGTGGGTATATGGGTGTCTGCTCTCATTTGCTGTGCTCTCGAAAATTGTCTCTGGGAGTTCAGAGCTCCCGGGACTCCTAAGGAACCCCCAGCTAGCAGGCGGGAAGCCGCGGGCAGCGAAGCCGTCTCCTTACCCATGGAAACCAGAGACTCGTAGTTGCCCCGCATCACGTTCTTGTACAGCTCCTTCTGCCACTCGGACAGGTTCCCCCACTCCTGCTCCGAGAAATGGACGGCCACGTCGTCAAACGTCACAGGGACCTGAAACCACACAACAAGCTCCACACAACAGCTCGGACCAACGGGAAGGCATCACGGGCCCTCAGCCGCCAGATCTGAAGGTTGCCAATGGCTCTGGCCCCCTGGGCCTGTTTCAAAACTCTTAGGACTGGAGTGGGAAAGGCCCAGAGGCCGAGCTGTGGGTTTTCACCAAGGACCTCTCTAGAAACCAGGAGGCTTCAGCCACTGTCCTGGCCCGAGAGAGTCGGGGCCCCGTGATGTCTGGTCCTTTCCCTCTCTAACAGGACAGTCCTTACTGCTGTAAAGTGTGGACCAGCAGCCATGGCACCACTGGGGAATGCTAGAAATGCAGGCTCCCAGGCCCCACTCGAGACTCACTAATTCAGATTCAGCCTTTAGTAAGATCCCCAGGTGATCCCTGTACACAATACAATCTGCAGAGTGCTGGCCCAGGCAACACGGTCCACGCGTTTTCCCTCCATGAGGCTGTGAAAAGGGGCCGTGGCATAAAAGAACAGGAAGAAAAGCAGTTCACGTTTAAGTGCTTTCCTCTGGGAAACAATACAAAAATCTAACCATCCTCTGTTTCTTTAGGATACCTCTGGAAATCATATTTTTACTGGCGTTAACATGATTTATGAGTTTACTGATAAAAATGCTGAGCAGGACACCGCCCTGTAACATTTCACCACGTCCTCCCTCCACCTCCACGGGGAACCACACAGGTTCACACTTGTCCACAGCTCGACCACTTGGCCTTCAATTTGCCTTTTATCCTCAGACATCACAGACTGAACGCCTTCTACACTGACAGCCCCCATCACTAGGTCGTCTCTCTAATCTATAGCCTATGCTTTTATCAACAGGAGAAATCATTTGGTTTTGCTGCGTCCTGTTCTCAGCAATGTGAAGTTGGTGACTAGGTATCATCATACTGTTTTCCTTCTTAACCACGGCTTTCCCTTTCTTTGATATTAAATTCCTAAAACACATTCCAGTCCCGGTCACTCCTCGGGAAGCCCCGGTTGGGATAAAGTTACCTTGGGAACTTCTCCATTGCTGCCCGGGGGCAGCCGTAGAATCCAGAAGTTTCTGTTCTTCAGCAGGTTCTCCATGTTCTCCAGCCGCCTCTGCAGCAGCCCGTACTCCTGCAGCAGGGTCCCCAGCACCACCCATTTGCTCTCCAGGTGGTTTGCAAACTCCACGGCCGTCTTCTCACAGTCGGCTATCTTTTTCTCATTTGTCCCAGTCCTGCCCTCCAGGGTCAGGAGCCGCATGGCTTGGGCCTCCAGTTTCCTCTCCACCGCTTGGACGGCAGCCCACACGGCCAAGCGGGTGATCTCCGCCGTTGGGAGTGGTGTGTCCTTCTGGGCCGCAGAAGAGATCTGGAAGGGGGTGTCCTTTTGGGAAACCGGGCTCTGGAGCAGGGGGTCCATGTCAGTCTCGGGAACTGTGGGGGAAAGGGTCAAGGGGTCTCTCTCGGGAACTTCGGGGGAGTGGAGTGGGGCTTCTTGATGATGGGTGGAGTGGGAGAGAAGCGAGATCTCTGGTTCAGCAGCAGCTGGGGGTAGATACGGGGCCTCTTCTTGGGAAGTCAGGGGGCCCTGGATCTGAGTCTCTTGCTCGGAAGCGGCAGGATACAGGAGTGAGGGTCCCTTCTGGAGCACATGCGGCATTCGGCCAGAAGTCTGTTGCTTGGGAGCGCTGGGAGTCTGGGGTAGGGAGCCTTGCCGGGGAATGGCGGGAGACAGAGAAGGAACTTCTTTGGGGGGAAGAACGTGGGATTGGAACAGAGTTTCTCGAGGGAGTCCAGCAGGGGCCTGACGCGGGGTTTCCTCTTGCACAACGTTGGGGAATGACAGAGGTGAGGAGCGTTGGGTCTCCATGTCCAGCTGCTGGACCTGTGTTCCAGAAAGAAAGGACAGGACTGAAGGCCAAAGTCTGCAGCTGGCAAATAAATCCCCCAAAATAAGCACCTACATTAAAAGGGCTTCAGGCTTCGCAGCAATAAGATATGTTCCATGGACATGAATCTCTTCTTGAGACCCTAGCATTGATCTACACATCAATGACAACTGCTAATAACAACAAATAAAAGATGGTTATGCCACCTTCTGCTTCTACAGAGCCATCTCCTTTTTCACAACATACACTGCACAGGTGTCATCTCGTGAGTAGTGGTGTGGAGAGGAGAAAGGATACTGGCCTTGAATCAGAACACTTGGCGTTCAGTCCTGTCTACACCAATGCTGCCTGGGTTGCCCTGGCCCAATTATTCAACTCCTCTGTTCTCAGCGACCTCAGCCACCAAATAAGGGTCATTAACACCTGACCCAGCTGCTGCCTCACTGAGTTCTTCGAGCATTGAGCGTTACATAGAATAAAACTTTGAAAAACAATAGAGCAGAATTTTGTCAATGCCAGGCTAGCCTAAGACTGCCAGCAAGCTGGGGCTGGTTCTGTCAAGGCACTTACCCCGAAGGTGAGCTTGACATCCAGTCCCACCGCTTCTACTTGTATTATCAGGCAGTCGTGGTACCCATGCTCTTTCCCTCACTTTGTCCAACAGCGATGACACACAAGTACCTTAAGCTTCCCAGACTCCGTGATAAAATCTGCACTGTTGACTTAATAACATTTCTCAAAGGGTTGATATGGTAGAGGTTTGCCTTTGAGGCACGCTCAGTGGACCCAGCCCCTGCTGGAGAGGCTGAACGGGCTACCGTGCATTCAGGCTGGCTCCTGCTACACACAGAGAAGACAGACAGACAGACACTGAGACAGGTGTGGGAGTGGCCATTCAGACTCTCCTGAGGGAGCCAAGGTTCCCGGGGCTGATGGTCCCCGGCGGGTAGGTGGACCCTGGCCATCCGGAGTCCTCCCCATGGCTCATGAGCTGGGGAAAGAGGAGGAAAGGAGGCCTGGAAGGACCAGAAGCAAAGCTGAAGTCAACCAGTTCTGAGAGCTGTGTCAAGGTTGGTGGGGACCAGAACCAGAATAAAGACCGAGTCCTTCAATTACTTGAAGGGGGTTTCAATTATTCACACTCTCCCCATTCCCCACCTTGCCATGTCCATGTTCAGGGAGTGCTTGTGTCATCAAAGAAGTGAAGCCAAGGTCTTCTGAGTGACCAGCTCTGTATCTGTCTATCCAGAATGTCAGCATGTTTACTGGAACTGAACGGAGTTTCTTCCATATCAATGTTTGTCCATTCCCTCATACCCTTCCTTCGCTCAATCTGCTGAATGGCCGATTACTGTGTGCCATACAGAAGTGGGCTTTAAAGTAACTGAAATGTCCCTTTTCTTCGTTTGAAAATTAGCATATTCCTGGTGTCCACTCTGAAATACAGTACGTGCCCAACAAATGTCTACTGGACGAATAGTATAAATGACCGGGTTACAAAGAAATTATTAGAGTTAATAATGAAGTGCCTTGCGTCATCTATCAAAGACTCATCTAAACCTATTTATACCTTCTGTTGCTTTCTTTCTTTCATTTGTTCATTCATTCACTTATGTGTAGCTTAACTGAGACAGCATCACGCTTTTAAGACAAGGATGGAAGATTTAAGGCCTTGTTCAGGCAAAAGGTTTTTGAGATGGTACGACCCAATAGCTTTGCAGGGAACCAGATGTGAGGGCTAATTAGTCAGCCCTGACAACTCTCTGGCATTTATGCGCCATGAACTGTGTTTTAAAGGATTATCTAATTTACTCTCCACAAAACCCTATAAACAGGGACCACTAGAATTCTTATCCACACTTAGCACAGGAAGTTGTGGAGGCTTGGAGAGGCCAAGTAACTGGCCCAACGTCACACAGCAGTCTGGCTCCAGAGCCTGGGCTTCCGCCTACACTGTAGGTCGCCTCTAGGCCTCATCTGTCAGATGAGACAGCTGGTCAGTATGTGTTCTGAATCCTCTTTACCTCTAAGATTCGGAGGCTTGGAGATTAAACAAAGACCTGTGGGAAGGTCCTGCCCATAGACGTTTCCATCTAATGCTGGGGTCAGGGACCCCTTTGAAAAAGCTGATGAAAACTATGGATTCTCCCCCTCAAAAAACACACATGGGCACATACGCCAAATCCTGCGAGCACTTTCAAGGGAATCACAGAGCCCTGAAACTGAAGGCTTGTCGACAACTAAGCCACCTCTCAACTCTTCACAGGCGAGGGCAAGGCTGGACGACCGCTGGGATAGGAGCCTCAGACACAGGGAAAGTGACGAGCATAACGCAACGCAACAGGCACATGTATGGCCCTGTCCTCACAGGGGGATTAGGGTATTTGCCTACAACTAGTAGGAGGAAGGGGAAATCCCCAGGGGCCAAGTTAGTCCCCCTGAGTAATACAGGGGCTTAACTGAAACAATGAAGAGAAGCTTCAGGACAGTAAATTAAGCCATTAGCGCAAGACATCTTTGCTAACTAGTCTACTCAGAGCTCAAAGGAAAATACCAGTTCTTTGCTCTCTATTATTAGACCGTCTCTGTCCATTTCTGGATTTGGAGGACTGTAGAGCAATGAGGGGCCACAGGAGCACATCCCCTCCGCCACCCCCAAATAAAAGCCCCTTGCTGTAATTTCACCAGTCCCAGTAAACCTGTGGCTTGATACCACCCTAAGCAGAAAGAAATGGCCAAAGAGAGGAATGGAGCTGTAAATATAAAATGTGAGATTAACAAGCCTGCATTCGCAAACTCTTGGGGGCAGGGGGAGAATTCTTCTGGTTCTCATTTCACAGGATTTAACCCACCTTCCCTACCCCATGTATCCTAAGAGGATGGAGTCTCCAGGATTCATTCATTGGCAGAAAAATACATAATCACACCTGACTTATAAAGAAAGCCATGCCACTGCCTTGTATGACCCAGTGTGGTTCACCCAGAATTATATACCTACCATTCAAGGGTCCTGGAGATCTAAGCATTTAAAAATCATTTTATTTTATTTTCCCAAGAGTTTTATTATTCATATTATCATTATCATTCTTATTATTATGATCATTTTTTGTAAGACCTGAGAGGCTCTTTAGAAAGTCCTATATCCCGACCCCTTCCTGCACACAACAGGAAACTGAGGCTCAGGGCACTGCCCCCCATGCAGCAATCCTCCTCACAACACGGCTACTGCATCTCAAAGAGCAGGTCTGAGGGGAGACTTTGAGACTGATTTTTAAGAATGGTCCACTGAAGAGGCAAACCAGCCCCCAAACCCTTAGTAGCTTGCTCCCCAGACCCCATCCGTCTGGACACCCAGAATTCAACCGGGTCCCCCGGACGCAGAGACTGGAGGCCGAAGCGCCCGAGCCCGAGGGTCACCTGCTCCTCACACCGGGGACGCTCGGCTGGGCACTGCCCAGCCTCCCAAACGGCCGTCACCTCCCCCCCGACGGGCCGCGTCGCCCGCGCGCCGGCCCCGGCCCCCACCCCAGGGGAGGCCGCCGCTAGGGCCGCCCCCTCCCCGTCCAGGCCCGCGGCCCGGAGGCAGGCATTTTTGCGGACGCGGGCGCCGAGCCATGGTTGACTCGCTACGTGACCTTGGGGCAGGCAGGGCCGGTCGCCGCCAGGTGTCCGTGCCTCAGTGTCTCCGTTCTGCGAAATGGGGAGAGCCGCGTCAGCGCCGCGCTCCGGCCGCGAGAGTCTCGGCGGGGCCGAGCTCTGCGGAAAACGTGCGGCGGCAACCCCGACGGACGCAGCGCCGGCTCCGCAGAGAACGAGGCGCGCCGCCCGGGTGCCCGCCTCCGGGCCCGCGTGCGTGCCAGGCCACAAGCGTCCCCTCAGCCGCGCCCGGACGGCGGACGGCTCCCCGCGCGTAGCCCCCGCCCCCACCTAGCAGGGGCGCGCGAGACCTCCGGTTCCCCCGCCCCCACGTCGCGGCGTTTCCGTCCCTTACCGAGACCCCAGGCCGGGCCGCCGAGCCCGGGACGCGCAGGCCGTCCCCAGGGCCCCGAGTCCGCGCGTCCGTGCGCGCGCGGGCCGCCCTCACCGGAGCCGGGGCCGCCTCGGCCATGGCCCTGTGCTGTCCGGCCCGGGCCGGAGTCGCCGCCGCCGCCGCCGCCGCGCGGCCCCACGCAGGCCGGCCCCTGGGCTCTCCGCAGGCGGCGCCGGCCCGGCCCGGCCTTCCCCGCCCGGGCTCTCGCGGCCGTCGGGCCCGGCCTGCGCGGGGCGGGCGGGGACGGAGCGGCCGAGCCCGGCGGCGGCGTCGGAGCGGGTCGCGCGGCGGTGCGGGCGGGCCGGCGGGCTGCGCCCCGGCCGCGAGCTGGGCCCCGGCCCTCAGCACCGGCCCCTCTGCGGCCGCGGCTGCGACCCCGGCTCCGGCCCCGGCCCCGGCTGCGAGCTGCGCTGCCGTCCCGGCGCCTCTTCAGCAGGGGAGCTGCACAGCAGCTGCCATGTTGATACAAACTGCATCCTGGGAGGCATGTCCCTCTCAGGCCGTTTAAAGAGAAACACTCCGAGGCTCGTCGGAGGCTGCAGGAACCCAGACAGCTCCATCTACAGCCGGTAGGAGCGAACAGTGTCGAGCGAGCAGCCAGGCGGCGACGGACACGCCCTGAGCCCCGGGCCAGCCCGTCGTGCCGCCCGGGCCGAACCGCTCGGGCCTCCCATCCCCCGGGGCCCCCGGCCTCTCACCTGGGGTCCTCGCCTCCTCGGGCACCCTAGGGCGAGACCCGGAGGCAGGAGAATGGAGGAGAAATAACAGCGCGCGGCCGAGGCGACGTGCTGGGGTCTGGAGGCGGCTTGATTGGCTCCGACAGCCTTCCAACCGCCGGGTCCTCCCGCTCCTCTCAAACCCAGAACCCGGGTCGTTCCCTTTCAAAACCTGCGCTCACAAAGGGATCTAAAAAACCCGTCACACTAAAGAAAGCCCGGAGTTCATGTGACCGGCTCCGTGCAGCCCCGGTTCCAGGGGAGCAAGGGGGTTGGGTGCTTTTGTGAAACGCCCGAGTGTTGTTTTCGACCTGAAAGGACAGAATGCCGAGAATCAGAGAGCTGGGGCTGGAGGGGGCAGACCCGGCGTCTGGGAGGAAACTGAGGCCGGGGGCGGGGTGGGGGGGGGAAGTGACTTGTTTACCCCAAGTTGCTCCTTCGGTCCCTTGTAGGAATGCTCTTTCTAACCAGCAGAGCGATCCCAAAAGGAATGGGAGAGCCTGGAGCTGGCGACTCCCTTTCCTGGACGGGTTCACTTATACACATTTTTAGGGAGTACGTACAAGGTGGCATGAACGGGTAATGACCTGAAAAAGAAAGTATAAGCAGGCCTCCTGGTTACAAGTGATGAAAACCCAACTGGAACTAACTTAAGAAGAGACAAAAGTAGACTATATTTGTTCACCTAAAGGCACGGGGGGGCGTGGTGGTCCCGCCCAGGGCACTTGCCCTGGGAGGCAACAGGAGCAAGACTTGGTCTGCTGTCGGCTCAGATCTCTCTTTAAAAATGGAAAGTAACGGGTAGAGAGAAGGCCGGGGCCACCCAATCCTTTCCCTTCCCTTCCCGGTGCTTCTCCTACCACGTGTCAGTAAACAGTGCATACCGCTGGTTTTGGTATTTTAAATTTTTATGTGAATGATGTACTTCAGTCCATATCCTGTTGGAACTTGCTTTTTTTCGTACATCATTATGTTTTTGAGATAGAGTCATGTTTAAACAAGCATATCTGGCTCATTCGTTTTAACCACTGTATAGTATTTCATTGAATAAATAAACTCCAGTTTACTTTCCATTCTCCAGAGGGGAATCTGCATAAATGTCTCTTTGCCCACCGTGCAGAGCTGCTCTCAGAGGGACACCGAGACACAGAGACGCTCAGTACTGGGGACAGGAGTGCTCTCATCTTCCCTGGGCTCCCCAAAGTGCTCACCAAAGAGAGGGGGCCCAGTGGCACTCCCACCAGCAGTGCCTAGGTCCTGTTTTCAGATCCTTGCCAACACTTACTGATAATGGACTTAAAACCTTTGCCAGCAGGATGAGTGTGAAATGGCAGTTCAGTATGTTTTACTTTTTATTTATATTTGATTATAATATAATTATTAAGGTATTTCTTCCTGATTATTAAGGAAGTTGAACATCTTTTCATATTTACGAGAGATTTGGTTTCTTCCTCTGTGAATTTTCTCTTCATATCCTTTGCCAGTATTTCTGTTGTGAAGCCTTTTTCTTATTGGTTTATAGGTGTTTAAAATCATATTCCGGACATTAATTCGATCACCAGACACTTAAGGTGATTGCTGATAGGGTTGCATTTAAGTCTCCCATCTTACTTACCATAGTTGTTTTCTGTGTTCCAGACATTCAATGACACTTTTTTCTTTGGCCTGCTTTTGGATTATTATTTTTTTTTTAGTAATTCTATTTTCATCACTCACTTATTAGTTATACATCATTTTTAATGGTTGCTCTACATTTTACAATATACATCTTTAATTTTCAACAGCCTGCTTCACGTAAATTATACCACTCCACCTGTGGCGCTTTAACCTCACAGGAATTTATCCACCATCCTTTGTGCTGTTGTAAGCATACATTTTATGTTTCTAGACGTTACCATCTGCATAATTCATTGTAGGTTGTGCACATGGCAAATATCTTCTCCCAGTCTGTCTCTTGTCTTAACATTTTTCATGGTAATATATGTTGCACAAACATTTATTTTTAAATATAATCAAATTTAGTACTTTTATTTTTAGGGTTTGCACTTTTATTTTTTGTTTCTTTTCTTCCCTACCCAATGCCTTAAGGATATGCCTCAATTTTTTATTCTAAGATGTTTACAGTTTAGCTTTTACACAGTTAGATCTTTAACCTAGAATTGAGTCTTTTAGCTTTTAATACAAGTTGCATCTTTACTGAGATATAATTCACAGAGCATTAAATCCATCCACTTAAAGTGTACAATTCAGTGGTTTATTATGCTCACAGAGTTATGCAACCATCACTATAACCTAAATTTAGGATATTTTCATCACTCCAAAAAGAAACCCTGTACCCCATTTGCCCCTAGCCACTCCCACTCAGCCCTAGGTAACCACTAATCCACTTTCCGTCTCTACAGGTTTGCCTATTTTGGACATTTCAAATAAACAGAATCATATCATATGTGGTCAGTTGTTACTGGCTTCTTTTACTCACATAGGTTTTTTAAGGTTCGTCCATGTTGTAGCATGAATAGTATATCATTCCTTGTTACTTCATTGTATGGATAGACCCAATTTTATTTATCAGTTCATCACTTGATAGACATTTGGATTTTTTCCCACTCTTTGACGATTATCAAAAATGCTGCTGTGAACATTTGTGTACAGATTTTTGTGTGGATGGATATTTTCATTTCTCTTGAGTGGAATTCTAAGAGTAGAATTGCTGGGCCAACTATTTAATATATATTTTTATTGGAGGATAATTGCTTTACAATGTTGTGTTAGTTTCTGCTGTACAACGAAGTGAATAAGCTATATGTATATCTAAGGAGCTGCTAAATTGTTTTTCCAAAGAAGCTGCACCACTTCTCATTCCCACCCGCCGTGTAAGAGGGTTCCGATTTCTCCACATCCTCACCAACACTGATTCTCTTTCTTATTATAGCTATCTATGGGTGTGCAGTGGTATCTCACCGTGGTGGGTTTTTTTATTTTATTTATTTTATTTTTTTGCGGTACGCGGGCCTCTCACTGCCGGGGCCCCTCCCGCTGCGGAGCACAGGCTCCGGACGCGCAGGCTCAGCGGCCATGGCTCACGGGCCCAGCCGCTCCGCGGCATGTGGGATCTTCCCGGACCGGGGCACGAACCCGCGTCCCCTGCATCGGCAGGTGGACTCTCAACCACTGCGCGACCAGGGAAGCCCATCTCACCGTGGTTTTGATTTACATTTCCTTAATGGCTAATGATGTCGAGCATCTTTTTATGTGCACATTGGTCATTTGTATGTCTTCTTCGGAGCCACGTCTATTCAGAACTTTGCCCATTACAATTTTTTTAAATTGTGGTAAAATACACATAAAATTTACAATTTTAACCATTTTTAAGTGTACCTTTCAGAGTCAGTATGGACATTCACATTGTTGTATAGCCAATCTCCAGAACTCGTTTGATCTTGCAGAACTAAAACTCCATACCCATCAAACAATTACTCCCCATTTCCCCAGCTCCAGCTCTGGGCAACTACCATTCCTCTTTCTGTCTCTATGAATCTGACTATTCTAGGCACCTTATATAAGTAGAATCCTACACTACTTGTCTTTTTGTGACTGGTTTATTTCACTTAGCATAATGTCAGCCATCAAGATTCATCCGTGTTGTAGCATGTGTCACAATTTTCTTCCACTTTAGAGGTGAGTAATATTCCATTGTGTGTATAGATCATACTTTGCTGATCCATTCCTCCGTGGAGGGACACTTGGGTTGCTGCCACCTTATGGCTATTGCGAGTCATGCTGCTATGACCATGGCTGCACAAATATCTCTTTGAGACCCTGCTTTCAATTCTTTAGGGCTGTATACTCAGAAGCTGAATTGCTGGATCATAATGGGTTCTATTTTTAATGTTTTGAGGAACCATCATAATGTTTTCCACAGCAGCTGCACCATTATACTTTCCTACCAACAGTGCTCAACAGGTCCAGTTTCTCCACATCTTCACCAACACTTACCATTTTCTGTTTGTTTTGTTTTGTTTCGATAGTAGCCATTCTAACAGGTGTGAGGTGGTATCTGATGGTGCTTTTGATTTGCATTTCCCTAATGATCAGTGATGCTGAGCATTTCTTCTTGTGCTATTGGCCATTTGTATATCTGCTTTGGAGAAATGTGTATTCAAATCCTTTGCTCATTTTTAAATCACTTTTAAAAAATTGTCCATTTTAAAATTGGGTTGTAAAAGTACTATATATATTCTAGATACAGGTACCTCATCAAATATAATATTCACAAATATTTTCTCCCATTCTGTAGGTTGTATGTTCACTTTATTGAAAGGGTCTTTTGAATGACAAAATATTTTCATTTTGAGGAAATTCAGTTTACCTATTTTTTCTTTTGTTGTTTGTTTTTCTGGTGTCATATCTAAACAACCATTGCCTCATCCAAGGACATGGAGGCTTATGCCCATTTTTCTTCTGAGGGTTTTGTAGTTTTGGCTCTTACATTCAGGTCTGTGACTCATTTTCAGTTAATTTTTGTATAAATTGTGAGGCAGGGGTCCAACATCATACCTTCGTATGTGGAAGTCCAGTTGTCCCAGCACCATTTGTTAAGAAGACCATTTATTTACCCCCATTGAATTGTCGTGGTACTTTTGTCAAAAAAATCAATTGACCATAAATGTGATAATTTATTTTAATTCTATTCCATTGATTTATATCTTATCTTTATACCAGTACACACTGTTTTGATTACTGTCACTTTGTGGTAGGTTTCAAAATCAGAAAGTTTGAGCCCTTCAGCCTTGTTCTTTTCTTTCAAGATTGTTTTGGGCTACTCAGGATCCCTTGAACTTCTATGTGAATTTTAGAATGAGCTTATAAATTTCTGGAAATAAGCCATCTGGAATTTTGATGGGACCCAGAAGTCAACTCATCAGCTAATATCCCAGTAAGAGGCTCCTATGTTGACTACTCTATGGTGATTCTTTTCAGATGAATGTAAGATGAGAAATCCAGTATTAATAATTTTGGATTTTCTTTTTGTTTTAATTTAATTTATTTATACAGCAGTTTCCTATTAGTCATCCATTTCATACACATCAGTGTGTACATGTGAATCCCAATCGCCCAATTCATCACACCATCACCCCACACCCCGCGGCTTTCCCCTGTTGGTGTCCATACGTTTGATCTCTACATCTGTGTCTCAATTTCGGCCCTGCAAACTGGTTCATCTGTACCATTTTTCTAGGTTCCACATATATGCGTTCATATACAATATTTGTTTTTCTTTTTCTGACTTACTTCACTCTGTATGACAGTCTCTAGATCCATCCACGTCTCTACAAATGACCCAATTTCATTCCTTTTATGGCTGAGTAATATTCCATTTTATATACGTACCACATCTTCTTTATCCATTCGTCTGTCGATGGACATTTACGTTGCTTCCATGACCTGGCTATTGTAAACAGTGCTGAAATGAACATTGAGGTGCATGTGTCTTTTTGAATTATAATTTTCTCTGGGTATATGCCCAGGAGTGGGATTGCTGGGTCATATGGTAATTCTATTTTTAGTTTTTTGCAGAACTTCCTTACTGTTCTCCATAGTGGCTGTATCAATTTACATTCCCACCAACAGTGCAAGAGGGTTACCTTTTCTCCACACCCTCTCCAGCATTTGTTGTTTGTAGGTTTTCTGATGATGCCCATTCTAACTGGTGTGAGGTGATACCTCACTGTAGTTTTGATTTGCATTTCTCTAATAATTAGTGATGCTGCGCAGCTTGTCATGTGCCTCTTGGCCATCTGTATGTTTTCTTTGGAGAAATGTGTGTTTAGGTCTTCTACCCATTTTTGGATTGGGTTGTTTGTTTTTTTAATATTGATCTGCATGAGCTGTTTATATATTTTGGAGATTAATCCTTTGTCTGTTGATTCGTTTGCAAATATTTTCTCCCATTCTGAGGGTTGTCTTTTCGTCTTGTTTCTTGTTTCCTTTGCTGTGCAAAAGTTTTTGTTTTTTTTGTTTTTTTTTTGCGGTACGCGGGCCTCTCACTGTTCTGGCCTCTGCGGTTGCGGAGCACAGGCTCCAGAAGCGCAGGCTCAGCGGCCATGGCTCACGGGCCCAGCCGCTCTGTGGCATGTGGGACCTTCCCGGACCAGGGCACAAACCCATGTCCCCTGCATTGGCAGGCGGACTCTCAACCACTGTGCCACTAGGGAAACCCTGTGCAAAAGCTTTTAAGTTTCATTAGGTCCCATTTATTTATTTTTGTTTTTATTTCCATTACTCTAGAAGGTAGATCAAAAAAGATATTGCTGTGATTTATGTCAAAGAGTGTTCTTCCTATGATTTCCTCTAAGAGTTTTATAGTGTCCGGTCTTACATTTAGGTCTCTAATCCATTTCGAGTTTATTTTTGTGTGTGGTGTTAGGGAGTGTTCTAATTTCATTCTTTTACATGTAGCTCTCCAGTTTTCCCAGCACCACTTATTGAAAAGACTGTCTTTTCTCCATTGTATATTCTTGCCTCCTTTGTCATAGATTAGTTGACCATAGGTGCGGGTGTTTGTCTCTGGGCTTTCTATCTTGTTCCATTGATCTATATTTCTCTTTTTGTGCCAGTACCATATTGTCTTGATTACTGTAGCTTTGTAGTATAGTCTGAAACCAGGGAGTCTGATTCCTCCAGCTCTGTTTTTTTCCCTCAAGACTGCTTTGGCTATTCGGGGTCTTTTGTGTCTCCATAAAAATTTAAGATTTTTTGTTCTAGTTCCATAAAAAATGCAACTGGTAATTTGATAGGGATTGTATTGAATCTGTAGATTGCTTTGGGTAGTATAGTCATTTTCACAATATTGATTCTTCCAATCCAAGAACACGGTATGTCTCTCCATATGTTGGTGTCATCTTCAATTTCTTTCATCAGTGTCTTATAGTTTTCTACATACAGGTCATTTGTCTCCCTCGGTAGGTTTATTCCTAGGTATTTTATTCTTTTTGTTGCAGTGGTAAATGGGAGCGTTTCCTTAATTTCTCTTTCAGATTTTTCATCATTAGTGTATAGGAATGCAAGAGATTTCTGTGCATTAATTTTGTATCCTGCAACTTTACCAAATTCATTGATTAGCTCTAGTAGTTTTCTGGTGGCATCATTAGGATCCTCTATGTATAGTATCATGTCATCTGCCAACAATGACAGTTATACTTCTTCTTGTCCAATTTGTATTCCTTTTATTTCTTTTTCTTCTCTGATTGCCGTGGCTGGGACTTCCAAAACTATGTTGAATAATAGTGGTGAGAGTGGACATCCTTGTCTTATTCCTGATCTTAGAGGAAATGCTTTCAGTTTTTCACCATTGAGAATGATGTTTGCTGTGGGTTTGTCCTATATGGCCTTTATTATGTTGAAGTAGTGTCCCTCTATACCCACTTTCTGAAGAGTTTTTATCATAAATGGGTGTTGAATTCTGCATCTATTGAGATGTTCATATGGTTTTTATTCTTCAATTTGTTAATATGGTGTATCACATTGATTGATTTGCATATACTGAAGAATCTTTGCATTCCTAGGATAAATCCCACTTGATCATGGTGTATGATCCTTTTAATGTGTTGTTGGATTCTGTTTGCTAGTATTTTGCTGAGGATTTTTGCATCTATATTCATTAGTGATATTGGTCTGTAATTTTTTTTGTAGTATCTTTGTCTGGTTTTGGTATCAGGGTGATGGTGGCCTCATAGAATGAGTTTGGGAGTGTTCCTTCCTATGCAGTTTTTTGGAAGAGTTTGAGAAGGATGGGTGTTTGATAGAATTCACCTGTGAAGCCATCTGGTCCTGGACTTTTGTTTGTTGGAAGAATTTGAATCACAGTTTCAATTTCATTACTTGTGATTGGTCTGTTCATATTTTCTATTTTTTCCTGGTTCAGTCTTGGAAGGTTATACCTTTCTAAGAATTTGTCCATTTCTTCCAGGGTGTCCATTTTATTGGCATAGAGTTGCTTGTAGTAGTCTCTTAGGATGCTTTGTATTTATGCGGTGTCTGTTGTAACTTCTTTTTCATTTCTAATTTTATTGATTTGAGTCTTCTCCCTCTTTTTTTTTGATGAGTTTGGCTAATGGTTTATCAATTCTGTTTATCTTCTCAAAGAACCAGCTTTTAGTTTTACTGAGCCTTGCTATTGATTTCTTTGTTTCTATTTCATTTATTTCTGCTCTGATCTTTATGATTTCTTTCCTTCTGCTAACTTTGGGGTTTGTTTGTTCTTCTTTCTCTAGCTCCTTTAGGTTTAAAGTTAGATTGTTTATTTGAGATTTTTCTTGTTTCTTGAGGTAGGCTTGTATAGCTAAACTTCTCTCTTAGAACTGTTTTTGCCACATCCCGTAGGTTTTGGATCGTTGTGTTTTCATTGTCATTTGTCTTTAGGTATTTTTTGATTTCCTCTTCGATTTCTTCAGTAATCTCTTGGTTACTTAGTAACGTATTGTTTAGCCTCCATGTGTTTGTGTTTTTTACGTTTTTTCCCCTGTAATTGATTTCTAATCTCATAGCGTTGTAGTCAGAAAAGATGCTTGATATGATTTCAGTTTTCCTCAATTTAAGAGGCTTGATTTGTGACTCAAGATGTGATCTCTCCTGGAGAATGTTCCGTGCGCACTTGAGAAGAAAGTGTAATCTACTGTTTTTGGATGGAATGTCCTATAAATATCAATTAAATCTATCTGGTCTGTTGTGTCACTTAAAGCTTGTGTTTCCTTATTAATTTTCTGTTTGGATGCTTTTCCTTTGGTGTAAGTGAGGTGTTAAAGTCCCCCACTATTATTGTGTTACTGTCGATTTCCTCTTTTATAGCTGTTCACAGTTGCCTTATGTATTTAGGTGCTCCTATGTTGGGTGCATATATATTTATAATTGTTACATCTTCTTGGATTGATCCCTTGATCATTATGTAGTGTCCTTCTTTGTCTCTTGTAACATTCTTTATTTTAAAGTCTATTTTATCTGATATGAGTATTGCTACTCCAGCTTTCTTTTGATTTCCATTTGCGTGGAATATCTTTTTCCATCCCCTCGCGTTCAGTCTGTATGTGTCCATAGTGGGTCTCTTGTAGACAACTCATATATATGAGTCTTGTTTTTGTATCCACTCAGCAAGCCTGTGTCTTTTGGAGCATTTAATCCATTCACGTTTGAGGTAATTATCGATATGTATGTTCCTATTACCATTTTCTTAATTGTTTTTGGTTTGTTTTTGTAGCTCCTTTTCTTCTCTTGTGTTTCCCACTTAGAGAAGTTCCTTTAGCATTTGTTGTAGACCTGGTTTGGTGGTGCTGAATTCTCTTAGCTTTTGCTAGTCTGTAAAACTTTTGATTTCTCCATCGAATCTGAATGAGATCCTTGCCTGGTAGAGTAATCTTGGTTGTGGGTTCTTCCCTTTCATCACTTTAAGTATATCATGCCACTCCCTTCTGGCTTGTAGAGTTTCTGCTGAGAAATCAGCTGTTAACCTTATGGGAGTTCCCTTGTATGTTATTTGTCGTTTTTCCCTTGCTGCTTTCAATAGTTTTTCTTTGTCTTTAAGTTTTGCCAATTTGATTATTATGTGTATTGGCGTGTTTCTCCTTGGGTTTATCCTGTATGGGACCCTCTGAGCTTTGTGGACTTGAGTGGCTATTTCCTTTCCCATGTTAGGGAAGTTTTCGACTATAATCTCTTCAAATATTTTCTCAGGTCCTTTCTCTCTCTCTTTTCCTTCTGGGACCCCTATAATGCAACTGTTGTTGCGTTTAATGTTGTCCCAGAGGTCTCTTAGGCTGTCTTCATTTCTTTTCATTCTTTTTTCTTTATTCTGTTCCACAGCCGTGAATTCCACCATTCTGTCTTCCAGGTCACTTATCCGTTCTTCTGCCTCAGTTATTCTGCTATTGATTCCTTCTAGTGTAGTTTTCATTTCAGTTATTGTATTGTTCATCTCTGTTTGTTTGTTCTTTAATTCTTCTAGATCTTTGTTAAACATTTCTTGCATCTTCTCGATCTTTGCCTCCATTCTTTTTCCGAGGTCCTGGATCATCTTCACTATCATTATTCTGACTTCTTTTTCTGGAAGGTTGCCTATCTCCACTTCATTTAGTTGTTTTTCTGGGGTTCTATCTTGTTCCTTCATCTGGTACGTAGCCCTCTGCCTTTTCATCTTGTCTATCTTTCTGTGAATGTGGTTTTTGTTCCACATGTTGCAAGATTGTAGTTCTTCTTGCTTCTGCTGTCTGCCCTCTGGTGGATGAGGCTATCTAAGAGACTTGTGCAAGTTTCCTGATGGGAGGGACTGGTTGTGGGTAGAGCTGGCTGTTGCTCTGGTGGGCAGAGCTCAGTAAAACTTTAATCTGCTTGTCTGCTGATGGGTGGGGCTGGGTTCCCTCCCTGTTGGTTGTTTGGCCTGAGGCAACCCAACACTGGAGCCTACCTGGGCTCTTTGGTGGGGCTAATGGCAGACTCTGGGAGGGCTCACACCAAGGAGTACTTCCCAGAACTTCTGCTGCTAGTGTCCTTGTCCTCATGGTGAGACAGAGCCACCCCCGAACTCTGCAGGAGACCGTCCAACACTAGCAGGTAGGTCTGGTTCAGTCTCTCCTGGGGTCACTGCTCCATCCCCTGGGTCCCGATGCGCACACTACTTTGTGTGTGCCCTCCAAGAGTGGAGTCTCTGTTTCCCCCAGTCCTGTTGAAGTCCTGCAATCAAATCCCGCTAGCCTTCGAAGTCTGATTCTCTAGGAATTCCTCCTCCCGTTGCTGGACCCCCAGGTTGGGAAGCCTGACGTGGGGCTCAGAACCTTCACTCCAGTGGGTGGACTTCTGTGGTATAAGTGTTCTCCAGTGTGTGAGTCACCCACCCAGCAGTTATGGGTTTTAATTTTATTGTGATTGTGCCCCTCCTACCGTCTCATTGTGGCTTCTCCTTTGTCTTTGGATGTGGGGTATCTTTTTTGGTGAGTTCCATTGTCTTCCTGTTGATGATTGTTCAGCAGTTAGTTGTGATTCCGGTGTTCTCGCAAGAGGGAATGAGAGCACGTCTTTCTACTCTGCCATCTTGAACCAATCTCGCTGGATTTTCTTGTTACCAAAATAAAATGAAAGACTTCACTCACCAGGATAATTAATTAACTGATTGGAGTCTATTTATCTTCCTTTGTCGTGTAGCCTATGTAAAAAGTGGAAAAATAAAATGTATCTTCCATTTGACATATTTAATATGAATTTAGTTCTATAATTGCATATACTTTTGCTATATTTTCTCCCTCAATATTACCAGCTGTATATTTGACACATTAATATTAAATATTGTGTAATCAGTTGAAGTTTTTTGTTATGAACTTATTACAATAGGAATTGTTCTAAGAAACAAACATGTAAGGCAGTATTAAAATGTGAGCAAAATGTGTTTTGTTTTTTCTTAAATAAATGATTATTGTCTTTAAAAAACATTTTGGGGCTTCCCTGGTGGCACAGTGGTTGAGAGTCCGCCTGCCGATGCAGGGGACATGGATTTGTGCCCTGGTCTGGGAAGATCCCACGTGCCACGGAGCGGCTAGGCCTGTGAGCCGTGGCCGCTGAGCCTGTGTGTCCGGAGCCTGTGCTCCACAATGGGAGAGGCCACAACAGTGAGAGGCCCGCGTACCGCAAAAGAAAAGAAAAAACATTTTGTATATCATCTTATTCTTTATTTCTAATTTTATTGTATTTTGAGTATAAAAAGTGATCTGAATAAAATTGGTTATTTGGAATTTGTTATAATTTGCTTACAGCCAGTTTTTGTAAATATTCCATGTATATTTGAAAAGAACATAGAAATCTCTTAATTGTTTGGATAACATTAATATGCTTTTCAAATTTTCTGTATTCTTACTAATTTTTGTCTGTTTTATCAATTACAGAGAAAGAGGTATATAGAAGCATTCCATTGTGGGTTTTTTTCAATTTTTTCCTCATAATTCTGTCATTTTTTGCTTTATATATTTTGAGATCATGCTGTTAGCTACATTATATCATACTTTTTTTCACAATATAGTGACCTTTTTATCCTAGTAATAGTTTTTGCTTTAAAGCCTGTTTTGTTCAATGGTATTACTATGCCAGCTTTCTTTTGGTTAGTGTTTGCTGGTATGTCTTTTTTCCTTCCCAATTCGTTACTTTACTCTATACTGTGTCCTTAAGTTTTAGATATCTCTTGTAAACAACATGTGACAGAATGTCAAGTGTCTTTTGGCCCTTGTCTGGGCATTGAGGCTAAGGCCCAGAGCTGAGGACAAAAGGCATAACCTACCCCATGTTTTGATTTTGTGTGGCCAGAAGGCGTGGGAACTGTCACTTACCTACAGAGCTTACTAGGAGGCACCACTTAAGAACTGACACTATCCCCGTGCCCGCCCCCCAACCCCTGCATAAAGAGACTAGAGAGAACAGGTTTCTGGGCCGTCCCTCCCTTTCCACGATGCGAGAGAGTTCTTGGTCCTCTTTTGTGGAGCCCAGAAGTATGGCTCAGTGCCCTTTGCAGTCTCCCTCTTCCATTACAGGGAAGAAGAGGAGGGTGCTTGATCCATGTCCCCTGTAGGTGTGGGCACACTGGAACGTGGAAACAGACAGTTTTTAACACAGTGATTTCTGAAGGCTTAAAAACATCACCAGAAAGACACTAGGCTACTCCCACCCCATTCCAGTTCCCCTCAACCTCTGATGGTGCATTATACAACCCAAACAACTTCCTTGCTTTCTTGTAAAGAGCATGGGGGTTGGGGGAGGAGCAGGGACTCTGCTGTGCCCACATCCCACAGGCCCACATGGCCACAGGCCACTTGATGGGTGCCTACCTCTGGGAAGAGCTAGGGACAGAAATTTCTAGTTACCCCTCTGGGAGTGAGTCTCAGTGTCAGAGTGGGACAGAGTGAAGCTGAGCACTACCCCAAGGTAACCTCACATACTGCCTACCTGGAAACCACCATAGCAGCAGAGGCCCACGGTCCCAGGTGGGACCCAGCGGTGGGAGGGTTCCAATCAACACAGAAAACCACGTCCTCCGTCACCTCCTTTTTGAGCGCTCCATGCTTTGGCCAAAAGTGAGGCTTTGTAAAAGCCTAAGTTAGAGTGTGGGTGGAGGAAGCTTGGAAGACCAGAGAGAAAAATGAAGAAGTGTTTGAAAAGCAGACCGCATGCCCTCTTCACCTCAAGCCGCTAGTGCCCCAGACAGATCTAGCCTGAACTGGAGTGGAGGGGACCCCAGCTCTGACTGAGTTCAAACACAGTTCAGACTGAGGCTGAAATGAGACTCTCTGACAAGAGAAAGCGATGAAACATTTTGGAATTTCAAAAAGATGTCATTATTGTACTGAATAACCAGTAAGAAAACAAGGGTTGACATAAAACAATTATGGGCAGTCACGGGAGAAAGGGAAACTATTTTATGTTTATGCCCCAATGAATTAATGTTTCTCATAAAACTTCATAGAGCTGGATTTTTGTTTAGTTTTATAATCTGACAATTTGTCTTTCAACTGGAGAGCTTATTTTCTTTATATTTATTGTGAATATAGATATATATGGATTTTTTCTATCATCTTATTTTGTGATCTTTATTTACTGTAACTTTGCTTCTTTCCCCCTTTCCCTACCTTCTGTTAGATTAATCAGATTTTCTTTATTCATCTCTTCTCCCTCTGCTAGGAGCCATTCTACCTCTGTTCTTTCAGCAGCTGTAATGAACATAGTAAATATGTATATTTGACTTACGAAGTCTAAATGTAATTGCTGTCTCTGCCCTTCTCTTGAAATCACCAAGACTGTAGGATACTTTCATTGAAGTCATGTTCTGTCCTTCTTACATGTTGTCTAGTATTGTAGTTCCATTTGTTTTGTATCCCCCAAACTTGTCTTTATTATTGTCTTACAAAGTCAATGCATGTTGAGATTTACCCATGTTTACTAAATTTGTTTTGCTCACCACTCTCCTTGTGTCCTTCTTACTGAGTTCAAGTTTCCTCTTCTCAAAGGATAGTCCTCAGTAGTTTTTCAGCGAGGGTTTATAAATGGTACATTTCCAGTTTTTATTTTCTGGAACTGTCTTTATTTGGTTTTGCTTGTGTGTGACAATTGATCAGGGTATAAAATCTAGGTTGACAGTTATTTTCCCTCACCACTGTGTAGGTGTTCGTCCATTGTCTTCTGACCTTTATTTTTATCATAGAAGAGTCTACTGTCAATCTAGTAGTTCTTTCTTTGATGTCAATCTGTCTTTTTCTCTGGTTGCTTTTAGGATTTCTTCTTTGTTTTTGGTGTTCTAGTTTCGCCACAATGTTTATACAAGTGGATTTACATTTGTGTGTCTTGGATTTGAGGATTTATATCTTTCATCAGTTCTTGAAGACTGTTATTCTTTCAAAAAATATTTATTTTCTTCTAATTTCCTAATTATCTCTTTCTAGATAAGAAAATCTGATTTGATAGATGTATGGTCAGTGTTCCTAGTCTATGTTCTTAACATACCATATGTTTCCATCCATCATTTTATCTGTCTTTCATTCTGGGTACTTTCCTCATCTATCTTTCATTTAATGAATTCTTCCCAGCTGTGTCTAGGTCTGCTGTTTAACCTTAACCAGTCCATTGAGTTTTTTAATTTCAGCGGCTCTGTTTTTTCTCTTGCTTTCTTTTTAAAATGTTTCTTTTTAATAGTGTCTTGATTTTTCTTAAGGTTTGGTGATTTCTATTTACCTTGCTTTTACCATGCTGCTGCTTCTACTTTTTTGCCCTTAGTTTTTAGAAATTATAAAAATATTCACATTATAGTCTGTTTTGAATTATTTTACCTGAATTCAAGTTCCTGGATATTTACTCCTGCTCTTTCGTTATATTCTCAATAATGGTGGACTGTTTCCTTGTGGGTTTTGCAGTTTCTGATTGTGAGTTTATATTGAGCTGAGCTTGTGGTCTGGATTGTGGGATAGTTCCTCCTGTTTTTGTTTCCTTCAATCAGAGACCTCAAGTGCTTTCATTGGCCTAGGTCCAATTTTTATGTCAATTTATCAGCCCCGAAGGTAATGTAAAATTTGAATCCCGATCTCCATAAGGTACTATCTGTGGTTTTGGATTCTCAAGGAAGCTATCACCCCATCCACTACCATCACCCAGAGCCCAGCCTGAGATAGATAAGTTTTTGTCACTGTGGCAGGCATGGAGATATGCCACTCAGATCTCTGTTCAAGAGCTTACGATTCAGCTACAAGAAGTGCAGTTAACTGACCAGTTACACCTCTAGGAAATGCCTTGGCTTTCCAGCTGAGGCCATGCTTTTCTTGGACAGCCCCAGGCAATGAGTGAGCAGGTGGGGTCCTAGGCCTGGTCATTTCTTCCCAACACAGGACTCCTCTAACGGGCAACATTTGCTCTAGAACCCTTTGTTTCGTTGGCTGAAACTTTGTCAGAGCTGCATAATGGTCTGTTCCTGCTGCCCAAAACTGCTTCTTCTCCTCTTTCCTTTCACGGATGTTGGATATGTGTCCTGGTCTGAGACTTGGCCTGCAAAACCCTGCTTCCTCCTCCTTTTACCTTTCATAGGCATCATTCTCCTCTTGTACTTCAAACTATGTCTCAGCATCTGCTTCCTGAGGACCCAAGTACCACATCATCTTTTGATGTTAGGATGCATTGTTTGTGAACCATGTATTTTCTGAAGATGAGGCCTTGAAGGGACTTTATCTGGAGGTGTTAGTTCCAACTTCTCACCTCCATGGACCCAAGGCCCACTCCAGGTAGGTGCAGCAGCTCCTCGTAGGCTTCCAACATGGCTGCTCTGTTCTGTCTTTGTTTCTGGCACAACAGGATCTCCCTTTATTCCTTTCTATATTAGCTCTATATTTAAAATTACGTTTACTATATCCCACCTGGAATTCCTAGGTATTCGTATCAGGAGTGTGTTCAGTATTTTGTGACAAAGAATTTTCTTAAGACAGAAATTAAGTATATATACTTAATGTCTAAACAGTGCTTTTAATGTTTTTAGATAATCATATACAAACTGTACGATACTCAGGGTGAAAAGAAATGTGACAATTACGCAAATCAGGAACTTTGTTTTACAGCTGCTGTCAGGGAATAAAGCCTTCCTTGTGATTTGTAAGTCCCTTGCTTCTTTTATTTTTTAATTGAAGTTTAGTTGATTTACAATATTGTGTTAGTTTCAGGTGACAGCAAAGTGATTCACATCTATTTTTTCAGATTTTTTCCATTATAGGTTATTACAAAATATTGAATATAGTTCCCTGTGCTATACAGTAAGTCTGTGTTGCTTGTCTATTTTATGTAGAGTAGATTCTTAACCACAGGCAGATTCTTAACCACTGCGCCACCAGGGAAGCCCCTATGTATTTTATATACAGTAGTGTGTACCTGTTAATCCCATACTCCTAATTTATCTCTCCCCTCCCTTTCTCCTTTGGTAACTGTTAGTTTGTTTTCTATGTCTGTGAGTCTGTTTCTGTTTTGTAACTAAATTCATTTGTATCATTTTTTAGATTCCATATATAAGTGATATCATATCATATTTGTCTTTGTCTGATTAGTATGATAATCTCTGGGTCCATCCATGTTGCTGCAAATGGCAATATTTCATTATTTTTTTTATGGATCAGTAATATTTCATTGTATATGTATACCACATCTTTTTAAACCAATCATCTGTTGATGGGCATCTGGGTTGTTTCCATGTCTTGGTTATTGTAAATAGTGCTGTAATGAACATTGGGGTGCATGTATCTTTTTGATTTAGAGGTTTCACATTTCCTGGCTATATGCCCAGGAGTGGGATTGCTGGATCATATGGTGACTCTATTTTTAGTTTTTTAGGGAACTTCCATACTGTTCTCCATAGTGGCTGCACCGGTTTACATTCCCACCAACAGTGTAGGAGGGTTCTCTTTTCTCCACACTCTCTCCAGCACTTATTATTTGTAGAATTTTTAATTATGGCCATTCTGACTGGTGTGAGGTGGTACCTCACTGTAGTGCTGATTTGCATTTCTCTAATGATTAGCAATGTTGAGCATCTTTTCATGTACTTGTTGGCCATCTGTTTGTCTTCTTTGGAGAAATGTCTATTTAGGTCTTCTGCCCGTTTTTTGATTGGGTTGTTTTTTTGACATTGAGCTGTATGAATTGCTTGTATGTATATTTTGGAAATTACCCCCTTGTTGGTCGCATCATTTTATTGCTTCATTTTTACACATACACCTTTATACACATTTCCAGGAACACATGATATACAAAGTAAGAGAGAGTCCCGTGAGATGACAGATGGAGTCTGAGCAAGTGTCCATGGAAAAACGGGAGGCATCAATTCCACCTGCAGAAACTGCGGAAGGCTGGGTGAGGTTGAGCCATGAACTGAGGGGTAAGAAGGAGTGCACCAGGTGGATGGGGCAGTGGGGCAAAGGGAAGGAGGACGTTGTCTGCAGCGGGAACAGCATGTGCAGAGATGAGGAACAGCACAGTGCTCTGGGAAGGGCAGGTGGTTCAGTTCATCTAGAGCATGAGATGCAAGGGGAGTTGCAGGAGATGACAGGGAAGGAGCCACCTCATGAGAGGTCGGAAATGTCGTGCTGAAGTTTAGATTCTCAGTGCAGGTGATGGAGTTGCTGGAGGACTTTAAAACCGGGAATGAGAGGGATCAGATCTCCCAGTTAGAAAGGTCACTTTGGGCCTGCGTGAGGGATGGAGAAGTGCAGGATGGGGTGGGAGCCACAGACTTGAGACCCAGAAGGACTTCTGGCAAGCCTTCAGTGATGTGGAAGAAAGACTGATAAACGACAGAGAAAAAGAGAGAAGGTGACGGGAACTTTAGAGGAGGAGGGAGCGTCTTCCCCAGGATGGAGACGCAAAGGAGAGTAACAGTAACACGTGGCCAGCACAATCTTAAAAGATCTTGAGGCTGTTGAAATGGTTAAGGTGCAGCTGACCCACCTTGTCTTCAGTCTGCCTGTAAACACGACAATGATGTAGCACTACTACTTAACAGTGGAGAGTCGGAAGGGATGGTGACCATCTTTGGAAGCATAGGAATGAGAACAAAGTTGGAAAAAGATGAAGGTAAAGAAAGATGTCAGGAGGAGGCAGGCAGCAGACAGGTACATTTTGATGGGCAACAGAGGGTGGCCGATATGAAGGAGTGACTGGGAATGATGAACCTCAAGTGTTCTCATTTTGGCAGGTTATTTCAGTGCCAGAACATACAGGAGCATCCCAGGGAGGATCTGGCCTGCCCTCGGAGAGGTGATGAGTGTTGTCCTGAGATTTGGGAAGCGTGGTGAGTCAAATAATGCCCCCCCCCCCACCCGTGAAAGCTGTCCACATCCTAATTCCCAGAACCTGTGTAGCCTTATAGTATGGCAAAGGGGACTTTGCAGATGTGATTAAATTAGGATCTTTGGATGCAGAGATCATTCTCGATTATCTGGGCAGGCCCAATGAAATTGCAAGAGTCTTTATAAGAGGGAGATAAGAGGGTCAAAGTCAAAAAAAAGTCAAAAAAAAGATGTAATGATTGAAGCAGAGGTTGGAGTGATTCCCTTTGAAGATGAAGGAAGGGGCCACAAGCCAAGGAATGCAGGTGGCCTCAAGAAGTTGGAAAAGGCGAGGAAATGGATTCTCCTCTAGAGTCTCCAGAAGGAATGCAGCCCTGATGACACCTTGATTGTAGCTCTATATGACTCATTTTGGACTCCTGACCTCCAGAAATGTAAGATAAATCTGGTTGGTTTAAGCCATGAAGTTTGTGGTAATTTGTTACAGCAGCAATAGGAAGCTAATACCAGGGACCACTGTGCTTTGGCCTAAGTGCGATTCTTTTTTTTGGGGGGGGGGTTTGCAGTATGCGGGCCTCTCACTGTTGTGGCCTCTCCCGCTGCGGAGCACAGGCTCCGGACGCGCAGACTCAGCGGCCATGGCTCACGGGCCCAGCCGCTCCGCAGCATGTGGGATCTTCCCGGAGCAGGGCACGAACCCGTGTCCCCTGCATCGGCAGGCGGACTCTCAACCACTGCGCCACCAGGGAAGTCCAGTGGGATTCTTTTGAGCTGTGGCAGAGCAAGCGTTCCTGGAAGTTTGGGAGTCGTGGTGGGGTCCCCGTTCCACAGTGCTTGTCTGGTCTCTCTCACTGATTGGGCACCCCTGCTGGATGTCTGAGACGGACCTCAGCCTCCCCCTCCCCACTGCCTAAAACCTTTCCTCCCATGCCCTCTGTCTTGGAGAGCACCTGAGCCAGACCTTAGGAGTCATCCTTTCCTGGGCCTCGGATGGGGTTCTGGCGTGACACGCAGGCAGCATGAGGGCGTGAGAATGCATGTGAGGACGGGCGAGGGTGTGGTGGTGGAGGAGGAGCCCCGCCAGCCGGGCAGACACCACATGCATCCCGGTTGGCTTCCAAGCACGAGAGACATGTCCAGTGGGGGCGGTGGGCCAGAAGCACAGCAGAGAGGTCAGGGCTGCTGAGAAGGAATGAGGCGCCATGGCCTGTGCCCACCATCTCACGATGGGCCTGGATGAGAGCCACTCCCCTTCCTTCTCCGCGTCCCACTCCCATGCCTTCTGTGGCAAATTCGAGTGGATTTTTAAATTTTTTACATTTTCATTTTCTTAAAAAGACAACAATCAAAACAAAAGAGACTGAAAACAAAACAAGAGATAGAATGTTAACAAGTGTTAACCCTAGTTGGTGGGAATATGGGTGTCAGCTGGCCTGGCTCAAATGCCATTGGAAGGATTTCACTCCAAGACCAGGGTTACAGCCACTGCAGGCATCCCAGATCCTTTCTTGGCCTCTGCCCAGCCAAGAAAAGATGTAAAGAGAAAACATCCAGCTTCAGTTCTTCTTTGATACCCTGCAATTTTTTCTTCCTATCTTCATGTACATGATCTCATATTAAACTAAATGACAAAACCCATGACTATATTCTGAAGCGAGGTGACTGGATGTGGTTTTATTTTCCCTCCAGGTGTCAGTTTTATCTCCACAGAGTCAAACTTCTCTGGATTCTCCCATCCCAGCTCTCAGGGACAGCTGCCTCCCTGGGTCCAAGGCCACCCTGAGGAGGGCGCAGAGAAAGCCGACTGCACCGCTGCCACGGGGGATGCATGTAGTGGCGCCAGGGCCAAAGACGCGGGTCTAAGAACAGGACCCACCAAACCGCCTCGGTGCTGGTTAGGTTTTATTTTAACAGGAGGTCTCCTCTTCATTTGTTTCTCAAAATATCAGTTATATCAATATTAGAAGTGTAAACTGGTACAAAATATACAGTACATAGAAACAATCTTCTTAACTAGTCTATTGCCTAATAAAAGTACGCACAAGGGAGCTGAATGAACAGAAGTGATGGTCTCCCTCCCTCGGGAAACAAGTTCCCCAGAGGACAAGGAACCAGCGTCTGCTTCAACAAAACGGGAATGGATACTCGTGTGGCAGAGACAGCATTGGGGTGGAATCAAGAAACCTTGGCCCATTTCTAATTCCACCTTCAAGATGTCAGCCAGGGAACGAGCAAGCCCTGCCCCTGGCCCAGCCCCTCAACCCCGACCCCTCCCGGGGGTGAGCGCCCACCGGCCGCCAAGGCCGCCACTTGGCTAAAGCTTGAGGCCTGATGATTTTGCTCAGGCAGATGTGGGGCAAACCTTCTAAGAGGGCAAAATGAAAAGCTTTCCTCCCCCAAACTGATGCTCCAGAAGGATGAGCCAAGTCTGACCTGAGCCTCTTCCCAAGTGTCTGCACTCATCGTGCACACGGGGTGCGAGGCTGAGATGGGTCCCCTCTGAGTAGCATTGCCTCATCTCTCGCAGGAAAGGATGCTCGTCCGGCGTGCTTCACTAGGGCACGGTAACGATCACATGAGGTTCCGTGTGAAAGCGTCTGGACAGCGAGAACACACACCACACCAAGAGAAAAGGAAACGAGCATCTGGCAGGAGCAGAGGGCAGCCCCTCCCCTGTGGGGGTCGGCAGGTGAGGCTCCGTTCCCGGCCCTGCTTCTGCAGCCCCTGCCTCACACCTGCATCCCTAACGGTGCTTCCGGACAGCTCTCCCTTACGAGGCCCAGGAGTCACGGGGCGGGGCGGGGAGCGGCAGAGCGCCTGCGCACGGCGGGCACTTGGCGCAGAGCCTTCGCAGATGAGAGGCAGGTGCTGAGAGACGCCGGGCTACTGCTCCTCAGTCCTCCTGCCCGCGAGCTGAGGCTGGGCTTCCACGGCGCCCGGCTGGCCTTACTTCCCAGCCTGGCCCTGGGCAGAGCCCGGTCTCCGCTCCCCTGGGGCTGTGTGCAGAGACCGGCCCATCCCTAGGGGTCACTGAGGCCAGGGAGGTCCAGGTCCCTCCTCGCCCGCGTCCCCGGCCAGCCAAGCTTCCGTCGCACCCTCTGTCAGACTTGGTAAGGACACAGCCCACAGCACACACACGCACTCCAGAAACCAAAGGTACACTACGAAGTTTAAACTGCTGCTACTACTATTTAACGGCTTTCTCTTCAAGAATTAGAAAAAAAAAAAAGTTTCGTAATTAAATTACTTAAAATTCTATGCTGCTCAGTTTCACAATCAGAGAATTCTACTTTGTTTAGAGGTGGGAGCTGCGTTGTCTGGTATTTTCTCCCGCTCCAGTGATCGGTTCAGCAACTGGGAATCTGGTTCTCCCCCAGGCTCCGTTCCGCCTCGAAGCTTTTCGCACCACCCTGCTGTCTGGAGAAGCGCCTCTTTACACTTGGGCCTGCGGGGGTCGCCCGCGGGGGCCTCACAGGTCCCCGCCGTCGGTGGGTCCCAGGACACTCAGGCCACAAGTCCAGTCGGTCACGAGGTCCGTGGAGGCCAAGGGTCCTTTGGAGGCGGGGCTCTTGAAGGGGTCGGGGGGCACGGCAGGCAGCGGCGGCAGGGGCTGGCCCCGGGCCGGCTTGGCGCCCGCTGCGTGGTTGCGCTGGTGCTTGCGGAGGTGGTCCTTGCGGATGAAGCTCTTGCCGCACACGGTGCAGGTGAAGGGCCGCACGCCCGTGTGCGTGCGGTAGTGGTCGATGAGCTTGGAGCGCTCGGTGAAGCGCTTCTCGCACTCGGTGCAGGGGAAGGGCCGCTCGCCCGTGTGCAGCATGCGGTGCCGGATGAGGTGCGCCGGCCGCGTGAAGCAGCGGCCACACTCGCCGCACCGCAGGCCGCTGCCGTCCCGCGCGCCGCCCGCCGCCCCCGGCGCCCCGTCGGGCAGCCCCCCGCAGCTGCGCTGGTGCGCGCTCAGGCTGACCTGCAGCTGGAAGCTCTTCCCGCACGCGGCGCACGTGAACGGCCGCCCCCCCGGGGGGGCTGCCGGGTGTTTCTTCAGGCCCGGCTTGTGGCCGAAGCCTTTGGTCCGGCCGGGGTACTTGCAGGGGTCGCTGAAGGGTCTCGGGGCCTGGCCGGGGTCCAGCACGGCCTCTCCGTTGTCAGGCGAGGAGTAGGCCAGACCCTCAGGCCCGGTCCTCGGGTTCAGGCTCGCGGGAGGCTTACACCTGAAATTCCAGCCCCACCGGACCCCCCCGAAGAGCCAGTCCCCTGGAGGGGTCTCGTCCTGGGTCACCGCGGGGCTGGGCTCGCCCAGCTCGCGCTCGGGCCGGGCGGGCTCTCTCAGCCCCAGCACGGGGTCCTGGCTGGGGAAGGAGCTGCCCTGGCTCTCCCAGGCTCCTTCCTGGACAGGACTAGGGAAGAACCTTGTGGCTTGGCCTGGTCCGAACAGGGTCGCGTGGGCTTCTAGGTCAGTAGGATGCACTGGTGTGGCCACTACCTCCTCTTCCTGGACTTCGGTTTTTATCACAATCTTTACATCTGCTGAGAAAGAGACAGAAAGACCAGGTATCATTCTGTCCCCTCCCCGCTTACAAAGGGAAGATCTTTCATCGGGACATTTGGCCCAGCTACGGCCACTCTGAGCCCTAGTCTCGAAGCCTCCGGATCCAACCATTTCAGCAGAGATGCCCCAGGCGGTCAGGTGGCTGCCTCAAACCGTGGGTGAGGACATCGTGTTCCAGACCTTCACCACAGGTAAAGCAACCAGCCTATCTGCTCCCCTTGTTCTAGAACCTTCACCCCAGGAGAGCAACCATTGCATCTGCTCACCGCGTTCCATTTTCACTTTGGCTCTTAAGGCTAATCATGAAGTTATGCCAAGGAAGGAGCTCTGACCACTGGTGGCAATGCACCCGAGGGGCAAAAGCACAGAGCTGGGCTCAGGTTTATCTGAGACTGGAACGTGGCTCCCCACAGAGCAGCAGTGACCTCAGGCAAGCTCCTCTGCGAATACCCTGTTGCACAGGGTTGCCTGAAGTTTAAACCACACAGCACATGTGAAAGCACTTAGCATGCTGTTTTGCATGCATTAAGCATTCAGTAAATGTAGCCAGCTAGCCAATGATAAAAATATTAGTGTAGTAGTAAAAGTGTGTTGGATTTTACGTAAATGTACTTGAATTTCATGCCCTAGAGTTTTATATCAGGGATCTAGGCTTCTAGCACAATTTTGGGGTGCCAAAATATGACAGAAATTATTACTTAAAGTAACAGATAACTGCCTTTCAAGACAGAGTCGAAAACTAATACATATATGAGGCAGTTCCTCCCAGTTCGGGCCTGTGGACACCTGTCTTTGGTAGTGCTGATATCTGAGAAGCGGTTCTAGGTGGGTTTGGGTTTTTCCAGGTCAGGGAGGAGCCAGGGTTGCTGAGTCTGGGCAAGAGGTACATCCCCTTAAGGGTTCAGCTTGTCAGGTTTGACTGGTTAACACAAGAAAGGAACTGTGGGGAAATGGACCGTCTCAAGAAAGACTGTTGAAGCCTAAGAATCTAGAAGGAGAAAAGGGACAGACTGTACAGAGTGTTCACATCCCCGGCACCTAAATGCCTGCTGGCTGCACCACCAGGGGCCACGGCTGAGGCAGCCTCCGGGGCAGACATGAGCCCTTCCAGTCCTCCCTCCGCACCCCGTACCTTCCGTGGAGGCGGCCGTGCTGAGCTTCAGCGTCCCGTCTGAGCAGGCGGAGGAGGGATGGTGAGGGGGGAGATCTGCCTGCCAGGAGGTGGGCGGGATAGTGGTTGAGAAGTTGGAGTGGACGCCTGCAGTGAAGAGAGAGCAGAGCCAGTGGGTCAGGGAAAGGAGTGGGCAGACCCCGTGGGAGAGGCGGAGCAGCTGCCCCGAGACCCCACCGGTGACTCTCCTGCCCAAGCACAACGACCCCACCTCTCCTGAACCAGTTTGCTTCTGTCCCCTTCTCTGAGGCACCCGGAAGCTCAGACGTCACACTCTTGTCACACAGCCCCTCTTTAATAGGAGGCAGCTGGTGATTTAAATGTCCAGTGCTGGGGCAAGACGAGCAGGAGGGGGCCGGCAAGAGTGAGGCGGAGGAATACCAAGACAAGAGCATCATGGAACCCAGAGGGACCAGCAAGATGTCCTTCGGGGCAACCCCTGCCATAAGGTGGGCAATCTTCTAAACTCGTCAGGCCAGAGCCCACAGCCCCCCGCAATGCTTGCAGGAACTTCTTCTCCCAGCTCCTGCCCTCAGTCCCTGCATCTGGTTCCTGCTGTCTGCTCCCAGCCTCAGCCACTCACCAGAGGCAGCGTCGGTAGAGACGTCTCCTGCTCCGGAGTCCAGCTGGCTGAGGCCCCACGGCTCCTCCCCGATGTCTGGCTGTCCGGCTGCCCACGCCTCCACGCCTAGAGCCTGCTGCTCCTGGAGCTGGAGCTCCCCTTCCTGCTTGATCTGCATCAAGAGGTCAGGGGCAGGAACAGGGGGCCCTGAGCCTGAGAAGAAGAGAGTGCGTGAGTGACAGCATCAGGGGCCCTGGGGCGGACACACATCCAGCCAAGGAAAGGCACACGGGGCCTTGCAAAGGTCAAACAGCAAAAGAGCCTGGTGGAAAGGGAAGGCAAGAGCTCAAACAGGGACTGCAGGGTCTTCCAGGCAAAGCATGTGGTCACATGGTACTGAGCACACGGGTCAGGCAGGGAAAAGTGAGGAGTACAAAACGCATTCTCAGACTTCCCTGGTGGTGCAGTGGTTAAGAATCCGCCTGCCAAAGCGGGGGACACGGGTTCCAGCCCTGGTCTGGGAAGATCCCACATGCCGCAGAGCAACTAAGCCCGTGCGCCACAGCTACTGAGCCTGCGCTCTAGAGCCCGCGAACCACAACTACTGAGCCCGTGTGCCACAACCACTGAAGCCCGTGCGCCTAGAGGCCGTGCTCTGCAGCAAGAGAAGCCACCACAATGAGAAGCCTGCGTACCGCAACTAGAGAAAGCCCGCGCGCAGCAACAAAAACCCAACCTAACCAAAAATAAATAAATAAATAAAACAAAAAAAACGCATTCTCAGGGCTGGATCTCTGGTCCATGGGCAAGACTGTGCTGCCCTAGGGAGGTCCTGCTCTCACTTTAAACACAGAAATGCTAGACAAAATCTACCCCCGTCCCCAAAACCTTACCCCTACACATGTATTTACGTGAGCACAAAAAAAGATTCCAGATATAAGAATCAAAGAACAGGGCTTCCCTGGTGGCTCAGTGGTTGAGAGTCCGCCTGCCAATGCAGGGGGCACGGGTTCGTGCCCCGGTCCGGGAAGATCCCACATGCCGCGGAGCGGCTGGGCCTGTGAGCCATGGCCGCTGAGCCTGCGCGTCCGGAGCCTGTGCTCCGCAAGGGGAGAGGCCACAACAGTGAGAGGCCCGCGTACCGAAAAAAAAAAATTAAACAGAAAAAAAAGAATCAAAGAAAAAACACAAAGTCAAATCAAGAGTTTGAGCAGGAACCAAGCGGAGCTGTTGAAACAGGATGCAGGCCTTAGGGGCGGGGCTTTTATGTCCGAGTGAGGTGAGAGCAGAGCTGAGCTGCCTGCATCAGCCAGGAGCCATGAGGCTCTGTCCCATCAGGTAGATGGGGACTAAAACCCCACCCACGCAGGGGCACAATAAGGAAGCTGCGTCTTGTCCTGGGCCATGGATGGAAAAGCCACCCATAATAGATTAGATTTCCGTGTCCACACTAACTTCATACTAACCACGTGGTGCAGCTGAGAAAAGTTGAGAAATTCACAGAAAAATTGGCTGAGAACCACGGCAACCCAGGAGGGCCCCAAACAGAGGCAAATACAAACCTGCCCATAGGGGCACACCCACAAGGCAGGCCTTAAGGGGCCCCTACTAAAAGGCTAAACTTACAAACCAGAAGAGGAGCCAAACGGCATGAGAGCCATGGCAGAACTCACTCCTGCAAACTACAGAAAAGGAATAGGCCGAAGGATACAGTAGCATAAGTATGTTTAAAATATTCAAAGAAATAAAGGAAGGAACAGAATCCGTAAGGCAAGAATGGGAAATTATTTTTTAAAAGGCAGATGTGAAAGAGAACCAAATAGACATTCTAGAAATGACAAAAACAGTCATGGAAATAAAAAATACAATGGCTGGCTTAACAACAGAATGAACACAGTTGCAGAGAAAATTAGTGACTTAGAAGATGGATCTGGGGAAACAATCCAGAGTACAACACTGAGAGATAAAGAAATGAAAATATGAAAGAGAAGTTGAGACACGGAGGATTAAACAAGAAGTTCCAACATATGCTGGCAGAAATCCCAGAAGGAGGGAATAAGAAATGGATACGTGGCAACAGGTAAAGAAATAACGGCTGAGAATTTTCCAAAACTGAAGGCATGGTGAGCCCATGGTTTGAAGGAAAACACCACTTCCTAAGTAGGAAATAAAAAAGAATATAAACCTAGACAATATTCATGTGATATGGAACAGCAAAGACAAAGAGAAAATCTTAAAAGGCACCAGAGAGAAAAGAATGACATTCAGACTGAAAGCAGATTTCTATCAGCAAGTACGATGTCAGAAGATAATATTTTCAATATTTGACAGGGAAAATAGCTGTCAAAATGAAGCCAGTATAATTCTCATTGCACAAACTAGAGAACAGTGTATGAAAGAATTCATAAAATGGTCATTTATGAACAGGTATGCAAAGGTTCTAAATGAGAGAAACAGAAATCAAATCCTGTAGTATGTTTTCAAAAAAGAAGAAGAGACAGTACATTATGAACAAACTGGGTTTCTCCTGAGAACTCAAGGATAAGCTACCCCTGGACAATACAGTAACACAACTCACAAACAGATTAATGGAGAAAACAATAGTCATCTCAACAGACACAGAAGCAGCATTCAACTCTTCCATTTCTGGCATATGGCTGGCTAGCTGTGCAGAGAAACTCCTCTTAATATGGAGTATCTAAAAATGATGGGTAGAGTATAAAAACACACAAATTTTGAAGCATGGATGACCTCTAAGAAAGCCTAAGTCAGCCACGGTAAACTGTAGGGCATCTCCCATTCCCCTACTGCTGGGCTGCAATGGACTGTGCACACCTGGGGCAGATAGATGTGAGAAGCCGGGTGCTTAAGCAGGGTGGAAGGTTGGGCTGGAGACCCCTCACCACCACCACACACATAAACCTGGGACCAAAGAGCAATGTTCCCAGTGCACTAAACATAAAACAAAGGTGAAAACCTGCCCTGTGAAAGGCAACTGCCCATTCTGGCCTTTGGTCTTAGCTGACTGGGGAGAACAGTCTCCCCTGGGAGTTGACACACCCCAGGCTGGTGTTCCAAACTAATTAAAAATAATAACAGTTTAAGGAAGAAAAAATCTAAATGAGTCATTCTCAAGGGAGGCGTGGGGAAAAAAATAAATACAGGAAAGGCAGGGTTAAGGTCTCACAGCACAATTTAAGATGGTGGCTAAGAATCCGAACACCCTAGTGGCCATGGTCAATGTCAATGATCCAGACCAGCGCCGTACAACAGAGATCAAGGTGGGCCACATATCTAATTTTAGGTTTGATAGTAGCTACCTTAGAAAAGTAGAAAGAAACAGGTGAAATAATTTTAGCAATATTTTTTTAACCCAATATATCCAAAGAGTATTCATTTAGACATATTTCATCCCTTTAAGTGCTTGACAGTCACATGTGGCTGGTGCCTACTGTTCTGGACATTTCACACGTAAAGATGAGCAGACTAAAAACAAACAAGAGACTCAGCTACGTGCTGTTTATAGGAGACACACCTAAAACAGAAGGATGCAAAAGCAGTGTGAGACAATAAAAGATATGCTAAGTCAAATAAACAATTAAAAACAAAAAGATGTGGTTGTACCATATCAGATGAAATAGACTTAAAAAGAAAAGTATCCATAGAAATAAAAAAGAATCACTGCACAATGGTAAACTGACCAGAAAGATACAATAATTCTATGATTTAAATCTAATAACACAGCTTCAAAATAATAAAGCAAAACTGACAGAACTCCAGGAGAAATGAACAAATCCACCTCCTCTGTGGGGGACTGACATACCATTTTCCATAACCGGTAAACCAAGCCAACCAAAGATTGTAGGATCTGAACAACCCTATTAACAAACTGACCAAATGGACATAAGCATAACTTAAAGACAAGGAAAACACAAGCTTCTCAAGCCATACAAAACATTAAGAAAAAATGAATACTTTCTAGGCCATAAAACAAACTTCAATAAATTTTAAAAGATTAGTATTTTACACATCTATTTTCTAACTATAACACCATTAAGTTAGAAATCAATAACAGATATCCTCAAACTCCCCATATATACTAAAATTAAATAAATATATATATATACACATATATATATGCTTTCTAAATAATCCAAGGCTCTAAGGACAAATCACAATGAAAATGGAAGCTATTTGGAACCCAATGCTAATGAAAAAATTATCAAAATGCGTGTCTGCATCTACATGGTACTTAGAGGAAAGTTTGTAGCCTCATATATTTATATTAAAAAAGAGGAAACAGGTTGAAAATTAATAGGTCAAGCAGTCAATGCAAGATGTTAGAAAGTAACAGCAATAAAATAAAAGCAATAAAATAAAAAGAAAGGAAATACTATGAGAGTATAAGTTAATAAAAGAAGAAACAAAGAACACAGAGAAGCAAAAGTTGGTTCTTTGGAAAGGATATTAACCAATACATCTCTAGCAAGATTATCAAGAGAAAAGGAGAAAGCACCAATAACCAACATGAAGAATGAAAAAGGGACATAATGATAGATGTAGCTGAGATTAAAAAATAGAATATTATGAACGTTATTCCAAGAAATTTGAAAACTCTGGGGAAATGAACAAATTCCTTAGAAAAACTAGAACTTGCCAAAACTGAATCAAGAAGGTCCTATAGCTACTAAAGAACTTAAAATCAGTAGACAAAAATCTCCCCCACAAAGAAAAACATTCAGAGAATAGATAATCCCAATATTACACAAACTCCCTGAGCAAATAAAAACAGAGGGAATACATCATAACATATCTTTAATATCAAAACCAGGCAAAGACAGTCTGAGAAAGGAAAAGTAAAGGCCAGTCTCACTCATGAACAAAGATTCAAAAATCCTAAACAAAATAATTAGCATATTAAGTCCAGCAATGTATATAAAGGATCATGACTAAGTTAGGTTTTTTTCCCCAAAATTGCAAGGTTGGTTCAACATGAGGAAATGACATAATTTACCATATTAGTTAAAGAAGAAAAATCATATAATCTCAATAGATACCAAAATAGCATTCCATAAAAATTCAACAGCGATTCCTGTTAGAAACATCTAGTCGACCAGACACATACCAAACTCTTATAACCTGATAAACAGCACTGATCAAAAAACTTTTAACAAATATTAGACTCAATGTGAAAAGTTAAAAAGTATCTTCTTTAACATCATGAACCAATAAGATACCTGTTGTCATCACTTCTATTTAAGGATTTTCTGGGAGTTCTCAGCCAGCACAGTAAAACAAAGAGAAAACTAAATCATAAAGATTTGAAACGAAACAAAAAATTCTTATTACTCATAGGGGATATGATTATCTTTTCAGAAAACCCGAGACTCATCAGACAATTATTGGAAAAGTTATTAGTACTAATGAGAATTTTGGCAAGGTTCCTAGATAGAAATATCGATAAATAAAAGACAACTGCATTTTTGTCCACTCTTAGGGTTTTAAGGGAGCCTGGTAATTACCATTTTTCTTCCCTGTCATGGATCTTAACAATTAGAGAAATAAAACAAAAGAGGAAGGCTGGTGAGGGTAAACTCTTTTTATTACTGATAAATGAGGATGCAGCTTTTATGTAAGAGGGGCCCTCAGCACTGACCCTGGATCAGGAAGTCACCCTGGACCATGGTGAAGGAGGCTCTCCCCAGCAGCGCAGCAGAGACTGCCTGTCCCTGGGGGCAGCCAGCTGCCCAAGGGAAGAAGGTTGGGCAAGGACTGTGCTTGTCCAATCCTTGCTCCCAAACTCCCTGATGAGGTGCATCCCTGGTGGCACCTCTGGTGGGGTGCCTAACTGGGTGGGAGAGAACGAAAAGGAATGACTACAGCTGTACTACACCAACATGGATGACTCTCAAAAACAAAGTCAAATGAAAACAGCAAGTTAAAGAAGAGTATATATGGTATGACCTCATTCATAAAAAGTTCAAAAACAGGTTAAACAATGTTACTTAGGAATATATACACAGGTAATAAAAATGTAAGGAAAAGCAAGGGACTGATCTCATCTGTCTGAATTTTGCGTTTATCTGTGAGAGGAAGGGAGGGGTCTGGGGTCTGGGAGGGACAGTGGGGTCTTGGAAATAGATCGGGTTATGATCTATTTCTTATGCTGCGAGTTGGGAATATGGGTATTTACCAATCGTTCTCTAAACTTTATGTATTTTATGTTATGTATTTTATTCTGTATGTATTTTGCTTATGTCATATAATACAAAGTAAAATGTATTAAAGAAATAAAATAATATTAAAAAAACAAAAAACAACATTTGATACAATATAACATTTATTCACGATTAAAAACAGTGGCCAGAAGTGGAAGGAAACTTCTTCTAAACTAACAGTATCTTCAAAAGTCTACGGCAAAAATCATCCTAAATGCCGAAACTCTTTAAGTATCCCACAGACAAGGATGCCAGCTATCACAGCTACTATTTAACCATGTCGTAGGCCCACTGCTAAACCAGAAAAATAAAGTTACGAACATTTAAAAAGAAGAGATGACTTTTGTGCTATCTATGGAGAGCACAATTGTGCATGTAAAGAACCTAAGACTCTAAATTGACTAGTCATTAGAAGTAATGAAAGTTGAGAAAATTGTTTTTCTTACTAAACAAAGTCAACAGCTTTACCGCACACCTGCAACGACTATTTAAAACATGTAATTAATTTAAAAATCTCATTCGCAGTAGAAACAACAATGATCAGGAGAAAACTGTAAGTCCTATTCAGGCACATACAGAAGGCTTCAGTAAACAAGTCTTCCTGTGGGTAAGGGGGCTCAATACTGCAATGACAGTAATTCTCCAGAAATGAAATTACAAAAGAAATGCAATTCCAATCAGAATTCCAACAGGATTTCTGAGAACCTGACACAAAGATTCTGAAATTCATCTAGAAGAACAAAGGTCCAAGAATAGCCAAGAAAAGTTTAGAAGAACAAGTAGGGAAAGCTTAGTCTACTACATATCAAGGCTTAGTAGGAAACTAAAACAGTGAGAATTGGTGCAGAGATGGACGAAGAGACCAAAGAAACCAGTAAAGAGCCCAGGAACGGCACGTGCACGTATGGAAACCTGGTTCGCGACCAAATGGGCATTACACATCATTGGAGAAAAGGGAGAGTCTCCAGCCAACTTTGCTGGAAAACTAGATGTCTTGTGGGGAAAATTTTTTTAAATTCTCCCTTGTAACCTCCCCAAATATACATTCTAGTTGGATTAGAGACTTAAATGTAAAAAGCAAGACTAGAGTGAGGCAGGAAAGGATATTTTAAGACAGAAAAAGCACAGATCATAAAGGAAGAGACTGGTGTTTATGACTCTACCAAAAATTAAAACTTCTAAGAACTACAAAGTTAAAAGACCTGCCACAGACTGGGAGAAGATATTTGTAATGCAAATAACAGACAAAGCGTTAGTATCCAGAACTATATAAAGAGACCTGAATCAGTAAGATAATGAGAAACAACAGGAGAAAAACAGAAAAAGATAATTCACTGAAGCAGAACCCAAATAAACATCTGAAGATGCTCAGCTCCACTAACAACTGGGGAAATGCAAATTAAAACAAGATACCATTTCACTTCCATCAGATCGGCAAACATCTAATTCTGAAAAGTGGGCAAGGAAGTAAGAAAGCAGGTCCTCTTAACTGCTGGGGAGTATGTACGCCAGTGTGACCATGGGGCGGGTGAGCTGGCAACAGCAGAGGTGCAGACGGGCATGCCCTCCACACTGGGATTCCTCCTCCAGGTCTATTCCCTAGAGAGACATCAGCACATGGACACAAAAAGACACCTTTAAGAATGTTCACTCCAGTACCACTTGTGAAGTGAAAAGTTACAAACAGCTTAAGTGCAACTCAATGGAGGGATGGATAAAAAATTGTAATATAGTTGCTTTCGGAATGCTGAGCAGCCATCAAAATGAACGAACTTGACTTATATGCATCAACAGAGATAAGTATGAAACACAGAATACCGAGTGATAGAGATGAGGACACGTGATTTTTCAAAACACACAAAACCATTATTATATATTGTTTATGGCTACATATGTATACAGTAGAAGTTTTAAAATGTGGATAGAAAGGACAAACAACTTCTGGACAACTGGCTACCCTGAGGAGGAATGAGACTGGGAGATCTAAAAAGGAATTTAAACTGTATCAGAAATATATCATATACACACACACGATTTAAATTATGAAACACAGGATACATTCAAAAATATTAAATTCCTACTCTGTGCTAGGCAGTGTTCTAGGAGGCCAGAATGATTATATGAACAAAACAAACAGAAGTTCTCATCCTCTTGAAATTTACATCCTAATGAAGGTGAGGGTGGTGACCAGACACATACACGTCTATCAATAGGAAACATGTATAATCTATAAATATGAAATATATTCTAGTTATACATATGTAATATCTACGTCTATATAAAGTCTATAAATATAAAATATATAATAATGTAAAATATGAAATATACATAATAGATGATATCGGATATGGAACAAACCGAAGTAGGAAAGGGAGCCTGGAAACTCTGGGTGGGGAGAGGGGCTGCCATTTTAAATAGGGTGATTAGGGAAAGTCATATTTCAGCAGAGACCTGAAGGAGGTAATGGGTTGAGCCCAGGAAATATCTGAAGAGCACTCCTGGCAGAGGGCACTGCCAGGTGCAAAGGCTCGGAGACTGGGCCAGCCTGGAGTGTTGCAGGAACATCAAGGAGGCTGGTGTGGCTGGAACTGAGCGAGTGGGGGACAAGCAGAGGGAGAGAAGCCCAGCTGTGTGAGTCGATGGAAAGCCAGCAGGGGTTGGGAGCCAAAGGACGCAGGACTTGTGCTGTAAAGGGGTCACTCTGGCTGCTGGGTGGGGCGCAGACTCTGGAGGATTAGGGCAGGAGCAGGGAGACTGGTGGGAGGTGCCCGCGATACTCTAAGCAGGAAACCACGGGCCTGGGGGCAGGGGGACGTGCAGGAGAGTCTGGAGGAGTGCTGGCAGGGTTTCCCGATGGTGAGGACTGGGCGTGAAAGAGGGTCAGGGATGGCCCCTGTGTTCTGGGCCAGCAGCTGGAGGACGGAGGGCTCCTACTGCAGTGGGGAAGCCTGTGGGAAGAGCAGGTTCTGACGGGCAGACGAGGAGCTCGGGGAGGCACGTGGTCCAAGCGGGCTGTCCGGCAGCTGTCCACGTGCAGACAGACCGGGCGGCGGGCGTGCAGGATTCAGGGGAAAGGCCCCGGTGGGAGTGCCCACCGGAAGGATGGAGTGTGGGCACAGAGAGAGGCGGAGGAGGGCTGAGGGCACCCCAATGCTTAAAGATCAGAAAGGGCAGCAGGAAATAGCAAAGGAAAGGTGGGAAGAAAACCAGGAGAGGCTATACTGAGGAGCAACGACCCCAGTGACAGCAGCGCCCTCCAGGCAGGGAAAGAGGGTGAGGAAAGGGCAGGAAGCAGGTCTCCGCTGGGCAAGAATGGGTGGACAGCTGGGGAGGAGCCTGAGGATTGGCGGCCTTGCTGAGCACCCACTTCCCCAAGCACAGTTGGGAGGATTTAGGGGTTGAAGAGAAGTGGGAGAGGAGGTCTGACGAGCGGCTGCACAAAGCCCAGAGCTGGGGAGGGTGGACCAGGGGTCCCGGCTTCTTGGACTGAGGTGGGCGGGGATGAGGGCCACCCAGGGATCCCGCTGATGGGCTCAAGGCCTGAGAGGGGAGCTCTAAGTGCCGGAGGGGAGGGCTGGGCAGGGACTCCCCAGAAGCCACCACATTTCCAGGCCCCTATTCACTCTCATTATCGTGTATATTTATTACATCCAGGGAGGCCTCCACATACGATAAAACAAACCTACGGGGAACCTCCCACCCAAGGTAAGCCACTGGCAGCCCCACGTGTCATAACTATCTTTTCCATCCAGACAGCACTCTGCTCTTAGTCAATTTCTAGCTTTCAGCACTGTCCCTGTTGACCTAAACTGGTGAATGATTTCTGAACACGGCCTGCCCCGGGGAAAGGGAAAATCTAACTGCAGTGACACAGCAAACACGGAAGACACATTTTGTGAATCACAAATTAAACATATAAGACTTTTTAGTAACCTAGGTGTTCAGACGAAAGGGAAGCCCCAAGGCAGGTGGTGCAGACAAGGGGTCTTGGGAGGAGGTGGGCTTGAGCCTGCGGGGGCGGGGTCTCCCTGGTAAGTGACAGACCGTTGCTGACCCCCAACCCAGCAAGGTCTTCCCGTCAGCCATTTGGCTTTTCTCATGTGTCTACCTGTCCTTTCCTTAACTTTCAAACGTGCTGACTGGCCCAGGAAAATCTGAGACCGTAGTATCGGGTATCCAGATTCACCTTTAAATAAATCAGTGACTCTAACCATGTTGAGACATGGCTAAGGGGTTAATGTTCTGTAATTACTAATGGTTTTAAGTGAAATTTGGTTCTCAGGTGGAGGCAAGGCTGACTCTTTGTAAAGCTATGAATGAATTAAATTTTGTCTTTATTATCTTCTACCTTCCTGTCTGTGTCCCCCTCCTTCTTCCTCTAATGCTGAGCCACTGGCACCATCTCTTTCCTAAAAGACTAGGTTTGTTGCCTGTTTTCACGCTGGGAAGTATTCCTGGAGTGTTAGCTGAACAGGCTATAGGTCATAATTCAACTATAAGAAAACTCAGGTTTAAAACATTGATGTTGGGCTTCCCTGGTGGCGCAGTGGTTGAGAGTCCTCCTGCCGATGCAGGGGACACGGGTTCATGCCCCGGTCCGGGAAGATCCCACATGCCGCGGAGCGGCTGGGCCCGTGAGCCATGGCCTCTGAGCCTGCGCGTCCGGAGCCTGTGCTCCGCAGCGGGAGAGGCCACAGCAGTGAGAGGCCCGCATACCGCAAAACAAAAAAAACAAAAAAAACAACAAAAAAAAAAACCATTGATGTTTTTCCTTGGCTCTCCCTGGAAAGAAGGTCACACCTTCCCTGGCCCTTTACTTTTGTTTCCATCTGATTGCCTGCTATCTCCCTAGCCTTCCCCCAACCCCTCACCTGGACTCGGGTCCACAGGAACATCTGGAACCTTGGGGCCAGCGCGACGCCAGCTGCACGGCTCCTTCCCCTGTTCAATCTGGGAGAGGACCTCGGGCTTGGAGATGGCATAGTCTGGGGGAAGACAGAAGGGTTAGCTTTTGCCACGTTCCGTTCAGAGCTGGGGACAGGCAGCCTGGGAAACCAAGATGGCCCAGAAACTACATTTCTTGATTGGTAAAGGGCAGTGCTTCCCAACCATAGGCAATTTTGCCTCCTAGGGGACATTTGTCAAAGTCTGAGACATTTTTGGTTGTCACGACTGGGGGCTGGGGGAGAGGTGCCACTGGCATCTGCTGGGAAGAGGGACACTGCCGAACATCCTATGAGGCACAGGATGGCCCCCAAAACAAAGCCTCATCTGGCCCAAGATGCAGTGCTGAGCTGAAGACACTCTGGTATAGGGTCTCGAGGTTAAGAAGCCGTACATTCCTGCAAACTGAAATAGAACCTCACACCCGCACCTGCTCCCAGCCTCATAACCATGCCTTTTTGCCTTCAGACCTGGGGTCACACAGATACCATCCCAAGAGGTAATAAGCCCAGAAGAAACAGTCCAGGCCTTCTTGGGGGTACTGCCTGAAGGGAGCGGCGGCAGGCCCAGGGTCTGGGGAAGCCTCCAGGTGTGAAGGCAGCGCTGGCTCTGAGAAGCATGGTCTGCCTACATTCTCCGCCGACCCAGAGGAGCCACTCGCTCAGTCAGGCCTCACGTCTCAGCGAGAGAAGGCGAGAGAAAAAGTCCTTCTCAAACCTGGGTTGATCATACTGGATCTGAGAGCGGTGGGAGCCTTCTCCACTCCAGGTCTCAGCAGGAGAACAGAAACGGCTGTGCTCTGAGCCTGGTTAGGAGAGAGGCCACCAACCCTCCCGGTCTGGCACCCCGTGAACTTCACCAAGTAGAAGGCAGCCTTTGACTCAGTCACCCAGGGCTCATCTTTAGGAAAAAGAGGCGATAACCGTGCCTGGTCAAGGTTCCCAGCGATTTACATATCCTCAGGACAAAAGCCACCAGAAGGAAGAGAGAAGCTGAGGTCTCCCCAAATCACACGTAACCAAGAAATGAGTCTCACGCCTTACCCAGGGAGACCAGCGTCTCGTAGTTGCCCCGCATCACGTGCTTGTACAGCTCCTTCTGCCACTCGGACAGGTTCCCCCACTCCTGCTCAGAGAAATACACGGCCATATCATCAAAGGTCACGGGCACCCGGAACCACAGTGTCATGCACGCTTACCCGCACGCTGACGGGCACGGGCTGTCCCACCCCCGGCGCCCAGGGCTTACCTTGGGGGCCTCGCCCTTGCTGCCCGGGGGCAGCCGCAGGATCCAGAAGTTCCTGTTCCTCAGCAGGTTCTCCACGTTCTCCAGCCGCCTCTGCAGCAGCCCGTACTCCTGCAGCAGGGTCCCCAGCACCGCCCACTTGCCCTCCAGCTGGTTCCCCAACTCCACGGCCGTCTTCTCGCAGTCGGCCAGCTTCTTCTCGGCCATCCCGGTTCGACCTTCTAGGGAAAGCAAGCGGGCAGCCTGCGATTCGATCTTCCTCTCCATGGCCTGAATTGTAGCTGCCATTGTCCACGGAGAAATCTTGCAGAAACAGAGAGGAGACCAGCATCAATCATTCCGCCCGCCGTGTTCCTTGAGCCCCTCTCTCTGAGGCATCAGGGAGCTGAGTGGGGCACCGCACGTGTGGGAAGTGGGGATGTCCTGTGCCACACGCCAGATCTCGGCCTGGCGGCCAGCTCCTCTGGGCGGGTGCCCTGCCTCCAGGCCTCCGCAGCACTCCTTGCAGACCCCCATCAGGGCACTCGCCGCCCTATACAGTAACCTCCCGCATCCACCTCTACAAGCTCTCTGAAGGCAGCGCTGCATCTTCACAGCACAGTGAGGGGCCCGTGGTAGGCGCTCGGTGCAATTTTGCTAAATCAACAGTGACTTCGCACTGCTGGGGTGTCTTAATGGAGAAATAGTAAACTGCAGATTTACTAGAGCCCCGCCAGCACCTCCCATCATAATTGCACAGGATCTGTCTACTGATGATGACCTTGCAAAAAAAACAGCTGGTTCACTGAAACGACACAAACACAAGCGCTGCTCAACCGCTTTATTAAAAAGCAACTCGTGTCTCTTTAATAAACATGGAAGTCTGATGACTAATTCCTTTCCACCCCAGGACAATCTAATTTTGTCCAATTACCACCCACCTCAAACTAAAAATCACCATTACTGCAAATCTCCCCCAGCCAAGAGTTAAGACTTTTTGACAAAACACGAGCCCCTGCCCTTGTGAGACTGACTTTTTTCTCTCACTGTTCCCACCCTTCCCAAGGGGCGAATTACGGTCTCGGACATTGTTGTCGCTGCCCCAGGATCAGTGACACACCTTACAGACTGGTGAGGAAGGTGAGACATATGCCATAAGGTGAGACTTTTATATGTGCTGCAACCATCATAAACCGTCATTCCCCTGACTTGCCTGTCGCTGGACAGTTCAATCGTGGCTTAGATGACCGGCAGCTGGGGACACCGAGGCAAGGGCGCATTTTGCTTTGGGTGGGGCTCGACCACTAGACCCCCCCGACCCACATCTGAAGGTAGGACCCATGGGTCCGAGAGGAAGCCCTGATATTTATACCTTCTGGCAGCACCTGAGGATCAATGGTACCTTACAGCATTCTGAAAACTATTCCTAAACAAATGTTTGGTGACTATCTGCAAAATTGAAAAGTGACTGGTAGGAACCAGTGTGGGTTCATTCAGAGGAAGTCGCTGAGAACTAGAACATGGGAGGGTGCCTCAGAAAATAGCGACAGGAGAGTCTGAGCAGAGGCTGAAAAAACTGGCAAGGGTGGAGCATCAGGGATTTTGTGGTGGTTTGGAAGGCAGCTGGACCAGATGACCTCTGACCTGAAGAAGGTAGGGCTTTAGCTGGGCCTCAAAGGACGGAGAGGAGCTGGACTGGCAGAGAAACAACTGGATGTGGGATTCCTGCTCAGGAGGTAGGTGGCTCTGCTCTGAGGCTGCAAAGACTGCACTGGGCTGGCACCTTGGGCTGGTGCAGCCCTGCCCCTGGGTGCGAGGCCACGTTTCTTCCCTTCCCCTCACTCCTCCTCTCTTGACCGATCCCAGACATACGACCCCAGCCTCTAAACGTTTGCTTCAGAAGTGTCCTTTCACTTTATCGCCCAGCTCCCCAACCCCAGAAATCCCACTCAGCCTCCAAGAGCATCTGACTGCCATTATTATAATCTTTGTGTTCCATGAAAAGGGCATCTGCATAAACTCCAACCTTATAGACACATGCAGTTTTCTTACATTTTAACGGGGCCAGGGAGCCTCGTGTGAGGCCTTCACACTATTTGGTGAGAGGTGGCGACTGTTTCTACTCAAGCCCAGCTCCTCGCTGAATAGTGGGTGGACAAGATGGGGCTGGCCTCAGACTCCTGCCAGGGAAGCGGAAACTCTCTGCTTGAGAACAGCTGATGGGAAGAGAACTCCAAATCCTTCAATGGCTCCCCACCCATAGGATGAAGTCCAGGCAGGCCTTCAAACCCCTTCCAACTCTCCCTGCAGCCTCCTCGCCCCGTGCCTCCCTACCAAAGCCATCTTTTCCAGGCAAACGACTTCTGTCTCCTCCCGGCACTGCCTGCCAGTCTGTGTCCAAGCCTCCTCCCTACCTGAAAAGCTCCACGGGTCCAGCTCAGCCTGATGAAATCCTAGCCTTCCCTAAAAGCCCAGCTCAAATCACAGCAGCACAGGCCAGGAAGGTGCACGCACCTCCTTCTGCCTTGCTTTACCATCACCAGTGTACCTGTTTCCCCCAAAGCGCCAGTGTGTCCCAGCACACAGAGCGACCCTGTCTTTCCACACCTTTTCTAGCCGTGCGATCCTGGGCAAGTTAACTTCTCTAGGCCTCGGGTTTTTCTTTTTTATGACAGAGAATCAGAGCCTACCCCCTAGGTTTCCTGTGAGGACAAAATCACGCCTAACAGGGCTGGTGCCGTGCCTGCGTCCCTCTACGAACCAGAGCAGCTGTCTTCCGCCCCGACCCCGAGCGAGCCGGGCACGCAGAGGGGCCTCGGTGCCAGCGGAATCGCCGCCGCTCGGGACGCCTCCCAGGTGCCACCAGGCCGCTGGGGGGAGCTGGGGGGAAGGGAACGCAAGGCTGAGCGGTGGGCAGAGAAAGGAGACGCGGGGTGGGGGGCGCGGAGACGAGGGGGCCAGCGGATGGGGCGGGGGCAGGAAGCCCCGGAGGGCAGCAGGAACTCGGCGTGGGGCGGCCTCTGGTGCGCGGACGGCCGGTCCCGCCCTGCTCAGGCTCGGCCCGGAACGGGGGGCCTGGCCGGCGGGTGCCTAGGCCCCGGCGGACCCCGCGTCCCGCTCGCTGGAGCCCCAGGCCCGGCGGCCCGGCCCGACCCCCGGAGTCCCTCCCTAGAGCCTGCGGCGCCGTATGCTGGGCCCGGGCCGCCCGGGCCCCGAGTCCGCACGTCCGTGCGCGCGGGCCGCCCTTACCGGAGCCGCGGCCGCCTCGGCCATGGCCCTGCGCTGTCCGGCTCGGCCCGGAGGAAGTCGCCGCCGCCGCCGCCGCCGCCGCCGCCGCCGCCGCCGCCGCCGCCGCCGCCGCCGCCGCCGCGCGGCCGCACGCTAGCCGGCCCCCGGCCTCTCCGCAGGCGGCGCCTGCCCGGCCCTGCTGTCCCCACCCGCGTCGCCGCGCTCCTCGCTGGCCGGCCCGCGCCGCTCCGCCCGCAGACGCGCCGCCGCCGTCAGCGCCCGGCCGGTCCACACTGCATCCTGGGAGCCGGCGCAGGCCCGTGAGGCTTCCTGGAGGCAGCGCGGCCGCACAGCCCCACCTGCAGCCCGGAGAGGCGAACGGCAGGCGCGGCGCCCGCCCCGCCCCGCCCAGCCCCGCCCGGCGGCCCGTTGCCACTGTGCCACCCGCCTGCCAGCCGAGCCCCGGACACTGCCCGGCCCGCCGGCCTCCCGACCCACCGAACCCCCGACCCGCCGACGCGCCGACCCACCCTGCCGCTGACCCGCCAACCCCCCGGCCCCTGATCCACCGGCCCGCCGATCCCCCTGGCCCCTTGATCTTACCGACCCACTGGCCTGCCACTCCGCCGACACCCCGATCCCCCGAGTCCCCGACCCCTAGGCCCAACGAACACGGCCGGGTGCGCGCTGAGTCGCCGACCGGACTCAGCGCCAGACCTGCCGCCCGCCGCGAGAGCCTCGGACTTTGGTCCCCCGCGCCCCGAGGGACTCGGTGACCAAAAAGGATCTCCCCGCTCCAGTGGGGGAGCCGGGCCGCCCCCGGTGACCACGGCGACGGCGGCCGCCCCCCCCCCATGCGAACCCCAGGAGACCAGCGCCTTCTCCCCTGGGGCGCCCGCCACGTCGCCTCTGCTGCTTGAGGTCCTGCGGGGCGATCTGGGCTTCTTGTGTGTTTACTTACTTGGACAGCTGTACCTCATGTCTACCTTTGATTTGAAATGGAAAAAATTCTTCCAACAATAGGAATATAGCTCACTAAATCCCTGTGGGCAGCCACTTAGAACTTTCTATAAAGTGTGGGTTAGCTATAAAAAATATTTTTAATGGGATGGACAACGGAACACAATACCATCACCTAAAATTATTTTGGTGAAGAACTTTGTATGGGAAGATGTTCATGATATTTTAAGAGAAGTCTGTCCAGAATTATTATATTATTATATATATATTATATATAGTATATATAATATATATAAAATGATTATAAAATGATTACATATATTATCATTGGAAGGTTTGGAAGCATATAGTCAAGTAGTTTTCTTTAACAGTGAGAACACAAGCCATTTTTATACATTTTCTAACTTAATTTTTTAAAATTTCGTAATAGTAATATTTTGTAATAACAAGAATAGTATTTTTAAGACAAGGAGAGAAAAATAAATTTATCAGTCGGAAAACTTAAGAGGCGAACCGGGGCCGGCGGATGGAAGGAGCCTTTGAATGGCGCCCCCATGTGGCCGTGAAGATGCATTTCCTTTGAGAATTTCCTCTAAGTGGGACTCTGCTGAAGAGGGACCTGCGCACCACGTGCTCTGTACTCTGCTGGGCTTCGGGTCTGGCCGCCGGGGTCTTAAGGTGCCCTTTGTTTTCGCTTCATCAGCCTGGGCTGAACGTACAGCAAGGGCGTCATCCCGGATGCGTTCTTTGGGTATGAAAGTGGACTCTCCCCAGGCATGGTGGTGGGGCGACACTGTATTCACACGGTTGCGAGAGGTCTGTTCCGAGTGCCTGATTTTCTTTTTCTCACTGATGCCAGCCCAGCTGTTTTCTCATGTCCCCTCCGCCCCACACCCAGCTCTCCGGGATTGCCTCTCAAATGTGGGGTTGAGGGTAGGGGATAGGGATTTCCCGATTGGAGCCCCTGCACCCTTTTGCCTTTTGGAGGAAACTCCTGAGCACGCAAAGTCGACCCTTCCACTACAGGAGAATGTTCTGGAATCTGCCCCGAGGTCCTTTACCTCCCCCACCAGCTCTTCTTCCACGTGATCTTTCCTTCCCAAATAACACATCTCCTCTACCAAGGGTGGACCCCTGTTTTGTGGGCCTGAAGCTTGTACAATTTGGGGAATATTGAGAAAAAAAACCTTCACAAAATTACAATTTTTAAAAATTCGGTACAGAGCTGGTACAAGGGATGGTCTCTGAAACTCTTATCTAAGTCAATTTTTACAATGATGGTCATAAAATGAAGATTTTTATATTTCTACCCTTTTTACATTTATTGGTTGATTTGTTGGTAAAGATTTTGTAAAGCTTTCCTTTCTCTACCTAAAAATTTTTTTTAAAAAAACCTACTAACATGGATTCATGGATTCTCTAATTTAATGAGCTATAACACATTCCTCCATTTGTTTTGATGCTCAGATTGTCCCAAATTTAGCTAGCGGCGAGTCTCTTCAAGCTGGCCCTGTGTTCTGTTGACGTGTTCCCATCAGTTTTTGAGCACGTTCCTACTGTCTGGCACAAAATGTTCCATGGTTCACATTTTAGGTTTCTTACCCAGCTGTGGAATCAGCCAAATCTCCAAGTTTCTGGTTCTTTTTTTTTTTCTTAATTAATTAATTTATTTGTGGCTGCGTTGGGTCTTCGTTGCTGCCTGCAGGCTTTCTCTAGTTGCCGCGAGCGGAGGCTACTCTTCATTGCGGTGCGCACGCTTCTCACTGCGGTGGCTTCTCTTATTGCCGAGCATGGGCTCTAGGCACGCGGGTATCAGTAGTTGTGGCACACGGGCTCAGGAGTTGTGGCTCATGGACTCTAGAGCGCAAGCTCAGTTGTGGCACTCAGGCTTTGTTGCTCCACAGCATGTGGGATCTTCCCGGACCAGGGCTCGAACCCTTGTCCCTTGCATTGGCAGGAGGATTCTTAACCACTGCACCACCTGGAAGTCCCTCTGGTTCTTTTAAATGATATTTAATAACCACAATATGGGCATTAGGAGTGCTCATTGCAACTGAGATGTTGTTTCTACCACCTTTTCAGAGGGCAGAGTTAGAAAATGTACGTGTGTACTTGTGTGTGTGTGTGTGTATGTGTGCTTGTGTATTCACACAGCTACTTACGATTCCAGTCCAACTCCACAATTCTTCCTTGCCTATCTTCATTCCATATTTATACCTCCTGTCTCCCACAATTAGAGCTCTGGTTCCCCCAAATATCAGTATATTTACTCAATTTCTCAAAAATGTAAGTTTTGTGGGGGACTTCCCTGGTGGTCCTGTGCATAAGGCTCCACAATCCCAATGTAGGAGGACTGGGTTCCATCCCCGGTCAGGGAACAAGATACCGCATGCGTGCCGCAACTAAGAGTTCGGGTGCTGCAACTATGAGCCCGCATGCCGCAACTAAAGATCCTGCATGCTGCAACGAAGACCCCATGTGCTGTAACTAAAACCCGAGGCAGCCAAAATAAATAAATAAATATTAAAAACAAAAAAACAAAACCATACGTTTTGTAAGTTACACCAAAACAACTTCCTAGGTAAAGTTCAGTATCTATTTCTCCCCTTAGAATATATACCACTAAGGGTGTTTTCTTCTTTGTGGTCCTGTTACTGATGTGATATAACATTAGGTTTTGGGATTTTGTTTATATTTATTTTCAGCTTCATCTCTTCATACTTGAGTTATTTTTTTGAAATGTAAAACAATTCAAAAGTCAAGACTATATAAAATTGTACACTCAGGGAAGACCGATTCTCTACTCCATCCCTTATATCTCATTTCCATCCACCTTGAATAATGTTCTATTTCTTGATCTGGGTGTGAGATTACACAGGTATATTATTTTTTATTATTCATAAGGCTGAATGATTCATGCAGTTTCGTACACGCATGAAAAAGTGGAAAAAAAAAACAAAACACAGTGAGATGAGCCAGTCAGTATTCATCAGAGAAGCAGAATCACTATAAGTATTACTGAACAATAACAATTGTTATGGAAATAAGACCTTACACAATTATATCATGAGCTGGGAGAAGTAACAGTCCAGAAGGGGGAGTTGGAGGATCAAAGAACAGTCACTTATGAGCCTCCCTAAAGCAAGGCAAGGTGGAAAAGTCGGAGGTGAAGAGGGATCTGGGAAGCCAAGCATATCCCACCCCTGGAGGGGAACTGTGAAAAGGCTGGTGAAAAAGTTGATAGGAAATCAACACTTCTGCTTAGTTACTACTTCTGTAGGTCCTCAGCCAAGTATCTGGTGGTGGCACTGGGGCTCCTGTTGATGGACACGCAGTTGGGAAGAGAAGCTGGACACGACGGGGGTGGTTGCAGATAGGCTGGGATCTGTTGGTGTCTGTGTCTGGCTGTCACACACCCAACTGCAACAACTTTCAGAGAGCAGTGTCTGCTGCTTCACGTCCACCTCCCAAATATCATGCGAATTCTCATTTGGGCCAACTCTAACTCTAACCTCTACAAGGAAATGATTCCGGGGAAGTAGTTCCAGCTATCCCAAGCATAGGTGAAGGTGTTCAATACCATTAGTCCTCACAGAAATGCAAATTAAAACCACAATGAGATTAAAACCGCCTCCTACAATTGCACACCCCTTCGAAGATCTAAAACTAAAAAGACTGACCCTACCAAGTGTTGACAAGGATATGGAGCAACTGCCGACGGGAATACACTCTTGGTTGAACATAAAATGTTACAATCCCTTTGATCCAGCTGTTCTACTTGCAGATATTTACCCAAGAGAAGTGAAAGCATGTATCCAAAGATTTGTATGTGAATGTCATAGCAGCTTGATTTGTCATAGCCAAAAACTGGAAATAACACAAATGACCATTAACGGGTGAGCGGTGAGTGGGTAAACAAAACTTAATATATATATATATCCATACCGTAGAATACTACCGAGCAGTAAAAAGGAGTGAACTATTGATGCATGCAACAACATGGGCAAATCTGAAAACAGTTATATTGAGTGAAAGAAACAAGACAAAAAGAGTGCATATTGTATAATTCCACTTTTATAACCTACTAGAAAATGCAAAGCAATCTATAATAATGGAAGGCAGATCAGAACTTGCTTTGTTCTGCTTGCTCCTGTCAGTGTAGCCCTAGCCATGTCCCTCCACACTGGCAGCGTTGGTTTTCATTCCCAGCTTTCGTTTGGCACTCCTAGGACCAGCCTTACCGTCAGTGCTCTGTCTCTGGGAGCCCAGCCTTCTGAGCTCCTGAGGTACCAGCACCAGCTGGGCAGCGCCGCATCCTCACAAGTCTGAGTCCCAACTCTTCAGAGCCCCTCCCTCCAGCTTCTGCCTTCTGCTAACTGCAACCTCTTTCCTTCTTCTGTCAGCACAGGGAGTGAGAGGTGCTTCCTGGAGTTATATCTCTGCATTACCTTGCAGTTCTCTCTTTGCTGATTTATTTCCTCAGCACCTATTTAACCAATTCCCTGTATTAAATTCTCTCTGTTGAACTGCCTAGTGTACTTTCTATTTTCTGACACTATCTCGACTGACACATGATGGACAAATCTCTTTTTCTGATCTATGACTCATTTTTCCACTTTCTGTCTGGAGACTTTTAGTACACAGAAGTTCTTAATTTCAATGAACTAGAATATATCAATCGTTTTCTTTATGGTGTTTATGTGTGTCATGATTAAGAAATCCTTCTCCTACTCCAAAGTCATAAAGGTTTTCTCTTATATTTTCTTCTAAAAGTTTGACGATTTGTCTGTTATATTTAAGTCTTGAATCCTCCTGGAATTTATTTTGTGTATGGATATCCAATTGTCTTAGCACCATTTATCAGCAAGTCCACCCCCTTCCCCTCTGCCCTATCATATATCAGTTTCTCTCTATAGATAGGTCCATTTCTGGGATCTCTATTCTGCTTTATGGTGATTTGTCTGTCCTTGTGCCAACACTACACTGTCTTACAGGCTTAAACTGTAATAACTTCATATCTGATAGGACTAATTTCCTTGTCCAGCTCTCATTCTTCAGGAAAACACTAGCTATTCCCAGCTCTTTCTTTTCCCACATAACTTTTAACATCAGTGTGTCAAAGACTATAAAAATCACAACCAGGATTTTGACTGCAATTACGTCAAACCTATAGGCCAATTTGGGAAGCATTAACATCTTTATAAAATTGTTATTTTGTCCTACCCCAAAACAGAGCCTATCTCTTCATTTAGGTCCCCTTCAGTGTCTTTCAGTGAAGCTTTAAAATATTTTAAATAAAGGTTCTGTACCTTCTAGGGGCTACTTCCCTGCCCCCTGCATTCACGCAAGGACCTCAGTCACCAGCCTTGAACAGGGACCCTGGAAATGCATCGTGGACGTCTGCTTCCGGTCTGAGCAGCAGAGACTCACAGAGCCCATGGGGATGAGTGAGCTGCAGCATGTTTCCTCAGGAAGATGAACCAGGTGACCTGCTTTAGAGAGTCTTTCAGTGCTGACCATGGAATATTGGAGGAAGGCTGGCAAAGGCAGTGGTCTCCATTCTGTTCTCATTGGTGCTCAGTTATTCTTTGTGGCAGCATCTAGATGGTGGACCAGTTGTCTCTTACAGGAGCTCCTATTTCAGGTCAATAAACCCACATCATGACCATATGGGGGCGCTTCTAGCTAGCTCACTCCTGCAGTCCACAGACTTCAGGATATGAGCTTACTGCACTGTTTTATTCCACTTGAAATGCTTATTCTGAATGTCAGGGGACCTCTCACTCCACTCAAACTCTTCATACCCTCAAAAAACAATAGTTAAAAGCAAAGAGCTGAAGTCAATCCTGCATCATCCCTGGCAGGTTTTCTCCTCCAAAGCAAGGGAATAATAATAACCAATAATAATATAGTCGTAGTTGCAATCCGCTTACTTAGATAAAATATTAGCCTAAGAGACATGAGGTTATCACCAACTTCAGGAAGATTAAAAAGATCCAGGTTAGGGACTCGGAAGCTCACCAACCTCCCCAGCTGTCCCCACCAGCACCCTGGGGTTTAATGCACAGACACAAAACCCTCTGGTGTACGTACTGCATGTGTTTCCAAAGAGGTTGGGCAGGATCTCTTCAATTTGCTGTTTTGTAGTGCAGAACAAGAGAAAAACAGACAAATAAATTCTGAAGGCCGTTCCAGTAGTGAATGTCAGTGCTCCTCCAGGCTGCTGCCGTCACCACACACTGAGGAAAAGGGGGAGATGCAGGCATGTGAAGGCGTAGGCTTGTGGGACTCTGGGGCTTGGGGGATGACCTCTCTCGACTGAGTTAGTGGAGGAATAAGCTGCTGGTCTTACCAGCTCTCTAGAAATAAGTAGAAACTTCCAGTATGTTGCAGGAGTTCTGGGTGTGACCATGAAGGTGAAAGGTGTTTATGAGACACCTATAATAAGTAGGGGGGGTGTAGCTCAGGGGTAGAGCGTTTGACTGCAGATCAAGAGGTCCCCGGCTCAAATCCGGGTACCCCCTGCCATATTGGATTTTCTATTCATGGAAGCTGTTACTCATCCCATTTTCCTTCATCCATCAATCGGGATCCTACCTGAAACTGGAAGCTACAGGTCAGCCCTTGTACAACAGCAATCTGGGTGGAGCCTCTTCTCATGTCTTCCTGCACTAATACTCTAGGTATCTATCCTCCTCATGGCATCAGGACTCTTTTCTTCTGTATGTTTCTCATTTCTCCAACTCTATTGGATCCTCAAAGAGAAGGCAAGGCCCCTGATGCAGACTTCTTTAGGGCAGACCAGAGAGCTGTAGATACAGATGACTTCCCAGGAACAGGCAATAAATGGTAACCCTAGGTCCCTGGTGGCGCAGTGGTTAAGAATCTGCCTGCCAAGTGGCGCAGTGGTTGAGAGTCCACCTGCCGATGCAGGGGACACGGGTTCGTGCCCTGGTCTAGGAAGATCCCACATGCTGCGGAGCGGCTGGGCCCGTGGGCCATGGCCGCTGAGCCTGCGCGTCCAGAGCCTGTGCTCTGCAACGGGAAAGGCCACAACAGTGAGAGGCCCGCGTACCACAAAAAAAAAAAAAAAGAATCTGCCTGCCAGTGCAGGGGACATGGGTTCGAGCCCTGCTCCAGGAAGATTACACATGCCACGGAGCAACTAAGCCCGTGTACCACAACTACTAAGCCTGCACTCTAGAGCCTGCGAGCCACAACTACTGAGCCCGCATGCCACAACTACTGAAGACCGTGCGCCTAGAGCCTGTGCTCTGCAACAAGAGAAGCCACCACAATGAGAAGCCCGCACACTGCGACGAAGAGTAGCCCCTGCTCACAGCAACTAGACAAAAGCCCACGCGCAGCAATGAAGACCCAACGCAGCCAAAAATAAATAAAATTAAAAAAAAATGGTAACCCTAAATTATCACTCTCACCCTTCCTTCCCTCCAAAACAGGTTGGCACAGTGGAGTGGGGAGGGTGGTCAGACCTATGGAAACAAACGGCTGGGAGCCCAGGTAGGGTAGGTGGGTAGTTTTGGAGACCTTCGTCCAGCTCTTGGGCTAAACCAAGGCAATGGGAAATGGGTTGGGGGTTCATCAGGCAGCTTCTCTCCTTTTCTCCTTATTGATGACCCCACCCAGGGACTGAGGACTGGAAAGCTGCAGGCCTGAGGGAAGATGTCTTACTAGAAGCCCGGTCTGGCAGCTTCCAAAAAGCCAGTCCTGGAGGAGATCTATAACTTAATTTTGCAGAGTTGCGTGTTACCACACAAATGAAAGATGTTAATTAGACTATACTAGTGTTCCTGGGGGTATAGCTCAGGGGTAGAGCATTTGACTGCACATTAACAGGTCCCTGGTTCTGGCACAAAAACAGAAACATAGATCAATGGAACAAGATAGAAAGCCCAGAGATAAACCCACGCACTTGTCAATCTGCGACAATGGAGGCAAGAATAGACAATGGAGAAAAGATAGTCTTTTCAATAAGCGGCGCTGGGAAAATTGGACAGCTACATGTAAAAGGATGAAATTAGAACATTCTCTAACACTACATACAAGAATAAACTCAAAATGGATTAAAGATCTAAATGTAAGATTGGATACTATAAAACTCCTAGAGGAAAACATAGGCAGAACACTCTTTGACATAAAGTACAGCAATATTTTTTTTGCTCCGTCTCCCAGAGTAATGGAAATAAAAACAAAAATAAACAGATGGGACCTAATTAAACTTAAAAGCTTTCGCACAGCAAAGGAAGCCATAAACAAAACGAAAAGACAACCTATGGTCTGAGAGAAAATATTTGCAAACAATGCTACTGACAAGGGATTAATTTCCAAAATATACAAACAGCTCATACAGCTTAATATAAAAAACAAACAAACAACCCAATCAAAAAATGGGCAGAAGACCTAAATAGACATTTCTCCAAAGAAGACATACAGATGGCCAAAAGGCACAGGAAAAGATGCTCAATATCTTCAAGTATTAGAGAAATGCAAATCAAAACTACAGTGAGGTGTTACCTCACACCAGTCAAAATGGCCATCATTTAAAAGTCTACAAATAATAAATGCTGGAGAGGGTGTGGAGAAAAAGGAACCCTCCTACGCTGTTGGTGGGAATGTAAATTGGTGCAGCCACTATCGAGAACAGTATGGAGGGTCCTCAAAAACCTAAAAATAGAGCTACCATATGATCCTGCAATCCCAGCCCTGAGCGTATATCTAGAGAAATCTCTAATTCAAAAAGATACATGCACCTCTATGTTCATAGCAGCACTATTTACAATAGCCAAGACATGGTAACAACCTAAATGTCCATCAACAGATGAATGGATAAAGAAGATGTGATATATATACATATATATATACACACACACACACCATGGAATATTACTCAGCCATAAAAAGAATGAAATAATGCCATCTGCAGCAACATGGATGGACCTAGAGATTATCATACTAAGGGGGGTCAGCTGGGTCTGGAAGGTGCATGTCCAGGCAGTGTGGGGAAAGGGCGTGCCACACAGACAGTGTAAAGAAACAAAGATGCAATGTTTTGGGAGTGCTTTCTGGGTGGAAAAGGTATATGTGTGCATGTCTGTGTGTGTGTGTGTGTGGCTGTGGGTGTGACCATGCATGCTGGTGTGAGTGTGTATGTGTGCACCTGGGGTAGGTTGTAAGTGTGTGTGTGCCGTGACTTTGCAGGGGGGAGGGGGGAGAGAGTGCGACTGTGACCTACTGTTGGAGGTGGATGATTAGACTGAAGAAAATTTGTGTGTAAAATATGTTCCAGAGTTCGGACATTGTTCTGTGGACGACAGGGAGGGCTGTGGCTGCAAAGAAGCGAATTCATTTCCTTTATTTCAGGAGGTCACTTGGGAGACATCGCAGAGAGCGGCTGGGAGTTTGCCTAAAGACGGTTCCTTAACTGATAGTATTTTTTGAGCACCTACTGCGTGTTAGTACCATGCTGGGCAATTTATCTGAAGTTGCCATATTTATACGTCACGAGAAACTTATCCCTATTTAAGACCAAGAAATGGAAGCTTACAGAGTTCAAGAACTTGCCCAGCGACACATACAGAGTAAGGAAACAAATACAGAGGAGAAAAGGAATTCCAGAGAAATTTTCAGGTTATAATATGTGGGACATGGTGACTTATATAAGATATGCAGGATGAAGAATAGTGTGTGGGGGCAGAGGTGGAAAATGAAAATTACTGTTATCCAGAGAGAAATACAGCAGCAGGTACAGGGGAGTGGGAAACCTAATTTAACTTAAGCTAGAGACTTGAGCATACTTTTGGCTGTGGAGGGAACAGGATGGAGAAAATTGAATCAATTCAGTCCTGAGGACAAGAGTACAGATGGAGCCATTTATTTTGGAAGGGGGAGGGGAGAGGAATGTTCTTCTCTGAGATGGAAGGGAGAGGACCAAGGACAGCTGAGGAGAGATGTCTCTGAGTTACGAAGGGAAATCAAGGAGTTGAGGTTTAGCTGAATCTGTTCTGTCTGTTAAGCAGAGGTAACCTCTTGTGCTGGAGCGAGAGCACAGACGTGGGGGTGGGGGGGGAAGAAAGCATGTCATTGGTGAGCCTGCAGTGCAAACGAAAGCAGTCGGAGGGTCTGCGGTGGGCAGGGGTGAGCTGATTCTGCACCTCTCTGAGGGCCAACTTTCGTGGGCACTGAGAGCATCGCTTTACCCAGATACATCTGTCCCCACCCAGGTCAGCACAGGGCAAGTGCCAATGATTTTATTCTCTAGCTCTCTGTTTTTTATTCTATGCAAATTCCAACCGAAGGAGCTTAGGTTACTGTCAACAGCAGACAAGGTTACTGGTTCCCTCGTGTACATCCCAGTCCCAGTTTCTGTCAGCCACATGCTAACCATCTTTTGGGTGATCCCCTCGGCAGAGGGGTCCATTAGCTCAAAGGACACTTGTGGATTTTTCACCAGTTGCATTCCAGGGTTCAGGGATCTCATCTCTAACCTCTGAGGGTCTTTTCCTATGGTCTACAAAAGAAGACAAAGGAGAGAAAAAGAAACTAGGGCTTGCAGGACAAAAGAGATAGAAAATTTAAACCAAAATATTGTCAGTATTAACATTAAAAATAAATGTATGAAATACCACAGTAAAAAGACAAAGAATGCCACTGAATTAAAGAAACAACTATATGTTATTCCCAGGAGGTAAATAAAAAACATAAGGATATAGACATATGGATAAACCTACGGATGGGCGGTTGCCAAAGGTGGGGGTAGGTGAGGGGTGGGAGAAATGGGTGAAAGGGGTCAAAAAATTTTTTAATGAAAAAAAATCCATTTTTGGGACTTCCCTGATGGTCCAGTGGCTAAGACTCCACGCTCCCAATGCAGGGGGCCTGGGTCCAATCCCTGGTCAGGGAACTAGATCCCACATGCCACAACTAAGTGTTCACATGCTGCAACTAAAGATCCCACATGCCACAGCGAAGATCCTGCACACAGCAACTAAAGACCTGGTGCAGCTAAATAAATAAATAAATAAATAAATTATATATATATATATATATATATATATATATATATATATATATATATATTTAATTCATTTTTAAAAAGAGAGAGTGGAAAGAACTAGCTTCCTGCAACAGAACCCAAGAGTACACTAGCTATTCCAGTATCAACAGAGATGGTTGCATTAATACTACTCTGGCGATTGCAATCAGATTCCAAGTAAGGATACATCTGGCTTTCAAACAAGAAAGGATCTCATGCCAGAGCTCAGTAAAGCAGTGAAAGCCAGGGATCTGACCGGATTGGGAAGGTGAGAATTATCCGGAACTGTAGTAATAATGGCTAGTCATATTCGAGTGCTTACTACACATCAGAGACTGTCCCAAGGATATTATCTTATTTAATCCTCATATCAATCGATATTTCCCCCAATTTATGGATAAGAAACTGAGGCTCAGAGAGTTTTTGGAATTTCCTTTAAGTCACACACTCTGGCTTCTCTGCCTGAGGATAAGGGGTCATGGGGTGTTGGGATTTCTCTTTCCTGAATATCAGTAAAATTCAGTGTAGAGTTTCTAATACATATAGAATAATATATATTAATAATAATATTATATTATTGTTATTATATTATATTATATATGCATATATATATATGCAGGGGATCTTGGGCAAGAAGTTTAGCTTCTCTGGGCCTCAGTCCCCTCATCTGTGAAATGGAGATAATGAGATCCTGGTCCCCAAGGTTTGATGTATAATAAGCTGATATATGTGGAGGCTTCTCGGCTGCATACTGTTGACAAGAGAAATCCAGAGGACTTTAGCATCACGGTAGGAATCAGTGTAGAAATCAGTGTTTCTCCTTCTTGGCCAGGAGAGGAGGGGAAGTGGCTGCTGGGCGGCTAAGGCCCCAAGGGGGAAGCTGGGGGGTAAGAGGGAGAGATTCCAGTAGGCGGCAGAGAGAGCTTGCAGGAGAGAAAGCTTACCAGCTCCCGTGACAACAGCAGAAGCAGGGCCTTGGCGTGGCTGTAGAGATGGAAGGTGCCAATCAAAGTAAGCTCATCGTCTAGGTGGGATAGGGCTTTGTCCACAGATCAGAGAGCCTCTGGGTAGAATGTGGTTCTTCTCCAGCAGCATTTTTTGGTCCCTGAATTATGTTAGCTTAGGTCCATTAATGATTTGGGGGATTCCTAAGTCTACTCACCACCTAATTCTGACTGTTTCTAGGAGTGGGTCATTCTCCATGATTCTCCATCTATATTAACTGAAGACGTGGCGGTTGGGAGGGTCATTTGTGTCCTAGACTGTAGTTTAGTAGAAAGCACTCTGAACTGAATGTTAGCCTAGGAGGGTCAGGCCTTCATTAGGTGGGTTTGGACAGACACCTCAATCACCCCGAGTTTCTGTTTTTTAGGTGCCCACCATGATGGGCACAGGCATCCGACTCTGAAGGCCATTCTGTAAGCCAATGTCAATGCGTCTCCAGGCTGCTGCGCACACACTGGGGCTGTGGGCTGGGGCGGGAGTGGGTGGGAGGGGGGACATAGGCTGTTGGGCTTTTGAGGAGAGAGCCTGTTGCTTTTCCTGTGGCAGGTTGATGAGTTTTCACTGCAGTAGGCCTGGCAGTTCCCAAGAGAGGGCCATCCTGAAGTGGTAACTCATAGGTTTACGGGGAGTCTGGGTGTGGCTAGACAGATGAAAAATACTAATTAAGTCACACCATAGCAGAAGGGGGTGTAGCTCAGGGGTAGAGCATTTGACTGCAGATCAAGAGGTCCCCAGTTCAAATCTGGGTGCCCCCTGCTTATTCTTAACTTTTACCTTTGGTGCTGCATTTCAACTTCTTCTTCCCCACTAGACATCAACATAAAGACTTTTTTTCTAGAACCAGCAAATGGTGAAGCTTTACTATGGTAGTTGGCAGTTCTTAACTCTAAATATAAATTAGAATCACGTGAAAAGTCTAAACATGCCATTTCCCAGGCCTCACCCCAGACCAATTAAATCAGTGTAGTTGAGGTGGAGCCCAGGTATCGTAAGCACCCCCCAGCGCTCCTAGCCTGCAGCTAAGTTGAAACCAGCTTCAGCAGAGCTTCCAGAACCTTCTCAGACCCAGGTTCCCTCATGCCAGCTCTGTCTGCCCAGCATCTTATATTCGGGCTCCCCTCTTCTGCATCCTTATGTGGACATGATTTATAACTTGACCTTAATGGCATCTTCCAGGAAAATTTGCTGTTTCAGCATTTCATAGTTTCCTTAATTTTTCCCTTTCTCAGTCCAGTCATTCTCCATGGGACAGGGTGGAATTGGTCTTCTATTTGCAAGTCAAACCACCAAGATCTGTGCCTCTCAGGGAATGAGCCCTCACGGGGCTGAGAGAGTTCGTGGAGGATGAAATAGCCACATGTGAAAGTGTCAGTTTAGGTTGTGTAATTATTAAAGACAATTTTACGTCTCATTCAAGCTTTAAAAGTAAACTTCTGCAGAAGGGACCAGTGAATTATATCAGCTATCTCACAACTAAAGAACGCATGGCTTTCTATGGTTTGGAGAACAAGCAGCTGAGCATTTTGGTAGATGATCTAAGAATTCATCGTGGCTTCAGAGCTCTAGCATGTAATTCAGAAGTACACGTCGTGAATTTTATTATCCCCGGCACCAACCATCTTCTAAGACCTTTCTCACAACTACCTAAAATATATTTCATGATGTTCCAGGTTTATATAAACACAGAAGTCTATACTTCAGATGGCCTAAGAACAGCTTCTCTGTAATAAAACTATTTGACAGCAAGAAAGTCTTAATGTCTTTCCATGGAATGGCAGGAAAACACAATACAGACAAAAAGCAATTTAAGACAGAACGCGGTCAAGTCCAGTCTTCCCTGAGACTTTGTCTAACTTGATAAGCTGACGAATAGCTCTTTGTCTAACTCCCCATGTTATAAATATTCCGTCTCCTCTGAGTTCTCTTATCAGCACAGGACATAAGTGCCTGTAAAAACAAGACTCCTTTTAGCTTCAGGGCTACGCTTCAGTTTCCCTTTCATTGAAGCTCATTCATTTTGTTAACAAGAGACTTGAATTTTCTGTTTTTTTTTGCGGTACGCGGGCCTCTCACTGTTGTGGCCTCTCCCGTTGCGGAGCACAGGCTCCGAATGCGCAGGCTCAGAGGCCATGGCCCACGGGCCCAGCCGCTCCGCGGCATGTGGGATCTTCCCGGACCGGGGCACGAACCCGTGTCCCCTGCATCGGCAGGTGGACTCTCAACCACTGCGCCACCAGGGAAGCCCCTCAAATGTTTTAAAAAAGGAAATATTCCCTTTCAAGATCTTTGGTCTGAAAAGTCCTTTCCGATGCCTCTTCTAGTTTTTACTTCTTCCTGTCGTTGCTGTTACTGTGCATTGTTCTCCTTTTGACCTCAATCTCTTTCATCTTTTTGTGTTTCCGTGATCGCAGAGCTACCTTCTGGCTCACCTGTCCGCCCACCCATTATGGACCCCACTATTGGCCTCGCAGTCACGATTCCTCGGCCCTTTGTGGTCTTTGCCTGTGGTCTGTCTACCTTCCTCACAAACTCTTCTACTTCTGTGGAAACTCTCACCCATCACTGTGGCTCTTCCAGCGCTGCCTCTACATGCGCCCCGTGTGTGTCTAATTCTCCCAACCCCTTTTCTAGATAGTTCTAGATAGTCTACGTCTAGATAGTATCTAGATAGTTCTAGACGGTTCTTGGCATGTTCTACGCTGCCGAGTTGGGACGCCAGGCGCCAGTCTTCACTGCACTCCTAGCTCCTAGGAGGCAAGTTGTTCTTTATAGAGTTTGCCGTTACAAAAGACGTGCTCTGGTCTCCCCTCCTCCCTTGCAGAAGGCAGTAGTCCAGCCTCTGGAGCTGGGGCAGGGGGAGCAGCAAATCTGCTTGATAGCGAGCTATCCTCTCGCTTCCCTGGCCCCTGTGTCTTCGTCACCACCTCTGGTTTTGTGAGCGCCACCCCTGGTGTGGCCATGTCTGGGGTCCCCACTTGCAGCCCTCGATACTCACGTGCCTTTCAAGCTGGAACCTAAGTCAACTACTGCCGCCTCGACCCTTTAGTCTCCCCACAAAGAGCCCGCTAGGCTGAGTGGTTTATGCAGTTTTCCTTGCCGGAAGGTTAGGGCAGTTTCATAAGGGAATTATAATGCAGGAGGTGAAAAGGAGGGTGGGTCCAAAGGCTGGGCCAGGGTGGCCATCGGCGCTCCGGTCAATACCTTGTGGTATCCCCTCCAACGAGAGCTGCAGGCCGGCTGGCTGCTTGCATCGGCGGACTCAGTAAGCGAAGCCGTCTGCCAAGGACAGGCACTGGCGCTTTTAGGGCCGGTACAGTCCAAGCCCAGATGGAGGGGACGGGCACCCCCTGGCGCTCGCAGTCAGTATCCATTTCAGGCACAGCGGCCTTAGCTTCCTTCTCTGCCTGGGAAGAAGCTGCCTTCGCCTCTTTCTTGCCTTCAGGAGGCTCCCCAATAGCCCCCCTCCTCCCCAGTGCAACCATCTCCCTCTGACCGGGAGGCCTTGTCAGCCGTGTATATGATTTCATCGCTGAGCTGGGGCCTGTCCCTTCCTTGAATACCTTGCTCCAGGTATGAATATAAAAACCTTTCTCTGCCTTTAAAAGCGCTGCCTCCTCCTATTGACCTATGGCGAGACTCAGCTGAGCTGGGACGTGAGCGATCCTCTCATTAGTCTCAGACGTCTATGCAGTTTGTCTGCTCCTTGGGTGTCCCTCAGTCTACCTGGGTGCCGGTTCCTTTAAGTCTGACAGGCCTCTGGGGAGGCTGCAGGAGGGCAGGGCGGAGGGGGCAGGTGTGGCCGAGGGGTCTGGGACCTGCTGGGTGTAGGTCTCAGGCAGGGGATTGACCTGGCCCACTGCAGGGGTGCCCTTTGCCCTCAGTCCGACATCACAGGACATCCTGCCTTTCTAGCTGGGTGGATGCTGGAAAACCGGTGTGTGAAACAAGAGTGACGGCAGCGCAGAAAGAGAAAGGCCTGAAATGAATGTGGCAGAGGTGATGGACTAGGGAGAGACCAGGAAGGGTTTGGATTGGGAAGTGACTGGGGTCTGAGGGAGAGGGAGGGCAGGGGTGGCCGCCACTGGAAGGCGGCAAAGACTTCCTGGACAACATCTGCAGTGCTTTCTCTCATTTATTTTTTTTCCCACTCAGGACCTGGAAGGCTGCAACCGTGTAGACATTTGGGTTATTATTGGACATGCAAACATTGGAAAATAAACGAACCCCCTCCCTACTCTCTGGGGGTTGCCATTATTAACGATCTGGTCTATTTCCTTCCATAGGTGTATATGTATATGTATGGACATGTAGACACCTATGTTTATAGGTAAGTTTCTTTGTATGTGTGTATAATCTTTTTATTACATAATAATACATATACACAGTATCTTTTCAAAAGCCCAAAAGAGCTCATATCATACATGTATATGTCATACAATTTGCTTTTTTCACTTAATGGTATTGTTTAAGCATCCTTCCGTGACAGAACTCTGGACCGATTTTATCTTTTACTGTTGCATCGTATTCCTATGACTGTACCACAGTGTTTGTAACCAGTTCCCTGTGATGGATATTTAGGTGGTTTCCAGTTTCACGCTAATCCAGAAAAAGGCTGCAGGGAGGCTCCACCCTCACTGTGCATTCATGAATATTTCTGAAGGATACCTAGACGTTCCTAGAAGTGGAACTCCCTAGAGTATCATTTTTCCTACGTAACTTTGTTTTTGTTTTTACAAAGGCAACATGCTCAATATAGAAAAGTTGAAAAGGGAAATAAAAACACATAAAAACACATAAAAAGCTGAAATCATCTATAACTCCTGACAGACTGTTCTGTAACAGCCTTTTCACTTGACGAGCTCTCATGAACATTATTCTATGTCATTAAATAACCCTCGGACATGGGCTCTGAACCTTCTTTCAGGCAGGAGAAGGCACTGTCGCCTAGTCACAGTTATGTCACCATCCCAGTGTGCCTGGCACACAGTAGATGCTCAATGACTCATTACCACAGAGGATTATCTGGATGATTTGAAAGGTCTCCCCACCTTTAAAGGTCAACCAGGCTACCAGGGGGTCCTCAGCCAGATGCACACAGAAGTGATGAGGGAAGAAGGGCTGGTCCCTGGAAGGTGGGAGGCCAGGGTTCAAAGAAGCAGAGCTGACCAGGACATCCCAACCAGCAAGACTGAGTCTGGGTGTGTCAACACAGGTAAAAGGCATTAATTACACCACTGTGTCAGGTCTGGGGGTGTAGCTCAGGGGTAGAGCATTTGACTGCAGATCAAGAGGTCCCCGGTTCAAATCCGGGTGCCCCCTGCTTTGTCTCACTTTTTTTTTTTTTTTTTGTGGTACACGGGCCTCTCACTGTTGTGGCCTCTCCTGTTGTGGAGTACAGGCTCTGGACGCACAGGCTCAGCGGCCATGGCTCACGGGCCCAGCCACTCCGTGGCCTGTGGGATCTTCCCGGACCGGGGCACGAACCCGTGTCCCCTGCATCGGCAGGCGGACTCTCAACCACTGCACCACCAGGGAAGCCCTTGTCTCACTTTTAATCCCAGAGTGGGTCTGGCATTACCTGTTTCCCCCTCCCTAGGCCAGGGCACCTGGAGAAGAAAGAGAAAGACTAAAACTCTTTGACTCACAACTCCTCAGAAAGTGCAGACCCAATCTGAAATTCAAAGATACACCTTCAGGTGACTTACAGGAAAATTAAAGTTTACAAGGCACAGACCCCTGCCTCCTCCAACCCCTCTGGGTTTTCCTCAGCTCCAGCCAGAGATTTCACCTTTCACAGATCCACACCTTCTCCACGGAGGGGGCTGGTGTGTCTTCATTGCACCCCCACAGGTTATAACCTGAAGTAGATGAGCCTAGAGGAGCCCTTGTACTCCTGCAGTGGGGTAGCTGCTTAGCTTCCTGAGCCCCTCATGCTGGGCTGCAGGTCAGAGGCCCTGGACTTAGGCTCCACGTCCCCAGGTCCTAGTGCTCCCACTGGGTCTACTCCAGACTCACAGACCCAGACCAGGGTCTGGGGAAGAACAGGATTCTGCTTGCCTCTGTGGGACTAATGCCAAGGAGCGAGGGGTTGGGGAAGGGCCGGCCTGACCCTCCCTGCCTCTTGGTTCTTTCTCCTCCATGCAGAATCATTGGCTCCGGCCAGCGAAAGGAAGCTGGAATTATATTCCCAAATCAGTGAAAACGTAAAAATAAGAAACAGGTAAGACGCATCTGTCCTTAAAAGCTCATCTCATTGTTCCAGCCTAATGAAGACCTCTGACCTCTGTAATTATATTCAGAACTCCTTCAGACACTGTGTAGCACCTCTGTCTAATGAGTCCACGAGACCTGCTCTACCGCACACAGAAGGCATCCCTGCTCGCCACCCCCTTCTGCACAAGCCTCTGCCCACGCCCAGCCATTCAGGGCCAAGGACATCAGCGTAAAAGCCATGGCTGTATCGGTGGAGGGTCTCTGAACTAAACTAAGGCCACAGTCCCCCAACTGGGCTGCCCATCACACACAGGCAGGTGAGGTGGTGAGAGCAGGAAGGGCTTTCATGGAAAGGAAGTTCAAGGCTCCAGGTTGGACCTCCTGAATTAGAAGGGTTGGGAGTGAGACCAAAGGACTCTATTTTTAACAAACTCCTGAGAAGATCCCAAAGGAAAGTGAAAATTAGGAACCACCAATTTAGTTTTGGGCCCCATATTATAGGGTTGAAAATTATGGCCTTTTTAATTAAGAGACACGTCCAAGCACACACACCTGATTAATAATAGGGTTGAGGCCAGATCCACAGGGCTAGTCTCAGGTTCTTCCTGTTCCCCCAGCCCTGGGGCAAGGCACGACCTGGCTGGCTTCATCTGCTTCCCACTCCCATGGCCAAGCCCTGACTGGGTGGAGGGAGATAGGCCTTCCCAAGAGACGACCTGAAAGGTTTCTACCCGATGTCTGGTACTAAATGAGATAAGCTTGCAGGGGCCTGAAAATCTGAACCACACACCTGTTCACCTGCAGTCAGAGGCTCCTCCCCTGCTCCAGGAGCCCGCTTCAAACCCTTTCCTAAGTGACACCATCTCATGGTTGTGGCCTCTCCAGGGAGGGGTCCTCCAGCACCCCAGTCATTTCCGTTTCTCCCTGGTTGGCCCCATGGCCTGGCTGACCCACCCTCTCCTGACCATAAGCTCTTTTTCCTACTGGGCCCTCATTTGAGTGCCCAGAAGCTTCTTCTGCTAAAACAGAAGAAGGACGTTCCAGTGCTGGGCTGACAAGGAATAATTCAAAAGTCCACCTGAAGCCACAGGAAAGGGACTGACCAGCACACTGGGGTTGGGTGACGGACCAAACCATCTGGGTTTGTGACAAAGGAAGGGCTGTGACCAAGGGGTCCTGAGCCCACCTCTTCTCTCTTCTGTCCTCCTAGAGATTTCAGTGTGGGGGACAGCAGCTGTTTCAGGGGATAAAAGGATGCTCATTAGGGGGCACCGGGATTTGAACCAGGGACCCCCTGACCTGCAGTCAAATGCTCTCCCCCAGAGCTGTAGGCCCTCCCTGGGGGGCATGTGATCCAGTACTGTTCACCAGTGTGTGCCACCCGCCCCCCCAGCAAGAGCACACTGGCATTCCTAGTCACCCCTAGTCTGCCCCTGGGCACCTGGCAGACAGGTCTCACTGCAAACTCACCCTTTTCTGGCTATGACCTCATGCTCCCCTGTGCCTTGTGGGAACCCAGAAGCCTTCTCTGAGGTTTCCCTCCCTCAGCGCCCACCTGGGGCCACCTCACCATCCCCTCTAGAAACACGGCAGGGACTTTGGGTCCCTCTACCAGCTCATCCTCTGTGGTCTTTTCTCCTCAAGCCCATGACCTTGGCAGAGTCTCCAGAGACTTGGTGGACACCAGGGCAGGTATTTGGCCACAAAGACTGCAGCCTCCACGTGAGGCCCAAATGCAGCCCCGGTTCCCGCAGGAGGCCCCAGACCAGCAGGTGGGCACAGCTGCAGCGGTGCCAAGCCTGGCCCTTTGGGACCCTCCTTGCCAAGCCTTGCCCCACAGCAGGACAGACCACCCCCCACTGAAGGATGGGCTCCTTTCCTCCGGCAGATACGTGGTGGTGATGTCACTACCTGACCCTTCTTAACAGCTAAAACATCAGATGGCTGCCACCCAGGGGGCCGTGGAGGACCCTGGAAAAGTCCTGTTAGGAAAGGGACTCGATTATTCTTATAACACGGATAAGTTCTGTATGGTGAAAAGAAGAAGAAGGAGGAAGAAGGAGAGGAGGAGGGGGGCGGGAGGAAAGGAAACATTTGCTTCTTTTAAGAATACCTCGCATCAGTGCCTTGCCTGTTGTTGAGTACATTACAGATTTTCAACAAACATTTGTTGACTAAAAAACATATAGAAAAATTTAAAAACACAATTAAGCATCAGGAAGAAAATAAAAATTAATCTCACAAGTAAACTAACTGCTGGTAGCAGTCTGGTTTCTCTTCTTCCAAACTTAATAATATATAGCCCTAGGCTGGGGGATCCAACTTTTGCTGCTACGGGGGTTGAGTCAATTTCCAGCTACTTTCAGCTGTCATCCTATTCAGGCTGCATTTCTCCCTTAACAATGTTCTCCGTCCTGTTCTGTAAAGATAAGAACTGGGGATGTAACAGCATGCATATGCCTGCATTGGTCTTTCTTTCGTGCCAAAATTACTGTAATTCTTAAAAAGTTGGTGGGTACTTTCCAAACAGGGCTGGTGGGAACGTAATTGATGTATCTTTGCTGGAAGGCTATTGGGTAATCAAAAGACAAATTCATGCCTTTGTTTTATTCATATGGGTGTGCAAAGATGCATGTACATGGTTGGGCATCGCAGTGTTGTTTGTGAAAATGGAAAAATGAGCTGCAGAGATGTGCATTCTGGGTAGGTCCTAAGAACTCCACAGGGACCCTTTGGATCAAGGCTGTGGACCTACAGGCTGTCAAGGCAGTCACTTCCCGCCAGCGTGTGGTATGGTGATCAAGGGCACACTTTAGCCCCTTCCACTAAGAACCTCCATCCTTAATTCAAATTAGAGAACGTATGTCAATGACAGCATCTCTCACCAACATTCCCAGTCTACAAAGACTCGTGAGGCAAATGGTTCTAAAAGATGCGAAAACTCTAGTAAGTAATGCATTTTTAAGGTTGTATGGTTGGGGCTGTCTTCTAACCCTTGTGTTGGTTGAAGCTTTGTGGTGAGAGTGGGGGCATGTCACGCCTCATCAGTACATGCCACCTTTCCAATCCCTTAAAGTCTTTAGATTTGGTCTTCAAGAATTTTCTGGCGTCTCCATTTCATCTATCCTTGAACAACTTTGATTCCTGGTTTTGATGAACGAGTTGAGCAAACAACAAAATTATGACAACGCTTCAAAGTAGGACACTGGATCCAGAGTTCGGCAGAGTTTAACACTAGATATTTCCTTCTCGTCCAAAAGCCGTCAAGAATTCATTTCCACACACATTCCCTAGACTTTTGTTGTTATAAATCAGCCGAGTCTTGTGATTATTTTTGCGTTTAAGCCTTCACCGGCAAGGGGGACTTTTTAATTGGCTCTCCAGGGTATGGTGGGATTTTCTCAAGTTATAGCTCAAAAGAAAAAGAGGAGGCGGGGCGGGGGGGTGAGGTGAGAGAGGAGGTAAAGCAGGAACCGTATCCACAGGAGAGAAGGAGGGGCTTCTTCAGCTGGCAAAGGAGGTCCCGAAGTTGTTGTGGTGAGGTATTTTCGGGGTTCAACAAATCTTCTCGTGAAGCCTCATGACGACTCTGGGATCTCACTCTTTCCACATCAGAGCCCTAAGCTTTCACATCAAGGAGGCTGTGAATTAAACTGACGTTGTCATTCAGCAGTCTTGCAGCATCAAACACTGCCTTTGGTTTTCTGCTAAATCATATGGCTGCTAGAGAGAAGAGATTTTGATTCTTCTCATTGGGATTTTCATTGTTTTTCTAGACTCCTTTGGTGCCTTTAGCGTCAGTCAGCTTCCAGTTCAATGATAAGAAGCACAAAGGTATCCGGAAGCCTTACCCCATAGGCACTGCATTCCTGATGGCCACTAGCGATAATTTACTTTCCCATCGTGCCAGGGTGGAATATAAGTTATGACAGATTCCCAGGCCTGAAGAACTAATTGGATTTCCCCTAACTGTAGTTTTAACTAGTCTGGGTAATTAATACCATTTTCATGAGGCTGTGTTGCCTGAAACCCACTCCTAACACCAATTTATGTACCAGGTAGGAAATTTGGGTGCAAAACCAGAAACTAATTTTGAAACAGATGAGGCAGCACTTGTCAGGTAGTTCATGACACCGAAGGGAAAGAGGTGTAGACACTCGATGGGCTCCGAGGGGAACCAAGATTGCACAGAGGCCCAGTCTGTGAAGAAGGGTAAGGCCGGAGCCGATGCCACATCCATGTCACCAGACGGAAATCTCAACTCCTCCTGCTTCTGTGTTTCACTCAATGTCCGAAGTCTGCGGTGGCTATGCTGAGGGCACTTGCCTGAGTCCTCACTACCAGGCAGTGGGAGACCAAGTGTCTAGTATTTTTGGCTTATGGAGTAAGAAATGAGGGTATGCCTTTCAGTAAAATTCATGTAATTGCATATTCCCCAAACATGTGATAGGGTTCAGATGCTGTGCGTCAATAAAAGAAAACGTTCCCCACAGCCCACGTGAGTGGGGATATGGATTATGGAAGTCACCTGGGGCTGCAGGAGCGCAGAGGAGTCTTCCTGTAGATCTGATCTGATCTGATCTTCCTGTAGATCAGCCTGTGAAAGGAAACTGGAATCGCAACACTCAGAGCCCGGATTTGAACCTGGGATGGCATGACCTGCTTTCCTGAGTAAGAAGAACGAATCTCATCCGATGAACGCATTTCATCTCCTGGACCAAGTCCTGAACTTCAACACTAAGACCTCTGCTTGCTTGTCGGGTGTGTCCTGGTGAATTGGCCCCTCCTGTCTCCCTGCTCCGTTTCCTGCAGCCCCCAGACCTGGCAGCTATCTATGCCTGTAGCCTTACAGAGGGAAACGCTGGTAAATCAGCTCAAGGAGAAAGAAAGGACAATCAGTAGTGTTTGATTTATAGTATTTGCCAAGTTGCAAATACTCCCACCATGGCCAATATCGAGCTGCCAATGGTTTAACGTTGCTCCCTGGCTGGAGGCACCAGCTTTGATATCTACAGCTGGAAGTGTCTTTAGCATCATCGTGAAGAGTGGTTCCCATAAACTTTGGTTGTCTCTCAGTCTTTGGAGTTTAGGAGGGATTAACAGGAGGCTGTGCCCGTCAGATGTAGTGTATCAGGATCCCCAGGGAATCTGAATTTTTAACAAGTTCTCAAATAGTTTGAATGTATAGTCAGGTTTGATAAACACTGCGTGGTCTCATCTCTGTAGATCTGGCTGACTGATCTCACTGCTAACGAACCCTCTTGTGTCCGATAACTCACCTCTCCTTCCCACAGGCTGCTCCCTTGGGTGCCCCACCACCTCTTTTCTCCACTATCTTGCAGCCTTCTCGGATTCCAGGCTGAAGGCACTGCTCGTAAAGCCATGGCTTGTAGTTGGTACCGAGGCTCCCTCCTTCCCACTCTGTATCTACTCTGTATCCGATCTATATCTACATCCACACTGTAATTCCTGAAGTCCCACCCTTTCTTAACCACAGACCTATTTTCAGCAAGGAGACTGCTGAAAGCTGTAGATTCCACTGACATTAACGTTTGGCAACCCTCAGGAGCAGCTTCCGTTTTCAGCTATTTCAGGTTGTGTGACCGGAGGTAAGAGATGATCCCAATACAGTCAGAGAAAGTCCCGGGTTTCAGTCCATACAGAGTGACACTTGAGCTTATGATTCACTTTCTTTTAAACTGCTAGGATGGGCTTCCCTGGTGGTGCAGTGGTTGAGAGTCCGCCTGCTGATGTAGAGGACACGGGTTCGTGCCACGGTCTGGGAAGATCTCACATGCCACGAGGTGGCTGGGCCTGTGAGCCATGGCCGCTGGGCCTGCGCATCCAGAGCCTGTGCTCCGCAACGGGAGAGGCCACAACTGTGAGGCCGCGTACCCGCAAACAAACAAACAAAAACTAGTTACTAAACTGCTAGGATCAGCCATCCAGGCCTGAAGCCACTTCTAGTATTCCATGGGAACTCGACTTGATCCCTTGGAAACAGGAGGCAAATATTCACTCAGCTTTTTCTACTATATCATATGGGCTCCTAGATTTGCATCCCCTCAACTACCTAGATTTTCATTATCTTCAGGTCCAATAAGGCCAGGATCAAACCACATTCCCATCTCTTCTCTGAGGGTCTTTTTCCTATTACTCATTCCTGGTACCAATCAGGACACTTTGATTAAAGAAGAGGCCATCCCAGGCTAAGGGAAACACAGAAGGCAGTCTTGCCAGGATGGCAAGGAGCTCAGAGCACTGAAAGGAAGCCAGAAGATCTTCCCTTATAAAATGCTCATAAAGTGGGCAGGATTTCAGCAGGTCCTGGTAAGGGAGCCATTGTTGCCACCACAATGGATACTGGCTGCAGCCAATGGCCTCACTGTCCTTGCCACACCTCTGCCACCTCCAGAATGAATTCCAAGTTCTCCTACTTCTAGATGTGATTTATTCTACATTCATAGTCTTATTGATGGGCCTATAGTTGGCCAAGCTTAAGGCATTACCAACTGTGCTAGTTAATTTTATGTGTCAACTTGTTTATGCTCTGGTACCCAGATATTCGGTCAAATCCTAATCTAGACGTTGCCATGAAGATATTTTTTTAGATGTGATTTACATTTACATCAGTAGACTCTGAGTAAAGCAGGTGACCGTCCATAATGTGGACGGGCCCCATGCAATCAGTTGAAAGCCTTAAGAGAAAAAGACTGAAGTCCCCTGAGAAATAGGAAATTCTGCCTTCGGACTCAAACTGCAATGTCAACTCTTCCCTGGGTCTCCAGCCTGCTGACCTGCAAGATTAAGACTTGCCAGAGCCCTCAATGTCATGTGAGCCGATTCCTTCAAATCAGTCTCTCTCAACAAACGTATGGACACCAAGGGGGGAAAGTGGCGGGGTGGGGGTGGTGGGGGGATGGGTTGGGAGATTGGGATTGACATATATACACTAATATGTATAAAAGAGATAACTAATAAGAACCTGCCATATAAAAAAATAAATAAAATTAAATTAAAAGAAAATCAATCCCTCTCTCTTTCTCCTGGCATTTTTGTCTACCTCAGCCACAGACAGGTTCCTGTCTTCCTCCAAGACTGAGACAATTGTGAATTCCCCAGAAAAGGAGTTAAAAGGATTCACATGCTGGGCAAAAAATGAAAAAAGAAAAGGGAATAAACGTTCACTACGGGACCTATGAGAACTGACTCCTCCTTGAAGAAATCGGGTTCATCTAGAGCTGCAGGTGTCAGGGGAGGGGTTCTGGTGAAGACTTGCACTGCTTCTTCCCTTTGCAGGCTGAATCAGTGTGGTGGAAAAAGCTGGAGGTAGAACCTTGTGTTCAGTGAGTAAAAGCAAGTTTGGGCAGGGGGCACCTGGGCTTGAACCAGGGACCTCTTGATCTGCAGTCAAATGCTCTACCCCTGAGCTATACCTCCACCTACTCACCTATGTTTAATAAGCACCCTAAACCCGCAGAGCCTCACCCTGGGTGTCACGTTTTGAGACGTGTACTTGCTACTGCTCTTCCGTCCCACACCCCTGCAAAGGGATGCTCTTCTCACTGTGCCCACCCCCTTCCCCTGGCTGAAGGCACTGGCGTTGAACTCACTGAGGTTTGCAGCTGGAACATCCTTCCGACCCACCTAGAAGAACAGGACTCGAAGCATTGGCTACTCAACAGACTCTTTGAGGTCACAGTGGAAAAGGCAGGGCTGGGCAAAGGTAAATGCTCTTGGGCCCCACCTGAGAATCCCTAAACCAGACTCTCTGGGAAGGGGACGAGGGGACAGTGTGTGCCTCTAACAAGCTCCTAATGATTCTGACTCACAGATAGCTTTGGAGCTATTGATTTAATCTTCATGGTACAGATCTGACAAAAATGACAGTAGTAATTAAAATCATGGCCAAACAAAACACAACAGATTAATGACCAAGTCACAGCCAGAATCCACAGCTATGCTTAAGGGCCTCTTTGCACTAAACATATTGGGCAGGAGAACCGCCTCCTTTATCTCTTCTCTTCTTCCTCTTCCCTCTCCATTTGCCGCATCCTTCCAGTGTCAGATGCAAAAAGCAACCTAAAGAGAGGATGCAATGCGTGGAAAAGTGATGAAGTGGGAATGAGAGAGATTTATGGGCAGAAACTCAAAAAGGCGAGCCCAATATGCAAGCAGGTTGCAGGCCTCTGCTTGTATCACGTGAGCTAACATCCCATCAGTCAAAGCCAGTCACAGGACCAAGCCGTATATCAAAGGCAGGGAAATATGTCCCACTTCTAATGGGAGGATCTGAAAAGTCTTGTGGCAAAGGGCACAGATAGAATAAGTGAAGAACGGGGGCTAACTGTTTAATCTATCACGGTCTGCCCTCTCGGTCATAATTATTTACATCTCTCCCACGTGCAAAATATACTCAGCTTTATCCCAAGTCCCCAGAGCCTCAGGCAGTCAAAGTCCAGGATCTACATAAGATCCCTTGATCTGGAAACATATGAACTTAAAGATAAGTTATCCACCCCTCACATATGCCAAATCCAGTGACAGTACAGGAACAGACTTACGTCAATAAACATCTACATTCAAAGACTGAACAAAATAGGAAACACATGGGTATGCAAAAGAAACTTCCATGCTCCCTTCTACATTTGGGCACAGCCAGAGCCTCCTCCTAGATACCGATTTCAGTATCTGCCAGTCTTATTCACAATAATGTTGCATAACAAGCCCCCCCCCACCACTAACACACAATGATAAGCATTTATGTCACGCCCATGGGTTTGCAGGTTGAATTTGAATCGGCTGGTCTAGGCTGGGCTTGGCCGGGTGGGTGGGCCTCAAGCTGTGGGTCTAGTTGGCCTTAGCTCCTCTCAGTGAATTGGGCTCAGGGCTGGGCCTTGTGTGTTCATGTTGGGGCCCAGGCTGAAGGAGAGAACCTTACTGGGCCAGCACATCTCAGGGTAAGAGTGGAAGTCCCAGAGGGTAAGCCCAACCTTGCAAGTAGATCTCAAGGCCCTGCTTGTATCATATCTACCAACATCCTATTGGCCAAAACACATCACATGGCGTGCCAGTTATCAATTTATTGACTGGTGGCTCCAAATTCACCCTTCTGTACCTGCTGTGGGATAACGGACTGGATTCTTTAAGCGTTTCTCCTTTAAGTGAGCGCAATGTTAACAGTTGTCAGTAGAGGGCGCAGGAGGGACACTGCAGGAGAAAGGGGTCTTCTCGCTCTGGCTCCTGTTGCAGGTTGGGCGGTGGTGCAGCTGTGTAAGGACACCTGGTGTGCTCTGCCCCAGGCACACGCCCAGAGAATGAAGTCCCTCGGTGACCTCGCTGGGCTGGTGACCACCTCCATACCCGACCCCCAACCCCACTCCCGGGCCCCCAACCCCCTCTGTGTACCTGCCTGCCAGCCTCGGCTTGCCTCTGCCCAGAGGTCTGGCCCCTACGTCCTCCAGGCGCAGACACTGCACGCTCCAGGATCAGTGGTTGCTAGGGATTTGTTGCGGAGGGAGAGAGGCTGGCAGGCAGGTACACAGAGGGGGTTATTCCTCATAAGTATAGCAGGGGGAATTTTTAGGGCAGTGACACTATTCTGTGTGGTATTTCAATTGTGGGTACATGACGTTATGCATTTGCCAAAAACCCACAAAACTCTACAAAACTGTACAACACAAAGAATGAACCTTAATGTAAACCATGGACTTCGGTTCATAATAATGTATCAATATTCATTCACCATTTTTATCAAATGTCACACTGTTGTAAAATGTTAATGACGGGGCCACCGGGAGGCGGCAGCTGAGGTGAGGGGTAGAGGGGAACTCTCTATACTTTCTGCTCCATTTTTCTGTAAACCTAAAACTGCTCTAAAAAACAATGTCTATTAATTTTTTTTAAAGTGATAGCAGGTAGGACTACCTGGATTATGAATCAGAGGCCCCATGATCCATGTTTAAATGATCTACCTACGAGCTGTTATTATCTAAAAAGCATCTTTCCACCCATAATGCTATCTGGATCTGTAACTCAGCCAGCCACCTGGGTATTCGTGGCCTTCCACGAAGCCGGGGGTCTGCCCCAGGGCAGATGAACACCTTGCCCACCAGGTCTCCTTCCCACCGTCTCCCTCCTTGCCCACCTGGCAGCTTCTCAGGCCCCTGCAAAGGGCACTGGCTTTGATAATCATACACGTTTAGGCAAAATGCCCTTTAGAATCATCCAGTATCGTCTTCCCCCAAACGTGTCTGTCCGATCGGCTAGTGCTTGCAGGGTAGGAAGAGGTGGGAGGAAGAGCAGAGTATGTGTTGTTTTTAAAATAAAGGGTATCCAGATCCCTCCTTAGGGTCTCTGGGGCACAACTGCTAATTCAGTCGGCTCCCTGGCCCTTCCTGCCTATTAAGTCACTTGAAAAGAGAAATAGTAAATGGGAGAACTGACCTAGCACACACGTTTCTCCTCGGATCAAGACAAAACCTCTAATTCTGGATGAAGAAAACTTCCAACCATTTCCTGAGTCAGAAGATGACCTTTCCTCCCTTTTCTCCCCTCTCCTGTCCTGTCTGCTAAGCCCCTCTAGAGGAAAGTAGCCAAATTTAGAGAGCTACCTAACAAGGGGCGGGTGTCGGTACCGAGGAGGTCTACAGTGACCATCTGTGTGGATTCAGGATGGAAAGAAAACTGACAGGGGGCACCCGGATTTGAACCGGGGACCTCTTGATCTGCAGTCAAATGCTCTACCCCTGAGCTATACCCCCGCCACAGATTCCAGGTTCTTAACTTGCATCATGTCAGTATGTCTCAATATCCAGGTATGCTGTACACTGCAATTATCAGCCGTTCTCGGCGAGCTGGTGAGAACCTGCAGAACTGCATCCCTCAGCGACGCCCTCTGGTCACCAATCTCCCCTTCATTTCCCACAAAAGTGCTTCCTTCTTGTTGGACGATTCCTCTACAGACTGAATGTCAGCTGTTTGTTTGTTTCCTTTTTTCTTCTGTGTGAAACTAATTATCCCTCACCCATCTGCTTTTTGTCCTGTGGATTTATACATTTTTATTGCTTTATTATAATTAGGAAAATGTTATTTCTAAGACCCGTATAAGTGAAAATATAGACATAAATAAAGTAAAATTAAATAGCTCTGACAGATATGTAGTGGGTTGGCCAAAACGTTCGTTCAGGTTTCTCCATAAGATGTTACAAACTAATGTTTTGGACAACCCAATATTTTAGCAGGGAAAAAACACATTTTTTCCCCCAAGGAAGTAAAAAACTCAAACCATATCTCCAGTCTCTGCAGCCTCAAATGTACTGTTTGCACTGTTAAATGTAGGTATTTTTTAAAAAAATTTATATTGGAGTAGACTTGATTTACAATGTGTTGGTTTCAGGCGTACAGCTGTACAGGGTTTTAAAAAACATAAATGTTCTGAATTAAACCCAGGATATTCATAGTTACTAAGGATTGTTCAAAATGTATATTTTCTCATTGTTTCTAAATTATGTACTTTCTTCCCTTACTATTTGGGTGTTACTTAAAAAATGTGTTGTAGCTAAGAATTATAATCCAAAGTATTAAGCACTGATAAACATATCTTTTTATACACATGAACCATGTATTTCAAAATTTTCTAAAAATTTGCTGCTTTGGTGAGAAGTGCAATTGAATAATAAAGTTGTCTTTACTGACATTTTATAACATTATAAAATAAATATTTTTTAGGTATGAAGAAAAATAACTTCCAATCTAGAATTCTGAACCCAGGTAAACTAACATTCAAGCAAGAGGACAAAATAAAGACATTTCAGATGTGCAGAACCAAGAGCATTTATTGGAGCAGAGCCTCACAGAAGGAGAAAGAAGGGAGATGAGCCCGGGGAGAAATAGGAGAATGCAAAGTTGAAGGATGACTCCCCTGTGGTACCTTCTCTCCTGAGCTAGGGTCTGCTACTGGATATCTTCATTTAGAGATCCTGTACGCTTCTCAAACCAAACATGGGCAAGAGGAAATTATTAGTTCTCACCCTTAACCTGCTCCCCACCCCTCAACTGTGTTGCCCAGCTAAGTAAAGGCACGATTCTCCCAGCGACTCTGCCAGCCACCTGCCAGCCACTGTCAATTCATCCCTTTTGCATCCAAAGCCCACGGCAAGTCATGCCGGCTCTTCGGTAGGATGTATCAGCATCTGAGCCCATCTGGCCGCACACCATCAGGACTTGCGGTCAAGGCCCTACTGTCTGTCCCCCACCAAACCCACCGTCACACTCTCCTGACAGGTCTCCTTTCTCCCCGTCCATCTACTTCCACTGGGCACCAACGTGATCTTTTCAAACGTGAGTCAGATTCTGTGTCCCGCTTGGTTCGGCAGCTCCCTGCTCTGCTCGGAATGAAATCCCAAGTCCATCCTCCTTGGAACCCGCAGGAGCTGGCCCTGGCTGCTTCTCCCCCCAACCCCTTCCTTTCTTGTTCCCAGCGCTTGCCCCCAGCCATACTGGTCTTTGCTGTTCTGCCAAAGCGTCAAACACGCTCCACCTTGGAGCCTGGCACCTTTCCCTGGACACAGGCCGGGGCCCCTTCCCATCACTCACTGCTCCGTCCAGAGTCTGCTCAGCAGCAAGGCCTCCTCTGGCCGCTTTGTTTAAATTGCACCCCATCATTTTTCAGCCCTTTGCTCTGTTTTTGTTTTTCTCACAATCCCTATTATGACCTGCATTACAGCAATATAGGTTTTTATTAATTATCTGTCACCCTCACCGCGATGGAAGCTCCGGGAAGGTGGACCCTTCATCTGTTTTCTTCTGTGTGTCTGGCGCTTACTGAGCTCTCAAAACTATTTGTTGTATAAATGGATGAATAAACGTTAAACAAAGAAACGGATCAACACGCAGACAAAGAAGTTCACCCTCACCTATAGGGCGGGCAGCATGCAATCCGCGGAGGGGCTGGACAGAACACAAAGGTGGGGGAAGGGTGAATCTGCTCTCTGCTTGAACCGGGACGTCACTTTCTCCTGCCTTCAGACCTCAGCGCTCCTGATTCTCCAGCCTCTGGACTCAGACCAGACCTTACACTATTGGCTATCTTGGTTCTCAGGCCTCCAAGCTTGGATGGAGCTTCACCACCTGCTTTCCTGGACCTCTAGCTTGCAGAAGACAGATGGTGAAACCTCTCAGACTCCATAATCACTGAGCCGATTCCTCACAATAAATCACTTTCTATTTCTATATATAACTATATGCATCCTAGTGGTTCTGTTTCTATGGACAACCCTGACCAATATGGTGATTCTATGTGCTGATTTGCTTGGGACAGTCCCAGCTGATGCGTGTGGTCCCAGCATCAATATGAATAGCATCCCTTTTCTCTCGCAAAGGTTTCCTGGTTGGATGATAACTAGATGGTTCTCCGACACATGATGAAAGTGGAATTACAAACGAGCGGGGAAAGGGCCAAATTGTTCAACAAATGGTACTGAAATAACTGGTTTTCCATATTAAAAACAACAACAACTACTACTACTTAAAAACCCTCACCACACAGAAAGGTAGATTCCAGATGAATTAAAGACCTAAATGTGAAAAAAAAAATTTTTTAATTATTTGAATTAAAAATAGGAGACTTGGGCTTCCCTGGTGGCGCAGTGGTTGAGAGTCCGGTTCGTGCCCCGGTCCGGGAGGATCCCACATGGGCCCGTAAGCCATGGCCGCTGAGCCTGCGCGTCCAGAGCCTGTGCTCCGCGACGGGAGAGGCCACAGCAGTGAGAGGTCCGCGTATTGAAAAAAAAAAAAAAAAAGGGAGACTTTCAGGAACAGTTCTTGGAACTTTCCGAGATGCTGTTCCTGGGTTATATTCCTCAAATTTGGCTCAAATAAAATTTTCCACTTCTTTCATAAAAAAAAAAAAAATGGAGACTATCTTTATACTCTCAGGGAAGGGAAGGATTTAACACAAAAGACACATACTATTTCTTTTTTTTTTTTTTTTTTTTTTTTTTTGCGTTATGTGGGCCTCTCACTGTCGTGGCCTCTCTCGTTGCGGAGCACAGGCTCCGGATATGCTGGCTCAGCGGCCATGGCTCATGGGCCCAGCCGCTCCGCGGCATGTGGGATCCTCCTGGACCAGGGCACGAACCCGTGTCCCCTGCATCGGCAGGTGGACTCTCAACCACTGCGCCACCAGGGAAGCCCCACATACTATTTCTTAAAAAAAGATAGATTGATTTGTTTTCATCAAAAGAAAAAGTAACATATAATATTTTAAGATAACAGTTGTTTCCATGGAGAGAGGCATGATACCATTTGCAATCTTTCACCAAATTATCTTTATCTGGCTTAATGACAGCTAGCTTGAACCATAGGTCAGATTTCCAAATCTGGTGATTTCATTTCATATTCCTTATTTCTGTTAAGTCATGATAACTTAAAGGTCATAAGGTATAGTGGCAAGTGTTTGGTGATCCTGGCAGATAACTATGGTTACTCAAATTTCTCACTAAAGACTGCTCTCCACAATCGCTCAGATATGAGGTTGACAAGCACATGGTCCTTAAACCTGGGAGTTGAGTACACCAACGTGGGAGAGAGCAGTGAATGTATTTCTAGTCCACTCTGGCTTTGGGAGGTATTTCCTTAGATTCCTCTGTAGCATTTGGATGTGGTTTTCACATATGCCTAGTAACACACCATTAGTTCCTGTCTCTACCGTGAATGAACAAAATCATCATGGACAGGGAATCAGCTAAACACAACTATTGAATTATTGTTCCACAAACAGGTCTCCTTAACCAAACAACGAAAAAGCATGGTACTAAAGCCCTGGAGTGATAGATTCTGGGTAGTCAAAATATTTGTACACCTGAGATATTCCACTTGTGCCTCAAGGCCATAGAAATGGGTCTTCTCAGCCTTTTGAAGAAATGTTTTAATCTCCTCTCTCATTTCAAAAACTCACACAAGCACTCTTAGCAGCCAATATTTGTCAGTGTGGAAATGCAGAATTGTGTATTCACTCCCATTTCTCCCATTTCTGTGGCCAGGATGCTAAAATGATAGCTCCTGGGGGTAGCCGGCAATCCTGTGTTCCTTGTCCTGTAGCTGCATGACTCCAATCTCTGCCTCTGTCTTCACACGGCCCTCTTCCTGTTGGTGTGTCCGTCTCTTCTCCTTTTATAAGGACACGAGTCATTGGATTAGGACCCACCCTAATCCACTATAACCTCATTTTAACTAATTACTAATAATATCTGCAAAGGCCCTATTTCTAAATGGGTCACTTTCCCGAGTACCGGGGTTAGCACTTCAACATACATTTTGGGGGGCACAATTCAACCCATACAAAAGGCTTGCCTTCTCCTTAGACACACAGAAGCAGCAGTGAGTTCCTGGAGTCTGAAAGTGGCGTCAAGGGTAAAAGGTACCCACTAGGGGTTGTTGACATGCGAGGGCTTGTAGCTCAGAGGCAAAACTTTCTGGCTACAGATCAAGAGGACACTGGTTCAAATTCACATCCACCTTATTTATTCGCTACTGTTCCTCACAAAGATGTCTGAGAAAGTGAACATGAGCTCAGAGGGAGAAAATAAAAACCTCAGGTAACACCGAGGCACTGCAGTTGTAAAATGTCAAGTTGTAAAATGCCTCTTGGAGAAACGTTCTTCTCATCAGAGACGATCAGAAACTGCTGCGTGGAATTTTATCAGTAAGAATGGAACTGCCCACTTTTCCCGGAGCTGATACCGTTCACCCAGTATCCCCGGAGCCCAGCACAGTTTCCAGCTCATGGCCAAGTGCTCAGAAACATGTGTTGCGCACGTGTGCCCATTTCTTCTCCTCAAAGAGCACTGAAATCTCAGCTTCTGCTGAGGGTACCACAGTGCCCAGCACACAGGAGGACCCTAAGAGATGAAGGTTGAATAAAAGCTCCAAGAAGCCTCCAAAGTCAAGGACGTGGCTGCATCTCTAGAGAACTCCAGGCTTCCACGTTCCAACCTGGATACTCTCCTTTGTGGGACCGAAGATACCCTCTCGTCCTCTGTTTCCTCATCTGTGATACGGGAGGAATAACACAACCCCCTGGGGCTGGATTTTTCTGAGACAAACTGGGATCTTCAGCTCGAATTGTGCTGCTCTGGATGGAAGAGGTGGGTCTGCTCCTTGACTTGCTTGAACGAGTTTTCCCCATATTGGGGAGGGGGGGCAGAAGCTTCTTAAGATTTAGCTTCCTAAATGATAAACTGGGAAGAGGGCTAACCCAGGACAAAGAAGACCACCCTCGGGGCTCCCGGCAGGCACTGGGAGGAAAGGGAGAGGGTCTCAGGACACACGTCTTTGGTGGAGTAGAGGCACCAGTGCTCGGTAAACCCACAGAAGGAGCAATGGTGAACAGGCGCCCTGGGTGTGACTGCGAGTGTGAAAGGGCCTGGTCACAGATGTGTGGATCTAGAGCAGTGGTTCTCAAAGCATGGCCCCAGACCAGCAGCATCAGCATTACTTGAGAACTTGCTAATCAGAAACTTTCAGGGGGAGCCCAGTCATCTTTGTTTTAACAAGCCCTCCAGATGATTCTGATGCACCCTAAAATTAAGAACCACGGGTCTAGAACAGATTTCAGAGGATGAGCAGTCTGATCGTGGTCCTTGGTTTTCATCCTGCCTCTTCCCACCAGCTCTGGCTGACCCTGCGGCAAGTGATACAATTCCTAACCCATCCCCTTCTTGGGTGTTTCAGTACCTAAGTCTTCCTGCAGGTGGCGCAGAAGAAGCCGACGTAGATCTGTGGCAGGTGTTCCTCAAAGTGGGGTCTCCCGACCCTCTATGAGGAGCTTGTTCCTAACCCCAGATCGCATCTGCATGTTTGACAAGCTCCCAAGATGATTCCTAAGCACAGGAAATCTGAGGACTGGCCCAAAGGGTGCAGTCCACGCACCAGATCAAATCCTAGTGTCCCCATTAGCTTTTCCCTGTTGTTCTTGAGCTGCATGGCACTCTGCTCCGCTAAGCCCACATTCTAGCCCCCTTGATGGTCCCGAGTAATTTCTTCAGAGGCTCCCATTATGTAGTCTTTACATTTTCTGATGAATGGAAGATAGGGACAAGAGGAAGATGAGAGAGTCATTGGTTTAATTACAGGGTCCTGAACCCGAAGTCAGGAGGATGGATTCAGGTCCCGAGCGTATCTGTAAGGATCCGTGTGTGCTTGGGGGGACCAGTAATCCTGAATCTCTGTTTTCAGATCCCATTGCAAAGGGCACAGACTAGCGACCCTGAAGTCTCTTCCTGCTATAAATATCTGTGTCAGTGCTTTTCCAGAAAGAGCAGGGAGGTGGCTACAGGGAGGGGGAAACTGTTTCTTATTTTGCATCAAGGAAATAAAATTAAAGTGAGGCCAGCTTGGCAGCTTTCAGCAGGCCCAGCGTGATGAGTATCTGTGGCAAAGATTTATAGGAATGTTGGGCATGGCTGCACAGGTATAAGGTAGTACTAAGGCCTGTACCTACGTCAGGGGGTATAGCTCAGGGGTAGAGCATTTGACTGCAGATCAAGAGGTCCCTGGTTCAAATCCAGGTGCCCCCTGCTGTCCTTCACTTTTGCTAGTTGGAGCTGGTGTTGAAGGCTCTGCTCCTTTCCCTAACCCCGGGCCGCAGTACACCGAGCCTTCTCAAATCTGGGAAAAAGTCCAGGGTAACTTAAAACCCTGTCACTGAGCACTACAACCCCAGAGTGATAAGTTCCTCCAACCCTGACTTTTTAATTTCACTTACCACAGGTCTTGTTCTACATAGGCTTGTTTCTACATGTTTTCATTGCCCTAAATCAGCGCTTGCTGGTTAGTGTTTAACAACCAGCTCTTGGGGTTGTTGCTACAAAGCACTGATTTGTAGTGTTTTCCAATTTCATGGTGTAAATAATCTCACCGTATCCAATGTCAAGCCACAAACATAAGATCACTGATCATGGAGTTGGGAAGACATGCTAACAAGTGACTCTCTGGCGTAAGCCAGCTTGAACACACCACTGTCCCTAATCTATCTTCTCTATAGTGGCATGGGCTCTGTGACCCGCCCCCTCACTCTATCCTCACGATGCTTACAGACATCAGAGCAGTGGATGTTATGGAATCATCCACTTACTTAAGACATATTTGAGTCCTAATCAATGCCAGACACAGGAAAGACAGAGCTCAGCAAGAACCGTTTGTGGTGAGCAAAGGAGTCAAATTAAGAAATGGTTGGGGGCTTCCCTCGTGGCGCAGTGGTTAGGAATCCGCCTGCCAATGCAGGGGACCCTGGTTCGAGCCCTCCCGCAACTAGAGAAAGCCCCCGCCCAGCAACGAAGACCCAACGCAGCCATAAATAAATAAGAAATAAATGGTCAAATGAACGATAAGGATAGCTAGACAAAAGGAGTGTGCTAATCCCTTAAAGGATTTTAAAGGTTAGGGATTGAGACTGAGGGTGGCACGTTGGCACGAGCTGGAAAAAGGGACACCTATAAGGAGGAAGCTGACTTCAGCAAGATGATAGGACATAGGCCCAAATCACAGGTAAGGCACTTACCAAGGGGCTCTGTGGCCTTTAGGAATCCTGAGATCAGATGTTGAATTTTAAACTGTCCTTTTCCATGGCGTGAAACCTTGCGATATCTTCAGATCCTCAGGACAGTGGGCTACACAGACACGGGTCCTGTGTCAGTGATTCCTTGGGTGTGGAGGAGGGGGCTTTGCCCAGGTATGGGGCTGGGCAGGGACTGAGAGTGGTCTCCTGCGGCCTCTCCCTGGAGGCCAGGCCAAGATTGTCAACACTGTATCCCAAAGTTCTGGGAGGTGATCAGCAACAAGGCCAGCGGAGGCCCATGGAAGATTAGAGCGGCTACAGGGAACAACTCTGGGATTGCTGGGCCAGACATTCCCTTTCCCCAAAGAGTCCAGAGGAAGAGAACTGTCGGGGTGGGGGATTGGGGAAGGGCTCTCTGGGCGGCAGGCCCCTCCTCCTCGTTGGACCCGGCCTTCCTCTGCTCCTGTAAGCCTCTGTCAACCAGAGCAGGTTTGCCCAGAAGCCCACCTTCTCCGAGCTGTCCTAACCGGGGTCCTCCAGACCAGGAATGAGGCTCGTTGGGTTCAGCCGGGGTCCTCTCCCCGGAGTCCGCCACCCTCCCCCAGCCCCACTGCTTCCTTTCTGACCTGGAGAATGGTGGGCTCACGCTTCGTTCATTCATCACATTTACTTGAGGGCCTACTACGTGTCAGGAACTTATGGGGTTACCACAATCAACAAGATAGACCAGCAAATAGTCACACAGATATAGCGGCACACGGGTCAATGCTATGGCGAGCGCGGGAGCGGGGTGACAGATCTGAGCATGTGCTGGGCTCAGGCAGCCACTCTGACCCACACACTATCCCAGCCGAGCGGTCTCGCCTGCAGCCCCCTCCGCACCTCTCGGGACCCGCTTCCCCCACGCCTCCCCGGCGGCCCTAGTCAAGGTCGGTTTGCGGGATGCGTCCTCTGGGAGAGGCGGTTCCCGTTTAATCCGAGCATCCCACCTGGCACATAGGGTACGCTCAGTAAATAACGGATGCAAGAATGGATGGATGGATGTGTGGATAGATGGGTTTACGTGTGCAAGCACACCGCAAGCTGACCACCCGGCAGATCCCGGCGCCAAGCCCCCCGGCAGCTTCTCGGGGTCTCGGCTGAACCAGTGGGCAGAGGGCGCCCAACAGGCTCGCCCCGCCTTCACCTCGCCCCGCCTTCACCTCGCCCCGCCTTCACCTCGCCCCTCCTCCGGGCGGCGCCGCGGCGCCTTCTGGGAAGTGTAGTTCGCGCCTGCGCCCGGAGGGCCGCGGAGGCTGGTGCCCCTCTCCTGGGATGCGACGCCCCACGCCCGCCCCTCCTCAACGGCCTGCGCGCCCGGCCCGGTTTCCTCCTGCGCCGACCTAGGTCGCAGCCGCCGCTGCCGCCGCCGAGGGTCGCGACGCAGCCTGTGGGCGGGGAGCGGGTGCCCCCGGCCGTGCCGGAAGCCAGGAACGGAGGCTGAGTCCGGGATGGCGCGCCAGGTAAGGCTAGCGCGGACGGCGCCGCGAGCCGGGACCCCGACGCCAGCCGACGAGAACAGACGGACGCCTCGGCGGGTCTGCTCCACGCGGCGCTGTGCGTGCCTGGAGGGCGGGGGCGAGCCTGGGACCCGCCAACTTTGGCCGGGTCGGGGGGAGAGTGCTGGTGCGCAAGATTTGGTGCGGAGAAGTCTAGGTCCCCGGACGCCCCCCTTCTTTCTCCCCGCCCCGCAGTGTACGCATACTTGGAGTCTCTCTCCACCTTTGGAAACTCGTTCCTTTGGGTTAAGCATCACCCTCTCTTCTTGGCTTTTAATGATAAATTATACTGGGAGCGATGGGCACGAAGGCCTAAGGAGAATGAGTAAATCTGTTCACTTTCATCCTTGGTAGGATCCTGGACTCTGGGCGGGGGGAGGGCATAGAACGAGGTACCGGGTTTTATCCATTAGGTGAGATGTGTAGGTCCGAGAGGTGGAGGGAGAGCCCCATCTGTCATAGCCTGGGACCAGTTTGGGCAAGTTGTGTGAAGGTGCTAGGAAACCTGATGGTACCAAAGGGGAGTTGCTGCACGTTCTGCTGGGTGGGTCCCTGGGGCCAGCTCTGTAATTGTGGTGGCTCATGAGCTTGGGCCAGCCTCAGACAACCGTGGGCTCCGTGGTTTGAGGGCGGGGGAAGGGGTGGTGGTGTTGGGAGAGTGGCTGGGGCAGTCTGTGGCCAGGCAGAGCGGCACTGTGCCAGGACCTTGGCGACATTAATGCCCCACAGGCTCCTGGGAGAAAGGGAGAAGCCACGCAGTTTGGATGCTGTGGGAACAAGGGCAGTCCCCTCTGCAGATCTGGTTGTGTAGTTAGGGAGCCCACGGACACCCAAGCTCAGATATGCCCGCTGGCCCCATGCTCAGGCCTCCTCGTACCATAGTTAACTCTTCTGTACAATGAGGGGTTGGATCTTTTAGATCTCATGTTCTGGAGTGTGTCCTCCCATTGTGTAGCTTCATGGAGAAGGTGCCCAGGAGTGGCCTTGAGGAGTGGTAGGTCACAGTCAGAGGGAGAGGAACAGGGACGGCCTCCTGTCTTCCTGTCCAGCAGGACTGCCAGATGGTCAGGGGAGTGGGAGCACAGCCCGCAGGTGGGGGCAGCAGGGTTCGGGATCTGATCTGGAAGCCCAGAGTCTGAGCCTGAAACATGCTGGGAGAGCGGGTTTGCGCCGATGCGTGCGTGCGCGCGCGCACGCGCACACACACACACTCCTCACTCTTCCTCTGCTTTTTCTGGGTAGGGGGAGACTACTGATGGAACCACCTCCCCTGGCCACAGTCAATTCCCATTCCCGTTTTATGAGAACTTTGTCATACAAGAGTTTATCTTTTGGCTGAGGTGGTGAATGGCCTGGAAACCATCTCTTCCAGATGTCTAAAAGAGCTGGTATATTTAGCCAGGAGATAAAGAGGCACTCAAGGTCAGGAATGGTGTGTGTAAGAGCCCACTCTGCAGCTGGAGGTGGCCGGCTGTGACCTACAGGTGGACGTTAGGCAGACAGATTCGGCTCTAAGAATAGGAATCGTAGCACTTATCACGTCCCAGCATTTGTTCCAGGCACTTTTCCTATGTTAATTCATTTAATCTTCACAACATCCCTATGAGAGAGGTTTGTTGTTTTTTTTTAATATTTATTTATTTGTTTATTTGGTTGCACCGGGTCTTAGTTGCAGCAGGCAGTCTCCTTAGTTGCAGCTCGTGGGCTTCTTAGTTGCAGCACATGGGCTCCTTCATTGTGGCATGCGAACTCCCAGTTGTGGCATGCATGTGGGATCTAACCCGGATCTAACCCGATCCAGGGATCGAACCCGGTCCCCCTGCATTAGGAGCACAGAGTCCTATCCACTGTACCACCAGGGAAGTCCCGAGAGAGGTTGTTTTGATCCCCGTTTTATAGATGAGTTTGCCGAGCCCTTAGCTAATGTGAAGCAAAGCAGGGATTGGAATTCCAGCAGCCTAGCTCCTGAGGTCAAGCCCAAAGCCCCACACTCTGCCCGTTCGTGTTCCAGAACTTCTTAACTGACAGATCAGGCCAACGATGGGACTGTGGTGAGCCCTCCATTGCTATAGGTGTTCAAGGAGAGATTGAAGAACCCCCCTGTTGTGAGTGGAAGTTGACACTAAATGTTCACTGAGCCTTAAAGGTGTACAGCAGTTGTCGGTGATTTCTAGTTCACAGACATGCTGTGGTGGACAGCTGGCCCCTGGCGGGAGGAGAGGGTCCCGTTCACCCGAGTAGTTTTCATTCTGGCAGGCGGGGCAGGTTCTGTCCAGTCTCCGGGGCCGTGACTGGAGGGCAGCTCTCCCTCTGTGATTCTAAACTTAGAATGTGTCAGAATCATCTGGGAAACTTGAAAATGTCAATTTCTGGGCTCTGAAAGCACTAAACATAATCATGATTTAGTAGATCTAAGATGAGGTGAGAAAATCAGTCCTGATTAAAAGGAAATTCTGAAGTAAATCCTTTGAACCTAAAAGCCTTTCTGTTTTTTCAGATGTTAGGTAGTAAATAGCTTCTGATGGGAGAAGATAAGGACAGAGTATTTTTCACCCAGTTTGACAAACAGAGAAGCTGTCTGCTGACTTGAACTAGCTCTGCAACGGACCTGCCACTTGGCTCTGCTGGACCCTTACTCTCCCCACTTCCTGCTCCGGCAAGGGCCATGCCATTTGGACTCTGCCATTATCAGTGGCTACAGGATCATTTATTTTTACCCAAGACCCTACCCCTCGTCTCCATCACCATCTTGAAAATCTTGTTAAAAGTTCAGCTTTTATTAAGAGGTTACTGAGAATGAGAATTTGTTTGTAACAGATACTCCCACAATCTGTCGCCACAAACTGTACTGGGTAATAATGATTTTCTAAAAAGTGGATGTTTGGGACTTCCCTGGCAGTCCAGTGGTTAAGACTCTGTGCTTCCAATGCAGGGGACGTGGGTTTGATCCCTGGTCTGGAAACTAAGATCTCGCATGCCGCAAGGCGTGGCCAAAAAAAATAAAAGTGGTTGTTTGATGCTTGGTTTGTTAAGGTTTACTGATCTTCTGATAGGTTATAGTCACAGTGAAGCAGAGTCTAGGGTCGTAGACTTGGCCCCTGGCTGTCTGCCTGCTCCTGCTGCATCACCCCTCCTTGCTTTGGAACCTTCGCCCCAAGCCCAGGATAAAGTGCCTGAGCAGCTGCCTGCGTAGGGCCGTCCTGTCAACCAAACGAGAGATCTGAAGTGCTCGGACGCGTGTAGGGATCACCCCTCTGCTGATGTTTAGGCCCCCTGTGTGTGACATCTCACTTAGCATCCGAGTGGGTTAGAGGGAGGGACAGAGATGGATGGAGCTGAGAGGCTGGCTGGGGTCTCACGCACCTGGTCCACATATAAAATGTGGCGTGTTGGGGAAAGTGTACAGGCAGAGAAGGTACCACGACCCCAGCTCTCATCTCCAGAGAGGGAGGTGTCGAGGCCGTGTCAGTCCTCAGCGTGGCTGGTGTTCCCTAGAGAGGGCCGGGGGCGGGGCCTCATTAGACAGGCGGGCCCTCTGCAGCTCGGTAGCTGGGATCTGCGTGTTCTTCCCTTGAGCTAAGGGACCTGCAGAGCCAGCCCTGTGTGGAGCTGCCAGAAGGTGGAGAAGACGTGGCCTCGAAGCCCACCTTGGCTCTCCTTACCGGCCTCCTATAAAATGGGCGTGTGTTTTGGGTGGCATTTTTGTTTTGCAGGTGCAGAGCCTGGTGTCGGTCGGTGCATCCCCCCCCCCTTATAATTCTCAGGGGGATCAACGTACACTAACCAGACTCACAAAGGACAGAGAGATAAATCAGAATATGCCAGTTCCTTAACTTACGGTGAAAAATAGAGCTGACAATCAAACTGGAACTATATGGTGGCCGATTACGTGTTTGACCACCTAACGTGAAATCTGCATGGGATGCCCAGGGTTAACAGAGTCCGAGCACAGAGGTTTGCTGGATAAGCTGGCATCGTGGAGCCAGGATGGCCTGAAGCACCCGTCTCCCTTAGGAAGAGCCCTGCGGTGCAGGACAGAGACTCTTGTCACCTGGGCAAGGCCAGGAAGCCCAGACAGACTCTGGAGCCCCCAGTGCCCTTCTCTAGGCGTGGTCCATGGTGACAGTGCCGCAGTGTTGGTGCCAGCCCCTCCGCCTGCCCTCCAGCCTCCCTGACAGGTCCAAAGGCCAGGACCTGGGGCTTCCAAACTCCCTGCCATTGCTAGGCCCCCTCCAGGTGGCCGATCTTTCCTCCAGGGCTTGGTGTGACTTGTTTCCAGGCTCTGGGGACACTTACTTTTCTCTAGCGATTGGTCATAGTGGGAATTGAACACGTATTTGAGTGTCTAAGGGAAAAGAGAGTGAAGTAATTGTAACTCCTTGACCCTCTCCTGCCCCCTCCCCACTTTTCCTTGGCTGTGGTGGTGAGAGAGTGGGACTACTCGTAGCGGGTGCCAACCTTTTTGATTCTGTGACCCTCTTTCTTAACGTTGAAAACTTAGTACATGAGAATTTAGCCTTTCCATGTATTTTCAAATAAATTCAGTATTTAAAGGACACACACGTGTTCATCACAACAGCATCTATAAACGTGCGCATGCAGCCTGCTGGCAGCGTTTGTGCCCATTCAGCCCCTGGGCCTGTTGGGACAAGTCTGAGCCTCCCGAACATTGACAAAAAGCTAACCAGTCGTCGATCTAAAGGAGAAATAGAGAATTTTATTCACGCCAACCTGAGGATTATAACCCGAGAGACAGTCTTTCAGAAAGCTCTGAGGACTGTTCCACTTGTTAGAGGTCGAAGGCACAGTTATGTACATTCTAGAGACAAAGGATCGTTTGTCAGAATGACACTGACATTTTACATAAAGTTCACCAAAGATACACAGTCCAGATCTACACGTACAGCAGGTCACCATGACCCCATACAGAATTAGGAAGAGAATGAAGGAGGAAAAAACGCGTTGATCCTTATGGTTGAGCAGACATTCCTGCCTTTGTGGAAGTCTGCTTAACGTATGATGTAGATGCCCATTGCACGCTAGGGGGGCCCAGCACAGGCAGGGAGTACGTTATGCTTCAGTTGCCTTGTTCTGCCTTAAAAACAAATTTTATTCCATCATGGTCCGCAGAGCAGACAGGGACTCCCTAACCAAAGCGTCTCCCTGCTCCACCAGCTCCAGGGTTCCCGAGCCTGGCTGGGATTCAGACTCTGGGAGGGAGAGACGGAAGAAGAGGAGAGAGGAACAGAGGACAGAGCGAGGCAGGTGGGCTGTGGATGCCAGGAGGGAGGCGTGAGTGGAAGCAGTGGGGGACGAGGCTGCAAAGCTAGGGCCAGGCTGGGTCGTGAGGCCTCCCCACCAGACGTGCCAGGTGGGACACCCTCTGGGCCCACACAGTGCTCGTGTCCTGTTGGGAAGTGCAATGGGACCCTGTGTCGGGGTCCCTGAGACCACCCCGGGGTCAGGGATTTGCGAGGAGGACTCCCGGGGCCCGTCGTATAGTTGTGTTCACGGCTGTGGTTCATTACAGCCAGAGGACGCAGTCACGGTCAGCCGAGGGGAAAGGCACGGGGCAGAGTCCCGACGGAGCAGGAGACGCGTCCTCTCCTGGCGGCGTCACACAGGTCGTACTTAATTCTTCCAGCCGTGAGTTGTGACAACCGGTGGGAAATGTCCTCTCCCGGGGAAGCTCCCTAGAGACTCAGGGTTTTCACTGGAGGCAGACCATGTAGACACCCTCCTCCTGGCATGTACTGAAATCCCAGAGTCCCAGAAGGAAGGCAGTGTTCAGCACCAACCATGCTGTTCGTACAAACAGTCTGGGCCCAGCAAACCATCCTCATCAGTCAGGAAACCGTGGGAACCTCCCCAAATCCAAGTTCCCCAACACCAGCCTCAGGCCAGCCTCTCAGGCAAGCCTTTCTCGGGGCAGCAGCGTCAGGCCCGCTCTTCCATACGGACCTGAACTTTGGCTACGAGCTCTCTGTCCAGAAGGCCAGGAAGAGATGAGGGTGGCTCTTTGAGAGATGTTTCGGAGGGCGTCTGAGCATGTTCCCGAGAGGAGGTGCCCATACCCAGCCAGGGGGCAGAGGTTAGTTCAGGAGAGCCCGCTGGCCTGCTGAGCGGCTGTCCGGTGGTCAGAATGCACAGGGGGCCGAGGAGGAGGAGACTGCGGTGTCTGACCACTTGTGGGCCTTCGGACTCTGGACCGAAGGCAGGTAGCCCGTGGAGAGGCTGCCTCCAGCCGAGTGTGTCCTCGTGGTGCCAGTGGTCAGCGGGAGACAGAGCGGGGAGCAGATGCCATTGGTGACAAGGCCGTGGTTGGTAGCGGCGATGGTTTTTACATTCATTTATTTATTTTTGGCCGTGTTGTGTCTTCGTTGCTGCGCAGGCTCTCTCTAGTTGCGACGAGCGGGGGCTACTCTTCACTGCAGTGCACGGGCTTCTCATTGCGGTGGCTTCTCTTGTTGTGGAGCACGGGCTCTAGGCGCGCGAGCTTCAGTAGTTGTGGTGCGTGGGCTTCAGTAGTTGTGGCTCGCGGGCTCTAGAGCGCAAGCTCAGTAGTTGTGGCGCACGGGCTTAGTTGCTCCACCTGGACCAGGGCTCGAACTCGTGTCCCCTGCGTTGGCAGGTGGATTCTTAACCACTGCGCCACCAGGGAAGTCCCACAGCGATGCTTTTTAAAATCACTCACTTGAGTTGATGAAACAAGGCAGTAGATTATCTTTGCTTTATTAGGAGTGTCTTCATTTTATTTAATAATTTTTTTCTTACAGATAAATAGTTTAGCATTTGTTCCTAAGCCAGAAGGACCCTTCCCGTAATTTATATTCTGCTTAATATAAATATAAACTTTGTGCTTAATTTGCATGAAGTTAATTTTTGCTGTAATTTAAAATACATGCCTTCGAGATGCTGGTCATCTTCTAGGGTCTGACGGCCATTTTAAAGCCCACTTAATGACTGTTTTTAAAGAAATTAGGACACAATGTTTCTTTGATCTTCCGAAGCCGGCTCCAAAGGCTCTGGAGGAGGCTCCTGCCTCAGCTCTTCCAGCTTCTGGTGGCCCCGGGCATTCCTCGGCTTGTGGCTGCAGCACTGCAGCCTCCGTCTCCATTGTCACATGGACTTTTCCTGCCTGTGGGTCTGTCTCTGTTCCTCTTCTTTTAAGGACACCAGTCATATTGGATTAAGGACCTGCCTTATTCCATTATGACCTCATCTTAACTAATTACATCTGCAGCAACCCTATTTTCAAATAAGGCCACGTTCTCAGGTACTGGGGTGAAGTCTTTGGCGTAACTTTTGGGGGACACAGTTGACCCCCGTCACTGTCTCTTGAGCAGACTCCCGTTGCCCCTTTGCCCGTTCCCATGTGTCAGGCGCCCGCCCCACGCTCTCTGTCACTACTGCCCCCCCTCTGGTGTCCACCTGGAGACACAGGCAAGCTGAGGATGACTAGGCGGGCCTTGCCAGGAGGGAACCAGCCAACTCCCCTGAGATTGTGCCCACAGGTGTCCATGGCCTTCCAGGACCTGGCCGTGCGGTTCTCCGAGGACGAGTGGCGGCTGCTGGGGGAGGGGCAGAGGGCGCTCTACCTGGACGTGATGCGGGAGAACTACGAGACGCTGGCCTCCCTGGGTGAGGGGCAGGCAGGAGCTGGCTGGCGGGTGGACGGGAGGCCGGGTCCTGAGTCGCTCTGGACCCTGGGACCCACCGGGCCTTGGGCTTTGCTTACACAATGAGGTGGCGTCGGGAGCCTTGCGCTGAGCTGGGGGCCTCGCGGGTCTTCTATGCTGTCGTTTCTGTGGACTGTACCAGGGTGCTGGGTGTGACTCAGTGGGGGCCCTAACAGACTGGCAAAACAGCACTGGTCCCCGAGGTTCTGACCGTCCCTGGGGTTTGGGTGCTCATACGGACACACACGTGCACAGGTGCGTGGATTGCAGGTGCCCGGGCTGCTGGCGCGATTGCGTGTGGGGGGGGCGGAGGCCGGCTTCCACTCCCGGGGGACTGTCCCTCTTTTCCTTCCCAGGGACAGTGGAGCTGCTGCCCCTCTCTGCCTTCCTGTGTCCCTCGGAGCCTGGAGGAGCCGTGGGGGGCGGGGGCTGTGCTGCTGATGGGCAGGACCCTCCGCGGGGAGGAGGGCCCCTGGGTAAGTAATCTTGGCGGACGAGGACAGGCCCTTTTGGGGTCCTGGTCCTCCTGGGTAAGCTAGGCCCAGGTGGACTCACTCGTGTCCTTCCCACACGTCCTCAGCCCCTGGCTCCGTTCCTTCCGGGACGCTGTGACCGCAACCCTCCCCGCCTCGCCACACCGACCCCTCCATGACCTTTCACCCCTCACCCCTCTGGGCCGGGAGCCTGGTACACTGTTGCCCATCGCATGAAGTGCTCAGAAGAAAGCTGGGATCACCCTTGGAGAGCTTTCCCCGCTTAGGCCCCCTTCCCGCCACCACCCGTGCAGAGCCAGCCTGCAGCCCCTGAAGGTCCAGAGGCTTTGGGCGGCGGATGTGGTCCAGGGGGTGCCAGGAAAGGCAGGGGCCCAGATAGTGGCAGGGCACGGGGAGGCAGCCCTCCTTGGTGGTCCCCTCGGAGGAGTAACAGGGAACGAGCGACAGGAGCTCAGTTACCCGTGGTCCCCAGCGTCCTGCTCCTGGCTGTGCCCTGAGCCCAGGTCCTCTTTGTCTGCGGACATGGGTCTCTCCTTTGCTGCCCCTCACGTGGTGGGAGGATTACATGAGACGCAGCGTGACGCCGCGAGCAGCAGCATGAGTGCCGAGCTAATGCGGGGGGTTCCCTGTGCCCTCTCGGCAGGAGGAGCCCCCCAGCACAGCCTGCACCTGAGCGCCCTGGTGCAGCTGGTGAAAGAGATCCCAGAGTTCCTGTTCGGGGAAGTCAGCCCTGAGAGCAGGGGAGCCAGCCTGGACGGGGAGGGGGCGAGCCCCGAGGGTGAGTCGACAGCGGGCGGGCCCTCTGCATCCCACAGACAAGTTCAAGCTGTGGGCAGCGCTGTGCGCCTGCCCGGCCCCTGCCAGGCCCTGGGTGGAGTCGCCCCACTGCATGAACCCGGGCGGCGTGCCTGTCCTCTGAGAGTGCGTGGATCGTGGTGAGACAGCAGCTTCTACTCTTCTCTACTGGCTCTGCCTGGCTTCATCCATGCCCTTGGGGCCCCCGTCGTGGCATGCCCTGCGTGGTGGGCGAGGCCAGCCTTGTTCTGTAGATGAGCGGCCAGGCCCCCCGAGCCTGCACTCTTCCCGCCTCACCAGACTCTCCCTCCTTCCCCAAGCTCTGCTCGCTGGCACTCTCACCTCCTCAGGGGTCTGTCCCCAGCAGCCCCAGCCCGTAGGGTTCCTTTGAGTCCGCTCAGCTGATGGTCGGGTGAGAAGGATCTTATCAGAACAAGACCTAGACTGTGAATCTATGTGTCAGAGCCCAGAGATGACAGGGCAGAGGTTACTGACGTCCTGGTTGTTGTTAGTGGAACACGGCAGGGAAGGGCCAGGACGGGACAATGGTGGGGGCATTTTGCCTCCTGCGGGGCTTAATTCCAGTGTCCCGCCCCCAGCAGCAGCTGTGATGGGGGATACTTGCCCTCTCCGAGGCTTGCTCGGCTGCCTTCCGGACACACCTGTCGGCCGGCCTGGCCTGGCCGCCATGCCCAGCGGCAGCTCATCCCACAGCCCGCCCAGAGCCAGGGGGCAGGGGAGCCCCCTCCCCGTCAGTGAGTATGACCCAGCACGGGGGCCCCAGGGAGCAGGCCTAGTGCTGGGCCTCTGCCCGTGGGCCAGCGCAGATGCGGGGTGCTCGGCCCCACTCGCGGGGTGCTGTGTGCAGCGTGCCTGTGGCCCCGGACCTGACTCTCAGAGCTTCTCGCCAGGGCGGTGTTAATAGTCGGGGAGGGCAAGGTGGCCACTGCAATTTCTCTGGGTCTCATTTTATTTTAAAATTTTTGCAAATTATACCTTTGTCTGAATATCTGTTTTTATCTGAAACATGTCAAATTAATATGGCATAAAATTGGCACTCCTGAAAAACGTACCCCATTTAGCCTGTAGTTTCAGGTGTCACCTGGCACCTTTGCCACGTGCCCAGCTTTGAGAAACATGTACAAGGCTTGGGCCTGCGTGTTGAGGCTATGGGCATATGAGCTGCTGAGCCAGAGTCAGAGGCTGGGGGTGGGGGAGGGTCCCGGAGTGGACAGTCTTGTGCTTACATTTACACCAGAAGGAAACAGGGAGAGACCCTGCCTTCCCCAGGATGGACTCCTGGAACAAGCCTGCGGGAGCTGGCTCTGCCGCAAATCCAAGTTCCCAGGACTTGGCTGCCCCTCAGGGATTTAGAGCCTGGAGAGGCCTGTCCTCTCGGGGGACCAGATCCTGCGTGACTTCTCAGGGTCGGGAGCTGGGGCTAGAGAGGCCTTCCTGTCTCTCCTGCAACAGAAACTGCTGACGTGCCAAGGCCTGTGGAGGAGGAAAGCCCAGGTGCCCCCAGCCAGGAGCCTAGCCCTCCTACCTGTAGCCCCGGCAGGCGGAAGAGCCACAGGAATCAGGAGAGAGGGGCCACGGGGGCAGGTGAGGGGCTGCCTTTCCCGAGGGCGGGGCCTGCGCCGGAGCTGAGGGGGTGGGAAAAGGGAGGCGTCCTGTGGCTCCCACCTCAGCCTCCTGACCGCCCGGCGTGGCGCTCAGACGTCGCTCGCATTCTCACGGGTGGGAAATCTGACCCTGAAGGTCCCACAGCTGCCGCATTCAGGGCTGCCCTGAGCGTGCGGGCCTTGCAGGAGCTGCAGGAACCTCTCCTGGGAACAGCCCCCTGCAAGGCCTCATCAACTGCCTGAAGGAAATCCTCGAGCCCGGGCCCCAGCACCCCGAGCGGCCCCTGCGCTTCCTGCCGCCAGCCCGCAGCATGGGTGCGTCCCAGCTGACCGGAGCAGAGCTGCGGCCCGGGAGCCCGCCCTGGGCAGGTGAGTCCCTGCGGACCCGTCTCCTCACGCCAGGGTTTCTGAGCCCGCGGAATTGCCCTTGGATGGATCTTTGTCTATAAATATAACATCCTCCCTGAGGATCGTCGCCAGCTTGGCCGTTCCAGTCTCGCCAGTGTCACATTTCTGGAGCCAGATGGCTGCCTTAGGGGAGCAGCATTGGTCAGCTGGCGTAAGAAAGCTCAGACATAGACTTTGCCCTGGGTTCTTTGGGTTCTTTACTCGTCCTGATATGGGACACCTGAGGAGGAGATGATGAGTGATGTCACTTCATGTTGACACGAAGTGGGATGCTTGTGGTGGGCTTGGGGGAGCAGGGTGACGCGGTGGGGGCAGGAGCCCCAGCCCTGGACCCTGACGCCTGTTAGCCGGGCAGACTGTGAGACGCTCCTCCAGGCTTTGAGCCTTGATTTCCAGTCTGTAAAAGGGGATAATTGTTCCCATCTTAGAGGGCTGTTGTGAGGCGTAGGTACGCTCTGTGTGTGTGTGTGTGTGTGTGTGTGTGTGTGTGTGTGTAAAAAGCTTGGGCCTCCTCAAATTAAGTTCTGTTCAGGGCCCAGAGAACCATCTACAAACAGCAACCCAGTCCACCCCCTTCCTTCGTTTGTACTCAGAGTAGCACCGTATGCTCTGCCTGTAGGGTGCATTTGCACATCCTCCTTTCATCCGTCCAGTTCTGGGAGGTGTGTAGACAGGCATTTTTAAACCAAGCACTAAGAAGACAGTGGCCTGTGTGAGGCTGAGTGAGTTGTAAGAAGACCTGCATCTCCAGATTTCTGGCCTTGGACCTCTTAACTGAATTCCCCTTTTGGGTGTTTGTCACCGAGCCTGAAGTCGCCGATTCAGGGGGAACGTGTGTTCCTTTTTTCTGTAGTGAAGACAGAGACAGCCTCAGGGGCTTGTCCCCTCCAGAGTCTGCTGAACTGTCTGAAGGAGATCCCAGAGGCCCGGGACAAGCAACCTAGCCCCTCAGGAGCAAGGGACCCATGGCTGCAGGAGGACCCAGGGGCCTGGAAAAGGAATTCTGGAGGTAAAGGCCACTGGCTGGGCAGGGAAGCCCCTGGACGCCAACCACTGCCTTTCTCCGCTCCAAGCAGGGCAGTAGGTGACCCTCCACAGCCAGACACTCGGGCGTCCACATCAGTGTGTCGGTTGGAGTAGCCAGACGTCGGGGATCGTGCTGTAAAAGGGCGTAGGCGTGTAGGAGGTGCAGCAGTGCAGTGACATTCCAGATTGGCTCTTACAGTAGGAGCTGAGGGTTCCAGAGGAAGCAGGGGATGGTTGGGAGGGAGAGAGACGGAAAATAGGAGACATAGCTCCAGGCAGTAGACGTGCCGGGTATCATTTTGAGGAGGGGGTTCTTGTCACATTCGCATGGGCTCACCACTGGTCATCAGCGTCCCAGAACTTTGAGAAAGTCGATCTGAGATGGGCGCGCTGCCCTTGAAGGCAGGACCCTGGCTCGGTGCTGCCTGGGGTGGGCTGCTTGGCATCATCCCTCGGCAGAAATCTCTGGAGGTGGGGGTGGGACTGGGTCCATCCGCCGATGACTGAGCAGCGACGACCTTGGAGCTGAGGCGGCTGTGGAGGCCGGGGGCCTTGGATGCCCCGTCCTAACCCTATGAGAAGGCCTCACGCGGGGCTTCCCACAGGGCCCCGCCCCTTCCAGACCCCTCCACCCGGGCCTGGTCCTGGAGCTGGCAGCGTGCTCTCTGCAGTGAAGGTGGAGGACGGCTGGGCCCAGGGGCCCCCGGAGCCCACAGCCTGTGAGCTCAGCAAGCGGACCCACGGCCCTTCCGCCGCGGGCAGCCCTGGGGACAGTGGAGGCACCGCCCGGGTCCAAGTGCCCAGCTGGGGCTCTGCAGCTCGAGGTGAGGCCTGGGCTTGTCTGCTCGAGTCTTCCCGGGTGGGGTTCTCAGCGCCCCAACGAAGTTCTGCCAGCCCAAGGGGACGGGGCACCTGCCTGTCTCCTGGGTGGAGAGGCATTCACCTGGCCGTCCTTCCCAGGCAGTTAATCCCTTCCCTTAATTCCCGTCCTCCTTAACCCAGGCCCTTGCCCAGGAAGCCTTCCACTGTAAGGACCGTGGTCTTGCAGACAATTCCCAACAGTTGGGAAGCTGGCCCCTACGTGTGGCTCTCCCAACGCTGCCCCTGGGCCTGAGTACAGCTGGCGTTGCTTCCCCAGATTGGGGAGCAGAAAACAGATCAGAGCCTGCACAGAAGGGTGTCCTGCCCGGCAGGCTCCCACGCCTGGTACAGGATTCGCCACCCCTGCGGAAGGCAGGCCAGGCAGCCAGCCGGGGCTGGGCCAGGGGGATGGGCCAGAGATGGTGATGGGGCATCTCCCCTATCCCAGCCGGCAGCGCCTCGAGCTCACCCCTGGAAGCCCTGGAGGCCTGTCTGAGGGGCATCCCCCTGAGTGGGTCGTTACCTTCCCAGCCGCCAGCCAGCTCTTGGTCCCAGAGCCCCCAGCCAGGAGACCCTGGGTCTCAGAGGCCCGAGCTGCAGCGCCTCGGATCACACAGCAGAGGTAGACCACGTCATGGGCTCGGGGTGGGTTTGTCCCTGTGCACAGAACGGGGGATGCCAAGGACACCGTCAGGTCCGCCCTCCTCATCCCAGGCCTCAGGGGTGCAGCCCTTCTCCCCCAGCCCCCTCTCACGCCTACCCCCAAACAGCCCCTGCACTTGGTGGAAGCCAGTTAAACTCTTCTGCCCACTGTCTCCACTGAGAGGTTCACTTACCCTCTAGGCCCACGAGACCCGTGGTTGGGTTTATGTGGGTTGACGTGCTACAGGATTTTAATCAGCGCCACGAGTGCCCTCACCTAAGGGGAGATCCCAGTGGGAGAGGCGTTGGGGCCGGTCTGGGCGCCCGTCCACAGCCCAGGGCCCAGGAGACCTCTTCTCCTGTGGCTTTCCCATGACGCCAGCTGTGCTGTTTCCCGCAGAGGTGGTCTTGGGGCCTCTTCTGGCTCTGGGCCTGCGGGGCTGCATGAGAGACCCCTGCCCTCCCTGCAGGCTCCCAAGGCACCTCCGCCAGCTTCTCTTCGTCCAGCAGCGTTGACGGGGACCTGGATTTCCAGAGCCCTGAGGGCAGCCAGGGGCATCGGCCTGGAAAAGGTGAGCTGGCTGGCCTGAGGCTGGGAGTGGATTCTGGGGAAGGACGGGAGGCACCCCCTGCCCACCGCCATGTGTCCGGCCCAAGCAAATCAGGCCATCGTGCCCGGTGCCGGCAGCAGAGCGGGGATGCCACGGCGGGAGCAGATGCAGGACCTGTTTCGGGGGGCGGGGGTCTCTTTTAGTGACTTGGCTCAGAAGGGGCAGGACGACAACTAAGATGTCTTAAAAAGTAAAAAGATCTCCTTTAACATCAAATTCTTCCTTATCCCAGCCACGAAGAAGTCAGTGTCTGTCATATTCACTGACTTTCCAACTTAAGGAAAAACGTCATGAGGTTTGTGTGAAACCACCTTAGAGGGTGTGTTTGGTGGCTGTGCGTCGGGGTACCTCCTCGTGGAGGCCGCCACATGAGCTGTCCCCTCTTTGGGACCTTGCAGGACTGGACCTTTTTCTCCACCTGAATAATCCCAGTGCTCTCTGCCTGCCTTGTCCATGGACACCCGGTCCCCGGGGCTCTCCTCTGTGTTTTGGCGTCACCCACTGTCAGTGGAAAGGCCTGGAGCTGCACCCAGGGCTCTGCGCCAGACCAGTGGGGGCCATCGGGCCGGCCCGGGTCCTCCAGTGTCCCTGGGCCTGGGTCCCTGCACCTGCCGCGGGTTAGTCTCTTGCGGGGGGGAGGGCTTTTACCTCCCAACATGCAGCCGAAGTTTCTTTTTAATTTTTAGTTCTTAGTAGGTAATAGATCGTTCAGTCTTGCTTAAAAGCTGCGGAAGGTTGCGGAGGAAGGGTGGCGTCTGCCTCCCTCTGCTGCCCTGTGTGGCTGAGCCACCCGCTGCCGTGACTTCCAGGGACGCTGCGTGTGGCCCCGCGTCCTGCGCGCAGCTTCTCCACCGTGCTTTCTGTCTTCATGCTTCCCTTTGGCGTCTTCCCACCTTTGGTCTTAGCATCCTCAGCGCTGTGCTGCCCCCTCCTCTCTTCCCCGCAGCTGCGCGGTGGGCTGCGGTCGGTACCAGGACATTCCTTCTCGAGCATCCTCTGTCAACAGACCTGGTTTTCTAAGTCACCCAAACGGCGGGCGATGTCACGCTGCCTTGTAGAAGCTTCCAGCCCAGCTCCCCAGCTCCCCGTGTTGCCCCAGAACTCAGCAGCGTCCGTGGAGAAAGCTGTGTGTGGGGTTCCTCTCGTGACTTTGCAATTCCAGCCTCACAGGGGCCTGAAGCTCTGGAAGTTTCTCTTTTCTCCTGCTCTGCCTGGCCCAGCATCGGCAAACGCCTTCAGGGAAGAGCATGGCTGAGGTGACAGCTGACCCAGGAAGGGCCTTTTCTAGAATTTCCGTCCAGGGAGTTCCCTGGTGGTCCGGTGGTTAGGACTCTGCGCTTCCACTGCCGGGGCGCGGGTTCAGTCAGTGGTCGGGGAACTAAGATCCCACGTGCCGCGTGGCACAGCCAAAAAAAAAGAAAAACAGTTTCAGTCCATCTAGTTCCTATCGTATCCACGGCTCTGTCACTAGAAATACGATTTTGGCAATTTAGTTTTTTCCCAAGTTGAAAGGCATTAGCGTTGCCTTTTTTTTTTTTTTTTTTTGCGGTACGCGGGCCTCTCACTGTTGTGGCCTCTCCTGTTGCGGAGCACAGGCTCCGGACGCACAGGCTCAGCAGCCATGGCTCACGGGCCCAGCCGCTCCGTGGCCTGTGGGATCTTCCCGGACCGGGGCACGAACCCGCGTTCCCTGCATCGGCAGGTGGACTCTCAACCACTGCGCCACCAGGGAAGCCCACGTTGCCCTTCTTGACCTGCTCCATCCTTGGCCTTTCCCTCTTTGAGTAGCGAAGGCAGCCTGACGATGTTCCAGCCTCAGGGCCCATCTCCCCCACCACAGCCCGCTGACCACTGTCTGTGTAGGCGGCCGAGCTGGGGAGGCCTCTCCCAGGGCGACCGGGAGGCAGGAGTGATGGGTTTGGGGCCAGGTCCGCCCCCACCCCCGGGTGCCCTGAGCCGGCGTGACTGGCCTCGGGCCCTGCGCCGCCTCCAGTAGCTCCGGCTGCACCGGACACAGGGCACAGGCGAGGCTCCTGGGGTTCACAGGACCGAGCTCTCACCAGCCAAGACCGCGAGCGTTGGGTTTTCACAGGAAGCCGCGAGGGAAGCTCCCCGCTCCAGGGCCTGGAGAACTGCCTCAGAGAGATGCCTGCACCTGGGCCGCAGCCCACCTGGCCCTGCTCCTCGGCAGGGCACAGGGGGCCATGGAGGGTGGAGCCCAAGAACTGGACGGCGGGCATGGAAGGTAAAGCGCTGCTCGGCGTCTGAAGGATCTTGAGGCTTCTGGAAGGTTCCCCGGCAGCCTTCCAGAGCAGCTGGAGGCCAGCACCAGGGACCGCCCTGGGCGCTGCCTCCCCAGAAGCTGGTGGGCCCCCATCCCAGGCTGAGATGAGATGATGTCCTGGAAACGGCCTGGGCAGAGGCTTGGCGGCGGTGAGGCGGGACGGGACACCCAGCCCCACCGCTGCTCCAAATCCGGGCCTGGGCCGGGGCCTGGGCCGCAGAGTGTCTGTGTCCTGGCTGTCGGCCCCACGTGCCTTGGCGTCCCCCACGGCCGCTGAGCTGTGGGGCTGCTGGGAGTCTGGGTAGCTGGGTCGGGGCATAAGGAGATCCTGGGGGATTCGGGAAGCTCCCGGGAACGTCTGCGGGGCTGTTGTATGACGCGCTCCAGGAGCTTGTGAGCCCGAGAATCCAACGTGACAGAAGTTGTTCTCTGTCCAGTGACTTCCTGGCCTCGGTGCCAACACGGGGCCCCCGGGCTGACAGGCCTCTTGGCTTCTCATTGAAACAGGACTGAGGGATGAGGCCTGTGAGCCAGCCCACCTGGGACAGCGAGGGGGTGACGTGCCCACCAGGAGCCTCCACCTGGCCAGCCCACAGGCACTTGCCCCTGGCACCATCCCTGCCTGCCACCAGCAAGGTCCCAAGGACCCCGGGGCCGCCAGGCCAGGACCGTGGAGGTGGCTCCCAGATGGTGAGCTGCCTCTGCCCCGGGACTTGCTGGCGTGTCTTCCCTCCCGGTAACGGTGTTTGATGAGGGTACAGATTTCCCCTTCCCTCTGTACTCCTCTGTTCCTTCCTTATCTCACCCATTCGGGACTGCCAGCTGGAGTGTGCATACATTTCCCAAAGACTGCTGGCTGGAGCACCCCGAGGTGTGCTGAAAAGAAGTGGGGAGAGCATTGCTTTTATCCAGAAGTTGCGTTTCTCTGGGGGAAAGACTGGTGGTTTCCTCTGTTGTACTAGTTGCCTGGGGGTGAAGGCGTGTGTCCTGCTGCTGCAGCGTAGCTGAACTCACAGCAGAATTCCTTCCTAGACTTGTTGAGGTGGGCTGGTAGGGTCTGACTCACTTGAATAAGTACAGTATTTCTAATACTCCCACCAGGCAAGAAAGAGCTGGTTTGGAGGGCCTCCTGTGGGCATAACTGAATCTCTTCTCAGGCTGCAGGTCCTGAGTGAATGCAAGTAGGGGGTGCTGCCTAGCTTATAAGACCCAAATCCTGGCTGGAACCAGACTGCTAATGGCTTCCAGGGTCTTGAGACTTCTGGAAGGGTCCCTGGCAGCCTTTCCAGAGTGACTGGGGACCGGGCCAGGCTCTGGCTTTGCATCTGTCCACTCCCCATGGCCAGAGAGGACGCTGTTCAGGGTCCACCAGAGCTTGTATGGGGCTGAGCTGAAAAGGGACCAGCTCCACGAGCCCGCCCGTTTAGGCAGAGGGCCCTCCTGCCCGGCATTGGGCTGATGGACAGAGGGCTTCTTTACTGCCGTTTGCCCAGGGCCAGCCACCAAGCCCTCCCCACTCCACTGCCTGGAGAACTCTCTGAAGGGGATTTTGCCCGGGGGGCCCCTGCGCTTCGCCTGCCTGGCTGACCCTGTCCCGGGCCCCAGCCCCAGCCCCAGCTCCAGCTCCAGCAGCTCAGAAGGAGAAGACCCAAGGCTGGAGCCTGAGCTCTGGCAGCCCCTCCTGCAGGGTGAGCTTGTTGGGGAGAGGAGAGCCGGCAGCCCCGCCCCAGGGTGCAGGCACCGCCCTGACCCCGGCTTTGTCTGTGACAGAGAGGGACCGCCTTCCCAGCTGCAAGGGCCTTGGCCCTCCTTCCCCACGCCCTGGCGGCCCTCGCGCTGGCAGCAGCCCTGGTGAAGGCCGGAGAAGAGGCGAGACAGGGGACCACCGTGGTCTCAGTGCAGGTGAGCCTGGGGTCTCCCGAGAAGGGGGCATGTCCCCCAGAAGGGCCAAGGGTCCAGAGACTGGGTTCTCTGAGTCCCACCCATCACTTTGCCTGACTCTTGCCAGAAAGTTCTCTACTTTTGTCACGCTTGAGTTCCCCATAGGATGAGCCGTGTCCAAGAGAGAAAGCGGGGACATTGAGGCACATGGGGCCCCAGGAGTGTTAAATGAGTGTGTTTAATTGGAAAGTCCGACAGTAAACTCGATATATATATATTTATACGTGTATATGCTATCCGCACATTACACACGCTTAATAACATGTACGTATATATACTGTTGTGTCGGTCCCAGCATATCGATAGTGAAGCGCTCAGCTAGGAACACCTGGGGCCCTCACCCCAGCTCGTGTTACTCGTAGCGGGCCAGCCCCACACACTGGAGCCCCGCTGGAGCCAGCGTCGTGTGCTGTAGGACGCACTTGGGCAGAAACCGTCAGGGAACAGGGAGGCACAGGATGTATTACTTGCAGGTCGTGGAGGTTACGTGGCACGCCCACCGGCAAGGGGCGGGGGAGAGGGCGTGCGCAGCCCTGACTGTGTTTTTATTAGGGTGGAGGGTAGGGTGTCTAGGGTTTGGCAGGTTCACTCTTTATTGGCTTATTTAAAGCATAAGCGTGGAATTGGGGCCCAAGAAGGGAGAAGTAGGGTCACTCAAGTGGTCACTGATCTAGGTCACCCAGGTCTGGGGGCTGCCTGCTTCCTTACCTGGTTGTGTTGCCAGTAGCTTTGGCGGTAAACAGAAACAGTGTCACAAGTGAGATCCCTCCACTCGGGGAAACGAAGCGGTCGTCCCGTCAGGAAAGCTGGAAACGGCTGCCTGCTACTCCAGGCCTCCGCAGTTCTCAGTCGGAGCCTGACCCAGTGTTCGCTCCCAGCAGGAAAAGCAGAAGAGAAGGTGGGAGGCCGGTCCCATCCGCCCCGGAGAGAAGTGTGCTTGGAGAGCCTGGGCCCGCCTGGCCCCCTGGGCAGCGCCGGAGGAGGTAGGGATGGGTGGGGTGCAGGGTCGGGGAAGGGCCCCCCCCCCCCCCCGCCGCACTCAGGCCGGTGGCTCCGCCCACCGCTTGGCCTCTGCGCAAGCCCCGGCTGTACCCACATTCCTCACCGGCTGTGGGCCTGTCGGGAAACAGCAGAGGGGGCCAGGCGTGGACCCACAGGGCCTCCATCAAGTCTCCAGAGGGGCCTCACTGGGGGTGGGAACTGCAGGCATGACGCTCTCCAGCCCCCACCTACTGGGAGAGCCAGAGGCATCATGCCGAAGCCGCAGAGGACTCCGGAAATAATCTGGGCCACCCTCGTCCTGTGTGCCCTGGTGCCCAGAGATGGGCATCCTGACGAGCCGAGTATATCCCTCTTGCGTCTCGTTTAACCTGTATTTGAAAGTTGAAAGTTCGGTTGTTTTGGGTTTTTTTTTAGGTCGTGTCCAAATATCCCCGGTCAGAGTGGCTCTGGGAAGACGATGTGTATCCACACCCCAGGTGCTCTGTGCTCTTCCTGCGGGGGCAGCTGTGGACCCTGCCTCTCAGCTGGAGAAAAGGTCGGGGTCTGGGCCCTGCCAGCCTCCTGGGTCAGCCTGTGGGCCCCTGTCCTGGAATCCGACGGCTGGTGAAGAGTCCAGGGGCCTGGGGCCCGGAGACGGAAGCCCAGGTGTTACAGGTGAGCTGGTGGCTCCCCCGCCCCCTCAAGTATCGGGAGCCCTGCAAGCACGGGGCCGGCGGGGCCTCAGCGTCTGCACGGCCACCCACCCTCTTTCCCCGCTGCTTAGCTCACTGTGGTGGGGTGGGCCAGCCAGACCCCCGGGCTCACAGCCTGGGAAAGGCGTTTTCATAACAGCCTTCCAGGCTCGTCTGGGTCACAGGCAGGAAGAGTCTCACGTTGAACTCACTTCGGCTTGCTTATTTCATTTCAGGGTTTTCCTCCAGGACTAGTGGGCTGTTTCATAAGAGCGTGCAGACCCTTTTTAGAGGCAAAACAGACATTGAGACTTTCCCCAGAATAGGTGCGTCCAGGATCAAAGTTCGGGGTCTGAGGTGGCTTTAGAGGACAGAGCGGGGAACAGGCGCAGTAGTGAGCGGCCCGGCGGGGGCGTCCCCAGAGATGTGGCTCTGCGTCACCCAACCCCGAGGAAGCTCTTCCCTACACCACGTCAGAGACCCGCCTCGGGAGGGCGGGGCTCGGCCCCTGGTCCGCTCTGGGCCGTGCACCCAGATCCTCACACTTGAAGCCTGCGGTGGGGGGGCTCCGTCGTGTTGTGGGCTTGGCGCCCCTGCAGGTGCAGCTGCTCTGTCGGGAGCGCTGAGCTGGCCTGAGGCCGGCAGCCCCGCTGCTGCGCGACGGGTAGAAGGGCACGTAGGACAGCAGCACTATCGCGGGCCCTTAGCCGAGGTCCTTCCTGAAGCACGTGGCCGGGCATCGTTTGGGTCCTTGGGCTCCAGTCTCCGCTTTTTCTGTTTGAAGCTCTGGGGTCCTGAGAAGCGCAGGCCAGAGCCGGGCTGGGGACTCAGACGTGGCCGGAGAGCAGGTCTGTCCTGCAGCTCCGGGTGGTAACGGGGCTTCTTTATGGGTGGAGTGCCTCGGGTGGAGACCAGTTCCAAGGGAACTTAGGGTGAAGGAGGAGGTGATTTTTTTTTTTAAAGTAACTTAAGAATTAAAGTCCTATGTCTGTAACTTCTGAAGAGGGAGGGTAAAGGTCAGGAGGGCGTGGGGATGCTTGTGGTTTACTGGTGACCAGTAGCATTGGGTGCTGATACAGCTCCCTCGTCACCCCACTAGCAACACCTGGGACCCAGGCTGGACTGGCCCTCCTGGGCCCTCTCCAGATGCTGCCCACGGTCTTGGCCTCATGCCGTCTGTGGCTTCTCCAGGCCCTGCCCACTGACTCCCAAGGGCAGAGTTACTCGGGACATCAGTAGGGCCCAAAGGTGGCATAGAGAACCCACCTTTTCCTAGAAGATGGGAAGGCCACTGTCCTAAGCGAGCTTGGTTACCATGGAGACCCGGTCTGTGATTTATCCTGCCCGTGACTCTGGGGAACAGCCATCCATAATTCCCCAGCCTGAGTCACTAGGATCCTACCCGTCTGAAGCCCGGCCTTAGCTGAAGGGACGGACCCTGGGGGGAGAGAAGGTCCTGAGCCTTCGAGGACCCTCACCCGCGTACCGCTCTGGTTTCAGCCGGGACCCACCCGAGGCCCCTTCCCGGAGATCCGCCTGGGCCTCCCCCCGGAGCCGCCATCCCTGGGGCTTTGCCGCGCGCCTCCCCGCGGCCACCGTGCCCCTGCGCGAGTTCCTTGCAGCACGAGCTCCGCGGCCTCGGTGCCGCCCTCTCGGAGAAGCTGGATCGGCTGGCCGGGACCCTGGCCGGCCTGGCTCAGGAAGTGGCCGCCGTGAGAACCCAAGTGGATCGGCTGGGGCGGCGCCCGTGGGGCCCGGGGACGAAGGGCCTCCTCTGGGGCCCTCGCTGGACCGGTGGCCCTGCTCACAGACACCCGCCCTACTGGAGGCACAAGGGCCCCCGCAGGCCGAGACCGAAGATCTTGCGGGGCCAGGCGGAAGGCTGCAGGGCCGGCGACTCCTCAGGCCTGGCCAGCGGGAGGCCCCGCCTGGTGCCTCAGCTGCCCCCGGACGTGCCCCTGGCAGAGGCTTCTGGGCCCAGCTCCGGCCCTCTCTCCTCGGCATGCGGCAGCCCCGCTGTGCTGACCGCTTGTCACCCCCTCGGACTCCCGGAGAGCCCCTGGAGCCCCCCACCCCCTTTGCTGCCTGCTGCCCCACCCCTCCAGGTGGCCGCCAGTGCAGGAGCAGAGCCTCGGGCTGCAGCAGCGGCACCGCCCAGGACCCTAAAGTGGCCCAAGGATCCAAGCAGCCTGTTGGCGGGGCTCCAGAGAGCCCTTGAGGGGGAGCTGTGGGGTGGGGAGCACAGGGACCCCGGGTGGGGGCCCCCTAGCCGCCGTCTTAATGGGCTGCATCCTTCCGAGGATGCCCCACCCCTGGCCTCTTCTGGAGGCCGGCCTCCGCCCTCGGCCCCCTGCAGCAGAACCTTCCCCGTGTCTGGACTGTGAGGGGGCCAGGGGTCTGTCCTTGGCCTGACCGCCCCGGACTTCAGGATGCCTGTTGCTCAGGGAGGTGCGTTCCCCAGCCACGCCTCTGGCTTTCTTGACTCAGGTTCGTTTAGATGTCGCTTCCCCTCCTGCCCTTCGCGCTGGAACTGCCAGCGCCGGCAGGGGGTGGTATGCGTACACATGTGCGCACACCACGTTGCCGGGGCGCTGCGAGCCCCTGCAGGGGCGCCACGCAGGAGAGCACCTCTTCCCGCCTGCTGTCCTGACCTCAGCGCTGAGAAGCCATGGCTGTCCTCTTCCTGGCAGATGGGGGCTTAGCTTTCATTTGGGGCAGAACTCCACCCCCTGGTCTAAGCTGGAGATACCTGTGGTGGATTCTAAAATTACCGACCCTGGTTGCTGAGGAAAAGGCCCATGGCTCCTGCGGAAAGGAGTCCAGAGGGGCCACCCCAGCGCATGGCTGTTTGGTTGTCACCAGCACTGGGGACAAGCCTGCCCTCCCAGAGCCCCCAGAGAATCAGCAACCCCCCTACCCCGCCCCCCAAGCCCCCTCCGCGGCTGGGGGAGGAATTCGCACACGACTCCCTGGGAAAGAGCAACACGTGTGTTGTCTTCCTGGGGCCGCAGTAACAGTACCACAGGCCGGGCGCCCTAAACAACACACACTTACATCCCCGCGGTTCTGGAGGCCAGATGTCCAAGGTCGAGGAGTTGACTCCTTCTGAGGCTGTTCGAGGCCCCTCTTCGTGGCCGGTCGCTGACCGTCCTCATGTTCGCAGTGTGCTCTCCCTGAGCTCATGCCTCAAATGTCCCTTTCGTCTGAGGACACCATCCTCATGCCCTCACTAACATGATTACTTCTGTAAAGACCTTGCCTCCAGCTAAGATCGCGTTCGGTGGTACTGGGGGTAGGACTCCAATGTACGATCCGCGGGAGTCGTGCACACTCCAACCCCTAACACACGTGAGGGACTGAGCTAAACTTGGGTTCCTCGTGGGGGAAGAAAGCATGAGCGGGGTCACTAGCTCTGCTTTCCCGGCGGCCACCAGCCTGCCCTGGGCCCCGCCCCTCAGGTGGCACTCGGTGTAGCACGGGGAATGGCCTGCCTGTCGTCTGCCGCATTTCCCTCCCAAGGGTCAGATCTTTTCTCCCGATCTTTCCCCGCCTGAGTCCTTACTTGATCTGAGGAATCCTCGGGATGGTTGTGCACACGTTATCCGGGAAGGCCCTGTGGCGTGGTTAGCTGTGCTGTCAGGAAACCCGGGTGCGGCGCTGAGGCCCAGGCCGACTCGGGGCCAGAGCGGCTGTAGCCACGATGGGTGCTGAAGGGGGGCTTGTGGCTGCTGTGCCCAGTGCGCCCCTAAAATCAGGGTCTTTGGGGACACACGCCGGGCCTGGCCTGTGCTCCCTGCTGCCTCTGTGGAGGGAGCAGGCCACTCATGCCGACGGCAGTAGCCTGCAGACAGACCATGGGAAGGGGGTGTTAGAGCATTTCCAGGTCTAGAGTAAGTCCCAAGGTGACTGTCTCAGAAGCTAGTGTTCGTCAGATCATGTAAGTAGGATGTTTAAGAGACAGTCTTCACGGTTAGCCATACTTCTTTTTTTTTTTTTTTGCGGTACGCGGGCCTCTCACCGCTGTGGCCTCTCCCGTTGCGGAGCACAGGCTCCGGACGCGCAGGCCCAGCGGCCATGGCTCACGGGCCCAGCCGCCCCGCGGCACGTGGGATCTTCCCGGACCGGGGCACGAACCCGTGTCCCCTGCATGGGCAGGCGGACTCCCAACCACTGTGCCACCAGGGAAGCCTCCGGTTAGCCATACTCGATGGAGCATAAGGAACAGAAAAGTTCTAGGCTTTCCACTCAGGAAAATGAGTCCAGCTCGTTCCCAGGCTGTGCAGGAGCGACGCTGGGCCCGTTTCAGAGCCAGTAGTAAGGGTCTGACGGCCTGGCGGGGAGAGGGGTCGGTGCTGCGGGCGAGGGGCCCCGGCCTCGCGGAGGAGGCCTCCGCCCATCCGCCTGCCCATCACCCTGGGCGGCCTCCCCTCTGCGCGCCCTTCTCAGCCGGGGGGGGGGGGGGGGGGGGGGGGGGGGGGGGGACGGGGCGGGGCGCGCCGTCCTCCTCTGGGTGACGTTTGAAGGCTCGGTTTTGTGGGCTTTACAAGTCAGCTTGCACGTCAACGTGTGAGGTAGCACGCGGGCCCAGAGGCCAGGAGGAGCGGTTGCTCCGGGCTGCGCGGGCCTCCTGCTGGCGCTGGCGGGGAGCGCGCACGGCGTCGGCTGCGGCCCAGGCCGGGGGCTCCGGGTCCACCTGGACCCTGTAGGAAAGTGCAAGTCCTCTCTCAAGAATGTAGAAAACGAGTAATAAAATAAAGGGTGAGACACTCCTTGGTCTGCAGCCACATTCGTCCCCCAGGTCCACTGCCTGCCACGTGGACAAAACCCTTTATTAACTGAAAAGCCTTCTAGAATCTCTGATTTGGTGAGCAATCTGTGTGCAGTGTAGGAGTTTGATCCTGTGTCCATCTCCAACTACTTCGTGAGGAAATGGGGTCACTCTGGTGGGACAAACCGAGGGGCCTTTGGAACTCAGGAATTCCCGGGGTCTGGAAATGGGGGCAGAGAACCTTTGCTCCCACGGAGCTCCCTCTGGTCAGGGTCCCCGGCGGCCCACCTGCCCCGCCAGCCTGAGGCCGCTGTGAGGCAGGAAGGTGGGAAGGTCCCGCCTCAGCCTGTCGGCATCGGAGCGGGCCCCACACAGTCCAGCAGAAGGGGGGCCGCCGTGGAGGTGAAGGGGTGCGGGGGCCACAGTCCCTGCCTGAGACGCCCCACAACGTCACCGCTCTCTGCTGAAGGAGCTCGGCGCATGGGCAGACCAGGCTTGCTCTAGACCTTGTGTCCTTGTGTTTTAGATGTGGCCTCTGTAAACAGCCTACGGTTGGATTTTGTCCTTTAATCCAGCCTGACAAATTTGGTCCTTTACTCAGAGCCCTTAATCCATTTATGTGCAAAACGATTGCTAATACATTGAGATTTGAATATAGCATCTTATTTTGTGCTTACGTTTGTCTCACTCGGTGGTGGGAGGTTCCCGTCTTTCCTGCCACCTTTTGTACTGACAGTGTTGTGGGTTTTGTTATCAGTCATTCCATTTTCCCCTCAACCAGCCTCAACATTTAAAGAAATAAAAGGGAAGACATCCAAATTTACAGCTGTATTTGGGAAGTTTTAGCGTAGTTTTTTTAAGAAATGGATAGGACATATCAGGAAGGATATGGAAGATTTGAACGAGCCAATTAACAAAATTGGCTCGATTGATGAATCTAGAACACGGCACCACAGAACTACAGAATATTCATTCTTTTCAAGCATACACAGAACATTTACAAAAACTGACCCTGTACTAAGCCCTAAGTGTAAACAAATTTGAAAGTATTCAAATTACACTGAATATGCTTCCTGACCATACTTTAGCTTTTAAGCTAGAAGCAAATAACAAGAAATGAGAAATTCATATACATATATATATATAAATAAAATAAGAACTGTGCTCCTAAGTAACCTGTGTGTCAATGAAGAAATCATAAGGAATATTTCGAACTGCACTATAAGAAAGTACGGCATATCAAAACTTGTAGGATACAGCTGAATCAGTACTGAGAAATGGGTGAGCGTGCAAAAAAAAGAAAGGCTGAGAATTTACAAGGAGGTACAAATAGGACAGCAAAAGCCCCCGAAACATTAAGGCATGTAAACATAAGAGTAGAAATTACTGAAATAGCATACGCATAACAGATACAATCAAGAAAGCCAAAAATTGTGTTTTTCACAAACCTAACAAACTTGACCAGTTCGTGGTGTGATTCGTCACTGAAAAAAGAAGGCGGTGACACCCCTTCAGATGCTGCTACAGACCGTATGAAGATAAAAAGATACTTCAAACTTCGCCAAAAATTTGAAAACTCAGACAACTCCCACAAGAATACAACTTAACGAAACAGACTCAAGAAGAAATAGAAAACCTGACTAGTCCCATGACATTGGAAAAATTGCATCGGTGGTCAAACATCTTCCCACAAAAGTACAGACCTGGAAGTCTTCTCTGATAAATTCTACCTCATTTAAGGAGAAGGTAATTTCACTAATACACAAAGTATTCCAAAGAACAGAAAAATATAGAATACTCTGACTCACTTGTGAGACTAGCATAACCCTGAAACCAAAACCTGAGAAGGACAGTACAAGAGAAGAAAGTCACAGGCTCATCTCCCAAAGTGTTCAAAGAAGCAAAAATCTTAAAGTATTGCCAAACAATGCAGCAGTTTATAAAAAGAAAAAAACATCATGACTGAGTTGGTTTTATTGCAGAGATTCAGATGGTTTTAACATTTGGAAATCACTAGTGGTAACACGCCATCGTAATAAAGGAGAAAGGTCATCTCAGTAGCTGCGTAAAGATCATCTGATAAGAGCCAACATCCATAAATGCTCTAAGTAAACTGGGATGAGAAAGGACATCGCTTAATTTGATAAAGATTATCTACCAAAAAAAAAAAGTCTTACGGTAAACGTAATACTTAATGATGACCTATTGAACAAGTAAAGGAGGCTGCCTTTCGCACTGTAATTCAGCGCTGCAGTGGATGTCCCAGACAGAACAGTGAGCAAGGAGGATGCAGGTTTGATGATCAGAAAAGGAACACAGGAGTCATTACTCACAGGTGATGTGACTATATATATAGACAGTTGAAAACATCTATAGATAACCTAGTAATGGGAGAGTTTATAAGTGGCTAAAGGCCAATGTACCAGAGTAAGCAGTATTTGCATATACCAACAACGGCAGTTAGAAAAAAAATTGGGGGAGACTTCCCTGGTGGCACAGTGGATAAGACTCTGGGCTTCCAATGCAGGGGGCCCAGGTTCGATCCCTGGTCAGTGAACTAGATCCTACATGCTGCAACTAAGGAGCCCATGTGCTGCAACTAAAACCCGGTGTAACCAAATAAATACATAAATATTTTTTTTAAAAAGAAAACATTTTTATAGTAACAAAAATTCAAGTATCTAGGAACAAATCCAACAAAGATTTATATGAAGAAAACCATTGAGTACTTTTTATGAGTTCCTTCATTCCTCATTCCTCACAACAGTTTAGGTAGCTGTAAATACTATCATTATCTTTTTTTAAAAAATAAATTTATTTTATTTATTTATTTTTGGCTGCGTTGGGTCTTCGTTGCTGCGCGTGGGCTTTCTCTAGTTGCGGCGAGCGGGGGCTACTCTTTGTTGCGGTGCGCAGACTCCTCACTGCAGTGGCTTCTCTTGTTGCGGAGCACGGGCTCTAGGCGCGCGGGCTCAGTAGTTGTGGCTCGCGGGCTCTAGAGCGCGGGCTCAGTAGTTGTGGCGCATGGGCTCAGCTGCTCCGCGGCATGTGGGATCTTCCCGGACCAGGGCTCGAACCCGTGTCCCCTGCACTGGCAGGTGGATTCTTAACCACTGCGCCGCCAGGGAAGCCCCCATTATTTCATTCTTATTTTACAAATGAGAAAACTTGCTCGAGGTCACACAGCCACTAGGGGACTGAGCTGTGCTGGAAGCTTGGGTAATCTGGCTTCAGAGCAAAGTGAGATCCTAAAACATGCAGAGCAAGAGCACAGTGAAAGCTGCACCTTCAAGTCTGAGGCAATTCAGGGAGGAAGAAAAAAGATTATCTTTAAAACTACTAACCGGCAACATTTATTTGTGCGTTATTTGTTGAATGCTCCCCACCCCCAAATCTAAGCTCTATGAATGAGGGCGGAGACATGTTGTATTTCTGCACCCACACTGGGTCAGGGACATAGTAGGGGTTCAATAAACATGTATTGAATATCTGAACAACGCTTTTATTTGGATTTGAGACACCAGAGAGTGAGGGTATTGGAATGAATTCATTGAAATTTTCCGAGAGTTTATAGAACCCTTGGATTCTAATTGAAACCGTGAGCTAATACCATTGACACCTGGGGTTCAGCGCTGTGTTTCTGCCCCCCCCCCCCCCCCCCCCCCGTTAAGAGGCTGGTCACACATTATTACAGGAAAGAAGTTAGAAACATTCTATCCTAGTCCTGGAGCATCTGTGTCCACTTGGCTCAGACACTCCCTCCTCTCCACTCCCAATGTTGTAAATGCTTGTGGCTTGGTGGTGAGCTGGTCTTTAAGGTGACGAAGGACAAGACCCTAGAGAAGCAGACCTGGGCACACACTGGGGTCAGGTCGGGGCCCACTTGCACAGATTCTATTGGTCTGGAGTGAGGCCCGGCCCTGTGTCACCTATATATTGACTTTCAGGTGGTTGTGAGCAGAAAAGGAGGCTCTTCTTAGCCTGGGACGCCTCTCACCATCCATCACATTGCACAGAGACCACTTTCTCTGTCAAACCGAGGCAGAGTGGCTGCATTTCTGAATTCCAGTTAAGGAGGCAATTGCTGGGCTTCAGTTCCAGGGCCTCGGCGCCACCTGCAGGGCAGGACAAGCAATTACAGATCAAAGCTGCAACCCGTGTGGTCCGAGGGCTGAAAGGAAGGCTGAGAAGCCACGAATAGGCCCCTTTTATTCCTAAACAACTGGAAGGACCCTCAAAGCTTCCACTGTGCAGCACCTGAGGTCATCCTGTGTGGGCGTCCTGGATGTGGGGTGAGCCCATATCTTACTGTCGCCAGGTTTCTCTCCCTAAAGCAGAGCTTGCTGGGGGTGGGGAGTGGGGTCAGCATCCTTCAGAGACTCCCCGTGGGCGGCAGAATCAGGTCCCTCAGCTTACCCCGGCGTCCAGAGCCTTCCACGGGCTGGCCTCGACTTAGCTGAACAATCTTATCACGCACTGACTTCTCTCACAGAACTTACACTTCAGCCCGGCTCCTCACGCATACCTGAGCCCAAACATTCACTTCCTTGCTGTTGCCCCCGCCAGAAATACCCTTTCTCAGTTTTCACATTTTATTGGGCAAAGTCCATTCTATTAGCAAAGCCCAAAGTTGGTACCTCCACCACGTTTCCTGCAGCCAGAAGTGAGTCTATCCTAAGTGTTTCCATGTGACTATGTGGGTTGTTTCACATTAGAGTTCTAATCACTGGACAATATTTCATGCAGCTGAGGCACCATCGTTTATTTGGACGTATTTTCACTGTTCGGTGTTTGGCTTGCAGTGCCCACGGCTTTTCTCCTGTTTTGAAATCCCCTAAAATAGGATCACTGAATATGTATTTTAAGGCTCTGGACAGGGAAAGGCAAATGGTTTCTGAAAGACATTTAGCATTAACAATACATATCTGTATCAATTTTACAAATATATATCATGTAGTGGAATTGATATGCTTCCGTTTAATTTGAAACCTACAGAAAATGTGAGAGAATGGTGCTACAGACAGCCAAGCACGCGTCCCCTAGGATTCACCAGGTGTTAATATTTAGCCGTAGTTGCTTTACCTCTCGCTCGCCATATGTATAGACATGTTTTCTTTTTTGCTGAACCATTTGTAAGTATACTGCAGACATCATGGCACTCCTCTCTGAAATAGTTCATCATATATATCCTAAGAGCAGTCTCCTACATAATCATACGACTACAGCCCCCAAGAAATTTAACTTTGACATAATAATATCATTGCATAATGCAGTCTACATTCAAATTTCCCCAATTGTCCCAATAATGATTTACAATTTATTTTTGTCCAAGATTCAACTAAATGTTGTGCGATGCATTTGGCTGACACATCTCTCATCTCCTTTAATCTAGAACCGCCCCTACCCTTTTTTCTTCCATGACATTGACAATTCTTTTTTTTTAATGAATGTACTTGATTTACAATGTTGTGTTAATTTCAGATGTACAGCAAAGTGATTCAGTTTTGTGTGTATATATGTATATATATATATACATTATATATATATATTTTTTTCAGATTCTTTTCCATTATAGGTGGTCACAAGATATTGAATATAGTTTCCTGTGCTATGCAGTAGGTCCTTGTTGTTTATCTGTTTTATATATAGTAGTGTGTATCTGCTTATCCCAAACTCCTAATTTATCCCTCTCCCACCACTTCCCCTTTGGTAAGATTTCTATCTCTGTGAGTCTGTTTCTGTTTTGCAAATAAGTGCATTTGTATCATTTTTTTTTAGATACCACAGATAAGTGATATCATATGGTATTTGTCTTTCTCTCTCTGACTTCTCTTAGTATGATAATCTCTAGCTCCATCCATCTTGCTGCAAATGGTATCATTTCATTCTTTTTTATGGCTGAGTAATATTCCATTGTGTATATATGCCCCATCTTCTTTATCCATTCATCTGTTGATGGACATTTCGGTTGCTTCCATGTCTTGGCTATTGTAAATAGTGCTGCTATGAACATAGGGAGTGCATGTATCTTTTTGAATTAGAGTTTTCTCCAGATATATGCCCAGGAGCGGGATTGCTGGATCCTATGGTAACTCTATTTTTAGTTTTTTAAGGACACTGACAGTTCTTAATATGTCAGAGCGGTTGTCCTGTACAACACCCCATTGTCTGGTTTGGACTCATTGTTTCTTATGACTGGATTCAGGTTCAAGGCTCTCATCAAGACTAGGGGATGCTGAGCGCCTCTCACTGCTTCACTGCGCCAGGCAGTTCAGGGTCCCCAGGTCCAGGGAAAACATGAGGGAAGGAGAGGCGTCTGCCAGGAACTATGATTTCCAGCCTGCACAGCGCACCTCTCTCATGGCTGAGGGGACGTGGGACGTCGAGTCTCCTCCCTGACCCTGGGGAAAGGGATGGAAATCCAAGCAGAGGGGCCGGTGAGGATTCCATAGCCTTTGTCCAAGTCCCTGCCCCCAGGAAGGGAGAGAGGGGACAGCCTGGGGAGAGGGGCCTCAAGCGGCCCCAGGGGTGAGGTGGCCATGGACCACGGCGGAGTTGGCGATGGCTTGGCTACTGGTCCTCATGCTGCTGACCCCACCGGGCCCCGTCAGCATCCTCAGCTGTGTGGGGTGAGCTGGGCGAGCGGCAGCCTCTGTGTCCACAGCCAGCGCAGTGGCAGGAAGGGAGCCTCAGCCGCCCCCTCCGGCGCTCTCCTACGTGCAAGTCAGGTGACCTACTGTTTACCCACGGCTGACACTTGGTGAGCTCGTCCCTCAGCGCCCACGTGGTGCCCAGCACAGGCAAAGTGCCCGGGGCTTGTTAGGTGTGACCACTCAGAGGGCCTCCCCTTGACACTGGAAAAGGGAAATTTTAGACAAAATGAAAGAAATCTCCCTGCAGTGGAAGGTGGGGTTTAGACTCTAATGTTCTCTGCTATCTTAGACATCCTGAAGCTAATGCTGTCAGACATTGCCCTCAGGGCAATGTGGGCGGCTGTCCTGCACCCACTTCCGGGACGCTCTGGCACCGCCACTGAGCCGGTGTCCGGCCCCGGGTCTGCGAGGTTGGACCCCTCATCTCCTCGGGCCCCGCTGCTCGCTCATCCTCACACAGGAGGCCCCGGTCTCCGAGGTGGACAGATGAACCCGACTGCAGACTGATTACGTGACGTGCGCTTGATGAAAAGCAGCTCTGTTGTGGGGATGAGACTTCATGCTATCAGCGCTATGAGAGAGGGCTGAGCGGGGGAGAGAGAGAGGTGGAGAGACGCCTACACCAAGAGGGACATCGCAGTGTCAGAGTACTTAGACGGTACATGAACTTGGACCTTGGACGGTGTGACCTACAGTCAGTGCCCCTCACGTGAGCTACATCCCCCAAACCTACACATATTTCTAACAGGCGACTTTTCTCCTAAAATCCATCCCATTCTCTTTACCCTCTCATTACCACGGTTCTTCACTTGGGACCTTGCCACTTTTGCTGTGACTGCTGTTTATAGAGCCGTCCCGGTACATGGAGGAGAATATTCTGGAACACTCATGCAGGAGGCTTTCCCTCCACTCCGCTGAGCAATCGCGAAGGTGACGCCTGTGAGCTAGTGTTTAAGACAAACAAAAACGACCTGATGCTAATGTTCACCTACAAAAAAACTAAACAGGGCTTCTCTGGTGGCGCAGTGGTTGAGAGTCCACCTGCCAATGCAGGGGACATGGGTTCGTGCCCCAGTCCAGGAAGATCCCACATGCCGCGGAGCGGCTGGGCCCGTGAGCCATGGCCGCTGAGCCTGTGCGTCCGGAGCCTGTGCGTCCGGAGCCTGTGCTCCGCAACGGGAGAGGCCGCGTCAGTGAGAGGCCTGCGTACCGCAAAAAAAAAAAAAAAAAAAAAAAAGGTGTAAAGAAGAAAATAAAAATACCCCACAATAGCTCACGTTATTAAGTGCTAGTAGATGTGCCCGTCACCACAACAAACTTTACCTAATTTAATCCTCCAATCACCCCCCGCTGAGGAGGGGACTGAGGCTCAGGGAGAGTGAAAGGCTTGCCTGCAGTCACACAGCGAGTAAAAGTGGGGGATTCCGAATAAAAACCTACCTCCGCCGGGTTTCCAGCCAGAACGTCTCACCTGCTATGCCAGGGCCCTCGGCTTTTGTATGTTTGAGGCACACTTTCGGCCGGAATTCTGACACCCACTTGAAGGGATTTTAAGGTCTGAAACAACGTTACACAAGTCTGGGGAAAAACGCATAATCCCAATGACATTTTACCAAAGTCTCCAAGAGTCCATAAAAGGATTCAGCTGTAACGCGATTTACTTGGTGGCCTTGTCTTTGTGTGTTGCTGTTGAAATATAATGATTCCTCGCTGAGCCCACATTCTAATTTAGACCCTGTATTCTCTAGGAATGAGTCTTTGGCGCTGGCCTGACCTTCGTCCGCAGCATTTACTTGTCACTCGCCCCAGCTCTTTTCCGTCACCAACCCAGTGCCCCGCTCCCTTTCCCCTACTGACCAGTTAATCCAGCTTTCCACACAGAAGGTGCCTATTGCGGTGCCTTCTCTCAGCTTAGGAGCTCTCAGCCATCCCTAACCTCCCCTTGCTGGTCTGCGAATTGCTCCCCCTCAAGATGCTCTCTCCCTTCCCCAAAGAAGGAGCCGCAGAATCCTAAGAAGATGAATGTGCCCTAAGCCACTCCCACTTGCTCAGGCCTTGGGCATCTGCTGACTGACTCGGCCCTCCCACCCCCCTCCGGGCTCCCGGGGGCCCTTCCTACCCCCATCAGCATCAATAAAAGCTCCTGTCTCCGACGGGGAAAAAGAAGAGCAACGCTGGTTACCACTCGCTGAGCACTTACTATGTGCCGCTTACAGCCGTGACGCTCTGTAAGAACCGCGGTTGGAAAGATCAGAAAATAGTCCTTCCCTGGGTGAGTTTTATGCAATAAGATTCAATGTGTCTTTCAGTAACGTGAGCTAATTTTAGACCCAGAATTCGCCAGGCCCTGTGCTCCATCATGTCATTATTCTACACTAGTTCATTTCGTCCAGTGAAGTGTCACTTCATCCTCATCGTGCCGAGGGGAAATGGACGCTTAGAACAGTGAGTCACCTGCTCCGCCGTGTGAGCGAAAGGGCCGCACTGGTGCCAGACAAGTTCCCCCCGGGGTCCTCTCTTCCCAGTCGTACTGGAGGTACATTGAATCCCATCCACGTAAGAGTGCAGAGTCCTCTTGTCACGCTCCTGCCAGGGGCTTCCTCTTCCTTCACGGGCCCCACTCCAGGGAACGTGTTCCTCCTCTTCCATTTCTTGCTCGATGCTGCTGGAGCCCAGTCCATCAGAACTCACCTTTCCAAGTCTAGAGGGAAGGCTGCCTCACCAGCACGGGTCTCCCACGTTTGCCTGGAAACGGCTCCAGGTGGTCCAGGAAGAGTTGCATCCCTAGCGGCAGGCGTTGGCCCCGGGGCCTCAGTTATCACTTCTGCCCCTGTGGCGTCATGGCTGGTTTGGTCTGGAGGATGGTTCTGGAAAACAGGCTGATGAAGACGACCTTGAAGGGCCACTGCTCCCACCTTCTTTTCTTTTAGCGGTCAGGAATGCAACGATGCTCGGCATAGTGGCGTCACCGGGGATGGTTACCACCTGGATGTCGGGCAAGGTGAGTTGTTAATAACCTTGACCCCAGCTGGAAACTTGCAAGTGTCAGACTCTGACAGCCCCTTGGAGGCCTGCACTGAACTGGGCTCCCTTTGAGCAGGGGTCTTAGGCCCTTCCACTGCTGATTCACCTGGAGGAATGGGGAGGGGCAAGTCTCCATCTTCTGAGAATCAGTGGTTAAGCAAAGAAGGAGTGGATGTTTTCACGGATCTGGGCTTTTCTCTTCCACTGAACACCACAAGAATGGACTCTCTGGACCACAGTTCCGGCTCCCACCGCTGATGGAGGGGGCGCTGGGCTCCAGCCTCCTTCAGCCTGTGGGGAAAAGCCAGGGGCCAGGAGAGCCATTCTTTCAACGGGAAACCAGGTCAGCTGGGTCCTCTGGTGGTGGGAGAAGAATAAGGGATTCCAGGAAGGGAAGGCGCTCTGTGCAAGGGGCTGGAGGACCTACGTCATGTTTTTAATACTGTTTGTGTAAGTCAAGGGTAGAATGTCAGGAATCTTGTGATTGCAAGGTCGGAAGCCCAACTCAACTAACCAAGATGTAAAGGGAAATGTATTGACTCATTGAATTCCCGGGAAAGGGTGTCAGATGGGTCCTTCTGGAGGCAGGTAGAGGGAGGGGGTAAGAGATATATTGGGAGGTAATTCCTGTGAAAGATTAAAAAAGGGAGAAAACAGTCTTAGGCACAATGTGGATCTGACACCTCAGAAAGGAAAGTTGGGAGGAAGCAGAATCGTGCAGGTGGGACTTCAAACCGCGAGGCAGAGTCTCGGCTGACCCACAGGGCGCTGCGGAGCAGAGATCCACGGTGGGCAGGGATAGCCAGGCCTGAGTTCCCAGCCGCACTCCGGGTTGGCTAGGGACTTCCTGGGGAGGGCTTGGTCTCGGCTCACAAGCTGAGGTGGACTCTGCAGGCCGACCGTGCTCCACTCACCCACAGCGGAATGGAGTTGGTTCGGAAGGGAAACCCAAGCGGAGCATCTCCGTGGCTGCCTCTGAAAGCCAGGAATGCCATTTGGCCTCGGGAATGTCAAGAATCTATGGTTCATCTGATGCCAAGACTCTCTCCATCTCTCACCCCTGCTTTTCTCTGTGGTCAGCTCCATTCGCCTTCCCCGAAGACTAGCCTCGTCCGCATGATAAGAAATACGGCCTACAAAAGATTCCGACTTTGACAAGTACGGCCTTTGCTCCCCGGGAGGGTCTGACTCACACAGTCTCTGATGCAAAGCTCAGTGCCCTGCAAAGGGCCCCAGCTGGCCCAGCCGCTGTTGGGTTCTCACCTGGACAACTGGCAAGTAGGGAGGGCAGGACCTTGCGAGCACGTGGCAGCCTCACCCGGCCACGTCGGTGAAGCAGGAAGAATAAGGGGGAAGCTTTTCCCAGAAGGACAGCTGTGCCGGATGAAGAAGAACCAGACGTCTATCCCGAGCAGCCTGCACATCTATCTGGCCTCCACTTCCCCCCCCTCCGCCTTACCTTCGCACCCTCTCAACCTACTTTCCGCCCCACCACTCTGCCGAAGCAGCTTTCTAAGTAACCGCCAACGATTTCAGAGTTGACCAGCCTGATGGTCCTGGAGGAACTGTCAGTATAAGAGTTGGCACGGGGCTGGATCTGGTCGCAGTGCCCCCGCGGCAGACGCCTCTTGGGCTTGTCTGTCCAGCCTGGGGGCTCACGGCCACCCCTCTCCCTGGGAATTTCCATCTCTGCCATAAACAGGGCAGAACACAGCACTCGTACTACAACCAGGTGACCTCAGCCTCCTGGTCACGGCTGACCAAACCTGGCTAAACTTACCTTGAGCTTAGACCGTCCAATGTTCTCCTCTGGGAATTTGGAACTGAGAAAGTCGGTCGGTCATTTGACTGACGGTGACAGTGGGAACTTGGAGATGCAGAGGCTGAGGAGAGGCCGCTTTCACAGGCCACGTGAATAAAGCATCAGGAAAGCTGCAGTAGGAGAGGAGGGGCCAGGCCGACAGCCGGCACCAACCACCAGACTTGCGAACGGGGCCAGCTGGGACCGTCCAGGCCCTGTTGAGCCCCAAAGCCACAAGACGGCAGTGGCATGAAGGACCCCAGGTGGGGCGGCCCAAAACCTCTTCTCGGGGCCGCGCCCAAGTTGCTAACCCGCAGAACTGTGAGCACGTGAGCGGTGCTTGTTTTCAGTATCCAGGTGAAGGTCGCGCAGGAGTGGAACCTGGTCCAGTGGAGAAGGCGGGTCTGACAGGATGGGTTTGAATGGGACGATGGAAGAAAAAATAAAGTCGCTTCTTGCTTGCCAGCCACGCAGTGCGGCTCATTTAATGAACCAGTTACATCTGCAAAAGGCAGTCCCCACGGTGACACTGGATAGGTCCTCGATTTTTCCCAGGAATTCTCAAGTACCTACTTGACTTCAGATAGTCAGTTCGAGTTTTGGGGCATCTCCCCTGTCCCGCTCAGCAATGGTTCCCCAAACAACCACTTTCACAGAGCCGTTGAAAGTTCGGAAGATTGCTCTCTAAACCCTGACGGGTGGTGGCTAGCACTGGCCCCAGGAGGAGAGGAAGAGCCTGTGACCTTGACTGGGAATAGAAGTGGGGGTGAGGGGTGAGGACGGCTGCTTTGTTTCCTTCCTGAAACAAAGCACAACAAAGCCAGATGAGGCAGGGGTGTGCAGGCAGCTGCAGCTGCGAAATGAAAAGCCCCGGTCAGACTGTTCACGGGGAGGGGGTACGCCATGGGCAGGGCGGCACTGGGCTTCCTGGTTCCCGCCCAGCTAGGCCCTCCCGGGGGTGAACTCCAGCCCCCAGGCCCAGCCAGGCTGGGGGGCTTCCGTCTGGGCCCAGAGGTGAAGGTGTGTGGGTCCTTTGGCTAATTATGATTCTTGATCTGGTCCGAGCCCTTCAGCTCACTTAGCTGTGGGTTTGACTACCCGACCCTCCCAAGCCTGCTGAACAGGAAGGGGGTTGCAGAGCCCGGGTGTTTCCTCCGGCCCCATCGCAGTTTCCAAATTGCCTTTAGGCTCCTCCTGTGGCTGGGGCAGCCTAGGCAGAAGATCACACGGAGAGCGTGTCAGCAGGGCCTGCCCTGGCCAGACCGAGGATTCTGTCTTCCCTTCTCTCCCACCCTCAGTCCCGGGCTGGGGGCCTCTCTCCCTTTCCAGGCCTCTGTTCTTTCATGTGCAGGATGAGGGGTTAAAATTTCAGAGCTTCAGAGACTCTGAAGGCCACGGGTGGGCTTGGAGTCGGGATGGAGCGGTCCACGTGCCCTCTGAAATTATACGCAAACTGTCGTTTCTCTGCACGTTTTTCTGGGGAGCGTTTCAAACGTCTTACCAACCTGCTTGGTGGTCCACAGAAGTTTAGGGACCGCCGGTCTAGGAAATTCCCAGGCCCCTCCAACACCAATGTTCTTGCTTTCCCTTTGCGTCCGCTCCCCCAAGTGAGGCTCTTGCCTCTTCTGGGTCTGTGTGTTTGTCTTCTCATCTGGTAACGTAGGTACAGGTGTATCTGGAGGAAACACAAATAAAGACCATATGTTACATCTGGCTGTTAAAACAGGGGAGACGTAAAGTATGTGAGATATACCTGACATCTAACTCTGAGAGTTGCACCTGAGCAGTCCATTCGGCCGTAAGCATTCTGGCGGGGGGGGGGGGGGGGGGGGCGGGAATGGGGGTGGGGGGAGGGGAGGGATAGATCGCTGAATTTTATTCTCTCCAGGATTTATGCTTCGGCCATTACCGTGACTTAGCCCGAAGCTATGACTCTGAAAATGTGGATTCTAGGCGCCACGGCTCTCAGGAGGGGAGAGATGGGTGGGCTCCTCTTCCAGCTACACAGTTCAACTAGCACCCAGGGAACTGGGTCCTAAGAGTCCACACGGTAAACAAGACGCCGGACCTGGAGCTGCCCGCAGTCTGCCTGGGGAGACGAGGCCCTCACATCCCTGAGAGCTCAACTGTTCTAAACCTCAATTTCCTTACCTGTGAAATGAGGATAACCCAAGGGCACTTTGGAGAATTAACTAAGAGCCTAGGTCACGCTAAGCGCCCAGTAAGTTTTAGGTATTTGGAAACACAATGCTGCAGATAGCATCAGATGCGGCCTTGAGTACCTAAAGGAGGAGATGCCTGAGGCCGGGCCCTCGGGAAAGACCACCACCCCACCCGAGGAGGGGGTCTCCATCTGGGCTTGAAGAAGAGGTAGGATTTAAAAGGGAAGTGGAACCTACATGGGAAAAGAATCTAAAAGATTGGATATACACATGTGTAAAACTCATTCACTTTGCTGTACAGCAAAAGGTAACACAACATTGTAAATCAACTATACTCCAATAAAAATAAAAAATAAAATAAAATTGAAGTATAGTTGATTTACAATGTTGTGTTCATTTCTGCTGTACATATAAATAAGTAAATAAATACCTTTTTAAAAGATAAATAAATAAAAGGGAAGTTGAGCTTGGTGGGCTCATGATGGGGAAACCAAGGGAGGCAAAGAGGGGAGGTGGGACAGACTCGGCAAGACGAGGGCGAAAGAACACAAGAGCAATTGAGGTTGGGGAGGGTTTTTACCCAGGAGGTGTGGGAAATAAGTTAAAAAAGGTTTGTTGGGGCCAACTGCAGAGGGCTTTGAATTAAGACCCCAAATATTTATTGAGTGCTGGCTGGGGGACGGGAGCCAGGCTGGATGCCAGGGAAGCTCGCAACCCACAGAGGAAGACGGACGCATCCACAGCTGACCTAAGGCAAGCACCAGCTGCTGTGAATTCGGATACGCCTCGTGAAGAAGGTGCGCTTAAACTGTAGGAAATGAATGAAAGTTTTAGGCTGGGGCATAACAAGCTAAAAGCAAGACCCCCCCTACCAGCTGGAGGATACATTGGAAAGTGGGAGGAGCTGGAGGCCAGACGATGGGAGGAGGTAACAGTAGTCCAGGTGGTCGGCAAGCCTGGGCTTGGGCAGCCGCGCAGCGAGGACCAGTCAGCGTGGGGAGCACAAGCGCGCCGCGGATGCCCAGGCTTGCGTCCCGGAGGAGACGATCCGAGGACCAGCTACTCGGAGAGAGTTTGCCTCATCCACAAAAACACAGCCCTTCTGGGGGGAAGCTGGGCCACAGGGCCGAGTCTCAGGGGCCCTGAAAGCCCTCCAGGGAAACCTTGAGCAAAGCAACTCAGTGAGGGAAAGGAGCTGCCTGGCCGGGCTATAGGGGAGCCCAGGTCTGGCATCTGGAGAGCCTAAAGCAGAATCCGCTTGAAATGCCCCTAATGACCTTATGTAATGATGTTACATAAGCCTATGGTGTAAATCCAGGTCCTGGTATTGACCAAGAGCATCCCTGCCATGAGGCTGACCTCCTCCTAGCCCGGGGCTCTGTTCTCTGTCAGGTAGTTGGGGAAGTGTTTCCGGCAATGCCCTGTCGTGAGGACCCCCAGCTTCTCTACCACCTGAGGCCACAGCACAGGGCTCTGCAGCCTTTCCCCAAATTACTGCTCCCAGGAAAGGATAGGATGTCACCCATCTGCAACAGAGTAGTCACCCCTGATTGTGAAATACAGACTTGTCTCTGGTTAACAAGATACCAATAAGGTAGAGTAGTTTGTTTCTCCCACCCTAAGGTGGGGTGAAGCTCTCCACCAGGTCCTCGGAATTACTTTCCTCCTGAAGGGCATCTGCCGTGCTGTGACCACACTATGCCAGGTCCCACCACAACTCCGAGGAGGGTTTTTGAGTCTCCTGGGGCAGAAAAAATGTTCATATTGCAGACCAATTCATCCCGCTTCAGTCTGCCCATCCTCTCTCCCTCCAGATGCTGTGCAAAAGCCCCACCCCCACCCCAGCGCAGCCCATTTCTCTGAACTGCACCCCCTGCCCTTCAAACCCACTTACCCCTCAAGGCACACTCAGCCCCATGCCGTTCCTCCATCTTAGGTCTCCCCACAAATAAACCCTAGAATAGGCACGTGCATGCACGCGTGCAAACACACACACACGCGCACACACACACGCGCACACACACGCGCACACACACACGCGCACACACACACAGTTTTCAGAGACACTAAACAAAACAGTCACGTTTGAATGAAGACAGCTCAGTTCTCAGCTGCTCCTACAGTCTCCTAAAAGTCAACTGTGCTCTTTCTTTGTTTACAGTCATGTCAAAGCTCCTTTACTGTTTTAGAAGTAAGAAAATATCAATTAAAAACATTACTGTAGAAGAAAAGAACACGAAGAGACATTTCTGTTACTATCGCTGGGCTTTTTTGAACACTCTGATGTTTCTCCAGAGCTAGTTTCCCAGCCTGTCACGTGGAAGGCAAGAGCTCTGGGGAACACAAGTCGAGTCGGATCAGAGCTGTGCCGCGCGAGCCCCCTTCCCTCCGGGGTGGAGCCAGCCATCCCCTCCCAGCACCGGGAGCCTGCATTTCAGTCTGTCCTCCTCCAGGGTTGACACAGTATCTCTGTGAAGTTCCCTGCGATGGGTTGAAACGTGTCCCCTAAAGAGACAGGCTGAAGTCCTCACCCTGGGACCTGGGACTGTGACCTTATCTGGAAATTGGGTCCCTACAGATGCAGTCAAGTTCAGATGAGGTCACTGGGGCGGCTCTAGTCCACTATGACTGGGTCCTTCTAAGAAGAGAAGAGGGGCTTCCCTGGTGGCACAGTGGTTGAGAATCTGCCTGCTAATGCAGGGGACACGGGTTCGAGCCCTGGTCTGGGAGGATCCCATATGCCGCGGAGCAACTGGGCCCGTGAGCCATGGCCGCTGAGCCTGCGCGTCCGGAGCCTGTGCTCTGCAACAAGAGAGACCGCGATAGTGAGAGGCCCGCGCACCACGATGAAGAGTGGCCCCCACTTGCCACAACTAGAGAAAGCCCTCGCACAGAAACGAAGACCCAACACAGCAAAAATAAATAAATAAATAAATAATAAACTCCTACCCCCAACATCTAAAAAAAAAAAAGAAAAGAAGACAAGAGACACAGAGACAGACACACACACACAGGAAAGGCCATGTGAGCACAGGAGGCAGTGGTTGGACGGACGAGGCTACAAGTCAAGAATCGCAAGCGTTGCCAGCAACCCCAGAAGCTGGGAGGGAGGCCTGGAACAGACCCACCCCAGAACCTTCGGAGGGAACGTGGCCCCGCCCACACCTTGATTTTGGACTTCTGGCCTCCAGAACTGAGAGGATAAATGTCTGCTGCTTTCCATCCTCCTTGTGTGGTGCTTTGTTCCAGGGCCCCTAGGAAACAAACACAGCGCCTTTGGTGAAGGAGTCCCGCAGCACAGACCCGGGCTGTTCAGCCCCCTACCCCGCCGCACCCCTTGTGTGTGCAGGGGAGAGGCCTGCGGGGCAGGGAAGACAGGCAGGCAACAGCCAGGCGATTCTCAGATACTGGGGCCCAGAGACGGGCTGCGCTGGGCGGTGTCACTCAAGCCTGTGATACAGGCTGTTGTCCCAGTTACAAGCCAGTTACAGCCGACAGCCACCCTTCCCTACCGACTCCCATATCCCCGCCTCAGGGTGACCCCATAATTCACCATCACTTCTGGAAAGGGAACATTCTGCAACCAATACACGAGCTTGCTTTCAGTTGCTTCCTGCTTTTTCTCAGGGGTCTGCCCCCTGGAAGTCTGGTTTGCTGCCTTGGGCCCAGGGGCAGGAACCCCTTTCCCTCTCCCTGGATACAGACACTCCTTAATACGGTGAGTGAATGTGACCACAGTACCCGGCTGGCCGAGAGCCCAGTCCAAGGAGGTGAGATCTCAGCAAGTCACCCCACCTTCCAGAGACCCCTCCCGACCCTCCACGTGCACTTCATTGCTGTTCACCCCTCATCCCATGGCCCTTCGCATGCTTCCCTTCCACACTGATCACTAGATCCATCCACTGAGCCCCTGAGGACCAGGAACGTTGAGGGTCCTCTCTGCAAAGACACCGAGCTTGGTGTTTAACTCTACAGGCTCTAGGGAAACGCAAGTCAAAACCACAAAGAGGGCTTCCCTGGTGGTGCAGTGGTTGAGTGTCCGCCTGCCAATGCAGGAGACACGGGTTCGTGCCCTGGTCTGGGAAGATCCCACATGCCGCGAGCGGCTGGGCCCCGTGAGCCATGGCCGCTGAGCCTGCGTGTCCAGAGCCTGTGTTCCGCAACGGGAGAGGCCATAGCGGTGAGAGGCCCGCGTACTGCAAAAAAAAAAAACCACAAAGAGAGATCACCGCATACCTGTTAGAATGGCTACTATCAAAAGAACAGAAAACAACCAGGGTTGGCGAGGAAAAATGGAACCCTTCTGCACTGTTGGTGGGAACGTAAAATGTGCTTTTTTAAAGTACAGGCTCTAGGATCAGACCACTGGGTTGCTTTCATCACATATGCTGTGTGACTTGTGCAAGTAACTTAGACTCTCTGAGCTTCTTTTACCTCATCAGAAAAACTTGACCAAGGACAACGATGCCCACTCATAGGGTGGCGGAAAGAAAAACAGAGCAACACTTGTAAAGCCCTTAGTCTGTAGTGTACTTAGCACAGAGTATTGGACACATTTTAGTTTATAACTACTATTACTATTCCCAGCATCGAACAGTGTCAGACACACAAGCAGGTACTGTATACATGTTTGTTGAATGAAGAAAGGAAGGAAGGAATGACCTTGTTCAAATGGCCTAATTGCTCTGTGCTCAGTTTCCACATCTATAAAATGGGGATAATAATGGTAGTTATTGTGAGTTTTGGCTATGTTAATATATATGTAAAGAACTCAGGTCGGGCCCCGGCACATAACAAGTATTAGGTAAATATTAGCTACCATTACGATTAGCGGTAATCACAACAACCCCTTTTCATACTGCCTACCCTGTCCCTCATCCCTCGATAGTTTCTTCCGGGGTGGCTGACACAGGGAGGTGTAGTGCTGGGACCAGCTCGGTGAAGGGCTATGGGAGAAGGGAGTCCTGAATGTTCGATGCCTCGCTGGCAGAGGACCTGGAACAGGGCGCCCTGGAGATGTGAGTTCTCTCTGCACTGGCCCTGAGCTGGGTGACCTGTTCTCATCTCAAACTGTGTGCAAATACCTGATCCCCTGCAGCCCGGCGCCTCAACATAAGGTTTAGCACTTAAGGGTTCCCAGTTCCTCCTGGTTCCTCCCACCTCCTATCGGTCTCTTCCAGTTGTAGCCGCCTTCCGGACTCACCAGGACTCTCCTCCTGGCAAAGCCATCCCTGACTGTTCCAGCCCAGGCCCTCCCCCTTCTCTGAACTCCTCCAATACCTATATCTTGAAGAATAGAATAGAACACCTGGGCCCAGACCACCACATACGATGGTCCAGGTGTTTTATGAAACTCAAGCCTGTCTCCCTTCTAAGGTTTAGGTTTGTGAGTCAGGGATCTTGGCTTTTTCTTCTTCGGAGTGTCCCAGAGCACCCAGCGCTCTGGGCCCCAAAGCAACCAGCTGCTTGTCTTATATCTGGACTGTAGATGCCACAACGACAAGATCTTCTGTTCAATTCGCTACAACGTTTACGCAAGGCTGGTTGGACTCCAAAGTTCACCCGTCCTTCTGGGTGGAGGATTGCAATGCCTGTCTCCCTGCCTTCTGAGCTAGCCGGCCGAGCAGGGGGAACATCTGGAATCTTTCTGACTCAAGATTCGCAGAGATGTCCGGCAGGTCACTCTAACTGGCATGTTCTCGTCCAACCCTGCAGATGGAGAGGAAGGAGATACAGGAGGAGGCCACTCGGAAAGTTCTTTGTCTTACTAATTATGTGATAGGTAGACTTCACTAAAGCCTGGATTAAGGCTCTAAGTCTACCGACTTCATTCTGCTCTGATTCCATCGCTGCCAAGCAGCCTCTTTATCACTAACTTAGTTGCCCGAGCATAGTGTTACCTAGAAGAAAAATAGGAACATTTAGAGCATCTGGGTATTTTCTGATACAAGGCGCGCCGGCTGTGGGGTTTACAGCGATCTCCTCCTTTTTGAAAGTTCGAATTACGCCACTTCACTTTTATGAAAGACCCACGTTAGTACCTGCTTCCGCTAACTGCGAGGAATCTGAAGAGGAGTTTTGCTTTTATGAAAAGTGAAAATAGCATCTAGCATTTGTTTGCCCTTATAGAGGCAGCGTACCCCAGGCAGTGAGAGAGACCCTGCAAAGCTCCTTCCTGGGAACCACACTCAGCATGCCAGCATCAAGCCGCCATGGCTTTGAACTGTGTCCGTGAGCATCTGTGCTTCTTCTCTATCTGTTCTGTGCGTCCATTAGCAAGATGTGTCCAAAAGTGATTGCTTCTCCACTTTACGATGTTTCAGCTTATGGAAGGTTTCATAGGGACACCCTACTTTAGGATAGCTGGGGAAACCTGTATTTGAAACACACCAGGCTGGCTCCTTCGCTGACCATTTCCCCTCCTTCTCAAAGTGGAAAGGCAACAACTTAGGAATGGAGCACGTGTGTGCTTTGGGTGCCAGTTCATTGGTGTGGGTGCTTGAAGGAGCCAGCTAAGCCGTGGGGATGCCCGAAGCCGGCAAGAGGCACTGTCCTCTGTTCACTACTGTGCTGTTCACTACTGTGCTCTGTTCACTACTGTGCTCTGACTCAGAGGGGCCGCCTGGCTCTTCGTCTTTTCCGCCTCCCCCAGCACAATGGTCATCACCAGAATGGCTGTGGGACGGGTCCCACCTAAGATTTCCCAGGTCTTGCATATTCAGACCAGTTGGACTTATAAGATTGGGATAGGAAGGAGGTGGGAACCCAGGAAAAGGACCAGAAGGAGGGGCTACCCACTTGCTCTTTGCTCCCATCCTTCAGGGCTCACTTTACAGGTGTCCTCATCCCGGGAACCTCCTTTGACTTTTCCTGAATTTGGGACGCCACTCCCAAAGCCCTCTGTGCTGGCCCTCAGCCCGCACTCCTCACGTTTCCTGCAAGTTCTGTGAGGGCAGGGTCCTGTCTGTCTTGCTTACTATTGTTTCCCAGTGCCTAGCGCAGGGCTAGGGTTCTTTTTGGTGATAGTGCCATTAGAATTGGGAAAAAAGCCTCAGCCCTCATCAACACCAGCAATCTTTTTTTTTTTTTTTTTTTTTTTTTTTGCGGTACGCGGGCCTCTCACTGTTGTGGCCTCTCCCGTTGCGGAGCACAGGCTCCGGACGCGCAGGCCCAGCAGCCATGGCTCACGGGCCCAGCCGCTCCGCGGCATGTGGGATCTTCCCGGACCGGGGCACGAACCCGTGTCCCTTGCATCGGCAGGCGGACTCTCAACCACTGCGCCACCAGGGAAGCCCCAGCAATATTATTTTAATGAGAAAGCAGAGGCCCAGGAAAATGAGGACTCTGCCGCAAGTCCTACAAGAGGCTGAGGAAGGGTCAAAGGTAAGACTTCTGACTCCAAGTCCAACACGTTCCCCCATCATCCCACCCCTCCCAGTCACTCCCAGCCAGCCCAGCTCTCCTACCAGTCTAGGCTGGGGAAGCACAGCTACAGAAATGTCTGCACCCATGGTAAAGAGAGAACCTATGGGAAAGTGTGATGCGAAAGCAACCTTCATCTGTCACTAACATCCTTCCTCCTGCTGCCAGGCAGAGTGGCAGGTGGGGCTGCTGTTCTGAGATCCCCTTGGGAGAGCTGCAAACAGAGGCAGAGCCCTGGAGCTCCAGAGCCCTTGGCGGCACGCTGTCCCCATAGGAATGGCCAGGGGCACACTGTCCCCTCTCTTTGCATTCCCTACAGTTCTAGCCTTTGACACCTGGCATGAGAAATGTATATTGATGTTTCTTCCTTGTCAATTTGAGCGAAAGGCAGGGAGCAAGATGGTGATCTAGCAATTAGCTGGATCACATTTTGATTTGATAAAGGCCATTACCGGCAGTTGGCTAAATTTAACTCACGCAGGATAGGAAGGGAAGGGGTATCTGTGTGTGGATTAAGGTGGGTGAGTGGATGAGAAAAGTCTGGAGTTCCATCCCCCCAACTCATTTCACAGCCCCAGAACCTTCAGATTGTAATTTTAATGAAACTTTCAGTACACAGATCACCATTCTTTCCCTCCCTCCTAGAGGGTCCTGACTCAGTCTTTGGTCAGGAGTGGTCCGGGAAATGTCTGCTTTCCGATGGGGTCTCTGGGTGGGAGATTTCCAGGAACTCAGGCCTTAACTGTTCCTTAGCAAGGATTCACTCTCAGCACTGTTTTTGTCCCAGAATGTCAAAGCCGGTTATCCAGACTTCTCCCCAGCAAGACAGAGAGGGAAGGAAAATGGCCGGAGGCTGTCCAGGCCGTTGTGCTCCTCCGCCCAGGAGATGTCGTCGGGCATGGGTCTCTGGAACCAGGGAACAAAAGAAGGCAAAGGCAGGGTCCGGCCTAGAAAGAGGCTCAGAAAAAGAGCGGGGATGCCACCACCTCGGTGGGAGTGGGCCAGACGGGAGCCAAGAGGTTAGATTCGGAGGTCGGGTGGGCGGCGCCGCCGTGGATGCGCTGGTGTCGCGCCAGGTGGGTCTTGCGGCTGAAGCTCTTGGCGCACTGAGGGCAGGAGAAGGGGCGGGAACCCGTGTGGACGGCCTGGTGGCGGACCAGGTTGGTTTTGGAGCTGAAGCTGCGGGCGCACACGGCACAGGCGTGGGGCCGACTGCCTGTGTGCACCGCCTGGTGGCGGCCCAGGTGCGACTTGCGGCTGAAGCGGCGGCCGCACTGCGCGCAGGCGAAGGGCCTGGCGCCGCTGTGGGCCCTGGAGTGGGCCACCAGGTTGGGCCGCGAGCCGAAGCGGCGGCCACACTGCGCGCAGGCGAAGGGCCGTTCGCCCGTGTGCACCCGCCGGTGCCGCGCCAGGTGCTGCCCGTGGGCGAAGCCGCGCCCGCAGTCCGGGCAGAGGAAGGACCGCTGGCTCGCGGGAGCGCCCGGGAGCGCCGGTGTGCTTCGGGGCGCGCAGGCCGAGGGCTCGGTGGCAGCGGCGGGGTCCACGGTGGCGCCCAGTGTGCACTCGTCGCACCCGAAAGGGCGCCCCTCGTCACAGTGCAGACGCTGGTGCATGGCGAGGTTCTTCTTCCAGCCGAAGCTCAGGCCGCAGTCGGAGCAGGAGAAAGGCTTGGGCCCGGGAGGGGACGGAGTTGGGGACGGGGCAGGGGACGTGGGCGAGGCGGACGCGTCGGGGGAGGATGGGGCGCGGCCGGCCGCCTCGTGGACCCTCTGGTGCCGCACCAGGTGTTGCTTGTGCGTGAAGCTGCGCGCGCACTGCGCGCACTGGTAGGGCCTCTCGCCCGTGTGGATGCGCTGGTGGCGGATCAGGTGCGTCTTCTTGCGAAAGCGCTTCTCGCACTCGGGGCAGGGGAAGGGCCGCTCGCCCGTGTGCGTCTTCTGGTGCGAGCCCAGGTGTATCTTCTGGCTGAAGCGCTTGCCGCACTCTGCGCACGGGAAGGGCCGCTCGCCCGTGTGCGTGCGCAGGTGGCGGGTCAGGTGGGCCTTCTTGCTGAAGCGCTTGCCGCACTCGGAGCACGGGAAGGGCCGCTCGCCGCGGTGGCTGCGCTGGTGCAGCAGCATGTGCGCGCGCTGCGTGAAGCTGCGGCCGCAGTCCGGGCAGGCGCAAGGGCCCTCGCCGCGGTGCAGCCTCTGGTGCAGCCGCAGGGTCAGCTGGTCGCGGAAGCGGCGCTCACACTCCCCGCAGCCATAGGGCTTCTCCGAGGTCGGAACCCACCCCGCCAGCGCGAGCCCGCCCAGTGCCCCTGGGGCCCCCGGGGCCCCCGGCTCCAGCTTATAGGCGGCGGCCAGAGGCCCCAGGTCAGGTGCGGGAAGGGGGCTGGGGAGTAATGACAGATGCTGGGGCCATTCCACCTCCTCTCCTGCCTCGTGATCTTCCGCCTCCACCTTCACCTGCCGAATCATCCACTCCTCCCCTGAAAGGTCAAAACAAGGTGAGTCTGTTAAGCCCCACATTTTTTTATGCGCCGTTTATCTGCCAATACGACCACCACTTCCTGGAGCCCTGAAGTCTAGCTTCTGCTCTTTCCACTGGAAATTCCTGGGAATGACCAAACCCAAAGATCACTGAAAGTCTTCCTCCCGGGCTCTGCTGCGGGGACGCTTTCGCCCCGGTTTGCCTGCCTCCCTGCCTCTGGACTAGCCTCCCATTACTCCCCCTCAAGGTTCAGTCCTCAGGTTCCTGTCCCGGCTCGTATGCCCACGTGGCCCCCCAGATCTTTCTGTTCTGGAACCTCAACCTCTCATCCCCAGTTGAGCCACTCCCCTGCGTGTCCTGCGAACTGGTTACAGCTCAGCAGGCTTACCGCCAAACACCCCACCTTCCCAGATCTACCCCGCTGATGTCAACAGTAGGTCTACAGCCCCCTTCTCCCAGCGGGCTGGACTTGGAACCTTGACCTTCACCTTTGATGCCCCCCTTGCTCTCTAACTCCTCCCCAGTGGACACTGAGTACCTCTGCGTTCCTTCCTGTGGTTTCTCAAAGTCTCCCCCTGCTCATACGCCCTTCGCTGCTGCTTCTAGGGCCAGGTGGGAAATCCCAGTTTAAGAAGAGGATTGAGTTTACAGGACTTGGAGGACCAATAGATGGTACCACCGCTGGAGAAGCAGGGAGGGCCCTCTGAGGGAGCAGGTTGGAGATGGGTTCCCCTGGAGCTTTGCCCACTCTTGGGCACTGCAATGGCCCGGCCAAGAGGAAGGAGCTCAGGACCCAGACCGGGAGTGTCCCCTTGGGTTCTCCTCTGCCACTCAGCAGCAGTGTGACCACGGTTGAGTCACTTAATCTCTTTGAACTAAGTGTGTTAGCTCGCTTAGGCGTAAAGGTTGGACCAGTTCATGGTTCCTAAACCTGGTGCCACGTCATAATCTCCTGGGCAACTTTCACAAAATGCATCTATGGGAGCCGGGCCCGTGAATCTGTTCTCTTTCTTTCAAGCTCCCAAAGTGATTCTTGTTTGAGAACCTTTGTACCGGCTGATCGGAGGTCCTGTCTGGCTCTAAACGTCTGTAATAGCCTGAGCCTTGGTTACATTCCACGTGCACGATCACAATTAGATTTACTCCTGGTTTCCTTTATCCATCCATCAGTTCCAAACAGCTATTTATCATACTGTGATGTCGCTTTCATTTTCACTGTGCCACTCTTCTACTGAAGAACCACCCATAGCTCCCTATTATTTAGAGGATAAAGTAAGTTCTAGCTGCATCTGAGGCTCACGCCAACCTAGTCCAACTCTCTTAATACTCCCAGGCATAAACCCCTCACTTCAGGCAAGCTGGTCTTCTGTAACCCCAGTCACATGTCAACTTCCCTAGTTCGAAGTCTCTTAGCCTAGAATGTTTTCCCATCCTCTCCCCTCACCCTCATCCAAGCTGGAGTCTACACCTCTCTCAATATGCAGCACAAGTCAACAAAACCTTTGACAGATCCAACGCACGAGGATCTCATATAAACACTTAAGTGCTGACACTTTTACACTTCCTTGTGGCGTGCCTTTATTGTTATTTGTTCTTTTCATTCTTTACTCTGGCTCATATTGGTATCAGATTTCAGTTTCTGGAGGGCAGGCATCTTGTGTTCTGTTTCTTTACGTGCCTAATGAAAACGAGGATTGCCACCATGTACTGAGTGCCAACTGCAGATGAAGCACTGCATACGCTCTCTCACAAACCTGCACAAAAACCCCTGTGCAGAAGTGAGTCTTACTTCTCGTGGACAAGCTGAGGCTCCTCTAGCCTATCCAAGGTCGCTCAGGCAAAAACTGTGGAGCAAGGATTCAAACCAGGACCGTGTCACTCTAGAGCCCCCTCTTCCCGCTCTACCTAACACAGCCTGGACCTAGTGGGCACGAAATAAGCCCTCGTGCCATAAGTGACATCACTCAGGCAGAAGGGGATAAAGCTGGTGGTAGTGGAAGGAAGTGACGGGTAGGACTGTGGAGAGGGAACGAACTGTCTGATCGCCTTGCGTATGGGGGAGATGCGTCAAATACAACAGATTCGGAGCATCTGCGAGGCACCGAGATCAGTGGAGATTTGGGGGAAGGAGCCTGTCTGGGGAGAGACAATGAAAAGGTTGATCAACGCCATGTGTCTTCCTGGGAATCGTATTTCAAGCTGTCAATAGGAATGAACTTTGGGGGAGACAGGCTGGGAAGTTAAGGCTTCTGGAGGATGTTGAGGTGAGAGCGTGTTTCTCTTTGGTGGCCAGCCTCTCTGACTCCTGTTGTCTGTGGATGTAGAATTCCCTCTGCGTGCTGAAGCTCTACAGCAGAAAGGTGCCAGGGCCTGATTCATCTTGGGGTGGTAGGGCCTGGGGGGGCTCCCTCCGCCTGGCCCCCTGGTGGGATGGAGCGCTGGGGAGACTCACCTGGGCAGGAGCCCATGGGCTCAGCCTTCCGTGGTGCACATGCCCGGCCTCCTCTGCAGGGAGCTTCAGCTTGTTCAGTGGGGGCACCTTCCTCTGGTCTGGGGGCCTCGCGCCCTGGCAGAGAACAGGCTACCTCAAGGATGCCGCAGACATCAGAGATGGACAGAGCTCCCCACTGGCGCTAGGAAGCAGGGGCTTTTGACACCCCGGTCCCAGCCCCACCGGCAGGATTGCATCCCACATCATACCTGCAGGGGCTGAATTCCCAGCTGCCCCAGGGCAGCCTCAGGCTCCTTCAAGCAGGGCAGCTGCTAAGGCCGTGCAGGTTGCAAGAGCCACAGCTGTGAGGAGTTTCTGGAATATGTGTGTGTAAGATAGTGGAAGCAAGGAAGGGTCCCTGCCCTGAGGCTTACATGAGGCTCCTAGGAGGGGAGATGGGGGACCTCCCAGCCACCAGATGGACTCCAGTTCCAAGGCAAATCATTAGAGGAGATCGGGGTGTCAGAAAGCCAGGTCCACGCCTGCCTTAGGCATCTTCTCCCCGCATCTGCTTAGCTGCCTCCCTCACCTCTTTCCAATCTTACTTTCCCAATGAGGCCTACTTTCACCCCACTATTTAATCCTCCAGCCTGCCCCGCCCCTACCTGCAGTGGTCTCAGGCTCCCTCACCCTGCTTTACGCCCCCAAAGCACATAGCCTCTTCTAACACGGGTTATAAGTACACTTATTTCTACATTTGTTGTCTGTTGACCCTCTGCCCTCACTAGGATTAAGCTCCTGGAAGGTAGGGATCTTTGTCTCCTTGGTCACTGAGGTATCCTGAATATCTAGAATAGCATGGAGCACGTAGTAGGTGCTCAATAAACACCTGATAACAAAGGAAGGAAGACTCTGCCCTGAGCCACCTTCCCTGGTCCCCACTTACTTACCTGAGCATTTGCCCAGCGCTCTCTCTTCCCGGGGAGGGGACATCTGTTCCTGGGCATTCTGGGACTCTTCCCCAGGCTCACTTTGGGGGGCCATCTCCGGCTGTCCCACAGAGAGTCCTGTTACAGGCAAAACGATGGGTCCAAGTAAAGCACAAAGTACAGAAGAGGTGATCAAAGATGGGGGGGTCTTCCGCTTCCCAGCCCACCCAATGGGTTTTCCCCATGTGCTCAGGAAGGAAGGGTCTCTAACTAGGACAAGGGACAGCCAGGCCCTGCAGTGGCTTGGCCAGGTATCGACCTCAGCCCCCTTGCACTGCGTCAAGGACAGGCGACAGAAGGAAGAGAGAATAGATTTAAATATCCTGCTGTTCTGTGAGTACTAGCACAACCTCCAACATGGACCAGGCATTCTTCCTGATGAAACCGAAAAGGATGCTGCCCTAAAGAAAGGCTCCTCGGGTCTCCGGGGTATCAGGGTGGCAACCTCCTGAGGATGCTCTGCTGTCTGAATTAGGGAAGCAGCAGGCGTAGTATGCTCTTGAATCCTCCTATTCCCCTGCCCCCCATCCAAGTTCCTTCAGTTCTGCTGGCTCACCCAGGGACCTGAGGGCCTCGAAGGTCTCTCTCATGGCAACCCAGGATAACTCCTCCTGGGGATCCGGCCACAGACCCTAAGGAGAAATACAACCTTGTTCAGATTCTTCTCAGCTTCCACCTGGGTCCTGGCTCTGCCCAACCTCTCCCCGTCAGCTATCTCCAGGAGCTCCAAAGGTGATGTCCTCAGGTACAGGTGAGGGAAATGAGGGAACGTGGATTTCAGAAAGCAGAGACCTTTGAAGGTGGACCAAGGCGAAGGCCTTGAAGCCGTTTCTGCAAGCTAAGCTCAGGTCAGCTCTGGAAATCAGCCTGCCACCCTCACCTGCAGGTCTCTCAGAGCCAGCACCGGCCCTTCAGCGCTCCCCACCCCCCGGGGCCCTTGCCTGGGGGTGTCAGGAGTCAATCGATTCTCTGGGGAGAGGGTGGAGGGTGGGAGACCGGAGGGGAGAGCGGGAACTTCGTCTCCTAGGCCCTCCAGCTGTCATTGCAGGAGCCGGTGAAACAGTAGCCGGCCTAGGGGCGGAGGTGAGTATCACTACTGGGCAACTGGTGGGGAGGCTCTCGGAGGAGGGTCCTCACCGGAGGCAGGAATAACTCTGGCTTCACCTCCCCCAAACCATCGCCCCTCCCCCGCGGGGCTTTCCCAGGCTTGGACACCCGGCCCTCGAGCCGCCTTCGCGGCTCCTCCTCCAGCGGATCCCCTGCCCCTCCCCCAGCAGACTCCCCTCCCCCCCAGTCTCTGGCAGCCTTCCCTCCACCCTCCCCTCTCCCGCTCCCTCCGCCTTCCGCCCTCTCTCCCCACGGAAGCTGGCTGGCTGTCCAGCCCCGCCCCCTGCCCCGCCCCTCCGGCTCCTCCCCCTGCCCACAGCCTGCCTGCCAACCCCTCTCGGCCCCCTCGGGTCTGCCCTCCGTAGCCACCGCCCCCCTGACCCTCAGCTGGGGCAGCCTCCGCGGCAGAGCTCCCCTCCCCCTCCCCAGGCTCAGGGCCGCCTTTCCCTCCCCTCCCGGTTCTCCCCCGGCTCCTTCCTCCTCCCCGGCCGCAAACCCTCTCCCTTCCTTTCCCCCTCCTCTTTTCCTTCCTCCCCAACACCGCCCTCCTCCTCCCGGCTCTCCCCTCCCCTCTCCCTCTCCTCCCCCACTCTGGTTTCCTTTCCTCTCTTCACCTCAGTTCCCTTCCCCCCCCCGCTCCCCAGCCCTCCTCCTCCTCTCCCCACACCACCCTCTCCCTCCCTCCATCCTTCCCTCCTGCAGCTCTCCTTCCCCTCCGAGGCCCCGTCTCCCTTCCCCCTCTGCCTCCCCAGCGGGCTCTCGCTTCCCTTCCTTCCTGGTCCCCACTCCCCAGAACTGCTCTTCCCCTCCCCCTTCCAGTCCGCCCCCCCGAGCTCCCGCCTAGTCGCCCGGCCCCCAGCAAGCCTCGGGTCTGAGGCTCAGCGCTCCCTCCGACTGCCTCGCCGGCCCTGCCCCTCCCCGCCCCTGCCTCCCAACCCACCTCCGCGTCCCTCCCCTCCCTCTCCGGGGCTCCGTTCCCCATTTCTGCTCCCCACTGACTTCTCACCCCTCCCAAGGTTTCCTGTCGCCCAGACCCCTCCCACCCCCTTCCCCGCCTCCGTCTGTCCCCCGGAGCCCCTCCGCCTGGAGCTCACTACACGTCCCGACGCCCTCCCGGCTCCCGGGCTCACCTGTCAGCGCCCTTCTCGCGCCCCTCCCGAACGCCCGATCCCCGCGCCTCGACTCCCGCCCGTGCCCCTCGGCCCCCTCCCACACTCCCTGCCCCCTCTCCGGAGACGCCCCACTCCCTGCCCTCGGGGGCCTCCCACCCTTTCCCACCTGACTCCCACCCGGACTCCTCTCCCCAGCCCCCGCCCATCCCTCCGGATGCCGCCTCTCCGCTCTCCTCAAAGCCCTGACCCCCGAGCCGGCCCTCCTCCCCGGTCCCACCCCTCCCTTCTCCGGCCCTCGCCGCTCCTCTGCCCTCGCTCCCCTCCAGCCCCACCCCACCCCTGCTGCGCTCCGGGCGCCCGCACCCCCGGGGCTGTCACCTGCGCCGCACGGGCGGTGGCTGCGAGTGCGGGTGTGGCGGGGAAGCGGCGGAGCGCCCGCCCTGGGCGCCTCCACGGTCTCCCCGCTGCCGCCCGGACCCCGGCGCCCCGGCCTCCTGCCCCCGCGGGCTCGGCTCGCGATGGCGCCCGCCGCCTGCAGTCCGGGTGCGGACTGCCCGGAGACTGACAGACTGACAGCCCCGAAACTTCGCGGGGAGGGGAGAGGAAAAGACGCGGAGGGAGCGGGAGCGGGGAAGCGGCGCCCGGGAGGGGGAGGGGAGCGAGGAGGCGGGAGGGGGCAGCGGGGCAGCCAGTGGGGGAGGTCGGGGACAGGGTGCCCAGGAGTGGAGAGGGTGCCCAGCGGGTTAGGCGGGCAGGTGAGGGTCTGGAGGAACGACGGCCCGCAGTAGGTGATGGAAAGTGGGAGCTAAGGACGGGGGAGGGGAAGGGGTGGGGGGAGAGGAGTGCGGGGGGAAGGGGTGGAGGAGGGAGAGGAGGCAAGGAGGAAGGGCACTCGGGCTGCGAGGGAGGGTGCCGGCAGGCGCGGAGGGAGGAGCCAGGGGAAAGGTGGAGCGCGGGGCGTCGGGGGGCGGTGTGGAGTTGGGGGGAAGAGGAGGGGGCCTGTTAAGGGGAAGGGAGCTAGTGTCTGCGCTGCTGTCTTTGAATCGCAAGTGTCCGGCGGAATGTGTCTGCGCCGCGCTCCCGCGGCGGGATCGAGTCCCCGACTGTCGGTCGGTGGGGTCGGTCTGGGAAACTGCGGCCCTGCCCCCGCTCTCCACCCTGATCCCACTCGGATCCACCCAGACCCGTACCCCCCCGCCCCCCACCGATCTTAGACCCACCGCGGGAGCCGGGTCCCTTGGGGGCGGTGAGGAGAGCCCGAAGGAGACCAGGCTGGGCCCCAGTGCCTGCTAAGAACGTGACCTTCGAAGTAGAAATTGGGATTGGGGCTTTGAACCAGGTCACCTGGGAAAAGGCAGGGCTGGCGAGGAGGCGTCGGGGGTGAGGCCGGAGTTGGATGGGGTGAAGACTCCCCGGGGCGGCATCCAGGGGAGCCGCTGCTGACGAGAGGGCAGAGTCCCCTGGGCGTGGTGGGGAGCGGATCCTCCCACCCGGCTGGAAACCTCTGCCAGTCGGGTGTGGAGGGGTGCCCTCAGACATCCCTGCCCCTGGTTGTGACGTTTCTCTTCAGCTTTGCCACTTGGGCACCCCAACCCCTGAAAGCTCCCCGCATCCCGTCCTCCTCCATCTAAAATGTGGGCTGGTTATTCCAGGCCTCCCTCTCTAATCTCTTTCTCCAATCTCCTCTGGGTTCTAGCTTCCTCCCTCCTGGCCTCTTTAGAGGGAAGGATGTGACTTGTATTTCTCCCCTATCCACGTGTGGGTTTCCCGGGAGGGGTGGGGATGACTCGGTGTGAAGAGCAGCCTCCCCTGGCTTCCACACCCCATCACCTGGAGGGGACACCAGGGCACAGAGAAGCACAGCATGCAGCAGGGGCACATCAGCATTTGTTGACGCTTAGGATGAGGGGGACAAGAACAGGTGATGCCTGGAAGAGCACAGGGTGCCTCGGAATCAGCTGTGGAGGGCTCTTCTACCTTCTGTATGGGCTGCTTCAGCCGCTCAGTGTCTGGCCTGGTCATCGGGCTGCAGGACGGCTCTGGGAGCAGAACACATCACTGTGTGCCAGGATGGGGCACAGGCACCTCGGTCTGTCCTTGTAAGACCTGCAGTGCGAGTGTGTGTTAGGTGCCAGAGGGAGAGTGTCCAGGTGTGCATGTGTGAGAGGCTGGGAACAGCTGGGTGTCCACGGCCTGACCCTGGACCTTTCCGAGGACCCCCTCCGAGAGCTCCCTGAGGGATTCACTGCGCCTTCTCCTGGCCCAGGACCAAGGGTCGGCCTGGAAGAATGCCTGGCAGGGCTCTGGTTCCCGGCAGCCCCCCCCAACCCTGCCCACCACAGGTGGGGTGACTGTGTGGGATGCCTGGAGGCACGTCAGGATTAGGGGTTGGAGGGTTACAGGATCTGAGGCTCAGGCCACATTCCAGCCTGGGTGTCCTCGCAGCTGGTAACCGGTAACCAGGATGTAACCAGGATTCCCCTGGGGAGCGAGCTGCTGCCCAACCCTCTTCCAACCGGATGGTCTGCTCAGATTATCCCATCCGGTTGCCCTGCCCCAAGGGCTGGGGGAGCTGGCTGCAGGCCCCTCTGCCCCCTGCCCCCACACTTTCTAGCCCAGGCACTCCTCCCTGAGGCTGGCTCTCCTTCCCCTATCTGGGCTTCCTGGTTCTGGATCCCAGGGACCCTAGGAGAGCAGATGGACCCCGCCAGCCACAAATGATCACCCTCAGTAAGAAGTCAGACCGCACAGAGGGAAGGACACATGCCACCCCCCTGTCCGCAAACAGTCCAATCGCCCTGGAAACCCCATTCCTTCTGCTCACTGACCCTCGTTTCTGGAGTGCTTGGCAGGAGAAGCAGGAAAGGGACAGGGAAGAGGATCGTACACTCAGGATTTGAGGGCTGGAAGGCCGTGGCCCTGTGACTCTTAACACTATTGTGGGGTCACGGCCCCCCTTGAGAATCTAATAAAAGTTATGGAACTGTCATCAGAAAAACATGCACACACACAATTTCAAAGTATGCATGGAGCCCCTATCCCACCTGTGATTCCCCGGGAGGCCCCTGAGGTTTTTACTGGTAAGGAAATTGAGTCCCAGAAAGAGAGTGTGGCTTGCCCCTGTCCACGTTAATTGGTGGTAGGGCTTGATAGTGTACTATCAGGGACACACGGACCCCCCATCACACACACACACATACTCACTCACTCGCACAGGGAAGGGGATTGTTTCCAGGGAGAGCTGGCCTCAGCTGGCCTCTGAGGGGATTGCGCCATGTGCAGGCAGGTCCAATCTGGTTCTGGGCAGCTGGGCATGGGGCTGAGATAACACCTCCCCAGTGCCACGGGCCTCACGCTCGCTGTCTCAGGCCGCCTTGGACACACTGACCCCAGGCTGCAGTAGCAGCAGTGTGGGGCTGGGGAGGCCAGCCCCAGCCTCTGCTCACCTGCCACAGCATTGGCTCCCCAAAGCCTCACAGCCCCCAAAGGTGACCTGGGGGTCGCCATGCTGCTCCCTGCCCTCCTCTGTGGGACGGCATGGGCACTGGCTAACGGGTAAGCAGCCCACCCTGGGGCTCCTCGGACTAAGGTCCTTCTCCTCCTGCCGCAGGCCCAGGCCCCTCTGGGGCAGCCAGACTCCTTCCCGCACCCCCTTCTCTCAGCCTGCATAACGTAGCCTCCCCCTCAGCTAACTAACTCTCCAGGGGGAGTGGGGTCACAGGATAGGGCCTCCCGGACAGATGCGGACAGTGGCCGCAGCTGTCGCTCCCCATCTATGGGCAGGCGGTGGTGTGAGTGGACAGAGACCATCCTGGTGGAGGAGGAAGTAACCCCCCGTCAGGAGGACCTGGTGCCCTGCACCAGCCTCCATCATTACCAGCGCCGGGGCTGGTGGCTGGACTTGACCTGGAGTGGCCGTGTGGCACTCTGCCCCATCTACAAGTGAGTGACGTGGAGGCTGGGCTACCTGCCCAGCAGGAGAGAGCCGTGGGGTGACATCCTTAGAGTAGGGGAGGACTGAGCGGTGACCTGGAGAAGCGGGCATTTGGGAAGCAGGTCGTGGGTGGGCTCCAGAGGGGTGGAGGGTGGGGGTGGGGGATGAGTGGGCACTTCCGTGGGCAGCGCAGGGAGAGTCATGATGCCTGCTCCCCGTGCCCCCCCTTCAGTCCGCCTTCCCGAGATCATTCTCGCTTTGGAAATGGAGACCAAGAAGGGAAAATTACACGATAAAGCCTCTCAGAGAGTAGGTGACCAGACTGAATGTCCCAGGCCATTCCCAGGGATGGGGCTGAACACTAACATCTCCCCTCCCCCTACCTGGTGGACCCAGGCCCCCGGAAACCAGGCCTGCTGCACGGAACCTGACAGTGAGGGCTTGCTGCCCAGGCTGGGGGTGGGGGGGGGGGAGGTGGGGAGCACCCACTGCACCCTGGGTAAGCGCCTGAGATTAGCCCAGATCCAGGGTTGCCTGGAGGTGGCAGTCCGCCTGGGGAGGGAAGTCCGGTCCAGGCTGACCGTCTGGCTCTGCCCATTCTCTCTTTCTACCCACCACAGCCCTTGCCGAAGCCAGCCTTGAGGGCCACTGCTTTGCCACATGGCTGTGCCAGCCGAGGGCAGGCTCAGCTAACGCTTCTGTGGGGCCTGGAGGAGTGCTGAGCCTGGCCTTGGGGACACAGCTGGTGGGACGGCCACTCCCAGCCCTGCCACAGCTGCTCCAGCCACAAACTCCCCGGTGGGTCCACAGACCCCAGCCTGTGGGAAAGGCACAGCCCCGGCCGTCACCTGCTCCCCTGACAGGCAGTTAGAATTCTTTTATTTTTTAATTATTTATTTATTTATTTTTGGCTGCGTTGGGTCTTCGTTGCTGCACGTGGGCTTTCTTGTTTTTAGTTGCAGCGTGCGGGGGCTACTTTTCGTTGCGGTGCGCAGGCCTCTCATTAAGGCGGCTTCTCTTGTTGCAGAGCACGGGCTCTAGGCACGCGGGCTTCAGTAGTTGTGGCACACGGGCTGAGTAGTTGTGGCTCGCGGGCCCTAGAGTGCAGGCTCAGTAGTTGTGGCGCACGGGCTTAGTTGCTCCGCGGCATGTGGGATCTTCCCGGATCAGGACTCGAACCCGTGTCCCCTGCATTGGCAGGCGGATTCTTAACCACTGCGCTATGAGGCTGCAGCCCAGGATGTGTGCCATCAGTTGCTGGACGGTCCATGCAGGGAATGCCATGTCCAGGTACGGGTGGGGGTGCAGGTGGCATCAGGCACTGGAGCGGTGGGAAGGGGGAGTGCTGGGGAGCTGCCAAACCGGGCACCTGGTCCAGGCACCAAATTGCTTTGGGCCGTCGGTCAGGGCGCCCCCTCTGGGAGGCTCCTATATATTATCTCTAAGGTCCCTTGCAGTGTTCACCTGTTTGGTTATAAACCAGGGCGTTTTGGAAGCAAGAGGAGGGAGGCGCTGATGAGTACTGGAGAAGGCTGGTTGGCTGAGGGGCTGTCCCGGTTCGGCAGGTGCCCCCTGCTGAGTACCACGAGGCCTTCCTCTTTGCCTACCGTGCTGGGGCCCCAGCGGGCAGTGGGCGGGAGGAGCGGCTGGAGGCCGCGTGCCCCACCTTGGCCAGCTACGCCCAGGATCGTGCGGCGCGACGCATCCACGTGCGCTGGAGGAAGCCCGGCTTCTGCGGTAGGGCTCCCGCCTGTCCCTCCGTGCACAGCCTCTGGCCTCCCCACCCTGTGGAACTGGGAACTGACCGAGGGCCGTCACGTGGCTCCTGTTTCCTGAGGGGTCCGCCACCCCCTGAGCGCCCCTCTCGGGGGGCTGCCAAGGCCTGCTGGCTCTCCAGCGGCAGCGGGATCTGACGGGAGGAGGGAAGCTCCTTGGGCCTCACAGCCACTCCTGTGCCCGCAGAGCGCCTGTGCCTAGGGGGCCGGCTGTGCTCGGACTGCGCCTCGGCCTGCCCGCCCAGCTGCTCGGCAGTGGGCGAGGGGGGCGAGGGGTCCTGCGGGGAAGAGTGCGTGAGCGGCTGCGAGTGCCCGCCCGGCCTCTTCTGGGACCGCGCCCTCTGTGTGCCTGCCGCCCGCTGGCCCTGCTACCACCGACGCCGGCGCTACGACCCCGGTGACACCGTGCGCCAGCTGTGCAGCCCGCGGTGGGTCCACGGGCCTTGCTGGCCTTTTCGCTCGGGTTGGAGGCTCCCTGGTCCCCTCTGATCCCTCCCTTATGCTATCTCCTCAACCTGCCTCCCTTCTGGGGCCTCCCTCACAAGAGACCTGTGACCTCTCAAGGCATAAGTAACGGCCCTGCTTAAAAACCTAGCCGGTGACCTCCATCAGTTGACCTCTAGTGCTAACGGGGAGAAGGGGGTGCTGGGGGAGGGAGGGACCAGGGTTTTGGGGGGGTAGGAGGGCGTCTCCAGCTCGGTCTCCCCCTCCACCCCCTCCACTCCACCCCCACCCCCCTCCACTCCATCCCCACCCCCCCTCCACTCCACTCCACCCCCACCCCCCGCCTCCGCCGTGGGGCCGATCCGGAGCGCGCTCTCCAGTCCCTCGCGCCCACAGCGTTGGCCAGGACGGCCGCTGGCTCTGCGCGCAGGCGCCGTGCCCCGCCGAGGGCGCGGTGGGCGGGACGGGCATTACCTCACCTTCGATGGGCGGAGCTTCTCCTACCGCGGCCGCGCAGGTCGCCGCTTCAGCCTGGTGCAGGTGTCCAGAGGACCAAGTCCGGGAGCGGGGTGTCGTGCCAGAGCGGGGGCCCTCGCAGGGGTGCTATGGGGGAGAAGGGACTGTAAGCAAACCACTGAATAAACAGAACACACAGTCGTCCAGGGAAAAGCTGAGAGAGAAACGACTCTGGAGGGAAGATGGCAGCCGCAGACCCACAAGCCTGCCCTTTGGGTTCTTGCCTCCTCCTTAGGTTCCTGTGAAAGTCCCGCCGTCATCGCCACCCCAGCCCAGGGGCCCAGAACAAAACCCAACCTCACGGTCCTTTCTCACACACGGGACAGCTGGGCTTGTCACACGCTACTTCCTGTAAAACAACCCCAGGGGAAATGAGGGTCCTCCTTCCTCCCAGCCCTCCCCCAATAAAGTTAGGTGACTTCCCAGCTCCAGGCCCAGGCCACCTTCTTACACACATAGGCACAAACAGGAGCTCGCACATGACATGCTCACACGTGTGCACATAGATTTAGCGTGTGTGTGTGCACGGGCACACAGAGATGAGCGTACATACCCACAGGGAGGAGGGAGAGGAGACATGTTGCCCAAACATGCACACACACACCTCCACATGCGGGTGCACGCGAGCACGCACACGCACACGCACACACACGTCACATATGCCAGCCCTTGGTGAGGGTTAAGCCCCTTACCTCACAGAGTCTGGCTGGCTGGCAGGCGGTCAGCGTACGTGCTGCGTGGAAGCTGCCCCAGTGTGTGCCGTTGGTGACCAGTAGAACAGGAGCTGCTCTCAGGGTCTGCCCCACCGCCACCATGTTCCTCACCATCGGCCCCAGGACTTCGTAAAGAGGCCGCTACTGACTGTACTGGAGCACGGGGACTGCAATGCTGGGAGCTGCCTCCACGCCATCTCGGTCTCCCTGGGGGACACCCACGTCCAGCTCAGGGACTCAGGTGGCCTCAGCTCTCAGGGTACCTACCTACCAGGCCTTCTGCTCCCAGCAGCCCTCTGGAGTGTGGCTCAGGCCCCAGGGGCCTCCTGTCATCTCTCCTCTCCCTGTGGACTTGGGCTCTGTCCAGCACCCTCCATCCACACTGCCCTGTGGTTCCTGAGCCCAACTCTCCCGCGACTCCCTCAGCCCAAATCACTGCCTCAACTTCCCCCTCACTCTGCCATCTCTGAAGCAGACATAAAGTCCTGTGGAAATTTCCCAAGGCATCTTCTGCCCCATCCTGAGGGGAAAATACAATTCATAATGTTCTGAGGGATCTGAAAGGCCTCTTGGGGTGACCGAGGCAGGCAGGCCCCTCCCAGCTCTGGACAGCCAGGGCCCAGTCCCAGCCCCTCCTGCACACTGACTCCAAGGGCAAAGGCAAAGTGGGTGCGAAGGGTCACGTGGGGGTTGTAGGTGGGATGCGTGACCTCCCAGGGGTCACTCCAGTTCCCCTTGCTCAGGGTGGGCAGCCCACCATGACACAGGCCCTCCCCCCTCCTGCCCCAGGTCCTTCCCCTTCTCACAGCCCCATCCTGCAATGTGCCCTCCCCCCACCGTCATCAGCCCAGCCCAGCCCTGTGGGGGTGGCCCCCTCACAGACCCCCTATTTCAGGAGCAGTACTGGTGGACGGGCAGGATGTGGTCTTGCCCTGGAGCGGCTCTGGGGGCCTCAGCGTCTCCCGGCGCCTCTTACACTTTCCTGCTGCTGCGCTGGCCTGGGGCCCGTGTCCTCTGGGGAGCGTCTGACCCTGCAGCCTACATCACCCTGGACGCCCGCCATGCCCTCCAGGTGTGCCAGAGGGCGGGTGAGTGGCTGGGCGAAGCCACAGAGGGCCTGGAACCAGCAGGATGACTTCCTGACTCCTGCTGGCAACGTGGAGACCAGCATTGCCGCCTTTGCTAGCAAGTTCCAAGTGGCAGGCGAGGGAAGGTGCCCCTCGGAGGACAGCGCCCCGCTTTCCCGCTGCAGCACCCACACTCAGCGTCACATTTTCGTGGAGGCAGCCTGTGCCATCTTGCATGGCCCAGTCTTCCAGGTAGCCAGCTTGGGGGCACTCCTCCTGTTTGCACCTGGAAAATGGGGTCAATACCTGCCCTGCCCTCCTCCTGGGCTACCGGGAGGGCCCTGGTGCCGTGCCAGGACAGCTGAGCACTGGGAGGTGGCAGTGGGGACCAGAGAAGACAGGGGAATCCGTGCGGGAGGAGCCGACCCCCTTCCTCATCTCCCTCCAAGGAGTGCCACGGGCTGGTGGACAGGGCACGGTTCCACCCGCGCTGCTTGGCACCTGTGTGTGGCCGCACCCACGGCGGGGACTGCCTGTGCCCCGTGCTCGCTGCCTATGCTCGGCGCTGTGCCCAGGAGGGTGCCCTGCTTTCCTGGAGAGACCAGACCCTCTGCCGTGAGTCTGCTCAGCCGGCCAGCCCCATCCCCAGGCTCTTTCTTCCAGCACCTTCTAGGAATGGCTCAGTGGGATCCAATGGCTTTGCAGCAGGGGAGGGTCCCCAGAAGGACCTCTGACCTCGGCAGTTTGCTGGGTTTGCCTTCTTTCAGAGACGTAGGGACTGTCGGGTCCGGAGGGGTGGGCAGAGCAGCAGTGGCAATGCCCCTGACCTGCATGCATCTCTGTGCCCAGCTGTCCTGTGTCCCGGTGGCCAGGAGTACCAGGAGTGTGCCCCAGTATGCGGTCGGAACTGTGGGGAGACTGAAGGCTGTGGGGAGCTGGGCAGCTGTGTGGCCGGTTGTAATTGCCCCCCTGGGGCTGCTTTGGGACCCTGAGGGCCAGTGTGTGTCCCCCGGCTCATGCCCCTGCCAGCTTGGGGCCCATCGCTATGCCCCTGGCAGTGCTACCATGAAGGACTGCAACCACTGGTAAGAGCACACACCCGTGGCGGGAGGCAAAAAGCTTGGGGGTGAAGAGGTGGAGCTTAGAGAAAAGGGGCCGGGGATGTAGCTCTGTGGGTTCCGGGCCGATGGCATGCACGTCAGAATGACAAAATGCTGATAACTTGCCCTCAGTTGTGGAGCACTTCAGGGCCTGTAAAGCGCTTTCACGTATATTACCTTATTTAATCTTACTTTATTCTTACAATAACCTAGTAAGGTAGGAAGAGGAAGAATTGTTCCCATTTTGCAGATGAGGAAACTGAGGCTTGGATAAGCTAAATAGCCTGCAGAGTCACATAGCTTGTTAATGATGAAGGACTAGAACCCAGATCTCTGAATTCCAGGTGAGTGTGGTCCAGAGGCTCTTCAATGGGTTAGGAAGTAAAGGCAAGTTACAGACCTACAGGGGCTGTGCCGGATTCAGGCTTTGGTGGGTGAGAGTGAGACTTCAGCGAAATCCTTTTCCTACCTGTGCTGGGAGTAGGGTTGTTCAATATCTCTGCCCCTCCCCAGAGCCCAGAGAATGGCCTCTATTCGAGTTGGGGCAGGAAAGGGTGACAGTGTCTATCCCAGGTATGGCCAGGTGCTGGAAACACTTCCTGTGCTTGTGACAACTGGGGTCGGGGGTGAGACGCTCAGGTCTCCAGTGTCAGAGCTGGATTTTCCCTCAACGTTAGGGGCTCCAGACCCCTGGGATCCTGAGGCTCTCCCAGGGCAGGTCAGGGGCCTGGAAGTGAGTCTGGGTTTGGGCCTGGCCCTTACCTGCCTCCCCACCTCTGGCAGCATCTGCCAGGAGAGGGGCCTGTGGAATTGCACTGCTCAACGCTGCGCCCCACCACGGGCATTCTGCCCCCGTGGGCTCGTCTACGTCCCTGGTGCCTCCCTCCTCACCTGTGACAGCCCCAGTGCCAATGGCTCCTGCCCCCCAGGCAGCATGGGGGGCTGTGTCTGTCCCCCGGGAGCCGTGCTGCTGGTAAGTCCTGGAGGGGGCTACCCGAACCAGAGCCCAGCCCTGACCCCTGCCTGTGTGTAACTGGTGTGGGGGGGATCAGGCAGTCCGCCAAGAAGCCGTTTGTCCCCGGCCTCTGCTCAGGATGAGGGCTGCGTACCTCCCGAGCTCTGTCCCTGCCGTCACGGTGGGCAGTGGTACCCGCCCAACGCTGCAATCCAGGAGGACTATAACATTTGGTATGCCCAGCCCGTGACCTGTAACCCTGTGACCTAGTGACCCCTGGCTAGGGGCTGGGATGATGGTGGGTGCGATATCCAGACTGGCCTGGACAACCGGAGTCCTCAGCATCTCTCCAAACTGAGGGTCTGTCTGGAGTTGCTTGGAATCTGGACCGGCTGCCTCCCCCGGATACAGTTCCAGGTCCCTGTCTTCGTGAATCTGTCTCCCCTCTCCCCGTTGCCCACAGGGTGTGCCAGGGTCGGCAGTGGCGCTGCACGGGCCAGCGGTGTGATGGACGGTGCCAGGCACCAGGTACCCCCCACTATGTGACATTCGATGGGCTGGCCCTCACCTTCCCCGGGGCCTGCGAGTATCTGCTGGTGCGGGGCCAGCGGCCGTTTCACAGTCTCTGCCCAGGACCTGTCCTGCGGGGCCAGCGGCATCACCTGCACCAAGGCGCTGACCGTGCGCCTGCAGAGCACCGTTGTGCACATGCTGAGAGGTGGCTGCGACATTGAAGGGTGACGTTGCCAGGGAGGGGCACCCCAGGTGGCATCACAGCTGCGTGGGTAGCTGAGGTCTGGGGTTCCCTGTGTCTCCCCACTGCTAACCATCGGTGCAGTGAGGCTGGTGCCTCTTCTCTTGGCTGGGAATCATAATTCCGGAAGGCTCCATGAAATTAAAGCCCAGAGAGGTCTAATGACTAGCCCCAGGTCACACAGCTAGAGAAGCAAAGGAAAGGTTGGAGGGGAGGCTAGGAGGGCCTCGTGGGGATCTTGGAGCCCCTTTATTCCAAGACTGAGCCTGAATGTCTCTCTCCCTCCACAGGCCAGGCAGTGACAGTGAATGGGGTGAGTGTAACGCCCCCCAAGGTCTACACGGGCTCCGGGCTGAGCCTGCGCCGTGCTGGCCTCTTCCTGCAGCTCGCCACCTGCCTGGGCCTCACCCTGCTCTGGGATGAAGGGCAGCCCCCGCCCCCAGCCATCTGACCCCCACCCCGAAGCTCCCCACAAACTGTTCCTCCTTCTCATGTGTGGTCAGAGTCTCCAAATTATGTTTTCATAATTATATTTTTCTTCATTATGAAAGCAATACCTCCTCACCAAAGAAACAGTTTAAAAATACCAAGTTTTAGAGAGAAGAAATAAAAATACATTTCCTAACAGCCCACCACCCAAACCCAAGCAGTTGGCGATTTAGAAATAACCGTTACTGAGAAATCAAAGGAGATCAAAATAACCCCCACTGTGGGAAAAAGTCGCCTGCACTGAGGCCTCTGGGGCTGGTGGGTGTCACAGGCCGTCCTGGAGTCTGGAATCCTGCCCTTTGGAGAATTTCCCTACCGCCCCCCCCAACCTGGGTTTAGTTCGGAAGGTAAGCTCTCACTTCTTGCCCTTAGCCCCCCAAAGGTAGGTCTCTTCTATCCCCACCAATCATCACCCCCGAAAGAGGGAGCCAGCGTCCCCTGGTGGGTGGTGGTACTTACCTGGGAAGGTCAAGCAGGCCCACATAATAGGCACCTAGGTCTTCTCCCAGCCCCCTGCCCTAAAGAAGGCCTCCGGGATCCTGTCTCCACAATCCTTCCCCCTGCTGCCCTCTCCGCCCGGGCACCCGGGTCCTGGTGCAGCTGTCCCCCGAGTTCCGCGGCCGGGTGGCTGGGCTGTGTGGAGACTTTGATGGAGACGCCAGTAATGACCTTCGGAGCCGCCAGGGAGTCCTGCCTGGAGACCACGGCTGAACTGGTTGCCCACTCTTGGTGCCTCAATCCTCTCTGCCCAGAGCCAGGGGACCTGCGGCACCCCTGCGCCGTGAGGATGGGCAGGAAAGGGGGAAGCGAGGAGGGGCAGCTGCGGAAACCCGGGGTGGGGGGGTTCGAGAGGCTGGGTGCTGCGGAGGAGTCTGGCTGGTCCACCGTGGTGTGCCCGGCTGGGCCCGCGCCCGCTGCAGTGCGATGCGGCAGTCGCTCTTTGCCCGCTGCGGTGCGGAGGTGCCCCAGAGCAGCACTTCGAGTGGTGTGTGCGTGACACCCGCAGGTGAGAGGAGCAGGCCTGGGGAAGGGCTGGGCCCGAGCGCTCCCTCCCTCAGACGTGATTCAGGGGGCGACTGTGTGTGTCTCTGCTCGGCCATCGCCACCTACGCAGACGAGTGTTCCCGGCACCGCACGGGATCCACGTGCGCTGGCGCAGCCAGGAGCTGTGCCGTGAGTGCCCCACCCTGGGTCCCGGATGCCCAGTCCCACCACACGTTCAGCTCCTTCTAGGATACTTCTAGCCTGAGAGCCAGCCGTTCATTCATTCAAGGGCGAATACGTGTGCAGTGCTTACTGTGCGCCAGCCACTTCCCTAGATGAACCAAACGCGATGAAATTGCGGCTCTGTGGAGCGCGCACGTGGCACATAGCCTCGGCAGGGGCTCGGCAAGGGTCTGCGCCACGCACCCCCGTGCCCTCCTGAGTGTCGCTCAGGCTGGCTCGCCTGCTGCTGTTGCACCCTGGTGCCCGTGCACCTCAGGGACCCAAGCCTCTCTCCTCTCCACCCAGCTCTGCAGTGTGAAGGGGGCCAGGGGTATGAAGCCTGTGGCCCCACACGTCCCCCCCCAACCTGCCATGACCACGGTCCTGAGCCTGGGTGGCACTGCCAGGCCGTTGCCCGTGTGGAGGGCTGCTTCTGTCCTGAGGGGACTCTGCTGCACTGTGTGTACGGTCAGAGTGGGCAGAGGGGAGGGGCCCACAAGGCCATGGTGACAGGGCTGGCACAGAGGGCTGCCGCGCCCCTTTTGCCAGAGCCCTGCCCTCTGTGATCTCAGGAGGAGTCTGCCTCGAGCCGGCTTCCTGCCCCTGCGAGTGGCGAGGCAGCTTCTTCCCCCCGGGCACCGTACTGCAGAAAGACTGTGGCAACTGGTGAGTGGCGGGCCTGGGGGGAGCCCTGTGCCCTGGGCTGGCTGAGCCCTGGACACTGTCCTCAGCACGTGCCAGCAAAGTCAGTGGCTTTCTGGGGATGACGGTAGCCGCGGGGAGGAGCCGGTGCCTAGCTGTGCGGAGGGAGAGGCCCCATGCCAGGAGGGCGGGCACTGTGTGCCCCACGGGTGGCTTTGTGACTACCAGTATGACTGTGGCGATGGCTCAGACGAGGAGGGTGAGTGTCCCGGGTGGCAGTGGCCGAGTGGCGGGTTAGTCCTTGAAAGTGTAACGGAAGCGTGCGTCCTAGGCGGCTTCCTAAGCTGCCGCTCCTGTTACCAGCAGCTGCGACTTGTGGGCAGGGCTGTTCTGGTTTCTGGGTTTGGGGGCTTCTCTGGGACCCTCTGTTGGCATCCTCAGCCTGCCTGCCCTCCCCACACCAGGCTGTGACACCCCAGGCCGTGGGGAGGGGCAGACGTCTTGCAGCTCCGGCCACTGCCTGCCCCTGGCCCTGATCTGCGATGGGCAGGACGACTGTGGAGACGGGACGGATGAGCAGGGCTGCCCGTGCCCCCAGGACTCATTGGCCTGCGCTGATGGGCGCTGCCTGCCCCCCGCCCTGCTCTGCGATGGGCACCCTGACTGTCCGGACGCTGCTGACGAGGAGTCCTCTTGGGGTTAGCGGTCCCTACCCCGGACTCCAGTCCACCAGGTGTCCCCTTCCGAGAGACCCATCTTGTGGGTCCCCACCTGCCTGCCTCCCCTCCTTCACCAATCCAGCTTCCAGCTGGGAAATGGGCACCTGTGGGTGTGTGAGTGAGGGCACCCCAAACAGTGAGGAGAAGGGGCAGCGCCCTGGGACCAGCGCCTTTCTCTGGCTACAGGGCAAGTGAACTGCACCCCTGGGGAGGTGTCCTGCATCGATGGTGCCTGCGTGGGGACCATCCACCTGTGTGATGGAATCTGGGACTGCCCAGATGGAGCCGACGAGGGGCCAGGGCTCTGCCCGCTCCTCTCTCTGCCCATTCCCCCGGCTGGTACCTTGCCTGGCCCCTCTGCTGTCTCCAGGGAGACTGCACCTACTCCCCAAGTCAGCGTCAGCCCCGGTGAGTCTCCTGGAGGGAAGGGGGTGAGAAAATGGGGTCTGGAGGCCTGGAAGGGAGGGGACAGCGCCTCAGAGGGAGGCCTTGGGGCAGATGCTGGGGATGGGAAGGAGCAGGGCCCAGACTCAGCCTCCTGGAGACACCGGAATGAAGGAAGTGAAGAGCGTTTGCGGGGGACTGAAAGAGTCCAGACTTTATTCCCAGAAGTTCAAGGTCCCCCTCTAAACCGACTGGCGTCTAACGGGAATTCTTGGATGCGACGGGAGAGCTTTTGGAAAACCAGTAGGGCAGCAAAAAGCGGGAGCGGCTGGACTTGGGGAGGGCCAGGCGCAGGTAGGGGGCCGGAAGGGCCTGGAAGGGGAGCGGAGCCGGAGGCGGTGGAAGGGCCCGGCGGCCTGCAGGCATCCCCGGGCGCCCCGCCGGGGTGGAGCGCGGAAGCCCCCGCAGCGCCGCCGTGCGGCCTCTTCGCGAGCGGCGGCGGCAGCGGCGAGTGCGCCCCGCGGGGCTGGCGTTGCGACGGCGAGGACGGCGAGCACGGCCGCGACCGGCTCTGCGCGCCGCACCTCCCGCCCTGCGCCCGCGGCCCGCTCTGTGTGGCCCCCGCGCAGCTGTGCGACGGCTCCGCACACTGTCCCCACGGCTCGGACGGGGACCCCGGCGCCTGCGGTTCGGGGTGGCGCTCGCTAGAGAGCGACTTAGGTCTGGGGGCCGCCGAATCTGAGCGAGTTTTGTCCTCCTTGAATCTTTTCCCGGAAGCTCTCTTTGAACACTCTTGCCCGCCCGCCCAGCCCCGGGGGAGAGAAGAAAGGGCCTTTGTCTTTGCCCGTGTGGAGGGCTGCTTCTGTCCTGAGGGGACTCTGCTGCACTGTGTATAGGGTCAGAGTGGGCAGAGGGGAGGGGCCCACAAGGCCATGGTGACAGGGCTGGCACAGAGGGCTGCCGCGCCCCTTTTGCCAGAGCCCTGCCCTCTGTGATCTCAGGAGGAGTCTGGGCTGGATGGATTAGAGGGTGGGCAGTGAGTGGCTCTGCCGCAGGGGGTGGGGGGCAGTTTTGGGGGGGCTCCCCCCAGCTTCTCCCTACCAGGCCTGGGGGTCCCCTCTGTGTCCCCGCGAGTCGGACCTTCACGGCCTGGCCACCTGGTGGCAGCTGGGCGCTGTCCACAGGCCCCATCTCCTCCCCTGTGGCCTGCCCCTCCTGGACCCCTCACAAAGGTGTCTGAGCCAGGCTGTGTCCCCTGAGGGTTTTGCCTCATACCCCCAGCCCGTGCCTCCGGCTGCCCCGCTCTCCTCTGCGGCCTCCTGCCCCGCTGCGGCAGCCTCTTCCCCTGTGGTTTGGCTCCCCAGCTGTGCCTGAACCCTGAGCGGCTCTGCGATGGGCTCCCCGACTGTCCGCAGGGCGAGGATGAGCTGGGCTGTGGTAGGCACCCTGTTCCCCTGATGGAGGCCACGGCTGGCGGGGCCCTGGGAGGTGACTCTCACTCCCACCTACCTGTTTTCTCTCCTCTTCCCTTCAGAGGGGCTGCCAGTCCCAGGAGGCCCCAACAGGACAGGGCTTCCCGGCCCAGAATACTCCTACCCGGATGGCCTCTGCCTCGGTTTCCAGCTGGTGAGGGTGGGGAACGGGTGGTGTGGAAGGTAGAGCCGCTGTGCCCCCAAAGCGAAAGTCGCCCTGACCCCGTTCCCTCCCCAGGGGGCAGCCTGACTGTGAATTGGCGGGGGAGGCAGGGCCCTCCTGGGAAGAGCAGTGCTGTGAGGCCTGGGGCCCCTGGAGCCCATGGGCGCCATGCAGCCAGACGTGCGGGCCCGGGGTGCAGGGCTGCAGCTGCCGCTGCTCCCCGCCCAGCCTCCCGGTGCTGCGGCACTGCCCGGGCCCCGAGCACCAGACTCAGGCCTGCTTCACGGCCGCCTGCCCAGGTGTGGGGTCCTGGGCACCAGGAGGCCAGTGGGGTGGGCGGGGCCTACAGAGAGCCGGCGGGAGGAAGGCACTGGTCCCCGGCCCAACCTCACGGCCCACCTCCCCACCGGTCGGCCCTTTCTCCTCACAGTGGACAGTGAATGGACCTCCTGGTCTCCCTGGTCCCCATGCTCTGAGCCATGCAGGGGCACCATGGCCCGGCAGCGGCAGTGCCGCCCACCCCGGAACGGGGCCCACACCTGTGCCGTGCTGCCTGGGGCCCCTCCCAGCACCCGCCAGACCAGTGAGTGGACGGGAGGAGGGCAAGGTGGGTGAAGTGTGGAGGGGCTGCTGGTGGGCGGCTCGTCCCTGAAGGGGACCCACCCTCGATGACCTCTGGTTCGGCTTCATCTCAGGACCCTGCCCTCAGGACGGCTGCCCCAATGTCACCTGCTCCGGGGAGCTGGTGTTCCATCCCTGTGCCCCTTGCCCTTTGACCTGTGATGACATCTCTGGTCAGGCCGAGTGCCCCCTGACCGCCCTACAGCAGCCCAGGTAAGGGAGCTCTGGGCCTGGGGTACGGCGGGCATGTCTGCCGGGACCGAGCTCTCCGCAGAGAAGCCTCGCCCTGGGCCTTCCCTAGGCTGCTGGCGCCCCACAGGGCAGGTGCTGGGTGACGAGGGGCGGTGTGTGTGGCCGCGGCAGTGCCCCTGCCTGGTGGACGGCACCCGCTACTGGCGTGGGCGGCGCGTCGAGGCCGACTGCCGGCTCTGCATCTGCCGAGATGGACGGCCCCGGCGCTGCCGGCCCAACCCAGACGGTGCCGGTGAGGCCCCCCCGGCCCTTCCTGAGGGGTCTCTGGTCTCCTCCCAGACCAGCCGGTGGCGCACCCTGCCCTGCTGTGGCCCTGACTCTTGGCCCTCCCTCAGTGAACTGTGGCTGGTCATCCTGGCCTCCCTGGACCGAGTGCCTGGGCCCCTGTGGGAGCCGCAGCATTCAGTGGTCCTTCCGGAGCGCCAACAATGCCCGCCTCGCTGGCCGAGGTCGCCAGCGCTGGGGCATCCACCGCAAGGCCTACAGCTACTGCACCCGCCAGGGACCTGCGGGGACCTTGGCCTCACCTCCAGCTCCCACGTGGGAAGCCGCCTGTGCTCAGGGTGCTTCCACGGGCACCACGGACCCCAGATAAGGACCCCCGCACTCTGTGCCCCTATTAGTCTAAACACCAGGACTCCCAGTGCATCTTTGGGGATCCCTGGCCTTCTCCTGCATCAGTTTTATGCCCTGGAGGTCCAAAAGGGGGTGCAGGGGGCCCACAAGCCCAGGGACGGGTATGGGCCCTCTGGTTTGCACCTTGTGCCTCTGGAGGTACCTGGGGTGAGGCTTGTAGGCGGAGTAGCCACACCCGCCTGTCCAGTCCCCTCTGGGGCCGCTCCACTGGCATAGCTTGCTTCCATACCCCTCGCTTGGGCCAGCTGCAGTTTCTCGGGTTCGGGGTGGGGTCGGGGTGACGGGGTGACCAAGTGTCCCCGTTGGCCCAGGACTTTCCAGGTTCTATCACTGAAAGTCCTGAGTCCTGGGAAACCCCTTGCTCCGGGCAAAACAGAATGGGGCGGTTGCCTAGCTGAGCCACTCAGCAGGTGAGGGGCGGCCCTCCCTCCCCAGGTGCCAGCCGAGGCCCCGCGAGGGTCCGCCGAGTCGGGGATCGCTGGCGAGAGGGCCACTGCAGGGCTGCCCGTGTCTGCACGGCAGCACGTCACGTAGCTCCCACTACTGCCCGCTGGGCACCTGCCCCCAGGCGAGGGGGGAACAGGGGCCCTGGGGCCAGGGCAGCGGGGGCGGGGCGAGGTGTGTAGAGGCCAGGGTCGCAGGTCGGGCCAGGTAGGTGGCCAGTTCAGCACGTCTGGCCTGACTCTTGTGCCCGCAGGACTGGGTTCTGGTGGAGGGATTGGGAGAGTCATGTTGCCACTGTGTCCTGCCTGGTTAGTGGGTCTGCGGGGTAGCAGAGGGGCCCCAAGGGGAGGAGGGTGGCGAGGACTCAGAGCGAGCCACAGGTGACAGCGCCGAGTGGGGGGCACCGGCTACCCAGCCTCAGGGTGATGGGAGCCTGGGTCCTGGATGCTGGGGAAGGAAGGGGCCCTCGGGTGGGACTGGGGGGAAGAGCACTCGCTTGTCTCTGCTCTCCTAAGGCCAGGCCTCAATCTCTGCCCGCCTCCTCTGACCTTTTTGGGGTTTTGCGTCCCCTGTGAGGTCACCCTTGAGGACACTTTCTTTTCTCTGGTTCTGCTGGGCCAGATCTGGTTCCTTCCCTGTTCCCACTAAGAGCAACCATGACAAAGTTGGGCTTTTCAAGAGCATCTTTACTTGGAAACTGAATTATAAATAAAACAGGAAGATACAAAGGCTCAGAAACTGATGTGCCTTTGGGTCCAGATTCCATATCTTAAAAGTGCACCCATAGGCTGCTGAGGTTAGGAGAGAGCCCGCACGCACAGTTGTACAGGTGGTTCACTGCACAAGTTATGTGGCGAGTGGGGGCTAGGCTCTAGCCTGGAGGACCGCTTCCATCCAGAGATGCCCTTTTCTTGTGCCCACAAGGGTACCCAATTAGCGACAGCAGCCCTGGATTAGGAACTGCAGCCGCTCGGTCCTGGCCCCTGAAGTGGCTTTGGACTCGTGGTTTTATTCTACGTTAAGTATTCAGTGGAAGTGAAAACCCCCAACTCACAACAAGGGAAAGAGGATGGGCTTTTCCAGCTGGGGAGCTGTTCTCAAAGCTCCTGGGAAGTCGTGGGCGAGAAAGTGCCCCAGGAAGTAGAGAGAGGTCAGGGAGCTGGGCCAGGGGCTGGTGTGAGCCTGGGTCTCCCCACGCAGGAGACAACCACACGGTCCGCCACATGGCCTCTCCAGCCCCAAGCCCCCGGATCGGGGCCCCTCTGATCACCTACATTCTGTCTCCCCCCAGAGGTAAGGGCCACGGGCTACCGTAGGGCAGAGGGGGGCTGTTGCCCAAGGGTTGTCCAACCTGGGAGGGCAACAGGATCGCTGGGCTATACCTCTTGCTTCCACGGGGAGGATGGTTTGCCTAAGCATCTAGACGTCATCCCGGCCTAAGTTGCCTCTGCATCCCTGCCTTTCCTGAACCAGCCTTCTGTCCCTGTTGACACCACAAGGTCAACTGTGTGGGCCCTTCAAATCCCCCAACTCCCCTCGTGCCTTCCTATCTATGCCCCTAGCAGGCTCCTGCCAGCCTCTGCCCTCCCCCAGCTCCAGCCCCTCTCTCATGCACCCAGATCCCTGCTATTCTCCCCTGGGCCTGGCCCAACGCCCCGAGGGGAGCCTGCATGCTTCTCCCCAGCAGCTGGAGCGCCCCACCTGGGCTGCCATCCTAAGGCCTCCCACGGAGGCACCTGGGCAGCAGGGCCGGAGCCCCGTAGAGGAAGCTTATACTCAGTGGCACGCCCAGCCCCCCTACTTGCAGCTGGACCTGCTATGGCCCTGGAACCTCACTGGTGCGTGGGGAGGGGGCAAGGGCTGGGGGAGGAGGTGGCAGACGGTGGATGGAGGTAGCGGTGGCGTTGGAGGTTGGTGGGCTGGGGTAGTGTTCACTCCGACCCCTGTCCCTCCCCCCAGGCATCGTGCTCATTTGACTGATGGGAGGACTGAGGCTCAGCTGGGAGAGGCAATTTATGATGGAACTAGAGCCTGGAGTGGGGGCATTCTACGTTCTCCTTCCAGTTGCCTCTTTGTCTTTCCTGAGTGTAATTCACTTCCTGGGGTGCACTTGCTTTCTGCTCAGAAACCTTGAAGCACCCAACACTCAAAACGGATACCAGGATCTGCCAGTAGAGGGCGCGCTAACCCCGTTCCCTCTGTTTTTTTCAATTTTCCGTTCTTTTTTCTTTCCTTTCAGTTAATTTTCTTCTTTCTTTTTATTTTCTGTCCCCTGGTCCTCCCCCAGTTCCCTCCTTCATTCTTCCTCTCCCCCTGCCCCTTTCTCTTTTGCCTTTTCTCTCTTAGATTTTTTTTTTCTGGAATGTCCACAAATTTGACAAGTGGGCTTTAAAATATTTTTATTGGAGAAAACTAAAAGGAAGGAAATACTCAAGAGAAAGATCCAGGAGACTCAAGCTAGTGTCTACTCCTTCTGAACAGATGAGGCACCCACCTCTTCCTCCACGCCCTGCCCTCACTTCTCATCCCCACACCACCCACGGCCTTGTCAACCCCTCCCTGTCACCCCAGGGACCGTGCTCCCTGAGCTCCCATGCAGCCCCACGACCTTCCCAGCCGTGCCCCGAGCTGATGCCTCTCCCAGGTGGGACCCCGGGGGAGAAGTGAATGTGCCTAGGCTGAGCTGTCAATCTCTGTGTCCCCAGGGCCAATGCCTGGTGTGTGTCCCCTGGGCAAGCAGTGGCTGGACAGTGCACAGGGCCCTGCTTCCTGTGCAGAGCTCAGTGCCCCGAGAGGGACTGACCAGCCCTCCCACCCTGGCTGCTGCTGCAGAGCACTGAACTCAGGGCGCGTGGCTCTGCTCTGCCAGCCCCGTGACCAGCACGTGACCCCAGGCAAGTGGCGTTCAGTATGGGCCTCTGTTTTCCTGTTTGTAAAATGGTGATTGGTCTGGAAATTCTTTTTTTTTTTTTAATTTTTATTTATTTATTTATGGCTGTGTTGGGTCTTTGTTTCTGTGCGAGGGTTTTCTCCAGTTGTGGCAAGCGGGGGCCACTCTTAATTGCGGTGCGCGGGCCTCTCACTATCGTGGCCTCTCTTGTTGAGGAGCACAGGCTCCTGTGGTCACCCTGGACCCCATGGAGCGAGTGCTTGGCCTCCTGTGGCCCTGCCCGACGCCACCGGCACCGCTTCTGCACCAGGCCCCCCGGCGTTACACCGTCCAGCTTGGCACTGCTGCCCCCACTGGCTTCAGCCCCACCTCCTTGCCCAGGCCCTGAGGCAGAGGAGGAGCCTTGCCTCCTGCTGGGGTGTGACCGTGAGTCCCCTGGAGCCCAGATGTGGCCTCTGCGCCCTGTGGATGCCTGCCGCCTTGCACCAGCCAAGCCCCCGCCACTCCTGTGTGGGCGGCCTCCAGAGCCGGACCCCACCCCGGGGCCTGGGGGATTACTGCGAGGGGCCTCGGGCCCAGGGGGCCGCCTGCCAGGCTCTGCCATGCCCAGGTACCTGCTGGCGACGGGGCTGGGTCAAGGGCAGAGGTGGGAAAGCTGCAGGGAGCATGACGGGGAGAGGGGCCTGGGTGGGCCGGGGTGGGCGACCCGCCCAGCTCTCTGCCTATCCTGTCCCCTCCCCCCAGTCACCAACTGCACCGCCATCCAGGGGGACGAGTCCAGCCCCTGTGGCCCTCCCTGTCCTTGCTCCTGTGACGACCTCGTGGTGAGTCTGGGCTCCTGAGGGTCACTTTGAGGGACGGCAGGGTGTGGCTTTGGGGTGTGGCCCCTCTGACCTGGGATTGACCCGCAGTGGTGAGAAGGGGCGGGGTCAGCGCCCATCAGGGTCCCACTTGCTCCAGAGAGAAGTGGAAGCAAGCCTCACCCAGCAGCCCTTGCCTTCCTTACCGCAAACATTTCTCAGTTTAAACGTTTTATGACAGAAGCAGCATAAACACATAGGCAGGGGCAATCATCCCGTTATATCATCGTAAACCCCAGGGGCGTATCGGCGCACAGGCCTTACCTCCGTGCGCGCGCCTGTGCGCCTGCGTCTGCGGGGGTGTGGGGCTATCCTCTGAGCGCCCGCCCAGGACCATGGAGAGGGACACAGGCAGGCCGCCGGGGTCTCTGTCCAGCAGCGCCTGCGCGGTGGTGAGGAAGCCGACCCGAATCAAAAATGCTGAGAGAAGGGCTGGGGAGAAGGGACGCACTTGGAGGCCCTGCTCGGACCTGTCCAGGGAGGTCGGGAGGCTCCCACACGGGGGCAGGACGAGGAGGCGGTGGGTCCCGGCCTCCCCCAGGGAGCCCCAGCGCCTTCCCAAACGCCCCCTCCCCCCAGCTTTCCAGTCGCCTGCTCCCTACGTTCTAGGAGGTCTGGGAGATGCCTCGGTCCCCACTCATCCCTCCATGGGGTCCACGTTTGGAGGCCACTCCGCCCAGGGAAGCTCCTCTCAGGCTCTCCTCTCCCTCCCCCTCCTCCCCTGGAGGAGAAACTCCGGTGGCCGCGCGGCGTAAACTGAGTGTAGAACGCAGCAGTTCTGAACTGCAGCCTCGCACCTTCTCCCCTCTGCCCCCCTCCCCCTCCACTTCATCTTCCGTCCCGGGGGCCCTTCCCGGTCCCCTCGGCCCTGCTTTCTGCTGACCGGGGCCCTCCCTTGCTGTCCCCCAGCACTGGGTTTGGCACTGCCAGCCAGGCGGTTACTGCCCGCCGGACCAGGTGCTGAGTGCTGACGACGCTGTCTGCGTGCCGCCCAGCCACTGCAGCTGCCTGGGCCTGCTGACCCGGGAGCGGCACCGTCCCGGCGCTCAACTGGCGAGGCCCGATGGCTGCAGCTGCTGGTGAGGCGGGCGTGCGGGCAGGATGCAGGGGTGAGGCACCATGTGGGCAGGGTGAGGCACCATGTGGGCAGGATGAAGACGCAGGGGTGAAGGCACCGTGTGGGTAGGATGCAGGATGCAGGGACAGGTGCAGGGGTGAGGACAGGACTAGTCCACTTTGTGTCTCGTGCACCTGAGCTCTCCCGGTCTCAGCGGATGCACGCTAGGCTCCCACAAGCCCTGAGGAGGTGTGGCAGGCCCCCTAACCCCTTGTCTGACAGGTGGGGAAACCGAGGCAGCCAGCTCCGCAGTTCTGGGAGACTTTGGAGGGCTGGGCGTGTGCTGTGAGGGGCAAGGGGGCAGCGGTGTGGTGTTTCCTCCTTCTGTCTGGCCCCTGTCAGCAGCAGCGACCTGTGATCATTTCCCCATAGGACAGAGTCCACAGGACACCTGAGAGGGCCCTGAGTGGGTCAGGGAGCAGGGGCTGGAGGCGCTAGAGGACGGGGAGGGTGACTGAGACCTCAGAGGGAAATGGGGCCAGGCGGATGGAAGGGAGGGCCGATTGGGAGGGGTGTGTGCGGAGGACCCGGCGGGGCTGAGCTGCCCTCTCCCTCCTGTGCCTGCGTGCCCCGCCCAGCACCTGCTCCGAGGGCAGGCTGACCTGCACAGACCTGCCTTGCCCAGGTATGCACCCTGCTCCGGGGAAGGTGAGGAGAAGCAGCCCAGGGGCGCAGAGAGAGTTGGGTCCAGGGGAGGGATGGCTGCACCCCAATGCCCGCCATTCGCCTCCACAGTGCCTGGAGGCTGGTGCCCGTGGTCAGAGAGGACGGCGTGCTCCCAACCCTGCCGGGGCCAGACGAGGACCCGCTCCAGGGCCTGCACCTGCCCGGTTCCTCAGCATGGAGGGGTTCCGTGCCCTGGGGAGGCGGGGGAGGCAGGAGCCCAGCATCAGAGGGAGAGCTGCGCCAGCCCCCCTGAGTGCCCAGGTGAGATGCCCCACTAGGTTGTGCCAATCCCAATAGGCTGGGACCTCTTGGGCCTCCTAAGGCCGCTGGATGATTTTGTCTTCCTGGCACAGTGGATGGAGGCTGGGGCCCATGGGGACCGTGGTCTCCCTGTGACGTTTGCCTGGGGCAGTCCCATCAGAGCCGAGCATGTAGCTGGCCCCCCACTTCTGAGGGAGGCCGGCCCTGCCCTGGGGGCCACAGGCAGAGTCGCCCCTGCCAGGACAGTTCTACTCAATGCACAGGTGAGGGCTTCTGTGGAGCTCTGGGGGGGTCCCTTGTAAGGCTAGGAGATGCTGCCTCTGACCTTTGACACCCCACATACACACTTGCATGTCACTTTCTTCGAGGGACAGCCCTTAGGTCACTCACCCCGTGGAACTGGGGCAGGGTGAAGGTCCGAGCGGGTGGTGGGCATAGCAGGAGGGCTTATCGCCCGACAGTCGGGATCCCCCAGGGTGGACCCCCTCAGCACCCACCCTCTCTGCTTCCCTCCTGCTGTAGACTGTGCAGGTGGCTAGGGTCTTCTCCCTTGTGGGCGGCCCTGCCCCCGCTCCTGCCGGGACCTGTCCCCCGGGGTCGTGTGCCAGCCAGGCTCGACAGGCTGCCAGCCCAGCTGTGGGTGCCCCTTGGCCAGCTGTCCCAGGACGGCCTTTGTGTGTCCCCAGCCCAGTGCCGCTGCCAGTACCAGCCCGGAGCCATGGGTCAGCGCCTCCCCTCCCCCCCAACGGCCCCCGAGCATGGAAGCACCCGCCTGCCTGGCCCCTGCCGCTCTGCCCACAGGGGCCAACCTGGGGCTGTGGGATGGGAATGGGCAACTCCTGCATCCTTGGGCTGGTCCAGGTTGGGGCTTCCATCTCCTGCGTCCAGGATCCCGGTCCCCATGGGGTGGAGTCTGGGAGGGAGGGAGGGAGGGAGGGAGGAGGGAGGGAGGAGGGAGGAGGGAGGGAGGAGGGAGGAGGCAGGAGGGTATGAGGAGGGATTGATGGGGCTGAGCCGTCTGAAGTGTCCGCCCCCACTCCTGTGTCCTCAGGGATCCCTGAGAACCAGAGCCGGTCCGCAGGGTCTGGGCTCAGCTCCTGGGAGAGCCTGGAGCCCAGGGAGGTGGCGACTGGACCGTGTGACAACTGGTGAGCCAGGAGGGTGAGCCAGGCAAGGGGGTGGACTGCCAGCCGGGCAGTAGGGCTGTCGGGGAAGCGAGCAGGGCCCTGTCTTCTGAAGCTGCCTTCCTTGTCCCCAGCACCTGTGTGGCGGGCATCCTGCAGTGGTGGGAGGTGCGGGGCTCCTGGGGCCCCTGGGAGGACGGCAGTGTTTCGTGTAGAGGAGGGGAGCAGCTGTGCTCCCGGTGCTGCGCCCGGCCACCCTGCCCCAGACCGCCCGCCTGAGCCGCATCTGCTGCACCCAGGTCTGCAGAGGTGAGTCCCAGCCCAGGCTCTGCCCTGGACACTCCGACTGAGCTGATTCCCACTTTGGCCTTTGACCCTGACTCACAGGTGCCTTTTGACCTCTCCCACGCCATCCCCACAGGCTGCCCCTTACCCAGGCCAGTGATGGGCAAGTGAAGGAGGAAGGAGGTAGACTCGGGCTGTGCTGAGGTGTGGGGGGACCGCAGGAGCGGGCGTGGCACGGGCCCTGAGGGGCAGGCTCGGGAGGGTGTTGTTGGCCTGTCTGGGGGTGGGCGCCAGGGTGAGCAGAGGCAGGCCGCGGGGTGGGCGCAGGAGGCAGCGAGGGCAGCGGGGCCGGAGCTGGGCACTGACGCAGGTGCTGCCTCAGAGGCAGGCTGCCCGGCCGGGCGTCTGTACCGGGAGTGCCAGCCCGGCGAGGGCTGCCCCTTCTCCTGCGCCCACATCACTCGGCAGGTGGGCTGCTTCTCTGCTGGCTGCGAGGAGGGCCGTCACTGCCCCGAAGGCACCTTCCTGCACCGTTTGGCCTGTGTCCCGGTTAGAACTCACCCTGCCTGGAACCCACGCCTCTCCCCTTCCCTGTCAGCTCTCACCTCTGCAGACCCTGTGGCCTCTGGCAGCCTCTAAGCCTCCTGACTTAGAGCTGGTGACACTGAACCCCAGGGAGGGGAAGGGACACACCAAGTCAGGAGACAGTTACTGGCAGAGTTAGACTCAGACTCAGGTGTCCTGGTTCCTGGCTGAGGCCCTTTCCTCCTCCCTCGCTCCTCGCTCCCCGCTCCCCCGTCCCATCCTAGAAGGGCCTCTGTGGACCCTGCCGTGTCCTGGCTAAGTGCTCTGTACAGGAAGGTGCCTGGCCATCTCCGATCAGGCCCATAGCCTTGCATCGCTCACGTTCATACCCCTGACACAGGTGAACAGTCCCACTCGCTGCCGGAAATGCTCTCCTAGGGCCCAGGGCCTCACCCCTGCCCCCTACCGTCCTCCCCTACCCGCTTCCTTCTCCCCACGCGCCTTCCGAGGATGTGCACAGATGCGGAGAGCTGGCACCCGGCAGGTGGCTCCAGCCTGGGCCACCGCACTTTCTCCTGCGCTCCCCGCAGCAGTGCTCCTGTGTGCTGACTGCCTCGCTGCTGCAGGAGCTGCGAGCTGCCGGCGCTGACCCGGGGGCCACCTGTCCATCCTGGGAGAGGGGGGTCAGCCCCTTGGGCCTGGAGATGAGTTGGGCTCGGGTCAGACCCTCCATACAGGCTGCAGCAACTGGTTTGGACCGTGGAGAGCCAGGGAGCTGCATGGGGTTCGGGGCCTGGCACTGGCAGGTGCTCCAGGGATTGGCAGATGGGAGGCAGAGGGGCAGAGACAGAGGGCAGCTAGGGCAGGAGGTGGGCAAGACCCACTGTGCCTGGGGGCAGCTACAAGCGGACACAAAGCCACAGCTGGGCCTGCGGCTGCCAAGTGGGAGAACTGTGACGGCTTGGGGGCGGGGGGCCGGGGAGGAGCTGCAGGAGGAGGGGCCCCCCGTCCACCCCCACGCCTCCTTCCCTCCGTGACGTCCAAGATGAACCCCTCTCCTGCAGACCTGCGGTGCTCGGGGCCTTGACAGCTCTCGCATTCTGCCTCGTGGCCGCTCACCCATGCCCTGGCTGAGCACCACACGCGTGCAGCTGCTGTGGGCCCTGCACGGCGCTGGCACTAGGATGACGAAATGATTGCCACACAGCCCTGTCCTCGTCTCCCCTTCTGCACAGGGGCTGCTGGAGCAGGCTGGAGGCTGCATTCCCCCAGAGCAGTGTAACTACCAGCACATCTCAGGAGAAGGAGCTGGGGTGACCCTGGCCCCCGGGGACCACCTGCAGCTGGGCTGCAAAGAGTGGTGAGTGTTGGGGGCGGGGAAGGTGGCACCAGAGCGCTGGGACCCGAGGGTGGAACAGGGACGGGGAGGGGTTCCCCGGGGCAGCCGCGCAGAGAAGGCCAAGCTAAGCCCCACGGGCCCGGTCCCAGCTTCCTCTTGCTCCAAATGAGCCCAGAGCCCAGGTTACCCCTACGTGAGCTCCCTGCCCACGGCGCTGGGCTGGGTCCTGCCTCCTGAGCCCACCCTGACTGCCCCCTCCCACAGTGAGTGCCAGCATGGGGAGCTGCAGCGCACCAGCCGGGGCTGTCAAGGTAACTCGGGACCAGGGGGACCAACCGTCCCCGTTTGCCCAGGGTGGAGGGGTGGGTTTCCGGGACTTGGAACTTTCATTTCTAGGACAAGGACGGTCCCAGACAAACCAGGATGGTTGGTCACCCTGCCCTGGCCCCCTACACCTCCCTCAGCCTCTCCTGTTTCCGGACCTTCCTGGTCACAAGCTGAGCCCCTCCCTCCCTATCTACTGTGGTCTCTGGGTCTGGGGGAGGGTCCCGGGAAGGATGCTCAGACGCCGCCCTTCCTAGGTCTTCTGCCTCTGAGCCGCTGGTCCGAGTGGTCACCCTGTGGGCCCTGCCTCCAGGACTGCCCTAGAGGAGCGCTGGTCCGGGGACCCAGCTGGCCTCTCCTCCACCTCGGTCCCCACGCTGGCTTCAGAGCAGCACCGCCGCCGCCTCTGTTTGGACCCCGAGACGGGGAGGCCATGGGCCGGGGAGCCAGACCTCTGCACCGTGCCACTCAGCCAGCAGCGTCTCTGCCCAGACCCTGGAGCCTGCCAAGGTGATGGGCGGGGCGGAGGCCACAGGGGGAGGGGCCTGGAATGCGGTGGAGTCGGGCCTGGCCAGGTAGGGCTGGGCCGCGTTGTTCACGTCAGCGTCCCAGCAGTCAGCTGGCCTGCTCGCCCTCCGGCTAGTCCCCAGGGCCTGCTGGATTTGAGGCTGGAGAGTCAGCAGCTAGAAGGTGAGGAAGGGGGCTCAGCTGGAGGCAGGAGGCGGGCCTGGGGACCGACTTCCGCTTCTTCTCCCCAGATTGATGCCAGTGGAGTCCTTGGGGGGCCTGGAGCCGCTGCCAGGTACCCTGCAGTGGGGGTTTCCAGCTGCGCTGGAGGAGGCTGCCAGGGGCCATGGGCTCAGACTGAGAGCTGCACCATGGGGCCTTGCCCAGGTAGCCGGCTCCAGCAGCGGAGGAGGGGCCAGGGGTATGGCACCTGAGGGGGATGCTGCCTCTGGCCCTGGAGGTGCCCAGGGAAGGCTCGGGACTCATGAAGTCCCGACACAGACTCCTACCTTCTGGTCCGCAGGAGAGAGCTGCGAGGCCCGGGACCCCGTGCCCACCCTGGACCGTGCCGACCACTGCCCAAGAAGCTGTGCCGACCTCTGGGTCCGCGTGCAGTGTCTGCAGGGACGGTGCCACCCAGGTGGCGGGCAGATGGCTGGGCCGTGAGTTATAGGGCAGCCGAGTGGACCTCTGAGTCACTTTCAGCAACCGGCTGGGGGTGCTGCCCGAGTGAGCCTTAGTCAAGACAGGCTGCGTCCTAAGGATGCTCTCAGGAAGCCTCAAAGTTTCCCAGGGGGTCTTCCCTGGTGGCGCAGTGGTTGAGAGTCCGCCTGCCGATGCAGGGGACACGGGTTCGTGCCCCGGTCCGGGAGGATCCCACATGCCACAGAGCGGCTGGGCCCGTGAGCCATGGCCGCTGAGCCTGCGCGTCCGGAGCCTGTAGGGCGCTCCAGGGCTGCCTGAGGCTTTGGACTCCAGCTGGCTAACAGAGGGATCCGTCACGTGCGCCCGCCCCAGCCCCGCTCTCCCAGGCTGCCGCTGTCCCCCTGGCCAGCTGGTACAGGATGGGCGCCGTGTGCCCATGTCTTCTTGCCGCTGTGGCCTCCCCAGCCCCAGTGCTTCATAGGTGCTGGCTTCGGCCGAGGCGGGTGGCTGCCGGCCAGCGGCCAGGCAGGGACATGGGGAGCCCTGGGTGGGAGGCTCGGGCCAGGTCAGGGTTATGGGCCTTGTTGGGGAGCAGAGGCTCTGTTCACCTGACTCTCAAGGGTCTGAGCCCTTTCTGCACACCGCTGGCACAGCACCTGTGTTAATGGGTCCCTGGTGTGCCGCCCCCATGAGTGTCCAGCCCTCGGGCCTTGGTCAGACTGGAGCAGCCGCAAGGAAGGTCCTGCGGGGGCACCGTGCCAGGCCCAGGACACGGAGCAACGGCAGGAACGTAACCTGCAGCCCTGCCCCAGTGAGCACCCAGGGCGCTGGGTGCCTGCTGTTCCCTGCCGTGCTGCCGAGCCCAGGGCCCGTCCCGGCTGATCGCCACGGCCGGCGGAGGGTCCCGAGGCAGCCCCCTCCCTGGGACACCACCTCGCTCTCTGCGCTCCCCCCAGAGCGCCCACCTGGCCAGGTGCTCAGCCCCTGTGCGACCTCGTGCCCGCGCCTGTGCTCGCATCTGCAGCCTGGCACCCTCTGCATGCAGGAGCCCTGCCAGCTTGGCTGTGACTGCCCTGGAGGGCAGGTGGGTGTGGGCACCATGCCCTGACTCTCCCGTGAGGGAGCAGGCAGGTGGGGGGAAGGGGGGATGGTCCAAGTGTAACCGGAGCCTGCCCCGCCGCGGCAGCTGCTGCGCTACGGCACGTGCGTGCGCCCAGCTCTCTGCCCTGGGGCCTCAGCTTGACTCCTGAAGAGCAGGGTCGGGAGATGCCCCCAGGGACTCTGCTCACCCGGAACTGCACCCGCTGGTGAGGGCTGGGGGCGTGGGTGGGGATGGAGGGCGGGGCTGCTGAGAACGGGGGTGGGGAGGAAGGCGTGGCAGGCATCTGAACAAGAGCAGTGTCTTCCCAGTGTCGGCCAAGGCTGAGCCTTCAGCTGCCCCGTCGCTGGCTGTCGGGGTGAGATGTGGGCTGCCCACATCCCTGCTGGTCCCTCCAAAGCCAAGGCCAGGCTGGCCCTGATAAGGGGAGAGGGGCCTGCATGTCCTAGGCGGTGCTACCTCCACTTACCAAGCTGGGCGCCACTAGTATTTGGGAGGGTGGATAGAGCAGAGAGGTATATTCGGAAACCCAGAAGTCTGGAGGCTGCTGGAGCCGAGTGGGCAGCGCTGGGGACAGGAGCAGGGACCCAAGGGTGCCTAGTGTGGGAGGGGGAAGAATCGAGGCTGCACCCAGGGCTGACCCGAGTGGTGGGCTCGGTGGTCTTCCCTGGCAGAGTGCCTCCCCCGGAGAAATGTGGCAGCAGGTGGCCCCCCGGGGAGCTGGGGCCCTGTGAGCAGACGTGCCGGGAGCCCAACGCCACGGAGACTCAGGGCAGCTGCAGTGCGGGGCAGGCCCCGGGGGACCCTGGTGCGTGCATACCACTGCGAGTGCTGGCACCACGGGCGCCCCCGCCTGGTGACACCACAGCCCTCCACGTCCCCTAGCCCTTCTTTTTTGTTTGTTTGTTTTTTTTTTCGGTACGCGGGCCTCTCACTGTTGTGACCTCTCCCGTTGCGGAGCACAGGCTCCGGACGCGCAGGCTCAGCGGCCATGGCTCACGGGCCCAGCCGCTCCGCGGCATGTGGGATCTTCCCGGATCGGGGCACGAACCCGCGTCCCGTGCATTGGCAGGCGGACTCCCAACCACTGCGCCACCAGGGAAGCCCCCAATCATTCATTCTTAATCACATATATCCCTCAATGGGGAAGGACTGTCAGAAATATTGAGGAAAGGAAATGTGTAAAAGGATTGCAATTCCTGATGATAAAGCAGCTATTATAATTTGATTGTCCACATGATTTCTGTCCTCGAAGGTAGGTTACACTTGCTCTGCACTTGTGCATTCAACTGCTGACTAGAACATCAATTTGAATATCACTTAGATACTTAAAATCATCATGTCCCAAACTGCTCATCATCGTCCCACAACTCCGCTCCTTCTAGTTACTCTACTTATGTAATCCCTGTTTTATCCACCCTCAAAGTCTGTGGAGCCAGAGAAAGCAGTTGGCCAGAAGCCACACTGCTGAGCTAAGCATTTGGGACAACACTTTTATTATTTTTTTTAACATCTTTATTGGAGTATAATTGCTTTACAGTGTTGTGTTAGTTTCTGCCGTATAACAAAGTGAACCAGCTATATGTATACATATATCCCCATATCCCCTCCCTCTTGAGCCTCCCTCCCACCCTCCCTATCCCACCCCTCTAGGTGGTCACAAAGCACCGAGCTGATCTCCCTGTGCTGTGCGGCTGCTTCCCACCAGCTATCTATTTTACATTTGGTAGTGTATATATGTCAATGCCACTCTCTCACTTCTTCCCATCTTACCCTTCCCTCTCCCTGTGTCCTCAAGTCCATTCTCTAGGTCTGCATCTTTATTCCTGTCCTACCCTTAGGTTCTTCAGAACCTTTTTTTTTTTTTAGATTCCATATATATGTGTTAGCATACGGTATTTGTTTTTCTCTTTCCGACTTACTTCACTCTGTATGGCAGATTCTAGGTCCATCCACCTCACTACAAATAACTCAATTTTGTTTCTTTTTATGGCTGAGTAATATTCCCTTGTATATATGTGCCACATCTTCTTCATCCATTCATGTGTCGATGGACACTTAGGTTGCTTCCATGTCCTGGCTATTGTAAACAGTGTTGCAATGAACATTGTGGTACATGACTCTTTCTGAGTTCTGGTTTTCTCAGGGTATATGCCCAGTAGTGGGATTGCTGGGTCATATGGTAGTTCTAATTTTAGATTTTTAAGGAACCTCCAATACTGTTCTCCATGGTGGCTGTATCAATTTACATTCCCACCAACAGTGCAAGAGGGTTCCCTTTTCTCCACACTCTCTCCAGCATTTATTGTTTGTAGATTTTTTGATGATGGCCATTCTGACCTGTGTGAGATGAAACCTCATTGTAGTTTTGATTTGCATTTCTCTAATGATTAGTGATGTTGAGCATCCTTTCATGTGTTTGTTGGCAATGTGTATATCTTCTTTGGAGAAATGTCTATTTAGGTCTTCTGCCCATTTTTGGGTTGGGTTGTTTGTTTTTTTGTTATTGAGCTGCTTGTATATTTTGGAGATTAATCCTTTGTCAGTTGCTTCATTTGCAAATATTTTCTCCCATTCTGAGGGTTGTCTTTTCATCTTGTTTACGGTTTCCTTTGCTGTGCAAAAGTTGGACAACACTTTTATGATAGTCATTTCCTTACTTTCTGTAGTTTTACCCCTATGTATACATAATGGGAGGGCCACAAGGAAACTTTCTGGAGTTCTGGAAATTTTTTATATATGATCTGGGTGTTGACTACATGGTACACATGTAAAAATACATTGAGCTGTACACTTAAGATTTCTGCACTTTACTGTCCATTATTTGTATTATTATTATACACATTACATCCATATACATTACAAGCGAAACAACACATTGTTACTATTACTTTATATAATTTTACAACTTTTAAAGAAGATGAGAGAAGAATGGAGAGTAAATATATGTATTTAGAGTTTGGTTTTCTCTCTTCTATCTTTTCCCCTCTATATTCACCTTCTACTCTTCAGTAACTAAAGTGCAATTTGCCCACACCAGTCACCAGCTAAAAACTTACTTCCAGCCCTTAAAGGCAGCACACAATGCCTTCCACATCCATCCCTCGTGTCTCTCCAGCATCATTTCCCACCACTTCCTGTCTTACACACCTTCCCTACACACACTGTTTGCTCACCTCCCTTGATTTGCCGAGGTTGTTTCTCATGCACAATTGCTCTTCCTAGCAACACTCCTCTTCTCCTCCCGTTTTAGTTGGCTCAGGTTGCCATAACAAAATACCATAGACCAGGTGACTTAAACAACAGAAATTTATTTTCTCACTGTTCGGGAGGCTGGAAGTCCAAGATCAAGGTGCCAGTAAGGTCGGGTTCTGGTGAGAACTTTATTCCTGGCTTACAGACAGCTACCTTCTCTTTGTGTCCTTACATGGCAGAGAGAGAGGGCAAGCTCTCTGGTGTCTTGTCTTATAAGGACACTGATCCCATCATGAGAGCCCCACCCTCATGATCTCATCTAAACCTAATTACCTCCCAAAGGCTCCACATCTAAACACCATCACATAGGGGTTAACACATGAATTTGGAGGGGACACCATAGCACCTTCTTTACGTGGCTAACTCCTACCTCTTGTTTTAATTCAACTCAGGCAGCATTTCCTCAGGAAATCCTTGACTAACTACCCCATATCGTCCCACCACTGCACCCTAAGGTGACAAAGTGTGCTTTAATAGAGTCTTGTGTTTACGTCTTTCGTTGCACTGTCTCTTCATTTTGTAGTTATGTTTATGGTCTGTTTCCTCAATAGACTACGAATTCCTTGGAGGCAAAGTTTCTGTTTAACTCAACTGCGCATTCCCAAACCTTTGCACAATGCCTGGCAACATGACAGGCAACCAATGATGTTTTTTGAATGAATCCTACAAAAAGTATTTACCTCCTTGAGTAGATACAGTCTGGAATCTTCAAGGTTGACATTCGCCCTAAAAATGCGAGGGAATAGACGCAAGCACGAGCAATCTTATAGCCCAATCAGAGTACTTTGCCCTTCCTATAGGGCCTGGGAGAGCGTCGTGGGTACGCTACCTAGTAACCATCGCCGGGGGAGGGAGGCGGGAAGGGCGGAGAGCTAGCTGCTTCATCCAATCGGGACCCCGTATTCCCGGAGCAATAGCAGCCTTGGGAGCCGCTTACCGAGCCTGGACCGCGCTTCCCATGATGCCCCGCCGCCTCGGGCTAGGCTGCTGCCGTAAAGCGACTCGCTCGGCGCGACGCAAGTACCAGCTGCGCGCCTCTCCTGGCTCCGGGAGCGCCACCGCCCCCTCTGACCAGGGGCAGCCGGTTCCGGGCCGCGCTCCCTCCCCGCCGGGGCGCCCTCCCTTCCGGGGGTCCCGGTCCCCAGGGTGGTCGCGGCTACGGCATCCTCAGTCCAGGCCGCGGGGGGAGGGGGCGGCCTGGAGGCCGTGGCGGGGTCAGCACGGGCCACCGAAAGCTGGGCCATGGAGCCCAGGGAGTCGGGGAAGGTAGGCCTGGAAGGGCCCTGGGGCCGCCCACTCCCCTCCCGTAGATCCCTGATCTGGGCGAGGCGGGCGGTACGGGCGGAGTCCTCGCACATGAGCCAGCCTTGCAGGGAAGGACTCGCCCGCTCGCCCGCTTCTTCCTCTGCACTTGGGCGGCCGACTCCGGGCGAGTCCCGCGCAGCCTTCCGCTCCCTCCCCACGCGGCTGGCCTAGCAGCCCTCCGCCGAGCCCGCCGCCCGGTTGACGCTGGGTGGGTGACCCGCTCAGTGCAGTAGTGCGAAAGTGCTTCCTATTTTCCCACACCACCACTGGCGTTTGGAAGAGGCCCAGCGTGTTTTAAGGCCTTGAGGCTGGATCGGACCCCACTGGGAGCCAGGCATAGGGATCACCGAGAGGCAGGATGAGGGCTTGGCCCTGCCTGGATCCCCCTTCCCAAGAAAGGGCTGAGAAGAAAAAGACAAGGCATCTGGCACATTCTTGCCGATTTCTGTTTCTAGCTTATCTACTTCGTGGAGTTTTTGAGTATTGCTTAGAAGCATATTTCATAAACTTGCTTCAGGCTTTGAGCAAGAGGCTGTGAATTGGAAGAAAAGGTGGGGAAAAGTGCTTGAAGGTAGAGTTAAGTGGGTTTGACAGGATTGCTAGAGCTCGGAGTCAGTGTCAGCAAAGACGAGCGTGGTCGCACGCACTTGATTCGGAGACATTGGCAGCCTTTGGGGACCGAGATCTTTCTGGATATTATTTGATACCAGTTCTTGAGGATTGTTTCTTCTTTGGCACAAAGGGAACCTCCTCAACAAACGTTTTCGGGTGCATACTGAGTCTCTCCTTTAAAAAAAATTGCTCATTTAATAAACATTTGTGATCCGTGATTTAAGTTGATGGAAATGCTGGAAGTACATATGAAATGACTACTTTCCTCCAGGAGCTTTCCCGCAGTTTTCACTTCAATAACATGGACAAGCCTGGAAGGGTTGTCCAACAGACAAAAGACGGAAAAGATAGTGAGGTTATTTTGATGCTGTACTTTTTCCTGGAAAGACTGGGAAGGACTCTGAATTACAAAAGAAGTTACTCCTTGCTTAATCATCTCTTCCGTACTCCATCCTCTCCACAAGTTAGCGTGATGCATTTTCCAGATGAAACAACCTATAAACAGTCCAAGACAATAAAGCTCAACAGAACGTAACCAGAGAAAGATTGAAGGTGAACTGCATGCCAGCCTCATGCTAAGCACTTTAGGGGATACCAGAAAAGTAAAGGAAATGGCTCACACCCTCAGGTAATATCCTGAGGTTTAGTTTAGACTGAACCTGAATTTGGACAGAGGGGGAGCAAAATGCAGTAGCAGAAGGGCTATACACAATTGGCACTGAAAAGTGGAATTAGTGATTTGAGGTTGATTTCAAGGTATTCTGTTCAGTTGTAGGATTTCTTAGCCTTTGGTGTGAGAAGAGTGAAATACAGATATTTGGGGAGGTGGAGGAGAAATTTTATGTCCTTTTCAGGCCCAACCACTAATTGAAAATACTGGGGACTGGAAATTTCACCCTTGATTCTAATCGTGATTGTAAGGTGTCTCAAAAGGACACCCTTCCCAGGTACATCAGTTTTTTAACCTAGGGAATGAGGATGTTATCCAAAGATGAAATAAAGTAATTGCAAAACAAACTAGCAGTGTAAGAGGTATTGCAGATGAGTGACAATAACTAAGGCCTGGGTGCAATAGCTGTGCTGTTCTAAAGTTCCATTCTGAATATCACTTTTTTCTCTCAAAGCTGGAAGACTGGGGGGTCCACCTGAGGTAGTAGCTTGGTGTATTATTAGAATCTTCCTTAGATGCTATTTTGTGATATTTATTAACTAAAAGCAGTCTTAGCCTGTTGGATTAAGTGTGGGGTATCTTGCTTGCCATTGGCAGAATAATGGATAGAGGACAAAGACCTTTCCCCATCACTCTAACCCGTTATCCTGTTTTATTTTCTTCGCAGCCCTGTCACTGTATAAAATTCTCACATTTATTTGTTTGCTGACTTCACTCTATCCCCAGCTAGACTAGTGGAGCAGTATCTGGCATGTAATAGGTTCTCAGTATTTTCTGAATGAATGACTCAAGATAGCATCTCATACAGAAGCCCTTTTGTTGTAGGTGTGGGTGCTGTGAAGAACACTGCAGTCTGACACCTCATGTGCCCTCTGGGAGACTATTTTCGTTGCTGCCAAGTAGGAGTATTTACTGTGTATGTATCTATTGCTTCATACACGTTTACTGTGTGTGTATCTATTGCCTCAACATCTCTGGTTCCTAGCCACCACTGGCACCCCACCCCCCTTAGAAGTTTTATTATTGCACTTATATCACAGTTGTCTGTCATCTCCTGATGGGTTTTTCTCCTTGACAAATAGAGATAGTGTCTTTTATATCTTAGGATCTCCAAGCACACAGAAACAAATAGAATATGTTGAATGAAAAAATGAATTAAATGCCTATGAAATATTTTCTGTATAATGTGCTGGTGGGGAAAGGGGTGGTGATGGTGAAGGGGGTTATAAAATAAGATGATCAGCATAGGCTTCCCGTGGACCAGGCACCACGAGGGGTATAAAGCCTTCCTTGCTCGGGAGAAGTAGAAGTGCTTGGGCTAGGTGGGCCGGAAGTCCCTTGCGAGAAAGAGGTGGAATGTGAGTAGGAACTTGATGAGTGAGTGGGAGGAAGTAGGCAGAGTCAGGGAATGTAAAGATTGGGTGTGAAGAGGGAGGAAAGGTACAAGATAGGTTGAGTGGCTGCAATTTAATGTTTTATTTTTTTAGTTTTATTTTTGGCCGCGTCTGGTGTTAGTTGCAGCACACGGAGGATCTTCATTGAGGCACGCAGGATCTTCCGTTGCGGTGCACCGGCTTCTCTCTAGTTGTGGCGTGAGGGTTTTCTCTCTCTAGTTGTGGCACGTGGGCTCCAGAGCATGTGGGCTCTAGCTTTTGGCACACGGGCTCTCTGGTTGAGGCGCGCCAGCTCAGTAGTTGTGGCACACTGTCTTAGTTGCCCCTTGGCATGTGGAATCTTAACGTGCCGACCAGGGATCGAACCTGCGTCCCCTGCATTGGAAAGCAGATTCTTTACCACTGGACCACCAGGGAAGTCCCTGAGTGATTGCAATTATACTAATCTGGCTGTAGTAGAGATTCCAGGTGGGGAATACCTAGAGCTGAGGTTAGGAAGGTAAGTTAGGTTCAGATCCAGGGACTTGGTGCTGGGCTGAGAACTCGGAGCTCTGCCTTATAGACAGTGGGAATCAGTAAAGTTGAACATCCAGAGATAGTCCTTGCTTTCTATGTAGGTAAGAAATTCCTCTTATTCAAGCGGATTTGTGTTTCCTTTACATTGCAGTCATCTGAAGGCTCTTGCCATAATACTCGTTAAAAGAGAGGTTCAAGGCTTAGCGTAGTTACTCGTTGGGAAGACAGTTCTTCATTATCTAAACATTCAGCCCTGGCCATACTCTTCATCGTTGTGGCTCTCATAAAGTGATGGGTCTGTTGGCTTTCATTATGCCCACCTGTCCCCTCAGGAAGACAGGGTGGGTGGGAATGAATAGGGAACCCTGCTTGCCCTTGGCCACAAACTCTAACCTGCCCTGATCGGAACACCTTGCCCTGTGGTCCTAGTATACGGTCATCCTGCTAGGATCTGCCTTCAGTATAATCTCGAGGGTTTTCTTCCCCCCTCCCCACATTGGCTCTCCTTAGGCCATATGTTGTGTGTACCTCTTTGCCGTCCGCCCGCCTGCTCTTAGTGGAGCCCATCCTGCAGCAGGTTTTTGCAATTATAATCACATTTTGCTTTGGAAGACACTCTGAGAGCAAATAGTTATTTAAAATACACATTGGCATACTATTGGCACATACACATTGGCAGTACAATTCCATGTTTGTTTTTAAGACTGTTCATTTATACATATTCGTAGACAAAAGACTGGAAGGTTACATACCAAATGTCAATAGTAGTTGTTTTTCAGTAAGGAGATTGGGGGTGATCTTAAAACATCTTTTCTGCTTATTGTCTAAATTTTCTGCAGTAAACATATATTGACTCATAAGAAAAATACTCAACTTACTTTAAAATATACAAATCAATAGTGACTGATAATTATCTGTATTGTTTTTCTCAAGAAGCCTCTATGTTGAAGTTAAAGTAGATATTTCATGTGCTTTAAGTTTGAGTATAAAATTACAGGCGATTTTAAACAAATGTACTAGAACTTGTTACAAATGGAAATGACTGTGTCCCCTTCAGAGTTGTCACGTTGGAAGGACATCCTTATGTCACAAGGATGCTATTTCCCAAAATGTTGTTTTTTGGGGGTTCGGGGATTTCCTTTTTTTTTTTTTTGCAGTACGCAGGCCTCTCACTGCTGTGGCCTCTCCCGTTGCAGAGCACAGGCTCCAGCCGCTCTGCGGCATGTGGGATCTTCCCGGACCGGGGCACGGACCCGTGTCCCCTGCATCGGCAGGCCGACTCTCGACCACTGCGCCACCAGGGAAGCCCGGGGATTTCCTTTTTGTTGATAGTTTTATTTTTTTTTTATTTCTTTGACTAGCTGATAAATGGTGGTGGTATGAAATTTAAAAGGGTAAACAGCAACAGATTCTGTTTTCCGATTATTTCTTTTATAACCGCTTTTTTCATGGCTGCAATATCTTACCTCTCTGAGGCTATTGATGATAGTTTTGTTTTTTAAAGGTTTTTTGCTCCATGCCCCACTTCCATTTCCTCAGTTCCTTCTCACTCTTGCTCATCTCCTGTCTGTTTTGATCTCTATCAGACCTGTTAGAGCCTTTCCTCAGATGTCTGGTAGTCCAGTTGTTTGCTGACGCTTAACAGTGGAAAACCAGAATTCTAACTGGAAGCTCTGAGCACGTGGAAGGGAGGGACTTGCCAACTTGGAGCCTGTGTAGGGGATCTGGGCAGGCATTTGTTCCGAACAGCTTCCCCCAAATTCTTATTATTTTAACCTGGCTGCGTTCACTCCCAGGCCAGAGGTTCCTGGGGCTGCCAGATCCTGAGTGTTTTGAGGATTTAGCAAATGTAAATTGGGTTGTTTCTCCATTTGCCCACTGCTGGCTGAGGGTATGATTTTCTTGGATCTGCTCAGTTATTACTTTTTCATCTGCTTTTCAGTTAACAAAATTGTATTGCTATTGTCCCCTTGTTGTGTTGTCCATCCCAGAGGGTGTTTTTTTTTAACAATTTTTAAAAACATTTATTTATTTATTTATTGGCTGCATTGGGTCTTAGTTGCGGCACGCAGGATCTTTCGCTGTGGTGTATGGGCTCTTCGTTGCGGTGCGTGGTTGTGGTGTGCAGGCTCAGTAGTTGTAGCTCACGGGCTTAGTTGCTGCGCGACATGTGGGATCTTAGCTCCCCGATCGGGGATCGAACCGGCGTTCCCTGCATTGCAAGACAGATTCTCAACCAGTGGACCACCAGGGAAGCCCTTAGAGGGTGTTTTGTTTGGAGTTTTTTTCGGGGGGAGAGTGTCTTTTTAAACTCACAGGAGGAAGCAAAATTCAGTGTACGTGTTCAATCTGCCATCTTAATTCAGAACTTCCTGAACGTTTTCTGAATTTCCTCGCCCTTCTTTGGTGGAACAGGAGAGCTCCTTTATAAGCCCCATGGAATGCAGTTCTCAGCTCTAAAGCTTTGCCCATCTTGATAATTGACCACATTCACAGACATAGTTCTCAGTGACGGTTGACTGCTTCCAGAAATCAGATACATCTTCCTAAGTGAGGATTTACCACGTTGAAGATTTTGCAAAAGAAGTGCTGTTGGTTGTTGCTGACGCACTGGCTGAGAAGTAATGGATCCCGTGCGAAGGCTGGTGAGGAGTGTGCAGGGGGACGCGTGTGGGAGTCCGGAGCTGGCCTTCGTTATGACACTGCTGTTGCAGTGTGTGGCTGTTCCTAGAAGAATGGGTCTCATTCCCGCTGTGACTTGCACCCAGGGGGTGAGAGTAATGCGGTGTAGGTCTCGTATGTAGATTGATAACGCCCCCTCCCCCAGTCTGATCTGTTCCCAGAGTGGGGGTGTCCTCAGGTGGTTGTGAGCTCAGGTGTGGAAGATTAAGGAAGAAGTTGGTGCTTAGCTGGTGTCATTTTTCCTTGCAGGCTCCTGTGACGTTTGATGACATCACGGTGTATTTGCTTCAGGAGGAGTGGATGCTGCTGAGTCAGCAACAGAAGGAGATCTGTGGTTCTGATGAGCTGGCGGCACCACTGGGTATGGGCTCCTGTTCACTTCCCCACTGCCTGAATCTAGGTCAGCATTCCCAACCATGTCTGACTATGACATACTTGAGAATTTTCTGGAATCCGACCATTTTTTTCCAGGCATCTTTATACTGTTTATCCACTCAGTCCCATATCTGACTTAACTGCACACGGATTCACACATCACTCTTTCTCTTTTCCACTTAAATTAGCCAAGAGAAGTGGGGAAATTGAGCGTGTCAAGGCTAGACCTGGATGCTTCAGAATATCCCAGCGTGCCAGAAGGGAAGCCCCACCTGTGGACTGTGGCACTGCAGGTGGATTTTGTTTCAGTGCCCAGAGGACATTGGAGGTGGTGGGTGGTGGTGGAACGAGCATCAGATCTGCAGCCTGGAAATCTGGTCTCAGTCCCAGCTCTGCCACATGGTACTGACCAAGCCCATTAGCCTTTTCAAGCCTTGGCTTCTTTCTTCACAGGCTTGTCATAGAGGTTCAATGAAATAAAACAACTTGAAACTTTGTGCCCATGTAGGTAGTTTTCATCTTTTCTATTTTCTGAATGTCCTTTCTCTGCTTCTATGGGTAGACTTCCTAGACCATGGACAGAGAGGAATGTATTTCATCATGTGTACATGCACACGTACTCTTTTCGGATTTCAATTTGATGACCATGCGCCATGCCTTTCTCTGCTTCTTTTCTTCTTGACCCCTCAGGGTTCTGGGGGCAACAGTCTCAGCTCTCTGTGGATGGAGGGGTTGTGGTCTTACTGTCTACTAAAAATGGTTTGAAAACCAATGATTCTTTTAAACCAGAAGTTGCAAAGTAGCAGCTGTGGGCCAGATTTGGCCTGCACCTTTTTTTTCTTTCTTTCTTTCGTCTCTTTTCTTTGGCTTTAAAATATTTAAATAAGTTGTCAGTATTTCGCCATGGGGGGGGGTTTCATATAGAAATATGATTTCTGGCTTCTGTTGGAAACTGGGATGGTCTAGAGGCCATGCTGACCCTGTATTCAGCTGGCGGCCCCTCCTGGACTTGAGTAGCTACCGCACACCTGGGTTCAAATCCACAGCCTCCCACCCCTGCCTGGTTTCCTCAGAGTATTGTCTGGTCCCGCTCCGCATTTGAGTTTGAGCCTCTGTTCTGGACCAGTAGTTTTCATACCTTCTTAGCCTGTGTGACCTGGATCCGACCTCACAGTGCATCTCTCTGTTCCTGACTCAGGACCAACTATTGCCAACCCAGAGCTGTTCTATAAATTTGAGCGAGGGCCAGAGCAGTGGCTAGCCAATGTCCAGGGCCAGAGGAGTCTCTTGAGCCTCCACCGAGGTGAGTGCGGACCTGTCCCCGGGAGGAGGGGTCCTTAGCTGGAGGGAGGGAGCAGGAAGCTGGGTCCCAAGGCACCAGTCTCATCCTCTGCCTCTCCCTGTTCCCCACCAATTACACACGAATGCTGTTCTTCCCCCAACTGTCACCCCGTCTAAGATATACACACCTCCCCCAATGTTGTTCTCCAAACTCTCATCTCCCTTTATTTTATTTCTACCTGAGAGTAGATGTTTATGTATAATTATATATTCTAAGTTCCATGAAGGCATGACTTGGTCTTACTTACTACTGTAGTCCCAGTACCAAGAACAATGCCTGGCACGTGGTTGCGTAGTAGACAATCATGGAATGAATGAGTGAATAAACAGATGGCTGCTAAATCCTGGGGACTGATGTTTGCTTTCCTCCTTTGATAAGCATGTCCTGTTCAGGGATTGGCTTGCCCAGAGCCAGGCCAGATGGCCTCTGTCATTGTGTAAGACGAGCGCGTTAACCCAGCCCCTTCTACAGGAGAAAAGGGAGGTGGAACGAGTTCCCCGATGGATCGAATTGTGGATGTTTGCTCTCCCTTGTGATTTATCTCAGATGGACCGCAAGGAGCCCTAGACTTCACAGATACTAATTTGTTTCGGTTTGTTTCTCCTGTGCTTGACTCTTAACTTTGAGCCCATTGACTCTTTACTCGTAGCTTTGTGCTTCCGGGGTTGGCTACAGTTTCGTAGACTGACTGGTCCATTGGCCGGGAGAAAGTACTGTTGAGTCCTTGCCCACTGGGCATCTGAACTTGTTGGTGCATAATAAATGGCTCCAGAGGAGTTAGAGTTGTCTAAGCTGCATTTCAACCAAGGAGTGAATAAAGAAACTGCTGGTTTAGCTTAAAGAAGAAAAGTCTTAGTGACGTCATGGGATTTTTCACTTCTTGGAAGGGCTGTGGTGTGGGAAGGGCTGAAGTAGCACTCCTGAGGGGGAGGTACTCAAAGATGGATTGCAGCTCAGGGAAGACTCTGGGGACCAAACTGTCTGCCCGGAAGGTAGGTTGCTCTCTTGCTCTAAAGGTACATGAGCAAAGTGCAGATGCCTGTCTGGCAGGGGTACCAAGGAGGGGGGTTCCTGCCAAGTGTGCAGTTGCAGTGTTTGCTTTAATTACCTTTTTAACCCTACCTTCTCTTAGTTCAGTGTTCTTATCCATAAATAAGTCTGCTCTCCTGAAGACTGTGCCACTGTTTTAGGTTGCAGAGATCTCTTTTTTGCCAGGTATATCTGTCCTTTATATCAAAAAAAAAAACAACTGTTTTCTTAAAGCCCATTTGGTTTCTTCTGGGTTAGGCAAGGTGGACCTGGGGGTTGGGGGCTGGAGAGAAGAGAACACGGGTGCAGGCTGTCACTTTGTGGGTGTGGTTGCAGCTTTGATAGTCCATGGATCTAAGCACCTCTGTGAGTTGCAGTGACTCAACCTATAGGATGTCAGAGAAAATTCCATGTGTTTCTTTTTTCTAAAGGAAAAAACAAGATGGGCTTCATGGAAGAAATGGACATGCAAAGTCCCGCCAGAGAAGCTGGACTCTACCTGCCTCCTCAGAAGAAAGCCTGTCCTTCGCATTTCAGCTCAGAGGGTGGCAGCCTCCAGGGAGACTGCACAGGAAGAAGCAGAAAACCATTGAGACCCCGGTCCATCCAGAAGGCATGGTTTGCGCAGTTCCCATGGTTGGTCATGAACGAGGAGCGGACGGCTCTCTTTTGCTCGGCTTGCCGGGAGTACCCATCCGTCAGAGACAAACGGTCAAGGTTAATAGAAGGTTACACAGGACCATTCAAGGTGGAGACTCTCAAATACCACGCCAAGAGCAAGGCCCACGTGCTCTGTGCCAAGGCCTTGGCAGCTCGGGACCCCAGCTGGGCAGCCCGTTTCCGGAGCATCCACGACGTGTCCAGAGAGGTGCTGGCCAGTCCAGGACACCTCTTCACTGCAGATTACCCCATATGTTACCCCCCAGGGCCTCAGGGGATCTCTGATAACATGGTCCAGCTCCTGCCCAGCTCGAGAGCTGCACTGGAGGACCCTGGAGGGCGTGGAGCAATTCCTGCATTGTACCTAGACTGCATTCCTGATTTCAGGCAAAAAGAAATTGCTGATGACATCCGCAGCTCCTCAGACGTTAACATTTTGTGTAATGACTCACCTGAACCCCGTGGCCAGGTAATACGTTTATAATGATTGCTCAAGGGGAAGGATTCTGTATAACGTTACCATAAGCTGACATGCTTGTGATGTGCTGGGTGTTGTTTTAAGTGCTTTGCATGTATTAATTATCTCCTTTATTTGTGACAACAGCCCTACTCGCATCATCTCCTTTTGGCAGATGACAAAACATAATTAGTGGACCAGGATATTCTAACTTCTGATATAAAGAGAGCACCTAAATTCAGAACAGTAATCTTTATCCAGAATCCAGAACGACCACAGAACTCAGGAAATTTTCCACAGCCACAAAACAGCCACAGAGCTCTTAAATAATCAATGTAAACAAATTTTTTAACGTTAACTTCAAAATCATGTAGCACTTTTAAACACTGCAAAGTTTCTTCAGACGTGTCCTTTTATGTAGTGTTTTTAATGCTGCTATGAGGTGGGTGGAGCAAACCTAGTTAAACTCGTCTTGTTGGGGAACAACTAAGACTTAGGGGGGGAGTGACGTAGCCAGAGAACAAGGGCTCTTGCGGCAGTGACCTCCCCTCAGAGCCCTTGACCGCCAGCCCAGTGCTTTCCTTCTACTCCCTGCAGCACTGGTGGGCCCTCAAAGACTCTAGTTCTCACCTCAGGTTTATTTTGTAAAATAAAATAGGTTTATTTTCTAATTCTTTGGAAAATTGTCCTGCAAAGAAACTGTATTAATTGGAATCTTCGAGTAACCAGATCTGGCCCCTTTTCTCAACTCTTCCATGTAAGCGGGATTTTGCTACAAATCACTTTGAGCAACCCCTCTAGTGTTCCGATGAGAAGAGCTCAGACGTTCCGCGTGCCTAACATCATACGTAAAGTTAGTAAGCTCGAATTTTTATGGAATCCAGAAAAGTGACAAAGCTCATTTCCCTTCATGTTCATGTTCCTTCTAGTTTTTAGTATTCGAAGCTAATAAACAGGTCTAACCTTTTACAATCTGAATTCCTTTAGCAGTAAAGTGTGTGTTAACCTAGTCACTGAATATGAGCATCTTTAGTTCTTTTTCACTGCTTCTTCCTTCCCATCCTGGTGGGGAACCTTAGCAGGGGCTGCTAGAGGCAGCTGGCTACCTTTGCAGTCGTGGATGAGTAGAAGGTGCCCCTTGGGGCTGTAAAGAACAGGGTGCAGCCATGAGGTTCTGCACGACCCCTGTTCCTCAGTGCATTTTCCTTTCCTTCCAGGAAAGAAGAGGAAGGATCATTCCTTCCTTCTAGAATAACACTGAGGTTCGTTTGGTTTTTACCTGCTAATTCTGGGCCACACACATTTGCTTCTTTGACTTTTGGTGGATAAATGAATTCCTCAGAGTGCATCGGGGCCTCTTGGCAGGCTTCCCAGGAGAAAAAGGCCTTGAGCAGGACCCCGGAAGGATCATGCTGGGTGTCTGACGTGAGAGGAGTATTGAGTGACTGCTGCTCTTTGTTGCAGGATCCTTCTGAAGAGGGGCTGTTTGAGGAGGTTCCCGTGGTGTTTGAGGATGTGGCGGTGTATTTCACCCGGGAGGAGTGGGGCACGCTAGACAAGCGGCAGAAGGAGCTGTACAGAGACGTGATGCGGATGAATTATGAGCTGTTGGCATCCCTGGGTAAAGATCCGTGTAGACCTTTGTTTGCCACCATCACTTGACGTGGGGACCCACGAGGGCAGCAGTGGCTTGTAGTCGTGTTCCCATTTCTGCCCTCTCACTGTGCATAGGCAGAGAGTGCTTATATCTCTGCGTCTCAGAGCTCTCCCTGCTTTGGGGTACTGTGCTTTATCTCCTCTTCATCCACCCACCCATCATCCATCTTCCACCAAACATTATTGAGTACCTACTACGTGCTGGATGGGCGTGAATGAATCACGGTCTCTGCTTTCAAGGGGCTGGCAGGTTTGTGGGAGAGACAGACACTATAATAAGAAAGTATGCAATAACACCAGCTCCATTAGAGATTCAGGAAGAGTGTCCTGGAGCTGCTGAAAAGAGTGACTTAATTTGGCCAGGCATCCGAGGGAGGGATAAGGGCTGTCTTTACAGAGTATGAAATATTTTAACTGAGTTGAAAGCCAGGTGCACAGGGACGGGCATCTAGACATGTCAGAGGTGGGGACAGCGTGAGCAAAGGCAGGGAGGCGAGAAAGGGCCTCCGGGAGGATTCCTGGATTCCGCCCTCTACTTTGTGCTGGGGCTGCTTCATCAGGGGCCAGCATGGCGGGCGGTCTCGGCCTGGGCGTCACTAGGTTAGAGGCACTGGAGAATGAAGAACAGCACGTGCTGTTCATTACTTTCCCAGAAGAGGCTCCTCTCCTGCATCTGCTTCTTGTTCTTTGCCTCCTTTTTCCATCAGACACCCAGGATTTTCACGTGGCACCAAAAAGACAACTTTTCATCTTACACAGCTGTTATTTACTATTTTTTTACCAGCATATATTGTAACAGAAACCTTGCAGAACAGGCTGCTGTACATAACTTAGGAATTCCGACAGCGACCTGTATCGTGACTTCTACGGAATAGGAAATTGGGGTGTTTGTGGCTTACCTGATGTCATATCCCCAGCTTACACACTGCCCTTCCATGTGCAGCTGAGATACGGATTATTTTCTGAACATACTTGACCTATAGACTACTTGTTTTTATCACTGTTCACAATTTTTAAATGGCTCCCCAAACATTCAGAAAGGCTGTGAAAAATTGTTTCTTTTATGAGGAGAGAGGTGCTGTAATCGTGTTCTGGGCCAGGGCACTTGTACCAAGTGCATCTTCAAAGAGCATCACTACCACTGACAGCATTTAAAAGAGAGAGAGAGGGACTTCCCTGGTGGTCCAGTGGTTAAGACTCCACACTTCCAATACAGGGGGCCCGGCTTTGATCCCTGGTTGGGGAACTAGGATCACACATGCCATGAGGCACGGCCAAAAATAAATAAATAAATAAAAATAAAAATACAGAGCGAGAGGGAAATTCGTTTTTAAGAAATACATACCCACTTACAAGAAGTTGGTTTTCCTTTGAAGGAGTGAGCAGCAGTGATGCCCTTTGCCCTTTGCACCCCTGTGGAAAGTCATGGGGAAAGTGGTGGGTGACCAGTGCTGTAACAGTGTGTCTCCCACAACCTGGACCTGACTTGGATTGTTCAGCCAGACAGCAGCATTTTCTTTTTAACTTCCGTATGTTAGGAAGTGGGGAAATCTTAACGAACTGGGGAAATTAAGGGACAGTTCAGCCTCAGTTAAGTGTTGTTTGGATGAACAATAAGTATAACCACGGGAGGGGTAATTAATTTTGCTTGAGGGTTGAGGGCAGGAATCAGGGAAGGCTTTATAGAGGATGGGGCTGTCCTCTTCAGTTGTCTGTGGAATTAAAATGGGTCCAGGGGTCTAGGAACGGCATTGCATGTGTGAGTCCTTCTCGCTACTTTACTTAGGTCTCCAGTTTTTATCCTTCAACTGTCCTCCAGTTGAGATGATTTTTCATGCTTGAGATATAAAAGCATTTTAAGGAGCCTTGAGGATATAACTGGGGCCAAACGTAAATGATTTGTATGTTTAAAAATAACTTTTTAAAGGGCCTCAAGCTGATAACTGGGATGTAAAACAGTGTTGAAATATAGTGGACCTAATTATTATTTTTGCTTTGACAAGGTTTTCTTCCTCCAATACTTTATCCTCCTGTGACAAGTATTTTAAAAATAGAAAACCTAATATTATTTGGCATTATCTTTTTTTTTTTTTTTTTTGCGATACACGGGCCTCTCACCGTTGTGGCCTCTCCCGTTGCAGAGCACAGGCTCCGGACGTGCAGGCTCAGCTGCCATGGCTCACGGGCCCAGCCTCTCCGCGGCATGTGGGATCCTTCCAGACTGGGGCACGAACCCGTGTCCCCTGCATCGGCAGGCGGACTCTCAACCACTGCGCCACCAGGGAAGCCCCTCCCATCCATTTTTTTTTATATCTTTGTTTGTTTGTTTGGTTTGGTTTGGTTTTTCAATTTCCTTCCTATTTATTTATTTATTTATTTTGGCTGTGTCGGGTCTTAGTTGCAGCACGTGGGTCTTTCATTGTGGCAAGCGAGCTCTTCGTTGCAGCACACAGGCTTCTCTCTAATTGTGGCGGCGCAAGCTCAGTAGTTGCAACGCACAGGCTCTCTAGTTGTGGCACAGGGGCTCCTGTGGGCTCAGTGGTTGAGGTGCGCGGGCTTAGTTGCCCCGCGGTACGTGGGGTCTTAGTTCCCTGACCAGGGATTGAACCCACATACCCCGCATTGGAAGGTGGATTCTTAACCACTGGAACACCAGGAAAGTCCACTCCCATCCGTTTTTAACGTTTATTATCTTTTAATTGAAGTACTGTGATCTGCTTCTGTTGGGTGTTACAGGAAGCCTTTATGTTTTCTTTTATTCTTATGTCTGGAAATAATAATAGGCGCTTTTGCTGTTGACTGAACACCTACCAAAGGCTATGTTGAGTGTCTTGCGTATCTGCTCTCTAATCCTTAAACCAAACCTGTAAAGCAGGTAGTAGTAGTATTTTCAGGTGAGAAAACAGCCCAATGGCTTTGAGAATCCCACCCATTTAGCTGGAAAATGGCTAAACTGAAATTCTTACTATTCCACCTACTGCACGTGCGTTAGACTTGGCTAAAATTCCTGCTTCGTATATGTTTATTACCAGTTGGACTCCAGTTCTTTTAGTTTCAAGATTTGCGCTAATCATTGTTAATATTAAAATAACTATAGCACCAAGGATAATATAAGATTATTTAAAAATTCAAGCAGTATTAGGATTTTTTAGAAGTCTCCACTCCTATCCCCAGTCCCCCTAGCAAGAGGGTTAATAGTTTGGTCTGGCTGTCTCAGACCTTCTCTGTAGGTCACTGTTAGTGCTCTTGCCTCCGCCTCCATGAGAACTGAGGTGCAGAAAGGGGCTGATGCCCTGGGGTGAGAGGCTGTGGTTGCTTCAGCCCAGCTCAGGTCAGGTCATGGGTCTTTGTGGTCTGGTGTTCATCATGCTACATTGCAGCACATTCATGCCGTTGATTTCCTTTTGCTCTTATCATTTGAAGAAACGCAGCTAATTCTTCCGTTGCTCTTATTAGGATTTACAACTAGTAGATTTGTTCTTTTAGGTTTTAGAATTTTTGTACCTGTTTTTAAAAAGACAGTCTCAATTTGATGCAAATTTAATATTAATTTGTCGGTTGTGTGGCAGTTAAATTGCGTCGACTAAAGCTTTTCAACTGATGGTAGTTTCCAGGTCAGGTCCACTCACCTGTCAACAGCCTCCTTGGCCTCACCAGCTCTCTTATCAATAGGACTGAACTTGCAGAGGACAGTCATTTTGATTATGGAGAAAAGAAGAGGTTTATGTTGTTTTTAATGCTTTCCTGTGTCAACCTCTACTTTTGTGGACTTGCTTTTGCTTAGAACTATTTATCACTCTGTAGAGTTCCAACTGTTCTTTTATTTCTGTACTTTAAATTCTGGTTTCAAACTTTGGCCATATTTGGTGATGTCTCTTGCTTCCCCTGCAAAAAAAGAAAACTCAGTTATATTCCACTGTTAAGAAACTAATATTTGTCAGTAAGAACAGAAAAGCCAATATAGGGACTATGTGGTAACCCTCGTTTTTACTAGGAAAGGTGTCATCATATGCTGAGTGGCAGGTCACTCACTTCAGGTGGGCAGTGTCTTTTCTCCATGTGAGGTCATCAGCTACAGCTAGACCTCACATAGCTGAGGGAAGAAGTCATGTCACTAAGTGGAAAGCAAAACTAAGCGGGAGAGCCCTCAATGAGATGAGCAGGAGTTAGAATGGCTCATGTGATGACTAGGAGGCCAGCTGCTGTATGGTGGGCCATATACGGCCTCCAAGTGGGGGCCGTGCTGAGCTAGAGAGAGAAGAACCAAGGCAAGGTGCCAGAGTGGCCGTCTCCAAACTGATTCGTTGGCAGGCCTGCCAACCTTGGGCTGAAGTTAGCCTGGAAGGATCAGAATCTGTCTTTGTAGGCCAAGCCATTTTTATGGGCTTTTATGGAGTGTGTGTGTGTGTGTGTGTGTGTGTGTGTGTGTGTGTGGCCATGCTATAGTTATGTATTCTTAGTCACTTTTCCATTACTAAGACATAGGAAAATCTGTTTGAAAATTCCCTTCTGTTTCACTTGTTCTGAAGAGAACAAAAAGAAAAGGTTTCTGGCAACATTTCAGCCGTAGCTTCAGAGAGGTGTGATTGGGGTACAGCACTACTGGGGCCAGTGTGGTGGTGCTAGGGGCAATCAAAAGTGACCAATCCCCAGGGTAATATAACTTAGGCAAACACATCCAGGGATACTCAGTATCATGTATGTTTTCAGTAAATCTTTAAAAAACATTTCTTCATAATTACGTTTCTTTAATCAAAGTAGTTCTCATAAGACATATAACAAAAAATGACAGTTCCCTGTCCTACCATTGTCTGTTGCCAGGTCCTCCTCCCCCCAATTTTTTAGCTGTTTCTTCCAGTACTTGTTTCATTATTTCTGAGTAACACCTGTAGACGTTATTTTTAAAAGCATGAACTTCAGTAGGAGGCACTCATAAAACAGCTTCACTCTTTTCCATCAGCACTTGTTTGGATTAGCTCTTTGGGGATTTTCTTTCTCACTCTTTGGGTTGCCAAAAGAAAATTCAAAGAGCTTTACTTGCTATGAATATTTTTTTGAGCAAGGAACAAACTGTTCATGAACTGGGAGACTTCAAACCCAAAGTGGTTAAAAACTTGGCTCTCAGCAGTTAAAGCTCAATTTGTAAAACATGAATGAAGAAGTACATTGTTTTTTAACTGTGATTATATTCTCTTTAGGGTCGTAGCACCGTGTACCTTTTCTTGTGTGTACTGATTGGCTTGGAAACTGTAAGGTCACACTGACATGAAGGAAACTTCAATTTTGTTTAAGACCAGAGTCAGCATTTTGAGGAAATCAGGACAGCTTAAGATTTGGTTGTGTGACTGTGAGTGTTTGGTCCAGAGGTCTGTTCAAATTGTGGCCTCCATTTTGGTTTCTCTTTACAGGGTGCAACCTGGGGCAGGGCACATGACTTGTCACACTCAGGTAAACAGAAAGTCCTCCAGTCACTTTTTAGTCACATTAATGATCTAATTTCAATTAATAAAATGTCCAGTACAGTACTCTTCAAAAATGTCCTGATTAGGAGGAGGACTCTGGTGGAGCTCTAGGAATCTGTCTCCTCAGGTAGACAACAATTGCACTGGTAGAATCTGTCTGATGTGACTATTTTGGAACTCTGAAATCTGTCAAAGGCTTGCAACTTACAGGAGAAGAGTTGGAAAGTAAATTGTGGTGAAGTTCGGTCAATTTCAGCTCTTAGCACCTTAGCAGCTGCCCATCTCCCACCCCTACGATGTTCCTGGAGCCGCTTGCACACAGATTGCAGGAATTAGGGTGGGCAAAAAGAATGCTGTCCTCTAAGCATCAGGGATCAGTGCTGTGATCACCGATCGCTGCTTCTCATCTCAGAGGTGCAGACAAAGAAGTAAGCAGCCAGTGTTGTTGCACCTCCCCCATTTTTGCAAGTTCCTCCCCCTTCTCTTAACTTTTCTCTTTTCCCTCTTTTGAAAACCAGACATTAAAGACTAGGACATTCAAAAACATATAGAAGGAAAATTAGAAAGTGATTTTGCATACCCAGGGAAAGACTCCAAAAGACCTGAGAAGACTTTAAGTTTACACCTCAGGTTGATCCTTGGCACAGAGTAGCCTATAAGGATTAAAAATTTTTAAATAATAACAATAATCGAAAACAATGAAAACAGCAAACCTTGGGGATCGGGGAGAATCTGATATCCAGAGTTACCACATTATTAGATTCAGATATCCAGTGTTCAACAAAAAATCACAAGGCATACAAATAAATAGGAGAGTATGACCCATTCAAAGGAAGAAACTAAATCAATAAAAACTGTCCCTGAAGAAGACCTGATGGCAGGTATACTAGATAAATACTTTAAAACAACTGTCTTAAAAATGCTAAAAGAAATTTAGGAAGATGTGGAGAAAGCCAAGACAGCAATGTATGAATAAAATGGAAATATAAATAAAGAGAGGAAACCTAAGAAGGATCTAGAAAGAAGACTGAGAGCTGAAAACTACAATAACTGAAATGAAAAATTAACTAGAGGAATACAAAAACATTTGAGCAGGCAGAATAGAGAATCAGCAAGCTTGAAGATAGGACAATGGAAATTATGGAGCCTGTGAAACAGAAACAAAAAAGGTCAAAGAAGAGTGAACAGAGCCCAAGGGACATGCAGGAAACCATCAAGTGGACCAGCATACACATTGTGGGAGTCCCAGAGGGAAAAGAGAGAGAGAAAGGGAAAGACATAATGGCTAAAATCTCTACAAATTTGATCGAAGACATGAATATAAACATCCAAGAAGCTCAACAAACTCCAGGTAAGATGAATTCAGACACCCACACTGAGACACACTATAATTAGAATTTCAAAAACAAAGGCAGAATCTTGGAAGCAGCAAGAGAGAAGTGAATCAACTAGAGAAAGCCCGCACGCAGCAATGAAGACCCAACGCAGCCAAAAATAATAAATAAATAAAAATAAATTTACTAAAAAAAAAAACAAGGAAGATCTCAAATCAACAACTTAACTTTACAACTTAAGGAGCTAGAAAAAGAAGAATAAACTAAACCCAAAGTAGCAGAAGGAAGGAAATGATAAAGATGAGAGCAGAGATAAATAGAGAATAGAAAAACTAGAGAAAAATCAATGGAACCAAAAGTTGGTTCTTTGAAAAGATCAACAAAATTGACAAACCTTTAGCTAGATGGACTAAGAGGCACAGGCAAGAAAGGAAAAAATAGACAAGTTGGGCTTCATGAAAATTGTAAAATTTTGTGAATCAAAAGACATACGTGGGGCTTCCCTGGTGGCGCAGTGGTTGAGAGTCCGCCTGCCGATGCAGGGGACACGGGTTCGTGTCCCGGTCTGGGAAGATCCCACATGCCGTGGAGCGGCTAGGCCCGTGAGCCATGGCTGCTGAGCCTGCGCGTCCAGAGCCTGTGCTCCGCAATGGGAGAGGCCACAACAGTGAGAGGCCCACGTACCGCAAAAAAAAAAAAAGACATACATATAAATATAATAAAAAGACAGCATACAGAATGGGAGAAAGTATTTGCAAATCATATATCAGATAAGGGTTTACTATCCAGAATATATAAAGAACTCCTAAAACTCAGCAACAACAAAAAACCTGATTAAAAAATGTACAAAGGACTTGAATAGGCATTTCTTCAAAGAAGATGTACAAATGGCCAATAAGCATATGAAAAGATACTCTGTCACAATCATTAGGGAAACGTAAATCAATACTACAATAAGATACCACCTCACACCCATAAGGATGCCTACTATCAAAAAAATAGAAAACAGCAACTATTGCTGAGGATAGAACCTTTATGCCCTGTTGGTGGGAATATAAAATGGTAAGTCACTGTGGAAAACAGTATGGTGGATTAAATTATAGTGTTATATCAATGTTAAATTTTCTGATTTTGATCATTATACTTTGACTATATAAGACATATTAGTTTTTGGTTGCCGCATAACAAATTATCACAAATTTAATGGCTAAAAAACACCCATTTATTATCTCACAGTTCTGGAGTTCAGAAGTCCAGGTGGGCTTAGCTGGGTTCTTTGCTTAGGGTCTAACATGGCTGAAATTAAGTGTGCCAGACTGGCCTCTTATCAGGAGGCTCTGGGAAGAATCACTGGGCTGTTGAGTTGTTGGCAGGATCAAGTTCCTTGTGGTTGTAGGACTGAGGTCCCCACTTTCTTTCTGGCTGCCGACCATTCTCAGCTCCTAGGGCCTGCTCCCAGGTCCTTTCCACATGGCCTTCTCCATCCTTAGGCCAGCAATAATACATTGAATTTTTTTGGTGTTTTGATTCTCTGACTTCCTCTGCTTTTAAGCGGCTAGTGTGATTACATTAAGTAATCACCCAGACAACATCTCTTTTGCTATGTAATGTAATTACGGGCGTGATATCAGTTCACACATTTCAGTCACACTCCAAGGGGCAGGGATAGGCAAGGGTTAGGGTCTTGGAGCTCGTGTTAGAATTTTGCAAACCCGATAAGAGAATGTTTTTTCTTGAGTACTACACACAGAAATATTTAGGGATAAAGGGAGGAATGAAAACAATTTAGCCTCAAATGGTCCAGAAAAATATTATCTATATATATAACTTATATATTTTAAAGCTTCCCAGGTAGCTCCAGTGTGCAGCCTGCACGTATACATGTATATGTATGTATATGTTATGCATATAGAGAGAGGAAAGGGAGGGAGGGAGGGAGAGAGGGCACATGGGCATGATAAAGCAAATGGAGCAAAATGCAAATGATTGGAGTTCCTTGTTTTATTATTAAAACTCTTCTATAGGTTTTAAATGATATCAAAAATTGACCAAAAAAAAAATCAGGAAACAAAAGTCCAGTCCTTGTGTAGTGGTTAAAAATCTGGACTTCATTTAAAGCTGAAGTTTCTTGCCTCTCCCACCTCAACCTGCTTTAGGTCTAGAATCCGGAATCTTGTGATAGGAAGAAAGAAGTTCTCCTCCTACCTCCCAGCTTGTTCCAGGATTTCTGCTGCATCCTGGCTGGGAATGGTGGTGTGTAGGCGGGGAGGAGAGGTACAAGAATTACATCCATGTAATCTGATACCAGTTACATGTAGCTGGGATAGTTGAAGCTGATTCTCCAAGTGTGTTTGTGGGTTCTGCACTCCCCCAAACCCCCGTTACTGGAGATCTCTCACTACAGTGGGTAATGTCTGCTTTGGCAGTCTGCCCCATATGGGCTCCTTAGGGGAGCATCACCAATAGGCAGACAGGGGCAGCCCCTTTAAGTGGCTCTGGGCCTCTTCTCTTTCCCTCCAGGGCTCACATCTGGACCATGGAAAACACTTATATATCCTTTGCTCTGACAAGCCCTGTGAATGTAGGCTCTTCCCAACATGGCCACCACCAAGGAACCATCAGTCAGTTTATGCCTTTAGTCTTTTCCAGGCCTGGATTCCTGAGCAGCCCCACAGCTCCAGGAAATACAGGTCGGGATGTCATTCCCATTAGGCTTAAGGTCAGAGGAAAGTAGCCCAGTCCACCCCACCCCTCCCCATGGGAGTGTGGAGGGCTCACAGTACACTTGACAGCTCTTTCCAAAGCATCTCTAATATCCAACTTCCTGACCTCCTCACTCCCAGTGCTTTGACTCCCTCTTAGTGGCAAGTGCTTGGGTTACAGCCCGGTGTTTCAGCCACTCTTTCCAAGTTGGCTTCGGTGGTCTAGCTTTGGAATGGGGGAGAGTTGGCTCCTATTTTGGGGGGGCCTTCAGCCAAAACAGGCAGACAGAATCACACTTTAATATCCTGTTGCATATGTTTATTGCTATTCCTGATTTATTGATTTTAGATATTATCTATTGATTCCTACTGTGGAGGATGAAGATATGGCCCTCTTACATCACCCCAGGCCCCCACTTCTCTTCCCTCCATCCTCTCAGAACAGGTATATCATACTTTTTTGGTTAATTCAATGTAAATTATTTGCCTAATTATGATTATGTATTATTTACTTCTAATCAAAGTGACATATTATGATGATGTTTCCTTTGTTGTAGGATTTTCCCCCCAGGAATTGAAATTTTTTCTTATTTTTTTACTTTGCTAGCTTTCTGTACTATCACCAATTCTTCTCAAACTCTCCATCGAATTATATAACTCCTTTGAAGAGTCTTTAACGCATCATCAAACATCCTGTGACCTATCCGTTTCACTTTTTTTTCTGGAAACTTCTGTCACTGGGTCTTCCATTCCTCTGCTCTATCTAAACTAGTTATACTTTAGGCCTGCTGCACAGCTGTGGGCTTAGACTTTCCTTCATCTCTCTCCTATTTCCTGGATCTATTGCTTCTTTTAGGTTTATGTCTTCATTTTGTTGGAGCACATCCTTCAGTAACTTCCTAAGAAAGGGTTCATGGGAGGAAATTTTTTAAAGACTCTGTATATCTGAAAATGCCCTTATTCTGCTCTCACAATTGATAATGTGGTTTGGGTATAGAATTCCAGGTTGGAAATGTTTTTCCTCAGCATTTTGAAAGCATTGATTTTAGGTTTTACAGGTGCTGTTGAGCAGTCTAAATACCTTTTTATTCCTAAATCTTTGAACGCAGCCTGTTTTTCCACTCTGAAAAGCTTTAAGGCCTATTCCAGTGTTTTGAAGTACTTAGTGCTTAATGATACGGATTTTTTTTCATCTTTTGTTCTGCATATCTGGTGCTTCCCTTCCATGTGGAAACTCACAGTTTCCATTTTGGGGAAACATTCTTGTATTATTTCTTCCTTTATATTTTCTCTTTTCTTTCTTCCAAAAAAGTCCTATTAGTTAGATATTAGACTTCTTAAATTAAGCCTCTGGCTTTGTTTTATTTTTTTCTCCTATTTCCTGCTTCTGTCTTTTTTGTTCTACTTTCCTGGAGTTTTCCTCCATTTTATTTTCTAACAATTCTATTTAAGTTAAAACATTTTTTTCTATCATATTTTAAACTAAGAGCCCTTATTGCTCTTTTCATGGATAACTATCATGACTTTTCTCTGTGGGAATGTTCTAGTTTTGAGGGGAGGGGGTTGACATTTTGTTTTGCTTCCTGCAGTATCTCTAGTTCCTTCAATCCTTTTCCCTACTTGTTAGCAGTTTGTCTTAAATAAATATCTTTAGGTTCATTCACATTTAAGAGTAAAGCCTTAAAAACTGGCTGGAAGCTCTGTGTGCATGGCTGGGACTCAAGGGGTAGGTTACATTGTAGGGTGACCAGCTGTGAACCTGGATGTTTCATTGAAGAGCCCGGCAACGTCTGGATCCGTAGGTCTTTTGGGGAGGAGGCTTGGGGAGGGGCAATTCCATTTCTCCAAAGAAAACTTCCAGTCTCCTGCTTGGCTGTACCCCAAGCTGGTGTTCTCGGAGCCGAGTAACGCAGCTTCTGGTCTGTAGACTGTCTCCATCTGTTTGCATCACAGCTCTTCTTCATCTTTCACTCACCCCACCATCCCAGGGCCCGGAACCTTTCTGGTTAAGTTTTTCTGTAGACCAACCTCTCTCTCCTCCTTGGGGGAGGGTGGTGGTATTTTCTGGCTTCCCGGAATAGGTGAGCGGACCTGGCCTTGAACCGGTCTCTCCTTACCCACCACCTTCTGCTGCACCTGGTGCCTCCAGGTACTGGCTCTTTTGGGGATTCTGGGGTCAAGTTCAGTTCTTTGTCCTTATTACCCACTCTGCTGGCATTTGGTGTCCAGCTCTGTTAGTTCTTCTCTTTTATCTCCTTTCCTTCATCTAAAAATGTATTAACATTTCTAGTACAATGTTTCTCTTGGGCTTACGCTTCTTTTTATTAGTATCCCTTTGCCCTCATTTTAGAGACGTTTGAAGATGAATAAGTGTTCAATCTACCACAGATTAATAATGTATTATATTTTTATTAGTAGTAAATATGTGGATACATACACACACAGGAACATATAAATACATTTGAATGATCCAAAGGTGAATAGTGAAATCATCTCCCTTTCACCTTGTCCTTCAGTCCCTCCACAGAGGTGCCCGCAGTTACCAGTGGCTTGTATATGTCTTTCCAAAGAAAGGCTATACACCCTTTCACATCGATGCGTAAAAATCATGTAAGTAGGGATTAATGGATTTTACTTTAAATCAAGAAAGCAATTTCTTCGCATAGCCCTGCAGAATATTCATATTTTCAGTAAAGGGCAGTGCTTAACCCAAGGACACGCATCTCTTCTAGTCGGATTTCAGGTTCCACTGCAGGTGGCAGGCAGCGTTAGGGGGCTTTCCAGGTGCCCCGTGTAGTTAGCTACCTGCACCACGGCCAGCTGTGGGTGTTGCTGAGGACCACATGCGTGGGACAGTTGTTGGTGGCCCTCTCGCACTTCCCGTGTGGCTTTCTTTATCATCCCTGTCCTCTCTCCTTCTATTTTGTCCTCCGTATTTCTTCCTGTTTTCACCCTTTCCCCTCCAGATCCGTTTAGCTGAGTCATGCTCCCATGGGTGAGCCATGGGGCTAAGGGATGCACCCTAATTCGGTGCCTCTGTGGGTTTAAAAATAAATTGGCACCCTAATGGGTGTGCTCATCACGCCCCTGGTGGGGAGGTTTCATTAGGAGATGCACCCAGAGGCCTCCCTGGGGCTTTCAGATGGGCTGCTTGACCTGACAGTCCAGAGCTGTGATGTCGCTGTGACTCTTCGTCCCTGCAACAGGGCCTGCTGCTGCCAAACCAGACTTGATCTCAAAACTGGAGCGGAGAGCTGCACCCTGGATCCAGGACCCGAACGGGCCAAAGTGGGGGAAAGGCCGTCCTCCAGGTGGGTCTTGACCTGCTGGCTTCTGAAGGGTTGTCCGGGGGCCCAGGCAGCCCTGGCAAGTCACACGGTGCGAGTCCCGCCGTCCTCCTGCTGGGCCTGCTGTGCACCAGGCCCTGTATCGGTAGGAAAAGGTGAATAAGGAACTCACTGTGCCTTCACAGTGTAGACGAATCTGAGAAACTGGGACGGTTTGGGGAAAATAAGGAGCTTTGATGAGCAGAAGTGAAACGGGGAGACTGGTAGAGCTGATGGGGGTGGTGCGTGGTGGACACTGGCCATGAGGAGCCCCGTGACCCACGGCTGGGAGCCTCTGCTGCCTTCTCCCCGCTCCTCTGGTGTTTAGTGACAACACTGCTGGTCTGTGAGAGTTAGCAATTCGTGTATCTCTGTCAGTAACTTACTGGCTAATAGCTACTGTGTATACTGCTATGCCTCCCTTGTTTCCAAGACTCATAAGAAGACTTTTGGATGTTTAACCTCATTTCTTTGTGGTGCCTCGAAAGAGGATTAAAACCATCCAATAGCATCTGTGGCCAAGGTGCTAGGTAAGCTTATTAGCATCTGATGTCACATGATCTCAGGGTAGATATGTGGATAGGGAGGGGGAGGCTGGCTAAAGAATCCACAAGGATTAGCAGACAACTCTTGGGGAGACAGACTGGCTTTCAGAGAAACTAGTGGGAAAGGGTTTAAATAGAAGCCACTACTGATTTCTAGAAAGGTGGATGACATTCATCCTCTCTGCTTTGCATAAGGGGTACTTACTGAATTGGGGTGTCTTAGCTGATAGGAGGCTGCAGAGTTCTGGGCAGCAAAACCGAGCACAGTTTGACTTGCTCCAAAGGGAAGAAGACGACGGTGGCCATCAGAGAGGCACACACACAGGCCTCGGCTGAAGAATCTGCACTGCTCCCAGCTCCTGCCATGGAGACGTGCACCTCCTACTGCAATCCCAGCCTTTGTGAAGTAGAAGCAGATGGACGGAGGAAAATCAAGAGGACTTACAGACCCCGCTCAATTCAGAGGTCGTGGTTTGGGCAGTTCCCATGGTTAGTAATTGACCCCAAAGAGACCAAGCTCTTCTGCTCAGCTTGCAAAGAAAGACCTAGTCTCCACGACAGATCATCCCGGTTAGTCCGAGGTTACACGGGTCCTTTTAAAGTGGAGACTTTAAAGTACCATGAAGTCAGCAAAGCACACAAGCTCTGTGTCAACACCCTGGAAGTCAAGGAAGACACCCCGCAGGCCGCCCTCGTCCCCGAGATCTCCAGTGACCTGATGGCCGACATGGAGCACTTTTTCAATGCCGCCTATTCCATCGCGTACCACTCGAGGCCCCTGAACGACTTTGAGAAGATCCTGCAACTCCTCCAAAGCACTGGGACCGTGATTTTGGGCAAGTACCGAAATCGCACCGCCTGCACTCAGTTCATCAGATACATCTCCGAGACTCTGAAGAAGGAGATCCTGGAGGATGTCCGGAACTCCCCGTGTGTGAGCGTGTTGCTGGACAGCGCCACAGACACCTCCGACCAGTCCTGTGTGGGCATTTACATCCGCTACTTCAAGGGGATGGAGGTGAAGGAGTCTTACATCACTCTGGCCCCACTCTACAGCGAGACGGTGGATGGATACTTTGAGACCATCATCTCTGCCCTGGACGAACTGGACATCCCCTTCCGGAAGCCTGGCTGGGTAGTGGGCCTGGGAACCGATGGCTCAACCATGCTGAGCTGCAGAGGAGGTCTGGTGGAGAAGCTCCAGGAGATCGTCCCCCAGCTGCTGCCGGTGCATTGTGTGGCCCACCGGCTACACCTGGCCGTGGTTGACGCCTGTGGAGGCATCGACCTGGTCAGGAAGTGTGACCGGCACATCCGAACCGTCTTCAAGTTCTATCAGTCCTCGAACAAAAGGCTGAATGAGCTGCAGGAAGGCGCGGCCCCGCTGGAGCAGGAAATCATCCGCCTGAAGGACCTGAACGCTGTCAGGTGGGTGGCCAGCAAGAGGCGCACGCTGAGTGCGCTCATCGTGAGCTGGCCCGCCCTGGCCAGGCACCTGCAGAGCGTGGCGGAAGCAGGTGGCCAGGTCGGGCACAGGGCCAAGGGCGTGCTGAAGCTGATGAAGGGCTTCCATTTCGTCAAGTTCTGCCACTTCCTCTTGGACTTCCTGAGCGTCTACAGGCCTTTGTCCGAAGTGTGCCAGAAGGAGATCGTGCTGATTACGGAGGTGAACTCCACGCTGGGCCGGGCCTATGTAGCACTGGAGACCCTCCGGCACCAGGCAGGACCCAAGGAGGAGGAGTTCAATGCCGGCTTCAGGGATGGGCGGCTCCACGGCATCTTCTTGGACAGAATGGAGATGGCAGAACGGCGGTTCCAGGCGGACAGGGAGAGAATGATCCTGACTGGGATTGAATACCTCCAGCAAAGGTTTGACGTGGACCGGCCCCCTCAGCTCAAGAACATGGAGGTGTTTGACGCCATGGCCTGGCCAAGTGGGATGGAACTGGCCGGTTTTGGGAATGATGATATTCTTGCCCTGGCCAGATATTTTGAACTCTCACTGCCCCCAGGATACAGCGAGGAAGCACTGCTGGAGGAGTGGCTGGGCCTGAAAGCCATCGCCAAGAACTTGCCATTCTCCATGCTGTGCAGGAACGCCCTGGCCCAGGACTGCCGCTTCCCCTTGCTCAGCAGGCTCGTGGCAGTGGTGGTCTGTGTGCCCGTCTCCACCTCCTGCTGTGAGCGCGGGTTCAGTGCCATGAACCGGATCAGGACCGATGAGAGGACCAAGCTCTCCAACGAGGTGATCAACATGCTCATGATGACAGCGGTGAATGGTGTGGCCGTCACAGAGTACAACCCCCAGCCCGCCATCCAGCACTGGTACCTGACCTCCTCAGGTCGGCGCTTCAGCCACGTCTACGCCTGTGCCCAAGTGCCACCCCGCTCCCACACAAGTAAGTATGCGTGGCAGAGTTCCTGGACATGGGGAAGCAAAGGAAGAGAATCTTAGCTTCCCAACCCCATGCTGAGCCCACAGCCTGGTAGAGTCTGCTCAAGTCCACTGTCACAGTGGGCTTGCCCTAAGGTGTCACGTGCCCTACCATTTGCTAGACCAGTGGGTGCTCAAGACGGGACACCTGCCCTCCAGGAGATTATGATCCAGCTAGCAGGCAGGACGCCCACCCTGCAGGGCACAGGGCAAACAGCTAAGAGCACGACTTTCCAGAGCAAGGCTGCCCAGGTTCAAATGCTCGTCCTGCCGCTGACTAGCACGTGACCTGGGGCAGCTTAATCTCTCTGTGCTATGGTTTTTCATCTGTAAAGCGGATTAATAGACGTGAAGGGCTTGGAACAGCGTCTGGCCAGTAGTGCCCACGGCAGTCTTTAAAGGTGCAGACTAGTACCAGAAATCACGTGGGGACTGGGCCAGCGAGGGCAGAGACACCACATCCCCGTGGGGCTGTGCGGACCCTGTTTGCAGAGGGAAGAGGTCGGTGCAGGTCACAGGGGCTGTGAGGACGGTGCTGTGCGGAGGAGAAGGTTGGGGGTTTCAGGCAGGGGAGGGGTCCGTGAGGAAAGCCTCCCACCTAGCCTGGAAGGCCAGGTGGGGACTGGGCTTGAGGGGGAGGTGACATTATCCTGGAGGCCAAGTTACTGGAAGTCTTAAGTACGAAATTTTCCTCTTTTCAAGTAGTCACTGAACACCAAAGAAAACCAGAGCTTCTCCAGGCTGCTCCTGTGTCACTGAACGGTGACAGAGCCATGGTTTTTCTCCCTTGGCGTCTTCCTACAGCGGGTCTCCGTCCTCTTGCTTCTGCTGTCATCTTACCTCAGGGTCTGTGATCAGCAGCAGTGGACTGGCCTCAGGGTTGACAGACGCTCTGTAGGAAGCATGGTGGCCCTGGACCTGCAGCTGGGGGGCGGGTGCAGGGAGGGGGCCGTAGAAGTGGAGAGAAGGAAGGAGGGTGATTCCAACATGGGAGTCCTTCACCCACGCATTTGGTGAGTGAGTTGCTCTCAGTGCCCTATCTGTGAAGGTGAAGGAGAAGACGCCATCAGCTGTGCGCTTCTGCAAGTTGTAATCATAGGGCGATGGGACTAGTACGTCTGAAGCAAACAGAGAACACGGCCAGATTGTATATGACAAAGCCTTCTTTCCCAGGCAGTTTCTCAGCCTCAGCACTGCTGCCATTTAGGGCCAGGTAGTGCTTCGCTGTGGGTGCCTGTCCTGCGCCTGGCCACCCCTGGCCTTTCCCACTACACACACACTGGGTACCAGTAGCACCCTCCCCGTTGCAGCAATCAAGAAGGTCTCCGGACTCTGCCAGATGTCCCCTGGGAGCAAAATTGCCCCCCCCCCGCCCCCCGCATGAGCTCCGCTGCCCCAGGGTGAAAGTCAGCAGAGTGGGACTCCATCAGGCCTGCAGAGAGCAGCCCTTGTGCGTCTCCAGTCTGTTCTGCCAGGGGTTCTTCACCAAACATACCTTGGGGCGCAGTTGGTTGTGGGGAGGGGATCATCATCTGATCTGTTTTCTCTGTCTGACTGTACCCTCCCTTTCCTCCCGCACGAGGGGCGGGGCTCAGGAAGGAGAAGATGGGAGCGCTCCGTGTGGAGGAGGCCGTGACCCAGAAGCCGCCCATCCCGTCCTACAGGGAACCCATGGAGGTCCTGACGGACTGCGTCCTAGAGCCACGCCACGGACTCCTGTGTCCCCACCCCAGCCAAGAGGCCCTGGGCTGTCCTGATAAAGCGCTCCTGTAAGAGCAGGACCCTGAGGGGTTGCCTGGGAGCCCCCTGCTGCCCTGGCCCTCGTGATCATGGTGACAGGCCCTGGGATTCTAGGCTGCCCTGGAGTCTTCGCTTGGTGGGGACTCCCTAAGCACTGGGAAGCGGCAGTGACAAGATAATTCAGCCCACATCCCAGGGAGGCGGGGGTGGGGGGTGGGTGGGGGGGTGGGGGGGTGGTCAGGAGGCGCACAGCCTGCTTACCGAGGCCCCGCCTAGGCTGGGCGCGACCTCCCAGCACTTGAGTATGCAGGAGGGTTCGCCGCTCAAGCTCATTTTAAAGGTGCTTCAGGAGACAATTCCATCATGAAAGATTTCACCCCATGTTTTGGTGGCAGGAGGACTTTTCTGAAGTGGGAGAGACGGTTGGGGGTAGGGGGCTTAAAGGAGCCTTCCAGCCCCTGGGTAGCTGGGGAGCATCCCAGCGGGCTGCCCACAGCCTGAGTGGCGTGGGGTAGACACGTGGTGAGGGGCCTGGGATGAGCAGGTCTAGGGACAGCGGCCTGGCTCTGGGATCTATCCCCCTGGCTCCATGGCAGAAGCAGGGAAGCCTCAACTTCAAATGGGAGACTCGCATCAGAGACTTTCTCTATCTCCTCCCAGGGCCTTCCTTTAGGGTGAGGCAAGCAGAACCCCTTGGCACAGAGCAATCAAGAAAGGTTATCCTCCTGCAGCTCCTAGACAGGGGAGGAGTGTTTCCCTGGAGGGGGCCTGGCCTTTTCCACCAGTCGCAGCCCTTGTGTTGTGCTGAGCCCGGGTCTTCTACAGAGCAGAGCGGACAGGACAGGTTTGCACTGGGGGGGCTTGGGATCCTGTCCCAACTCTGCTGCAGGCAGTGGTTCAACCATGATTAATCCCTTCCTCTTTTCTGTGCCTTTGTGTCCCTCTCCATGAAGTGGCAGTAGAGAAGCCAAGTGCCTGCTGGTGCCCCAGCTGCCACAGGACTGATGGATGACAGCGCCTCCAGCTCTGAAAGACGGCCCTCAGGCTGCAGAGTGGACTTGGCTGCCTTCAGCCCTTGTCCTTGTCCCTTGCCACCCAAGTCCTTATTACGGGAAGAGGTGCTCTCTCAACATGCCCTCAGCATAATGGTCTAGTCCACTCTTCCCAAAGTTGCTCTGGGGACCAGCTTGGGAATCACTAGGGGTGTCTGTTTAAATCTGTTTCACCCCAGACCCACCTGATCAGATCCCCGGGACTGTTTCCAGCAAGGCCCTCCAGGAACTTTGTGGGCTTACTCAAGCATGAGAACCACCACCCTGGCGGCACAGAAGGGTGTCCCACGCTATTTGGCTCCCGTTGCCCTCCCCACATCAGCCCATCTCCTCTTCCACCCGGAAGTAAAGCACTTTTCCTTCCAGGGCAGCTGCTTTGGGCAGGTTCCTAGGCTGCTCCTCCGGCTGAGGATGATGTAGTGTCTGGGTCCCGCCTTCCTAACCACAGGTGGGAAACGAGGGCAGGTTAGAGGGAAGGGCTTCTTTGCCGCTGCCTTTCTCTTGTTTTAGACGGGCAGGAAGTAGTGCTCCGTCCTGGCCATGCTGCCTGGCCCTAGGTGGGGTCCCTGCTCTGTGATGCAGGTCCAAGTGGCCTGGCCCTCAAGCAGCCATCTGTCCACTTCCCACTCCTAGAAGGTGCCGAGAGCCCCTGAGATGCTGGTAGCGAGTGTCTCACTGTCTGGCAGAACCCCTGGTTCCCAGTGTCTCTGACTCTCCCTTCCCAGCACCCCACCCTTAGCACTTAGCCTTAGCGCCATCGCTTTCCTGTTTCCTTCAGCTTCGAGCTAGGAATTCCGTTTTCGCTTTCTGCCGTTTCACCTGTGGCACTGTCTCCCTGACAGCCCCGTGTTCCGGGCGCTGAGGTGTACCACGGGCCCTTAGAGCTTGAACCCTGGCGGTGTTACTGTCCACATGGCCAAGATGGAGCCCAGGCCTCCCTCTGCCATTCGCACAGGTCACCGTGGGGAGTTCAGGAATCTGCACTAGGCCAGGCACCGCGGGTGTGAGTTGGTGGGATGGAAGGGAGGAGGGCCCGTTAAAGTGGGCCCCCCCACCCTATCCATAGCGATTCAGATTGAGGTGACTTTCTCGTAGGCATCCTCCCCATGGCACCTTCTATCCTTTAAGAATCCTCAGAGCAAGAGGCTAGTCCTGCGAGCAGTGCCGTGCCTGAGTGCCACATGCACGATTCCCTGTGCGAGTCTAGTCGTGGAGGTGGAGGCCAGCTAGGGACGCCCCTGCCTCTCCACATCTGTGCTCTGAGGAAGCCTCCGATGCCAGCTCGTGAGAAACTTGGGCCCCTTGGCAGGGTGTGGGGGGGGGGCGACTGAAAATGCTGTTTGTCACAGGGATTTGCACTACCCGCTTTCTCGAGGGGCACAGGCATGCCCTGGGTCCCCTCTGTTCGCTAATGGCAGAGAGGACGCTGACCATTTTGTGCAGGACCCCAGGCTGAAGCTTGGTGAGACCCCTTGCCCAAGCTGACATCTCGTTTTTGTTTCAAGAGACTTGCAGCATTTCAGACCCCAGGGCCTGGAGACCCTGTTGTTGGAGAGCCTTCCTATTTTTGCCTCACAAAAAAACAAGCTGAAGGGCATTGGGGATGGAAGGAGCAAGCTCTTTGCCTTTGGCCAGAGTCCTAGCCATGCCTCCACCCTCATTCCCTACCTGTGATCTCCATAGACATGCCCACAGGGCTGACATTCTGAGTGACCAGCATTTTAACTGACAGTTTGAGTTCAGTAGCCATAGAGACCAGGTGGGAAGGCGGGGTCCCGACCCCCTGTTCTAGCCAGACACGTTGGAGTGTAATTTACTCCAGACACTTTTCTTCCCTCGAAGCGCAGGTTCAGTTCCTAGGGTGCTAAGTATTTAGCAGGACAGTGTGAAGATGGGCCGTTTCCCTCATCCAAGTGGCTGACGAGGTCACCCCAGGTAATTGGCCCAGGGATGTTCTCTCCTCCTCTGGTTTCAAAGATGTGCAAAACATGGTTTAAAAAACCATGTCTGGGTCTTCCCTGGTGGCGCAGTTGTTGAGAGTCCGCCTGCCGATGCAGGGGACACGGGTTCGTGCCCCGGTCCGGGAAGATCCCACATGCGGCGGAGCGGCTGGGCCCGTGAGCCATGGCCGCTGAGCCTGCGCGTCCGGAGCCTGTGCTCCGCAACGGGAGAGGCCACAACAGTGAGAGGCCCGCTTACCGCAAAAAAAAAAAAAAAAAAAACCATGTCTGATTCTCAACCTTTTTCTATTTGAATAAAGCAGAGTTTATTTCGACACATGCCTCAGTCCTGTTAATCCCGTAACCAAAACTAGCATACTGGGGGAGCTGCTCAAAGCTAATTATCTCTGGCTCAGAGCAAAGCCCGCCCACGCCCCCACCCCGAGTGACGCGCTGAAGCGCCTGCGCGGGTCGGGCTCGCTGAAAGGGCTTTCTTAGGCGGCCGGGTCCTGCTGCGCATACTCGGCGCCCACTGCCTGGGCCGGACCTCCGCGCACCGGAGCATCTGCAATTCTGACTCGCATCCTGGCCTGGGCATCCCGCGCCGGGCCATGACGGCGCACTCCTTCGCCCTCCCGGTCATCATCTTCACCACGTTCTGGGGCCTCATCGGCATCGCCGGGCCCTGGTTCGTGCCGAAAGGACCCAACCGCGGGTAAGGATCGCGCGGCCCAGCCTCCCTGTGGACACCTTCGCGGCCGCGCGCTCCCCCTCCCCCGGCGGCTACGCGGGCGGCGGCGGCGGCGGCGGCGGCTGCGGCGGCCCGCGGTGCAGCGAGCACTGTCCAGGCGCGCGCACGGCGCCCCACTCCTCTCGGGTCTGTGCTGGGCCGCGTTCAGCAGGGAACAGGCAGGCGGTCGGGGCCAAAGGGCAGAGATGCTCGTGCTTTAGAAAGGTGGAGACAGTTACGGGTCACCCTCCAACCTGTAAAGGTAAAGGCTGTGGCTAGACACTGATGCAGTTTGTCCACTGCTGCCCAGCTGTGACCTTGAGCGTCTATCACACCTTCAAGCCTCGTTGCTTCTTAGGTAATTGGGGGTGATGATGATACCTGCCTTTTAAGGTTGCTGTGAGGCTTACACAAAATAATGTATATAAGACTCTTAGTGCATGGTACATATTGTATTGAATAATTTTTAGCCAGTATCTTTTTTTTTTTTTTTTTTGCGGTATGCGGGCCTCTCACCGCTGTGGCCTCTCCCGTTGCGGAGCACAGGCTCCGGACGCGCAGGCTCAGCGGCCATGGCTCACGGGCCCAGCTGCTCCGCGGCATGTGGGATCTTCCCAGACCGGGGCACGAACCCGTGTCCCCTGCATCGGCAGGCGGACTCTCAACCACTGTGCCACCAGGGAAGCCCAGTATCATTATTTTTTGAAGGTCCCCTAGCAGGTTTCTCTACCTCTTGCACCATTTACCAGTTTCTGCTTCATACCATCTTCAGCTGTAAAGCACTCTCTCCCCTTGATTACAAGTTCCTCGAGGTGGAAGATTGTCCTGTTCACCACTGTAGACGCCATTGCCCAGTACAGGACTGGCCCACGGCGCTTGGTAATGTTGAAAGAATGGATCAAATGCTAATTGCTCTGGCACCAACTTAAAGTACTTTAGATCAGAGGTCCTAGGGCCTGGTTTGGGTTAGATTTAGCTTTGGCTGGAGGCTGCATTTGGGTGTTGCCTCTGTTCTTAAAAATCTGCAGGGCTAGGGACTTCCCTGGTGGTCCAGTGGTTAGTACTCCAAGCTTCCATTGCAGGGGGCACGGGTTCGATCCCTGGTTGGGGGACTAAGATCCTGCATGCCGCGCGGAGTGGCAAAAAAAAAAAAAGGACCTGCAGGGCTGAGGTCCCACGGCCTCACTTTGTAAACCATTTTAGTGCCTCGCCTCCCTTGCAGACCTTGGTGAGTTCTTCCTTCTGAAGTTTTCCTCCTGCATTTAAAGCCTCTGTCTCCAGCGTTTGAGTAGATTCAAGGTAGCCAGTTGCTATTGTCATTATAACTGCCCATTGTGCCTCAGAGATGGCTCACGGTCTCCTTGCCTCCTGCCCTGTCTTCTGGTCTCCTGTCTTCCTTCCCTTTGCCCGATGAACTTTGGATTCCAGAGGCCACTCCATGGTGGGTGGCTGCAAGTGCAGCTCTGTGCAGTGTCTTTTCCCAACATGTTTGCATTAAGATGGAGAAACAGTGGGATTGAGAAGGCAGATAGGTGAAGGGAAAGATGCATAATGTAACTTGGATGTGATCAAGGTTGGCCTCCCCAAGAGGTGACACTTGGCGTTTTTATTTTCCATCTAGCAATTCTTACCCTGAGTAGAACTCAGCCTCCCTGTGTTCAGGTGGCATCAGACGGGAAAGGGGCTGGCACCAGGAGCTCTTTCTCTGGCCTTGGCCAGGCCTCCTGGGGGCAATGCTTCCATCCGTCCTGACCTGACGTCCTCTTCCGTTGCAGAGTGACCATCACCATGCTGGTGGCCACCGCTGTCTGCTGTTACCTCTTGTAAGTACTGCTCTCCCAGCTCGAAGTCAGCTGGGGCCTTTGTGCCCGCTTCTTTCCTCCTTTCCCAGCCCTGCTCTCCCCTCTGTCCTGGTCCTGGCACATTCAGCTCTTGAAAGGCTGAGGCTGTAAAGCACAGAAGAGGAGGCAGTTGGAGAGGCAAAGAGAGCGATGGGCTGGAAGTCATGAACTCTGGGTTCTGGTTCTGAATGTAGCACCTGGACAAGCTCTGTCATGTTCATAGGCTACAGTTTTCTCATCCACAGAATGAGTGAGTTGGGCCAGCTCAGTGCCTTTTGTACCTGATGGGACATCAGAATCACCTGGAGAGATTGTAAAAACACAGCTTTTAGGGCTCCACCCTGGACCCACTGAATCACAGTTCTCATGATCTGCACTTGGGAATCCATATTTTTAATGCATGCCCCTGAGTGACTGTGATGCAGCCAGTTTGGAACCACTGGATGAGCAGTAGTCTTCAAACTTGGAAAAGGTCCCTGGGATATAGAAAACGTTCCAAGAGATGCGAGTGCCTGGACAGTGTGAGGGAATCAATTTCCAGGTCCTTCATGTCTAGAGGTTCTCTTTCTAAAACTGCCGTTCATGGTAGCCCCTCCCCTTTTACAAAAAAGGCACTCTGCTATCCCTCCCCAATCCTCCTATGTTAGGTTGCTCCATGTTAAATCACCCTGGCTGCCAAACTGAGGAATAAATCCAAGCTCTGGTTTTGAGGGAGGCCTCTCTCATGCTCAGTTAAGCCGGTATGGCTTCCCTTTGTGCCCCTGGAGGCCGTCTTACCTCTTCGCTAATCCCAGGGTCCAGCCCCAGCGCAGGGATCTTATAAATCTACAAAACATCAGATCAAACCAAACCTAAACCCAAACCCACACGCCCCAGACTGAGCCCCCGTGCCGGCCGCAGTGTGGGTGGCTCCATGAGGCCCTTCCCTCCAGAACCCAGACCCTGCTGCTGGGTCGGTCATGTGACCAAAGGCGTGGTGGGAGGTGTGCACGGCAGAGTTCCTTGTGTCTGGGCTCACCCTCACTGTGCTGTCCCTGGCAGCTGGCTCATCGCCATCCTGGCTCAGCTGAACCCCCTGTTCGGGCCCCAGCTGAAGAATGAGACCATCTGGTATGTGCACTTCCTGTGGGAGTGACCACTGCCGCCTCCTCGGCCCCAGGTACTGCTGGGCGGACGGGCAGGGGTGGGGAAGGGCCCGGGGCGGGGGGAGGACAAGGTCAGGCAGGGTTGTAAGACTTTGCGTGTGGATTCAGGCATTCATTTATTAAGGAAAAAAAAAGAATGCTGAGCGCCTGCTCCCTTCCTGCCCAGTGGTGCGCTGGGCGGCCGGGACGGGCGGAAGACTCGGGGTCCTGCGGGGGAGCATGTGGGCCCAGCCTTGTTTGCGGGTTTGCAGGCCCCAGAGGAGGCGGCCGGCTGCAGAATCTGTTCTGAGTGAGGGGAGGGTGGGGGCAGGGAGCGGTCTGAGGTGAGCTGGGTGACGGGCACAGGCTCTCCAGGGCGGGGCTGGGGGAGAAGGGTCTCCACAGCGAGGCCGTGACTTGTTCTGTGATGTGCTTTTCAGGTGCCCCAGCTCTCTGGATGACCTCGGCTCCGCTGTCCCTGATGACCCTTTTGTCACCCCTACAACTGTGTCCCAGTCCCTCCGTGCTCCCTCCCCCAAGGCCTGCCTGGTTCTGGAAAGTACCACCCTCCCCAGCCAGTCTGGGCCTCAGGAAGCCCCGAGCTCAGAGCCAGGCCGGAGCAGATGTCCAGCCCTCAAGTTCCCACTGCCCGCTCCCGAGTAGGTCCAGGCCAGGAGCTGACAGGGCTGGGGCTGCGCCTTTTACCCAGTGGGGCAGCCAGAGAAGGCTGCTTGTCCTGGGGAGGAGGCCGTTCAGCCCAGGGTGCTCTGAGCACCCTGGGCCGGGCCGGGGAGGAAGCCCTGGGGGAAGAGGCACCGTCCCCCTGTGTGACCCCAGGAAGCGTCTGCCTGTGTGGGCCTCCTCACCTGTGAGATGGAGGGGCTCGGTCAGGTGTGGCAAAGGCCTTTCTTGGAGTTCTCCTTTAATTTTTGACATGTTTCGATGTGAAATTTCTGGAATTGTTGACGAAGTGGAAAAACAGTCCCACAAAACATCACGATCCAAAGCGTCACAGTAATTTGGATCAAGGTTGGAACAGGTATGTTTAGCGTCCTTTACAGTCACGAAGTCACTTACGTTGGCTTGCTCAGGAAGTGGGATCTCCTCAGAATATCCTCTTCCCCCTTCCTCCCCACCTGGATCACCTCCCTCCCTTCCCAGAGGCGCAGCCTGAGCACCGCAGGAGCTGAAGAAACTGGAGGCAGCTCCTGCTGAGGCCGGGCCGACTCTGGCAGCGGTGAGGGTGGATCTCGGAGCACGTAGGTCACCTGGAGCGAGGGAGGGCGCAGAGGGACAGATGTGGGCGAGGTGTGGGCTGGGCTCTGCTGAGATGCTGCCGGGCGGGGGAGCCCCTGGCCTGGTGACGCCTGGAGAGTTGGGATGGAGACCTCAGACACTTGCCCGCAGCCCCGGAGCTAATTGGAGCCCACCCCCTCTGCTGCGCCACATTGCCTCCCTGGGGAAGAAGCCAGTCTCTTGTATTTATTGACGGTTGAGTTGATTGGCATTCTGCTTAGTAGGCATCGTTTTTGGAGCGGTGGTAGAACGTGGTATGTCTCACCTGGATTTCTTGGTTCTGGGCTTGGCCTGTTGCTCAGATCAGGGCCTCCCTTGAACATCCCACCCACCCCCTTTCCAACTCCCTTCCTGTGCTGACCTCTGTGGCCCCCCTGGAGTGGGGCTGTTGAGTCTCGATTGGCGGCTAGAAGCATGACCCGTGTCTAGTGACTAATGAGTGCTGAGGAAATTCCTGTTTGGTGGCAAAGTCCTGGCCAAGTTCGCTGGCTGCCGCTCCCCTGCCCACCTGATTCCCATTCTCTCGGTGGGTGGATTTGGGGCCCAGGAAAGGGACTGGCAGCTGCTTGGAGCTGCAGCTCTGGGATGTGGACACTGAGACTACATTTTCCTGAGACCTGAGCGAGAATCCTGCTGTTCTGGATTTTGCCCAGAACCAGGCCGGGCAGGAGGAGGAAGACGGAGGACTCGTTCAAGTGGAACTTTGCCCCACCACCCATCTGTACCCCAGATTACAGAGTGCATGGCCCCCGGGGCTCTGCAATAAAGCCGGTCCCCAACATTCCACAGAGCGTGGCCTGCATGTTCCTAATACCCCTACGTACCCAGGAGCCAGCCGTGCTTGGCCTGGGTGGGGATCAGCTTCCTGCCTGGGGCAGGGGGATGGAGTGAGCTGAGGGGAGAGCTCCTGGGGCTGGAAGGTGCTTGGAGGAGAGACCCTGAGCCCTGAGGAGTGCATCCAGAGAGAATGCAGAGCCACAGAAGGATGAAGCAGGGGAGTGACGTGACCCAACTTGGTTTCCAGGATGATCTCTACAGGGTGCATAATGGGCCTCAGATGAGATTGGTGGTGAGAATGGGGACGAGTGGGCGAATGGAAGGTCTAGTTAGGAGCTGAAGGGGGCCAGCGCCTTGACCGTGGGGGGAGGGGGGAGGCGGGGTGGACCCTGTGGTGAGCAGTGGGCAAATGCGGTGCCCAGTACCTGGCGGCTGGAACCTCTCAGTGACAGGCCACAGAGGGCACGTGATGACCTGGGGTTTCCTGTGTGTCCTGGTGAGCTGGTTGTGTCCGGGGTATCTCCATGGAGACGCCCAGCTAGTGGTAGGATACGTGGGTTTGGTCTTCAGGAGGAAGATGTGGCCTGAAGACGTGCAGTGTATGTCTGTCCCTGAGTTCTCATGGAACCACTCGTGGCGACCTCTGTTCCCCGGGTCCTGGGGCGCGCCCCCTGCTCTCTGGGCAGCTTCTGCAACTCAGGGCTGGCACACCCCCTCCCAGCACACTATCTTGCCGTCCTCCCTTTCTGCCTGTGCAGCCGTTCAGGGAGGGGGAGCTTGGGACGCCCTCCCAGGATCCGTGCCCACCCACTTTGCGTGGATGGCGCTGATCCCAAAGCTCTCACCCCACTCCGAGGGGGACTGCAGGGTGAGCAGGTCTTGTCAGAAATGAACACAACCAGACATTAGTTACAGAGGGGAGATCAGGTTTTATTCCGAAACGACTGACAGTAGGGAAATGTGAGCTCCGTGGGGTCCGTGCCCCTGCAGGGTGACTGGGCACTTTAACAGGAGAACGAGAGCGGAGGGGAGGGGTGAGCGGGGCCAAGTAGAGCCAGGAGAGCGAAAAGCCACAAAGGATGGGTTGGCGTAAGTGTGAGTAGGCCACAGAGACCGGGGGACAGAGGCCCGAGCCTTCCTGATTCCATCTCAGAGGAAGGGTCCTTGGGAGCCACTCCTGGGTTGCAGGAGGTACATCTACATCCCAGAGGACAGAGGAAAGATTCACGGTCGTGAATGCTCTCAGAAAGGGTGGAGGGGCTAGGCGCCAGAGGCCTGTGGTCAGGTATTGGCTAGAACAAACGGTAAATTCTTCTGACAGCCCAGAGCTTGGTCAGACAGGAACTGGATGGGGCCAGGTCGTCCCTGGGTTACGGCCGTAGGCGGTCCGAAGCCAGGCCTGGCTGGACAAGTCTCTTAGTGCCTGGTGTGGACGGACTCGTTGTTTGTTTCAGGCAAGAAGTATCTCCCACCCCCCTTCCCCTGCCAAGTGGGAGGCACATCAGTAAATGTCAGCCTCTGACGTAGATGCTCAGAGCAACTACAAGTAGCACAAGATCCCTGAAGATGGGTAGTGGCTGGGGGTGGGATACCCCTGCACCAACCCTAGTGGCAGAGCGGGAAGCAGCCTGGGAGACCCTCCTGGGACTGACCGGACAAGCCTGTGGAGAAGACAAGGCAGGTGAGGTTAGCTCAGCTGCACGTACAGAAGGTGGCCGACAGAGGGCAGTGCCGCCCAAGGGACGGAGACCTCCAGACCAGGTTGTGCTGCCGCTGGGAGTGCAACGCCCTGCACTGATGTGAGAGGTGTGGCCTTAGAGCGTGGCCCTTCTTGGGAACAGGGATGATTTTCCAGGTGGTACCAGAGCCTGGATGAAACCTCCTTGAAGGATGTGTAATGACAACAGCAAGGTGCCAGGTATTGCTCGGGGAATCCAAAGGGCAAGAACTAAGGGGCCTTTTGCCAACTGGATGCTGCTCTGAGGCCAAGCTTCGCAGCAATCTTCCGCGACTTTTTCCCACCTCAGCAACCTGAGATCTGGTACATTCCAGCCTATAATAGGGACACCCGTCAGCCCAGATTCTCAATGGAGAGGAAAAGTTACATACAGAAGATGGCTGTCACTGCAGACCGCAGGGTCACCCCTCCCTGATAAAGCACCTAAAGCAGGGCCCTTGATGAGGGCCTTTGGGTTGCTTTGTACAGAAGTCGGTTCGTTGATAACATTGGAAATACGAGGAGCAGAGAAACAAAGTGGGGTTGGCCATGTGCTGGACGTGACGTCTGTTCAAAAACCTTGGGGTTTCCAGGAATGAAGTCACTTGGCAGCCACCACAGTTTTATTTGACTTGGACCCAGAAGAGTGAGGGCAGGTGACCAAAGTCTATGCTAATTCAGCCCACACTCCGTGTAACGAACCTGCGTAAGAATCACTCGGAACAAACAAACCCATAGAACGCTGGGACCAAAGCCACGCACGTCTGTTAGGACAGGCGTTCCCTACCTCGGCACTGCTGACAGTTCGGGCTGGATAATTCTCTATTGGGGACCATTGGGGGCGGGGCTGTCCTGTGCATTGTAGGGTGTTGAGCAGAACCCCTGACCTCTGCCCAGTGGATGCCAGCAGAACCGCTGTCCCTGCCCTTGGCTCTGACAATCACACGTCTGCAGCCATTTTGAAATGTTCTCTGGGGGTCCAAGTCCCTCTCCCCCACCCCTACGTTGGGAATCACTACTCTAGAATCTCAACCCCTCAAGTGATTGATAAAAATTTAATCAGTTTATCAACCCAGACAGGAGGTTGGGGAACCTTGAGGGAAGCTGGTATCCTGAATACCAGGGTTCCCCGTGAGCCATTCCCAGCAGGACCTGGAGCTTCTGACCTGGAGACCATGCCCTGGGGAGAAGGAAGCACTGAAGCTTTAGAGGATTATTGGGTGCCTGAGCGGACTCTAATCCCAGCACCATGTGGTCCAGCAGAGGCCAGATGGCGGGGGCAGGGGTGGGGGTGGGGGGCTCGGCCGGGGGGTGGGGGGTGGGCGGTGGGAGCATCGCGCAAGCCCAGTAGAACTTTGGCTAACCCTGCAGGCATCTGTCCGGAAAGGGGCTGGGACAGATATTCTCAGAAACCCACAGAAGCCCCACCTCAGCTTCCTAACCACAGGATTAAGGGCCGGGATTGTATCATGGCTTCCCCCCTGCTGCAAAGGTCAGTCTTTCTTCCCCTGACAAAGCCCGGCAGACATTAGGGAGATGATTCTCTGCGCCCACCCACTGTCCATCTCCTAAGCAGGAATACGGGAGGCGGGAAGGGTTACTGCAGAGGCTGCAGCCTTGATCCGTCGTGATTCTGGGTGCAACGGCCGTGCCCTTGGTCTGCAGCAATTGATTTGGCAAACATATTTTTCTCTTTTTTCTTTCTGCCCAGCCTTCCAGGAGCTGTTGACCCAACAGCCTCAGCTCAGCTTCAAGGTCGAGATAGAGAATCGCGACCTGGGCTCCCTGGGTTCAAAGTCCAGCTCCTCCCGATTATTAGTTGAGTGAAAGTTCGTCTTTCTGAGCCTCAGTTTTATAATAGCACCAGTGCCTGCTTCGTAGAGGTTTTGACTGTGAGCTGAGGGAACGGATTAAAGTGCCTGCCTCGTCACAAAAATGCCATCAGTAAATCACACGACTTTTACGTAGGAACTCTTTACTTCGATGGCCCCCTTCGTTCTGCCAGGATCTCAGCTTCCTTCACCTTTTCTTGTTCCCACCATGGACACCACACTGATCCACCCTGTGGAAAAGGAAGTGGCAAGCCCCCTGGGTACTTCGACGTGTGCGATAGGACCTGGGAAGTAAGCACCATGAAAAATACCTGGGGCCTGTGTATGCATCTGTGTTTCTGTGCTTCACGTCAAATGTCCTTCATGTAATCTATAAACGTAGTGTCCTCTTGTTGAAAACAATGCTTTGGGGGAGTGAGGGGAGAAGAGAGAATGGGTACTAGACTAGATCTGCTGAATTCTAAAGTTCTCAGGGAAAATAAACATGTAAGAAATAACCATGGGGACTTCCCTGGCGGTCCAGTGGTTAGGACTCCAAGCTTTCACTGCCGAGGGCCTAGGTTCGATCTCTGGTTGGGGAACAAAGATCCCGCAAGACTCGCTGCACGGCCGAAAAAAAAAGAAGAAGAAAGGAAGAAAAAGAAAGAAAGAAAGAGGAAATTTCTGAAAAAAGCAGAGTATTTACAGGGACATTAGCCCTCCCAGATGTTTAAAAGTATTATACAGTCACAATATGAAAGGCTACAGAACTGAAGACTGTGGTGCTGGGACATGAATAGACACATCAATGGAAGAAAACGAGTCCAGAAATAAATTGATAAACATGGCAAAGCTAATCCGTGAGGAAAAGGTGAATAAAGGCAATGAACAGTGTCGGGACTCTCTCCCTCCCGGCAACAAAATAAATGCCAGCTGGATCAGAGATTTAACAAATGTAAATGAAACTATAAATGTACCAGAAGAAAACACAGGGGAGTTAAAAAAGAAATTATCATGGGGCTCGCGCCTGCGCGGTCTGCGCCAACCCGCGGGCTGCTCGGAGAGACGGAGGGACGCGCCCGCTGGGAATCCTCGGGACCAGCGTGTGGGGAGGTTCCCTCCCGCCCAGCCGTGAATGAGGGATTACCATCTCAAAGAGCTCATTTTTTTTTTCTTGAGGTGTTCGGAGTTAGTCCCACACCACAGATTTTCACTGTTTATTTTTATTTAGAAGCCAACCTGTTCTCCTGATCAACTGTTAGCATAATTGCTAACCCTTAGACGCTGAATGATTTACGGTGATGAGAGTGGAGGAAAGGGTGAAAATTATGGTGAGAGCAAGGCGACCATGTACACTAATGTGATTAACAAGTATGTTAAAGTTTGCATTTTGTTTGCTTGTTGTTTGAGTCGAAGATACTGTGACAGATTGGACCCCTGAATTTTTAATCATATAAACTGAATAGGATACATGCACTTTGGAGTCGGGTAAAATCTGCAATCCAGACCCTCCAACTTGCTGCATAACTGTGACTTTGGGTCACAGTTAAATAACTGCTCTGAACCTGTTCCTCCTTTGCTTAAAAAAAGAAAGAAAAAGAAAAGAAATTATCTTGTAATGGGGAAGATCTAACTAAGAGGGGGAAACAAGAAATCCAGCAGTGATGAAGATAAAGTTTGATAAATTTAAATTAAAATTTAGATTTTCTGCAAGGCAAAAAGAAAAAAATTAAATAAAAAAGATAAATGACAAACGGGAAACGATTTACAACTCATGACAGACACAGAGGTCATCTACAAGATAAAAAGGACAGAGTAGGTAAATAGAAAAGGAGTCAAGCAGACGGATCACAAAAGAAGCGGTAGAAATGACTTTTGAGCATGAAAAGGTGCTTCTCATCATTTATAATCAAGGAAAGCAAATTGAAACAACAATGTAGCCCCATCAGTACCTATTATATTAGCAAAGATCAAAACTGATAATAGACTAGACACGTATATTAGTAACCATAGTCAACGTCCCCTGCATCTCCCCATGCTCTGAGTACTTCCACGCATACCAGCCAACTTCCCACTGCCAGCAGTCTTCATGTCCTGTGCCGAAGGCTGGAAGTGCTGTCAGGAAATTATTGCCATCAGCACACCCCTCAACCAATGACTGATGGGACTTGTATGTACACGCTCCCAGGGTGTCTCCAGCTCCAGGCGCCCATAGAGCAGATGGCTTGCGCTTCTGCCTTCACCATGAGAAATGCATGCCCTGGGCAGCCTACCCAGCGAAGAAACATGGGGAACAGACTAATCCCAAAATGACCTGGAGCCAAGTCTGGCCAAACCTCAGCAGAAGCAGAGTCAAATGAGCAAAAAAATAAATGCTTGTTGTTCCAAGTCAGGGTTTTTAGGTGTTTATTATGCAGGATTATGGTGACATAGCTGACTGATGCTGTGTTATGACAGATAGATCTAGCCCAGGGTGATATACATGTTATGTTTCTACTCCCTTGTTGATGACACTTGCATTACTCCAGGTCTTCCTGTTATAAACAATCAGCATCCCTAGATGTGTCTGTGCAAATGTGCTGGAACTTCCTTAGGATGTATGTCTCCATGTAAAGAGCGGAGTTCTGGGTGATGTTTACTTTCAACATCACAAGATATTGCCCAGTGGCCCTCCAAAGAGATTGTTTACACTCCTACTAGCATTATATGAACTCCTGGACTTCATCTGTTATTCAGCCTTTTTTATTTTTTCAATCAGATAATGTGTGTGAAATGGTATCTTGTTTTAACTTGCATTTCCCTAATAATCACTGGTGAGCCTGACTCTCTTTTCATGTTTGTTGACCATTTGGGTTTCCAATTCTCTAATGTGCCTGTTCATATTGATTGCTTTTCTATTATCTTTTTTTGGGGGGTATTTTTCCTATTGATTTATAGAATTTCTTTATGTATTTTAGCTACAAGTCCCCCTAATCCTAGAGAATCTAGTGCCAGGAAGAGAGAGGGAAGAAGACGGTGTGTTTGGAGGGGATGGTGGTGAGATAAAAAACAGCCCCATCTTTTCTACTGCTCTTTGAAACCATCGTTAAACAAATGAAAAGCTAATCACAAATTAAGAAAAAATATTTGCAAGACACATATTTGTCAAAGGACTTGTATCCTGAATATATAAAGGGCTGAACAAAATATAAGTATATAAAGAATATAAAGAATTCAACAATAAGACAAACCCAGTTTTTAAAAGTGGGCAAATAATTTGAACCCACACTTCACAACAGTTTTTTCATTTTATTATTTGTATCTCCCAGTTTTGCAATCAAGTCATCCTTGGTTCTAGAGTGCCTCTGGGTTAACACTGCAAAGGGACCAGCTGAGCCCATTTTATACAGACCCTCATGCGACAGTACAACTGTGAAATCATCTGTGGCTCCCTCCATCTCTTACTTTAACTCTCCGTGTGACTGAGTCTCGTTTCCTCATCTGTATAATGGAGAAACCAATACCTCCATCTCTGAGGCATGGAGAGAATCAAATAAGATTAAAAATCACTTTGATAAAGGGCAAAGATATATACTTTTATTGCAGGGGTCCTAGTTTTAGCTCAAGCTGGAGGACTGCACCAGCCTGGAGTTGATGGGCCCAGAGCGGGGCGCTGGAAGGAGATGGAAAGAACTGAGATCAGCCCTGGGAAAGTGAGCAGGGAGAACTACCCAAGGCCCGGTGGTGCCCAAGCTTAGGCCCTTGGATTTGTCTGACTCTGGCGGTGGAAAGAAGCTCAAGGTAGCCTATGAAACAAGAGTTGGGTACTTTGGTGTCCAGGTGGGACCAGGTGAGGAGAGGCATTCTCCGCTCAGCCCAGGAAACGCGGCCTTTTTGGCCCCGGGATAATTCAGTTTGGGGAGGTGGCAGAGCACCTCAGTGGAGGCGCGCACGGACGACCCCTGGTTGTCGGCGAGGCCTCCGCGGTGTCACCGGGAATTTGCCCCAGGAGATACCCCGGGTGGGTGTCATGAAATGCTGGGTGAGCTCTCAAGGCGGGAAGAGACTCCAACACACGGATCATTAGCATTACCGTGGTCCCTTCAGTCCGCACGTGCGCACAAACCGCGGGCTGCGCTCGAGCGGTCAGACTGCTGCGGCGCAGAGCCGGGGATGGAAGGGGCCTTACGAATCCGCCAGTGGAGGAGGAAGACTAGGCCACCGTCGGCCCGGAGCGCCTGCGAGTGCTTCCTCCCAGGCCACACAGCTAAACAAGCACTATTAAACACAAACAAAGAAACAAAGCCCCCCCCAATCCCCCACAAAAAACAAAAAAAACCCCAGCGCTGTTAAACTTCTACGAACGAGTCCCGGTCAGGTGAGAAAAGCGCGCGACTTCCGGCGGAGGAGGCGGTGTAACACCACTGCTTCCGGCCGCTGCGCCTGCGCCTGCGCACTGGGAAACTGCGCCTGCGCACTGCGCAACTGCGCCTGCGCACTGCGCCTGCGCACTCGGTGCTGGCTTCCTGCTGGAGGAACGTACCAACGGCTGGAGAGGAGTGGGTGCGGAGGACCTGCTGACTATCGCTACCGGAGGTCGCCCAGGAACCTGGACCGCCCACCAAGCTCTGCAGGGCCTTTGGCGCCTCAAGGTAGGTCCCGCTGCGGTGCGGGGGGGGGAGCGAGCGGGGCGGCGGATGGCTTGTGCTTACTACCCGCCGCGGGGGCGCGGTCGGCCGCCGTGGGAGCTGCGCCGGCTTCACAGCTTCGCTAGCCCCACTAGCCAGCCAGACCTTTGGCCCTAGGTAAGCCGGGGAGGGGGCGTTGTGGTCACAGACGTAGACTTGGGGGCGAGGCGGCTTTCCCTGACCTGCCCTGCCCGTCGGGCGGCCCAGGTGTCCCCCTTCCAGCTTCCCTCCCTTTCCCAGTGCCCCGCACCTGAAACACCCGGTGAGGCCAGAACTGGACAGCGGCTCGTATCCATCACTCACTCTGTGCCAAAAAGTGTCTTTAAACACTGCTGCTGTATGCGTACATTAACTCCGTTAATCTTTCACAAGCCAGCGAGGTGGATGCTTTTATCCCTGTCGTATAGGCTCGGACACCGAGGCACGTAGCAGACGAACACAGCTGGTGGGTAGCAGCCAGAATTTAAACCCTCATAGACCGGCTCTGGACTTCATGCTCTCAATCCATTGTGGAGAGCAGCCTCGCAGAGAAGAGCAAAGGGTTCTGCTGGTTTAAAACATCTCATTTTATGTCACTTTTGCATATTGTGAAATCTGATGAAGCTTGGTTATTTAAAGTCTCTCCCTTAGGGTTTAAAAGCAGCCAAATTTGCATGTGGGACAAAACCCCAAAATGTGTAGTGGTTTGCACTACTCTTTTTCTTCCACACATTCCTCTGGTCCCATGCTTTTCTTCATCTTCCATCTCCTCATAGGTGAGCGGGTGGGGGAATGAGAAGCCGAGGACTTGTAGGCTCACCAAGTGCTTTGAAGTCTCCTGGGGTCTGGTGGATAGACAGGAACCACCTCCTCCTCCCCCCCCCCCCCCCAGTGCAGGGGCTGAGAGAAGAGGGGGCCGGTAGGACTGGGCAGAGTGAAAACTCAGAGAAAGGTCTGGCATAGGTATCGAATGCCCAGGGTGGACTGAGCTCTGCGTGAGGCCCTGGGGTGAGGCAGGCCCAGGAGAAACAGAAAAGTGACCACTGTGCTTCTGGGCATGCGTGTGGGAAAAGGCCTGGTGAGCGCAGTGAGGAGGAAATCTCTGATCCATGGAGCCAGCACACGTGTAAGTGCTGAGGCACTTCCTGTCTCAGGCTCAGCCAGCATGTTGCTAACCCCTCGGGAATCTACAGGCTCTTGGGCATAACTGCCTTGGGCCCTCCCCGTGCCCACACTCAAGGACCTGCCTGCCACCATAGCCGTCCTTCTTTGCTGTGTCAGGAAAAATAAAAAAACTTCTTTCTCATCTGCAAGGATAAACCCACCCACCTGTGCCTTGAGTCCCTCTCCCTCAGGAACTCCTGCCATCAGTCCTCCCTTTCTTCCCACTGTACCTTTTCTCTCTTTTGAGACAGAGCCAAGCCTTTTCCCTCCCACCCCAAAGCGTGACCCTTTGACGTTGCAAGTGCCTGCGTCCTCTGCTTCTCATTGCATAGCCCCGGGGCTCCACTTGCTTCATCTGCTGAAGGGATCCTGTCTGTCCTTTCTGGAAAGTCTTCCCTTGGCTTCCCTAACATTACTTAGGTTTTTCTGTGTCTCTGTCCTCTGCCTGTCAGGCATCTTTGGAGTCTGCTTATCCTCTACCCTGCCCACAGTGTCAGTGTTGCCTGGGCAACCACCCTCCACTCTCTTCTCCCACCGGTGTTTCCCCTCAGTTTCTACGGAGACTTTTACACGGATCTGTATCTTTAGCGCAGACTTCTGTCCCCTGACCCTGTATCTGTCACATCTACTCCTGAAGATTTGTTCCAGAAGAACCTCAGAATCACTATATCTGTAACTGAACTGTATTTAGCAGGGACTGGGGTGTCCCTCTGTATCCCCTCCTCCTCCACACCACAGCCCAAGTATTATCTGCATGGCTCTCCAGACTGTCCCTTCCCCTCCAGTCCCACCTCTGTTACCTGCTCCTGCCCTCCTCCCCACCTGCTTCCCAGGGCTGCACCTGCTGCCTGCCTCATGTGGTCCCACCTGATGCAGCTCTGGAGTCTCCACCTTGTTGCTGTATCAGGTGCGTGTATCAGCTCTTATGAGAAGTGTCACAAACAACTTCTTACTAATAATCAAAGTCCTGGAGTCTATGGGTGATTTTCTTTTTAAATTTTACATTTTAGATTCGTGTCGACTCCAGGCTGGCTCTCCACAGCATCCACCCCGCTGTCATCCTGATGTGCTTCAGTGAAGAGCAAGGGGTGCCGGTCATTGCCCAAGACCCCAGACCTGCCCCAGGGACTGTCGGGATGAGGTTCCTCAAGCAGTAGCCTGGGGTAAGCGACCCTGCCAAGGCAGAATCGAAACTGCCGTGTCACAGACTCGATTTGCCTCTCGGTCAGCCCGTGGCCTGGCTCCACAGCACTTACCCTGCTTGCCTTGCCCTGGTGCCAATAGCCATTTCCAAGTTGTCTTCTCGTCCTGAGCCCCACATACCAGCCGGGCAGTGACTATCCTGTTTGTATGTTTAGGGCACGGTGCTGGCTCATGGTAGATATTTGACGAAGTATTGTTAAATGGTCGAGTGGCTCAAGGGTATCTGCAGAGTACAGGTGGGCTGGTGGGACAAGGCTGGTCGGGGAACAGAACAGGGTTGGTGCCCTGGGTTCAGTTAGTGCGTCCTCAGGCGAAGGCTTTGGGGTGTAGCCCAGGCTGCAGCCTAACTCACAGGTATTTTCTTTTTCTCTGCCCTCATCAGTGAGAGCAGGTGGGACATAGGCCTGGTTTCAGTACCGTGTTCTGTGTTCTCGGGAGCAGTGAAGCCTATGGACTGCTCTGGTCCTCCGCTCTGCCACCGAGCATCACGTTGCTGCTCTGGGTTTCTGTTTCTTCAGTCAAGATAAGAGCGAAGGTTAGTCCCCTCTGGCTCTGACATCTAGAGTCCTTCCCCTGGACCACGACGGTGTCTTGTACTTCATTTACCCCTTGATCCAGCCCCTCCACCGCGTCACCTCCCGTGAGCTTCAGACCCCTGGTTTGGTGGTGGCTGACTGGGTCGTCGAGTGATGGGCTTGGGTGGTTGCCTCTCGGTTCTTCCGAGGCCCCTGTGGCTGGAAGGGGCTCCTCGGTGTCGCGTTGTCCACCCTGGTTCACAGCTGAGTCTCGCTTGAGCTGCCCAGCGGGCTCGTCCCCAGTAAAGGCCGTCCTGCCATCCCTGGTGATCCTTCTGAATGTTTACCATCACTCAGTGTCAGAATGTTCTGGTTTAAACCTCCTCATTTAAGCTGCATCTCGCTCTGGTCTGAAGAGATGCACGCTGCTCACTCTCAGCTGTTTGGGGCAGGATCTGCGCCATCTTACTCTGAATCTTCTCTTTCCCAAGGAGACACAGCCTAGCTCACTGGGCTTTTCCTTCCCTCTCATTTGCTTTTCTTCTTTCCGCATGTTTCTCCTCTGACTTCTTCATGTGTCTTTTCTTTGAGAGCCCTGGATTTGACCTCATCTGCAGGAGAATGAACGGGGTGGGGAAGGGAGTCGAGGACTGTGCTGAGGTGTGCGGTCTGAGCATCTGGGTGAACAGGAGTCCTGTGTACTGAGCTCGAGTTGACTGTAGGCCGAGCAGGTGAGGGGAAGCCTGCGAGGGAGTCGTGAGCCAAGAGGGGCTGGCGGTGCTCAGCCGGTGAAGGTGGCCCTGGTCAGGGAGAGGGTGTGGGAGGAGAGACGAGGCCTGGAGACGAGGAAGCCCAGGAAACACCATTAAGGGGCGGGCAGAGGAAGAGGGACTAGAACAGAGACTGAAAAGGAGTCGCAGGTGACAGGAAAGCTGAGGAGATGTGCTGTCCCGTAGCTGCGGGTAGCAGCATTCCAGGTGGGGGGCATGGGCAGGTGCTGTAGTGCGGAGAAGCGCGCTGAGGCGGGGCACCGGGGGTCCCTGGGGCCTCAGCGGGAGCACTTCAGGGAGCAGCAGGGGCCGCAGCCAGAGAGGAGTGGGCTTCGAGGGGAGGGGGCGCTGGGGGCCTGCGTCACTGGCATCAGGAGCTGCCCCGTACCACGTGCTCTGACAGAGGCTCGGGAAGCCTCGGGCCGCGTCGCTCCCCGCTACCGAGTGACGTTGCCTGTTTGTGAGGCCCTGCGGGTGCCAGGCACGGCCCGGGTGCCCAGGACGCAGACTGGCCTCCGCACCCCCGTGGCCTGTGCTGACAGCGCCAGCATCCGCAGCTCTTCCCGGGAAGCCTGCCTGACGTCTTGGTGAGGCCCCTCCCGCCGCGGTCCCCCAGCCCTGCAGCGCCACTGCAGCGCCCCTGCACGCCCTGCACCTCGGCTCTTGTCTTCCCTGCTGTGTGTGGGGGGACATTTTATTCTCATCTGCCCCCCGCCAGCCTGGGGGCCACGTGCACACAGGGGCCTGGCCTACCTTCTACTGTATCCATCGCACAGGAAGACTGCCAGTGCCTACCAGGCTCTGGATAAACATTGAAGGAAAAAAGAGATGTGAGTTAACGTGGCAAAGAAGATGGACACAGAAACCACTCCTGTGCAGAGGGCTGGGGGCTCCGGTCGAGGGCTGCTCCGTTGGGTCTGGAGGAGTGAATGTCAGGCTTCACCCAGGAGGTGGCGTCTGGAGAGTTTTGTCCTGGGATTGATTTCATATGGTTACTACGCCTTACATCCTCTGCTCTCTTCTCTCCCCTCCGGCCTCACTGTCCCGTCAGTGGGCCCCGAAGTGAGTAGGCAGCTGGCTGAGAGCCATTCTCTTCATCTTGCCTTAGATCTTGTCTTGTCTTCTGTCACCTTGCCAGAGGACAGCCTGGGCCTGTCTTCTCATTGCCCCAAGCTCCCAGGCGCGTCAGAAGTCGGAAAAGTCAAAAAGCCCCACAAGAAACACACACTCTCAGGATCCACGGGGCAAGAGCCCCCTGTGTGTACTGACTCCTCCGTGATCAGAGCCAAGACCCCACCTGCCATGCTGGCTTCTCCTGGCTCCAAGTTCAACACCGGAGCTCTCAACACCCCTTCTGAACTTGGCCGGGGCGCCAGGGAGCACCTGCCAGAAGCTGAGGTCAGACTTGAGTTTGTACGCGAAGGGGAGGAGGCTGCAGTGGCCCCGGGAGAATCAGAAGCCCCGGCTCCCAAAGGAGGAGTGGGAGGGACCTATCCCTGCAGGGGAAGAGACCAGCCCGCGCCTCGGCAGCAGCCTGCGGGTCCCAGCACCTGACCAGGCTTTCCTGGAGGAGCAGGAGGAAGGCCTCCTGGGGCTGCGTGTCCGCAGTGAGAAGAGAGCAGCCAGCCCTGGAGAGGCCTGGTCTTGGCCTGGCTGCCCCCTGTGCAAATTGCCACCCCAGTGCTGGGCAGGATAAGCCAGAGGGAGACTCCGGACACTGTGGCCTCCAGTCCGTGCTGGGGCAGGAGCCCCCGGTGCAGCCTGAGAAGAACGTGTCCAAGTGGAAGGCGAGAGGAGGGGGAGCTGGCAGGAAGGAAGTCGAGGGACCCAGAGCTCAGCTGCAGTCCGGTCGCCTCTGACTTGCTGCTGCTCCAGGCAGCCAGCCCGGACAGGCTGGAGGCAGGCCAGCCTGGCGAGGATGAAGTGGCGAGGCCAGCCGACATCCTCATAGCCGATCTGGCCGGAGAGGCGCGTCACCTCAAGACACGGAAGAGGAGGCGCTTGCTTCCTGGGGAGGACTGCGCAGGCCAAGACCAAGGGCTGGGCTCCCGGGCACTCCCTGGGCCCCCTGGACACCCTGGGTCAGAGACCGTGCCTGACGTGAGACGCTTCTTTACCATCAACTGCAGGAATGTCTGCCATGTCACGTGCACTCTGTGCCGCCGAGCATCAGACAGGGCAGAGTTAAGGGGCGGTCCCAGCCTTCAGCTCTGGTCTGCCACCTGGCAACTAAGCGCGGGCGGGAGGTGGGGAGGAAGCCAGCTGCAGCCGGCCCTGGGGGGGAGCGGGGAGGGGTGCCCGAAAAGAAGCAGAAGGACCTGCCCACGGGGGCCACCAGCCGTGCCCCGAGGAGCTGCATTCACCATGCTGCCGCCAGGTGCCTCACCTCTGGAAGATGGTGACGGACAGGCGGGCCCGAGCAGCTGGGACAGGCTCGGCCTCCCCCGCCTACTCCCACCCACGGCAGCTGGGGAGGACTGAGGTGGCGTATGTGCCCCCAGCCAGCTCCGAGCACGGGCCTGGAGCCAGAGTGCTGCCGAGTTGCCCTGCAGCCCGGCGCTGCCCCTCTCCTTTGTCTTGGCCCCGCTCTTCAGGAGGTTTAGGGCCCAGGTGGACCGTCGCTACCGCCTTCCGTCTCCAACCGCCTTCTCCCGTGAAGCCCTGCCCCTGCTGCACGGGGCGATGGGCGAGCAGGTGCGTCGGGATGCAGTGGACCGAGGGCAGCCGCGTCCACCTCACTGTTTCCGTGGCAGCCCGGGTCGCGGATGTGGACTACGCGGCTATCACCGCCCACTGTGGGGTGACGCAGCCGGGTGGCCGGCAGGTGGCGTCAGGCAGCCCGAGGAGGCAGGCCACGCCTGGGTCCGACACCTGCCCCTGGACAGGGCTGCGGAGACGGGCCGCGGGAGCTGCAGGGGCCGCTCAGCCTCTGTGGCTTGGCCACAGCTCTGTGCCTGGGCTTCCTGGTGTCGGGCGGCTGCCCGAGTCTGGAGCAGGCTGTGAGGACGGGGGGCTACACCCACGCCCCTCGCTTCACCCACTGCCTCGACTCCCTGGTGGGAAACTTCCGTGTCACCAGCGTAGTGTCCAGATCGTGCTGGGCATGGCTAGGGCCATCTGCAGCCACCTCCAAGGCTCTGCGGAAGCCCGGCAGCTCCTCCCAGCTGCAGCGGCAGTGCGGCCTCCCAGCCCACCAGCCCTTCTTGGGGCTCTCGCATCCCTGGGTGTCCGCCTACCACTTGCTGGAGTGGCTGGAGAAGCGGCAGCTGGGGAAGGCAGGGGCGGCGCCGTCGGCCGTGTTGCGGAGCCTGACGGACAGTCTGGTCAAGCTCCCGCAGCCCTTCTGGATGGAGGTCCGGGAGGCGAGCGCCGCGCAGGCCGCCTTCAGCCTGGTGCTGCCCCAGCTGTGCTACCTGCACGTCTTCCTGGCGCAGGTTCGGGGGCGCTTTGAGGAGCGGAGCACCGGGGAGATGGGCGCGGCCGTGCGGCTGGCCGAGGGCCTGGCCCTGCAGCTCTCCACAGACCACCAGCTCCCTGAGCTCTTCCACCGTGAGGAGTTCGTGCTGGCGACCCTGCTGGACCCCGCTTCAAGGGCAGGATAGAGGCTGCCCTCCCCGAGGGGGCCGACATCAACCATTGGAAGCAAGTTCTCGTGTACGAGGTGAAGGAGCTCGTGGTGTCTGAGTACTCCTGCCGCCCTCCCCTTCCCTGCAGGGCCCCACTGCTGTGCGTGTGGGACGCCCCTGAGCCGCGCAGGAGCCAGGAGCCCTGGGGCCGAAGGGAAGGGCCAGGAAGCGCCCGAGCAGAGAAGCGGGACCTCTGGGTCCTTGCTGCTGGGCCAGAGGGAGAGGAGCCTCCTGGAGCAGGTGGAGAGCGGGGGGCTGCTGGTCTCAGAGAGGGGCGGCGCTTCCCTCTCCACGGAGAGCCACCTGGTCAGCATCATCCGCAAGAAGTACCTGCGTGAGAACGAGACAGTGGGTGCCCAGGAGGACACCCTGCTTACTGGCAGAAGCGGCGGGACGTCCGGCCAGACCTGGTGAGACTGGCCACCATCTATCCTGCGCCCTGACGGGCGCCTTCTCTGCAAGTGTCTTTGCGTCCCTGGGCGGCCCCGCCATCGTGGAGCATGACTCCCCTCTTCCAGGGGAGATGGCTGAGCGTCTTCTCTTCTTGAAGACCAACCTGGAGCATCTCCCAAGCTACACCCACGCCCTTTATCTTCCCCAGCAGGGACCTGGCCGAGGCGCGCAGGCCGGTGAGTCTGACCGCAGGGTCCGATGCCCTGAGAAGCTGCCTGTGGGAAGTCTGCGTAGATGACGGGAGGGGGCACAGTGTCGCGTCCTAGGACATTAGACGGGGACAGCCAGGCTCCAAAACTTGTTTGGAAGGAATGAGGACAGTTTCTCAGTTCTTGACAGATCGTCATTTTCGTTTTCGCGGAGATGTCATCTTCCATCTGCCCACTGCTGGAGTCACTGCCGGCAGTACGGGGGCGGGAGGGCGGGCTCTGGTCATCGGTGACTCTGAGTTGTACCACGCAGCGTATGGACCGCGGTGCTCCTTGAAAGTGTCGCTGGGCGAGGGGCCCTACACGCGGCTTGTCCGTGTGTGTCGGGGCGGCAGGCCCTCGAGGTCTGTGTTCTCAGCAGCCAGGCGCTGTGCGGGATATCCTCAGCCACCTAGGGCCTGGGGAAGCCGTGGACACTCTTCCTGGAAAGGAAAGAAACCCTAATATGATGGAGGGCGGTGCCCACACGCACACCGGTCTTCTTAGGGTCTGCTTGCCCGTGGATCCTGGGGTTCCCAAGAGCCCTGGTGGAGGGCACCGCCCAGCTCCCGCGAGCGTGTGATCGAGGAGAGCTGGGACGCCCAGTCATCACGTGGCCGTTGTCGCCTGTAGTTTGTTTCCAGACTACTGGAAGCCTTGGGGTTTCTTCTTTCTACAGTGAAAGCAGTCTGAGGAAGCAAGAAAGGGCATGTATCCCAGTGACTGACCGGCCTGAGTTCCTTTAGGGTCGAGTGCAGGACCTGAGGGCATGGGGCCCAGGCTCTGGTGGGATCAATGGGAAAAGAAGGAAGGGTGAGGCCGGAGTGTTTGGGGCGGGGCTCGTCACACCCAGAAGACACAAGTCCAGCTCCGCTGGGCCGCTGGCAGAGGGACTTTGAGAGGGAAGGGGGCGTGCAGAGGCACCAAGGCCTAACTTGCACTTTGGCCCTGGCTGTGCGGTTGAGCCCGGGAGCCTGTCCCTTCGCTTCCCCTGTGTCACTGTGACTAATTCACTGTAGGACGTTCGGAAGTTACTGAGAATGTGAGGAAGCAGAAAAAATTCACCGTAATCCTTTCACTCAGCCTCTATGAAAACTTCGACGTATTTCCTTTTTTACCTTGAGGTCACATCCTCTGTGCTAGTTAGTATGCTGTATTTTCAGTTTAACAGTGTAACATGGCATTTTCTTGAATAAGGTTTTATACAGATCGTGTTCAGTGGTCAGAGCACCACGATAGGAAGTGAAGTCTCACCTCCACACCGCTCAGGTCGTGTCTTCTTCCCCAGCTGCTGCAGGGCATGTCTGCACAGGCTCCCTGTGAGGAGAGGCCAGCGCGCCTGGGGGAGAGGCTGGGACTAGGGCTGCGCTCCCTTAACGTCTGGACTCTGCATCCAGTGCATTTGGGTGGTGAGATCAGGGCCTGGCCCTGGACCTCTCCCTGTCTCCCTGCCTCCCTTCCTTAAATTGCACGTGGATCTCAGACTTCAACGAGAATCACCTGAGAGCATCTTAAAGCTGAGGCGTCCTGTCCCTCCCTCGCAGGTTCGGGTGTAGTAGGTCAGGTGGGGGCAGGGATGTCATGCGCCCTAACTAAAGCAGTCCAGGGGGTCGTGTATTGGTCAGTGCTGCCACCCCTCGAGCTCCTCCTGGGAGGGGCACTGTCCCCTTGCTCTCTGGCCTCCCCTCAGCGGCTGTCCTTGTTCTCGGAGAGGGGAGGCCTGAACCGGCGAGGCACCAGGGTTGGGGGGTGTGAGGAAGACGAGGGCAGTGAAAGGGAGGAGATGAGAAGCTTGACAGTCCCGAGCTTGGGGGCTTGGGCTCTGGAGAGGTGGTTCTCAACCGGGGGCAGTTTTGTCCCCCAGGGGCCATTGGGTAACGCCTAGAGATGTTTTGGTTGTCACAGCTTGTGGGGGGATTGCCACTGTCCTCTCGCGGGTGGAAGACAGGGACGCACAGAGGAGCCTCCGCGGCAGAGACTTACCCCGGCCCCAGGTGGCAGCAGTGCCGGGTCCGAGAACCCTGTGCCAGGTTGTGGTCGGGAGGGAATGGGGCGGAGGAAGGGGCCCCAGTTCACCGAAGCGGCCCGGTGACTGTCCACCTGAGGCTGCTCCGAGCTGAACCATTTCTTCCCTAGACTTGGCTCTGCCCTGCCCTGGCGACTCACGGCATCCTCTTCTGGCCCATTCCCTACATAGGTAAACTGAGACTCAGAACTGCTGGCTCTGAACAAGGAAGATGGGCTTCCCCCCGGAGATCCGGAGTTACCTGTTTCAGTCATAGCCTTGTCTGTGTGACCGAGTCCTTTTCACAGACACACGTTGGGCCAGTGCCTCTGTTCGCTCATTTCCATAAGAGGACCAGGGTGATTCTGGTTTTCTGGAGGAACGTTGACGCCGTTGCATGTGGACGAGCCGTTCTCGCATTGCGCGGAGCCTGCTGTCCGCTGCTGGCCTCTGCGTTGGCTGGGTTTGCACAGGCGTGTGGGCCCCGGCCTGGTTGAAGTGTGCAGATTTGAGGTAAAGTGGGGCACAGGAGCGGAGCAGAGGTCATGGACACGCTGGAGAATCAGGGTTTGACTGCGGTGCTGTTCATCTAACTGCAGACAAGGGCGTGGGACCCAGGGCCGAGGGCACAGAGCCAAGTGCTGGCGGGGCACGTGTCTCCTGCCAGATGGGACCTTGGGGGCACAGGAGGCCTGATGTCCAGTCCCAGTGCCATCTTTCCGCACCCCTGTCCTCTTCCGCAGAACGTGGGCACGCGCACACCGTTCTCTGCCCGCCCCCTTGTTCTTTCTCTCCCTTTGCGCACCACCTCCATCCCCATCGCTGGCGGGGTTCCTCAGGGTACCGCTTCCCCCACAGCCCGTCGCCCCGGCGGCGGCGGGGCATTTGGACACGGGGCTGGTGGCTCTTGCCTGGAGGCCTGGCGTGTTGTCCTCCCCACCCCCGGCTGCTCAGCGGTCCCCTCCGTTCAGCCTCGAGCATGTGGGTGTTGGCCCGACTTCAGCCCCTGGCTGTACCCCAGGGCTCCCTGACCGCTTTCACCCCCAACGTAGTGGCTGGGAGGATGTGCGCGCCCCTGGAGAGAGGCCCGCAGATACTGGAAGAGGTGGTGTCCCCCCGAGGCTGGCCCGTTGCGCCTCGCTCTCACAGACGGTGCCTGGACCCCGTCATCTTGGACTCGCCGCTGCCTCCTGAGGCCGATGCCACAGGACACCCCAAGTGCAAGACGGGAGCCCGGCCTCCAGTCACATGGCCAGGTTCCGGGCACACGTTCTCCTCCCTCCTCGCCCTCAGGCGGATTCCTCGTCTCTGGCTATCTGGCTAGTGCTTTTATGGCCCATCTCCGGTGCCCGGTGCCCTGTGGGCCAGAGCAGGTTTAACCAGCGTGGAGGTGACTGCATCGCTCGCGGCTTACAAACCCAGCAGGTGCTTCCCCAGAGTGACCAGGTTTCTTAGCGGGTACCTCCATGCCTTTTGGACAGAAACATTGGTAGAAGTGAAGGAGGAGCTGGGCTGCTGAAGACTGGAGGGGGCTGGGGAAAGACGTAGGGCTCCTTCTCAGAGACGGTGGGGGTCAGACGTGTTAGCAGCCTCACCAGCGTCCTGGGGCGTGCGGGAGGAGCTCTGGGTCTGATTTCCTTGGAGGGGTTCTGAGGAGCGGCGTTGCTATGGAAACGCAGCCTCGGGGCCTGGCGGGGGCTCTGGAGCCCCAGGTTTTGCAAACAGCAGGAGTGAATGGCTCCTTGTTTCTCTGCAGGCCTCAGCCAGCCCGGCCTGCGCCCGGCCAGAGTCTGTGGGGTTGGGGAGCTGCCACTTGGAGCCGAGGTCTGCTTGTTTTCCTCTCCTAGACCCTGAGCCTTCTGCGCTTGCTCGCATCGCCGGCGTCCCTCCCCCTGGCCTCCTGCCTCGCGCTCTTGTCTTGCACTGACACCTGGGTTTCTGCCACCCCACGGCCACTGGCGACTAGAAAGTACCCTCCCTCCCCTTTTCTGGATCCAACATAGGTGCCACCCTGCCCCTCCCTCCAGGACGGCTTCCTTGACTGCCCGGCCTCCCCTCCCCAACCCCCCTTTGCCCGTGTTTGCAGCTGGAACCATGCTATCTGGCTGGCAGCGATGGGCACTGTTCTGTTGGTGCCACAGTGAAGAGCTGGTATTGACAGGCAGGTTCGGGGAGCAAAGGTGAGGGGCCTGGCAGTGCTGCCACTTACTCCCTGTGCCTCCGCTGTCCCTCCCCTCCCTCCACCTCAGTTTCCTCATCAAGGACTGAAGGCTGAGCCCTCAGGCCCCACAGCTGCCACCAGAGGTCACAAGTTGGCCCGTGGAACGTGGAAACCACTTTGAATTCATTGCTGATTTTTTAAAAAATTGTCAAGAAGCCCCAGGTGCTCTCATTTGTGTTTGCCAATGCATGGGTCTCCCAGGAAGGAAACGAGATTGGCGATGATGGTGACCTGTTATCTCTTCAAAAATAAGTGTAAATGGTTAAAAGGAAACACCTCAGAGTTAATACAGGTAATCGTGAGCAGTTACGAGAAAGGAAAGTAATGAGATTGTGTCGCCGGAGCAGATTTGGGAGACGGGAAGAATTGGTAAAGGCGGGCCTGAATCCCATCCAGCATGGCCATGACCGCCAGGGCCGGGTCAGGACCCCCTTAGGCAAGGGCCTGTGCCTGGCCCACCTCCCTCGGAGGGGCTCTTGACCCTCCTGTGCCCTGGACTCTTGTCCTCAGGTCCCGCCGGGCCGTCTAGGTCTCTGGCCCTGGCGGTGGAGGCTGGGCGGTCACTGAGGTTCTCAGAGGCCCGCTTACTCTTTGACTGTTTCTCCTCAGGGACCTGCTGGCCCTTGAGCGGGGGTGTCGGAGACAGGCGTCCAGCCCAGGCCGAGTGGACGGGGCGTCCTTTGGGGTGAGCAGCCCGCTGACCGCCAGTGGCACCTGTGTCACTGTGACGGAGCTGCCGGGGCCCCAGCCACCTGGACCCACTTCGTCTCATGGAGCCTCGGGGTGAGAAGTCGGGAGAGGCCAACGGGGTGCGCGTCACCCCTCAGCTGCTCAAGGCGCGCTCGGGTGAGTTCGCCCTGGAGTCCATCCTGCTGCTGAAGCTGCAGGGCCTGGGGCTGGTGGACCTGGGCTGCCTGGGGGAGTGCTTGGGCCTCGAGTGGCTGGACCTTTCGGGCAACGCGCTCACCCAGCTGGGCCCGCTGGCCTCCCTGCGCCAGCTGGCCGTGCTCAACGTGGCCAACAACCGGCTGACGGGGCTGGAGCCCCTGGCCGCCTGCGAGAACCTGCAGAGTCTCAACGCTGCAGGCAACCTACTGGCCGGCCCCGGGCAGCTGCAGTGTCTGGCGGCGCTGCCGGGCCTCGAGCGCCTGCGGCTCCGCGACCCCTCGGCCCGGCTCAGCAACCCGCTGTGCACCAGCCCCTCCTACTGGGCCTCGGTCCGAGAGCTGCTGCCCGGCCTGAAGGTCATCGACGGCGAGCGCGTGAGCGGGCGCGGCAGTGACTTCTACCAGCTGTGCCGGGACCTGGACAGTTCCTTGCGCCCCAGCTCCAGCTCCGGCCCGCGAGCCGTGGAGGCCCAGCCCTGGGTGGAGCCCGGCTACTGGGAGTCCTGGCCCACGCGCAGCAGCTCCATCCTGGAGGAGGCCTGCCGCCAGTTCCAGGACACGCTGCAAGAGTGCCACGACCTGGACCGCCAGGCCAGGGACAGCCTGGCCCAGGCCGAGCAGGCGCTCAGCCCCGCCCGCGCCACTTCCTTTGTCTTTTGAATGCACCCTGTGGCCGTGGCCCTTGGGGTTGGCACGCTGTGGCCTCCCTGCTTTTCTTCATGGTTTCATCATGCTGGCCACTGGCCCTGCACACGGGCGTGTTACGGGCCCCCTTGCCTAAGAGCAGCCGCCCTCCCTCTCACACCTCCATCCATCAGGGACACAGCTCCCTTGGACCCTCCTCAGGCAGCTGGCACCGTGTGAGGCTGTTCTGCACCTACGCTTGCTCCTGGGAGGAGGCCCGGCCTCCTCGTGTCCGTACCTGCTGCCACTCCCGGCTGCCTGAGCCTGAGGCTTAGGGGAATAAAGTTGCTTGGTCCTAAGGCTAAAGGTGAGCGGCAAGGATGGGGAGCCTCCTGCCCGGCCCGTCCTGGGAGAGGACGCGGCGGAGCTCGGAGCGTGGAAGCCGCATCTTCCAGGTTGGCCTGTCCAAGTGACCCTGGGCTGTGCCCCCCTGGGGTCTCCCTGAAGCTTCCACTGCCATGCCCACCCGTGCCAATCCCTATTAAATACTCGTGTTTTAATTTGCATCTCTGCCTGTCATTGCGTGTGGGCCCCTGAAAACGAGCCTGGGTCCCTGCTGCCTCTGGCCTGTCCTGGGGAAGGAGGAGCACACAGCTTACTGGGTGTCCTTCTGATGGGAGGCATCGTGCTCGCCCTCGCCCTCACCCTCTCAGGGCTTTGCTTCCTCCCCGTGAGGCTGGAGCACTGGGGCCCTTTCCTCCCGCTGCTCTCAGGAGGGAGGGAAGGAATGCGAGGGGAGGAGAGAACGCAGCTCTAGAGCACTTTTATTAGGGACAATGGGACAGTCCTCCCTGGGCGCAGAGAAGGGAGGGCGGGCTTTCACTTGTTAACCTCCCTCACGCTGCTTCCAGGAAGCCGGGTGAAATTCTAGAGGGAAGGGAAGAGAAACTAAGACTGGGTATGACGGGGGCTGTTTGGGCCCCGCCCCAGCTGTCTTCAGGCTCCCGGCCCCTCTCCTCCTGCCTCCCGCAGCGCAGCCGCCGCAGCTCCAGCCTCCTCTCCATCCCTGCCCCACCTGGCTGGCCTCCGCCTAGTCCTTCCTCCCTCCTTCCTGGCGGGCCACCTACCAGTCAGGCCTCAGCTGGGGGGCAAGGCTTTGAAGAACGCGAACTGCCCGGGGAAGTAGTGGCCGTGAGGGTCCTCGCCGGCGCGCTCCACCCTGCTGCACTGGGCCTCCTGGCGCTCCTGCAGCTCCTGCGGCAGCCGCACCGCTCAGGCCGTGCCCCCTCCACGCCCCCATCCCCCAGGCCCAGAGCCCACCTCGCCCCTCCATGCAGGCTTCCGCCTCCGACCTCTCCCACAGGCCCAGTTTCTGTCCACCAGCTCCCTCCCCAACCTCTGCTCCCTCCTCCGCGCACTCTTACCTGTTGAACCTGTGTCTCTATGGGGCAGTGGACCATCCGGCCCAGGACTTTATCTTCAGGGTCCAGCTTGATGCAGGCCAGGCATTTCCGCTTTCTCTGGGGAGGGGCGCATAGAGCCCAGAGAGGAAACGGGTGAGTGAGGGGAGGCCTGCGGCCCCGAGGGTGAGAGTGGGAGCTGGGGGGCAGCATACAATGGGGGTTCCCCTGGCAGGCCAGGTGGTTCCAGGCTCAGCCCACCCTCAGACCGGGAAATTTCGGAAGTCAAACCATCCTGCAGTTTTCTATGAACCCTGAGTGAGTGTGTGCGCACGCGCGCGTGTGTGTAGGTGGGAGTCCTCGTCCAGGTGGGTTCTCCCCACCTGACTTCCACCTGAGCTGCTCTGCTGTCATCTGTTATATTTATTTGTATTTTCTTGTAAGATTTGAACACAATGGTCCTGGTATAAAAGTCTAGAAAACCACTCGTATAATCCAGTCCCTCCCTTAACAGATGGAGGAAACTGAGGCCTTCAGAGAACCTGGGAAGTAACAGGGCTGGTGGTTGGCAGAGCTGAGACTGGACACCAGATGGTTGCGTTCCGGCCCCAGGATCGCCCCCATGGCGGTGACTTTGCCCCCAAGGTGGCTGATGACAATCGAGCCCTGTTAGGAACCAGCCCGGGCTGGGCCATCTCCACTTGAAAACACACAGGAAATGGGGCATTCACCAGGCCTAGGGTGGGGACCACCCGAAGCCCATACCATGGCCTTCTTCCACCGGTGACGCGAAGCCTGAGAGAGGAACTTGGATGGCATGGAAGGTGGACCCACTCTGAAGAGCATGTGTCCTCGGGGGTAGCCCAGCCGTCCCTCCTGCCTGTCCAGGCCCCCAGCCCACCTGCAACCATCACAACCACCAGCCGAGACAGGCAAGTCAGCTGCCAGGGAGGCTGCTCCGCCCTGGGGTCCCCAACCTGAGGCTTCTCGCTGGATCTCCTCCTGAACCCCAGTCGCACACCCCCGCGCTGAGCGCATGCCCCGTCGCATGCACGTGCCTTCACTCACCCCGCTGGGCTTGACCTTGCACTCCGCTTTCTTCCAGTCCTTCTTCCGGCAGTTCGTCTGCTGGAGCTTAAACTCCAGCCTCACAAAGGTCCCGGCCGGGAAGGGCTACCCACAGACAGAGGAAGGCCAGCAGTCAGCTGAGCAGGCAGCGCCCTTCCTGGACGTGACCTGTCCCTCCTCCCTCCCCCCCACCGTGAGACAGCACGTCCCTGGAGATGGCTGGGCTGGCTGGCCCTTCTCTGGAGAGCTGGGCGCCTCTGGGGCCCAAGCGCCTTTGTACCTCCTCCCTGGGAACATGCCGACCATCCCCCTCCCCTCCCTGGGGTGCCGCTCACCGTGTCCATGGCACTGTCCACACCGGTCTCCCAGAAGGCCCACTGCACGGGCGGATGCTTGTGGAACTCCTCCAGGGCCACCTGCAGGCCCAGGTGCTGGGCCGCCGTGAGCTCATCCTTGCCCAAGCCCATCACGCCCGGCCACAGGGCCAGCGGGAGCAACAGCTGCCACATGGCTTCACCTTAGTCCCCCTGACCCTGCGAAGGGTATGTGTGGATCCTCAGCTCATGTGCCAGCCCGCGGAGCCACCAACTCCCGGGCCCTGTGGCTTGGGGACCACATCTGGTAGAGCTCTGGGCAGAGGTGCAGGGACAGGGAGTGGCGCTTTGCAGAGATTCCCCTGGTATTCCCCTGGCCTTTCCCCTCCCCTCCCCTGCCCCCACTGTTCCCAGGTCCAGCTCAGGGCGGCTTTGGCCCTGTCCTGGGTAGGTGCTGAGTTGGCTGTGGTCCTCAGGCCAGCCTTGGGGGCAGCACTGTTGCCCCCTCCAGCCCTCCCCTGCTTTTCTGGCCCATCTTCTCTGACCCCAGTCCCCAGACTGCTGGCTCTGTGGGGTCCCGGGCCCTGACCCAGCCTGCGGCCCCCGCCCCCCTACTGGAGGTGGGGAGGGACAGGCCCAGAATGGAGGCCAGCTGGAGGCTGAATATTTTGGGGAGGAGGTAAACACGAGGGAGGGGCCCAGAGCGGGTGGGAAGTGGGAGGATGCTTAACCCTCCCTGTGCTGCAATGGCCCGGTGCCCTTGGCCCTCCGAGCCCCCCACCCCAGAAATGGGGGCCTCGGCCCCACCAGGGCTTTCTTTCCAGAGCAGACCCTCCCTCCCTAGCTGTTTTTTCTGGAGCTTTCGCCACCAGCCCTCTCCCAGCCCTCTGATCCCGCCTCCCGCAATCCATGACTGGGGTCTCCTGAGGGCTGGACCCTCCCCGGGAACTCTGCCTGTACAGTCTTCTTGGGACCAGAAGGCCACAGATGTGGAAACTGAGACCCCCGCGGTGAAAAGCGACCAGGGTCTCGCCGTGAAGCGAGGGCCCACAGACAAGTTGCCCAATCTTGCCCTTTGGAGCTGTGCCCTTTGCCCGCCCCATCCTCCCGTCCAGCTGTCCTGCCATTCTCCCCCCCTCACCTCCTTTCTTGCGCCTTGGGGTCTCTCCTACGCTTCCCCTCCCGAGGCCACGGCCGAGGCCTACTCCTGGCCAGGCTGTCAGCCTATTCCCGGCACCCTCTCCGGCGTCTCTCGGGTCGGCCCCCATCTCCTCCCCTCCCACCTCCTGGGCCCCTCCAGCTCCCAGCAGCTGAGGCTCCTCCCCCCCGCTAGGACCGCCCGCCCTCCCGGGACTTCCCTCCCCATCCCACCCTCCCCTCCCCTCTCCTCCCGCTGCCCCCGCAGAGGAGCCCCAGCTGTTGGCCTTCTCGGCTGGGCTCGGCTGGCCAGGCTTCGCAGCGGGATGTGGGACTGCCCTGCCCCCCAGGTAGGGCTGCCCTTTCCTTAGGCCCTTCCCGGGCGACCAGTCCCTCGCGTCCCCGAGACACGGATTTCAGGAAATTCTTGCCAGAAACACAGACATCCTCAAAACCACATGAGACCTTGAGTCATTTGATCCCTCCCCCTGCTTCCCGCGCCCTAAAGCCGCTCTGAGAGGGAAGGCGTCTCCTTAGAGGTGACTCTGGGGTCTGACCACCTCCAACACCAGCAAACGTGTCCAGTCGTGAAGGATCACGTCCCACCCATGGTGGCGACAGACTGCAGCGTCTCATGTGGGTGAAGGGTGAGGTGGGATTCACAAGGCTGATGGGGAGTCAGGGAAGACAGGGGTCCCGACTCCTGCTGGTCCTGAGCAAATAAGAACAAGCTCTGGGACTTGGTGTGTCCGCCACCAGGGCTGATCTCCCACAGAGAGGACCTCATTTAACTGCCCAAATCCCTGGAACTTCTGCTCCCTTCTCTGTGAGGGGGGGGTCAGAGACCCTACATTTAGGGGTTGTTTTGAGGATTAAATGAGCAAAGTGGAAAGTGACAGATGACCCAGTGTTTGGCACAACTTTTTCTTCCCTTCCCTATGTACGCCTGCCAGGATTCTCCACGTGGAGCTGAAACCTTCCTTTGCAGTGTGCTCTGGGGGCGCCAGAAAGATCCTTGGCTTCAGTTAGCCAGTTCTGGTGGCTGAAATCCCACCATCGACATTTCAGTCCCATCTGTGAGCTGTGGACAATCATTAAGCAGAGATGAGAGCTGGGGTCTTTGTTCTCCAGGAGCTTCCGAGGTGGGGGCTAGAGAGACAATAGGCGTGCAGAACACATTTCCCAGCCCAGGGCCTCGTGCTGGGGGACGTCCTGGGGGTGGGTGACCAGAGAAAACTTTGAGCTGAGGACAAGCTGGGACAGAAGTCCTCCTGCCTTTGGTAGGGGCCGTAGGAGGCCTGGGGGGGCAAGGGAGGCTTGGCGCAGCTTGGTGGCAGCCGGCAAGGAAGGAGGCTGGGGGCTGGATGCAAATACAGTGTAGGTCGCACAGCGAGACAAAGTTCCCTTTGGGTGAAAGGAACGTGAGGGGCGGGCAACCGCACTGCAGGGCAGTCACGGGTGGGGACATGTGAAGGGGCTACTTAACACACGTTCATGAGCTCAGCACCAGGTGACACGTCCCAGCCCAGGGGAGCGGTGACAGCACTTAGCTACTTAGTCGTGGTTAATGATACTCCCGGGCATCACAGTTGAAAGTGGAGATTCACATATCCGAGTCGTTCTGGCAAAGTTCTCCAATAACCGAACTGAGTACCTAAAACATTTTCCTTTAATGTTTGCTGCCACAGAGAAAAACCAGTGTATGTTTTTTCAGAGAATCAATTTGACCTTGAAGCAAAAGCATATCACTTTCAAAACTCCACCTGTCTGAGTTAGGCACATTCACTACTTTTTGTATCAACTCAGTATAATTGACATAAATTCAAAAGAATATTGCATGATTCAAAAGCAACTATAAATGTATCAAATCGACAAACTAGTCTTCAATTTTTGCTTGTAAATTTTGCAGCCACTTTACATCGTGCTGTCTACTGTAATTAAAACCCTTTACGTATTGATTCATGTGAGAAAAGTATGCAAAGTCATAATTATTGATCTCTATTAGTAAAAGATTTAATTTGAAATTCTTATATTTGTCTGGACAGGTCACAAATGAACTTTTCCTTTCTTTGGAGCTTCAGACGTACCTTGATCATACGTAGTGTGATATTGGTGAGAACATTTACACTGACATTTAAAATCTTTGATTGCTGAATATTTGGTTAACATTCTTTTTTGTTTCAAGAAAATCTTGGCGTTAAAAAAAAAAGAAAAGAAAATCTTGGCGTTAACAGTGCAGTAAACCTTAGTAAAACCCTTCCATGACTCAACCAATGAGCGTTGGCAACGAAAAGCTTCTTAAATTCATGATCTCCTACTCCTTTCTATAGTCCCCTAAACTGCTGATATTTCATAGTATTTGCACTTAAGTACCGAACAATTTTAACAACTGTGTCCATGACGCTTGCACAGAGTCCGTTCGGAAAAGCGAGCCCAAATATTTTCAGTATTCAGTGGAATGAAGCAATGTGGGAAACATCGGTCTCTTGTTTGAAAATTCCAACACCTCAGTCACACTGGCCACATGTCAAGTGCTCATTATGAACCATGGTGTCTATATATGTTCATAAATGCGTGGGCTATTTCTAGAAGGAAAAACAAAAAACTTGTAGCAACGGTTGCCTCTGAGGAGAGGAACTGTCTGGCTGAAGTAAAGGGAAGTGAGGAAACTGCATGCCCTTCGTATTTTTACAATTTCATACCGTCTGCGTAATTTGTTGCGTAAAGTGTAAAATTCGTTTTCAGAAGTTTAAAAATCACAAGACAAACAGCATTTTTGAAAACTCACCCTGGCAAGTATGTAGAGAGTGGACGAGAGGGGACATGTCCAGGTGCAGGACGCCCTCGGTAGGAGACAAAGGCAGTTGTCAATGAACGTGGCAGAAATGGGGGTGGTGAAGATGGAGCAAAGCAGGCGGATAAGTGGAGCGCCTGGGAAGTAAAAGGGTTTGATGATAGACCAAACGTGGGCTCCACGGAGAGGGGTATCAGGAGGGAATTCCAGGTTTCCGCCTGAAGAATTACTCTAAAGAATTCTGAGTTCACATTCTTCTTTTTATTTATTTATTTTATTTATTTTTTGATGTGGACCATTTTTTAAAGTCTTTATTGAATTTGTTACAATATTGCTTCTGTTCTATGTTTTGGTTTTTTTGGCCGCGAGGCATATGGAGTCTTAGCTCCCCAACCAAGGATCGAACCAGCAGCCCCATGCATTGGAAAGTGAAGTCTTGACCACTGGACCACAGGGAAGTTCCACACACTCTTGTTTTTAAAACCTGGGAGGGCTTCTGTGGTGGCGCAGTGGTTGAGAGTCCGCCTGCCGATGTAGGGGACACGGGTTCGTGCCCCGGTCCGGGAAGATCCCACATGCCGCGGAGCGGCTGGGCCCGTGAGCCATGGCCGCTGAGCCTGCGCGTCCGGAGCCTGTGCTCCGTAACGGGAGAGGCCACAACAGTGAGAGGCCCGCGTAGTAACGGGAGAGGCCACAACAGTGAGAGGCCCGCGTACCGCAAAACAAAACAAAACAAAACAAAAAACCAGGGAACTCTCTGAATTATGCCTTATAGTTCCTTTCCCACATTCTCCCTAATATTTCCTTCTGAAATTTTGATCAGATGCTTGTTAGACCCTCTCACTCTAGCTTCCTTATCTCCTAATCCCTTCTGTATTTTTTTATTTTTCATCTCTTTATTCTACGTGCTGCATTCTGGTTAAATCTTTCATTCATTATTTACCAGGTGTACTAATTTCTGCTTCAGTTATGTGTAATCTGCTTTTAATCATTCTATTAAATTTTAGGTTCCATTAAAAATTTTCTAGACATTCTATTTGCTTCTTTTTCAAATCTTCCTGTTCCTTTTGGTTACTCTTTTGTGCTCTTTGGCCATTCGTATACCTTCTTTGGAGAAATCACTATGAAACTCCTTTGACCATATTTTAACTTGTTTGTTTGTTTGTTGTTGAGTTGTAGGAGCTCTTTATATATTCTGGATGTTAGTTCCTATCAGATATAGGATTTGCAAATACTCTCCCATTCTATGGGTTGCTTTTTCACTCTGTTCATAGTGTACTTTGATGCACAAAGGTTTCAATTTTCTTGACGTTCAGCTTATCTGTTTATTGCTTCTGTTGTCCAGTTGCTCTGGCTAGAAGTTCCAGTACTTTGTTGAATAGAAATGGTAAAAACAGACAGCCGTGCCTTGTTCCTGATCTTAGAGGAAAAACTTTCAGTTTTTTGCCATTTGAGTATGATGTTCACTATGGGTTTCTCAAATATGGCTTTTATTAAGTTGAGGTAGTTTCCCTCTATTACTGGTTTGTTGAGTGGTTTTATCATGAAAGGGTATTGAATTGTGTCAAATGCTTTTTCTGCTTCAGTTGAGATGATCATGTGGGTTTGGTTTTGTTTGTTTGTTTTTGTTTGTTTTTTGGCCACGCTGCACGCAAGGCTTGTGGGATCTTAGTTCCCTGACCAGGGATTGAACCCGAGCCCTCCACAGTGAAAGCGCAGAGTCCTAACCATTGGACCGCCTGGTAATTCCCCATGTATTTTTTTTCTTCATTCTGTTATTGTGGTTTATTAAATTGGTGGATTTTAATATGTTGAAATATCTTGAAAGTACCAAGAATAAATCTCACTTGGTCATAGTGTATAATCCTTTTAAGAGCTGCTGAATTTTGTTTGCTAATATTTTGTTGAGGTTTTTTCTTTTGCATCAATGTTCATAAGGGATATTAGTCTATAGTTTTCTTGCAGGTTTTTTTTTTTTTTTCTGGCTTTGGTATCAGGGCAATGCTGGCTTCATAGAATTATTTAGGAAGTGTTCCCTCCTCTTCAATATTTTGGAAAAGTTTGAGAATAATTCATATTACTTCTTTAAAATGTTTGATAAAATTCACCAGTGAAGCCATCTGGTCCTGGGCTTTTCTTCATTGGGATATTTTTGATTACTGACTCAATCTCCTTGCCAGTTATAGGTTTATTCAGATTTTCTATTTGTTTGTGATTTACCCTTGGTAGGTTTTATGTTTCTAGAAATTTGTCCATTTCATCTGTTATCCAATTTGTTGGCATACAATTGTTCGTAGTACTCTCATAATACTTTTTATTTCTGTCAGATCAGTAGTAATGTCTCCACTTTCATTTCTGATTTTAGTAATGTGATATTCTTGACCTTATCTTTCATACCTTTTATTGAACTTTTAAATTAAAATTTCAGTGTTTTTTAGTGTCAAAAGCTCTTTCCTATTTAAAAATACCATGCTGTATTTATGGGATTTCTTTTAAAAAGTTCTATCTGCTCCTTATTTCAGCTCATAGTTTTGGTCTTTCGTGTCGGAAGCATTCCTCAAATGCCCACTTGAAAGTTTTGTGGAAAGTCTGGGGCCCTGTCAACTGGCGGACTGCACTGTAGGGCGATCGGGTAGTAAGCCTGATTTTTTGTTATTGTTTGAATGATCCCCAGTGTTGGTATTATCCATAGGTCTTTTCTTTGTAGCCGTCCAATTTTTCCAAGAGTCCTGTGAGCTTTTGCTTGTGAGTAGTGCTAGGCTGGTTGTGTTCTGGGTGCCAAGTGGGGTCAGGGGGCTGAGAGCCATCATTAGCATGGGGACTTTGACTTTGCCCTTCTGCTCTCATTTGGGCCATTGCACTCACCTGATTCCATTTTTACAGAGCAAAGCCTGTGGTCTCCAGCAGAGTCCACGTCCTAAGACTTGGGATGCACTTTACCATTAATGTAACATACCATTATGATGAGGCTTTAAAGGAAATTCAGCAAACTAATAAAAGGAACTTGCACCTTTATCAAATACATTTAAAAAGACGCTTCATGAGTGCAAAATATTTTCCTAAATCGGAGTGGTCAGAAGGCAAATATCAAGCTGAATGTCCAACAGATACCAAGGAGCCCATTAGACGGCACTCCATGATCTACCACTAGATGGCGATGGTGAGCACCAGCTAGGTCTTTGCCCTTAACAGTTCCCTATTTTTTTAAATAACAAGGCTGTGGAACTATTTTTCTTACATACTTGCGGTAGCCTATCATCACTTTTTGGTCCCTGATTTAATCCTAAGAACTTCTCTTAACTCCATCTGACCCATAAATCACGCCAATTTGTTGCAGTGGTTTTGTATTCATATATCATATGCATGTTTGTTATGACCCTAAACCAGCGCACAGCAGGGATAAGCCGCATCTCAGCCAGTGGAAGGCACATAGGGTAGTTTAGATACTATGAAATTAAACAGTTTTTTTGTTTGTGTTTTGGCCGCGCCGTGTGGCTTGTGGGATCTTAGTTCCCCCGACCAGGGATTGAACCTGGGCCCCCGGCAGTGGAAACGCGGAGCCCTAACCACTGAACCGCCAGGGAATCCCTGAAATTAAATACTTTTCAAGTGTTTTTTTTTTTTTTTTTTTTTTTTTTTTTTGCGGTACGCGGGCCTCTCACTGTTGTGGCTTCTCCCGCTGCGGAGCACAGGCTCCGGACGCGCAGGCGCAGCCGCTCTGCAGCATGTGGGATCTTCCCGGACCGGGGCACGAACCCGTGTTCCCTGCATCGGCAGGCGGACTCTCAACCACTGCGCCACCAGGGAAGCCCTCAAGTGTTCTTTTTTAAAATGAATTTTACTTGGTATATTATTTGTTGGATGTAGTAACTTAATAGAATGTTACTGTGCAGTAGTTAAACATGCTATATTGTTTTAATTTCTAATAACACCCCCAAAATAAACCTGAAATCCTGGTAAGGGGAAACTCTCTTCTCATGTTTTGAGACAGCGAAGGCAAACCAGTTCTGAGAACATCAGAGACTTCACGGGCCAACTCCGGAGGCACCAAATCTAACTGTGACCCGGATTTGATCCTGGAGCCGATCAGAAGGCATCAGGTTGAAGCCAGGTTTACACTCTGATCCCTCCAACTACCTCGCGTGGTTTTTTTCAAGAGGAGTCTGGGTAGGAATGAGCTGAGGTTAGAGGCAGCATTTTTGTTATTTGGTGAACAGGTACAGATGGAGTTCACAAACAGCAGCACATGGCACTCACAGGAAACAAAACACTTGAAAATACACCTGCTTCTGCTAAATCACAGGCTTCACAGAGATTCTGTTTAGAATTGTCTTGCGTTTCCAAATCAAGCTTGGCTTGTAGTAGATTTTAAACCAAGAACGGATACACACCGGCCTCTAAATCCATCTTTTGAATTTAGTTGAAGGAGAGAGAGCCTGATGCCAGTCCAGAGTACAAAAGACATAGATGAGATTTGACCTTGAAAGGGTAAAAATGTCGATTTCTAGGGGAAAGCAAGTACTTTCTCTCTCGGCTGACACACCAAGGTGATTCGTGGCAGCTTCTCCTGGCGATGTGTGGTCCTAAGACCAAACCCCTAGCTGGTGGGAGTCGCGGTCTCCCGAGCATGGGGCACCCTCCCCGCTGCTGCACATGCGAGTGGCCGTGTCAGAGGCTCCCTAAGGATTCCTGCCCTCCAGTTACTCTGCAATAATGTTCAAGATAAAGGAATATGTTCAAGGCACTGCTGCCCACAATCAGAGCCCTTCCAGTGGGAGAGCTATGGACTGAAGTTTTCTCCCAGGTTCCTTGTTCTTTGCCTCACTCACATACTGATTGGAATTTTTCTGTAAGAAAAAGTGTTTTTTTCTGTCTCCCTAAAAGTTCTGTCCGACTCCATCGCCTGCTTAACAAGCAGTAGCCGAGGGAGGAGGTTTGAAGTTCACTGGCTGATGATTGGCTGGGACTGCTCTTCCAGCAGCTCCGAGTGGTCTAATCCAACTCGCTTCACCATGGGATGAAGAACTCGTATTTCCTCTTCCATTTGGTCCACAAACACTCATGGAGCTCCTGCCAGGGGCTGGCACATTTCTAGGGGCTGTGGCTACGCGGTGGTTAAAAAAGACAGTTCAATCCCTGCCTTCACGTGGCTTACACTGTGCTGGGTAACTAGACAAAAACTATCTAACTGAATACACATCCAAATAATTTCAGGTAGCTGATAAGACTTACGAAGAGCAATAAAGTTGAGTAGGGGGACTAGAAGGTGATGGGGTAGGAGTGGATGGTGGGCTGAATAATGGCTCTAATCCCTGTCCAGGCTTCAGTCCCTGCTCAGGCCCTAATCCCTAGAACCCGTGAATGTTCCTTTATATGGCAAAAAGGACTGCAGACGTGATTAACCTAAGAATTTTGAGATGGGGAGATTATGTCAGGGAAATAAAATTGAAAAGAAAATCTCCTGCCTACCCGGAAAAGCCCTGCACAAAGGTAGGAGAGAAAGAAAACAGCTGTATTATTGGATAAGCACGTCACAGGCAATGCACTAAGAGATGGCAAAGACAGAAAGAAATTTCACGCTAATTTTTTTTTTGGCTGTGTTGGGTCTTTGTTGTTGCGCGTGGGCTTTCTCTAGTTGCAGCGAGCAGAGGCTACTCTTTGTTGCGGTGCACGGGCTTCTCATTGTGGTGGCTTCTCTTGTTGCGGAGCGCGGGCTCTAGGTGCGCGAGCTTCAGTAGTTGTGGCTCCTGGGCCCTAGAGTGTAGGCTCAGTAGTTGTGGTGCACGGGCTTAGTTGCTCCGCGGCATGTGAGATCTTCCCGGACCAGGGATCGAACCCGTGTCCCCTGCATTGGCAGGCGGATTCTTAACCACTTCGCCACCAGGGAAGTCCTCACCCTATTTTATAGCCCAGCAGATGCGACCCCACTGCACACGTGTTCTCCAGGGAAAGCACAGCCAGTCCTCGGGTAAGAGGACTTGACCGTTTGTCACACAGAGTTCACCCTAAATTCGCCTGGAATTGGGAGGCCACCCGTGATAGCTAATTGCCTTTATGCAAAGGAAACATCCACTTCTTGTATCCTGGTGACGGGAGGAGGTTTGCAGCCCCGAGCCCGGCGCTGCTGGAGAGTTAGGCTCCCACCTCCTACGGGCAGGGGACACTGGCCGCTGTTCCCTTGATGTTTGCATTTCGGAGAGATGGCTCCCAGGTCCTCGAGAAAGGCAGTCCTGGGTTGTAAAGCCGGCAAGAGGCTTAGTGAGCTTTAAAAAGATTTACATGCACCTCAAAGGGGCAGAGAAAGAACTTCCAATTAGAAGTTTTCTAAAGAAAATGCTCTTAGGGAAGGGCGGGGAGAGTTTTTCCCTTTTTGTACCAGGGAGAATTAAAACTTACTTTTCTTAGTTTTAACTTGCATCTTCCCTTACAATTATCCTGGATTATCTGGGTGGCCCCAAATGTAATCAGAGGTGTCCTCGTAAGAGGAAGGCAGAGGGAGATCTGACTACAGCAGAGACAGATGTGATAACTGAAGCAAGATGCTACCCTCCTGGCTTTGAGGACGGAGGAGGGAGCCCTGAGACACAGAATACACACAGTCGGCTCTAGAAGCTGGAAAAGACAGGCCAACAGTTTCTCCTTTAGAGCCTCTGCAGGGAACGTGGCCTTGCTGACACTTTGACGTCCACCCAGTGAAACTGATCTGGGGCTTCTGACATCCGGAACCATAAGAGAATAAATGTGCGTTGTCTTAAGCCACTGAGTTTGGGGCAATTTGTCCCAGTGGCATCAGGGACCTCCTCATCCGGGTGGGAGTACGGAGGAGAGAGGTGGTCATCGGGGCGCATGTTTTGAGGAGAGGATACTTCAGCCCAAATCTGAACAAAGTGAAGGAGTGCCGCCTATAAAGAGCAGGAGGGAGGGCGTCCCAGGCGGATGAAACAGCAACTCCAAAGGCCCTACGGTGGGATGGAGCTTCTGTGGCTGCGCGGAGGGGCTGGCAGGCGGTCAGACCAGGCGGAACCTTAGAGGCCGCGGCAGCCCTTTGCTATGTCGTCAAAATGTGGAGTGAGCAACCTGATCTCTGTTTAAAAGGATCAAATGGTCTGGGAGGCCAGGCTACGGGCGGCCAGAAGGGGCCAGGAGCAGCAGGTGGCAGGAGAGGCTCTCGCTGCAGGAAACCTGGTTTCCTTTTGACCCACTATGTTCTTTTCCTTTCCAAAAAAACGGACTCCTGGGGGCTTCCCTGGTGGCGCAGTGGTTAAGAATCCATCTGCCTGCCAATGCAGGGGACACGGTTCGTGCCCTGGTCCAGGAAGATCCCACATGCTGCGGAGCAACTAAGCCCGCGAGCCACAACTACTGAGCCCGTGAGACACAACTACTGAAGCCCGCTCACCTAGAGTCCGTGCTCCGCAACAAGAGAAGCCACCACAACGAGAAGCCCGCGCACCTCAACGGAGACCCAATGCAGCCAGAAATGAATAAAAATAAAATAAATAAATTTATAAAAAAGCAAAACGAAACAAAAAAAAGGACTCCTGGACTCCCCTGGTGGCGCAGTGGTTGAGAGTCCGCCTGCCGATGCAGGGGACACGGGTTCGTGCCCCGGTTCAGGAAGATCCCACGTGCCGCGGAGCAGCTGGGCCCGTGAGCCATGGCCGCTGAGCCTGGGCGTCCGGAGCCTGTGCTCTGCAACGGGAGAGGCCACAACAGTGAGAGGCCCACGTACCGCAAAAAAAACCACAAAAAGAACAAAAAAACCCCGGACTCCTGGAACTAGATATGCAACAGAAGTGTCTTGTGCAGCAGAGTTGGGGGGATGACATTTGATCTCCATCTAGGGCTTCTTTACAGTGCCTGTTCTTGCCTGGGTCCTGCAGGCCACGTTCCTGCATTTAAGGACATTTTGGGGACTGCAGAAGGAGGAGCACTTTGATCTCTTCCTGAAGAGGCTCCTTTCACCCATGGTGCCGGCCTTGGACAGTCGGGCTTTCTCTCCAGGTGGGCAGCTGGGAGGGCTCCCGGGGTCGAGGCTGCGTGAGCACCTACGGGTGACAGCACCCGCGCGAGGCTCTCCCTGCAGACGTGGCCCCGCCGAGGTCAGCGTGCGTGTGCTTCCTGCCCCCTCCCCACACGGTCCGCCACCGCTGGGAATGACTCTGTGCGATGTTCCAAACCCGCCTTGGGGAGGCCGTCTGAAGCCGGAGTGAGTAATACGGCGGTTCCCACTGGAGGGAAGATTTCCTCTCTTCTCTCTCACTCCCCTGGTCATCCATTCAGAAATTAGCAACAAGCATTTGGTTTTGTTTCATACGAAGTACTAACCCAAGAGATACCTCCATCGCTAAACCAGCTCCTCTCAATACCCTCCCACACTGTGGAGAGCCAGCAGCACCATTTCTGTCGGGCTCGTGGTAGGCCCAGCAGCTGGCACAGCAGATGGTGGGCACTGATTAAATATTTGCTGGTGTTATGAGTGAGTCCTGTGGGGAGGACAGGCACAGGCTATCTGCAACATAGATGCAGTTTTCCCTCTTGTAGATACAGGACTGCTGCTAACCAATACCTGGGTGTTTCGGAACCGAGCAGGACCCTATGGGGCCTTCCCGGGACAGACCCCTCCCCCATATCCTCTGCTTTAGCTCCTCCCCGAAGTACCTAGATTACAGTATCTGATGCACATTTCCTGAGTTGCTTTACAGATGCTAAAATCCCCCAAATGCAAGCATTTAACTACTTGATGACCATGAGCACGTAGCTCCCAGACCTCCTGGAGCCTAAGGATTGATCGTGTTAACCCCTGTGACACCGTCCTGTTAACCACCGTCAACCAGAGACTTGTCCACAGCTGATCACACACCCTGCGAGTCCCCTCCCTCACCTGGCTTCTAAAAATGCTTCGCTGGCAGTCGGGTGGTTAAGAATCTGGGCTTCCACTGCAGGGGGCGCGGGTTTGTTCCCCTGCCAGGAAAGTTTCACATGCCCCGAGGTGCGGGTTTGATCCCCCGCCAGGAAAGTTTCACATGCCCCCGAGGTGCGGGGAGTTTGGGTTTTTTGAGCAGGTGAGTGGACCCAAGTTTTGTTCAGTAACATCTTCACAGAGGATTTCTGGAGACATCGTTCCCCTCATCCCCTGGCAAACCCACCTACTTTGCCATCTAATCCAGTAGTGGGGGGGTGGGTGTCAGGCACTGCTGGAGGGGAAGAGGGACCCTCCCAGGGCCCCTCTCAAGTGTCTCTGTCCAGTGGGCCCCTGACCCTGTACAGCCCTATCTTTTTCTTGCAGGCGCATCAAGGCTGAGGCAATCTGCATCGGGCTGGGCCATTTGACCGTATGGCCGGTCACAGCGCCATCCCTCGCCACATCCCTCTCTAAGGCATACTGAGGGGTGAAGTCCTGAATACCAAGGCCTAGAATTTCTGACTGGCATAAAGGCTCAGGAATCCCTCACCACTCCTTTGCATTTTCTCTCTGCAGAGTGAAGGCCCCGTCGTTCTATACTTAGTGTCCTTTGTCTTTGCCAAAAGAGCAAAGTACAGCAGGTGGATAATTCCTAACGGGGCATGAGGACACTTCTAGTGGGGGCTGGGGACTGGGGAGTAGTTAAGGCATTGTTTAAGGGAAGAGCCTTTCTGCTCAGAGAGACCGATGACAGACAGATGAAGGCACTTTGTGTGTCTGTGAAGGAATTCCCCTGGAGGGTTCTTGCCGGAATGTATTATATCCAGGAGCACTGACGTGCCACATCTACCCATGAACTAAGAGGTATTTCACAATTACTCTGTGCTGGGCTCAGCACTTGGTGCTTTTCCCAGACACACAACTTTAGTGGTGAAAAGTGAGGCCAGGTTCCTATCAGCCATGATCCAGCTGTGTGGCGTTGGGCAAATTTCTCAACATCTCTGAGTCTCAGTTGTTTGATTTGTAAAATGAGCACTAGAAGAGTATGTTTCCTAGGGTTAAGTGGATTAAATGAGATACATATGTGAAAAGTTTATCACCATGTCTGACAGAAAATAAGGACTCCCTAAATATTAACTATTATTACTAAGTATTTAGGTAAAAACTCGAATATCTTCTGATTGCACTCATAGAAAAATCCATTCTTCTGTAACCACCAAACTTGACCTACATGCTACAATATACAGTCTACCATATTTTCTGAACCTTAAAACTCTGACAACGTATCTGACAAAGTTTTTTTCATATTTGTAAATTTTATTATAGGAAAAGTACAAAAGTTATACTATTTAATCTACAAATAAGAAAACTTGACTGTGAGAGGTAAAATAAGACCCGAACCAACGGAGGGACGTGAATCTTAAATCTCTTCAAGTGGATTTTTAAAATACTGTCAAGAAACATTTTAAAATATTGACAAGAAATTCTAAAGTTCATTTGGAAGGTTAATGAGTGATTTAATTTTTTATCTTAATTTTTTAGGTAAGAAGTGGATTTATTTAGAGAGAAACATACTCCGCAGAGTGTGGGCCATCTCAGAAGGCGAGAGGCAATAAGAGAGTGATTTTAGCCAAGAAAGTTGTGGGGAAAAAAAGGAACCTGTGTCATAGGGGGAGTACTTACACTACTAGATATTAAAACTTACTTTCTGTGACAAAAATACAAGCATAAAATTTCATTTGGGGAGGGATGGTGTGGGTGCTCTAAACATAACACCGAAGGCAGAAACCATGAAAGGCTTTTTACTGTATAAGGAGTGTCCCCCAAACAATGTGAAATATTGTAAAACCAATTTCCCAACTTTTTTTGAGGTGTTGTTGATTTACAATATCATATTAGTTTCAAGTGTACAACACAGTGATTCAAAATGTTTATAGATTATACTCCATTTATAGTTATTCTAAAATATTGGCTACATTCTCTGTGCTGTACAAGGTATCCTTGTAGCTTATTTATTTTATACCTCTTATAGTTTATACCTCTTAACCCCCTACTCCTATCTTGCCCTCCCTCCTTCCCTCTCCCTGCTGGTAACCACTAGTTTGTTCTCTGTATCTGTGAGTCTGCTTCTTTTTTGTTATATTCACTAGTTTGTGTTTTTTTTTAGATTTGACATATAAGTGATAACATACAGCATTTGTCTTTCTCTGTTTATTTCACTAAGCATAATATCCTCCATGTTGCAAATGGCAACATTTCATTCTTTTATGGCTGAGTAGTATTCCACTGTATATGTACACCACAACTTCTTTATCCATTTGTCTGCTGATGGACACTTAGGATGCTTCTGTATCTTGGCTATTGTAAATAATGCTGTTATGAACATTGGGGTGCATGTATCTTTTTGAATTAATGTTTTCGTTTTCTTCAGATATATACGCAGGAGTCAATTTCCCAACTTTTAAAAATGGACAAATAGAAAAGTGGGCAAAGGGACAAAAGCAAATTCACACAAGAGAAAATACAAACAGTTAATAAATAACTACGTGGAAAAACAAGCCAGTTAACTAGTAATTAAAGAAACAACATTCAAAACAATGAGAAATAACAACTTTAAATTAAATTTGAAAAAATAGCCTGTGTTTTCAAGGATATGGAAAAAGGGGCATTTCTCAAAAGAAAACCAATACATTTTCCTCGAAGATAGTTTAGAAAACATTTGAAAGATATACTTTGCCTTTGACCTATCAGTTCCCCACTTCCAGAATTTTTAAATCAAGTATGTGTAATAAAAGCACATGCCGACTGACCCTCGGCAGCTCCTGTATCATGAATCCACAATGATATAGAAAAGCAGAAAATTTGTGTGCATTTATGCTGCGATTAAGAATCATGTTATAAAAGAATATCAAAAAAAGAATATCTAATAAAATGTCAGAAAATTCACAGTATTGTTCAGTGAAAAAGGCAGAATACATCTTTGTAAGGCATTATCCCAATAACGTCAAACAAGCATAGATAAGCATTAAAAAAAAATGCCCGATAATACATACTAAGATATTAAGTGTAATTGACTCTAGGAGGTAAAGTATGAGAGATTTTTGTATTTCATTTCCTATTAATGCAACAGATTTTGTGCTTTAAAAATAATTGTATAATTAGAAAGTTGCCTGTGTTGCAAAACATAAAAGTACGTGAAAGTGTACAAGCCTGGAAAATCAAGGAAGTGTTTCGTGCGGAAAGCCAAGGCCACCTGCTAGCCGATGAGTCACGAACGCAAGACTCGCACCTGACTCCGCACTCGCCAACTGGCTGCGGTGCGTTTCCAAGCGAAACGCCCCGGGGACGAGGACCGCCCTGCGCCCCGGACCCGGACCCGCGCCCCGCGGCCGCGGAAGCCGGGACGCCTGCGCTCCGCTAATTTCTGGAAGCGAGGGCATTCCCGTTTCAAAGTTCACCCGATCGGGCCTTTCCTTCCTCCAGCTCTGAACAACCCACAAGGCAGACTTTCGGGTCAGCCGCGCCCCCCGCCAGGCTCAGCCCCTGCGGTATCAGGTTCCGCGGCGCGGCCAAAGGTCGAGGTGGCAGGAGAAGAGGAGGGGGCGGCCCGGGGGTGGGAGGCGCCCTCTCGAAGGCTCGGGCCAGCTAGGAGCGCTTAGGCCAGCGAAGCCGGATCTAGCCAAGTGACCGCAGGCTGACCACGCGGTCGCCCAGGGACGTGCGTCCTCCGTTGGGACAAAGGGTCGGGAAACTGGAGCCGGGCTCATCCCGGAAAATCCGGGCTGTGGTCGCCATGGCAACGGAGTCGGGCCCGCGGCGGCCGCCCCCGGCCCGGGCCCGGGCCGCGAGGGGGCGCTGGGGGCGGGGGAGGGATCCCGCGCGGCCGGCCCCGCTGCCCGCCCCGCCCTCCGGCCGCGACCGCCGGCCCGAGCCCGCGACTGACCCTCGGCAGCTCCTGTAGTCACGTGGCGCTGGGAACCGGCGGGGGGGCTGGGCACGGGCCTGGCAGTGGTGAACTCGAACCTGCTGCTGTCGCCGCGGCGGGGTGGGGAGCGCGGCCGCCGGCGCCGGCTTTCCGGCCTCATGGACGCGCGACGCGCCTCCGCGCTCCCCGCCAGAGAGGTTCGACCCGGGCAGGACGCGGGGTTCCACGCAGGCCCGTGGTGGGGCGGCCCTACCTGCCGGGCGCGTGACCGAGTGCGCGCTGTTTGGGGGGGGGGCACACTGCTGGACCGAATGGGGGGGGCGAGTCCGCGCACCTGCGCACAGGCTCCGCGAGCTGCGCTCTGCGTGGGGACCGGAAAGGGCCCCCTCGGGGAGCGCGGAGCAGTGTGTCCGCGAACGTGGACGGGGGGAACACGCGCGAATACAGAAGGCGGGTGTGGGGTCTCCACGGCCCTTTGCCACCTAGCACGCGCCAGCGGATTCTGACCGAGTCCTTGTCACTAGAGCTCGCCTGCGCAGCCCCCTGGGAAACAGACCTGGAATTCCTGCTGGGAGGAGGGTGGGGGGAGGGGAGCCAGCAGGGATTCCAGAGTTCCTGCCGTAGGCCGGCCTTTTCGCCATCGGCCTGGATAATTCATGCTGTGACCTTAGCAGTGGAGGAAATGACCCTCAAACGCGGCCCTGTGCTTCCTTGGTGAAGGGGGCACGTTCATTTATTAATCCAGTATCCAGTAAGGTCACTGCCAGGCGGGGTGTGGGGCAGGGTGGGGGAGGGGAGGCTGGCGAGGACACAAAGATGACTGCCCTAGGGGAGCTCACAGCCTCACGCACGTTTTTTCTCCCCTCCCCACAGGTAAGGCTGGCCTCTCTGCCCTCAGAGGTCTGAGCTCTGCCATGGGGGTAGGGGTGTCTTTACTGCTGCAGTTTTCTCTGACGTCTGGGGACTACCAGAGTGTGGGCGGAAGCAGGCGCTCCAGCCGCAGGAACATCCCCGGGAGGAGCTGGAAAAAGCCTCATCTCCAGCTCCACAGCCTGCAGGGTAGAGTGTGGCCTTCTTTGTTGGGTTCTCGAACCATTCCATGGCCCCTGTGCTCAGGCCTCCCCATCCTGGTGGAAGGAGGGTGCCTGTGGGGAAGGGGTCACGTTCTCACATCCTGGGAGTCTTCCCTGTGCTCATTCTGACCGCTGGGAATGAGTCATGTCTGTGCTTCTGGAGAGGAGTACAGGCTCTGCGGAAATGAGGAGGATGTGTCTGGAACTTGTGAGCAGGCAGTGAAGGTCCCGAGGAGTCTATCCGTCATTCCACCCTGCAGGAATCTGCGCTCCCAGGCTCTGGAAGAGCCGAATGTGGGGCAGCCCCTGGCGGGGTTGGGGCAGGACCGGTAGGGGCCAGAGATTATAGTCTCTTCCTTTCTCCCCTTTTCTTGCCCCAATAATCCCTATCACCCGAGGGAGGCAGAGACAGGAGCGCCCCCGAGGGCAGCAGGCTGCGGGCGTTCCTGGGATTCAAGAGCGCTCTCCTTCCTTAAACGGCCTAATTGTGTGTGGGGGTGGAGGAGGGCAGGCGGGGAGAATGTGGGCACAGTCTGGGCAAGCAGTGGCCTGGCATCATGCTGGGCCGGCGGTAGCATCCGGTGTTCCCCTCCTGGTCCTGAGAAGAGCCGCTTTCACTGGCGCTCCAGGCTGCTCCCGTGAGAGACCGAGGTTAGGGAGGCCAAAGTGCCTTCCCCAAGATTGGCTTAGATTAGAGCCCAGGAGAGGATCATAGGAATGAGAGGCCACTGGAATTTCTTTCTGTGAGATCTTTACAAACTCAGGTATTTTAGAGGAAAGAACACTGGCCTGGGAGTTTAGAAGACTTGTCCCCTAGTCTTGCTTCTGCTGTTGGTTTACTCTGTGCCCTCGGGCAAGTCCCATCACCCTGTTATGCCTCACCGTTGCTCCATCTATGAAACAGGGAACTTAATACCTCTGGTCCAGCCTCACTGAGTTGCTGTGAAGCTCCGATACGGCAACAGGAAATAGTAGAAATAAGGAGAGGGCAGAAGGGAAATACTTGGAAAAGCGTAAAGCGCTGTAGGGAGAGGTGACTGCGTTTTCTGTTCCGTCCTAAGGCAGGAATGTTCATACAGCCAGCACCAGAGTGTCTACTCCATGCCAGACACGGGCTGAGGGGGATTCCAAGGAGTGTCAGGGTTCTTCCTTCTGGTAGTTTCCAGGGTCAGTAAAGACTTAATTAACCCAAAGACTGAGTTCTCCACTGGATATAATAGTAACTTGATAGTGCTATGTTTTCCGGATGGAGATACAAGCCACTCATACCCATGATTAGTGATGTGGGAAAGTAAAAATAAATTTAAATATCTTCCAACTTAAAAAAAGAATTAAAGACAGATATATTTGAAATGGTATCTGGAAGCCCAAGAATTAAATCATGTAATACAAGGAAATAGAAGAGTAGTCTAGGTTCCAGGGCTCCAGGAGTGGAGAGGGGCGAGCTCCTCTTGGGCCTGGGGTCTGCAGGGGAGGAGCTGGGGGCAGGCTGTGTGGCTCTGTAGAGTGACTGTGCCTTTCCACCCCCAGCAGAGGAAGAACCGATGCTGGAACGTCGCTGCAGGGGCCCCGTGGCCATGGGCCCCGCCCAGCCGCGACTCCTTTCTGGGCCCTCCCAGGAGTCGCCCCAGACCCTGGAGAAGGAGCCCCAAGGGCTGAGGTCACAAGGCACTGCCGTGGCCCAGCCGGGCAGCCAGGCCCTAGGTCGGGCCCATCGTTGTGCCCACTGTCGAAGGCACTTCCCGGGCTGGGTGGCCCTCTGGCTTCATGCCCGGCGCTGCCAGGCCCGGCTGCCCCTGCCCTGTCCCGAGTGTGGCCGTCGCTTCCGCCACGCCCCTTTCTTGGCACTGCACTGCCAGGTCCATGCCGCCGCCACCCCAGACCTGGGCTTTGCCTGCCACCTCTGCGGGCAGAGCTTCCGAGGCTGGGTGGCCCTGGTACTGCACCTGCTGGCCCACTCGGCGGCAAAGCGGCCCATCGCCTGTCCCGACTGCGAGAGACGCTTCTGGCGGAGAAAGCAGCTTAGGGCCCATTTGCGGCGCTGCCACCCCCCGGCGCCCGAGGCCCGGCCCTTCATATGCGGCAATTGCGGCCGCAGCTTCGCCCAGTGGGACCAGCTGGTTGCTCACAAGCGGGTTCACGTGGCCGAAGCCCTGGAGGAAGCGGCGGCCAAGGCCCTCGGGCCTCGGCCTCGGGGCCGTCCTGCGGTGACCGCGCCCCGGCCCGGTGGAGACGCCGTCGACCGCCCCTTCCAGTGTACCTGCTGCGGGAAGCGCTTCCGCCACAAGCCCAACCTGATCGCCCACCGCCGCGTGCACACAGGCGAGAGGCCCCACCAGTGCCCTGAGTGCGGGAAGCGCTTCACCAATAAGCCCTACCTGACCTCGCACCGGCGCATCCACACGGGCGAGAAGCCCTACCCGTGCACCGAGTGCGGCCGCCGCTTCCGCCACAAACCCAACCTGCTGTCGCACAGCAAGATCCACAAGCGCTCCGAAGGGTCTGCCCAGGGTGCCCCCCGCTCGGGGAGCCCCCAGCTTCCCGCCGGCCCCCCGGAACCCTCGTCAGAGCCCGCCCCGGAGCCCCCGCTGAAGCCGGCCCCGGAGCCTTTGGAGGCCCCAGGGGAGCCCCCCGGCCACCAGGCGGAGGCCCCGCCCTCTCTCTACAGCTGCGAGGACTGTGGGCGGAGCTTCCGGCTGGAGCGCTTCCTGCGGGCGCATCAGCGGCAGCATACGGGCGAGCGGCCCTTCACCTGCGCCGAGTGCGGGAAGAACTTCGGCAAGAAGACCCACCTGGTGGCCCACTCCCGGGTCCACTCAGGCGAGCGGCCCTTTGCCTGTGAGGAGTGCGGGCGCCGCTTCTCCCAGGGGAGCCACCTGGCCGCCCACCGGCGCGACCACGCGCCGGAGCGGCCCTTCGTCTGCCCGGACTGCGGGAAAGCTTTCCGCCACAAGCCCTACCTGGCCGCACACCGGCGGATCCACACCGGCGAGAAGCCCTACGTCTGCCCCGACTGCGGCAAAGCCTTCAGCCAGAAGTCCAACCTGGTGTCGCATCGGCGCATCCACACGGGCGAGCGCCCCTACGCCTGCCCCGACTGCGACCGCAGCTTCAGTCAGAAGTCCAACCTCATCACCCACCGCAAGAGCCACATCCGGGACGGCGCCTTCTGCTGCGCCATCTGTGGCCAGACCTTTGACGACGAGGAGAAGCTCCTGGCCCATCAGAAGAAGCATGATGTCTGAAGGGGCAGGGGCGGCGGGGGCCGAGGGAGGTCGGGCCTGGGCATCATTCATACTGTGCCCTGTGCCACTGCTTGTAGGCAGGGGGGGGAGAGGAGTGAGCCTGCCCCGTTAGAGAGGGGGGTCCTCTACCCCTGCAGTCAGGGAGTCCACTTGCAGAGCAGGGACCCCGGCCTCCAGCTGGTGTTTGCTAAGGTTCAGTCCTGACTGCCCTGCGCCCTGGAAAAGTAGCAATAGCAGCTCCACCCACCCCTTAGAGCCCTCCGGCCGGAGGGGCCACCAGTGGACAGGAAGACCCCTCTCCTCTGGTGTTAACGCCTTAATGTCTCTGTCTGTTATGAGTTCCTTCAGCTCGTTTTTTGGAAGTAGGTGTGGTTCAGTCCTTAGTGAATGAGCGCCCAGGAGGAAAAGTGGACCAGATGGATATACCTGGGAGAACCTGCCGGCCTCGGGCGGCACCTGGGCCTTTTCCAGTACTGGGAGGCGAAGCCGAGCTGCTCCAGCCTGCCTCACTACATCCCCTCCGTCCTGCCCCTGCACAGGCACCCAGGTTTGGAGAGACCCATCTACTGTTAGTGCTTGGCTCGCCTTCCTCCCAGAGGATCCAGTCCCCTGCCCTGGGCATCTCCCCACCTGTCTGACTTGCTTTACCCACCAGCCTCCCAGTGCTTAGGGCATCCCCTGGCTGTCAGCCACCCTGCGTCAGGGCTTTTGTCTGAACACCGCAGCCTGCCTTCACTCCCTTCAGAACTCGGCATGTAGTGGGGAGGACTGCCCCGTTGATAACGGAGGGCCAGCTGATGGGAAATGGGGGTGAGTTTCCCCTTCAGCATTTCTAGCGTCTGGATGCCCAGCTTCTGCTTGAATACTTAGGTGACAGGGAGTTTCCCCCCCCCACCCCCCCAGGCCCTGGTTCTACTGTAGGATAATTCTGATTGTTAGAAATTCTTCCTTATAATGAATGAAGTCTGCTTCCCTGTAATTTCTACTGTTGGGCCTTGTTCTCTGGAACTAAACACAACCACTTATCCTCCTTTTCAAACTAGAGAATAAAGATCTGGTTTTAGAACCGGTGGCTGAGAAGTGTTTCTTTGTCCTGGGGAGCTGTGGTGTTGGAGGGAGGGGCAGCAGCTCTCCTCCGACGGGGTTGGGCGTTGGGGTGGGTGACAGGCCGAGTGGCCGGCTTGTCCAGCTTCTCTGCACACCCGCCCGTACTTCCCCGAGGTGGGGTCAGGCACACCCAGCAAGTGGGGTTTCCTCTCTAGGGGTCAAGTTAGCCTTGCTGGGTGTCAGTTGTCAGGGAGAAAACGTCTGACTTGATTCTGTCCTGCCGTGCCTCCCTGGCTGGCCTGCTACGGTTCCCGTATCTGTAGCAGATGTGTACGCTTCCCTGCACTGGTTGCTTCATGTGCATTTGAGTGCCTGTTTTCGGCAGGTATCAATAGGCCCTTTTCCTGTCTGTCTTAGTAGTTTCTGCATAGATTTCCAGCACCGAGCCTGGTGCAACCACAGTTTGTTAATATCATGGCACCTTGCAAAGAAGTTTACTTCAATTATCTAACAATTTAGAGTTCGGCAGGTACTCTTTTTTTACAGATGAAAACATTTGCTCAAGGTCATATAACTGGTAATCAGCAGAGGCAATACAAACCCGGGTGTGTTCAACCCAAAACCCAGGCTCTTGACCACCGCTGCATGTTTATTGAGCAACTGCGGTGCTGCTGCTTTTGGTGAAGACAAGTATTAAATGTCTACTGTGTGCTTGATGTGATGGAAACTGGGGGTTTACAAAAATAAGAGTCTTACCCCAAAGAGGCCTAAGTCTGGGGGGACTTATACCTGTACACAGATCGTGAGTGGAGAGAGATGGATGAGGGTTTGGTGGGGTTCCACGTGTGTAGGATGGAAGCAGACAGAGCCTTATGTTGCTTTATGGTGTTAGGAGGCCACTTCAAAACCTGTGTAGTTAAAAAAAAAAAACTACAAAAAAACAAACCTGTGTAATTGATGGCAAATTCTCTCTCAGGGCCTGGGAGCACTGTCTCCAGAAATCCTCACTTAAATATGTCTCTCTAAGGAAGCTCAGGGCTTCAAGTGACGGGAGCAGTGCTTTTTGCGGGGTGACAAGGAAAGTAGCTAGATGTCTGGGGATTATGGGCAGGGAACAGGGGACAGGTCCTCAGGGATCCAGGGTTAGGATGGCGGAGGGGAAGGGTGAAGTAGAGGGAATCTCATCAGGGTTCCTGACTTTTTGAAAAATCATTACTTGTAAAGGAAATGCCCGGCATTGTGTCCTCTAATGCTATGCTGCCCGCTGCTTTTGGGCAGAGATGATGAGGAGAGGACCAAAGTTCAGGGAAAGCCATGGAAGTGGCCTTGAAGGGGCTGGGAAAGTAAGAACAGAGTGAACTTGCCCATGGTTCCTCCCCAAGTCTCTTAGAGGGCCAAGTGGGTCCCAAGTCCTTGCTCAGCAGAGCACATGCTGACAGCAGTCTTGAAGGAGGGACTGCCCCGTTGGAGGGGTCAGCCCTTTGCTGACGGGAGCTGTCCTCTTCTAAAGAGTCCAGGTTTGGTTTTTGTTTTTGTTTCTCCTTCTTTTATAATCACAAAAGTGTTAAATTATCTTGTCAAAATTAAACAATGCGGACAAAATGTAGATTTATTTTTTAATGTAAAAGTTCTTTATTTGCCCCACTCCCCCGGCCCCATGGCTTTTCTCTTTGAATCCCACAAAGAGTTTGAGGGTGGCCTTCCAGACATTTTTCCTGTGCATCTGCAAACTCACACGTGCAGCCTCCCCTTTTTTCGCTTCATGGAAATAGGATCCCAGGTGTGCTTCATTTTTTCCATCCTTGAAGTACCCTTGGTCATGAAATGTCAATCTGGAGGAAGTCTTTCACTCTGTGGAAGGAAGAAACAGGCCCAGAGAGTGGAAATGACTTCCCCACTCATAGCCAGGGGCAGATGTGGAGCTACAATGCTGGAATTCCACAAGTCTTGGTTGAACTCTCACTAGGTACTCAGAAAATAAGATGAATGAGATTCTATTTGAAGAGTTGATGGCCTAGTGATTTCTGGCCTCTGGGCAGGGTTTTATACTTTACAAATGCTTCTGTAGAGGATAGAACCAATTAGGGTCCTGCAAAAACCCAGTTGTCCCTCAGTATCCTCTGGGGATTGTTTCCAGGAACCCCCCCACACTCCCCCCCCGCCCCCCCGTGGATAACAAAATCTTTGGATTCTGGAGTCCCTTATATATAAAATGGCATTGTATTTGCATATAACCTACACACTCATGTCCTCTTGTATACTTTAAATCACCTCTAGATTACTTACAATACTTAATACAGTGTAAATGCTATATACATAGTTCCCTGTGCCTGGGAAAATTCAAATTTTGCTTTTTTGGAACTTTCTGGAGTTCCCCCCCCCCCCGAATATTTTCAGTCTGCTGTTGATTGAAATCACAGATGTGGAACCTGTGGATACGGAAGGCCGACTGTAACTAGAAAATTATTAACTCTTACAGAGGAATAAGTCAAAGTCCAGGGACAGAAAGTATCTTTCGTAAAAACTGCACAAGAAGATTGTGGCAAAACTGATAGAATTGGGTCCCCCGTTTCTGTTGTGTTATGAGGCTTAACGGCAGCTGGGCCCATGGCAAACGCCTAGTAGGCAGCTGCTGACCCATTAGAATAAGGTCCATAGGCTTAACAGTAAGTTTTGTAGCAACTCTCAGAGTGAGGCCAGCTTCTCTTGATATCAACCTCCTGTCCCAAAGGCGGTTTCTGGGCAGCTCTGGAGAGAATCTGCCAGTGGGAGTTGCCCTGGCTGGCCGGCCCCCTTTGAGGTAGCAGTGTGAGGAATTTTATTGACATAAAGGAGCATTTCCTTCCGATCTGGGTGAGTAGATGTGAAAATTCTCTTTCCTGACGGTCTCTGGGAACAGAAAACTCTCCTTGGCCATGTGGACCCCGCCTCTAAATCAGCAGTAACACTCGACCTAGGAACGTTGGTCGCTCTTTCCTCAACAAAAAGGGAGGGGTTGGACTTAATGATGTCTAAGTCTCTCCTGGAGACCCCAGGTTCATTTATCACGCGGCTACGACGTGCCTAGGGCCGCGTGAGTGCGGAGGGCGATTTCTCTCCCTTCGCACGAGACTCGCACATCTCACTCTAACACCTGGTGTGCCGTAGTGCCAAGTGCCACAACCATGTCACATGCACACTCGACTGTGATCGTCGGATCGGGGTTCGTGCGTCTTGTTCCCCCGGATCCCGGCACCAAGGGCGGTGCGGGCGCGTCGCAGGCGTCGGACCGAGAGTTGCCGAGCGACTGGATCGGTTTCAGAGCGCGCGTCTGCGCGGCCTGGATGGGGAGGGAGAGCTCCACGGAGAGAAGGAGAGGGTGCTGCCGCGCCGTCGGGTCACCAGCTCTCCGGACTTGCCCCCGCCCCTCCTCCCCTGGGAGACCGGGCCCAGCGCCCCACGGCCAACGCTTTAGTGCCTGGCGGGGCCGCGACTGGCCCCTCGGGAGGCGAGGTCAGCCCGCCCACGCAGGCCATTGGCTCCGGAGAACAAAGGAGCCGCCCCGCAGACTTCTCCGATAGGGCTGAGCTGGTCATCTGAGAGGTGCAGCCAATTAGGTGGCGGGGCGGCCCCGGGGACGGCCAGGCCCGCCAGCCAATCAGGGGCGCGTGCCCGCCCCGCCTGCCCCGGGACTGGCGGGGCCGGGGAGCTCAGTGCCCAAGTCGCCCCGGGGTGGCAGTTCCCGTTAACCTTAGCCACAAAGTCAAAGGTATTTATTCCCGTCCCCTCCCTCCGAGTCCCTCTGAATCCGGGCGGGGAGGGGCGTGCGGAGGGACGGACCGTGCCGCGGGGCCAGCGTCCGGCCCCGCTCCTCTCGCGCTGTCTCCACCCAGACTCGGGCTGGAGGCGGCCTCGGGGTCTCCCGAGCGCCCCGCGTTCTCAGCCCCGAACTTTACCCCCGCACAGCTCACGGGGAAAGGGGCCCGGGTCGTGCGTGGGAAGGGGCTTCAGGCCGGGTCAGAGCTGGAGCGGGGCGTGAGAGCGGGAGAGGCGCGGAGGTGAGCGCGGGGACTGCCCCCCGGCTCCTCCGGGCGCGCTCTGCCAGAGCCTGTCCCGATATTCGGGAGCGGTGTCAGCCTCCCCCAAAGATCGAGTTCCTGCAGGGCGGGAACCCCAGTGCTCGCCGCAGAGTGACACATAGTAGGTGCTTAATAAATGATTAAATGAGTGGGCCTGAGGATCGGGGGCGAGAACAATGAGAGGGAAGCACCACAGAAATTGGAGGAGTGTGTGTAGGGGTCTCCCCGAAACCTCCATCCTAGGAAGACAGGCATAGGAGCCAAGATCTCAGTGGGGCTGGGGGTAGGCGCTGGGGGTTTCTTCCCTCGTGAAGGTGGAGGGTATAGAGATGCCGCCCCCTCCAGCCCTTTGGGAGGATGGAGCCTGGTGTGTGTCTTGGTCCACCAGACCTGGGGTGGGGTGTGGTCAGAGCCCCGACTCGAGGCCGGCTATGTCCAGGCTCCACTATTAGGTGTGCATTTTGGGTCCAGGTGTTCATCTGTAAAATGAGAATATTAGAGGGTATTAGTCTCCTTTCAATACTAAGGTTCCATGACTCTATGCTTCTAATCTGTTTTGGACTTAAGTTTCTTTCATCTAAATGTGCCTTTGTTAAAATTTTTATGAATGGTTTACAGCATGCTGGACCTTGTGCTGGGTGTTGGGGAGAGAGAAACACTCCCTGTGTTAAGATGCTTACAGTCTTCTTGTGGAGACAAATTATTATTATACTATGTAGATGGTACTGGGTTGGGTGGGTGCACAGGTTAAACAGAGAAGGGCCCCTAACTGAGCCTGGTGTATCCACAAAGGCTTCCTGGTGAAAGTGATCGTGGCTCTGGGCTGGGCAGAGAAGAGTTGGGCAAGGGTATTCCAAGACTGATCACAGGTGTCCCTAGACACGGCAAGGTCAGGGGGTTGCATCTGGGGACAATGGGGGTAGGTTGGTGGTACAGTGAGAGGTGAGCAGAGGCCAGATTTTAAATGGTCTTGCCAAGAAATTTTTAGCAGTACCTGAAAGTGCTGGGGACCCACTGAAGTGTTTTAAGCAAAGTAGTAACATGTCTAAATTGTAATTTTAGGAAAATTGCTTTGAGTCTGGGTGGTGGATGGATTGGAGGGGCAAGATGAGGTATGATAGCAGTGCAGTCTCCAGGTGAGCAGTGCTGAGGCCTGAACCAAGGCAGCAGCGGTGGCAGACGCTGGAGGCATTAAAACAGCCCTGGTATGATTTAGTGACCTGTGGATTGTGGGGGCTGTGCTCTGCGGTAGTGAAAGGTGGTGGCAGTTTTGAGAGGCCTCATGAGTCCCGCCGGGAGGGGCAAAGGATGCCCAGGGCCAAGTGCAGAGCTGGTCCAGGCACCTGCTCCCCTGGTGAGGGTTAAGCTGAGGAGTCTAAGGTTTCCTAGGATGGGGGTGGTCTGCAAGGGAGGGTGGGCCAGGTGGGCAGGAGACCTGAGTTCTAACTTTCTCTGAGGCAGGGAATGTCCCCTCTGGGCCTTGCTTTCCTCATCCAAAAAGGGGGAAACACTCCTTATCCTTGCCGGGCTCCTTTGAATGCAGCAAGGGTGAAAAAGTGTTCATAAATCGAAATGTGGCAATTGTCCAAAGTGTTGTTAGCAGTTGCTTTCATCCCTTGCCTTCGATCCGGTAATGGGGGTCCCCAGGCCCTGGCGGGCTCCTGAGTCTTAGATTTGGGGCAGAAGAATGTGGGTGACGTTCTATCCTCTAAAGGGAGACAGGTGAGCAAAGACTGGGGATGGGGATGCCATGGGTGGGGGACAGGCCTGGGAGCGGGGAGGTGGGGGAGTGACAGTCCCAGCAAAGGTGTGCATGTTGGGCAGGGCAGGTGGGGCAGGGGTCCTGGAAGGAGGTGCCTTGGGGACTGGCAAGGGGTTGAATCCGGGACCTCTGGGAGGTGGGCGGGCATGATGGGATAAGGCAGCTGCCCTGGCTGCCCTGGCCGGCCCTGGACCTGGTTCCCAGGGAGTGCTGGCGGAAGCAAACTGAAGTCACTGAATTGGGCTCTTCCTATCAGTTCTGACAACTGGGTAGTGGGGAGGGGGTGATGGCAATGCAGTGACCTAAAAAGAATTCATCTTGCACCTTTGTGAACATTTTCGAGTCCTTTCGCAATGTTTCCCTCCCACTGCTTGATATAACAGTTCTGTACAGAGGACCAAGCATTATTTCCATTTGCAGATGGGGAAACTGAGGCCTAGGGAAGGAAAGTAGCTGGCCCGGGGTCACGTGACTAACCAGAAGCAAACCCGGTCCCAAGGTCTCTGGCCTCCCTGTCCTGGGCTCCTTACGCTACGTGTGGTCTTTCTGTGGGACGATGGCCTGCCCCGCCCTCTTCCTCCCCACCGCTGTCCCCTCTCCTGGGACTGAGGACCCCACGGTGCTTGGAAGGCTGAGGTCTGCAGATGCTGGAGTAGGAAGGGGGGGATGGGGAGAAGGGGGAGGACGGGCGAGGGCTTAGAAGAGGTAACAGTGAGGGTGCATGGGGACACCTGATCCGGTGGTGAGTAGATCTGGGAAGTCAGAGAGGAATGAGGGAGGAGCAGGGAGGCTGATGGGAGAGAAGGATGGGGTGGGGGCCCTGGAGGGGCTCGGGGATTGTTCTGGGAGTTGTAGAAGGATGCCAGGCATGCCTTATGCTGGGATGTGGGGGGGAGGCAGGTTTCTAGGTGGTGGGTGGAGGTGACGCTCACCTGGTCTGGGCTAGGAACTCGGCCTGCCTGTCTGTCCTCGGGCACCGGGCCATAGAAGGTGGGAACAGCAGTTGCCCTGCCTTTCCAATACCATTTTAAAGCCACTTGTTGGGGATGGTTTGCATTTCCTCCTTGGTCAGAAACGCTGGAGGAGAGGAAGGTGAAGTGGGTGCAGGGATGGGGGACCGACGCCTGGAGAGAGCGCTGATTATCAAGAGATGGGCCAGAGCACAAGCCCAGGGACCAGCCTCGCGTGGGAGTGGCCTGCGTAGGACTGGCTTTGGGAGAGGGCCTGGGGGCTGTGCAGTCAGTCCTGGGAGACAAAGGCTACACCAGCTCCTCCCCGCGACAGAGTCCGGGTGTGAGGCCGCGGGGATCGCCTGAGCTGAGCCGGCAGAGCGTCCACGGCTCTCTTTAGTCCAGCCCCCTGCCTGGCGCTCAGGGCCCAGACCCGGCCCTGCTCTCCTTACCCCCGGCCCACAGCCTGGCCCGGAGGAGGCCGTCTCCCCACCCAGTCTCCATCTCCCGGGAGAGGTGGTACCTGGAGCTGCTCTGTCAGCACAGCTCTGCAGGTAGCCTTGACCGTGAAAGCTGTCCACGCCCGGTTCCTCTGCGAGGCGGGCTCCGTTGCTGAGCAGAGTTTGGGGTTCCTGTGTGGGCGCGGGGGGCCTCCAGAGATTCTGAAGCAGCTTGAAGGGTAACGGTTTAGGAAGGGTGGGCTGGCCATGGGGCGCTCGGAGAGAGGGCTCAGAACCTTCGGGTGTGGGTTGCTCTCAGGCCGCGAGAAAGACAGAAAAGACCATTTCGAAAGTCTAGTGTGTACCCCAACCTGATGCTCACAGCAAGCCCCCGAAGCAGGCGTTTTCAGTCACCTTCGCCATTGGGAACCTAGGCCTAGAGGACAGGCGGGCTAGAACTCAGGGCTCCTGATCCTGGGTCCAGGCGTGCGTGGGCCTGAGGAGAGGGGCAGCCAATGCGAGTGCACTGCGAGGGGCAGACTCGGCCGAGGAGTCTGGGCTCAGGTTCCCAGGGGAGAGGGGAACGGCCTGCTGCCGCCTCCTGGCCAGACCCCTGCAGCGTGGCCTTGGGACTGGGGCTGCACTGGCCGGCCGGGCAGAGCCCTGTCCTCTTTCTAGGGCTTTCTGTGCCCCTCCAGCTTCTCCCCTCCAGCTGCAGCACTGCTGCCTCACGCCGCCCCCCTCCCCCCTCAGCCTACCCCACCGGTACCCCAGCAGGTGACTGTTCCCCATCACCTGCTGTCGCTCCCTCTCCTGGTGGTTGCATCGCCCCCTGAGCTCCGTTCCTCGGAGCAGTGGACCTGGAGGGATGGTCATGGATTGTGAGGTTACTTGTGTCAGCAGGGAGTCCATTGCTGTTTTCTCCAGTGTGAAAGGGGAGTGGTTTGTGCTCGTGCGGTTCACGTGGGCACACTTGTGTCTCTGGATCTGTAGGTGTATGGGTGGATGTTTTAATATTTCAACCTCTCTGTACTTTGCATATGCAGTTTTGCAGGTATTCTCATGTGTATGAGTATCTCTGTATTTTTGTATCTTTGAACGTTTGTGTACTTAGCCGCCTTGGATGTTAGATATGATCGTCTCTGGATATGTTTGTGTGCATTTAGTGTTTAGATCAGTTTCTTCGCGTATGCCTATGACTGTATTTTATCAATATTCTTTATTGAAGTATAGTTGGTTCACAATGTTGTGTTAATTTCTGCTGTACAACAAAGTGATTCAGTTATACATGTATACATTCTTTTTTTTTTTTTTTTTGTGGTACGCGGGCCTCTCACTGTTGTGGCCTCTTCCGTTGCGGAGCACAGGCTCAGCAGCCATGGCTCATGGGCCCAGCCACTCCGCGGCATGTGGGATCTTCCCGGACCAGGACACAAACCCGTGTCCCCTGCATCAGCAGGCGGACTCTCAACCACTGCGCCACCAGGGCGGCCGTCTTTTTTTATATATTCTTTTCCATTATGGTTTATCACAGGATATTGACTATAGTTCCTTGTGCTCTACAGTAGGACCTTGTTGTTTATCCGTTTATATATAAAAGCTGACATCTGCTAACCCTGATCTCCCACTCCATCCCTCCCCCAACCCCCTCCCCCTTGGCAACCACCTATGATTGTATATTTTAAATGAAACATCCACTGATATTAACTGAGATCCATTTCCCAGGCCGGAGACATCATTAACCTGTCCTGAGGTATTTGTTGTTGGTGATGAAGCACTGGGGCCAGAGGGGCCCCGTCTTCCCATTTCTTTCGTTCGTTCATTCATTTATTCATTCACCCAGTATAAACTGAGCGCCTTCTGCGTCCCAGGCCCCGGCAGGCAGGGCCGCCGCCATCCTGGAGCTTTATGTCTAGTGCAGTGTTGCCCAGCAGAACTTCGTGAACCTGGAAGTCTTCTTTTCTGCTGGCTGTTACGGTGGCTCTAGCCACGTGTGACTGTTGAACACTTGAAGCGTGGCCAGTGTGGATGAGAAACTGAATCTTAAACTTAATTTATACACACTTAAATAACCAACATGTGGGTCTAGAGGCCAGCCTCCTGAAAATGAGGCCCTGGTGGCTTAAGGTTTGGGACACTCCGCACCTTCTCTTGGAGGCAGCATGGTCCAGGAGCAGGGCCTCTGGGTGGGGCAGGCCCACCCCAGTTCGCCGGTCCTGGCTCCAGCACTTACTGGCTGTGTGACCTTGAGCAAACCGCTTAACGTCTCAGAGCCCGGGCTCCTTAGGACGAAGTGGGCGGAGCTTGCTGAGTGCCCGGTACACAGTCGGTCTCCCTGTCCCTACCGAGGCTTGGCTCGTCACCCCCTTTTCTTTCCAGAGCCAGGTCAATACCGAGGTGACCAGGGAAGCCCCCGCCCTCTCAGTGAATGAGGGAAGGACAGTCTCCATCCCCCCGGAGGACTCCGAGAGCACACCCTCAGGGTGAGGGCTAGCTGGAGCCTGCGGGCCCTCGCCCATCCTCTTCCAAACACTGGCCTGGGCTGCTCCCCGGGGGACTTGAGCTACTGGTGTGAGGGCGGTCAGCTCGGTGGGCAGCGTACCTTGGGAAGACTGCCTCCTGTGCGCGGTTTCCTGTGGGGAGGGACTGTGCGCGTGGGTGGACGGTGGCACATGGTGTCGCCCTGGGTGGGGCTCCTAGCTGAGCAGGGCCTGTGAGCTGGGCCTTCGGCTGGAGTTGGGGAGATGCATCCCTCAAAGCCTGAGCTACTGGTGGAGGGCACGTGGCCGGTCCCCACTCTACTGGTGACAGAGGGCACACGAGGCGCCATCTCCTTCCTCCCCATACGGGGCCTGAGTCTGTGAAGAGAGGTGTACTTGGCTGGTGGAAAAGGTCCAGGGCCCTGAGATCTGGAGACGTGTCCCTGCACCGCCTCTCCCGGCCCGTGGCCTTTGTGTACCCCCAGCTGCTGTCTGCCTTCCCCCCAAATTTCTGCTAAGATCGAAGCCCCTTTGTTACCTTCCCTGCCCCCAGACCTCAGCACCTGCCCCAGGCCACAGTCCCGCCTTGTGTGGCGCGGCAGTTGTCACTGCAGCTGTCCCGCAAAGCCTCCCCGTCAAGGGGCTCTCATCCCAACTGCGGCCTGACCCAGAGCCAGGGGCTGGGAAGGAGGAGGTGACTGGGGCCCTGTCCTGAGACCCACCCCCTGCGTGTGTCCCACCCTCCAGGGGACCTGCTGGGCAGGGAGGGCAAAGATTATCAGAGATTGGGGTCGGGGAGCTGGGTGATAGACCAGGTGGCCCTTACGGACTCGGTGTGGGCACTGGTGGATGGGGATCGGCCCCCGTTGCCTCCTGTTTTCTGGCCAGGGTCTTCTGCTGGGCGGCCTGCTCGCCGTGTCCCTGGGCCTCTCTCTCTCCAGTCAGCAGATGTGTCTGGTGGGGCGAGAAGAGGTGTGCAGTGCGGTGCATCAGGTTGGGGTGTGCGGGGGCCTGGTCGGCCTGGAAAGACGCTGCCACACGCAGGGACCTTCTGCCGTTCGGCTTGTCTCGGGGTTTGTCTGAGGACACCTGTTGGCCTGTTTTCCAGACACATCCCACCTGAGCACACAGGTGGAGATGGGCCCCCAAGACATAGCCCCTGCCCCCTGTTCCTGTCCCCTGCCCTCTCCTTTCTTCCTTCTTCCCCTCGGGCCCACGAGGGTCCTTTCCTTCCATTTCCACTTCTGTTCTTTCTCGGACCATGAGCTCTGGTGCAGCTCAGAGACTCCCTGTGAACTGGTCACCAAGAATTGAAGCCCTTCTGCCACCCGAGGCGATTTTGAGTCCATAATACCTCTTAAGACAGAACGGATCAAGTAGGACTGATTTGATTTGGCTCAAGGGGCCTCAGTTGTGTTGTGTAGGGGTTTGTGAATGAGCCCAAGTCCCACCCGCTGTCCTTGCCCTGAGTTGTGGCCCGAGCCTCCACCCCCCGTCTGAGGTTCCCCATATCAAAGCGGCCTCTTTGTCCGCCAGTCCTCTGAGTCTCCTTAGGCAGACATTAAATCTCCAGTTGGTGAGAGGCTACCCCACGGCCTGGGATGCAGAGTGACCCGGAAGGAAAATGTGGTGCTAAGGCAGGAGCATTGGCACCCGTCAGGGGCCCCAAGGGGGGGCCTTCTCCTGCCCTCATTTGTGGCCCCCTTTTCTCTGCACCGCAGGCAGGTTTCAGTGTCTATAGTAACCCACAGCAGGAGCGCGTAACAGACCCCTTTTGGGGAAATAGAACTAAAAACCAAATCTCCTGCCAACTCAGAAAAACTCCCCGCAAAAGTAGGAGAGAAAGAAAACAAGTTTTTAACTGAATAAGCATTAGACTGGAATGTGGTGCACATCACAGGCAATTTGCTAAGAGACTGTAGACAGAAATCTCACCTGTTACACAGTCCAACAGGGGCGACCCCACTGCACACGTGTTCTCCAGGGAAAGTCCTTGGGTAAGAGGACTTGACCGTTTGTCACACGGAGTTCACCCTAAATTCGCCTGGAATTGGGAGGCCACCCGTGATAGCTAATTGCCTTTATGCAAAGGAAACATCCACTTGTTGTATCCTGGTGACGGGAGGAGGTTTGCAGCCCGGAGCCCGGCGCTGCTGGAGAGTTAGGCTCCCACCTCCCACGGGCAGGGGACACTGGCCGCTGTTCCCTTGATGTTTGCATTTCGGAGAGATGGCTCCCAGGTCCTCGAGAAAGGCAGTCCTGGGTTGTAAAGCCGGCAAGAGGCTTAGTGAGCTTTAAAAAGATTTACATGCACCTCAAAGGGGCAGAGAAAGAACTTCCAATTAGAAGTTTTCTAAAGAAAATACTCTGAAAGAAAGGGGAGGGTTCTCTTTCCCTTTCTGCACCAGGGAGGGTGAGTTTTCTATTTCTCAGATTTGTATCTCCCTGACACCCCTGCCCCCCACCTCTCCGGGCAGGGTCCACATCTCCAGCCTGGGTCCCTGTCCCCGGAGTAGCCGCTGGAAGGGGACCTGGGAGAAGGAAGCGGGGAGACCCTTAGAATGGGGTTTCTGGGAGGCTCTCCGGGGCCCGAGGTGTGGAGCAAGGGGAGGCTGGCTTCCCCGAGCCCGAGCGGTGGCCGAGGAGAGGTTCCTGGTCCTGCAGCGTGAGCCCAGCCTCCCGTCTCGTGGGGCAGAGGCTGGGGCCTGTTTGGGAGTGCAGGGGGTCCAGGGGTGCAGGCGTAGGAAACGAGATCCCCGACCTCGGGGGGGGTGGCGCCCATAGCACCACGTGCAGCGGCCACATCCCTGAGCGCACGTAACCAGCAGCATGTTCGTGCCACACACGGCTGTTTGGTGCCCTCCACGTGTGGGCTCTGGCCCGGACCCTGGCACTCGGCAGTGAGCCCGGGAAGTCCTGTCCTCGATTCCTGTCGGGGAATGAGCAGAGAAGTAAATATCCTGTCCGGTGGCGAAAAGTGTCAGGGAGGAATGGGAGGTGGGGCTAGGGTTGTGACTTTACACGGGGCTGCCAGGGAAGGCCACTCAGAGGAGGTGACGTTTAGGCTGGGGCCTGGAAGGGGCAGGGGCCACGCCAAGGGGTCAGAGCAGCAGGACCCGTCCCAATCACGTTCCAGGCACCAAATGAGCCAGTCGGGAGATGTTCAAAAGACTGAAGAGGGGGCTCCCCTGGTGGCGCAGTGGTTGAGAGTCCGCCTGCTGATGCAGGGGACACGGGTTCGTGCCCCGGTCCGGGAAGATCCCACATGCCGCAGAGCGGCTGGGCCCGTGAGCCATGGCCGCTGAGCCTGTGCGTCCAGAGCCTGTGCTCCGCAACGGGAGGGGCCACAACAGTGAGAGGCCCGCGTACCGCAAAAAAAAAAAAAAAAAAAAAAAAAAAAAGACTGAAGAGTAAAAAAAGATGAGCCCCAGATTGGTGGATGAGGAATCAGGTCCCTAGGACCCAGGTTGGCCACGTGTGTTCTTGCCCGGGGGTGGGGGGTGGCTGTGAGGCCCCAGAAGGGTTTGCGGGGGAACCTGGACGGGGGCTTTGAGAGATGGGGTGGCTGGCGATTTTGGAGGGACGGTTCTTCCCTCCAGGGTGTCCTCGTGACCACGTTGCAGGGTAGGGGGTGTCTCTAAACTTCTCTGAGTTTCCTGGTTCTCTCTTGTGGCACCCTTCACACCCCACCCCGCAGGTGATGAGAGTGTGGGCATGAGGCTCTGGTCTGGGAGTTAGAAGCCCAGGGGCCTTGCCCAGCTCTGCCGTTCGGCCGCCTCTGTGACTTGGGGCATGTCAGCAGCCCTCTCTGGCCTCAGTTTATTCTTCATAAAATGGGAATTATACACATTTTACCTGCCTAGCAGGCATATGTGCTTTAAAAAAAACCCTGCTCATTTCGACAGAGGTCATAGAAAAGCTTTTGAGAAAGAGGGACTGCTTCCCGTGAGTGGCATTCGTCCTTGTCCCACAGGCCAACTCTCTTTCCTTTGCTCCCATCTCACCCACAGACGGCCGGGCAGGGAGCCGCCGTGCTGATGCCGAGGGACCTCCGGGGATGGAGAGTGGCCTGGCTGGCGACAGCAGCACAGGTAAGAGAAGAGGGGCAGGTGGGAGCCCACCACGGCCCCCTCCCCAGCCCTGTCTTCCCCGTCTCTCTGTAGCTGAGCAGGAGTTGCTGGTGGCCTGTAGAACCCCACGGTGGGACCAGGACACTGAGGTCACGTCCAAGGATGGAGCAAACACAGACTAGGGGGCTAAGAACTGACAAAGCCCAGCCTGTGCTTGCCAGGCAGGGACACACACACACACACGGACACACACACACACACGGACACACACACACACGGACACACACACACACGGACACACACACACACACGGACACACACACACACGGACACACACACACGGACACACACGGACACACACACACACACACACGGACACACACTCACACACACACACACACCCCGTGCAGAAATCTGCTGGGGGAAGATCAGGTGTTTGTCAAGCGCTAGATCAGGGAGTGCGTGGTGTTGGCGCTGATCACACGCCGAAAGCCAGCGCTCTGGGGAGGACACGTGGTCGCAACAAGCCCTGCTGGTGGTTGGTCAGGAGGGTGTCTCCAGTTCAGTCCATTAAGCTTCCCGGGGTCACACGGTTCATGGTCTGTGTCAGCTGATGCCCTTGGAGCCGGTGGTGAGGAAACACAGCAGTTAGTCCTGGTGTCTGCCGGGCAGGGGGCAGGTGCCGCTGAGAGTGGGAAGTACCCTGTGGAGACCCCTCCCCAGCCACCTGCTTCCCGCTTCTGGGATGGAGCAGCCCCTGGTCTGAGACCCGCTCTCAGCCTCTGTGGCAGGCCCTGTTCTGGGTGTAGCTGGGCTGCACGGTGGCTCTGGCCCCGGGAGAGGGGACCGGCCCAGGCCTGGGAACTCTGCCCCTCGCTCAGCACAGTGACCAGGCTCCTTTACCTCCCACCCCTTCCAGGGGAGTTGCCCTATGGACCCCAGAGCCCCCGCCCTCCCAGGACAATCCCTGCAGTGGGCCTAAGATGAGAAAAAATCAGGCAATTGGATAAAAAAGAAACAAAACACCAGCTCAGAGGAGGTAGTGTGATATATGGACACCACAGTGTTCTGGGCAGTGAGTTCAGCCACCCCACTTCCCAGTCGCCCCCAACCCCTGCCCCAGGCTGTCGCTTTGAACGCTGAGAGCCCTCGAGGGGTGTGTGTGTGTGTGTGTGTGTGTGTGTGTGTGTGTGTGTGGCTGACATTACAGTAATTACAGGAAAACCTAGGGCAGACGGTTCCAAACATTTCAGCTGAAGGACCCTTTTGCCCACGTAAACTCATAAGGGAGATCCTAATGCAGACGTGAGAGATGGGCTCCACCAGGGCCTTCTCTGCCCCGTACCGCAGCTGCAGCTTCAGGAAGAGGTAGAAAAACACCGGCCTGGACCCTGGAGCCACTGGGGCCTGGGGGCCCCCGTGAGCTCAGCCTCCACAGGCTGCCACGCCTGCTGGCCAGGCTGAAGGAATGACTCTTCTGGAAAGCCAGAGTTTTCAGATAATTGGGAGCTTACCTCTTTCAGGTACCTTTTACTTTGTATTTATTTTATATGTTTTTTTAAATTGTGGTGAAATATATTATACATAACATGAAATTTACCATTTTAACCGCTTTTAAGGGTACGGTTCTGTGGCCTGAAGCACATTCACGTTGTGGCGCCGCCATCACCACCATCCATTTCTCAGATTTTCCCGTAATGTCAGAAACTACCCATTAAGCAATAGCTCTCCTTGTAGCACCTTTTTATCTTATCTGAACCATTTAGAGCTTTTTACGCTGACTGAGGACCAGTACCTTTGGGACAGGCAGGCACAAGCCTGTTTTCCTCTGTATCAGCGCCTGATCCCTACGGGAAGGTGCCCGTGACGACTGAAGTCCCAGCAACACACGTCACAGGTCTACACGCGCCACCCCTGGGCTTCAGGGCCTCCTCATGCAACCCAGCCACTGTGATGGATATCAAGGCCAGGTTTGATCAGGGGAAGGCAGTGGCTTTTGTGGGGCTTTGGGGCACTAGTGGGTGCCCTGTCGCGTGGGGACAGTGGTGCCCCTCTGACTGGAGTATGTTTTGGATTCAGTACATGACCACCAATTTGGACAGCTAGCCCTGTTAAATACTGCCGCTGGCCAACAGTTCAGTGCATCTAAGGAAACATTCTTTGAATCAGTGAAGCTCATTACACATGCGTTTTCGATTCCTGCCATACCCAATTTAAATCACTACTTTCATTTTCAAATTATTCCTCCTGATAAAATGACCTCTCACAACCGAACATCTGGGGAGGCCTCACAGCGTCATCTCGCCAGGTGGAAAGCTGGCCCCTTGCAGGTGCTTTCTGTGACCCTCCCACCCTGCCACCTCTGCCCCCACGGGCACCACATCGGTTTCTTTGCCCCCACGTGGCCAGTGAGTCTGTGGAGTGGAGCAGAGCTCTTTGGCCTCAAAACTAAAGGCCACCAGATTAGAGGGGAGGTTTTCTCTTTATTTCCTAAGATATTTTAAAGACTTAAAAATTATAATGTTTGAATTTTTATGAGAATATTCAAATAACACATATAAAGTGTAAGTCCCCTTTGGCTTCTCCATCTCGTCCTGCCGTGGTCCATATCACCTGCAGGGTGGCCACCGTCTTGCGTTTGGTGTGAACCGTCCTGGCTCGGGCATGTGTATGTACAGAGAGGTATGGTTTTATTTTCCATAAGTTGGATCAGACGACTGATACTGATTTTCAGTTTTGTTTTTTTCTCTTAAAGTGTTTTCGAAATCTTTTCACACGAGCATATATAGCTCTTTTCAATCGCTGCGTAGTATTCCACATTATGATGGGAGTGAAAATTTTATTAGACTATTATTGATGGGTCATTAGGTTGTTCCCCCCTTTTTCCTAATTACAGATAGCACTTCAGTGAATATACTTAGGCGTTCCTCTTTGGACTCACATGTATTTCTTAGGATAAACACCTAGAGTGAAATTGTTGGGTGGAAGACGTGCAAGATTGTACACACTTATAATTTTAATAAGCACTGTCAAGTCGTCCTCAAAGAGTCTGAATTCGTTTAGGCCCCCAGCATATCCATGTTGTACTTATCCTCCTATGTAATTTCCATGTGTATTGTGAAGTCGGGATATTATCAACCTCTTCAACATTTGCTGCTCTGATGGGTGAAAAGATGCTACACTGTTATTTTGCACTTTGCTGGTTACTAGGGAGGGTGCACCTCTTTCCATCGTATCTATAGGAGTCCTCTATATACTCGGGATAGACGTGTGCTGTCCTGTAGGTGGCCAATAGGCACATACGGTTATTTAAATTTAAATTTAGATTTAAATTAAAAAAAGTAAGTTCAGTTCCTCGGCAGTACTAGCCACATTCCAAGTGCTCTGTAACCACCTGCGGCTAGAGGCCACATGTATCAGACAGCTTGGATGTAAAATGTTTTCACTCTGTGGAAAGCTCTGTTGGAAAAGGCTGCCCCACACGATCATTTCTAGTTTGCTCATATGCAGTATCCTTTGTCGTACAGGGGTTTTAAATTTAGTTTTTATGTTTTGCATCCTGTTGAAGAAGATTACCAATTACCTCTAGATTCGAAACAAATTCTCCTAATTCTTCTAATACTGTATTTGCTTCTTTTAAACCAGCACTTAAATCCATCTGGAAATGATCTTTTTTTTTTTTTTTTTTTTTTGTGGTATGCGGGCCTCTCACTGTTGTGGCCTCTCCCGTTGTGGAGCACAGGCTCCGGACGCGCAGGCTCAGCGGCCATGGCTCACGGGCCCAGCCGCTCCATGGCATGTGGGATCTTCCCGGACCGGGGCACGAACCCGTGTCCCCTGCATCGGCAGGCAGACTCTCAACCACTGCGCCACCAGGGAAGCCCTATTCTACACTTTTAATGGTTGTTTTTAGCTTTTTTTTTTTAGTGGTGGGAGGGACTCTCACTTACAGCCTCACCTCACCTGGCTCACTATGGAACAGCCATGTCAATGCAACTGCATCAGTCGAGACTTTTATTAACTGGACTTTATTTTTTAGAGCAGTATTAGGTTTACAGAGAAAATGTGCAGAAAGGACGAAGAGTGCCCTATACCCTTCTCTACAGTTCCTCCTGTCATTAACATTTTGCATGAGAATGGTGCAGTTTTTACAATAGATGAACCTTTATTAACACATTTGTATTAAATAAAGTCCATAGTTTGCATTAGGGTTCACTCTTTGTGGTGTACATTCTGTGGACAGATGCTTAATGTCCTGTACCTACCATTACAGTATCGTACAGAGGAGTTTCACTGCCCTAAAAATCCTCTGTGCTCTGCCTGTTCATCCCTTTGCCCCTGACCCTTCAACCCCTGGCAACCACTGATCTTTTTACTGCCTCCACAGTTTTGCCTTTTCTAGAATGTCATATAGTTGGAATCATACAGTGTGTAGCCTTTTCAGATTGGCTTCTTTCACTTAGTCATATGCATTTAAGTTTCCTCCATGTCGTTTCATGACTTGAGATCTCATTTCTCTTTATCACTGAATAATACTCCACTGTATGGTGCACCACTGTTTATCCATCCACCCAATGAAGGACATCTCTTGGATGCTTCCACGTTTTGACTGTTATCGATAGAGCTGCTGTGAACATCTGTGTGCAGGTTTTTGTGTGGACATAAGTTTTCAGCTCCTTTGGGTGAATACATAGGAGAGTGATTTGTGGGATCGTATGGTAAGAGTATCTTTAGTTTTGTAAGAAACAGACAAACTGTCTTCCAAAGTGGCCGTAACATTTTGCATTCCCACCAGCAATGAATGAGAGTTCCTGCTGCTGCACATCCCTGTCAGCGTTTGGTGGTGTCGGTGTTTTGCATTTTAGCCATTCTAATGGATGTGTGGTGATAGTATTTTAGCTTTTAATGTTGCATACGCCAAATTCTTCCTTGCTCATTTTTAGAATTTCTGGGTGATTTACACACATAGTAAATGTTATAATTTACTTAATTAGGATTACACTGGATTTAAACATTTTGGTATGGAGAGCTTTTATCTAGGAATATGATGTACCTGTTGTTTTATTTACATTTCATCCCTTCAGTAAAGTTTAATAGTTTTCTTTATGTTTTGCTGATATATTAGGTATACTTACAGTTACTTTATTGCCATTTTAAAAAGGTATGAATTTTAATGTTTTTTATCTGGCAGTTTTGTTGAAACTTTTATTTCTAAAACTTCATCAGTGGATTCTCATACACATTCTAGGTTAATAATTATCAGCAAATGACAGTTCTCTCCTCCTTTCCAAGATTTATATATACCTTTCTTTTTTCACCTTGCTCCTAACTTGAATAGGCTTCTAATCTTTTGCCTTCGGTTATAACATTTGCTGCCGTTTCTAATACAGCTCCTTTGTCAACGTAAGAACATGTCCTTATGTTCCTAGTTTGCTAAGAGCTTCCTTCCTTCCTTTTTTCTTTACCCCTCCCTCTCTTCTCCTCCCGCCTTTCCCTTTTCCTTCTCTCCCTCCAGAAGTGATGTTGAATTTTATCCTGGGACTTTTTCACATCTATTGAGATAGTATAAGGTTTTTAATGTTTAAAAGGTTAATGTCATGAACTGTGTTGAGTCATCTTCACTTTCCTGGAGAAGACCCAGCAAAGCCCTGACAGATCGTTCTCTTAACGCCGCCACACTTGCTCTGCCAGTGTTTTTGCTTGTTTGTTTTTTGCATCTACTTTCAAAGAACGATAAACCTATAATTTCCTGCTACCCCACCCTTGTCTTATTCTGGGTCCTGTTAACATGTGAGCTTCCCCCCGCCCCCTGCCCCAGTCATGGTCACAGTTTATGTAAGCTGGGAAGAGTCCTTGCCGTGAAGTTTTAGTAGAACCTCTTTGTACGGTTCAGAGGCCAGTTACCCATTTTCGAGGTTGAACTTTAGCTTTCTTTTCAGTCTCTTCTAATTGTTTCTATAGACATGGTTTCTACCTTTTCTTGAGTCAGTTTTGTTAATTTATTTTTCCTCGCAGAATCATCCATTTTATATAGATTTTTCAAATTGATGTAATGTCTATACATGGTATTTTGGGATTTATCAGAATCCTTTTTCTATCTTATGTTCCCTTTATCCTATCATCTCTGCTTTTGTCTTTATTAATTCCTTCCTCTTACTTCCTTAGGGTTTGCTTTGTTGTATTTTTAATATTGGCAGCGTTTTTTTGTTTTGTTTTTTTTCCCGGCTGCGTTGGGTCTTGTTGCTGCGCGCGGGCTTTCTCTAGTTGCGGCGAGCGGGGGCTACTCTTTGTTGCAGTGCTCTGGCTTCTCATTGTGGTGGCTTCTCTTGTTGAGGAGCACGGGCTCTAGGCGCGCGGGCTTCAGTAGTTGTGGCTCTCAGGCTCTAGAGCGCAGGCTCAGCAGTTGTGGTGCGTGGGCTTAGCTGCTCCGTGGGGGCGTGGACTCGTCCCGGACCAGGGATCGAACCCGTGTCCCCTGCGCTGGCAGGTGGATTGGCAACTGTTTAGAGTTTCTCTTCTTTGTTCCCAACTGTTTCATTTATTTTTTATTGAACATAAACTTTTTCTTGAAGTGTAACACAGAAAAGTGCACAGGTCGCAGGCTGTATAAATTCCCCAAGTGAACACGCCCATGTAACCAGCACCCAGGTCCAGAAGGAGAACATTGCCAGAGCCCCAGAAGTGCCCCAGGCCCCCTTCCAACCACAGTGCCCTCTGTCAGGGGGCCGTTACCCTTCTAACTCGCCCATTAGTTGCCAGCTTTCGACCTACGTATAAATGGAATCAGACAGTCTGGATGCAGTGTCTACGGGAAACCTTTTCCATCATGGCTTATGTCCATGAGCGCAGAAGCAAAGCACCCTCTGACCTGAGCACAGTGTAAGGGGTGGGTTCGCAGCAGAGTGCGCTGCTGCTGCGTAGGATTCGTTTAGTACAAGGACGACGCAACACGTATTCTGGGTGCTGAGACCTTTCTGGCCTACTTTCTTGTTCATGGTTTCGTTGAAGAAAGGTGAGGTTGCCAAGAAGGTAAGGTGCGCACGCACCACGGCTGCTGCCCCGGAGAGGCCTGGCAGTGATGCGGGGCTTGGCTGCCCAACCCCTGGGGGGACTGGACGTGCACTCGTCCAGAGAGTGTCCAGCACATCCGTCCCCTTAGGAAGAGAAGGAGATGTTTTGAAACTTGACCACTTTCTGCTTGCTTCCTGCGTCGGAAGACTCCCCTGGGCCTCAGGGTGGAGGAGGCGGGCAGCGGGGTCGTTGGCACAGCAACGCTCACCTATCGTTTCTTCCTTGTCTTTTTTCTTTGCCCTCCTGCACACCCCAGTCTCCCCTTTATTGTCCTTTCCACCCTCCCTCCTCTCTTCTTCCTCTTCATCCTTTCCTCCCGCCCCATTTTCTGCCAAGCTCTGCCCTCCCGACGCGTCTTCCCTCCCTCCCGCCCTTTCCCTCCACCCCACCGAGCACCGAATGACTCTCGCCGTCTCTCTCCCTCTGCCTCCGGCAGGAGATGTGCTGGTCATGAAGATCAAGCAAGAGAAGCCAGAGTGGCTGCTGCAGGCGCTGGGGCCACAGGCCGCGCTTTCCCAGAAGGATAAGGAGAACATTTTCCAGCAGCGTCGGAGCCTCCCGCCATGCCAGACCGTGGGGAAGCCTCGAGCCTGGGGGGGACAGGAGGAGACTGGGGGTCCAAGGTGGGCCCCTCCCCTCGAGCAGGACGGCGGGCCGGCAGGCCGGGCTCCGGGGGTGACCCCCAGCCCCCTGCGCCCCGCTCTTTCTGCCGGCGAGGGTCACTTCGTGTGCCCGGACTGCGGGAAGAGGTTCAGCTGGTGGTCGACCTTGAAGATCCACCAGCGCACCCACACCGGCGAGAAGCCGTACCCGTGCGGCAAGTGCGGCAAGAGCTTCAGCCAGAAGCCCAACCTGGCGCGCCACCAGCGGCACCACACGGGCGAGCGGCCCTTCTGCTGCCCCGAGTGCGCTCGGCGCTTTAGCCAGAAGCAGCACCTGCTCAAGCACCAGAAGACCCACTCCCGGCCCGCCACCCACCCGTGCCCCGAGTGCGAGCGCTGCTTCCGCCACCAGGTGGGCCTCCGCATCCACCAGCGCGCGCACGCCCGGGACCGCCAGGGCACCCGCGCTGGGCTGCAGACGCTGCTCCGGGACGCCACGGCCCACCGGGGCTGTCGCCCGCGGCCGGGGCCCCGGCGGGGGCGCCCCGAGTGGGCCTGGCTGGGGCTCTGCCAGAGCTGGTGGCGCCAGCCCGGGGCCCGGACCGCCGCCCCCGCCGAGCCGCGCCAGTTCATCTGCAACGAGTGCGGCAAGAGCTTCTCGTGGTGGTCGTCGCTGAACATCCACCAGCGCATCCACACGGGCGAGCGGCCCTACCCGTGCCCCGAGTGCGGGCGCCGCTTCAGCCAGAAGCCCAACCTGACGCGCCACCTGCGCAACCACACGGGCGAGCGGCCGCACCCCTGCGCGCACTGCGGCCGCAGCTTCCGCCAGAAGCAGCACCTGCTCAAGCACCAGCGCACGCACCTGCCCGGCGCCCCGGCCGCGCCCCGCCCCAGCCGCGCCGCGCTGCGGGCCCACCAGCAGGCCCACGCCGCCGCCGCCGCCGAGCCGCCCGCCCAGGGCGCCCCCGGCCTGTTGCCGCCGCCGTCGCGCGGCCCCTCGCCGGCCCGGGGGCCCGGGGACGTGCCGTGGGGCCGGGCGCGGGCGGGTGGGCCGGGCGAGCCGCGCCAGTTCATCTGCAACGAGTGCGGCAAGAGCTTCTCGTGGTGGTCGGCGCTCACCATCCACCAGCGCATCCACACGGGCGAGCGGCCCTACCCGTGCCCCGAGTGCGGGCGCCGCTTCAGCCAGAAGCCCAACCTGACGCGCCACCGGCGCAACCACACGGGCGAGCGGCCCTTCCTGTGTGCCTCCTGCGGCCGCGGCTTCCGCCAGAAGCAGCACCTGCTCAAGCACCAGCGCGTTCACCGGGGCGCCCTGGCGCCCACCCCCAGCGCCAAGGGCGCGGCGCTCTAGGGGGCCTGGACCCAAGCAGACCCATGGGCGGGATGGGATGCTTGCGTGGTGCGTGTGGGGAATGACCAGGAATGGTGGCTTTTAGAACCCCAGGGGGTAAGACCCTATCAAAAGGTGCTTTCTTCAAGGCTCTCAGACCTGAGAACAGAATTCCACAAGCATCCCAAAACGGGGGCCGGGAAAAGTCCCGGGAAGGGCTGAGGGAGGAGGTAAGATCAGACATCCTCACCCTGGAGCCTGGATGTGTCTGTGATGGTTGAGGCCCGTCTGTGTCCTTCCTTGGAGGTGGGACGGCAGCCCTCGGGCATTGAGTGCGGGGGCTGTCGACGGCCCTGGGCGAGGCTCCCTGGGTGAGATGGCGCAGGTCTGGACTGGTCAGCTGCGGCACCAGCCAGCTGCGCTCAGCTGCCAGATAGCCCAGGGGCGTCCCTGTGGGGGAGTCTCAACAGACTGAGTGATACCCAGATGGGAGCTGGGGCTGGGGAGGGGCACGCCTATGCCCGTGCGAGGCCAGTGCTGAGCACTTAATGGCTACTCAAGACATGTTTTTGGAAGGAGGGAATGGTTTGATGGTCCTCAACACCAAGTGCCCCGCTGCCCAGGGTGCTGTGGTGGCCGGCTTGACCCTAGGACGGTGTGTGTGTGTGTGTGTGTGTGTGTGTGTGTGTGTGTGTGTGTCACGGTCAGGGGCTGGGACTGGGGGGCGGGGGTGGTCTCCGCTGGGGTTTGGTACCTTGGGGAGGGACCTGCAGCGGGAGAGCAGCGAATGTGCTGCCCTGACTCGGCGGGCGCTGCCCGGATCCCTATCAACGCCGGTGTTGCAGAAGAGAGAAATGAAGGACTGATTGTCTCATGTGGTCTCCTTTCTAAGCCGCCCTTCCTGTTCTCTGGGTCCTTGTGTGCTCGGAGGGATCCATTTGCCCCAGGACGAGGGCAGGGAGCTTTGGCCATGAGCACAGCCAGTCCCCATGGCCAGTTCTTGCTGGGGGTGGAGGGCAGTATTCTCTCCCCTGTTCCCTCTCCAAGACAATTTGATCACTTCCCACATACCCCCCTTGACCTCTAGCCCCTCAAAAGTCACCCCTCGTACCCTTCCAAAAGCAGGGTCGGCTGGGGCCCTAGTGCTAGCAGAAGAGCCCGGGGCTCCAGCCTGGCTGTAGCCTTGGACCATGTCTTCCCACAGGAGGGGACGGGATTGCAGAGGGCATGGGTATCGGGGTACCAGGGTTGGATAGCTGGGAAGTGGGAGGAAAAAGGGGAACGCTAGGGTGATTCTGTAGGAGAAACTGTGCCTTCCTGCCTCCAGGGAGGACCAGCAGGGGCCCGCCTGGTTCTCCCTTGAACTCAGAGAAGTGTTATCTTCTCCAGGAGCTGTGCGGTCACCCTGGCTTCCGTTCACCCCTCTTCTCAGGTTTTGTTTAATCCCTTTCATCTGGCAGGAGCCTGAAGTGTTGTAGCATCACAAAAAGACATATGGAGGGGCTTCCCTGGTGGCGCAGTGGTTGGGAGTCCGCCTGCCGATGCAGGGGACACGGGTTCGTGCCCTGGTCCGGGAAGATCCCACGTGCCGCGGAGCGGCTGGGCCCGTGAGCCATGGCCACTGAGCCTGCGCGTCCGGAGCCTGTGCTCCGCAACGGGAGAGGCCACAACAGTGAGACGCCCGCGTACCGGAAAAAAGAAAAAAAAAGAAAAGAGGGCTTCCCTGGTGGCACAGTGGTTAAGAATCTGCCTGCCAATGCAGGGGACACGGGTTCGAGCCCTGGTCCGGGAAGATCCCACATGCCGCGGAGCAACTAAGCCCGTGCGCCACAACTACTGAGCCTGCGCGTCTGGAGCCTGTGCTCCGCAACGGGAGAGGCCACAACAGTGAGGGGCCCGAGTACCACACGCACACAAAAAAAAGACATGGAGGTGATCCAGCTTACCTGGGTAACACAATTCTGGTGATGGTTAATGTTCAGCCAGGGCCGCTGACTCGTGGTCCAGGCCTTTGATCACAAACCCAGCTGTGTGAAACCTCACGAATGGGTGAGGTGTGCCCATCTGGGAGTGCAGGTCTGAGGACCAGCCGGGGGCCAAATCAGAAGGGTCTTCCTAAGCACGCTCTGACCCAGCCCTGGGTGCTGCCCTGTCTCCCTGCAAAGCCCTGCCCCTCTCCTGCCGGCCCTGCTCAGGGAAGCAAAACGCTTGGGATCTCATCAAAACCCACTGTAATGATGGGGTATTTGCTTCCTGAAATTCTGAGGCCAACTCAAGCAAGCCCTGCTCCTCCAGGAAGCATCCCAGAGGTACCATGTCTGCATTAGAGGCCTGTTAAACCACGTTCCTGAGTGGCAGGGCAGGCAGATACTGAAGAGATCAGTTGAGCAGGAGTTTCCATACAATAGGATGTGTTATCGTTCACAAATGACCTGTGTTTAGTGATCAGATCAATCAAACAGCTGCACTGGTAAGACTCGGGGTCGATGAGGTCTGATCGCAGCTCCCCTCTCCCACCAATCAAACAGCTGCACTGGTAAGACTCGGGGTCGATGAGGTCTGATCGCAGCTCCCCTCTCCCACCAATCAAACAGCTGCACTGGTAAGACTCGGGGTCGATGAGGTCTGATCGCAGCTCCCCTCTCCCACCAATCAAACAGCTGCACTGGTAAGACTCGGGGTCGATGAGGTCTGATTGCAGCTCCCCTCTCCCACCAGTCATGAGAATGATGCCTGTTCACTGACCCCAGGGGACCTACCTCTTCAAAAGTGGGTGCTTTGGGTCACAATGGGGACAAGGCCAAGTCCATCAGGGTGAAGAATTACCGAGGTGCGCGTCCCATTGACCAGGTTGGGATGGCACGGTGGCACAGCAATGATTTACTAAACAAGCCTCCAGTGTGCCAGGCACTGTGTCAGACCTCAAGGATGCCATGATGAATAAGCCATTGTCTTAGTCGGCTCGGGCCAGCATAGCACCACCACAGGCTGGGAGCTTTAATGACAGACGTGCATTTCTCACAGTCCGGGAGGCTGGCAGTCCAAGATCAGGGTGCTGGCAGAGTCTTCTCCTGGTGAGGGCTCGGTTCCTGGCTTGCAGATGACCACCTTCTCTCGGTGTTTTCACATGGTGGGAGGGCGGGAAGGAGTGGGGGAGAAGTAAAAGAGAGAGAAAGGACCTGGTCTCTCTCTTCCTCTTCTTAGACACTAATCTCACCAGGCGGACCTCACTCTCACAACTTCATTTAAAGCTAATTCTTAGTTGCCTCCCAAAGGCTCCGTCTCCAGATGCTACCACATTGAGGGTAGGGCGTCAACATATAAATTTGCAGAGACACAATGCAGGCCATAGCAGTCACAGACCCCGCCCTTGAGGAGCTCCTGGGCCTTTGTGGAAACTCATTTTGATACACAGCTTGGAACAATCTCTATGGTCAACTCTTCAACAAATCGTTCCCAGCCCCAGCTCTGTCAGCAAGGCGTTCTTATTCACCATCTCACAGCGAGTTATGACCTGGGCAGGGCAGTGATACAGGGGAGGGGGAGGGGGACGGTGGGACTAGTCCAGTGGGTCATGTTGCAAGTGGATGGCAGGTCCCAGGTCTCCTGTTAGCCTAAACCTCTTCCGCTGTCATGATGGCAGTCTTCTCCGAGGGAGGCCTGGCATTGTCAACTTCAATTTTAATTCCATTTCATTTAAAAATAAACTAGGTCAGAGAAAATTTAGGAAAAGACACGCCATAAAAATCAAAGACAAGAAGGTCAGACCTACCCTCGTGGTTTGCAGTTCAAAATGTTCCGGAGCATGCTGAGATTAAAGGCTTGCATGGGGGAACAGAAAACAACCATGAGTAAATAAACCAAGATCTTAAAAGACTTATTTATAGCCTGTCCACAGCCAGGTAAGTGCCTGTCTGCGATGGGGACCCAGGGCCAAGCTTGCAACACACCCGCTGAGCTTGGTGGGGTTGGAGTTCCAGGAACTGCCCTCGTCACCCTTGTGTCCTTTGTTAGGAGCAGCCTGGCAGCTAAGACAGATGACTTAGGTACGGGGAAAATGCTCCTCCTTGGCAAGGAACGTGAGCTTTGAGTCAGCTGGCCAGGCGGCAGCCTGCTTGGGAGGGTGTGGTTCCAGGCTGCCCAGCCTGAGGGAGCTGCAGGGAGAGGTGCCCTGACCAGGGGAGAGAGCGGGACCGGCAGGGACTTCGTAGAGAGCGCCTGGCAGGAGTAGGGGGTGCTGCTGAGGCCTTTGGTTTTTCTTTTTAAAGTAATTTGGGTTTGGTAAAGAACTATCCTTGACCTTTGGCAAGAGGAGGAGTGTTGTGGCTGGAGATAGTATGTTTTCTCATATCACTGCTCTTACTAGATCCTAGCGGAGGGAGGGAAACGAATGGGTCCCCATGGGCTGAACTCTGGATTAAAAAGAGAATGGTGGGCTTCCCTGGTGGCGCAGTGGTTGAGAGTCCGCCTGCCGATGCAGGGGACGCAGGTTCGTGTCCCGGTAAGGGAAGATCCCGCATGCCGCGGAGCGGCTGGGCCCGTGAGCCATGGCCGCTGAGCCTGCGCGTCCGGAGCCTGTGTTCCGCAGCGGGAGAGGCCACAACAGTGAGAGGCCCGCGTACCGCAAAAAAAAAAAAAAAAAAAAAAAAAAAGAGAATGGTGTCTCCCGGGTCACTCAGATCTGGAGGGGGCAATACCCTAGAGCAGCACCCTCCAGGAGAACTTTCTGTGATGGTGAAATGTTCTGGATCTGTGCTGCCCAAAACCATGGCCACCAGCCACGTGTGGCTGTCGAGCCCTTCCCTGTGGCGGGTGAGGCTGAGGACCTGAAATTTCAATTTTATTTGATTTTAATTCATTTAAATTTAAAAAGCCATGCGTGGCTACTGGACAGTACAGCCCTGGGAATAATGCTCCTATTGAGAAGAAGTAGAAATGTTTTCTCTCAGCCCTGCCCCTCACCCCCATCTAGAACTTTCTTTCGACGTTGGGAATCGTGGGTAGAGTCAGTTCCGGGGCTAACTTCTGGCTTTACCATGTAAGCTGCGGGGCCTTGGGCAAGGGACCTATGTAGGGCAGGTAGTGTAGTACCTGGCACACAGCAGGCAATAAATGAGAGCCATGGTCATTTTAAAAATAACCTCCCCGTGTGGCTACCTGCACGGCATTTGTGGCAATGGAAGTTGTACCACGGAAGAAGAAGGAAAGGACTTTCCCCAAACAGAGCTCAGTCGCCATAGAAATTAACTGGTATCAAGCACACTGCAAGCTTAGAGGTTGAACTGATGTTCTAGGTCACATCTTGGGTTTTAACTTCAAGGAAAAAGAACTTTGAAGCAGATGTGAACTCGTGCCCAGAGCCCCACGTCACCATTCCGGTCTCGCAGTGCCTCCCAGCCCTCAGAGCCATGTCTGGGGCCCCTCATCCCTTACATTACATCGGCACACCTGCTGGCTGAGGGGCCACCTTTTCCCTCCACCACTCTTAGGTGGAATCTGCAGACGTGCATTCATTCATTCAGCAGACATTGACCAAGGGCCTATGATATGCTGGGCACTTGGGATACAGAGATGCTGAAAACACAGTCCCTGCCCTTTGGAGCTCAGGACCTGGTGGGAGAACAAAAGTGAGCTAAATCCCTATCTGAAGTCAGCACAGGTGCCTCAGGGAGGGATGTTAGGGATCACCGTCCAATCTGGGGAGACGGGAGGAGCTGGTAGGGGGCAGCATGGTCACCTAGCTGAGTGCAGAAGCCCTGGGGATGCAGCCCAGAGCCGGGGGAGCCAGAGGATGACCAGGCTGATCTCTGCGAGGGACCACGCGGGTCCGGAAGAGTACCTGGGGATCGTTTGTCCAGCCGGTGTACCCTGGAGGTGGGGGAGGGAATACCGTGCGCTGGGCAGGACTCGGCTGAGCTGCACATGCCTCTTCCCAGAATGAGGTCACGGGCCAGCTGTTCTCAGCTGTGAGAAGCCCAGGCCTTTGTTAGGGCCAGAGTGCAGCTGTCACATGAGCCTTGTGGAGTGGTGGGGATCTCCATGCCAGCCTCTGGCCCTGCCTGTGCGAAGAAGCATGGCTGCATTTGCAGAATATCTCTGCGCTTCCATTCTATTGTGCTCACCACAGCACGTGAAAACGGAAGGGGAGATGCGTGTGGGAGTGTATGTGTATGAAAGCAGAGAAACGAAGTGACTCAGCAGAAGTCACACTCACAGACGCAGGGCAGGGGATGGAGGCCTCCCAGAGCCCTCGGCATTCCCACTGAGAGATGAGTTATAGGTGGTGTTGTCGGCTTCCCCCTCCCCCATCCCCAGCTGTGTTCCTTTCTACGTTGGCACAGGTTACCTAGAAAATGCTGCTAAAAATATAGGTGACATCCTCAGGTATATTATTGATTTTGCCTTTGAAAAATTCTGGTCATTTATTAAGTGTCCCCATTTCTCCTGCGGCCTGCGGGAGGGATGAAAGCTGGTCCCTCTGGCAGGTGACGACTTTTGCAACAAGAGCTGGAGAGCTGGGAGGCATGGCTGTTCCATGGGCCAAGCTCCACAGGCCCCGGGGCAGAGTGTGGGTACGGGTTATCATCAGTGGTTAGGGGGTCCTTTTGTTAATGCCAGGGGAGCACCCTGGGGTAAACATCTATCCTGGTGGATTCATTTCTTTGGGCTTCCCAGAATTCCCTCCCTGTTGCCTCTATTTGAAATACCAATCTCCTTGGGATGTCTCACTCATGAAGCTCCACATACCTCGGTGAGGGGCCACAGGAGCAGCATGGATGGGGGTAGGGGTGGAGGTGGGTCCTTGAGAGGCTGAGAGTGACCCAGGGCGGACCTGCTGGGATGGACTGGTCCACGGGGCGAGCTGTGAAAGCTGGCAGGCCTGACCTTCAGGTCTGGTGTCGGGAGAAAGGGATTGGTTTTACTCCGAGGGTTGGACCCCACCTGGAATTCATTTCCCAGGCTCTGAAAGGCACACTGGGCGCCTGCAGAGTTGCAGGAGGGACCTCCTGAGGCTGGGAGGCCTGTGTCTTCTAGAGCCCCTCATCAGGGATAATGCCACCCTAACAGCCATATCCACTGTCTGCTGTAAGGAGCCCTGCCTGGACCTTCCGGAATCTCAGCTGCTTCATCCACCTGGCAGCTACAGAGGGCCGGGGAAGAAAAGGCTAGCTGATGTTCCTCTAGCACTTTTAATTTAAAAAATCATTTTCCTTCTCCAGCTTCAGTTTCTTTGTCTACAAAATGTAAATTTGGAGGCATTTTCTCACTCTGGATGAGATGATTACTTCTCATCCTGCTCGGCACACTGTTTCTGTTTGCAGGTCAAGATACCAGGGTGATGCCAGGGAGAGTGAGCTGGGCCTACCTTTCCACTGAGCTCTGTCACTCAGAGCTGTGGGTTGCAGGGGAGTAGGGAGGGTGGGGGAGCCGCTCTGTGTTTCAGTTTTATTTTACTTTCCCATCTATGAAATGGGATAATAATACCTGTATAACTTAGACGGCACATGATTATTGGAAGGCTCCCGCGAGATAATATGTGACAAAGGACATTGTAATAAGAGAAGTAATATATAAGTAAGGGGTATTATTAAATGACATTTGGAAACGAATTCAGCCCCGCCCTGTGCACGCCAGCTGGTTCCCCTGGGTGTTATAAATGGCTCTTTCACAGAATATCTTTGTCTTGACTATAATGGGCTCAGTTCTGAAGAGGACTGGACCGTAGGGGTGTGTCTCCTCTATTCCCCCCTTCATCCTAATAGCATAACCCGAGCCATATGGTAGGGTGGGCTCTGTCTCCCACCCATGAAACCCCTGCTCAGAAAGGCTCTGCCGGGGGCGTTCCTGCGTTCACTCCCTTCTCTCTCTTGCAGGGAAAGGCTCTGTCCCTCCAGCGCCCCCAGACCCAGTTTCCTAGGCGCTGGGGTCAGTTTGCGGGCCTGACCGGGCTATTAGCCCTGCCGTAGGATGAGGGAGGTGAGGATGAGGCTCTAACTGCTGAATGGGGCCTCGGGGAATCCTGAACCGGGAATGGCTGGGGCAGGGGGCCCGGAGGGAGTTGGGGCGACCCGGCCCTTGGGGCGTTCTGCCCCCGGACCGGCCCCCGCCTGGTTCCCTCTCCTGTCCCGGCGGGCGCTGGGCTCGCAGCCCTCCTTGTTCCGCCAGCCAGGTTGCTGGCGAGTTAGACCTCCCAGCCTCACGGGGCTGCTGTGCGGCTGCGGCGACGTCGGCGACTGCGGCGTTGCGGAGGAGACGGAGGGCTGGGGAGGCGGCGCCACGTGAGTCTCGGGCCAGGCCAGGGCTGGGGCCTCGGCGGGAGATTACCGTATTTACCGAGGCCAGTGCCGGCCCCTGGGGGCGGGTCACTGCAGGCGCGCTACCGTATTTGCCGGGAGCCGCGCAGGCCCTTTCCGGGAGTGGCGAGCGCAGCGACTTAATTATGTATTTATCCATGGTTGCGTGGTTCCCCCCCGGCGCTGCGGGAGCGGGAGGGCGTGGGTTGCATGAATTCCCTAAGGGAGCCGGTGCTTGTAGCGGAATGGGGTGGGTTGCTGCAGCAGAGTGGGAGGCCTACATATTTTAGTGGGGGTGGGGTTGCGACACAGAGTTTACCATATTTCTCCAGGATCGCTCCGGCCTCAGGAATTGGCAAGGCTGTGCGCGGGGGGGTCGGGTGGGTGGGGTCAGCTCTTTTGATTAATGCCGGTATTTGAAAAGGACAGCGGTGCGGAAGGCTGGCCGTCTTTATGAGGGTGGAAGGGGCGCGGGAGGCGCTGCGGAGAGTTACCGTATTTGCCTTGGGCAGCGCAGACTCGAGGAAAGAGCCACTGTTGGAGGCCGGAGGAACTGGGGCGCAGCCTGGTCTGTGAGTGTGGGATGGGATGGAGGAACCTTGGGGAGACAGGGGGGGCAAGACCTTGGACGCTCTCGGCGGGCGGGGCCCTTGGTCAGGGGTATAGCTGGGGAGTGGGGAGGCTGCCCAGAGACAAGGCCGGGCTGAGACTGGCCAAGGGGACAGCGATGATCTGTCTTTGCAAACGTCCATGCAGCTGCCTGGGGAAAGACTTGTGGGTGGGGTCTATTGCAAGTAGTACTTGTCCCCTTCTCCTGGGTGAGTGGCGTTCCACCCCAGCCTGAGGGTAGGGGGAGACAGAGGGGGTGCCTCTGGGACCCCACTCTGCCGATAGGTCCACTGAGCTTGTGGTTAGCAGAGAGATCTGGAAGTGTGGAGAAGGTCTGCATGGAGGACCAGGGGAAGGGCCAGCAAGCTTCCCAGTTGGGGGTGGGGAAATGCAGGGGAGTGGCCAGCTCCTTCCCTCCCAGCAGGCCCCAGCGCTCTACAGAGCAGGAGCCTAGGGTTTTGGGGAGGTGTGAGGGTGGTGGCCGCAGACAGTGCCCCAGAAGCAGTGGTCCTTTGGGTATTGATGGCGCTGTGATGGTGGCCAGGAGGGTGGTGGTCTTGTGTGTGTGTGTGTTTGTGTGTTTTGAGGCGAACTTAGCTGGTGAGCAACTACTATGTTGAAAAGAGATTTTGACAGTGAGGAAACTTAAGGCCTAGTCTTGGTTCACCTTGCTGTGTGACCCTGGGCAAGTAAGTGGGCCTCACTGAGCCTCAGTTTCCCCATCTATAAAGTGGGGTTCAATAAGCCTGCCCCTTCCTCAGGGCTGTTGTGAGGACAGTGGGAAACAATTTAAGAGGAACACAGTGCCCTGGGAAAGAGGATCCTTAGGAGAACCAGTGTGAACGGGATGGAACTGAACTTGGGGGTGTTTGTTGAGCTTTGAGTGTTCCTCAGCCTTGGGCCAGGCTTTGCTGGGGCGATGCCAGATGCCAAGAGGAATCAAGCTGAGACCCGCCCTTTGGGAGCTCACAGTGTGGTTCAGTGACTTGCAAACCTTTTACAGGCATGCCTCATTTTGATAAACAAAGAGCTGCTGCCTTAATGTTTAACTGAGGTTACTTTCAAGTTTACGGGGCTTTTGTTTCTTTTTTGAAGCTCTGCAAAAATATCTTTAAACCACTGTTGACCCACCCTTCCCTCCAGATTGGGGATGCACCTCCCTACCCCCCTTCTTGAGAATCTGGTTGGAGAGATAAGACGCATCCAGGTTCAGTATAACTTACGATACTAGGAGTCCCTGAATATTACTCATCAGCATTGATTCAATGCCTTGTGTGGCAGGCACGGTGTTTGATGCGGGGCACAAAAGGAAGCAGCTCTTGGGCTTCCCTGGTGGCGCAGTGGTTGAGAGACCGCCTGCCAATGCAGGGCACACGGGTTCGTGCCCCGGTCCGGGAAGATCCCACATTGCCGCGGAGCGGCTGGGCCCGTGAGCCATGGCCGCTGAGCCTGCGCGTCCAGAGCCTGTGCCACGACAGTGAGAGGCCCGCGTACCGCAAAAAAAAAAAAAAAAAAAAAAAAGCAAGCATCTCTGTCCTTAAGGTGCTCACAGGGCAGGGAGACAGAGGTGGCCTGACAGACCGGCATGCTGTGTGATGAGTGAGGGTCACAGGGTTGGGTCACGTGGCTCCGGAGGGGCTGAAGAGGTCAAGGAAGGATTCTAGCAGGAAGTGTCATTTTAGAAAGGCCTGAAGGAGGGGTAGGATGTGATTAGGGGTAAAGGAGAAAGAAGGGCATTCCAGCAGGGGGACACAGGCTCGAACAGGACTGGAGAGTGGCGGGTTCTGGAAGCCGTGGGAGCCCAGGGGAGTGTCCTCCCTGAGGCTGGGGCCTGGGTGATCCTCGGGTGCCCCCTGACTACTCTCTCTGCTTCTGCCTCCCCAGGGGCCGGTGATTGCAGCCGGAAGCGCCCATGACCGAACTGGCGTCCTCCGGGGACAGGTCCCCCCCTGTGGGGGACGGGGAGGAGGGCCTGGGGGACGATCGAGGCCTGGTCATCCACCACCCTGCGGAGGAGCAGCCGCACCGCTGCCCACTGTGCGGCCAGACCTTCTCGCAGCAGCCCAGCCTGGTGCGGCACCAGAAGGCGCATGCCGGAGTGGGCCGCGCGGCCGCCTTCGTGTGCCCCGAGTGCGGCAAGGCCTTCAGCGTCAAGCACAACCTCGAGGTGCATCAACGCACCCACACGGGCGAGCGGCCCTTCCCCTGCCCCGAGTGCGGGCGCTGCTTCAGCCTCAAGCAGAACCTGCTCACGCACCAGCGTATCCACAGCGGCGAGAAGCCGCACCAGTGCACGCAGTGCGGCCGCTGCTTCCGCGAGCCGCGCTTCCTGCTCAACCACCAGCGCACCCACGCGCGCATGCCCGCGCCGCACCCGCGCCGCCCCGGCGTCTTCGGGGAGCGGAGGCCCTACTTCTGCGCCCGCTGCGGCAAGAGCTTCGCACGCGAAGGCTCGCTCAAGACCCACCAGCGCAGCCACGGCCACGGGCCCGAGGGCCAGGCGGCCCATTTAGGCCGCGTGCTCTGATGCGCGCTGGACCTGCTGCCTCCGGCTGTTTTCTGCCCCAGAGCCGCATCCGTGACCTCTGGAGATGGCGCTGGGCTTCGGCCCCCTCTCTGGTTGGGATCCCGGGAGACTGGGAGGGCTGGCTTGGGGTCTCAAAGGAGTGGGCCGCCTCCTTCCGCTCCTTCCCCAGGACCCTCTGGCTGGCTGCACACGGCTGCTTTGGGCCCCTGCGTTGGTTTTCCTCCGCAGGCCCACCCGGCTTAGAGCAGGTGAGACCCGGCGCTGGCCAGAGCCCGTCTCAGACTTGTTCGGGGTCAGGTGGGGACAGGTGAGGGAGGTGGGGCGTAATGAGCTCCTAGGTCTACGACTAGCTTCTTACTAGATCTTCATTTCCTGAATGTCAGAGTTGAAAGCGACCTGGAGGGGGTGCTCTCCACAGTCCGCAAGCCCACCCCCAGCCCCTAGGGTCTCCTGAAAGCGACCCGGAGGGCGTGCTCTCCACAATCCGCAAGCCCACCCGCAGCCCCTAGGGTCTCCTGAAAGCGACCCGGAGGGCGTGCTCTCCACAATCCGCAAGCCCACCCGCAGCCCCTAGGGTCTCCTGGCGCCAGCACTTACTGTTTGGTACCCTTGAGAAGTCATTGCACTTCATGACCCAGTTTGCTTATCTGTGAGTTGGGGCTAACGATGAGGGGTCCTCCTCCCTGGTATATTGTGAGGATTGTAATTGCTGTTAGCAGACAAGAGAGGGTGACGTCATTAATTGAGCGCCCCAGTGTGCCAAGCAGTGTGCCGTGCAGGGCTCTTGGGAAGAGCACAGCCACAGGCCCTGTCCCCTGGGGTGCTCGCTCATACAGGGTGATGCCGACTGTCGGCTCTTGTGGGGACAGACTGCAAAGTGCTCTGGGAGGCGAGGTGAATGGTGTCGCCCAAGGCAATTTGATGGCTTGAACTGGGTCCTGGGGACGAACAGGGAGAACAAGGGTGTGGAAGGTTTCCAAGGCAGGGGTCCTACCTTGGAGGTTCACATTTGCTCTACAAAGGACTTTGTGGCAGAGAGAGGGGACACTGAGCTGTTTAATGGGAAGAGCCCAGTGATCTCAAGTGCAGCTCAGGGACAGCTGGAAGCACTGAGGAGAGATGGAAGTGGGACGGGCAGGAGCCTCGAGGTCCTGGGGTCATCCGGGCAAAAGAAAGGGAGGCTCCCCAGGAGGCTTGGCCGAGGTCATGCAGTGAGAAAGGGGAGAGCCAGGACCCGTCCCCCGGGCCTCAGATTCCAAGTTGATGCTTGGAGGCCTGGGCTTCTCAGCCATTTGGCAGACAAGGACACCGAGACTCACCCAAGCTGGCCCTAAATCACACGTAGGAGCTAGCGGTGCAGCGGTAGAAGCCTGGACCTCATTTTGGGTTCTGGACCCCAAGACCCTTCATTTCTACTGTATCATTGTTAAGAGAGGCTCTTACAGGTGGGAAAATGGGACTTTGGGGATGTGGGAATGTGAGCCTGGGCAGGGGCATTGCTAGGGGCTGTGGGTGTCTGAAGGGGACATGGCATCCTGGGTAATGGGTTGGGAGGAAGGAAGCTGGGGGCTGGCAGAGGACCTGCTCTCATAGAGCCCTTGTTCCACACCTAGTCCTGTGCTCAGCGCTGGAGACCCATCCCTGCGCTCTGCCCTTCCTTAGAGCCACGGGGCTTCTCAGCGATCAGTTGTCCTCTGCCTGCCGCCCCTAGGTGGCTGTTGCACTGTGGACTAGTACTTATAGTGGTGGAGATTAAGAGATTAAATCGGGACCCAGGACATCTGGAGCCAGTCACCAAGTGCCCTGAACCCACGTTGTCTCATTGGTAAATGGGATTAGTAATGCTTGGGTGCTTGGTAGGGGCTAAGAGGACTCAAAGTCCTGGATGGGTGCAGGGGGCCCATGACTGCTCCCTCGTAGCCCTGGAGAGATGGCTGACGGGGGCTGGGCAGGGCCACATCCCACCCCAGACCTGACCCTGGTCTCTTTGTCTTTGTGAACAGATGAGGACTTTACAGGACCTCTGGGCTGTGTGCAAGGCACATCTGACACAGTGACTAGGAATGGGGCCCTGGGCCTGTGCCCCGGCATGAGGACACGTCCCCTAAGAAGACCTACCTCGGGAGCTGACAGCAGAGGGACACATGGAGCCTGGAATTGGAGGCAGGTTCTGCGCCCTGGTGGAGAAACTCCCCGGACCTGCTGGGAGTCACAGCCGCAGAAGAGCTCGTGCTGACTGCCTGGCTGTGAGCCTCCGCTCTCCCGTGGCAGCAGGGACGGTGCCTGTGTGGGACGCCTGCTTCTCTGCTCCCGCCTGGCCCACCAGAGACGGGACGTGAACTGCCTAGGAGAACACAGCAAGTTGGTAGCAGACTCGGCTCCAGAGACAAGACCTTCCCCCAGGTGTGCACATACCCGCAGGCTTCACTCTCCTTTCAGAGCAACGTTCTTAACACTTTTGGGGTCGTGAAGCCCTCTGACAAGATGGCAAAGGTTATGAACCTTCTCCCCAGGAAGACACAGATAGTCACGTGGATGCAAGAATCTACGAGCAATCCCAGGAGCTCCTGGACTCCAGGCCGAGATCCTCGGCCCCGGGACTAACCCTCCACTCCTTCCTTACCTGACACAGAGCCCCAGGTCAGGGCCTCCATTCGAGTAGCATTTCATCCCCTGCCCTCCCCAACCCCTGCCCTTCCTTCCCTTGTTCAGAATAAAGAATTCTGAGGAGGGGCCTCTTTTAGTCACTCTTTTCTCCCAGACCTAACAAACAGCGCATCAGGTTTCTGGAGCCTCCCTTCCCTTCCCCAGATGCTGGAAGCTCGCTGGGCTGGGCTGGTCTTCTCTGGGTTGCGGTTGCTTGCTGGGGCTGTACCTGGCTGGCGCTCGGCAGGATAGGGGGAGGGCTGGGGAGGAAGTAGAGCCTCCCTGCTGCGGCCCCCTGGCTCCGGGCAGGGAGAGAGGCTGGCAGATAAGCTTCTGTGTGTCCGGACTTCACAGCGGGACAGGAGGAGGGGTGCCGGGCCAGCAGCAGGGCGAGGGCTCCTCCGGGCTTCACACCTGCGCAGGTTGGCCTGGAGCTCCCCAGCCTCCCCAGACTGGACCACCCATCAGAAGAGGTGGGACCGACTAGGACGGGGCTGGGTTTTGATGACAACCAGACTTCATGAGGTAGCTTATAGTTAGTGAAACCCTTGGAGGTGGAGAGAGGCCTTTAGTCCTGAAATGTAGGTCAAATCCCAGGGATGTGAGTGCTGCGGGGCGTGGGGGAGTTGTGTTGAGGTGAGAGGTCCCAGGGCTGAGCTGAGGTTTGGTCAGGGTTGCCAGGAGGCCCCCATGGGTTCCTGTCTCCAGTGCAGTTTGCTTGTAGGTTCTTACCGTCTGCCATATGCCAGGCTCTGGGATAACAGGCTGCTCTGGGGGAGGTCAGAGAAATGAGGCCCTGTGCTTCTGGAACTTCCTTCTCTCTGATCCTTGGCCCAACCCAGAGGACCCTCACAGTTGCCCCTTCTCCTCTCATCTCCCTCCTCGGTCCTGCCTCTGTTTCCCCTGCTGTTGCTCTGGCCTGTGCCCCCCTCCCCCACCCCCGGCTAAGCCCTCTTCTCCACCAGGCTGCCTTCCCGACCACCAAGCCCACGTTCCGCCCTCCTCTGAACAGTCCCCGTGTTAACACACTATCACACGCCTGAAATTCGTGTGGAGTCTTATGCAGTAAGTCCCCTACACATGAACCTTCAAATTGCGAACTTTCAAAGATGTGAGCGTGCATTCCATCAGCGTCAGGCGTGAGTGAAATTGCAGCTTGCCCTCCAATTGTGTTAGCTGGGTACCTAAGCTAGCTTTGCTGGACTTATGAACAAATTGGACTTACGAACATGCTCTTGGAACAGAACCCGTTCGTATGTAGGGGACTTACGGTACTCCCGTTTCCCGTGTGTGTGCGTGTGTGTGTGTGTGTGTGCGCACGCGCGTGTGCATGTGAAACCTCCACTGAGACTGGGAGCTCCCTGAAGGCAAGGGCTGTGTCATTCCTTCTTGAACCCCAGAATGGTCTAGCACAGGGCTGGGCTCACAACACTCAGGAAGTAGTTGCCGACTGGCTGGTGGGTCCAGTGCTGGAAGCTGTCGGGTGGGAGGTGATGGGAGGTGTGACGGGGAGGGGGACGTGAGTCCTCTGGTGAGTGTATCTTATTGGCTGTGGGCTGGCTTTCCCGGGCAATAACAGCTGCAGGAGGCCTTGGGTTCTCCCCTCCTCGGGGCAGTGGGACAGGAGAGACCCCACCCTCACCGACTCCGCAGGAGCGTGTGTCAATGGATGTCCAGGCTGGACGTCTCCCTAGGTTGCTGACGCTTGCTGGAGCTGACCAAGGGGAATCAATGTTCTCTCAACATCAGCTCACGTGAGGAGTGGTCATTTGGGGCTCAGCTGGGAGCAGGGAGGTGGCCTCCAGCTCCGCCTCCATCATTTCTTGAGGAGTTACGTTCAAGGTCGCATCGCTCCAAAGCCACAGCAGTGAGTCAGCTCGGGCTCCCCCACGTGGATAATGGCCACTACCTGGATGTGGGTAATGGATACCGGGCCCCTTGGGGCAGTCCCCCGGCAGCTTGCTCGGTGCACAGCGAGGCAGACCTGCTGAGAACCTTCGAGGTGCTTCCCTCAGCACCCTCAGGTGGGCTGGCCCATCCCCACCCAGAGGCCCTGGCTGGTCGCGTCTCTCTCCTGGCCCTGGTCTCCTTATCTGTTCCTCCTGCCTCGTGGGTTGTGAGAATCGGATGAATGTGTACATACACCGTGCGCACTGCAAAGCCCCACGTAGGGGCAGGCGTGCCGTCATTGTCCTGCCGCTGTCTCCTGCCGCGGGTGGGCCCGGCCACTGCCACTTCACAGCCCAGGAGTCTTCCGCAGCAGAAGGCTCTGGAGACTGGAGTTACGCCCGTCCTGCCACCGCGCTGCCGAGACGCGGATGAGCGATCTTCCTCCTGTTCCTGGTGAGGGGCTGGGCCTGCTCGTGGCCCAGGCTCACTCCAGAACCTTCCTTCTGTGCCTTACTCTTTGATTCAGATTTGGGGTTGCATCAATTGTCTCTATCAGCCAAAGAGGGTCCTGAGCGGTAGTAACGCAACGACAGGGTCTTTTGAGACCCGGGGCTGTTGTAGGTGAATCAGGCAGGATCCTTGTTCAACTCAAATCCACGAACACCAGAAAGGGGAACCGCAGGCTCCGTAACTGAGAAGGGCGGGGACTTGACCGTGACGCCGGCTCCGCCCTCCTTCGTGTCAGCTGCCTCCCGCCTCGCGGGGCAGGAAGGCGCGGGCAGTAGCTGGGCCTTCCGCCAGCTCAGGCTCAGCTCCTTCCCTGACGGTCTGAACCCCTTGCAGGGCTGACTGTCGTCGGCTGGAATCGGTCGATACTTGTTGCCGGGGCAGAGGCCGCACCAGGCCTGGGGGACGCCACGCGCTGGATGGCCAGGCCTGGGCACACACTGCCTGGAGAGGGTCAGCTCCGCCTGGAGCCCGTGGTCTGCGCGTGGGGAAGGGATGGTCCACCAGGGGAGCCCAGAGGCAAGAAGGCGGGCGAGTGGACTCCAGGTGGGAGCCCAGCAACCTGGTGGCTTGTTATAACCGCAAAATCACAGCCCCCCTCCCGACTCTAATCAGAAACGGCATTTAAAAAAATATATACAGAAAACCACCGGGTTTTTTATTATTATTATTATTTAAAAATATTTCTTTATTTTGGCTGTGCCGGGTCTTAGTTGGGGACACAGACTCTTTAGTTTGTGGCATGCATGCGGGATCTAGTTCCCCGGCCAGGCATCAAACCCGCGCCCCCTGCGCTGGGAGTGCAGAGTCTTACGCACTGGACCACCAGGGAAGTCCCAGAAACTGCCTTTTAACAAGATGCCCAGGCCGTCATCGTGTGTGCAGGTGGTCTGCCCTACCTCACTTCCCCCCTCTTTGAGGGGGACCTTTTGACTCCGACATGCCATCGACCCTACTGTCTAAAGGGAGCAAACTGAAGCGTGTGTTTTCTTAGGCAGCTTGTGGGGTGTAGAGACGAGACGCTGCCTCCACCAGGGTCCAGGATCCCATCCACGGTCGCCCCCCACCCCCGCCCTGGGGAGCAGAGCATTCATCAGCCGTGCCCATCCTGACCTGGCCGGCCCGGCCTGGCTTTATGAGAATTTTCCATTAACACAGAACACAGCACAGAAGAGAAAAGCCCAGGAAAAGGCCAGCCCCGAGAAAGCAGAGCAGTTCCTCCACCTGGTCTCTGCACCCACCTTATGACCCCCCTTCAAAACATCACGAAGCCTCACTTTCCTCACCCTAATAACGCCCAAGTGAGAGGGTGTGTGCCGTGGCTGTGCCCCGCTGGATCCCCTTTCCAAGCTATCGTGGGCATCGGCTGTTAATGGTTCCCAGCTGCCCAGCTCAGGGGGCTGCCCCCAGCCCACCCCTACCACTGCGAGTGACTGCTGACCCCAGAGGGGCCAGCTCCAAGTGCAGCCTCTGCTCGGGGCTCCCGAGGGAACAGGCGACCCGGGGGTCCTGCTGAGACCACATCCCTGGCTCCTTCCTCCACCAGAGCCCACTTCCCACTTCCCTTCTGCAGAGAGCACCTGCCAACAGTTCTCGTTCCCCTTGAACAGAATCCTTGACTCAGGCTTGCTTCCAAGGACCCCAACCTAAGGCAGTGTCGCAGCGGGATACACGCTCCAAGGCTCTTGCACAGACAAGAGATCGTGAGTAGCATCTTTGTTTAGTTCTGCGTGGTGCTGTAGGCTTTCATCAAAGAGCTGCTGGTAGATGGACAGATTGGAGGTGGCCATGTGCTTTGTGAGATGGTGAAACCCACGTAGAACAAATACCCACTGCTTTTCTCGACCTAGCTTTAGACTTGGGTAGCATTTCAAACGCAGATGCTTCAGACCAAGCATGTTAGCTGTTGTGTTTAATAATAATCATTTTAAAAAGGCTGTTGTTGGTCAGAACGCCTGGGGACAGGGGCCTCTGAGATGTGGGAAAGACCCGAGGGGCTGAGCTGGTCCTTCCCCAGCTTGTGGAAATCTGCTAGGAGACAAGCAGCAACTCCTGAGATCAGGTTTCAAGCACGTGGGTTCAAGAGAGCCTTAGTTGATAGGAGCAGCGTGAACTGTGTCCGTGTGTGGGACAAGAGGCGTTCCGGAGCCAGGTGGCATGATGGTGCATGTGGGTCCTGAGAGGTGGCAGAGACAGTGGCTGAGGGACGGAGGGGACAGGCAGCCTCCACTGCGTGCAAGTACTCCCAGAAATTACTGGGGGTGTGTGCGTTGTGGTCTCCTGCAGGAGGAATGGACGCCATAGAGTTCCGGGGGCTGGGGAGCGCTCAATCTTTATTTGCACATAAGAAGCAGCATGTTTCAGGCTGGTGGAGCGGGACACCATGGCCGTCGCTTTCCCACCTCGTCTCCGCGCTAGCTCACGGTTCCTGCTGCTTCGAGGATAATGCTTGTTCTCTCTGCTACTGCCCTTGACATCTCCGCCCTCTGCTCTGTGTGTCCCTCTCTGTCTCCCCCACAGAATCCCAGAGACAGATTTGGTGTGACTAGTCACCATCCCTTGGACAGAGTTCATTCTCCCCACACTTTGATGTGGCTTGTGAGTACCGGGGGCAGGTACACTCCAGACCCAGTAGCTCTGGCCAGGGTGATGGCAAAATATGAATCCCGGGAACTCTGAGGGATGCCTGAGCACATGTTCCCAGGAGGGGGCTGACAGGGTCCGGGGCTGTCTGGCTGGTCCAGCCGGTGCTCTGGTTTCTCTCTCACTTTTACTGTGCAAATCTCTCTGCAGCCCCCCAGTGACCAGGTAGATGGCCTTGTTGCGTGAATGTTGGTTTTGATTGGATTCATGCTCTGCGTAGGATGCTGGAGTTGGAACAAAAATATCCCCTTTGGATTTTCTTTCTGTTCCTATTGCCTCTCCCTGGTTGGTATGTTTACAGTCACTTCTCCCTAATGCCTGGAGAGGGTTGTATAAAATGGGACTGCTCTCTTGGCCATCACTGGAGTGTATTCAGGAAATCTTGCAATATGAGAAAATCAAGAAACAGAGCCAGTGAATACAACAGTCCCACTTATTGGACAACGTTAAAAAAACCCAGATATCACTGATAGATCATATTCTGTGAATACAATCTGTGAATATTCTGTGAATGCAATAAAATTAGAAATACAGGTACACCTCTGAGATATTTCTGGTTCGGTTTCAGACCCCCGCAATAAAGCAAATATCGCAAAGAAGCAAGTCACGTGAATTTTTTTTGTTTCCCAGTGTATATAAAAGTTCTGTTTACACTATACGGTAGTCTGTTAAGTGTGCAGTAGCATTATGTCTTTAAAAAAACAGTGTACACACCTTAATCTAAAAATACTTTATTGCTAAAAACTTCTAACTCCCACCTGAGCCTTCAGTAAGTCGCAGTAGTAACATCAAAGATCACTGATCCCAGATCACTGTAACACAAGTATTAACATCTTATTTCATATTATAATAATGAAGATGTTTGAAATATTGCAAGAATTACTAAAATGCGGCACAGAGACGTGATGTGAGCAAAGGCTGTTGGAAAAATGACGCAGATAGACTTGCTTGACGCAGGGTTGCCATAAATCTTCAATTTGTAAAAAATGCATTATCTGTGGAGCGCCATAAAACGATATGTACCTATAATTAACAAAAAACCCACAAAAGCTTCTGTATATTCAGGAATTTATGTGTTTATGTAAAAACACATTTATTAATAATTTACAGATTACAGAAGAAATTGTAATGGAAATGATAAAATATTTATGAATGAATGACTATGAAAACACTATGTTTCAAACCTTGTGTCATGCAAGAGGAAAATTTTACTTTTAAGTGTATTCATCAGAACAGAGGACATTTTGAAAATCAAAAAGTCAAGAGTTTAACTTAAGAAGTTAGGGAATGAACAACAGAATATGCCCAAAGAAGGAGAAAAATAATAAGAAAGATAAAAGTAAATTAAGATAGGAGTCCAGATGGCTTTAACTGGGAAGGCTTGTCCACCTCTAATGATGAGGTAATTCTTCATATACAAACTGTTCCAGAGAATAGGGTGAAAAATACTCCCAAACTCTTTTAATGAGGCTGGTAAAACCTTGACAATGAAACCAGACAAGGACAGGACAACGAAGGAAAATTTTCAGCCAATCTCACCCTTGAGTAGAATCGCAAAAATCCAAAATGAGATATTGGCAAATAAAATCCAGAAATATATTTTAAAATGCATCGTGACCAAGAAGGCTTTATCAGACATATAGAAAGATGGTTCAACATCAGAAAATTCTATTAAAGAAATATACCACTGCAGCAGGTAATGGAGAAAAAACATGAACATCTCAATAGATGCAGGAAAAGCATTTGCTAAAATTCAATTTATTTGCAATAAAAAAATCCAAACCCCAAACAAGCAAACAAAACGAAAACCAAACAAAGTTTCTTTTTTAAAAAAAATTACTTATTTATTTTGGGACGCATTGTATCTTCGTTGCTGCATGTGGGCTCTCTCTAGTTGCGGCCAGCGGGGGTTACTCTTCAGTGCAGTGCGCGGGCTTCTCACTGCGGCATGTGGGCTTCTCATTGCGGTGGCTTCTCTTGTTGGGGAGCGCAGGCTTTAGGCGCGTGGGCTTCAGTAGTTGTGGCTCGCAGACTGTAGAGCACAGGCTCAGTAGTTGTGGTGCACGGGCTTCGTTGCTCTGCGGCGTGTGGGATCTTCCCGGACCAGGGCTCGAACCTGTGTCCCCTGCATTGGCAGGTGGATTCTTAAGCACTGCGCCACCAAGGAAGCCCAAACAGAGCTTCTTTTTAGGGTTACCTCTGTTGTCTGTTCTGTGCAATCCTTCCCCCTTCCCATTACACTATACCTTCCTCCTCCGCTGCTTTTTTATTTTAAATTAAAAAACATTTTTTAAAGTATAGTTGATTTACAACATCATGTTGGTTTCAGATGTACAACATAAGGATTCAAATTTTTATAAATTATACTTTAAGTTATTATAATAAAATATCGGCTATATTCCCTGTGATGTACAATGTATCCTTGTAGCTTATTTATTTTATACCTCTTGTAGTTTGTACCTCTTGTCCCCCTACCCCATCTTGCCTCTCCCCACTTCCCTCTTCCCACTTGTAGCTACTATTTCTCTGTATCTGTGAGTCTGTTTTGTTATGTCATTCACGTGTTTTATTTTTTGGATTCCATGTATAAGTGATAACATACAGTATATGTCTTTCTCTGTCTGACTTATTTCACTGAGCATAATACTCTCCAGGTCCATCCATGTTGCTGCAAATGGCAAAACTTGAGTCTTTTATATGGCTGAGTAGTATTCCATTGTATATATACATCACTTCTTCTTTATCCATTCATCTGTTGATGGACACTTAGGTTGCTTCCATATCTTGGCCATTGTAAATCATGCTGCTATGAACATTGGGGTGCATGTATCTTTTGGAATTAATGTTTTCATTTTCTTCAGATATATACTCAGGACTGGGATTACTGGGTCATATGGTAACCCTATTTTTATTTTTTGAGGGTCCTCCATACTGTTTTCCATAGTGGCTGCACCAGTTTACCTCCCCACCAGCAGTGCTGGAGGGTTCCCTTCTCTCCACACCCTCTGCAGCACTTGTTTGTTGTGGTCTCTTCCTACTCTTCTTTATCACACTTTCATGGGTAGGCCTTTTTAACATCTTTATTGGAGTATAATTGCTTTACAATGGTGTGTTAGTTTCTGCTTTATAACAAAGTGAATCAGCTATACATATACATATATCCACATATCTCCTCCCTTTTGCGTCTCCCTCCCACTAGGCCTTTGCCTTTGTTCCCTCTTCTTGGAATATTCTGGAATATTCTGCTCCCAGATATTCCCAGGGCTCTCTTGCCACTGAGGTATGAGTAGAGCTGTCATCTCATGGAGGCCTTTTCTAAACACTCTAGGTCAATAACTCCCCATCTATTCTTTTTCACATCAACCAGCTCTATTTTCTCTCTTGCATTTATCACAAACATGACCTTGTTTATTTATTTGTTTGCTTGTTCATGATCTCCCCCTTCAGATGTAAGCACCAAGGACAGTACAATGCCTGGCACACGTCAGGTGCTATATAAATATTTGTTGTGTTAACTGACACGGGGTTTTTGGCCATTACTGGGGCATATTCAGGAAATTTTATAATATAGCAAATTAAACTTATTAATAGTTTCAAATGTAATGAAATACTTTTGAGACTACATGTAACAGCAAAGTTGATATGTTGCTCTCTGTAGATATTTATTGATTTTAACTTTTCAGTTTTCTTTTGGTATTTTGCAATGAAAAAATAGTCTGCAACATTTTTATAGTTTTGCAAAACCTATAAGCCCTAGGCTTTCTGTCTATGATGTCTAATGGAAAAATGGACCTATTTGGGGGAATTATGTAATTTCTCTCTCTTTTTGTCTGTGCATCCAATAAATGGAATTTATTTCGTTTTTAAGGAGAAAGTTGTGTGAGATTCTTTATTTGGTTGACTATGTGGTGAGGTGTAGAGAGCTTACATAAGCTGCGTAGTGAGTTAGTCACGCCAGACTTTTCTAACAGATGTCAATGGGAGAGTGGCGCCCTCTAGCGCACATTTGGAGAACTGATGCTGAGTGAATTGGACTTTTGTTCTCTAAGGCCAGCCTGGCCACGTTTTTATTATAATGCACAAGTCAGGGACCATGTAGGCGGTCAGTAAATACTTTCTGAATGAATAAATGGAACCATGAGGCTTTGCAGAGTGCCCTATGGAAGTGAGTAAAAAAAATAAATAAATAAAAGCAGAGTTGTAAAGTTAACTGTCCCCTTAGAGATGAAGTGAAGGTTGATGGCTAATACAGGGGAGAAAATTGGAGGTAGTGAAATTCAACACGTGTTTCTTTTCTGAGTTTCCAGAAGGGAGAAGGAGAAAACATAGAGTAACTTTCCAAACAGAATGAGCAAAAAACCGGCAATGAAAGTTTGCTCATGAAAGTGTTAGAGGGACTTTTAAAAAGGGAGTAGACCCCAAAGGGGTTGATACGCCAACTCCATCGGCTGGCTGAGTCGACCACAGGATGTGAGAGAAGGAAGCACGTAATAAGAGCAGGAAAAACAACCACTAGCTGAAAAGTTGTGGGCTGTTTTCATCTGTAAGCAAATCTTTAAAATGTAGATATTACCCTTACATGCGGAATCTAAAATATGATACAAATGAACCTATCTATGAAACAGAAACAGAATCACAGACATAGAGAACAGACTGGTGGCTGCCAAGGGGGAGGGGCTTGGGGGAGGGATGGAGTGGGAGGTCGGGGTTAGCAGATATAAGCTTTTATATACAGAATGGATAAACAACAAGGTCCTACTGTAGAGCACAGGGAACTAAATTTAATATCCTGTGATAAATCATAATGGAAAAGAGTATATAAAAAAAGAATGTGTATATGTATAACCGAATCACGTTGCTGTACAATAGAAATTAACACAACATTGTAAATCAACTATACTTCAATAAAAACTATTGATAAAATGTAGATGTTATTGAGGAAATTTGAACACTTATTGGATACTCGATAATACAGAATTGTTAATTCTGTCTCAGTTACAATTAGGTTATTATGCTTACATAATAAAAGGATCTTTAGCTTTCAGAGATACATAGGGAATAAAATGCTCTCTGGGATTTGTTTCAGAATCGTCTGGGGCATGGGCGTGAGAAGGTGCAGTTAGAGATGAAACAGTGTTGACTGTGTGTTGATGATTTGAAGCTGGGCGAGAGGGGACCGGGCTCATTAGAGCCTCTGTCTACCATTGTCGTGTGTTGGAAAACTTCCTTAATAACCAGTTGAGGTATGTTTTTGCCTAATCCTTCTGGCTTTTTGAAAGATCCCTTCTTAATACTCCCGAAGAAACGGGAGTGTTGTGGATGTTTTGGGGCAGAGGAGGTGTTTGAGGCTGACTGGCAATGTTGGTTTTGAGCCCTTTCCTTTTGTCCAAGAGATCAGGATGGCTGAGAAGGGGCAGGGGCTAAGAAGATGCCCTGCTTAATTTACATAGGGAGTAATGTCATTCTACTAGTCCTTTCAAGATGGGGAAAGATGATCTCATTAGATAACTGACCCAAATCATTTTGTGGTCGGATTGACTTACGGATAGATTAACTGGAAAATCTGAAAAGTTTTCCAAATGCTACTGAGGAAATAAAATTGCAGCAAAGACCTCTTTGCTGTGCGTCAGATAGTTGAGTATGAACCGACTTTTGACCTCTAGAATGTTAATTCTACGTTGGAATGCTTTGAGGGTCTTTGTTGTTGTTTTTCTTTTTTTGTGTGTGTGGTACGCGGGCCTCTCACTGTTGTGGCTTCTCCCGCTGCGGAGCACAGGCTCCGGGTGCGCAGGCTCAGCGGCCATGGCTCACGGGCCCAGCCGCTCCGCGGCATGTGGGATCTTCCCGGACCGGGGCACGAACCCGTGTCCCCCGCATCGGCAGGCGGACTCTCAACCACTGCGCCACCAGGGAGGCCCTTTTTTGTTGTTTTTGAACTAAATGTTTTTAAAAGGAAAAATGACATAAATAATTTTTGAGAGAATCCCAGTTCTTTAGAGTGACTATGTTCCTGCTCTGATCCCGCGGGGGAGGGCAGCGCGGTGCCTCTGGAACAGTGAGAGAGCAGGTGGGGGACACTGAGCCCCTGCCAGTACTTCAGAGATTGATGCCCAGCTGTAACAATACTGTGAGTGAATTTTTGGAAGTAATTTCCGTATTTGCCCTAATTTAGAAAAATTCTGAGGAACACTAGAAATGACTAGGGATCACAACAAGAAATGCAGCGTTAATGTCAACTTCCAGTAGAGACAGGTTCTGGGCTCCACGCTCTGGGTCTTCTTTCTGGACAAGGTGGGGCGGGGGGTGATGCCATGGGACTGGTAGAAGCAGGTATTTGGATTGAAGAGGCTTCCGCTGACTTTTCAGTGGCCACTAGACAGAAATGGCTGTGGTAGGAAGAGCATGGGTCTTGGTGTTAAAACTGGGTTAGAATCCCAGCTCTGCCACTTCTAGCTGTGATCTTGGGGAAACTCGCTCCTAACAGGAATTGTCTGGTCCTCTGCACTCCAAAGGTTGCCTGAAGTAAGGCACAGGTGCCTGTTGGCGAGCGTCCCCCTCTTTCTTTCTTTTTTTGTTGTTTATTGCTAACTTAAAAAAAATTGAAATACAGTTGATTTACAATGGCATGTTAGTTTCAGGTGTACAGCACAGTGATTCTCACACACACACACACACACACACACATATATATATATATACACATATATCTATTCTTTTTCAGATTCTTTTCCCTTATAGGTTATTACAAAATATTAAGTATAGTTCCCTGTGCTAGACAGTAGGTCCTCATTGGGTATCTATTTAATATATAGTAGTGTGTATATGTTAATCCCATCCTCCTAAAATATCCCTCCCCACCTTTCCCCTTTGGTAACCATAAGTTGGTTTACTATGTCTGTGGGTCTATTTCTATTTTGTAAATAAGTTCATTTGCATCCTTTTAGATTCCACATGTTAACTGCTATCATATGATAGTTGTCTTTCTCTGCCTGGCTCACTTCACTCAGTATGATGCGTCCCCCTCTTTCCAAAGCACTTCCTTCGATGTCCGTTTCCAGGCTGCACCCCTCAATCCTCCGTCCCAGCTGAGCACAGGCACCACCCCCTCCTGGCCACCTGCTTCCCACCCAGCAGGTGGAGGGGTTGCATGATGGGGAAAGTCAGGGGGACCCTCGGGCCCGGAGGGCCATGGCTGGCCCCAGGGTTCTGAACCTGGGTACGGGTATGGAAATGGAATTGTCAGTGGGTTGAGGTTTCCAGGACTTCTAAAAGGGCCCCAATAAACCCTCCAGAACTTTCACTCGAGGCCGGAAGAATAAAATGAGGAATTTCTGTTTCTCTAATTTGAGGGGTTTTAGAAATGGAAGTTGGGGCTCCAGACGTTTCTTCGCTTCCACAGTGAATAGAATGGAGGCAGCTTTTCCTTGGGTTGGACTTAGTGCCTGAAACCCTTCTACTGGTGCCACCTTCCAGCTGTTAGCCCCCCCCACTGGGTGGGATGCTGAGTCTGAAATGCCCCCCGCACCTCATCTTCCCCTTCCAGATACTGCAGTCCCACCTGGTGAGGCCCGGATCCCTCCTTTCTGGCTGGAATCGTCCTGGGGCCAGATGAGATCCGAGGAAGGCCGTGAGCTGTGGTGGGCACCGTGCCATCCAGAAACAGGGGAGCTGAGGGGGTCCAATTGGGCTGGAAAGACCCCAGTCTGTTTGGGTCTGAGGCCTCACCTGTAACAGGTATATCTTGGTTGAAGGCAATGTACAAGATGTTTGAGGGAAGTCCTGTAAGTTCATTGCACAAAAGTAAGACCACGTACAGGGCTGGTGTGGAGGAGACCGAGAGAGGATGCAAAGAATGTAGTCCTGGAGATGGAGAGAGGATGCAGGAGGTGGGTGTGGAGATGGAGAGAGGATGCAGGAGGTGGGTGTGGAGAGAGCCTAGTGCTGGGCTCCCAGGGGAAACGCCTGAACCAACCCAAAGGAGGGTCCACCCAAGCTAGACTCTTGCAACAGGCCCAGCCCAGTGGGTTTCTGGGCCCTGGGCAGTTGGAGGAGAGAAGGGCAAAGTCAGACCAAGTGTGCCTGGAAGGCTGCTCCAGACAGGGTGGGATTGGAGGTTGCGGGGAAGGTGCTAGGGCCCACAGCCAGGATCCCCTTGGTGGGAGACGGCAGAGAGGCGCTGAGCCTGAGGAGTGTTTTGGATCCACAGGTCCTCCAGCTGCAAGGAGGGTGATGCCCTCAAGTTGGCGACCAAGGGGTCACTTCTGGAGAAAGCCCAGAGCTGCAGGATGTGGCCAGACACCTGCTCCACTGTTGCCAGCTGGGACCCCGCGGGATTTTCTCTACCTCCCCAGGCAAGCGCTCCCTTTCTAAAAGCAGGATAATAAAACCTGCTTCCTGTTTTCACTGATGTAGATTGTGATTACTTGGTGGGTTATTTTTAGGAGAGTTGCCAACATCTTCCGATGAACAACTAATTCCAGGTGCTCTGTGGGGCCCTGGAGAAGCTGCAGGAAGATTGGCTGCCTGGTGCCCGGCTTCTCTTATAATTCATTAGGCTTCTGGAACGCATGTAGTGAAAGACAGAAAACATTGTGACGAGAAGTCAGGGAACCTGGGTGTCACACCTTGTGGTGAACTTTATTTTTTATTAAATAGAAGGGTGACTTTTAAATTTTTTCTAGCTTTATTGAGATATTCTTGACATATTATATATGTAAGTTTAAGGTGTATGATGAGATGATTTCATAACCGTATATATCGCAAAATGTTTACTACAATGAGGTTAGTTAACACCTCTGCCCCTCACCTTTTTGTGTGTGTAGTGATAACGTTTATCATCTAATCTCTTAACGACTCTCAAGTATATTATGAGGCTAACCTCATTCTCTGCTTCTCAGAAGGTGCTGACTCAGTCCTGGGCACCAAAGAGAGAGGCTTGTGGGGACCCCAAGGCCACCGGCTGTAAGCTAGGCTTTTGGAGGGCTTCCCTGGTGGCGCAGTGGTTAAGAATCCGCCTGCCAATGCAGGGGACATGGGTTTGAGCCCTGGTCCGGGAAGATCCCACATACCGTGGAGCAACTAAACCCATGCGCCACAACTACTGAAGCCCGCGCCTAGAGCCCGTGCTCCGCAATAGGACAAGCCACTGCAATGAGAAGCCCACGCACCACAACGAAGAGTTACCCCTGATCTCCACAACTAGAGGAAGCCCGCTCGCAACAACGAAGACCCAATGCAGCCAAAAATAAATAAATAAAATAAATTAAAAAAAAAAAAGTTCTTAGGAGTGTTGAATTGTTCTTCATTATCTATACATACTTATGTAAAATGCGCTGGAGGACTTCCCTGGCAGTCCAGTTGTTAAGAATCCACCTTCCAATGCAGGGGACGCGGGTTTGATCCCTGTTCAGGGAACTAAGATCCCACATGCCACGGAGCAACTAAGGCTGCGTGCTCTAGAGCCCGCGTCACAACTAGAGAGCCCGCCCTCTGCAACTATTGAGTGCACATGCTCTAGAGCCTGCATGCCGCAACTAGAGAGAAGACCATGTGTTGCGATGAAACATCCCGTGTGGCACAAAGAAGATCCCGTGTGCTGCAACTACTGAACCCCACTCGCTCTCCAGCCTGCATGCTGCAACTAGAGAGAAGCTCATGCACTGCAATGAAAGATCCCACGTGCCTCAAAGAAGATCCCGTGTGCCACAACTAAGACCCGACGCAGCCAAATAAATAAATATTTAAAAATAAATAAAATGCTCTAGAAGGTGGGCCATGGCTGGGCTGTGGTCTGTCTGAGCCCAGGCTCTGGCCCTCAGCCAATGAAGCAGGGGCACCTGGGTTTAAGATGCAAGAAGTAATCGGCCTCTGAGGTCCCTTCTGGCTCCTGGCTTTTTACCTGTTTCTTTTTTTGTTTTTAATTAATTAATTTATTTTTGGCTGCGTTGGGTCTTTGTTGCTGCGCACGGGCGGTGAGCAGTCATTGAGGTGCGAGGGCTTCTCATTGCGGTGGCTTCTCTTGTGGAGCACGGGCTCTAGAGTGCAGGCTCAGTAGTTGTGGCACGCGGGCTCAGTAGTTGTGGCTTGTGGGCTCTAGAGCGCAGGCTCAGTAGTTGTGGTACACGGGCTCAGTTGCTCCGCGGCATGTGGGATCTTCCCGGACCAGGGCTCGAACCCGTGTCCCCTGCATGGGCAGGCGGATTCTTAACCACTGCCCCACCAGGGAAGTCCCTGGCTTCTCACTTGTGTTTTGGCCCCACTTGTTCCTGGTGCACCCATGTCGCCTTCCTCTGCTCATTAAAAATCCTGCTCTTGCCTCCCCACCAGCCAGCAGCCTGGGTGGCAGGGACAGATGTCCTTCTAATAATACCAAGGTGGTAGAAAAGTCCTACCAGATGTGATGATAGCACCTGCGGATGGAGCAGCAGCCCTTGGCATTCACCATCCGGCCTCCCACCCAGCGAGGGGACTACAGCCCCGAGAGACGCCTCTTCCCAAGGCGACGCTGAGTCTAGACACCTACATCAGCATCATGTGCCGGAACGGGGAGAGAAGTTAGATGGCAGCTGGAGGGGGAAGCGGGGTGAGAGAATATTCTTTTTTAAAGATGGGAGAGGAGAAGGTAGGAGAGTTATGGGGCTGGGGGGCGGGGGAGGTGAATGGACTACAACACAGAGGGATGATGCCCCGTTAGAGCCCGTTGAGGGTGGTGATCCTAGTGTAAAGTCACTTCCGCCAGTAGGTTTGTGTGTCTCCCCGCGGCGCCCTCAGCGGTGCAGGCGCAGGCGTGGTGTTGATGGATCGGCGCCATGTTTCACCCAGCACATTCATGTTCTCCTCTGCCTGACAGCCTTAGACGGCCCTCTTCCTGACTCTTGACCTCCCTTTCCTTGAAGCATTTACTTCAGAAAACTTGCAATTGCAAACTCTTTCTCTGCCCCTTTGAGATGTAACTCTTTTTAAAAGCCTCCTGCCAGTTTTACAACCCAGATCTATCTTTCTCAAGGATGTGGGAGCGGTCCATCCCTTTGAAATGTAACCACCAAGGGAGATAGCGCCCCATCTCCCTTCTCCCCGGGAGGGTCAAGCCTGACTTTGATGGGCTCCAGTGAGCACACATGGCCTTGTCACACTGACAGCTCCTCTGACGTCCTCCAGTACTTTTCCAGCAGCTCACCCCAGCCTTGAACATCCTTCCTGGTGTTTCAGCGGTGGGTTCCGTCTTAGTTCTGGCCTCTCTCCCCTGTTATCAGAGCCTTGAACAGTCTTCCTGGCCTGGTCGCCTTTGTCTGCTGCAGCTGTTGCTATTGTTGTTGTTTTAGTTTATTTTATTCAGGTAGAGTTGATTTACAATGTTGTGTTAATTTCTGCTGTATAGCAAAGTGATTCAGTTATACACACATACTCATCTTTATCCTGTTTTGTTTTAGTTGTTTTCAGTGGGAGGGTTGGCGTGAATAACATGGGAAACAGGAATCAGTCATGACCTTTTGGCTTTCTCTGCCTGCCCTGCCTCTAGTGCCTCAGACTCAGTGTCCCCAAGCTGAGGCGCTTGTCTTCCTGGAAAACCCCAGTCTCTCACAGCCGCAGCTGCACAAAGGCCACTAGAAAGTGCTGTGACCCCTGACATCCCACAGCTAAGCCCTGGTCCGGGAAGATCCCACATGCCGCAGAGCAGCTAAGCCCGTGCGCCACAACTACTGAGCCTGTGCTCTAGAGCTCACGAGCCACAACTACTGAAGCCCGCCCACCTAGAGGCCATGCTCTGCAACAAGCCCGCACACCACAATGAACAGTAGCCCCTGCTCTCTGCAACTAGAGAAAGCCCATGCGCAGCAACGAAGACCCAAGGCAGCCAAAAATAAATAAATAAATGTATAAATAGGCATATTATTTCTTTTCTTTATTTCTTCTTTTATACAGCAGGTTCTTATTAGTCATCAATTTTATACACATCAGTGTATACATGTCAATTCCAATCGCCCAATTCATCATACCACACCACCACCCCCCGCCGCTTTCCCCCCTTGGTGTCCATACGTTTGTTCTCTACATCTGTGTCTCAATTTCTGCCCTGCAAACTGGTTCATCTGTACCATTTTTCTAGGTTCCACATGTATGCATTAATATACGATATTTCTTTTTCTCTTTCTGACTTACTTCCCTCTGTATGACAGTCTCTAGATCCATCCACCTCTCTACAAATGACCCAATTTCGTTCCTTTTAACGGCTGAGTAATATTCCATTGTATATATGTACCACATCTTCTTTATCCATTCGTCTGTAAATGGGCATTTAGGTTGCTTCCATGACCCGGCTATTGTAAATAGTCCTGCAATGACCATTGGGATGCATATGTCTTTTTTTTCTTTTTTTTTGCGTTACGCGGGCCTCTCACTGTTGTGGCCTCTCCCATTGCGGAGCACAGGCTCCGGACATGCAAGCTCAGCGGCCATGGCTCATGGGCCCAGCTGCTCCGTGGCATGTGGGACCTTCCCGGACCGGGGCACGAACCCGTGTCCCCTGCATCGGCAGGCGGACTCTCAACCACTGCGCCACCAGGGAATCCCCTAGCTTTCTTTTGATTTCCATTTGCATGGAATATCGTTTTCCATCCCCTCACTTTCAGTCTGTATGTGTCCCTAGGTCTTAAGTGGGTCTCTTGTAGACAGCATATATAGGGGTCTTGTTTTTGTATCCATTCGTCCAGTCTGTGTCTTTTGGTTGGAGCATTTAATCCATTCACATTTAAGGTAATTATCAATATGTATGTTCCTATTACCATTTTCTTAATTGTTTTGGGTTTGTTTTTGTAGGTCCTTCCCTTGTGTTTCCCGCTTAGAGAAGTTCCTTTAGCATTTGTAGTAGAGCTGGTTTGGTGGTGCTGGATTCTCTTAGCTTTTGCTTGTCTGTAAATCTTTTGATTCCTCCATCGAATCTGAATGAGATCGTTGCCGGCTAGAGTAATCTTGGTTGTAGGTTCTTCCCTTTCATCACTTTAAGTATATCATGCCACTCTGTTCTGGCTTGTAGAGTTTCTGCTGAGAAATCAGCTGTTAACCTTATGGAGTTCCCTTGTATGTTGTTTGTCATCTTTCCCTTGAGGCTTTCAATAATTTTCCTTTGTCTTTAATTTTTGTCAGTTTGGTGACTATGTGTCTCGGCGTGTTACCCCTTGGGTTTATCCTGTATGGGACTCTCTGCGCTTCCTGGACTTGGGTGGCTATTTCCTTTCCCACGTTAGGGAAGTTTTCAACTATCATCTCTTGAAATATTTTCTCGGGTCCTTTCTCTCTTTTCCTTCTGGGACCTCTATAATGTGCGTGTTGTTGCATTTAATGTTGTCCCAGAGGTCTCTTAGGCTGTCTTCATTTCTTTTCATTCTTTTTTCTTTATTCTGTTCTGCAGCAGTGAACTCCACCATTCTGTCTTCCAGGTCACTTATCCGTTCTTCTGCCTCAGTTATTCTGCTATTGATTCCTTCTAGTGTAGTTTTCATTTCAGTTACTGTATTGTTCATCCCTGTTTGTTTGTTCTTTAATCCTTCTAGGTCTTTGTTAAACATTCCTTGCATCTTCTCGATCTTTGCCTCCATTCTTTTCCCGAGGTCCTGGATCATCTTCACTATCATTATTCTGAATTCTTTTTCTGGAAGGTTGCCTATCTCCACTTCATTTAGTTGTTTTTCTGGGGTTCTATCTTGTTCCTTCATCTGGTACGTAGCCCTCTGCCTTTTCATCTTGTCTGTCTTTCTGTGAATGTGTTTTTCGTTCCACAGGTTGCAGGATTGTAGTTCTTCTTGCTTCTGCTGTCTGTCCTCTGGTGGATGAGGCTATCTAAGAGGCTTGTGCAAGTTTCCTGATGGGAGGGACTGGTGGTGGGTTGGGCTGGCTGTTGCTCTGGTGGGCAGAGCTCAGTAAAACTTTAATCTGCTTGACTGCTGATGGGTGGGGCTGGGTTTCCTCCCTGTTGGTTGTTTGGCCCAAGGCAACCTAACACTGGAGCCTATCTGGGCTCTTTGGTGGGGCTAATGGCGGACTCTGGGAGGGCTCACGCCAAGGACTACTTCCCGGGACTTCTGCTGCCAGTGGCCTTGTCCCCATGGTGAGCCACAGCCACCCGCCGCCTCTGCAGGAGACCCTCCAACACTAGCAGGTAGGTCTGGTTCAGTCTCCCCTGGGGTCACTGCTCCTTCCCCTGGGTCCCGATGCGCACACTACTTTGTTTGTGCCCTCCAAGAGTGGAGTCTGTTTCCCCCAGTCCTGTTGAAGTCCTGCAATCAAATCCCGCTAGCCTTCAAAGTCTGATTCTCTAGGAATTCCTCCTCCCGTTGCTGGACCCCCAGGTTGGGAAGCCTGACGTGGGGCTCAGAACCTTCACTCCAGTGGGTGGACTTCTGTGGTATAAGTGTTCTCCAGTCTGTGAGTCACCCACCCAGCAGTTATGGGATTTGATTTTACTGTGATTGTGCCCCTCCTGCCGTCTCATTGTGGCTTCTGCTTTGTCTTTGGATGTGGGGTATCTTTTTTGGTGAGTTCCAGTGTCCTCCTGTCGATGATTGTCCAGCAGCTAGTTGTGATTCTGGTGTTCTCGCAAGAGAGAGTGAGAGCACGTCCTTCTACTCCGCCATCTTGGTTCAGGGCTGCATATTATTTCTTAATAATAAATATTGTAACAAACAAGGAGTCTGTTTGAATAAGACATTTTAATTACATCTGGAAACTGTCAACATGTACAAATTTAGTTACAAGAAACTTTTACTGCCATCTGTCAAAATTGTAGTAAGCACACATGTCCTATCTTGGAAATAAAACAACCTATAAAAATTTTTTTTTCGAAATAAGGAATGTCTATGTTGTGAGTAGCACTCCCTTTGATGTGACAACTTGGAACACTTGTAAAAGCAACCCTGAATGACTCTTTTTTATTCTTGTGCTGTTTCTAGCTCCTAAATCTATCATAAATCTGTTCCTTTTTCCACGTCCATTTTCACTGTCACTATTTTCGTTCATGTCCTTGTTTCTAGCTTGGACGATTGCAGTAGCCTCTCGGTGGTCCTGCAGCCTGACTCCATTTCCTCCACGTGCCCAAGCTGCTCTCATCACTCTGACTGCCTGTGGCATTTGCCACTCTCCCTCTGCCTGAGTGTCCTTCCCAGGGAAATTTCTACCTGCCCTTCAAGACTGCGGGGAAGGCTTAAGCTCCCCTGTGTAGCTTCTGCCTCTACTGTGCCTGCTGATCTCCTCCATTAAAGTCCCTGGCACAGTAAAGGGCTGGTTTATGGGTTTGTTGAGAAGTTTGCTTCCCACTCGGTTGTTTCTCCCTCTTGCGGAGTTGACAGCCTTCCTCTTTGCTCCCATGGCCTCCTGAACACGCTTCCATGGCAGCGCATGTACACTTTTCATATCCACAGCTTTAGTCTCTCTTCCCGTCATTTGATTGAGCTCCTTGAGCCAGGGATGTGTCTGGAGAGTCTTTGAGCCTCTGTGTCTGATACAGTGTTGGGTCCTGGTAGCTTCCTCCTTGTTCGCATAACTTGTGCCTTCCAGGAGGAAGTACACATGTTACATATGTACTTTCTGGAAATCCAGTCCCTCTCCCTCCCGCCCCCTTTGAGAGTCTCGGAGGGGAAGGGGAAAGTGGGGTGTCTTACCTGCAGAGTCCTTGTAAGAGCCACCTGGGGAGGGCTTTTGCTGCCCTTGTCATTACCCACACAGCCACTAGGGGGCAGGAAAGCCCCATCCTTCCCCAGATCCGGGCCTAACCAGAATCAGCCGCCTTCCCCACAGAAGTCCGTTCTCCAAAAGCTGATGTGCTGAGGGTCATTTTGCAAAATCGTTGACTCAGCGAATCATCACCTGCTGACTCATCGAAGAGTTACCTGAGGCTTTGGTTTTATTCAGAGTGCTCCCCAAAGCTTCATATTTCATCTAAGAAAGAGGGAGCTTTTCTTGATCTCAGTTTACTGTGTTCTCTGTTTTGGGGATATGGTATCCCGCCAGGCCTGTGACCCTGGCTTCACCTGACCTCCACTTCTGGGAGTGACACAGCTGGGATGACTGACTGGCCATGTGGCTTCTGTCTGATGGCTGTTTTTTTAAATTAATTAATATTAATTAATTTTTTTGGGCTGTGTTGGGTCTTCGTTTCTGTGCGAGGGCTTTCTCTAGTTGTGGTGAGCGGGGGCCACTCTTCATCGCAGTGCGCGGGCCTCTCACTATCGCGGCCTCTCTTGTTGCGGAGCACAGGCTCCAGACGTGCAGGCTCAGTAGTTGTGGCTCACGGGCCTAGTTGCTCCGCGGCACGTGAGATCTTCCTGGACCAGGGCTCGAACCCGTGTTCCCTGAATCGGCAGGCAGATTCTCAACCACTGCGCCACCCCGGGAAGCCCCTGTCTGATGGTTTTGATGTGTTGATCTTATGTGAATTGATCTAGTGCCCCAGGGAGGGTGGGGAATTCTTCCTGGACCTGGTCCTCCTTACTAAGAGGGTGGGGGCATGGGAGACCTCTTTTGGTTTCCCCTCCAAGGTGTAGCCGTGTCACCCCAGCCCTTGGTAGCGGTGGCAGCAGACTGAACTTGAAGACCAGAGGGGAGGGGGACCCCCAGGAGACACGGCAGCCCCTCAAAGCCCAGTCCAGCCCCCACTGCTCCTCCTTCCATGGGGTCTCTGGAAGGCTCAGCCCCACGTCAGACCATTCATAGACCCAGCCTGGAGTGACAGTGTGAGCTCAAGGGCCTCTGCACCGTGATTGAAAGTCCTCTCACACGGAGGACATTAAGCTAAGTGAAAAAAGCCAGTCACGTAGGACAAATACTGTCTGATTCCAGTCACAGGAAGTATCTAAATCATAGACACAGAAAGTAGACGGTGGTTACCAGGGGCTGGGGAGGGGGGAGCAGTATTGGCATCTAATGGGCCGGAGCTCCAGGCTGTGGGATGGAATCGTTCTGGAACTCTCTCGGCACGATGTCGAGAAGGCACCTGAAGCTGCTGAGCCGTACCTTTAAAGACGGCTCAGATGGGCAATGTTACATGTGTGGTTGTCTTTTCTTTAGCACAATAAAATAAAATAAAGTCTTTTTCTGTGTTTCACTTCCTTCTCTAGAAGGAAGCTTTGAACGCTTACGGCTCACAATAGGGTTTCGTTTTATGAACTCTTGGAAAGCATCAACGTTCTAGCATTTCAAATGTTTGTCTAGCTCCGGGAAAGAACACTTTCTCCTGGGAAGCAGCGTTTGTCCGAGGCCCCGAGTTTATCCGGAGGGGGCGTTCGGGGAGAGACCTCTGGAAGGCAGGAGAGGAGCTGTTACAGGAAGCTGTACGGGCTGCTGCAGGGCAGACGGAGGGCGAGGAGTTGGTGGGAGAAGGTAAACTATGTCTTTCGGTTTTCACCCCAATCTCGGGAAAGGGCAGGGCTGAGCGGTGAAGGCTGGGACCTGCTGGGGCAGAAACACCTGCTCCGGGCTCCGGGCCCTCCCCCCACCGCCAGCTCGCGCAAAGCCTTGAAAGGCCCCCGATTGTTTTCCGCACGGCCGCCTGTGTCGGCACAGCGATCCTTCTCGAGGGACACTTCCGAAGCTCGGCTGGGGCTCAGCCCGGGTCCCCTCAACCCCAGCGGAGCCTCCGCCCTCCACCTCGCACCAGCCTTTGACCGCGCCGGGTAGATGGGCGCGGTCCCTTCCTGGCTCCGACGGCCGTGACCCGGACGTTCTCGCCCTGTGATCTGTCATCACTTCTGAACTTCCCCTCCGACTGCATTGGACACCTATTTCTAAAAACTTCTTCCTCCTCAGAAACACTGTGTCAGGAAGATCCTGACCCTGCGAAGCTGGTCCAGACCCTGCTTTCCTCTCCCCGCGCCGCTGCTCCATCCTCTGAGGGGATAGAGTAGCCGCTTCGCCCAGCCGAGCGACGCAGAGACGGAGGCACGCGGAACCTGGAGGTTCTGAGACTGTGACAGCTCAGGGGACAGGACCGAGGTACGTGTGTGCGTGGTGGCGGTTTCTGTGCTGGACACGTGAACATGAGGATGGGAAAGGCGGCCGACGCAGGGAGGGGAGACAGCCACCTGGAAGGCTTGATTTCAGGGGCTCTGGGGTGTTCTTCCCGCCCCTTCGCAGGTCTCCCCAACCTGGGGGGGGGGGACACAGAGGTCACCCCCCTCCCCGGGGAGTCGTGTCTGTGCGCAGCCTTCCTAGGAAGAGGCGGGTCTGGGAGGGGGCTGCTCGCCCCACCCAGGGCTGAGATGAAGGCCTGGAAGAAAAAGGGGGGTAGGTCCGCTCCTCCGGCATCCCCTGACTTCACGACTGTGACACAAAGCAAACTCCCCCCCTCACCCCGGGGAAGTCAGCAGCAGCTGCCTGCCTCCTTGAGCAGAAGCGGGCAGGGAAGCTGGCCGTTTGGACACTGATTTTCCACATTCACTCTCGCGATATTTCCCAACCCTTGCACAATCAGGATTCCATTAACTGATCATTGAAAGTGGTCAGTGTTTGCCAAAAACACTCTTTCTGATTTCATCTAAATTTAAGCCTCCTGGGCTTTCACCCATGAACTCTCTTCCTTCCTCCTGCCGGGCTGGGACTGAGTTCTCTCCAGGCCGGGCTCCGGAAGCTTCTCTGACCACCTTTTTCTGTGCACCTGAACTGCCCCTGACGTTGGACGAATCCCTACATCACTGGAAGCTTTGCTTGGGTGCCTGAAGCCTTGTCCCCCTTGGGCTCTATCCTGGGAAGAAGGTGGAGGCTGCCTTAGAGTCTCACAAGAGTTCTGGAGAAAGCTTTCTTTCTTTCATTTTTTGAAGTTTTTAAAAAATTCTTGAATTTTATTTTATTTATTTTTTTATACAGCAGGTTCTTATTAGTTACCTATTTTATACGTATTAGTGTATATATGTCAATCCCAATCTCCCAATTCATCCCACCACCACACCCTTCCCCGCTTTGTGTCCATACATTCGTTCTCTACATCTGTGTCTCTATTTCTGCCCTGCAAACCGGTTCATCTGTACCATTTTTCTAGATTCCACATATATGCGTTAATATACGATATTTGTTTTTCTCTTTCTGACTTACTTCACTCTGGATGACAGTCTCTAGGTCCATCCACGTCTCTACAAATGACCCAATTTCATTCCTTTTTATGGCTGAGTAATATTCCGTTGTATATATGTACCACATCTTCTTTATCCGTTCGTCTGTCGATGGGCATTTAGGTTGCATCCATGACCTGGCTATTGAAAATAGTGCTTCAATGAACATTGGGGTGCATGTCTTTTTGAATTATGGTCTTCTCTGTGTATATGCCCAGTAGTGGGATTGCTATGTCATATGGTAATTCTTTTTTTTTTCTTTTTTTTGCGGTACGCGGGCCTCTCACTGCTGTGGCCTTTCCCGTTGCGGAGCACAGGCTCCGGACGCGCAGTCTCAGCGGCCATGGCTCACGGGCCCAGCCGCTCCGCGGCATGTGGGATCTTCCCGGACCGGGGCACAAACCCGTGTCCCCTGCATCAGCAGGCGGACTCTCAACCACTGTGCCACGAGGGAAGCCCAGAAGGTACTTTCTTGTTGTTCCTCTATCCACTCTGTTTGTGAGTTGAACATTGTTGTGTTGCTTTTTGTCCCAACAGAACCAGTGGAAACCTGTGTCAGGAGAGAGAGCCAGAGCCAGACTGCTCCATGTCGGAACTGAGGCTTCTTCTTTTAGGGAAACATGGCGCAGGGAAAAGTGCCACAGGAAACACCATTCTGGGCAAAGCTGTGTTCAAGTCCAGGTTCAGTGAGCAGATGGTGACTAAAACGTGCCAGAGAGAGAGTGGGGCCACGCAGGGGAGGGAGGTTGTGGTCATCGACACCCCTGACCTTTTCTCCTCAATAGCTTGTGCCAATGACAAGGGAGGCTACATTGAACGCTGCCTGGAGCTCTCAGCTCCCAGCCTCGACGCCTTGCTTCTGGTAATTCCCATCGGCCATTATAAGGAGGAGGACAGAGAAACAATCAAGGGCATCCAGAAGGTGTTTGGAGCTAAAGCCAGGAAGCACGTCATTATAGTCTTTACTTGGAAGGACGATTTGATGGATGGCTTGCTGGAAGATTACATTGAAAGTGACGAGTCTGTTAGGGACTTGGTTCAAAACTGTGGCGGCCGATACTGCGCTTTCAACAACAAGGCAAGTGAGAATGAGCGGGACGCCCAGGTGAAGGACCTCCTCTGCAAGGTCCAGTGTTTGGTGGATGAGAACCAAGGACCATACTGGGTGAACTTCAGAAATGAAGACAGTGGATTCCAGGTGAGGATTCTTGTGAAGGTCTCCAAGGGTCTCTGTTGTTAGAGCTAGCGGGATAAAGGCACAAATAAGTGAAATGTTGCAGAGGCTCTGTTTAAAGGGATATTTATCTGTAAACTGGAAAGATGAGGCTACTTTGAGTATTATACTTTATTGGCAAATTAATGGATATATTTAAGAGCTTATCTGACTTTACCCCTCATAGTATCAGACACATAAATGACTCATTAGACCCTCTCTTCCCTTGGCTTCAGTAAAACTATCCTCTTCTTGTTTCTTCGTCCTCACTTGCTACTCCAGAGAGTGCTGAGTCCTCCTCTAATGACCCGACAGCTGGCATCTTCAGGGCTTTGTTCTCGCCCTTCCTCCCTTCTCTATACTTGTGTCCTCAGGTGATTCCACATTTTTACAGCTTTGAGCTTCATCTGTTGCGAACAGTTTCCAAATTAGTAACTCCAGTCCAGGTCTTTCCTCTTGAGTTCTGACTCCTTTGTCCATCCAATTGCTATCTGACATCGCTCTCTTAAAGAATCTCAGGGTTAACACGTCCAGACTTTTGTTTTTCCCTCTTGAATCTCTGAGACTTCAGTTTTCCTCTCAGCTCTGTCAATGGCTGTCCTGCCCATCATGCTGTTCAAACCTAAGCCCAGATGTCAGTTTTGATACCACGGCCAGCTTGCATCTGACTTCCAGGAGATCATCGTCTTGTGTGATTAAGGCACCTGGAATCCGCCTGCTTCTCTCTGTCTCCACTACCACCATCTGGTCCAGGGCAACCTCTTTTCTTGCCTGTACTATTTTACACATATTTGCATAACAATCTCCCCCTCACTTATTCTTGTGCCTTACCCTCCCCACCCCCATCCATTTCACACACAATAGCCAGATTGATATTTTAGTTGATTTTAAAACTTCTGATTTCATGCCAATTTAAATGTTGGGAGTGAGGCTTCCCCAGGCAGGTGAAGGGGATGTTAATTATGTGTTTAGCTCTTCATCCTTCATTGTCTCCATTTGCCCATGTGGATGGGGAACGTTCCAAATTTTACTGGATCTCACGTTTGAAGAAGCTTCATCTCTATAGTGGGGGTGCAGTAAGGGAAGAAGACATTGGAGATACATGGGGAGCTTGATTTCCAATCTCCTCCCTTCCCCTGTCCCTCAAATGCACCGCACGTCCATCATTTGACTAGTTTCTTCTTCCAGGGAGTCCAGAAGCTTTTCTTAAGCGTCTGGATTTTCTCCAGGAATAGCAGGAACTCTGGGAGACACTGGAAAGAATTACTGTTACTATTGGCGGCTGCGGAGAAGTAAAGTTAGAAAGTGCTTCAGGAACGATGCCTGGGTTAGATGGCATTTGTGGGGCTCCTCTGAGTGAGAACAAAACCCACCTTCTTACTCCTGGGAAATCCGTTGCAGCAGCAGCGGGGTCTCAAGGTCAGCTTCATCATGGACAGGACTACACGTGCCAGCAGCGACCATGACCATGACCATGACCATGACGTTCATTTGACCACATCCTAATCATCGAATTACTCTGAATTATATACTCGTGTCTCCGTTCCTTTACTTTGTGAAAAGCTGAGATTTTAGGTCTGTGTGCATCATATTCCTCTTTATTTTCTTTCTAGGATTGTGTGAATGAAGCTACGTCTCAGAGGGAGGACCGTCCACATGGTAAGATAATTCTTAAAAAACTGTGAAGCTCGTATCTGTATTCTTTTGAATGCATCATGCATCAAAATGAAGTGGAAAAATTATCTAGATAAGTCAGAACAAAAATGCACCCTGGAGCCCTGGCTCAGGTTGGTGCCCACAGTCTGTCTCCCAGGGAACTGCTAACACCTGTGAGTAGGTGTGGCACCCGTGCGGGTGTCCCCGGCCTTCCCTGAAATGTTACAGAGCTGGGCTTGTCCCTTGCAGCTTCTTTCCTGACTCAGCCTCTTCTCCCCAGCCTGGGACCCAGCACTACCCAATTTTGGACTCCTACCGGGAGGCAGAAATCACTTCTTCATGGATAACACTAAACAGAATAACACCTGCAGAATTCAGTGATGGAGCTCAGTATCTGTGTGATGACTGCCGTTAATGGTGTATCATGCACACTGCACACGTCAATAGACTTAGATCTACCTTGTTCTGTTCGGTGGACGTAACGTGGTCCATGGTACGCGCATACGTGACAGATTCACCCATCTCTTTGTTGTTGGACTTTCGGGTTATTTCCGGGCCAGCTCTGTGCAAGAACTGAATATTTCGTAGTGAATAAGGTAGATGAGATCTCTGTCCTTGTAGGACTTCCCAAAATAATAATTAAAATTTTAATGATAATTATTGCAACTGACATTATATGCTGGGATATATATATATATACATATAGAGAATATAAATTATTCAATCCTAGTAGCATATAATATATAATCCCCATAACCTCACAATATAGCCCTTAATAACAATCCTATAAAGACGGTGTTATTTTCGTTTTACAGTTGAGTAAATTTAGCCAGAAACACGTGAACTTAGACAGCAGTAGGGAGTTAAAATTCTGTGGATGCCCGTCAGCCAAGACCCCCAGGAATATTCCTGTTACTGAACAAAACTGGGTGGAATGACTTGTGGCAGTGAGGGAACATAGCACATCATGGGGACCAAGGAGCATCTCAGAATGAGGGTGTTGGCGAAGACTTTTTATAGGATGTGGGCTTGTGTGAAGTGATTTGGGGGGAAGTAGAAACCCTCCCAAGGCAGCATAACACGGACATGGTGTCACTAGCATTTCAGCTGCTTTCTTTAAATGCCGTGTTCTTTCCCCTTCCCAGACTTGGGGCTCAGACGCTGAGTATCATCCGCTCTGATAGCGCCCTGGGTGATACAGACTCGGTGACTGTCCTCGTAACTGTGGGCTCCGCCATGTGCCCAGTGGGTCTGGTATTGACTTGGGATCATGGGAGAAGTGGTGGGGACAGTGTACGTGTGGAGAGACAGTTTTGTGCTGCAGGTTATTACAGTAATTTACTGAGGTATAATTTACATTGAGTGAGATGCACAAATCTTACGTGTACAACTCAAGGGTTGTTTACGTATCTACACATATGTGGCGTCATCTAGATAAAGATAGAGGGCATTTCCATCACCTTAGAAGTTCTTACTGTCCCTCTCCAAAGGGAACCGCTCTCCAGGCTGCTATCAGCATGGATTAATTTTGTGTGTTCTTCAACCTCAGATAATGACCTCATTGTAGCATGTGGTTTTGTGTCTGGGTCCTTTCACTTAGCATGTTTTGGCAATCCATCCAGGCTGCATGTCAGTACATCACTTTTTTGTTAACTTGCCGAGTTGTATTCTATTTTATGAACATACCCCTGAGATGCATTTTTTTATTTAAGTTTTAAAAAATTGAATTATTATTTTTTTATTTGGATTGGCCACCCTTCACGGCATGTGGGACTCCCGGTTCCCTGACCAGGGATTGAACCCGTGCCCCCCTGCAGTGGAAGCACAGAGTCCCAACCACTGGACCACCGGGGAAGCCCCCCACTACGATGCATTTTAAACTCATTCTCCCCAGTTCTGCCTTAGCCCATGAGCTTCACACCCCAGTAGTTAACTTCTGCAGCAAAATAAGAGAGATCCTGACGCTCATGACCAGTGAAGGCCAAGTTCAACATTTTCATGTTCCTGGGAAATCTGAAGCCCTTTACACCTCTCTTAAGTTGTTCATGGCCCTTTTCATGGCTTTCACTTTGATGGGTAGCTTCTGACTGGGTCTAGAGTTCTACTGGTTCAGAGGACCACTGCCATTCTCTATAAAATCTGACAAGAGATTTCTAAAATCTCAAAAGAGATATATGAGAAATCCTAAAACCCATCCACATCTCTGTATTCAAGTGTAAGAAGAGACTCTGAATCTGTCCTTTTGTCCCAGGGCCAGGGGCGGAGCATCACCAGGCTACAGGATGTGAGCCGAACCACGAGCTGTCAGCACTGAAGGTCCTGCTCGTGGGGAAGCGTGGTGTGGGAAAAAGCACAGCCGGAAACAGCCTTCTGGGGAGGCGGGTCTTTGAGACCCAATACAGCGAAAAGCCAGTAACCCAGAGGTGTAACTCCGAGAGCAGAACCTGGAGAGGGAGGAAAGTTTTGATCATTGACACTCCAGACCTCTCATCTGCAAAGGATGTTGAACAAGACCTTTGGAACAACACCTTTCCAGGTCCCCATGCCTTCCTGCTGGTGACCCCACTGGGCTCTTTCAATGAGAGAGATCTCATGGTGCTGAGTACCATCCACAGAATTTTTGGAGATAAAGTCACTCAGTACATGATTGTTCTCCTCACCAGGAAGGAAGATCTAGGGAATCAGGATCTAGATACGTTCTTAAAAACCAGAGCTGAACGTCTCTACGAGCTCATCGAGGAATGCAAAAACCGATGCAGCATCTTCAACTATAGAGCAACGGGAGAACAGGAACAGTGCCAGGTGGACGAGCTCCTGCAAAACATTGTGAGCGTGGTGCAGCAGCATGGGGGCAAGCCGTGCACCTTCAGGGGGAAAGGTAAACGCTGTCTAGAAAACCTTTTCTGCATACTTAAAAATAGATATAAATGTGCAGGAACTTTGTTTTCTGAAGGGCATCGCGGAGGCCCAAAGGACAGGTCTCTTCTGTTAGCCGACTCTTTCTCCTTTCTGTCTCAAATTTTACTAAATGTATGTACCTGTGCGTGCACTGTCCTGACCTGGTCTATAATCTTCTCCTGACTTTTCTCCCATCTCTTCAACTGGGTGGTGAGCATCTTGAGGGAAGGAGTTGGCCTTTTCCGGTCTCTTGTCTTCCCCACAGCGTATCTGTTGCCCGGGGCTTAGCGCTCAGTGGTGGTGCTGAGACAGTCCTGGTTCCTTGGTTTTACCCTTCCCTTCTTCCTCCCCTTCCCCCACCCCCTGCCTCTTCCTTTCCTCCCTGCCCTCCGCCTTTCTTGACCTCTTTGTTTACTCTCTTGGTTCTTTACTCTTCCCTCTGTTGGAGAAGGGGGGCTGTTTTGACTGGACAAGGACAGGGAGCCTGAATCCTCATGATGGTCATGCCCCACGTGGCACTAGGTGGGCTTTATTAGTCCAGCCACACTGCCTTACCTACGGCTTAAGCAGAAGCCCCCTTGTAGTCCACTCAGTGCTACAAATTCTATTGACCTGAGCTGAGATTCTTCCCATTCTACTCATCCCGTTCTCTTCTGCTTCAAAGATCCTCACCTGGGAAGAACATCAGACCAAAAGGGGCGTATCTGTTTGTTGTGCCCTTTCACATTCTTAATGGGGAGCCGGGTGCTGGGCAGCCTCCTAAAAGCACAGACATGTGGGAAAGTCGGGAGGGGCTGTGTGGAGGAAGCACGATTTGAAACAGGCTTTGGAGAATGGGTAGAGTTTGCATGGCTGAGTACAGCGCTCCAGAGAGTACACTAGCAACTGGAAGCAAGGAGGCAGAACTGAGCGTCTACTTGTGAGAGGACAAAGGGGCGTGGTCTTGATGGAGATGAGGGCTCACACCTCTGGATGTGGGATGGGGAGTTTAGACCAGATTGCAGAGGGGGTGAGAACCACACTGTCCGAGGGCATGGAAGAGGGACTTAATCCTGTATGTTTAACTATGAGATTGTGGGTTCAGGATAAGCAATTGAGTAATTTCTCCCAGAAGGAAGAACGTGGGATGGGCTTTCCTCTCTCTTCGTTTTGAGGCAGGTATCAGTAACTTGGTAAAAACTCACAATCGAGAACTGTGAGACCTGAATGGAAGAGAGAGATCACAGTACAAGTGCAAAGTCATAAGGAAAACCCCAGTAATACAAATTGCAAGATCTTTCTGCATCTATCATCTCATTTATAGGGAAATTTTTTTTTTTTTTTTTTTTTTTTGCGGTACGCGGGCCTCTCACCGTTGTGGCCTCTCCCGTTGCGGAGCACAGGCTCCGGACGCGCAGGCTCAGCGGCCATGGCTCACGGGCCCAGCCGCTCCGTGGCACGTGGGATCCTCCCGGACCGGGGCACGAACCCGCGTCCCCTGCATCGGCAGGCGGACTCTCAACCACTGCGCCACCAGGGAAGCCCCAGACTGTGTAATTGTGACAGGCTGTGCCAGTGCTTGGGGGTGGAACTTTCTGAGCGTCCTCTGCTGTAATTAACGGCAGTAGTCTTGAGATGAAAGTTGTAGCCAGATCAGCCCATGGTCACGAATCTTTCCTGCTTTCTCTTCTGCAGAGTACCTGCGCATTATCCTCGTGGGGAGGAGCGGAACTGGGAAGAGTGCCAGTGGGAACACCATCCTCGGGAGGCCGGAGTTCCTATCTCAGCTGGGAGCACAGCTGGTCACCAAGACATGCCAGAGCGGCTGGAGGGTGTGGGATGGGCAGGATGTTGTGGTTGTGGACACTCCCCTGCCCTGCCTGGTGTCTGGAGCTGAAGGGGATCCATCCCAGGTCGATGAGGAGGTCAAACGCTGTTTGTCCTACTATAAAGAAGGGAGTACGGTTCTGCTCCTGGTATTACAGCTAGGACGGATCACGCGAGAGGACAAAAAGGCAGTGGCGGAATTAAAGACCATCTTTGGAGAGGAAGTTATGAAATACACGATTGTGCTGTTTACCCGGAAGGAAGACTTAGGGACTGGGAAGCTTGAAGATTATGTCAAAAACACAGATAACAGATATCTTAGGGACATAACTGAAAAATGTAAGGGGAGATATTGTGCTTTTAATAACAGAGAAACTGGCCAAGCCAGGGAAGAGCAGGCAAGAGAGCTTTTGTCAGAGGTTACTAACCTGATAAAGTGCCGTGGAGAGCATGAATATCGCCATCCATGGGGGAATGTAGGCAAAACAATGAAAAATTTTCAGCCCCTAAAATTACTGAATAATTTTAAAAGTACATTACTATAAAATTACTAAATAACTTAAAGGGTAAGTTAGTGTAGGAAGCCCCACATTACTAAATAATTTAAAAGGTAAGTTGCTATAGCAAGCTGAAATGCCTGAGGTCTCTTTAAGTTAGAGATACCCTCAGGCTACAAGCATGGCGGGCGGTGGGGGGTGGGGGGGGGTGGGGGGCAATGGTAGGACTGGTGGGATGGGAAGAGGGTCCATGACTTTGAGGGCTTGAGAGGTGAATGCACATCGCACTGTGGTGCTTCAGCTCTTTGTAGGTAAATAAATTGTCAGGCTGGGGCTGGTAGTAGGGGATAATAAAGGAGAAAGAAAAAATAAGGTGGGAAAATCTGAGCAAGGGCTTCAGAGATTAATTAGGCTGATATTAAGGATCAGAATCAAGTCACAAGAATCACTTCATCTGTGTAGACAGATCAGAGTCAGGACAGACACTGGGACTGAGGCCAAGGCCAGCCTGGGGTCAGAATACAGAGAGTCACACAAGAACCAGAGGATTTAGATACATGAAGGTAAGACAATGTCCAGTCAACTCCTGGGTGTGGCAGAATGGAGAAGCTGGACTCCTGTGGGCCTCTCTGATGCCCAGCACTGCTTGCCAGGTGCCCTGAGCTCTCCATCTCCACCGCGGCAGCACTCAGGGCCTTCCTTTCTTCACATGATGGCTACTCCTTACTTCTTTCCCCAGTCCAAGCTGGAATGGAAAGTGGGACCTAGTCTACCTTCCTTTGCTGTCCCTGAGGAAATGAACAGGAGTCTGTGAAGTATCAAAAGATTTTATTGCCAATCATTCACAGTGAAATAGACTAGAACAAAAATTAGAAGCATGGTAAAATTGCCAAGATTAGACGATCTTGCAAAAATTTAAAATTCTAAGTAAAATTCTAGATTTCCTCTAGAAAAAGTTATTGAGAACTCCTTTATACTTCTCTCTCTCTTTCCCTTTCTTTTTCCCTCTCTACCCCACCCTCCTTGTCCCTGAGGCTTAGGAATTAGGTTAAAACTCAAAGAGGGGCTTCCCTGGTGGTGCAGTGGTTGGGAGTCTGCCTGCCGATGCAGGGGACACGGGTTCGTGCCCCAGCCCGGGAGGATCCCACATGCCGCAGGGCGGCTGGGCCCGTGAACCATGGCCGCTGGGCCTGCGCATCCGGAGCCTGTGCTCCGCAACGGGAGAGGCCGCAACAGTGAGAGGCCCGCGTACCGCTAAAAAAAAAAACCAAAAAATCCCAAAAAACTCCAAGAGGTCAAATAATAATGGCTTAAACACATTAGGGGTTTATAGTGTCTTACATTAAGAAGTCCAGGACTAGGCAGTCTGAGACCAGTGTGGCATCAACGTTCCAGCTTCCTTCTGCCTTTCTGCCCCCACCCATCGGCATGCAGCCTCCATACTTAAGGTTGCTTCTTACGGTTCCAAGATGGTGGCGTCCTACTCACGGCTAAGCAGGTTATATTGAGAGCTGCCTGGTGTGGGTGACATGTGAGAACTATGGAGTCTTCTCCCAGTTAGATGTAAGGTCAGATGTTTTCAATATTAACCGCTTTACACATGCTTTGAGGACATGATCTATGTCATCATCTGCTTTTTAAAAATTTCAAAGTATCAGGTTACCTCAAGATTAACCCATTTATAAGAGCATGGACTGTCACCATTAATACTTTTGTACTCTGCATAACCCTTAATATGACAGATTCTGGTAAGTGTGTATAAATATATTCAGTTGAGTGAAATAATAAAGATGAATTATATTATGAATTCACCTCCTCCTTCTGATTTCTATTTTTCTGACTTGGGGGAAGAGCATGCTTCCATGGAGAGGAAATGAAAATGTTTAAATCCCTTGACTCTGGTGAAGTTTTTGCATCTTTGATGCCTGAAGACCTTTAAACTGGGTGACAGTCACTTCACTAGGCCTCTGCCAGTTCAGGAATCTTCTACTCTGAGCATGTCATTACAGCAAGGACAAACAGATGTAACCAGTGTTGGAGCCAGGTACCTGGGAAGAATGAAGTCTAGAAGACATTCTGTGCCTCTTCCCAGAGCTTCCCTTCAGCTTGAAGGCAGGAACAAATCCCAGAGTGCTACCCATGATCGAGCAGGTGACACTGGACCTGCATGAGGTGGGGAATGTGTGGGCTGAGCCATGTGATGTACATTGCCAGAGGAGAGAAGAAAGAGGCAGGAAGAATATTTGAAGAAATAATGGCTGTGAACTTCCAAAATTTGATGAAAACCATTAATGTACACATCTAAGAAACTCAATGAACTTTAAGTAGGATAAATTCAAAATTCAAAGAGACCCACACCCATTATAATCAAACTACAAAAGACAAAGAATCTTAAAAACAGCAAGAGAGAAGTGACTCATAACATACAAGGGACCCTCAACAAGATTAACATCTGATTTCTCATCAGAAACCATAGAAGCCAGTGGTCCATAGGATGGTATATTCAAAATGCTGAAAGAAAAGACTATCAACCCCACATTCTTTATCTAGCAAAACTGTTCTTCAAAAATTAAGAAGAAATTTAAAACATCCCCAGATAAAGAGAAGTGGAAAGAATTTATTACTTGCAGAGCTACCCTACAATATAAGATCCTGAGAAAAAAGAACAAAGCTGGAGGTATCACGTTTCCTGACTTCAGACTATACTGCAAAGCCGCAGTAACCAAAACAGTATGGTACTGGCACAAAAACAGACACATAGATCAATGGAACAGATGAGAGGGCCAAAAAATAAACCTACGCACATATGGTCAATTAATCCACAACAAAAGAGGCAAGAATATCCAATGGGGAAAAAGCAGTCTCTTCAATAAGTGGCATTGGGAAAACTGGACAGTTACATGTAAAAGAATGAAATTAGAACATTTTCTCAAACTGTATACAAAAACAAACTGAAAATGGATGAAGTGTCTAAATGTAGTACAGGAAACCATAAAAATTGTAGAAGAAAACATAGGCAGGACACTCTGACATAGTCTTAGTAATATTTTTTTGGATCTGTCTCCTCAGGCAAGGGAAACAAAGCAAAAATAAACGAACGGGGCCTAATTAAACTTAAAAACTTTTGCACAGCTAAGGAAACCATCGACAAAACAAAAAGACAACTTACTTAATGGGAGAAGATATTTGTAAATGATGTGCTTGATAAGGGGTTATTACTCAAAATACATAAAGAAATCATACAAGTCAATATAGAAAAAAAACCCATGGGCTTCCCTGGTGGCGCAGTGGTTGAGAGTCTGCCTGCCGATGCAGGGGACACGGGTCCGTGCCCCGGTTCGGGAAGATCCCACATGCCGCGGAGCGGCTGGGCCCGTGAGCCATGGCCGCTGAGCCTGTGCGTCCCAGGCCTGTGCTCCGCAAGGGGAGAGGCCACAACAGTGAGAGGCCCGCGTACAGCAAAAAAAAAAAAAAACCTTACTCCTCATCCTTCCCACATTATATTGAAAGGTTGGAAAAATCAATTGAACAAACATTGAAACATTTCCCGTGTATTCAGAATATTAAATAAACTGAGATGAACATCAAATGTGGGCCAAAGAATATTTGAGGTACTCCATGAGGTTTAACAAGAAGATATATTTGTACTTATTTCTGGTATCCAACTTGTTTTCTATGAATATTTAAAAGACTCAATTCTAAATCTTCTAGCTCCTGGAGAAGGTCTGTCTCTTTTTGAATTTTCTCCAACTGTTTTTTTTTTTTGTTTTTTTCTGTTTGCTGCCTGTTGTTTCAAGTTGTTTGATTGCTTTTGAGACAGGCTGGGACCTGAGACCTTCTCCTGGGACCTGAGACCCTTTGCTACAATGCTGCAAACATTGCACCTGGACACACCTCTCCTCAAGCTACAAAATACAAAGAAACTATATAGGACTAAAAATAACTGCGTGCATGCCCAGTTGGGGCAAATTCTGGACCCAAAGGATACAAAGAGACCAAAAAAGGAACAAAACACCAAAAAACCCACAACTGCCACTTTTGAAGAGCCTGGAGCAAAAACAGGGTGTTGGGAGCAAAAGCAGGCCACTGTGCATGCCCCCTGCACTCAACGCCACCAGAGGGGTGGGCAAAACATCTAAGCCACCCCTCTGGCCCGACCCCCAGACACAGTCCTACCCTCACCCCACGTAAGAAACAAGCTTGCCCCCCTTCGGGAGCGAGCAAGCAAGGGAACCTGCTGTCTGTTCCCCCTCTCCCCCCTGCTGCAGCAGGGGCCCCGATAAAGCCTTGCCTGAATTTCTCTTCCGGCCTCTGGTCAATTTCTATTGACTGGGGAAGGTCAAGAACCCTGGTCGGTAACACTTTCAGTTTCTTCTCCAGGTTCCTGCTTTTTCCCCCTCTATCTCAGGGTCTCACGATGTTGACTGAGAGAAGATATTTTGCGAGGTGCTTCCTGTTTTGCAGCTTTCGGCCTCATTCTTCTTTATTTTGTAGGGGCTGTTTATGATAATGGCTCATTATTTTGCCTTTGTGGTTTCATATTCTGGGGTGGTTTCTCATGCAGCTTGAGAAGAGTACTTGTTTGTTTCTTAGAGCTGAATTTCTAAAAGTCATTCCAAGCTCTTCACTGGGTACTTCACTTAGAACTGCTTTGTAAATTACTGATTCCACTGGAAATACTAAGAAAATGTTTGCTAAGAAAGCGGCTGTATTTCTGCATTTGATTACAGGTTGTGCCTATGCAAAACAAAGCTGGTAGAAGGCAGTTACATTGTGCCCCTCCTCATCTGCAGAGTCTGTAAAGTACAGGCCACTGGTTTGAAAATATCTTTCTTTACACCCCGCACCTCCCTTTGTCTCCTTGATTTCCAAACCCATCTAGTACTAATGGCTGTATGAAAGCTTTCACTAGACTGCATTACAAAACCGGTTCCAAAGTGAGATTTACAATCACATAGCAAGTGGCAACAAGCACATTTTTGCTTTGACAAGAGTTTGGCTAGAAGGTCAAACTCATGAATGGGGTCATGTTTTGGTAGTTGCTTTACTGCACTTGCTTCATTTGTTGCAGTGTAGAAGGATGTTTGTTATCCACAGTTGGAAACTGTTGTTTTGTCAACATCTGTGCTAGCTATTAGCAGCACAGCAGTAGTTTTACATTCTATAGCTCTGAATTTTTATTGGCTGTAGACACTTTTGTGGCTAAAGTTTCATGATATCCACCAAAGTCAGGTGCAGATTTACTCTAATAAAATAAGGCGTACCCTTATTTTCGGGAACATACATCCGATTGTACGGTTGAGGTCCTGGGGATAATACAAAAGCATTGATCTTTTTTGCCAACTAAATTTATATGTAATATATAATCTAATATGGTCATAATTTATTTATAACATTTCCAACGTTTTATTATCTTTCAAGAATCTGTGGATTGACAGGAGCTAGTTCTGCTCCATGTGACGTTGGCTGGAGTTGCAGTTATCTGGGATCTCAATGGAGCTGCAATGTACAAGAGGCATCACTCACATGGCTGGTCAGTGATGCCTGGGATGTTACCCTAGGGCCCACATGTGTGTGGTCTTTCATACAGTTTGAGCTTCTCATAGCATGGCAGCTGGGTTCTGAGAGGGACTGTTCAAAGAACAGCTTTCCAAGAACCCCCTAGTCTTTTCAGAGAGAATTGCTTGCACCTCAGTTTCCAAAGGAGAGAAATACGTATTTAAATTCCACTCCCTGGGAAGAGTATTCACTCCTTCTCATAGAATGAGGAGTAATTTAGGGGGAAGAACTTGGGGGAAAGCCTGACATCCACTGATCCAGACATTGGACTAGTGTTTTGAAACCGTGTACAGAAGTCCTTGTCTTTTGAAGCAAAATGCTGACTCAAGAGTGAATGATTGGGAAATGTGAAGACGTAGAGACAATAGCTGTTGGGCTGGGGAACTGGTAACAATTTAGACTATAATGCTGCCACATTGCAGAATCACGGAACTCCCAGTTCCCCGAAAGACATAGATAAAGTCCTGACACACATCCCTAAGTTGTTTGTACAGGAAGCTGACCCACCAGATGAAAACTGCTGACCACAAGCACATGGACCCCAGACTGGTTGGAACCAGAAGGTTGACGATGCTTGAAACTTCACCTTGATGCCAACCAATCCGAGAATTGTCCATGAGCCGATCACACCTGCTCCTTGAACACTATAACTCCTCACTACCCCCTCCAGGGTGGGTCACACAGTCTTGAGGGCATTAGCCCACTGTGGCCCCCTTTGCCTGGCAAAGCAATAGAAGCTACTCTTTTCTACGTCACCCAAAACCCTGTCTCCGCGTTTCTATTCGGCACGGGTGAACAGAGGCTGAGTTTCTGCAACAGTTTCTTTGCCTCAGATCAGGAAGCAGGCTCCACATCCCCTCTCTTGTGTTCCTGGGTCCCCCTGTGCCCATGTGCAGTCTGCTTGGTGCTCCCTGTTTCCATGCTCTAAGTTGACCAGAGAAGATCTGTTTCTGGCAGACTCAGGTTAGTCTCTCCTCCTCAGGTTTACTCTTCTGAGTCTCACATGGCCTGGATGTTTGTTAGACCAGCTCTGGACCAGCCCTCTCCCATTCAGGGAGGTGGTTTGCGAAATGCCATTATGACCGTTGATTCCTGCTGCACTTCTTCACCCCAGCACTAGGGGGCTCTGTGCTTTGGATGAAAAGGTGATAGTTGGCCCAGTTGACTCGTCTTTTTTTTTTTTCCAAATCCAAAATGTATTGATTTAATATATTCATCACAAGGCCTCAACCAGAGACTTAAAATTAAAAAGCAGAAACAATGAATTGGGAGTTGGGATTGACATATATACACTAATATGTATAAAATAGATAACTAATGAGAACCTGCTGTATAAAAAATAAATAAAATTCAAAAAAAATCATCTCAAAAGACAGCAAAACAACAAAAACAAACAAACAAAAAACAGAAACAAAACAAAGATGACACTGTTACCAACCCAGGTCCTTGGACACTTTAATTAATAGAAACTGATAAGAAGCCAGGTGAGAAACTCAGGCAAAGTTTTATTGGGACTCGTGCTACAGCAGGAGGGAGTGTGAACAAGAAACAGGTGCCCTTGCTCACTCTCCGAGGAAGGCATGCTGGTCCCTTAAGTGTGGTGAGGGTAGAGGCAGATCAGTGGGTCGGGCTGGAGGGGTGGCTTAGGTGGTCTGCCCTCCCCCTTGGTGATGCTGTGTGCAGGGATCATGCCAGCACCCTACTCAGAAGTGTATCGTATTGTTCATAATTGCCCCGACTTCGACTGCACATGCGTGCAGTTATTTTTACTTCCTTATAGTTTCTTGGTATGCTGTTGCTGCAGTAGCTGTTTGTCCAGGGCCAAGTGCAAGCACTTTGGTAAAGCGTCCCAGGTCCCAACCTATCCTCAACAGCACAGTTTCAGATACATAGTCCTATACAGAAATCAAGGAAAGGACAGACCATCTAAGGAAAATATCAAAAAGACAATACAAGGAGAGCAGCCAGACAGCTGGGTCAGGGTTCTTGGCTGGAGACCTGCTTTGAGTAGGTTTCTTGCAGGTATTTTTTAAAGGCTGTGGGGTTTTTCCAGAGGTTGCCAGCATATGTTCAAAGGGCTATAGGTGTCGGGTTCTCCCAGCAGGCTCTGCATGGAGAGCAGAATGGTCCTGACGTCGTACAGGATGGACCACTTGTCCTTCAGGATGTTCAGACAGATGTTACCCTGTGTGTCCCCGATGGGGTGGTAGCAGGGTTTGAGGACCGTCACTGTGGTGGACACATAGCCCCTGGGAAACTCCAGGGAGAGCATATACCTCAGGTCTTCATATACTGGCCAGCTGTGCCATGGATGGTCCCCACCCATTTGAAAAAGTTGTCTGCTTCAGGGAAGGTAGAAATTCCTCTGTCAGATCAGACATTCTGAGGGTCATCAGCTCCTGCCATAGCCTCTTGCCTCTGGAGGCCCAGGCAGTGCTGCTAGGAAGACAGGAGCTGCAGGGCTGCGGTGCCAGTTCTTTGTATGCATGGCTGTGAGTCAAAGCTGTGGAGGGAAGAAGGGGCTCATTGACGCTCTGAATCTAAACAGTAACATCTGGAATGTGAATAGTAGTTCAAATTTTATTAACACGCTTACTATTTTGTCTTTCTAAGCACGTGAACGTGGGTAAAGTCTGTCTGAGGCACCCATCTGTCCTTAGGGAAGTAAGATATGTTTAGTTACAAGAGAAAAGCAAAGAGAAAAATCAAGGTAACATTCAGATTCAAATATTTTAAAAAATGGTTTTGCACGAAGCCAACGGCATTGCAAGCTAAGGTTTTTCTAAGGCTGTCAGGGGTCATGTTTGGTGGCCTAGGCACTGCAAGAACTTATCAAAATATTTCAGTTTCATTTGTCTTCCTCAAAATGTGCTCTGGGGCTTCCCTGGTGGCGCAGTGGTTGAGAGTCCGCCTGCCGATGCAGGGGACACGGGTCCGTGCCCCGGTCCGGGAGGATCCCACATGCCGCGGAGCGGCTGGGCCCGTGAGCCATGGCCGCTGAGCCTGCGCGTCCGGAGCCTGTGCTCCGCAACGGGAGAGGTCACAACAGTGAGAGACCCGCGTACCGCAAAAAAAAAAATGTGCTCTGATTTCAACTGTTTACATTATAATATGTTCCTTTCTTAAAAAAATGAATGAACTAAGGAATTAATCCAGCTACCAACTACTTAATTCCTTCCAGTACAAAAATCTTTTAATGATTTCTAGGGCTTCTGATGTTTGTGTTAGACTTAAGGTTTTAATGGGTGATAGTTTCTGAAAAATCCATGTTTTTTTCTTACATCTGTGAGTTAAAATAAAACAGATAGTAAAAGTCTTGAGGTTCAATCTGAGAATCAAATTCCGTATGAATAATCTTATGTAGGTATAATAATAACCTCTGGTTATTGGGGCAGCCTGCTCTCATACCTAGAGTTCTAGAGGTCTGCACAACCTTGTTCTTATAGTTAACAATATCGTACTATACCCTGAAAAATCTGTTAAGAGGGTGTATGTCATGTTACGTGTTTTTTACCATAATAAAAAATTATGGAAAAGCATATATTAAGAGATTCGGGTTCTACCTTGTCCACCTGATTCTCCCACAGTTCTCTAAAATTAATCACTTTATTTCTTGTGTATACTTACACTGTTTCTTTCTGCAAATATAAGCATATCTGAGTATATATTCTTAATTTATTCTCCTTTTTAAACGTAAAAAGTGGTGTACTATTTTTACAGCTCCACATCTTGTTCTTTTCATGTAACAATATGTCATGGAGATCTTCCCATATCAGTATCTAGAGTGCTTGCTTATTCATTTTATACAGCTGCATAGTAGTCTTTTGTGTAGTTATGCAGGGGGTTATTTTTTCACATGTCTCAGTCGATGGCCCTTTGGGGATTGTTCCAACCTTTGCTATTTGAAATAATATTGCATTCTTTGCTATATTTCCCTACACACGTGTTATGCAGTTTTGTATTTTCACTAATGAAGTACGAAGGCACCTGTTTGTCTCATACTTTCGAGTTTTGAAAACCAAATAGGAGAGAAATCACATCGAAGAACTGTTTGCTATGCCCTTCTTTCCATGTGAGTGGCATTAAGCCTATTTTCATATGTTTAATATATTTGTTTTTCTGTTGATTCTCTTTATATTGTTTTGTCCATTTTTACAATGGGTTGTTGGTTTTTTATTTTTCAATTTCCTAGGAACTCTGCATGTTAGAGAGGCTAGACATTTGCCTATTAGATGAGTTACAAATACTATTTTCTAGCTTGTCATTCAAATTTTACTTTAAAAAATGTTCCTTTTAACGTTTTAAATTTATTTATTCCTTTTTAGCTGTGTTGGGTCTTCGTTGCTGCACGCGGGCTTTCTCTAGTTGCAGTGAGCGGGGGCTACTCTTCGTTGTGGTGCGCGGGCTTCTCATTGCGGTGGCTTCTCTTGTTGCAGAGCACGGGCTCCAGGTGTGCGGGCTTCAGTAGTTGCAGCACGTGAGCTCAGTAGTTGCCACATGCGGGCCCTAGAGCTCAGGCCCAGTAGTTGTGGTGCACGGGCTTAGTTGCTCCACGGCATGTGGGATCTTCACGGACCAGGGATTGAACCTGTGTCCCCTGCATTGGCAGGTGGATTCTTAACCACTGCGCCACCAGGCAAGTCCCCCAAATTTTACTTTTGTAATGTAGATATGTATCACTATTATATAGGCAAATTAATCAATAAATTTATCTGTGTGTTCTGGGTTTTGAGTCACCATTAGAAAGACCTTCCACATGTACAGATTACATGTAGTGGAACACTTTTCTGTTTCCTTCTAGGACTTTAAAATTTTCCTTTTTGCTAACATTTAAATCATTTATTCATTTGTAATATATCCTGGTGCTTATCAAGCATTTATCTTGTCTTTCCTGCATAAACTATACTTCAGGTTACTAAATACATGAAGAAGGAAAGAATATCCTAATAGAAATATTCTAGCTACTTAATGAAAAAGAAATTTTAGAATAGGGTATCACCTTTTTTTTTTTTTTGGTATGTGGGCCTCTCACTGTTGTGGCCTCTCCCGTTGCGGAGCACAGGCTCCGGACGCGCAGGCTCAGCTGCCATGGCTCACGGGCCCAGCCGCTCCGCGGCATGTGGGATCTTCCCGGACCGGGGCACGAACCCGTGTCCCCTGCATCGGCAGGCAGACTTTCAACCACTGCACCACCAGGGAAGCCCAGGATATCACCATTTTTAATACCTATTAAAATAATGGATCTACACAATGATCACCAATGAGTGGTAACATAAAAAGAGGGAAAACCAGACATTGAGTATCCCCTATGGAAATATAAACTATCATCTCTAAGTAACATTGTAAAAAAAATTGAACTTTATTCTGATCTGTCTGATCAAACTAACCACAACTAACTTCCAGTTTACAAAAATGGTGAGGCAGAGGAACACGTTAAATGACATCATAACGATATAAGCAGCAAAATTCAGAATGTGGGGAAGTCAATAGTACAAATGTCTAGTGTCTTCAATTAATACTTGGCATAAAGAGGAAATGAGGGAGGAGTCTTCTGGTTTTGGCTATGATGGAGTAACTCGTATTATTATTTACCTTTTTCCATTAACAAGCAGGAAACTAGAGAAAGATATGCAGGCAGACCTCTTTGTATTGTGCTTTGCAGATATTGTGGTTTTTACAAATTGAAGATTCGTGGCCACTCTGCGTGCAGCAGGTCTATCAGTGCCGCTTTTCCAATAGTGTTTGCTCATTCTATGTCACATTTTGGTAATTCTCACAATATTTATAACTTTTTTCAATATTATTGTATTTGTTATGGTGTTGATGGGAGCAATCCATAAACAGTCTACAATAGGAATAGAAAAGAGTTTTATCTGAGCCAAACTGAGAACTATAGCCTGGGAGACACAGATCCAAAGGCATTTGAATTGTGTTCTGCTACAAATTGTGTTCTGCTACTACAAAATGGGGGGCTTAAAAAGGCAAAAATCGTAAAATTACATAATTGTTTGTCAAGAATTATAATTGGAGCTGGCAAGAAGTAAAGGCACTTGTTAAGCAAGGTTTGGTTGGGGACCAAAATGGTTTCATAGTTACAAGGGGAACCTTGAAGCCATAAAGATGCAGCTGGCAGTGGCTAGCAGATATATTTTGAGAACAGCTGGTGGTATCCTTGAGTTTGATACATTTCAGCAGATTCAAGTTCTCAGTGATGCAAGAGTGTGTCTTATACCACATCCACGATGGCCACCCGGCTCCATTTTGAATACCTGAACCACAGTTATTCCATTTTTATTTTTATTTTTGTTTATTTGTTTGTTGGCTGCACTGTGCAGCCTGTGGAATCTTAGTTGTCCGACCAGGGATTGAACCCATGCCCCCTGCAGTGGAAGTGCAGAGCCGTAACCACTGGATCACCAGGAAATTCCCTCCATTGTGATTTTTAAATGCATTCTTTTCTTTAACGGTTAAAGCAGATGTACAATGTACATTTAATACGCCACAAAACAGGCTATTCTAGCTCGCATAAAGTTCAAGTTAAATCACGTATAAGCCAGAATGACTTCCCCATGCCCCCTTTCATCACAGTGATCTGTGATCAGTTGTCTTTGAGGTTACTGTTATAATTGATTAGGGGTGCCACGAACTGCACCCATATAGGACAGTGAACTTAATTGATAAATGTGTGTGTTCTGACTGAATTATAAGGGTCCCAGAAGAAGAGAAAAAGGAAGGGTCTGAGAAAATATTTGAAGAGATTATAGTAGAAAACTTCCCTAACATGGGAAAGGAAATAGTCACCCAAGTCCAGGAGGTACAGAGAGTCCCATACAGGGTAAACCCTAGGAGAAACACATCAAAACACATATTAATCAAACTAACAAAAATTAAATTCAAAGAAAAAATATTAAAAGCAGCAAGGGAAAAACAACAACAACAAAACACACAAAGGAATCCCCATAAGATTATCAGCTGATTTTTCAGCAGAAACTCTGCAGGCCAGAGGGAGTGGCAGGATATACTTAAAGTGATGAAAGAGAAAAACCTACAACCAAGATTACTCTACCCAGCAAGGATCTCATTCAGATTCAATGGAGAAATCAAAAGCTTTTCAGACAAGCAAAAGCTAAGAGAATTCAGCACCACCAAACCAGCTTTCCAATAAATGCTAAAGGAACTTCTCTAGGCAGGAAACACAAAAGAAGAAAAAAACCCACAAAAACAAACCCAAAACAATTAAGAAAATGGTAATAGGAACAAACATATTGATAATAACCTTGAATGTAAATGGATTAAATGTCCCAACCAGGGCTCCCCTGGTGGCGCAGTGGTTGAGAGTCCGCCTGCCGATGCAGGGGACATGGGTTCATGCCCCGATCCGGGAAGATCCCACATGCCGCGGAGCGGCTGGGCCCGTGAGCCATGGCCGCTGAGCCTGTGCGTCCGGAGCCTGTGCTCCGCAAAGGAAGAGGCCACAGCAGTGAGAGGCCCGCGTACCACAAAAAAAAAAAAAAAAAAAAAATGTCCCAACCAAAAGACACAGACTGGCTGAATGGATACAAAAACAAGACCCATGTATATGCTGTCTACAAGAGACCCACTTCAGACCTAAGGACACATACAGACTGAAAGTGAAGGGATGGAAAAAGATATTCCATGCAAATGGAAATCAAAAGAAAGCTGGAGTAGCAATATTTGTATCAGATAAAAAAGACTTTAAAATAAAGACTGTTACAAGAGATAAAGAAGGACACTACATAATGATCAAGGGATCAATCCAAGAAGAAGATATAACAATTATAAATGTTTATGCACCCAACAGAGGAACACCTCAATACACAAGGCAAATGCTAACAACCATGAAAGGGGAAACCGACAGTAACACAATAATAGCAGGGGACTTTAACACCCCACTTACACCCATGGACAGATCATCCAAAATGAAAATAAATAAGGAAACACAAGCTTTAAATGACACAACAGACCGGATAGATTTAATTGATATTTATAGAACATTCCACCCCAAAGTGGCAGAATACACTTTCTCCTCAAGTGCACGTGGAACTTTCTCCAGCATAGATCACATCTTGGGTCACAAATCAAGGCTTGGAAAGTTTAAGAAAATTGAAATCGTATCAAGCATCTTTTCTGACCACAATATTATGAGACTGGAAACCAATTACAGGAAAAAAGCTGTAAAAGCCATACATACATGGAGGCTAAACAGCGCGCTATTAAATAAGCAAGAGATCACTGAAGAAATCAAAGAAGAAATAAAGAAATACATAGAAACAAATGACAACGACAACACAATGACCCAAAACCTATGGGATGCCGTAAAAGCAGTTCTAAGCAGTTTGAGATTTCATCCATTCTGTAGCCCATGGATCAAGGAGTAATTTTGACTTTCAAGTATTATTATTTAGGAAATACATTTCGTAAAGCTATAGCTGCCATCGATAGTGATTCCTTTGATGGATCTGGGCAAAGTTAATTGAAAAACTTCTGGAAAGGACTCACCATTCTAGAAGCCCTTAAGACTATTCATGATTCATGGGAAGATGTCAAAACATCAATATTAACGAGAGTTTGGAAGAAGCTGATTCCAAACCTCATGGGCGACTCTGAGGGGCTCAACACTTTAGTGGAGAAGTAACTGCAGATGTGGTGGAAACAGCAAGAGAACTAGAATTAGAAGTGGAGACTGAAGATGTGATTGAATTGCTGTAACCCCATGATAAAACTTTAACAGATAAGGAGTTGCTTCTTATGAATGAGCAAAGACAGAGGTTTCTTGAGATGGAATCTACTCCTGGTGAAGGTGCTGTGAACATTGTTGAAGTGCCAACAAAGGATTTAGAATATTACGTAAATTTAATTGATAAAGCAACAGCAGAGCTTGAGAGGACTGATTCCAATTCTTCTTTCTACCCATTCGTAGAAAGAAGTTCTACGGTGGGTAAAATGCTATCAGATGGCATTGTGTGCAACAGAGAAATCATTTGTGAAAGGAAGAGTCAATTGATGTGGCAAACTCCACTGCTGTCTTATTTTAAGGAATTGTCACAGCTGCCCCAAACGTCAGCAGCCGTCACCATGGAGGAAGACCCTCCACCAGCAAAAAGATTATGACTCACTGAAGGCTCAGATGATGGTTAGCAGTAAAGTAATTTTAGACTCAGGTATATACGTTGTTTTTTGGACAAAATGCTACTGCACCCTAAATAGACTACAGTGTAGCATAAACATAACCTTTATGTGCACGGGGAAACCAAGAACTTGGTGTGATACTTTTGATAGTCACTTTGTTGTGGTGGTCTGGAACCAAACCTGCGATGTTTCCGAGGTATGCCTGTGTAAAAGAACTGTTTCCAGACATTGGACAACAGCCTGTTCTGGACTGATCCATGGATGGGTCAGGTGGATAGAAAATATAAAGCAACTGAAGAAAATGGATGGTGTGTCCGGTGCAAGGAAGGGAAATTGAAAGTGAAACTACACGAAAAGCAAATAAAGTTCCTTATCAACATAGACAAAGCTACTGACTCTGAAAAAATGGAAGCTGATGGCAGGTATCATCTGAAAATGCTCAGCATTCGCGAGTGCTACACAAGCTAATTAAAATGGCAAGCAAACTCAAAAAGCATATAACAAAAACAGCAAATATTCCGATGTGAGAAACGATCCAGTGTTTGACTCGCAGGAGCGCCTTGAAGGCGCCGTTTCTCTGGGCCTCTCTCAGGTCTTGCTTTTGCTTTGCAATATGCGACCGCACCTTGGCCAGGTAGCGCACGTGACCTTCTCCATGGGGGTCGCCCCCGCCCTGCTGGAGCCGCTGTGCATCAAAGAAGAGGTCGTTGCTGAGGTAGGCGCCCTGGAGCTCCCTCTCCAGCCCCTCGACCACGGCCATCAGCTCGGCCAGCTGCTTCCTCTGCTCGTCCCCGGAGGCCTGGTTGCTGAAGGCGCAGTACCTGTGCCCGCACTCCCGGACCAGGGCCCTCAGCCTGACGTTGTCTGTGTTTGCTACGTAGTCATGCAAGGATCCGTCCCCCAAGTCCTCCTTGTGGGTGAAGAGGATGACCGTGTGTCTCAGGGCTCTCGCCCCAAAGACCTCCTTCACCCTGGTCACGGCCACCACGTCCTGCTCTGTGAAGCGCCCCAGTTGGGTCACCAGCAGCAGCACGTGAGGCCCCGGGGCCGAGAGCAGGTAGCAGTCCCCGATGTTCTCGTACGCCTCTTGGTCCTGGGCCCTTGCCTCAAAGATGGGGGGCGTGTCCACCACCAGGACGCTCCTCCCATCCCACGTGCCTGGTGCGCCCTGACACTTCCTGGTCACCGACTGGGCCGCCAGCCTGGACTCAAACACTGGCTGGCAGAGGACGCTGTTCCCGGTGGCGCTCTTCCCACTGCCTGTTTTGCCCACCAGGATGATCCTCAATGAGGACGAGGTTGCAAACAGCTTATGTTCTATCTCACCTATAAAAAAAAAAAAAAAAGAGTTTTTCGAGTTTTACTAAGTCAGTGATTTAAAAAAATTTTATTTTATCTTGGAGTTTAGTTTATTAACAATGTTGTCTTAGCTTCAGGTGTGCAGCAAAATGATTACTCTATACATATACGTGTATCTATTCTTTTTCAAACTCTTTTCTCATTTAGGTTATTTCGGAATATTGAGCAGAGTCCCCTGTGCTATACAGTAGGTCCTTGTTGGTAAAGTTAGTGATTCTTAAGATTTTTAGGTCGCGGACCTTTCATGGTATCTCATGAAAGCTATGGACCTCTCTCCCTGCCAAACAGTGATATTTAAATACATACAAATGTTTGCAGACAACTTGAGGCGACTCTTGAATGGCAGGAAGCCCACACTGGGAGCCCGAACTTGGACGCATAGCCAGGAGTAAGAACCGCTACACTGTGAAGGATGCTCCAGGGACTTCGTCAGGACCAGGGAAAACACAGCTTTCAGAAAGCTGGTCCCTGAGCTTTTCCAGGGAAGGTGCTTAGCCCAGTTTCATGCTAAATAAACGTGAGATTAGAAAGAGGTGGAGGATGAGAAGTCATCAGTGAGAAACTATGATCACCTCTCTTTCACCCACCAATTAATTCCCAGGTACACAGGCTGCCAATCACATTCATCTGAACCTTCGGGGTAAAGGAAGTCTCAGAGGTCAAGAGCTCCACTGACCTACCACCGAGGACCAGCTGAATGGCCCTGGGTTTCCTCTTTTTGGGTGGGGAGTTGGATGTTTGAACGTGAGCCTACAGAAAACTTGTCGTTAAAGTCAAGGACGGAGTCTTGTGACGGGACATGCTGTCCCAGAACATACAGTTTCGATTGTAATACTTGGAATTAATGATGGAATGTTTTGGTTTAAAACTGTTTGCACCGTAACTGCTTTTATTGCTAACCGCCTGACTTGGCTGCTGTGAAATTGAGCTTTTCTTGCCAGCATAATGTGAACAGGAAGACGCTGGGTTCCGGATGGCCGACCCAATAGTTCAAAATTAGAACGAACATCCTGTTACCCTGGGATATAAACACCACACCCGTACAAGACTCGGGGTCTCACCCTGCTTTTGGTGAGGCCCCGATCGGTTTGCGCTTTTGTGCGTAATAAACGCCTATCACTAATCTACTTTGGATTTGCACTGGATATTGGTGTTCTGTCTTGGTTCTGATTCCTCTCCGAGGGAAGTTCGCAGGTGTGTGTGAGACCGCAACAGTCTGACAGATGACCCTGGATCGGTGGCTGAGGAAGAAATGATAAGACCATCATGTGTAAGAAACACATGCGTTGGAAAGATCGTCAATTTGGCTGATAGAATGACAGGAAATTAGAACAAAAGTGGTGTTGTCGAGGGTGACCCTGCATCAAGAGCTAAAATCTTCAAGGGATGAAGAGAGTGAGAATCCGAGGATTTCTGGAGTTCTTAGGAGCTCAGATGAATTAAGTTCATTTTAGTCTCCTAAAATCTGTTATTGTTATTCCTTTTACCCTGTGTTGGTTCTTCCCTTTCTTAAGTATCCTGGATTTTTTTTTTAGCAAACACCATTTACTAAATCTTTATGGGGAACTTTTCCTCTTTTCAGTTGAGTGCAGGCAGGGAAGGATATCATTTTCACAGTTCGTTTCCAAGTCCCCTGACCTCTGACTTGAAGTTTCATTTCCTCATTTCCCATACATCACAGCACAGGGGAGAGCTTCACACTCGGGTGTGTGTGCTGTGATGATGGTGGGGAAGATAAGAACGTGGTAGCTGCCTTTTCTTCTGCAGTGGAAAACAACTGGGTTTCTTTTCTGTCACTGTGTTTGAGGTGAGGGAGAGGAGGAGAGAAAACAGTGACTCTTCCCTGATGCCTAGAGCTCTTGAGAATTTGGAGGCTTTCTTACCTTCAGCCATAGTCCCGTATCTGCTCCTCTGAAGCCCTTCCATTTTCTTCTGGAATAAAAAAAGGAAAGGAATAAAAAGCAGGTGTCCATATGGGACTTGGTAAGGCCTGAGAACACCTCCAATTCAGACAGCCAAGAATAATTATCCTTAGATGAGCCGTTTCCATCGCTAATTTTTTAACTTATATTTTACTTTCAAATATCCATATATAACTTTAAGCAAGCCAGGTGATTCTAGGTTATATTAACACAATGAACTCCTGCTTTTTCCTCATCCTATAGGAAAGCATGAAATGTTTGAAAACAAGTCAGTTGATTATCTCCCCTCTACCTGAAAAGGCATGAAATAAAGAAAGTCTTCTTCTGTGGAATGAGAAGCAGGATTTTGTTTATTGTTTTATTATTACTATTATTATTGGAATCAAAGTAAGCAAACTTGCTAGACTAGAGAATAAAAATTGCCTTGCTGTAAATGACATTGGCTTGTTTGAAGTACTGGCCATTTCCAGCCCCAGAAACTCTTTGTACCAGATGGATATCCCAGTGGCAAGGAGGAAAGTACAATGTTCCTTCCAATGGGAGTGTGGAATTGGGGATCCAGGGCTCCTGTGAGGACGGACATGAGAGGACGAGGTAGAAGACGGAGGAGCACGGCCACCACCCTCCCTCCCCTCTGAGCAGCTGGTGGAGAGAAGCTGCTGCCATGACTGAGGGACAGAGTCAACATTCAGGACAAATTCAAGATAAATTCATTTCCTGCTCAGTTTTAAACCACATGTCTTTCCTTGTGGGTCTCCCAATAACCACTTAAAAAATTTTCCAGTAGATATACCCAGAAATTGGCAAAACTATGGGGATAAATGTTTCATTCAGATGAGACATAATATTGTGTCGTTCTTCTTGGTGCTAGAAAAGGTGAGCATGCATTAGAAAAGGCAAGCATGCAATGTGCCACTATAATTAAGATGATGTCCGAGACTGTATTTTATTTATTCAGTTTTAAAGATTATGCAGTTCTGAAGCAAACATTTTAAGGGGAGAAATACACAGAGTAATGAAACAAATGCCCACTACTTGCAGTGAACAGATCTAAGTATTTTGGCATTTTCACTGCTGCTGTTTGGTTTGACTGAAAAAGTTAAAACATTACACATATAGTTCCATTTATTTATTTTTTGACTCCCCCCAACCCGTCTCATTCTCCCTCTTCCCTTCAGAGGCAACCAATATTCTGAGATACACATGTATGTATAGGTAATATATGGTACTTTTTGGCATTTTAATCTTTTATGTCAGTGACATTATTTATGTAGCATTTTATCCAACTCAATTTTATTAACAAACACTTGGTGTGCAAAGATACGTGCTTGCTACTACAAACCACGCTGCAGAAGAATCCCCCTACACGTCTCCTTGTGCACGTGGACGATTGCTCTGGGATATATAGCTTCCACCTGACAAGATACTGCCAAATACGACTCCAAGAAGCTTGTGCTAAGTCATGCTGGCAGCAGCCATGGGTGAGAATCCCCCCAATCTTCACCTACGCTTGGTGATATTAGATCTTTAATTTTTTGGTCACCCTGATGGGCGTATCTTAGGATGTCTTAATTGGTTTAAAGGTGCATTTTATTGATTAACATTGAATTCAAAACGGTTTTCATAGTTCATTTGCTATTCAGGTCGATTCTGTTATTTCTGCCTCTTTCACATGCTTCTGTTCACTCAGGAGGGAAGACTAGAAATGGCCCTCATTAGGGAAACCAGCCCTTGGCACATGCTCAGAATTTATTAAGGCAACTTCCTTCCTTCCTTTCCTTCTCCTTCTGCACCACTTTCCTTTCCTTAAGCCCAGAGAAGAGCATTTTCCTCACCACATTCTCCCACACGCTGTCCTGGCCTCTGGTCAATAACACTCCAGCTTTTGCTAAAACTGCTCAAATCCTCTGACATCTTTTCTACTTCAGACGGCAGTTGCTATATATTGGAATCAATATATCGATGTGGTAAAGACGATGACGACAGTGGTGACAATGTTGATGATAACTTTACCATGGTAATAATCCTCTGTGCAGCCGTTTGTAATTTTCAAGTTTCTTTCATGTCCGTTCTTTGAATCGTTCTCCTAAATTCCCTATGATGTGATCAAGATAGGTATTAAAATTTCTATTAAAATATTAGGAAACTGAGCCTCAACTGACCTGCCCACGATCACACAACTTCCATGGAGCTAAGACCAAAACATGGCTCATTTTGCCTGTGTATTCTCCTAGATTTATCAGGGTGGAGAAGAGATTATACAGTCAATGAACCTCTTGGAACACCACATACCATGCTGCCATCCATGGTCAGGACATAAACTGAGGCAGGCAGGCTGGAAGCTTACCCTAAAACTAACAAAGGGAACTGTATTGCAAAATCTTGAGTGCAAAAAAAAGATTATTCAAAGGTAAAATCGCAGGGCCAGAAGTTGCTCGGAATGGAAGTATTTCAGTTTAAAGCAATCTGGTGTTTTCCCATGACTTGATGATCAGTGTGACCCAAATGGAGCTCTGTGGCCTCACAAAAGCCAGTCAAAGTTCAGGTTACATTAGCAGAGGCGCGCACGGTCCTCCTGAACCGTCTTCTGAGTGGGTCAGGCTGCCGGGGGAGACACGTCCCACCGAGGAGTAGATTATTTTGGACAGATATTAACAAATAATAAAGTGTGCAGAGGCTAGTCAGAAAGGATATTGATGGAGATGCTAAAATGAGTCATAGAATATTAAAAGGATAGAATCAGCCTAGGAAAAGATCGGGAAACATCCTAAACTCGAAGGAACGTGACACGTGTCAATCACATCGTAGACAGAAGAGGGAGAATCGCGAGTGGAGGCAGATTTCTTCTCCACAAGGAAAACCCTCTTAATCTTCCCCCAGGTGGGATCAGGAATCGTGAGAGAGTCGCGGGCAGTATGCGGGCAGAGATTATAAGAGTATCTGACAGGAGCAGCAGGAGGATGTAGCTTAGGTAGGAGGTTGAAGCCAATGAGCATATAATGTGCCTCCTGATTTGTACACTACACGAGCCTGATTTTATCTTGACGGCACCTTACTTTATCAAACCATTGGAAAGCAGGCTCTCTCATGCTGTTTTAGGAAAGATAAAAATACTTTCTGTCTGCCTGATTCATATTCTCCTTCGCCCACCTGCCCCCTCCCGCTGTTTCCTGGTATCACTTGTGTCAGAGTTTAGCGTTGTCATTTCATAACGCGGCTCTCACAGGAGCTTTAGCAAAGGGTTGGTTCCTGTACACACTGGAATCTGTTTGCCATACGGTCGAGTTCGACATCGTGTCGTAGGAAAAGTGTGGGTATTTGGGGGAGAATGGGCTGGTTTTCAGAAGATCAATGAACAATGTTCACTGAGAGGTTCCGTTTGGAGCACGTGGCTCAATGAGGGCGGGAACATAATGACCCTGAACTTGTCCTGTGGACCCCTAGGAATAGACTCCCGGTACCCAGGCCTCAGGGGGCGTGGTGCTTGTCAGGGATGGGGCGGGGCTGGTGCGGGGAAGTGAAGAGCTAAAACTGAGACGTCCGCCCCACCTAGTTCGGGCACCTGGTGAGTTTCAGTTTACTCATCTGTCAAATGGGTTGAGAATCTTAGTGAAGCTTTATGAAACCCCGTGAAGCTTATGAAAGTCAGAAGAGCTAAAGAAGTAGGCAACTAGACGGAAAAGACCTCCACGCTGTGGAAAGCTGTGGGCCGTGAACGCGGGGTGAGCGGTTCCCGAAGCCGCTTCCCTCCCGCTAGGAATCCGCGGTTGCCCATAACGCTCACCATCGGCGCCCCGTTTCACTGATGGGAGAGCCCAGAAGTACGGTAACCGGTGTCAGATCCCACGAGAAATCAGTAGCCCTGACTCAGCCGCGGCCTCCAGGACGCGTCCCTCCTCCCCGGGCCTCCACCCAGGACGCTGGGACCCCCGCCGGGTTCCCCTTACCAGGCGCGGCGCTGCGGGCTGGGTGCCGGCGGGTCGGCGCGAGCGCGCGGCCGAAGGTTCCAGGGCACGGCTGCAGGGCAAGAAGGAAAATGGGGCTGACGGAGTGCGCCCCCTGTCCCCGCAGTTGGGGACACCCCCTCCGGATGGGGCGAAACTGCTGCTGCGGAAACCGGAAAGCAGCGAGTTCGGAGCGTGCTTCCCCCCTAATGGGATGCTTCCTGTCGGAGCCCGCGAGCCCCTCGCCCACTCCCATTTCCTCTTTAAGACGTGTGCAAAGAAGTGATGTTTGGAGCGTGAAAGAGAAGAACACGGGCCCCAATCCCCCCAGTTCCCCCGTTGCTAAAGACCCCTGTTGCCTCCGCGGGCGTGTCGTGCTCTCCGGCCACCATTCCCGGAAGATCAACGTCTCATCTCTCCTGTTGAGTCCAAGTACCTCTCACTCTAACACAGACCACGCTGACCTGAGTCTCCCTGTGAAAGCACCTACAAAGAGATCTACTGAGAAAATTAGTTATTTTCTTTGGCACAGGAAAGAATCACTGGCTTCTCAGGAAGGAGGACTTGTCTACCTTCGTGCAAAGCTGGAGCCCAGATGTGGAACAGGTTAGAATGGAGCCTTCCTCCTTTCCAGAAACTCCCCAGGGCTGGGAGGCAGAAAGTGACTACCCTTGTCTTTTGTTTCTTGGGGTTGGGTGTCTCTTCTTGGGGGTGTGTGTGTGATGTTTGAGGAGTGGTAAGCAGTTCTCTTCAGCGTACCCATGAGCTATTTCGCCAGCATGTGGAAGAATAGATCTTAGGTGTTTTCAGATGTAGTAAATCAAGGGATATACACGATTTAACACTATTTCCAAAGTAAAAAGGAGTGCCTGAAATTAATGGTGTAGAGTGAAAGGAAATATAAAATAAATAAGAACTGGGCCGAGAAGGAGATTGAATGTAAGGTATAAAAATAATGAAGACCCCAAATAATGATTAAAACAAAATACTACATCATTTTGGAAGACAACTACTTAAAAAAAAAAAAGAGGTAAAAGACAAATTTAGAAAAAATCTCAAAATATTTTATTGCTGGAATAAGCAAGCGCAAATGCAGTTGTATAAGAAAAGGCAAACATTGCCACTATCAGATGAAGGCTCCCGGGGCAGAAAAAAAAAAAAAAAAAAGCCCTAACACCACACACAGAAATATACTCAAAATGGATCACAGGCCTAAGTGTAAGGCTGGACACTGTAAAACTCTCAGAGGAAAACACAGGCAGAACACTCTTTGACATAAATTGCAGCAAGATATTTTTTGACCCACGTCCTAGAGTAATGGAAACAAAAATAAACAAATGGGGCCTAATGAAACTTCAAAGCTTTTGCCCAGCAAAGGAACCCATAAACAAAACAAAAAGACAACTCTCAGAATAGGAGAAAATATTTGCAAACGAGGCCACCGACAAGGGATTAATCTCCAAAATATACAAACAGCTCCTGCAGCTCAGTACCAAAAAAACAAACAGCCCAATCAAAAAATGGCTGGAAGACCTAAATGGGCATTTCTCTGAAGAAGACATACAGATGGCCAACAAACACATGAAAAGATGCTCAACATCACTAATTATTAGCGAAATGCAAATCAAAACTACAATGAGGTATCACCTCACACCGGTCAGAGTGGCCATCATCAAAAAATCTACAAACAGGGCTTCCCTGGTGGCGCAGTTGTTGAGAGTCTGCCTGCCGATGCAGGGGACACGGGTTTGTGCCCCAGTCTGGGAAGATCCCACATTCCACGGAGTGGCTGGGCCCGTGAGCCATGGCCACTGAACCTGCACGTCCGGAGGCTGTGCTCTGCAACGGGAGAGGCCACAACAGTGAGAGGCCCGCGTACCAAAAAAAAAAAAAAACTACAAACAATAAATGCTGGAGAGGGTGTGGAGAAAAGGGAACCATCTTGCACTGTTGGTGGGAATATAAATTGATACAGCTACTATGGAGAACAGTATGGAGGTTCCGCAAAAAACTAAAAATAGAACTACCATATGACCCAGCAATCCCACTACTGGGCATGTACCTGGAGAAAACCATAATTCAAAAAGATAAAATACATGCACCTCAATATTCATTGCAGCACTATTTACCATAGCCAGGACATGGAAGCAACCTAAATGTCCATAGACAGAGGAATATGGGTAAAGAAGAAGTGGCACATATGTACAATGTAATATTACTCAGCCATAAAAAGGAACAAAATAATGCCATTTGCAGAGATGTGGATAGACCTAGAGACTGTCATACAGAGTGAAGTAAGTCAGAAAGAGAAAAAAGCAAATATTGTATAATATTGCTTATATGTGGAATCTAGACAAATGGTACAGATGAACTTATTTGCAAAGCAGAAATAGAGACACAGGTGTAGAGACCAAACATATGGATACCAAGGGGGGATGGGGGTGGGTGGGATGAAATGGGAGATTGGAATTGACATATATACACTAGTATGTATAAAATAGATAACTAGTAAGAACCTACTGCATAACACAGGGAACTCTACTCAATGTTCTGTGGTGACCTAAATGGGAAGGAAATCTACAAAAAGAGGGGATATATGTATACGCATAACTGATTCACTTTGCTGTAGACCAGAAACTAACACAACATTGTAAAGCAACTACACTCCAATAAAAATTTTTTAAAATAAATTTAAAAAAAGCTTAAAAAAAAATGAGTCTTGAATCATAGCCTAGCTCTGGCTTCCCCAAGGACTTACAGGAATTCCTCTTCTAGGGAATTCAATCCATTGGGTATTCTCTGGAAAGAGTAGTGGCATCTGCCCAGCCAGGCAGTTGAATATTGAATATTGTACCACAATATTGGATATTGTACAATACTGAATATTGTACAAGACTATGTAAGAGGGTACGCATTGTTTGAAATCTTCTGTTTGAAAAACTCATCATGGCCAAAAACAACTCTCGTAAGTAAGCCAAATATGAACCTCTTTAGATAAAATGAGAGCAGATCCAGGCAACAGGGCATGGAAATATGAAAGAAACTTCATCAGCACACGATCAAGGAATTTTTAAGCTTGAAGAGATAAAAGAAAAGGTGAGAGGAGATGTATGTGGTTGATATGAATATGTATACATATATATTCACTTAGACAGTTTTTGAGAAATTTTGGTATTTTGACTCTGTATCTGGTTAAGGAAACTCTTCCTATAGGACAGTAAGGAAAAATAAGTTCCAGTTCTGATTTGCCATGTTTTACCCTTAGAAAATCACTTGACTCTCAGTACATTACTTTCCTCTTCAAATAAAAGGCTGTAAATTATCTGTCATCCACACTGGGCAGAGCTGGACCGTTTTTGACAACTTCAGTGGCCTCTGCCTTACTTCCCCAGATACCCTCTTACCGAAGATAGGCAGGAGGGCCAGTGGGCCTGGCCACGAGGGCTGTCTGGTGTCCCACACCCTCGGTCTGAATCACAGCCCCACCCCCAGCCAGCAGTGTAACCCTGGGAAGATGCTTAATCTAAGTGCTAAACCTCTTCTGCACAAATGGGATCATTAATGTAGCGCCGTCCTCATAGGGCTGTTGGGAGGATAAGATGAGACCATCTCTTCTCCCCTCCCTCTTTCCCTCCTCTTCCTCTCCTCTCTCTTAGACCTGCTGCCTAATAAGATACCTGGTTAACCCTCCATCCTTGTTCCCTAACACCTTCTACCTGGTGAGTCATGTTCCCTCTAGTATATAGTTGGATTCCCTCTACATCCCCTTCTGTGGAGATCAGAGGAGGTTTATTCATTTTACTTTGGGAACAGAGGTGCAGGTTCGTCAAAGAATTCAGTATCTCACAGCAGGTCAGGGGCAGAGATCTAGGTCAAATGCCAGCCCCAGGGCTCTTGCTGTTTCATCCCAGCATCGAGAAAGCTCTGGGGCTTCCCTCCATTCAGTGTTGAGATAGCCCATCCCCCTTGCTACCCGGAGCTCACACCTGGGGGCAAACACATGTTGTGAGGCGTGTTCTTACCATAGTCATTTTCTTCATCTCTTGCTGTTTTCTGTCCTCTCATGATTAACTGAAAGAGTCCCAAACACCATTTGTTCAATCATTCATTCATCAAATAAGTATAACTACCTCCAATGTGCCAGGCAAAATCCAAAGAGCTGGTGACACCACAGTGAAAATGTCATAGTTCCTGCCCTCTCCGAGCATCAGAATTTAGGGAAGACATTGGAAGAGCCTGGTCTGGGGCTGGGATGATACTGTGAGAACACTTGGCGAGCTTGTTTTGTCTTTCAGGACCTTGAAATGCACGGAGCAGAGTGCATTTGACAATACTCTATGTCAATGAGTAAGCTTTAGATATTAATTTTCCCAGGTAATTTTATGTTAGTGACATAAGTGGTAGAAAATAAGTTTTCCCAGGAGATTCAGCAGCCAGGGGTGGGGTGGGGGGCTTTGGAAAACCCTGAGAACAAGAAAGTTTGCTCACTGACTTAGGACCTACCTTAGGGTTGTTGGCCTGGGAAACAAACAAGAAGAAAATTGGAATTTTGTTTTTGGAAATCGGAAATCAGACGTATTTCCCAAACTGGTCTGGAGAGCTCCTGCTCTCAGAAAACCACATGATTTGGCTCGTCCTAATATGTCTAAATAGGGTGAGAGTGGGATGCTCCCTTCCAGGTTTTTATGTTCTTGCCTCAAACCTGAGGCTTTTTGAAGTAGAATACCCACTCCAACATTATTTAATACAATTAAACGTTCTGTGGTCAAGTTTGCCTGATCACACGAGTGCCTGAACACGACAGCACAGTCTCCCCTCAGTCTACTCCAGCCTCATTCCCACCTAATCCCCTCCCCAGTCAGCCCCTCCACAAACAGCAGATTTCAGGGCCTTTTCCAACCCACCTTGTGGACCATTCATCCCACCGCACATTTCTGCCTGAGTCCTGTCTGTGCTTCAACGTCCGTTTCAAATTCTACCTCTTCATGTCGCCCACCTGGTTCCTACAGGTAACTGTGTTCTCCCCCTATTGGCACCAACAACGACGCAAAAACAAAGGGAGAGGTTGGCTGAGTAACCTGTCTTTGGCCAAAGGACTCACATGGCAGGTTTGCCTAGAGCTCAAGCCAAAGCTCTCAGTGTGTCTGCAGTAACTCTCCTGCCGCCGCCCCCACCCCCCGTTACCCACCCCACCCCTGTCACCCCGCCCCCCGTTACACCCCATCCAAAGCTTTCTGTAAAGTTTACCCCAGGTAAACTTTACTGTAAAGTTTACTAATCACATAATATGATTAGTTTATTTTGTGTCTAGAAATCAACAAACTCCCATAACTGACACCAGAGCAGAAATGAAGAAAGAGGCCACAAGGTTCAGAGCCAAGAAGAAAAATTTAGCTGAAGCAAGATGTCCTTGTCAAAGCTGGAAATGAGGAAGTGGGTTATGGGGAATCCACAGAACTCTCGAATAGGCAACTGGACTTTCCATATCGTTTGAAATGGGGTTTAAAATCATTTAAAATAATTTTCAAGAAGGAGGTGAGCTCCCACTGCAATCTGGGACGACAAATGGTTCTTAGTTATTGAGCTACGTAAAACATGTAGAATCCTGGGCTTCCCTGGTGGCGCAGTGGTTGAGAGTCCACCTGCCGATGCAGGGGACACGGGTTCGTGCCCCGGTCCGGGAAGATCCCACATGTCGCGGAGCGGCTGGGCCCGTGAGCCATGGCCGCTGAGCCTGCGTGTCCGGAGCCTGTGCTCCGCAATGGGAAAGGCTGCAACAGTGAGAGGCCTGTGTACCGCAAAAACAAAAAACAAACAAACAAAAAAACGTGTAGAATCCTGTATTCGGAATCGTCTGAAAACTCAAAGTTCATGTAGTTTAGTGCCTCTCAGATTTGCTGTTTTTCAGAATTACTTGAGTGTTCTTTAAAAATGTCCATTCTGGGGGGACCATGCTCAGAAATTCCGATTTATGAACCTGATGTATCTGATGTAATCAGTCCACAAATCAGAGTTTGGAAATGAGCTATTTATTCAGACCCCTTCACTGTACAGATGATGAAATTGAGGTGTCCCTGCAGCTGGCGTGGGAGAGACCTGAATTAGGGAGCAGACGTGTAAGGGGTCATGCACGGAGAGGGGTTGAAGACCTAGTTCTGGGCCTCTTAAATTTCTGGAGGGTCCCCTCCTGTGGGACAGAGGGGAGAGGGAGAATCTGGGGGGTGAATTCTGATGGTATCCTGACTCACCACATTGTAACTTGCTCTGAAGTTAGACTGCTTTCGGGGCCACAGAAGTATCTTCTGTCTGTGCTGAAATGCCGCTTGGGCAATGCTGAATGCCTTTGAAAACGTAGTTTATTCCTAGGTGTGGTTCCAGCACACACTTCTCTCACTGTATGGAGGGAGTGTGGAAGCAGACAGGAATGTGTGCCCTCCAGACTGGAGAATATGCTCATAAACCTTCTTTCGAACTTCCTCTACTGGAAACTTGTGACATCTTTACAAATCCGGACGCCCCATCTTAATGACTCCGGCTTTCACTTACCCACATGGTGCCTGGTGGAACCCAGGTGCTCACACAGTAAATGCCCTCACAGCCATGTTCCTTCTGGTTGGTTGCAGCTCCTGTCCCTTGCCGGGGCTCGCTTTTCCTGGTGACAGACTCTGACAGGTGATCTGAGAAAGCCCTGATCTCTGCTTTCCCCTTGGTTGTGAGTGTTGCAGGCTGTTTTCTCCCAGTGTGCACAGAGGAAGTCTCAGACCTTTGAGACTCAGAGCTCTGGAAAGCGCAGAGGGAGGGTTAGGTGGTGGTGATGACTTAAAGAGACAGGAACATTCACTGTGGGCTTAAAGCATTTCCCTTACAAAACCTCCCTCCTGGTGTGACTAATGTGGTGTGTGTCTCCAGCAGGGCCCCTCGATACCAAATATCTTGTCATACCTGAGGAAGGGAAGGGTGTTGTAGGACCCCGAGGCCTGACTCTCCTTCTAGAACTGTTTAGTGATCTAATCTTCAATGACTTTTTACCCTGTAGGCATTTTCCCCCCATATCAAATAAGTCCAGAGAGCCTCCTGGCCCAGAACAAAGAACATGATAGCTTTTCTCAACAGCTGTCCATTGACTGGACATCCATGTGGCCAGGGCTCCTCTGGGGTCCAGTCTGTCAGAAAAATCCAGAAGCAGAGTTTTATCTGAGCAAGGAAGTCTCAGCTACTGAAGGACTTGAAGCTAGCCGGTATGTTGAGGATGGGTACCTTTACACAATTCCTGAATTAGCCTTAGGAGGAGGCTTAGTCTGCTCCTCTGTGCTGGTGTCACCAGTTCTAGTTGTTCTGTCTTCTCTCAAGAGGGTCATGAGAGTGAGGTCAGCAAAAGAGCCAATGGTGTGGTGAACAGGCTACAAAAGGACTGGCCCTAGGACTGGTCAGGTCACCAACCTAACTCAAACTTTCTGGAGTTGACTGTCCCTATGTGTGGGAAGGAGGGCTGTCCTGAGCCCTAATCTACTGACTGGGACCTGCTTTTTCATCTTTCTTTCCAGCCCATTTTTTCAGGTAGGAAAGAGACCCAACTTCCACTATTTTCCATTCTTTGTTTCAGGGACAGAATCTCTCGAATTACCGACACTCCCATTGTTTCCATTCAGCATCATTGAAGCCAGGAGTCTCTCATTCTCCCACTAGATAAGCAGTGCCAGGACTAGTGTGAGGCAAGTTTGGTGTCCGGGGCACAAACCTGAAGGAGGCAGTCACTACCAAGGTCTCTCCAGTGCCAACCCTACAGGTGAATGGCCCTGGAAGTGAGCACTTCCTGAAGACTGAGGTGCATATGTCTCCTCGCTGGCTTCACCCCGGTCCAAGCCACATAGACCAATCTTGACTAAGTCTTTCACACCCAACATGTACATTTCATGAAGATGCTTTCAGTGCCTCTTTGACATCTCCTTGCCGTTCAGTGTTCTCATGCGTGCATGTGGTGTCTTCCTTCAACCAGTTGTGACTCTCTGCCTGAGGATTCATCTGGTTACAGGAAGATGCTTGGCTAGTGCACGGAGCAGCCTGAACTCATCAGAGAGCTGAGGTCCCCAGGAGCAGACCTCAATCTGTGACAGTGAGAAGTTAGTGGGTAAATACCCCAGTTTCCTTGCTTATTAAATTGTGCACTGCCCACCAAGTGAGATAATTCTGAGGTATATTCTGGACCAACTGCTGTGGTCCCCGGCAGGACGGAGACCCAGTTGTCTGTGGTGGAAACCCCCTTATCATTGTCTACAGTGGTCAGATGCTCATCAACACAACCTGGGTCGGCTCCTTTCCCTTCCCTGTCTCACATTCCCACGGCCCTACTAGTGCTTTCTGGGATCGCTTTCCTACCCCAAAGTAACTGTCTGTCTCCATTTCCCTCTGCATTCTGATTAGATTAGCTTTTGGTTACTTGCCATTGTCTCTGGGCTTGGTCCCCTGGTATTCTCTGACTTGCCATCGGTTGTGGAAACCTATCCAAGGCTGAGGCCCTGAGACTCCCGGGTCTCAGAACCATCCAGGGCTCCGGCTTCCTCTCCTCCCTATTTCCACACTTCTTTTTTCTCCTTTCAGATTTGCATATTCATTGTTTTCTTCTCTATCCTTATAAATCCAGTAAAAATTATGCAGAAGGAAAACATCCTTCTTGAACAGACCTTCAGAAGAGAATAATAAGTTCAAACCTTCTGGGATCACTCTTCATGCCTGATGTCTCCCTGCGTTCTCTTGACATAGCCAGAGCTCAACTCTCAGCATCCCCAGGGCTACAAAGGAATAAGAACTACCCAAATAGCATCTCAGGAGAGGAGATTATAGGGAAATACGTCTTCAATGAAACACTGACTATCTGACAGACGTTGGTGCCACTATGCACCAGCATTTAGAAGGACTATTTTAGCGTCATGTAGATCCTACTTTCTTTTTTGTGGGAGAGAGAGAGTTTGTGGCAACCAAGGTTTACTTGTTAGAAGTACCAGTGAAGTAGGCATCATCCAGGATTCAGTTTCATAGGACAAGCACCAGGGCAAGCTTCCTAGTTTGATAGCATAACATAAAAGGAGACGAAAGTTTATAAGCCGATCAGAAGTTAAAATGTTGTGTGTTTCATATTCCAATGTTATGTACAATGGGACACTGGAGCCCAAGATAGAAAATAAAAGTTCCGAGTGAGAGAGATGCAAATGTTAACACAAACGGAGACTTGTGCAAGAACTTAGGATGAGTTTCAGTTAATAAAAGACCAGGAGAAAGGACTGGGAGGGTGTGTATTTGAAGAAATACCAGCGTGCCAGAAAACAAAAGAATGGGCAAAAAACACTCAGAGAAAATGTGTAGGATATGAAGAAAAAAGGACTGAGAACAGAACACCAGAGGCCTTATAGTTCTGGAACCATTAAGAGGAAAACAGTACAAATGTTTGAAAAGTGGAATGCTAGCTGAAAAGTGTGTTGTTATTAAAGACAAGCTATAGAAAATATGAAAAGAAAAAGAATCCATTAAAATGGGGGATTTTTGCTTCTGGTTAAGTTGGAGAAAGATTCAAAAGCCCTCAGCTTCCACACTGACAACAAAAATTGGACAGAATGAAAATATACTTCTCTATGTCAAAGGATGGTGGAAGCAAGGAAGCACTGAGGAACTGAATTCTAGATATGAAAGAGCCGTTTATAGATGAGGAGAGAGCTGGGGAGCCTTCTATACCTGGGGTAAGTACTTGGTGTGGATATAAACATTTGGAGGTATTGGCTTGTCACAGACAGATTTTGCAGAGTGGAGGAGAAGTCAGATGATCATTTGACAACAATGTGGGTTATCTAAATAGATTGGAATCTGTATGATCCTAAAGGCAATGCTAAATTGTCTATCTGGAAAACTCTTCCCGTTCTCATCGCAATATTTTTTCCTAAGAAAGCAGCAATGGAGAAGGGTCAAGAAAATAATGAGAAATTTTTCTATCCCATTAGGCCCTGCTAGTGAGGTAAAGCCATTTCAGATTAGAGCCTTACACCTTTCTCAGTTCAAATGTTGATTAGATAAAATGTTGCTTAGGTAGGAGATGGTTATGTGTAGTATGAATCTGAAGTGAACTTAATCGATTTCATGTTGGCTCATTCTCATTTCAACTCAAGCATTGGAGCCAATGATGTGATCAGAGTAATCACTAGACAGATAAATGAACTTGCACTATCCATGAAATAATCCAAAGCTGGGGAAACATAAACTTTAGACCAGTTTTATTGTCTGCAATATAAATTTATGTGACATATGAAGAGTCAGGAAAATATGGCTCATAATCAAAAGATTAAACGTTAGAAGCAGAACCACAGATGACTCATTCATTGGAACTTAGGACTTTAAAATAGTTATCATAAAAGTGTTAAAGAATTTATAGAAAAATAAATATAATGGGTTAAGAATTGAAGAATTTCATGAGAGAAATATAAACTCAAAAGTATTAATTCTGGAAATAGAACATAAAATATTTGGAAAAGAAAACATTTATTGGATGGACCTCATAACATATTGAACATTGAAGAAAGGACCTATGAGAATTTATTGAGACTAAAGCATAAAAGGAAACTATAAAAAATAAACAAACACAGCACTAGTGATCACTGGGATAGTATCAAGCAGTCTAATGTAATTGAATCCAAGAAGAAGAAGAAAAGACTGAACTGGTAGGAAAAAATATTTGAAGGAATAATGACCAAAATTTTTTAATTTTGATGAAAAACTTCAACCCATAAATCCAAAAATTTTAACTGTATGTGGGAAATACAAAGAAACCCCAAATCCAGGCACTTTAGAGTCAAACTACTAAAAACAAAAGCCAAAAAAAGAGAAAGAGAGAGAGGGAAAAATTTAAAATTAACTAGGGGAGGAAAAACAGACACATCACACAGAGGGGAACAATATAAGAATAATGGCTGCTTTCCTATCAGAAATAATGCAAGCCAGAAAACACTGGAATATCAATAATATTTAAAATGCTGAAGGAAAATGAAAGATCGACCCAGCAAAACTACCCTCCAAAAATGAAGATTGAAAAAAGACATTTTAAGATTGAAAACCAAAGAAAATTTGTCCCACAATTCTTCAGGCTGAAGGAGAAAGATACCAGATAGAAACTTGGATCGACAGGAAAGAATAAAGTTTTCTGGAAAAATTAAATATGTGGGAAATATGAAAAGACTGCTATTTTGATTATTGCTTAGTTTCTTAAAAAATGAAATAGACTAAAGCAAAATATTAATAACCTATTGTGGGTTTCTAACATATGGAGAAGCAAAAAATGACAATATCACAAAGGAAGGGTAGAGATTAGATGCAAGTACACTTTCATAAGGTTCTTATATTAATATCTTCTTTGAAGTGGTCCACTCTTAGGTCAAGGTAGAGAATAATATGTTAAGGATAAATACTTTAGTTTGAGAGCAATCACTTTAAAAAAAAAGTCCAAAAGAGGAGAGGAAATGGAATAATTTTGAAAAAATCAACACACAAAAATGAATAAAAGAGGAACAATGAAAATATGGGGCAACAAAGCAATCTACAGATTCAGTGCAATCCCTATCAAATTACCACTGGCATTTTTCACAGAACTAGAACCAAAAATTTCACAATTTGTATGGAAACACAAAAGACCCCAAATAGCAAAAGCAATTTTGAGAAAGAAAAACGGAGCTGGAGGAATCAGGCTCCCTGACTTCAGACTATACTACAAAAGTACAGTAATAAAGACAGTATGGTACTGGCACAAAAACAGAAATATAGATCAATGGAACAGGACAGAAAGCCCAGAGGTAAACCCACGCACCTACCTATGGTCACCTCATCTTTGACAAAGGGGGCAAGCATATGCAATGGAGAAAAGACAGCCTCTTCAATAACGGATGCTGGGAAAACTGGACAGCTACATGTAAAAGAATGAAATTAGAACACTTCTTAACACCATACACAAAAGTAAACTCAAAATGGCTTAAAGACCTAAATGTAAGGCCAGACACTATAAAACTCTTAGAAGAAAACATAGGCAGAACACTCTTTGACATAAATCACAGCAACATCCTTTTGACCCACCTCCTAGGGTAATGAAAATAAAAACAAATAAGTGGGACCTAATTAAACTTAAAAGCTTTTGCACAGGAAAGGAAACCATAAACAAAACGAAAAGACAACCCTCAGATTGGGAGAAAATATTTGCAAACGAATCAACAGACAAAGGATTAATCTCCAAAATATATAAACAGCTCATGCAGCTCAATATTAAAAAAAGAACAATGCAATCAAAAAATGGGCAGAAGACCTAAGTAGACTTCTTTCTCCAAAGAAGACATACAGATGGCCAACAAACACATGAAAAGATGCTCAACATCACTAATTATTCAAGAAATGCAAATCAAAACCACAATGAGGTATCACCTCACAGCAGTCAGAATGGCCATCATCGAAAAATCTAGAAACAATAAATGCTGGAGAGGGTGTGGAGAAAAGGGAACCCTTTTGCACTGTTGGTGGGAATGTAAATTGATACAGCCACTTTGGAGAACAGTATGGAGGTTCCTTAAAAAACTAAAAATAGAACTACCATATGACCCAGCAATCCCATTACTAGGCATTTACCCAGAGAAAACCATAATTCAAAAAGATACATGCACCCCAATATTCATTGCAGCACTATTTACAATAGCCAGGGCATGGAAGCAACCTAAACGTCCATCAACAGATGAATGGATAAAGAAGATGTGGTACAGATCTACAATGGAATATTACTCAGCCATAAAAAGGAACAAAACTGGGTCATTTGTAGAGACGTGGATGGACCTAGAGTCTGTCACACAGAGTGAGGTAAGCCAGAAAGAGAAAAACAAATATCGTATATTAACGCATATATGTGGACTCTAGAAAAGTGGTACAGATGAACCTATTTGTAGGGCAGGAATAGAGATGCAGATGTAGAGAACGGACTTGTGGACATAGTGCGGGAAGGGGAGGGCAGAACGAACTGAGAGAGTGGCACTGACATATATACACTACCATGTGTAAAGTAGATAGCTAGTGGGAAGCTGCTGTATAGCTCAGTGTTCTGTGCTGACCTAGAGGGGTGGGATGGGGGGTGCGTGGGAGGGAGGCTCTAGAGGGAGGGGATGTATGTATACATGTAGCTGATTCACTTTGTTCTACAGCAGAAACTAACACAGCATTGTAAAGCAATTATACTCCAATAAAACAAAATCCTACTGTGTGGCTGAGAAGACAAATAGATGGGCATGTGGAGGGGAGGGGACTCAGATAATGCACGGCCTCTAGGGGCTCAGGAGCAGTACTTTATCAGCAACCCAAGCCCTGCAGAAGGCCAGACTAGTCACACGGGATAATAATAACTGGTCCCTTAGGGCTTGCCCTGTGGGATGAACGAGAAAGCATATCTAAAGTGCCTATCGGTGTCTGGCACACCGTCACCATCAATAAACAAGTGATACAGGAATGAGGAATGATGTGCCCAGCCTAGTGTCTGAGTCACAGCCACCATTCAACAAAGGCAGCTCTTAGGGGAGGGAGAGACAGAAGACCCAGGTTTGAAGGAGGAGTAGCAAGAACAGCAAGGAGCTTCTGAGGGTTCTCTGCAACGTCCATGAAAATAAACTTGTTAAAAGAAAAAAAAAAAAGAAAATATGGGGCAAATAAGAAGCAGGAGCAAGATGGTAAAGGTAGATGTAAATCCAACCATAGCTATAGCTATTTTAAATTCTTTTTTTTTTCGCGGTACGTGGGCCTCTCACTGTTGTGGCCTCTCCCGTTGCGGAGCACAGGCTCTGGAAGCGCAGGCTCAGCGGCCATGGCTCACGGGCCCGGCCACTGCCCGGCATGTGGGATCTTCCCGGACCGGGGCACGAACCCGCGTGCCCTGCATCGGCAGGCGGACTCTCAACCACTGCGCCACCAGGGAAGCCCAGCTATAGCTATTTTAAACGTAACTGATCTTTGACAAAGAAGCAAAGGTAATTTAATGGAGGAAGCATAGTCTTTTTAAATTTTTTATTTATTTTTACTTTTGAAATTGAAGTACAGCTGATTTACAATATTATATTAGTTTCAGGTGTACAGCATAGTGATTCAGTATTTTATAGATTATAGTCCATTTAAGGTTGTCACAAAATAATGGCTATAATTCCCATTGCTGTACAATATATCCTTGTTGCTTATCTATTTGCTTCATAATAGTTTGTACCTCTTAATCCCATACCCCTATTTTGTACCCCCTTTCCCTCTCCCCACTGTATCCAGTAGTTTATTTTCTATAATTGTGAGTCTGTCTAAAAGCATAGACTTTTTTTTTTTCATCTTTATTGGAGTATAATTGCTTTACAATGGTGTGTTAGTTTCTGCTTTATAACAAAGTGAGTCAGTTATACATATACATATATCCCCATATCTCTTCCCTCTTGTGTCTCCCTCCCTCCCACCCTCCCTATCCCACCCCTCTAGGTGGTCACAAAGCACTGAGCTGATCTCCCTGTGCTATGCAGCTGCTTCCCACTAGCTATCTATTTTACGTTTGGTAGTGTATATATGTCCATGCCTCTCTCTCACTTTGTCCCAGCTTACCCTTCCCCCTCCCTGTATCCTCAAGTCCATTCTCTAGTAGGTCTATGTCTTTATTCCCGTCTTGCCCCTAGGTTCTTCATGACCATTTTTTTTCTTAGATTCCATATATATGTGTTAGCATACGGTATTCGTGTTTCTCTTTCTGACTTACTTCACTCTGTATGACAGACTCTAGGTCCATCCACCTCACTACAAATAACTCGATTTCGTTCCTTTTTACGGCTGAGTAATATTCCATTGTATATACGTGCCACATCTTCTTCATCCATTCATCTGTCGATGGGCACTTAGGTTGTAAAAGCATAGACTTTTCAATAAATGATGCTGGACATCCACATGCAAAAAAAAAAAAAGAATCTAGTCACAGACCTTATACCTTTCACAAGAATCAATTCAAAAGAGGTCATGGATATAAATGTAAAATTAAAACTATAAAATTCCTAGAAGACAACACTGGAGGAAATCTAGGAGATCTTGGGTTTGGTGATGACTTTTTAGATAAAACACTAAAAGCATGATTTATGAAAGAAAAAATTGATGAGTTGAACTTCTTTGAAATTAAAACATTCTGGGCAAAAGACATTTTTGAAAGTGCTCAATGGCATGGAACAGAGAAAATATAAAGGAGAAAATCAAAGTTAGATTTTTGTAAAACTTATAAAATTAAACTTCTAGCCAGGCTGATCAAACAAAAAGAAATAATCATAAATTGCCAATATCAGAATTCGAAGAGGAACAAGTATTGGGTTCCCAAACGGACTTTTTGGCCAACCCAATAATTTAGCTCTTGTACATATTAAAGGGATGATAAAATATTTTATGTTTCTGCAAATAAATTCAACTACTTAAGTATAATGGAAAAATTCCTTGAAAAGCACATCATACAAAAATGAACATAAGAAGAAATAAAAAAACAGAATATTTTACATTTGGTTAAAAAATACTTTAAATTTAATTTATAATATTAGAATTTATAATATTAGGGAAAGTTTAATATAGGTTTGGGTCTGGGGATCAGAGACCTCAGAATCAGCTCTCTAACTTTACCAACAGTCCAAGGTTGAGTTTCTTCATCTTGGGATTGATGTAGGCGTTTGTCTGTAGGTCAACCTTGCCTTCTGGGTTTGCCTGTCCTCATGGCTCTCAACTCCCCTTTTAGCTCCACATCCTTTTTATGTGTATTGTCTGCTTCATGCTTGGAGTTTTCCTAATTTTCCTAGTGAGCTCATCAGTCATAAAGATTGTGTTTATTTTATTTTATTTATTTATTTTTTTGCGATATGCGGGCCTCTTACTGCTGTGGCCTCTCCCGTTGCGGAGCACAGGCTCCGGACGCGCAGGCTCAGCGGCCATGGCTCACGGGCCCAGCCGCTCCGCGGCATGTGGGATCTTCCCGGACCGGGGCACGAACCCGTGTCCCCTGCATCGGCAGGCGGACTCTCAACCACTGCGCCACCAGGGAAGCCCTGTGTTTATTTTTAAAACTTCTAGTTGCGTTTAACAGGATGGTGCTCCAAACTATTCAGTCCACCATCTTGTCTGAAGCGTAAGCGTCTGTGTGAGTTTCAATGCTAACTGGGAATGGGCACCAGGGGTAAAGTCTGGCTGAGCCTCTTTCAATGTTAAGCAAATTTGATGCACATAAAACAGACTATTGATGTGTGAGTGTGTCCGCGTGTGATTGTTGAGCACGCATTGGTTGTGTTACAGAAATGAGCCACGTGTTCACTTACCATCTTCTGAGGATAGAACCATAGCACAGAATTAAAGACATGTGATCTCAGGAATTCTACAGCTTACTTGTTATTGTACTGTACCCAGTAGAAATTGTATTGTTATTTTTGTTATATTCAGTAGAAATAGTAAGTATAAAGAAGAAAAGGAGTTTTTAGGGACATAAAACTGACTTTAGAGATTTGCAAATGAGAGGAATTTTATGTTTACAAGTATCAAAAGCTATATTTCAATACAAACAGTAACTTTTAAAATCATTTGGTTTACTGACAAATAGAATGATGTTAAGATTTAAGCACTTCACAGAATCTCAAATGTTTGGTGCTGTCAGGCACTGTGTTCTACAGGGAGGTACAGTGTGTGATTCACCCACTAAATGACAGTGGATAGAGAACCACTGATTGTAACTATAATATAGGAGTCTTGCATTCCCGTCTAATGATCTTTCTAAAAATTACCATTAATTTTTGGGGTATAATTAACAGTAAGCGACAGAATAAATGGCACATGGTAAACAGTAAGCGGTAAAAGAAATTGCACATTCCGTGCAAGACACGAAATAACAGAGTTTGCAATCTGACAAACACCTGAATACACATCACTATTAGGATTAGGGCTTTGGCCATGGCTGGACGTCTCTGAATTTCCGTGTACTTCACAAAGCTCTCTTTGAAGTCCTGTAATCTTTCCTCTGACTGCACAGTTGCACATTCTGACCCTGTTACTAGGCTGTACAGCCCATTGCTGTAGTGGCCACCCCTCTTCGCCATCACTAGGCTCTCAGTCAGGTCCATTAGCTCCTTCACCTGGTCATCCCGATTGCCCCCTTTAGCGCGGTTACTAAAGGCACACACTCGCCCCCCACACGCAGCCACCAGCTCGCTTAGGGCTTTGTTATCTGAGCCATGGATGTAATCCATCAAAGAGCCTCCCTTGAGGTCTTCCTTGTGGGTGAAGAGGACAATTGTGTGCCTCATGGCATCCTCTCCAAAGATCTCCTTCACCTTCTGCACAGCCTGCTGGTCCTCCGTGGTGAATCGGCCCAGCTGTGTCACCAGGAGCAGCACGTGGGGTCCTGGTGCGGAGAGTAAGTAGCACTTATGTACCTCTTTGTACAGGGATTCAGAGGGGTCCTTCCCAGAAAACATGTCTGGTGTGTCAATGACAACCATCTCTTTGTCTCCCCAGCTTCCCCGACTTTTACTGCAAGTCTTCGTCAAGGACTGGGCACTCGGTCTGGACTCAAATGCTTCCTTCCCGAGGATGCTGTTCCCTGTAGCACTTTTGCCGGTTCCTGTTTTGCCCACCAGAATGACTCTCAGCTCTGATCCTCCGGCATGTTGAGCTTGTTGACTCTTTGTATATGGTCCTGCTAAGAGCAAGTTTACTTAGAAGAGAAAGACAAATACCGTATGATATCGCTTATATGTGGAATCTAAAAAAAATGATACAAATGAACTCATTTACAAAACAGGTATAGACTCACAGACTTACAGTTACCAAAAGGGAAACAGGCAGCGGAGTGATAAATTAGGAGTTTGGGATTAAAATATACACACTACTATATATAAAATGGATAACCGACAAGGACCTACTGTATAGCACAGGGAACTATACTCGATATCTTGTAATAACCTACAATGGAAAAGAATCTAAAAATCTATTCATATGCGTATGTGTGTGTGTGTGTGTATAACTGAATCATTTTGTTGTAAAACTGAAAGTAACACAGCACTGTAAATCAACTATATTTCAATTAAAAAAAACAAAGGTAAAAAAAAAAAAGAAGAAGCTTGCTTCGTTATTCCCACACTGATCATGCCAATGGAATATTTTTAATGATAAGGAAAAGTCTGGGAAAAGATACTCTCACAATGTATGGTATTTCTGAAATAGAAGCTAACTTTATTATCAAATAAAATAATGATTTTTAAAACTCTAGATTTCTCTAGGTCTGCAGGGCATTGCCATGTTGGCTCCTAGAAAAACATATTTGGAGGATGAGTTAGAATTAAAAACATACCTTGTCATTCAAAATTTGCCTATATCATCCAGTTCTGGCCCTGTAAAAGGCAAATTTTCTGGAGATGAGAGACGGGTAGCCAAGACAGTGGGTTCCGTCTTCAGGTGGGGAAAGTAACCTGACTGTTCCAGGACCAGAGACGGCTCCTCTGACCGTGGCTGGGCAGAGGTGTGGTCCCGACCACCAGCGAAATGGTTAGACCAGGAAAATACTGAAATGAACATTGTGAAATGATCCTCTCTAGTGAAGAAACTGCTGCTCACTTATGCTTTGCTTCAAAGTATAGCATGATTTTTATACAACATAAGCACAGGATGGGTAAACAGGCACAGAGAGGAAGTCACTTTCTTACCAGAGTGACTGCATTCCTTTCGGCCCATGGCAGTTCCTGAGGGACAGAGAGACCAGAGACCAATTAAAAAACTATCATTTTTGAGTTACGACTCATGAGAGAACCTTATATTTCTAGAACACGTTCACAACCATGCCTCATTTGTCTACACAAAGCTGAGGAGGTGGGTGGAAAGAAGTACTATCTCTCTTTTACAGAGAAGTTTAGTCACTTGCTCAGAGTCAACCCAGTGAGTCAGAAGATGGGTTTGGCTTGTCGCCCCACCTACTTCTTCTTATCTGCATGCCCACCTCTCCTCCACTTACCCTCCTCCCTGAAGGACCTCTGCGCCCACTCTTGCTTTCCGTGGCCACACACCTTCCTTTCCCTCTGCGTCCTTTCTAGGTCTGCCTTGGGTCCCAGGTTCAGACTGCTCTTTCTTTCGATCCTTCTCCAGCTCGCCCAGCCCCTCCCTCCACGCTGCGTCCTTGCTGAGAGGCTCAATGAATTAAGAACACGACTCCAGAAAAGTACACTGTCCTTTAAACCAGAAATACACTTCATTTGATCCGTTAATTACTTGAATTTTCCTCTTTCCACGTAGAAGCCTTGCCATTTAGTTCCTTTTCCTACTCAGAGAAACGTTTCTTAAAACTGGCAGCCGGTACCAAGCGACAAGGCAGAGAAAATGCATGAGTTAATGACCAAATTCTTCCCAGTTAGCACTTTTTATTGGCTCTATGCAAACGAAGCTCTCTTTGCCAGTAATGGGTAATCTAAATTCCATGAAGTTGACAGGTCCTGTAAACTGGCTTCACTTAAGCCAGATGCCATCACTCTAAATTGTTTCCCTGAAAATAGGGCAAATTTGTTAAAAAAATTTTTCTTTAGCCTGGGAACTAGAAATCAACACTGCAGAACTTTCTTGAGTGTGGACTTACCTGAGTTATTTTTGAAAGAAACAGAAGCCTCCCCAGTGAAATCTGTGACTTGCCCGTTCAGCTTGAAGAGAAAAAAAAAAACCAAACAAACCAGAAAACCGGAAACCTAGTCTGCTTCTTCCTCTCTCGAATCTCCACTGAGTTTCCTCACTGCAAGTGAGCCCCAGCACATGTCTGTGTCTGATTCTCTTTTTAAAAATAGTTAAAATGGCAAAGTTTAATGAATAATTTGTTGTCGCATGGACTGTCTTTTCTCAATAGTGAAAAAAACAATGTTTGAATCATTTAAACTGGACAGGAAGAAACGGGGCGCCAGGGATGCGGGTAGATTTGTTTCCTTCCCACCCGGGCTGTGTCCCCGCAGTTACAGGTTTGCCTGAATGAACACCCCTCAACTCCTCCCAGGAGGAATGACACCTCATCCACACCGTAGCAGTGACTGTCCTAAAGGCAAGTGCCGCTGGGCTGGGGGCAGAAAGAGCGTGGGTGTGAGGGGCACAGGACAGGGCACTGTGCAGAGCGGGGAGGGTACAGAAAGGGGAACCCGGGAGAAGCCCATGTCTGTCTGACTGTAACAGTCACGTCCATCAGAGCACTTGGAAATAACTCACTCATGGTTTCCCTGCTTTTCCTTCCTGTCCAGTTCTGCAATGTCAGGGAGGCACCCCTGGGAAGCAATGATCTAGGCAGTGTCTACAATAATAATCTGAGTCTCTACATTCAGGAAGAATGACCCAAGGGGTTAAAGCTGAAATCACTCAAATGCTTTTTTTCCCTTATTTATATGACGTTCACCACAGCAGGGGCAGAGAAAATGTGGGACTTAGATAGCCTTTAAATATCCCAGATTAGTAGTGGTGCACTTTGCTTTCTCTCCCAACCACTGATGAGAAACAATCAGAGGCCCCGACCTCATTATAGGAGAGGTTTGGAAACGCAGTGGAGTCCCGGGACACGGGTGGACACCACTGCTTCGTCACACACTAACTATTATCACCGTTTTGCATTCTTCCACATCCTTTACTATGCATCTTCTACTTAATATCAGTAATCTCTTCCTAAAAACAAACGATTCTGTGTCAAAATACTAACAGGGACCTATTTCTTATTGTTTTTTATGAAAACACAATATAATAATATAATAATATAATATAATAATATAATAATGCAATATCAAATTCAAAGCCCATCGATTTTCTAAATCACATGTAAAATTCACTAAAGTACCTATATAAAAACTTTTTTTTCAGAACAAAAGCTTAAAATATTGCTCTTTTGAATACCCCAAATATTTTTGGTTTATAAAAGAAAGTTATTGGATAAGTATCCTGACAAACAACTCAATTAAAAAATGGGCAAAGGACCTGAATAGATATTGTTTCTGAGAAGACATACAAATAGCCAACAGGTCCATGAAAAGGTGTCAACATCACTAATCAGGGGAATGCAGATCGAAACCGCGATGGGCTATCACCTCACACCTGTTAGGATGCTATCATCACAAAGACAGGAGAGACGTGTTTGTGAGGATGTGGAGAAATCACGCGGTGGTAGGAGTGTAAATCGGTATAGCTACTATGGAGAACAGTATGGAGGTTCCTAAAAAAATGCAAAATAGGGCTTCCCTGGTGGCGCAGTGGTTGAGAGTCCGCCTGCCGATGCAGGGGACACGGGTTCGTGCCCCGGTCTGGGAAGATCCCACATCCCGCGGAGCAGCTGGGCCCGTGAGCCATGGCCACTGAGCCTGCACATCCCGAGCCTGTGCTCCGCAACGGGAGAGGCCACAGCAGTGAGAGGCCCACGTACCGCAAAAAAAAGAAGAGAAAAAGAAAAGAGGTTTTGTGGAGGGTGGAGGGAAATCAAAAACAAGTCACAATGGCTGTTCAGTGCAGGTGAAAGTGTGTGGGGTGAACTGGTGAAGCAGGGAAGGAACGACGGACGCCTGACTTTCAAAGTTTCACCGAAGTGATGGGTGCAAAACAAAAACTCAGTGAACAAACGAATAAACAAACAAACAAACAAACAACAAAAGACCCAACCTGGAGCTTTTCAAAGAGGCTGGACTGAGCGACCTGTCTGCTGAAAAGTGTGAGGAAATGTTAGCTTCACATTGCAAAGGACTAGCTGCCGAAGACCTAGTTCCAAAGGATGCTCAGAGTTGCAAGAAGGGTCATCTCATGGAATAACTGCAAAGATTAATGGCTAAACAATTTTTTAAATATTTATTTAGGCTGTGCTGGGTCTCAGTTGCGGCATGCGGGCTTTTTAGCTGCGACATGCGAACTCTTAGTGGCAGCATGCATGTGGGATCTAGTTCCCCAACCAGGGATTGAAGCCAGGCCCCCTGTATTGAGACTGCGGAGTCTTACCCACTGGACAACCAGGGAAATCCCTAATGGCTAAAATTTTAATTTAAAAAGTTTTAAAGACATTTTACATCAAACAAGACATCAACAGAAGCATTCCACTAAAAGATGCAATTATCAGCAGTATTACATTACAAAAAGAGGTATATTGCAAGCAAGGGAACCCAAAGAGATGTCTATTTCGAGCTTCCTTCTATCACATTGCTTTGTCTATGGTTTCAAATGATGACTCACAATCGTCTCCTTGTGGAACATCTCGTACCATGAGGTAAAGATAGTTGTCAGCTCCTTGGAATTGGACATGGACATACCTCAGGTGTGGACTGTTCTACCCACTCCTTCACCAGTTCAGTCCCACACAGTCACCCCCACTCAGTAGCCACAGTGACCGCTCTTTGATCTGCTTCCTCTCTCAGTGGACAAGCTGACAATAATCCCTTTAAATTCCTCTGACTTTACATCACTATGGTGAACTCGGGAATCGAAACCACCAGGAGTAAAGCGCTGTCACCTTGGTGAAGGCGTGAAGAAGCCATCTGGAACATTCCAGCCCCAAAAGATGCAACAGGGAGGAATCAAGGAATACAGTTGGCCAGCAGGGAGGCACAGAGGTGTGGAGCTAGGCCAGTGTCCCCACCAGCTGAAGCCCCAGTCTGCGTGGAGAAGAGGCAGGGGAGAACTTCTGTGCTCTGCCCGACTTCCTGAGGCACAAAATCACGAGCATAATAAAACTGCTTTTGCCACTGAGTTTTTTTTTTTTTTTTTTTTTGCGGTACGCGGGCCTCTCACTGCTGTGGCCTCTCCCGTTGCGGAGCACAGGCTCCGGACGCGCAGGCTCAGCGGCCATGGCTCACGGGCCCAGCCGCTCCGCGGCATGTGGCATCCTCCCGGACCGGGGCACAAACCCGTGTCCCCTGCATCGGCAGGCGGACTCCCAACCACTGCACCACCAGGGAAGCCCCATGCCACTGAGTTTTGGAGTGATTTGTTATATAGCAATAGATGATTGGATCACCTGAATAGATTCCTAGATATGGAATTGCTAGAGAATTGGTAGATGCATTTGTAATTTTGATAGATATTACTGGATTGTCCACAATAAAAATTTTAACCAAACTAGTTACACCAGCATTTTGTTAATTTCCCCATATCCTTGTTCATGATTTTATCTGCCAATCTGATCAATGAAAACTTGTATTCCTGTGATTTTTATATGCGTTACTCAACGTGAATGTGGTCGAGTTATTTTTCGTATGTTAAAGAACTATGTCTTTTTTCTTATCTTCTCATGTGTTTGTTACTCATGTTTAAATTCTGTTGTTAATCGTTCTGACATTGATTTGTAGAAGTTCTTTATGTGGCCGAAAATGATCGTTTTACCTCTTCCTCTTGGAGTTTTGAAAATAACCATCCAATTTTGTCCACTGTTTGTTTTCTGTGGCTAGTATTCAGAAGAATGTTCAATAATCCCAGTATAGTAGGCCTCCTTAAGTTGTTTCTAACTTTTGTGGCAATACCTCAACGCTTCCAGTTAAATAAGGTGTGGGCTTTGAGGTTGAGATGGAAATTTAAAAAGTAACCAGTTATTAGATGCTGAATTTTACCAAATTACCTTCCAACACTAAGGTGATGACTGGATTATGTTGCTCCATAGCTTTATAATGCATTAAATTATATGAAAATATTTCCTGATGTTGAACCTTCTTTGCATATTTGGGACTAATCTTTCTCATCTAAGTTATTGCTGGTTTCTCTTTGATAATAGTTAATTTTTGCAGTTCTTCATGAGTGATCTTCTTCATTTCTAAAACAAAGAAATTCTTTTCCCGTTGATTGGCCTGGTTCTAGCTGTATCTGGTTTTGGGGTCTCATTTTCCTTCCAAACGTATCAACCATGGCGTTTTTCTCGAATAGATACTTGCACTCCAGAAGAATTCTGGTTCTGTCTTTTAAGAAAACAAGATTTTTACCATCACTACCTTTCACCATTACCTCTTCCTTTCTTAGGCAAGCCTGACGTTAAACAAAGACTATAGCATAGTGAATGTTATGAAGGAAAATGCCAGGGTGCCACTGGGAATGTATAAAGGATAAACTAAACTAATGGGAGGGGGGTAGCTGGGAAAGACTTCTGAGAAAAAGTAAAATTGTTTGAGCTGAACTTGAAAAGGGAGTGAGGAAAGGGATTGGAGGTGTTTCCTGGAATAAGTAGCAGCATATTCCAAGGCAAGTGACAGCACGGAACTCTCAGGTATTAAGGAAGGCAAGGATGGCTACAACCTAGAGGCAGGAAGCCAGATTGTGTAGCAATGAGGCTGGAGATTGAAGCAGGCAGTTGTCAAGTTTGGATCCTGAATGTTTTCTTGCAAAACAATGGCAACTCACTCTGACATTGACTTGGGGTTGTAGTGCACGGCCCCGATTGTGAGTTATGTGAAGAATGGATTCGAAATCGAATGGATTCGAATCCAATGGATTCGAAATCCCCTCTGCCACGCCTCAGCTGCAGTCCACCATCCCTGAACTGTCGCTCCTCTCTTCTGAGTAAAGCTCTTTGCTTAGGCCGAGAAAACAGCACACAGGGAGAGACTTAGAAGGATGTCCAAGGGGCTTGAAGTAGTTCAAGTGAAGAGGTAAAGCTTCAAGTCCTCAAACACCAGGTACAGGTTGGAAGGTTCGGTTAGTGTAGCCTATGACCCATTGCTCTCAGATGTGTAGGATATTTTAAAAGAGATGGGCACCTCAGATCTAACATGCTGCCAGGTCCTGGGTTTGAATATTGTTGCAGTTTATCTTATGACAGGGTTTCCGAAAGCAACCTCATCACACGGGATGAACTGTGCCGAAGCACAGCAGTAGAGGGCTGCCTCTCGCTCAGGCAAAACAGCGCCGTCTGTCCTGCTGTGGTAGCTTTCATTTACGCATTATCTATGTTTACATCTTAAGACTTGTTTTCTTAACATTCCAGAAATGCCAAAGCAGCAACATAGGCTTCTATTGATTATACAAGCAACAGTGGGCTTTCTTGAAGACATGCCGTGCTACGACGCATCCTTGAGCTCAGAAGCAGCACAAGGACATCTCCGTGTGTTCCCATCATTCTGATTATACTGAAGCAGCACAAGGACGTTTCCTTGTGTTCTGATTATACTGAGGTCATTTCATGCATCAGTGCCCAAAGTCTCCAGGACTGCCTGCAGTCCTGGCTTACTCGCCCGCCCTCGGTTTGCCGAGGGGTGCCAGCCCCTTGCCTTGCAGAGGGGTTCTGGCCTATGGGTCACGTCCCCTTTCCATGTCCTCAGTTATTCCACTACAAATATTATCCATTGAAATTGTAGAGATTGCTCTATTTGCTCTAGTTCTAACTTCCTGTCTTCCACATGTCCCCCCAAACTGCTCCGTCATTTTTAGTTACCCATCAGTGACCACCGATGACCAAAAGACATCCTCTGTATACTCAATGGGGTTTTGGAATCTGACCGTTTCAATTCCTGTTTGGCCATTAACCAGCTATGTGTCCTTAGGCAAATCTGACTCTAATTTCCTTCATCTTCAAATGGGAAAAAACTTAAACTACTGATAGGATTGTCAGAATTAAATGGAAAAATATATGTAAAGCAGGTAGCCCCAGCACCTAGCACCGTGGTTTCCAAGCCGTAGCCTGCATCGGAATCGTCTGAAGAACTGGGGAAAACACAGGGCAACATCCCTGGAGTTTCTGAATTAGTAGGATTTGGGTGGAGCCTGAAAAGTGGGAGTTCTAGCAAGTTCCCAGGTGATACTAAAGCTACTAGACCAAGGACCTCATTTTGAGGACTGCTGCCCTAGGGCATTGTCATCATCTGTATTGTTGAAGTGGGGTTACCATCATGTGCCCTCTACCCAACTATAAACAGAAGTAGGGGGGTTATCTCTGAGGCACCTTAACTTTCTGGCTTTCTCCCTACATAGGACATCTAGGACATTTCCTGATTGCCCAAAGCACTTCTACATTTTCTTTCTTTTAGGTTCATCTCAGATGAGAGGGTCCAATGCTGACTTTCGCACCCCAAACCTTTACGTTTCAGATGTGCTTTGTCTATCCCGCTTATGGTCTCCCGTTAGCTGATTTAATCCGAGGTGAAAAACCTTCTACAGAAAATGCCTTAGCCCAGTGGCTCTCGGATTTTACCTTGCATCAGACTCACTTGGAGGGTTTGAAAAAGCGCAGATTGCTGGACTCCCAGAGTTTCTGGTTCAGTACGTTGGGGAGGGAGCCCAAGACTTTGCATTTCTAACGAGTTTCCAATTCACGCTGCTGCTGCTGCTTCCTGGCCCGCACGTTGAGCAGCTCTGGCCTCGTACTCAGTAATTCTGCAAAGTAGCTGCTGGGGGTAGTTTCCATGACTCTGGGGATCAGAGTCGGTGGCCATGTACATAACCAGTAAGTAGAGTCAGATGTCTCTGATGTGCCTGTCATGCGTCAGAGGACGATGTAAGGGAAAAAAGAAGAAACCAATGTGGCTTCATCTCTGCAGGTGTCCTCGTATATTGATGAGACGACAAGGACTGATACCTGTGGAAAAGAGGAGCCCAGGGATCTCAAGTTGCTGTGTAGGAGGGCAGAGAGGAGGTTTTCTCTAAAGGATGGGAGGACGGGATACGTGGAGAGACAAACAGACAGGTGGGAGGAAATGGCATGAACGATGGTTTGAAGGTAGAAGTAAGCATTGCATGGGTGGGGAAAAGTGCACAGGTGAACTGCGCTACGTGGTGGCGCGAACTACGCTACCATGTAATTACTGCTGGCTGAACACTGTGTTTCATATCCTCTTCTCATTTAATACTTCACAGCCACACTGGGAAGTAAAAATTATTATCTCCATATCTAAAGAAGTAAAAATAAGATTCAGAAAATTGAATAACTTGAACAACGTTACTTAGAGAATGAGTTTGGGGCCAGAGCGGGGAAGGGAACTTTCAGGACCCCAAGCATATGGCTGTGTCCTTTATAAGGTAGCAGAATAGAAGGAGATGGGGCTGCGAAGAAAGTTTGAAGTCTGATGTAAATCTGTCGATTCCAGGCCAAGAAGTATGAACTGTGACCTATAGTGGGGGGTCTCTTGAGCAACAGACACATGAGAAAGCTGAGTTGCATAATCTGGATTTGGTACATGGAGATTAAATTAAGGAAGTGAAACTGGGACAAGAGGGAAGTTACCTTCTATCTACGTGAACTCCCATTTCCCTCTCCCTCCCTCTTTTTTTCCCGTACTCCTCCCAACCCTGTGTTACCCAGTATCAGTCTCTTTCACTTCCTCTCCTTCTTTCTTGCACAATGTCTTTTTTTTTTTTAACTGAAGTATAGTTGATTTACAATGTTGTCTTAGTTTTCAGGTGTACAGCAAAGTGATTCAGTTATACATACACATATATTCTTTTTCAGATTCTTTTCCATTATAGGTTATTACAAGCTACTGAATATAGTCTCCTGTGCTATACGGTAGGTCCTCGTTGGTTATCTATTTTATATATAGTCGTGTCTATCTGTTCATTCCAAACTCCCAAGTTATCCCCCCCGCTTCCCCCTTTGGTAACCATGTTTGTTTGCCATGGCTGCAAGTCTGTATCTGTTTTGTAAATAAGCTTATTTGTATTTTTTTAGATTCTACATATACATAATATCGTATATTTGTCTTTCTCTGTCTTGTTTACCTCACTTAGTTTGCTAATCTCTAGGTCCATCATGTTGCTGCAAATGGCATTATTTCATTCTTTATTTTATGGCTACATGGAATTCCATTGTATATAGGTACCACACCTTTTTTGTCCATTCATCTGTTGATGGACATTTAGGTTCACAATGTCTTTTTTAACACTCCTGACCGCAGTTCCTTACCCCACTACATCAGGGAGTCTGAAGTACCCAGTCTTAGGAGAACACACTTCCCTTCAATCCTGGTTTCCAGTCTTGACAGATTCCAGAACTGATGAGTCTGAGGGTCACAAAGAGTAGAGCAGAGGCACTAGCTTTTCTGGAAAGGCCATTCTAGACTCTGCCCAGGCTGCTCCTTAGAGAGTGCTGCAACCGAAGTACACACACACACACACACACACACACACCCCACATACACACACACACACACACACACACACACACACCCCACACACACACACACATACACACCCACCTACTGTGGCGCTCAGCCCCCAGTCTGTTCCCAGCCTCTTCCGTTCTCAGGTCTTACCCTTTCTAAGGATTAGCACCTCTGTGGAGGAATTTGCTTCAAAGGGTAATTTATTCTGGACACTGGGCCATGATTTCCTTTTCCTAGAGATGGAGGACATTTCAGGCAGCAGGTAGACTGTTAAGCTAGGGTGGTTAGAGATGGTTGCAAGGCCCCCTTTCCTATAAATGTGACCCGCTGGCAGTGAGACACACACACACAATGACAGGAACTTGAATTCCTACCTGGAGAACTATACTGGGGTTAACAGAGGGGAGTGTATTAACTCCAAAAGCCCTTGTTCTACTGCATTAAGATATATAAGGGCTTTTTTCTAGGCTTTCCCTAAAATCGTCTCCGCCTCTTCCTACTAATACACTAGACCTTCCCTCTCTGAGTGTCACCACAGTACTCATTATACCTGTGAGTGGCTTTAGGACTTTCCCGTCAGCTCGGCGTTGCTGGTTTTCCCCGTGAACCCCCTCAGTGTTGGACTTTCCCATTGTCACCTCAGGACTTGTGTCTCCTGTTAATACACAAGTAGAGTGAAAAGAACATGGGTTGAGGTCAGAAGATGAAGACTGTGGGCATCAGGCTGCCACTGTGGTTTATGGGCAAGACTCATAAGGCCTCTGAGCCTCATTTGTTTATGGTTAAAATTAGGGTTGTGGCCAATGATCTAAGGCCTGTGACATTAGAGCTCCCCAACACTTCTGACCATATCCAGTGAGCCTGACACCCCCGCTCACCCAGGAGCACGGTCCCCAGCTCACAAACCCATCAAAGCTGACTCGATCCTCAGAGAGCCGGTCGGAACGCAGTTGTCACTCTGCAGGGCTGGTTCAGAGACAAGCGATCCCTGAACAGGTGGCCATAGTTTGGTACATGTTCACCGTCAGTTGTCCATGCTAGGAGTTAGTGAAGGAATCTGTCGGCCACGTTTCTGGGTGATATCGCTTACTGGCGCTTTGGGCAATAACTGTTCCTTTGGTGTGTGTTTGTTTTTATTCTTGTCCTTGTTTAACCATTTAAAAATGTTAACAGTCCTTTCCATTTCTCATTTGAGCCTCATGAGATAACACAGTGCAAAAATGGGTAAATGTCACCAGAAGACCAGACGACAGAATCCTTCGTAGCCAGGTGGGGCTATGGGGTGCAATTTTCCCCATTCAGCACCTCACCGCTCACCCTTCAAGCCTGCACATCAAGCTTGATTGGAGGGGGCAATGTCTTCATAAGGTCTCCTGAGGGTCACGTGAGCGAGACGGCTCTCCTATCACTTGGAACAGAGATCCGAACCTGACCTTCTCGTGTGCACTCATTTCTCTCAGGCCCGTTCCTTTCTCCCCCTGACACCCGTGCTCCGTTCCCTACAACCATGTATCTTGTATTAGTAGATATTTCACATGTGCTAAACCAGGGGTTTGTGGAGTCATAATTAATGAAACCCTAAGCAAGGGATTCCTAAGAGTTAAAAATGTAAGCACTGGAGCATATTTGCAGAAGAGTTACTTTTGAGGGTGAAGGGGGCAGATCAAAAGTTTGGCTCTCAAATCCTGCATTAATCCTATATTGTCTTAATGCTATAGATGACTTACTGCTAGACTGAAATCAGAATTATCAACTATAAAATGAGAAACATATTAGCATTCATTTACATTACTCTCTTACACAAGATCTAACCTCGTTTTACACATGGTTAAAATCATCAAACTTTACAAGGTCTCCGTTCAACTGTAACCTTCTCTTGCTGATGGTACCCTCTTCCATTTTTGAACACCTTATTTAGATTCTCCTTTTGGTGGAGAAACCCTGAAATATGAGCCCTTTTGTCTGTTTTCTGCTTTACGCATCAACAGCCCGCAAATTTCTTCAGATCCGCCTCCTCGCCAAGTATCTTCTTCTGGAAACTCTTATTCAGTTCCTTCATTATTTTCTGTATAGTTATTTTATACACTTTAAAAATATTCTTTGCTACACTCCCCTGAATACTCCAAATTGTCAATACCATCCAAGACCTAGTCCCTGAATTGGCCACGTGTTTCTATGTGTTGGCGGCTCAAGTCAAACCGTTGGCAGTATTATTTCCTGTCGGATCTGGACTTCTGATAATAAAGTCTGGGTTAAAGGGGCTTATTTTTGATGAAAGCTTTTTAGCATCATTGGTTCGTCTTCCGTGTTAGCTCACAGAAAATGTCCAGGTTAATATACAGTGAAAATATCCTATTTTTAACACTCCAGTCTGTTCTTCTAAATTTATTTTTGGAAGAGTTATCATTTAAGAATTTTTAAAATAATTATTCAGCTGGTTTTAGTGCAGGATGCTAGCTTGTCAATATCACTTTGGTTCCTGGCTATAATGTCTTGTTGCAAATATTATTTAGAATACTCCTTGTTTTCTGGAGAATGAAGGAGAACATATGTAAAAGAGAAGCCTGGACTAGACATCGACTCCATAACCAACTGTTGACCTTAATACATCATTCGAACCTCAGGTTCCTAATATATATATATATATTTTTGTGGTACGCGGGCCTCTCACTGCTGTGGCCTCTCCCGTTGCGGAGCACAGGCTCTGGACGCGCAGGCTCAGCGGCCATGGCTCACGGGCTCAGCCGCTCCGCGGCATGTGGGATCTTCCCGGACCGGGGCACGAACCCGTGTCCCCTGCATCGGCAGGCGGACTCTCAACCACTGCGCCACCAGGGAAGCCCCAGGTTCCTAATATTTTAACAGAAATTGTAAAATCTAATTGGACCCCATCACAGGGATCTTGGAAGAACGATTAAAACAGTGGAGATAAGAGAATTTTCAAAAATATAAATTGCTTCATGGAGAAGGATAACTAGAAAAGTGGTAAAGATGATGCTGGTGACAGTTGATATTGATATAAAACTGTCGATATTCTTTGCCTTCATCACCATCTTCTCCAACATGGTAATCTGGGGATTCCAAAGCCTGGAGAAAGCAATCCAAATTAGAAGAAATTTTTAGGAAATAGATAGAATACTACTGATCATGGAATGGGACGTTGTAGAATGTGTTCCATGGCTTGTGATGAGAACTCCCATACCTTGGCTTGTGACCAGGAACAGCTGTGGGAGAACTCTCTAGAACATCTGGCTTATCTTTTCATCCTCCTTTCTGCACTTCTGTTCCTGATGCCAACACTTCATCTCCCAATCTTCACCCCTGAAAACCCAGAGCTCACAAGCTCTCTTTTGGTGTCCTGGTTCCCAAAGAGAGAGGGCGTGGAAACCATTGTTAGGGCACCTGAGGTAGCCTTTCTAGAACGAGATGGCTCTGGAAGATAGAGGGAGCCTGGTCTGGAGGTCCTGAGGCTTTGATCAGAGCAACTTGGATGTTGAGGCCAAGAACGGACCTTAATACATTATTCGAACCTCAGTTCAGGAAGTCCTGGGGACCTGGCACCGTCAGAGGAGAGGAGGCCCAGGGGACTGTGTGGCGGGCAAGGGGTCCTGGTTAGACTGTAAGGTGGGAGGGATGGGGCGTGGGTGCAGTGGGGGCAGCCCAGAGAACAGGATCCACGCTCAAGACCAGCATTTCTCACCTTACAATATTTTGCCCGTGGCTACTCTTTGTGGGCAAGTTTATATCTCATAAGGGACACTGAGGCCATGGTGTCAGCACAAAACAGTCCTCATGAGCAAGGTGCTTCCTGCAGTAGTCAGTGTAAAGTCATGCCTCTGCTCAGAGACAGGACTGGCTCTGTCCATGCCACCCTATCCCTCCCGTTTCCATTTCATCCCATTTTATCGCATTCCTTCATACAGCTCTTCACCAGGCACCTTCTGTGTGTTCAGCTCTGTGCAGTGGTGTTTGTAAGAGAAGACCTCAGTCTAGGGAGGCGGATGAGTCTCACCCACAGGACATAAATACAGGATAAAATAAAGCGGCAATACATGTAAGGACCCAGGATGCATGGAACAGAGCTCAAGGGCTAGGGGAGGAGAACAGCAGGAAGCTGGCCTGTATTACATGGGACGGGCGGGTGAGGTGAAAAGGCAGCTGATAGCTCTTCAGGGAGCAGGGCCCTGCTGGCGGCTCTGAGAATCTCAGACTTGAATCCCCCTTCCCTTCCTTTCTGCACATCACCCTGCCCTGGCCCTGCAGGAGGGGCTGAAGGGAAAGCACCCCAGTTAGAACAGCTGTGAAGTTCAAGTCAGTGTTGTGTGAATAAACCAGGGCCTCCGCCCCTTCCCACACTGTGTATATCCTTGAACTACATCTAGGTCTTCTCCTAATTTATAAACTTCTCACTGAAATTTTAAAGGTACATCTGAATTCAAGGAATTCATGTTTTATCAGAAATCAGAGCAGAGTAGTTTGTAATTCCCCTAATGAATGAAACTATTTTGAGAACTGAATAACAATGAAACAATCAAAACTTTTGGACTAAGCTACAGCAGTATTTAGAGGGAAATTCATAATCTTAAATATGTATACTTGAAAATAAAAAGCAAAATAATTAAAAAGGAGAGCAGAGTAAAACCAAAGAACACAGAAGAAAGGAGATAATAAAGGAACAGAAATTATTGAAATATAAACGAGCACAAATGAGCATATCAAAATTTAAAAACTAAAGCTGATTCTTTGAATGACTAATAAAGTTCTGCTAATATGGATCAAAATCAAAAAAAGAGTGAACACAATAAAAATACTAAGCATCAAAAAAAAAGATTGTAACTATATATTCAAAGGAGATTTTAAAAATTTTAAGAGAATTCCATGAATAAATTTATGCCAATAAATTTGAAAATATAGATGAAGGGATAATAAAAAAAGATAGATAAATAAACTATAGAATTTCAGGTAACAAAGAAAATAATGGTGGGCTTCCCTGGTGGTGCAGTGGTTGAGAATCTGCCTGCCAATGCAGGGGACATGGGTTCGAGCCCTGGTCTGGGAAGATCCCACATGCCACGGAGCAACTGGGCCCGTGAGCCACAATTACTGAGCCTTCGAGTCTGGAGCCTGTGCTCCACAGAGAACAAGAGAGGCAGCGATAGTGAAAGGCCTGTTGCACGGCGATGAAGAGTGGACCCTGCTTGCCACAACTAGAGAAAGCCCTTGCACAGAAACGAAGACCCAACACAGCCATAAATAAATTAATTAATTAAATTAAAAAAAAGAAAGAAAATAATGACATTATTAATCCCATGGGAAGAAATACTTTCTTGCTATTTCCCAAACTGTATCCTTTAAATATTTGATTCCTTTAAAATGTTTTAGGAATATAGGCCACTGTAAACAAGACCAATGTGTTAGGAAACATACCAGAGACTATGCATCCATATTCAACAATTACTTTATTTTAACAAGGTTTTGTGTTGTTTTGTCAGATTATTACCAACACTCAAATCTGCCCCCTTTGAGCTAAGGCACGCGATCTAACCCTCTTTCCCCTTCTCACAATACATCTGGAGCTCTTCTGGCTACCTCTTACAGCTTTACCATTGACCCTAATCACCAGACTGGGGCATTTTTGAAACCTAAAATTCATTCCCAGGTCAAGCTGTGACCCCAGAGAGCAGTCAAAAGTTTTACTGCAGACACACCACAGGCTTGGCGTGACAACACTCCTACACGGGTATATTTTCCTGGTCAGAGCTGAGAGCCCCTGATGCCTGTGGCTGGACCTTGGGTTGGAGGTGGCATCTGCTCAGATCGGACCAGCTAGAGAGGGATCCAGGAGACAAATTCCCGCATCTAGTTCTCTAGCTCCCACAGATCCTCTGCTGTCCACCCCACTGGTGGGGCCTGAGAGACAGACAGAGAACAATGGAGCCCAGTGAGGTGGTCCCCGGCCAAAGAAGGACCGAAAAGGGAAGAGAGTGGATCTGCAGGGGGAACTGGAACATTTCTGACACAGAGCTGTTTGAATTTATAGGCAGGAGAATTTTAAGTTGGCACCTAGAAAAGGAAAGTGGAGAAAAATAGGAGACTCGGGCAATTGTTTTTTGAAATGGGCCTTTGGAATTATTGTTTATTGGAGGATATTACAAATGTTATTATTTGTCTCTTTGTTCGTTTGTTGAATGAACAATATACTGAAATAGATCAAAGGATCTATAGTAAAAAGTAAGTCTCCTCCCACCCTGATCCCCAGAATCTGAAATTCTTTCCCCAGAGGCAAGTGCAGTGGCCAGTATGTAAAGACATATTTTCTATATATGCATAAACAAACATACATCTTGTACTAGTTATCCACTGCCGTGTAACCAATTACCCCAAAACTTAGTGGCTTGAAACAACGAACACTTATCAACTCGTCTCTCGGAAACCAGAGAACAATGCCGCTGGGGTAACTGGATAATTTACTGACAGTTACGAAATGCTCACAAGGGGCCCGTGTAATGTGCTTCACAGGTAGTGTCAACACTCAGTACAGGATGCCTTTCGGCCTTCAAATTCCTTCCATGTGAGTCTTAAAACCATGCCCAGTGAACAAGGGCTCAAACTTAGCAATTTTGTAATTTCTTGAATTTCTTGGTGTTTGTGGGGAGGGGCAGGCATGGAGAGTGCTTGGGAGTGAGCTGGAGAGATGCTCCACTAACCATAGTAAATTGCGAAAAAATAGTTACTTCCTGAACAAATGAAATACTTTTAAAAGCAAATTCATATCTCCATCATGTTTATGGCTAAAAGTATTGTTTTGGGCCTCCTCCCTAACATTTCTTAGTTTTTCTTTGTATTCCATCTTTAGTAATTTAATTTTTCTCTCTTTTTCCTGCATGCCTGAGCACACTCCTCTTCCACTTTTGGATTTCTATTTCTGATCAGTGTAGATTTTCTTCAAGACTTCCTCCCACTTTCTCAGCTTTTCCTCTGTGTCCTTGTATATGGCGTCGGAAAAGTAAGCCCCCTGGTTGTTCTGCACCATCTTCTCTATCAGCTCCACCAGCTCCCGCACCTGAGCTTCCTTCTCAGCCCGGTCTGTACTCCTGTTACTGAAGGTACAGCAGCGGTCTCCACACTCCTAAATGATGCTTCGTAGCTTTACGTCTGCACCCCGCACAAAGTCGCTTAGGCCACGGTCCTCCAGTTCCTCTTTGCGAGTGAACAAGATGATCATGTGCTTCATGGCTGGTTCCCCAAACACAGCCTTGATCAACGCCACGGTTTTCTGCTCTTCCTCCGTGAAGCGGCCCAGCTGCACGACCAAGACGGTGGCGTGACGCCCGGGGCGGGAGGCGAGGACACAGCGGCTGATTTCCATGCAGGTGGTGCTCAGGTTCTCCTTGGTGTCGAAGAGCCCTGGGGTGTCAACACCGAGAAGGTCTCTCCCTTTCCATTTCCCGGATGCTTCCTGACAAGTTTTGCTAACAGCTTTGGCAGAAATCCTAGAGTCGAACACTTTTTCCCCCGAAGATGGTGTTTGCCGTCACACTTTTCCCACTTCCCGTCTTCCCGACAAGCAGGATCCTCAGAGCATTGTCCTGGGCATCAGCCATGTCCACATCAGAGGCTGTGTCCACATCAGAGGCTGTGTCCGCATTAGAGGCTGTGGATTGCAGGCAACTCAGCTACGGATCACAAAGGAATGAAAAAATGTATTTAGATAAAGCTGAAACAATTCCCAGCCCTTCCATATTTCTTACTCTCCTGTATATATACATCATTCCAACTTTTCCAAGTCAGGTGAAGTTGTATTTTACGTAGGCTACTCTCCCTGATATCTTCTACTTACTATTCTAATTCCCATCGCATTTCCCTCTTGTGTTGCTGTGATGAAAGCAGCATTTGCCATGTTAAAATCTGGGTTGTTTTTAAACTGTTTTTTCCATTTAACAAAATAATATACATTTTGTTGTAGAACAGGTCCAAGTTTGTTTAAGATATCGAATCTGAGGAATCCCAGTGGAAGCATCCTATCCTATGCAAGAATGCTCATTAAAAAGCACTAACAGGGACTTCCCTGGTTGTCCAGTTGTTAAGAATCCGCCTTCCAATGCAGGGGACACAGGCTCGATCCCCGTCTGGGAACTAAGATCCCACATGCCGAGAGGCAACTAAGCCTGCGTGCCACAACTACTGATCCCATGTGCTCTCCACAACTAGAGAGAAGTCCGCATGCCGCAGCAAAGATCCCTTGTGCCACAATGAAGGCCCGATGCAGCCAAAAATAAAACAAACAAATAAATAAATATTTTTTTTAAAAAAAGCACTAACAATCTGGACACCAACAGAAAGAAAGTGTGGATGGAGGAGACAGCAAAACAGTCCCACTGCAGGGACTCTCGGCACGGAAGGAAAACAACACTTTGGTGAGACATGTGAAAACTGTCCTGAAATTTGTGTATGCCACACAGAGCTAAATTAATCTGATTTTCTTACACTGCACAGAGAATGGAAGATAAATTTGATGTTCTTCTTCTAAAAATACTCTACTATTTAGAAACAATAACGGGTCCCTTATGGCCTATAGTAACATAAAGTGTTTCAAGTGGGTTGATGGTTATCTGGCTTGATATTTTAGACGACAATCCTGCATCGGCTGAGAAAATAGATTGGCTAATGTCTTAAATTTTAAATTACGTACATCTATTGTAGGTAAATAGAGCTTATAAATATTGACTCCGTTAGAGACATAAAGTTGAAGTAGACCAGTGATCATGGAAGAATGGACAGAGAAAGCAGTCGAGGTGCTCCCCGCAAAACATTATCAAGTCCCAGGTGGCTTCACAGCAGAATTCTATTAAGCCTGCAGCGATCAGAGAATCCCAATTTTACTTAAATTATCCCAGAATATAGGGAAATAAGGTAAACCTTCAAATTCTTTCTAAGTGAATGTAACTTTGAGCTGCAAATCTCACAAAGATTCTACCAGAAACTACAGATGAATCACATTTATGAATATCAATACAAAATCCTAAAAAAATATTAGCAAAAGCAGAATCTGAAACATTCTTAAAAGGGTTACAGTATAACCAAGTGGGATTTACTCTAGAAAACTAGAGAGCGGGGGGATGTTCATTAAGAGGAAAATTATTAACATAACTCACCAATAGCCATTCTCAGTAAAAACATTCTGTAAAATATGAATTGACACATACTTTCTTATCTATTTCTCTACTCATCCTGAAAGCCAGCAACTTACAGTGGGGAAATACTTTCTCACTAAAACTAAAACCATCTTCAACTCACTTTCTCATGGTAGTTGAGAAATCAGTCCATGCAAAGAGAAGAAGTAATTATAGGAATGAGAATTAGAAAAAGAACAACAGGGAAGGCCAGATAGTACACAATATTGTAAAGCCCCTTAGAGTATTGGTGCATGAATAGAAAGACCAGTGGGAAAATCAGAAAATCTAGAGAAACACTCATTGGCATAGGGAAATTTAGTGTATAACAAAGGCAACATCCCATATCAGGGGAGAGCAGATGGACTTTATAATGAGAAGTATTGAAATAACTGAATAATCTTTTGAAAAAGTGTTAAAATTGGATTCATTCCTCATACCAACCCAAGAAGTATTCCAAATGCATCAGATAGTTGTTAAAATAGTAAACTATGAACTATTAGAAGAAAACAGAAAAATTCTTTCAAAACCCGAGAGTGAGGAAAACTTTTCTAAATTGAACTCAAAGTACAGATGCATATCTGCTCTGTAAACACGTTCATAGCAATCAGGTTTTTCAATGATCATATTTATCAGCTAGAAATAGTTAACTAAGGCAAATTAAATCATTATCAAAAATGATAAGAGTTGTACCTACGTATCCAATATATTGAGTGCAACTTAGAATTATTTTTAACGTATTGCATTAGAAGGGAGTAATAAGGCCTTAGGACTCCAAGTACAGGTTAATTTGTAACCATTTTCTCTTTTCACTTCAAGCTTTGTCACTGGACTTATATATTTGGTTCCTTATTATGTTTTCATTACTCAGCGATTTCACAATTACCAGGAAAATAAGTTAATTCTTTGTAGGTTCTTTTTTTAAATTTATTTTATTTTGTTTATTTACTTTTGGTTGCGTTGGGTCTTCGTTGCTGCGTGTGGGCTCTCTCTAGTTGCGGCGAGCGGGGGCTACTCTTCGCTGTGGTGCGCAGGCCTCTCATCGTGGCGGCCTCTCCTGTTGTGGAGCACGGGCTCTAGGGTGGACGGGCTTCAGTAATTGTGGCTCATGGGCTTAGTTGCTCCACGGCATGTGGGATCTTCCCAGACCAGGGCTCGAACCTGTGTCTCCTGCATTGGCAGGCGGATTCTTAACCACTGCGCCACCAGGGAAGCCCCAATTCTTTATAGTTTTAAACAACAACAAAATACAGATGCAATATGGAATCCAATTGATAAATTTGACTTCCAGATTCCAGTTACATGTCAGGAGCTTGGAAGTCACTACTCCATCCTAAGAATAAGTGAAAAGTTGAACAGACTGAAAAAGCAACTCTTCTTAAATCCTTAAGAGATCCTTTGAGGACACAGGGCAAACTGCTGCCCCCAAGTCTGGAGAACAGACAGGCAAATGCAGGGAGTCCTGGCTTTGCAGAGCCCAGACTCACCATGGGCAGCAGTGCTGGGCAGGAAGCCCCGAACTGTGATTGACGAATTACTCGATGGTCAGCCTGGAGTTAAAACTCCAGGGGGACCCAGTCATGGGGGGCGTCACCACACCTCTGTGAGTTTCACTTCTAAGAGCTCCACCAGGTTCTCACAGTAAATATCGGGGGGAAAAAATCCCCTGTGGCTTCCTGCAGGGGGAGGGGCAAAGGAACCATTTTGAAATAGAGCAGAGCATCTTGTTCTTCTCAAGAAGGCCTGCCCTCAGGGGAAACCAGTTAACCAGAGCCTAACCTGCAGGGGTTTTATCAGAGCCTCACTAACCTGGAGGAAGAAAACTCTACAACTACAGTCAGCGCTAAGCCTTTCATGTCAGAAAAGGGAAATACCCACCTCCAGACCACTGGAACCCTACTGTCCCACCTAAGTCGGGAGAAAAAAACTGAAAAACACTTGTGAGGTCCACAGTCCAGAGGCAAAGTCTCACTAGAACTGAGATGTAATCATAGGACTATAGAATACTTCTCCTCCCCCACCCCATCACCCCATTACTAAAGGCTTCTTTACAACAGTTCTTTTTCATGTCCAGCTAACAAGAAAAGTTACAAGGTGTACTAAAGAGCAAAAAACATAATTTGAAGAGACAGAGCAAGCATCAGAACCAGACATGGTAGGTGTCGACTGAGCAAAGGTGCACAGCCTAAAAGTTGAGAATTCTGTTTCGTTTGAGGAATTACTGAGGACTATAGCTGGGGAGACAGCCTCTCAGATAGTTCTGAGGGACTGTTCCAAAGAGGTAGTGGAGGAGCCTGGAGATATAGGAGTTTTTGTTGAAAACAAAACAAAACAAATATGTAGTCAAACGTCAAAAGGTTATTGCTAGTCACACAAAAACCAGACATCTCAAGTTAGTGATGTAATGTCCGGGAAGATGCAAGAGTCTGGGCTCACTGAAACCATTCCTTTGATATTCATCTTAGCTATCCAAGGGCAAGTATCCTGCTTTCCTCTGTTCTGAATTCCCCTCAGGGCCCACTGTCCAGGGGCTGCAATGCTGATGGCTTGATGGGCAACATTCATGTTTATAGAAATGGCAGGCAAGATTGTTTTGTCCACGCAGAAATCTTGGTATTATTAAACCAGGAATTTAAAACAACTAAGATGAATATGCACGGACTATAATGTAAGAACAGATGAGCCATGTAAGCAGAGACATGGAAATCCTAAGAAAGAACCAAAAGTAAATGCTTGAGATCAAAAGCGATGTAACAGGGCTTCCCTGGTGGCACAGTGGTTGAGGGTCTACCTGCCGATGCAGGGGACACGGGTTTGTGCCCTGGTCCGGGAAGATCCCACATGCTGCGGAGCGGCTGGGCCCGTGAGCAAAACAAAACAAAACAAAACAAAACAAAACAAAACAAACAAAAAGCGATGTAACAGAAATGAAGAATGTCTGTAATGGGCTAATTAGACCAACCAGATTATAGTCTTCAGGACCAGTTTCTACTCAAAGAAACCAGGGATTCTTGGAGAAATGACTGATTCAAAGTCTGAGGCAGGAAAGGCATGAAATGACCTGGGATCATCTTATAGGACCTTTTTTTTTCTTTTTCCATCCTGATTCAAGCAAACTAAACTGTAAATAAATTATGAGATAATCCTTGAAATCTAAACTCTAATGAGAGGATATTTGATAAAATTCAAGATTTATAGTACCTTTGATACTGTGGTTATGTTTTTTGGGTTTTTTTTTTGCGGTACGCGGGCCTCTCACTGTTGTGGCCTCTCCCGTTGCGGAGCACAGGCTCTGGACGCGCAGGCTCAGCGGCCATGGCTCACGGGCCTAGCCGCTCCGCGGCATGTGGGATCTTCCCGGACCGGGGCGTGAACCCATGTCCCCTGCATCGGCAGGCGGACTCTCAACCACTGCGCCACCAGGGAAGCCCTGTGGTTATATTTTTAAAAAATCATCTTTCTGTTTTAGATATGCATACTAAAATATTTACAGGTAAAATGATACAATGTCTAGTATTTGCTTCAAAATAATCCAGGGTTGGGATGGGAAGTAGGTTGGGATATACGGGAAACATGAATGGTCAGGAGTTGATATTTGTCAAAACTTGGTGATAGATATATGGGTGTTGATTATACTATTCTTCTGTAAATGTCTGAAATGTTCTATAGCAAAAGGTTTAAGATGTATGTATGCCTTTGCAACCACTACTGAGTATATACTATATTCCAGACACTCTGATATGCATGTTTCATAGGAATATTTACTACTTACAAATATTCTAGGGTGAAGGTAGTATTATTTTTCTAATGTTGTAGGTAAGGAAACTGTGGTTCAAAAGTACTGAGAAACTTGCCCAAGGTCATGGTGCTAAAAAGTACTAGGCTGAACAGGAATTTGAGTCAAAGGCTGTCTGACTACCATGCTCACTCTTAACCGCTGCACACTACGGCCTCTTCTTGTTCCTTCTCGGACCCATCATTGTACACTTTACATCAGGTCAGAGGCGGATCAGGGGAAAATAGTCCACACTCTTTCCCAAATGGTAAACTGTTAGCAAGCCTGTCATTAGGGAAGGCAAGGAGGAGGGTTCACATTTCACAGATCGTTTTTCTCTCTCTTCCACCTTGGGAAGCCAAAGGTGGGAGTCATAGTCAGGGGAAAAAAAAACATTTAAAAATGTTTCTCCAGTGGTTCTTGGAAGATCTAGAGGACCTCCAGGTGAAAGAAAGGCTGCAAAGTGAAAAAGGCATGTGCTTCAGAAAAGAACCAACTTACACTGTGAGTCCAGATCCACCACTTCTAGAAAATTCCTTCAGCTCCCTGAGGTTCAGTTCTTTCTGCTATGAAAAGGGACAATAAAGCCAATCTTGCAGGGTTGCCATGAGGCTTTCGTAGGATAGAAATCTCTATAAAGATCTCTTACGTTGCCTAGAGCATGGCAGCCACTCAATAAAAAGGTAGTGCTACAAAGTGCATTGAAATATAGGAAAACCCGGGAAAGAAACTTAACTGAGTGACTGAGAGACACGTTGCAACTTAGAGATTCAGCTGGATTTACAGGTTATATTCTTTCTTCAGAGTAGCTAATCGTCTCCCTATAGCACCCCTCCTGCACCCCACACCTTGCACCTGGAGGGACACAGCCTCCTTCTTGTGAAGTGTTGGATGAATCCAGATGAGAGTTCAGTAGGCAAGGTTCTAATCTTTCCTTGTCCACCTCCACGAGCCTTGGAGAGCCACCAGTTCTCTGGAATTTGAATCTTTTGGAGAGTCACCAGTACTCCGGAATTTGATTCTTTTTCAGTGAGTAAAGGGAGTTAGAGTAGATTTAATGGAATGCTCTCTAAATTGCCTTCCAGGTCTGAAGGTCTGCCTTGGGAACACTAACTACCTAGTAAAGGAAAACGACAGGTTTCCAGGTAAAACTATCACAACAGCCACCGACTAAAAAGTGCACTATTTTTTTTAACTTTTTATTTTATATTGGAGTAGAGCCGATTAACAGTGTTGTGATAGTTTCAGGTGCACAGTAAAGGACTCAGCCATACATATACACGTATCCATTCTCCTCCAAACTTCCCTCCCATCCAGGCTGCCACAGAACATTGACCAGAGTTCCCTGTGGTATACGGTAGGTCCTTGTCGGTTATCCATTTTAAATATAGCAGTGTGGACATGTTGATCCCCAACTCCCTGGATATCCCTTTCCCCCACCCTTCCCCGCAGTAACCATAAGTTTGTTCTCAAAGTCTGCGAGCCTGAAAAAGTGCACTATTAAGACAAGGTCAGCCCCTCCTAACAAAATTGTAAGTGTACAATACATTACGCATCCCCCAGCCTCTGGCAACCACCATTCCACTCACTGAGTCTATGACTTTGACTATTTTGTATATACACGGAATTATACAGTATTTGTCTTTCTGTGACTGGCTCACTCCACTTAGCATAATGTCCTCACATTTCATCCATATTGTCTCATATGGCATATGACTTTCCTCTTTTCTAAGGCTGAATAATATTCCACTGTATATAGATACCACAATTTTTTAGGCACTCATCTGTTGATGGACATTCAGGTTGTTTCCACATCTTGGCTATTGGGAAGAGTGCTGCAATAAACATGCAAGTGCTAATATTGCTTCAAGATCCTGATTTCAACTTTTTGGATCAATGCCCAGAAGTAGAATTGCTGGATCATATAGTATGTTTATGTTTAACCTTTTGAGACACCTCTAGACCTTTTTATGGTTAGATTTCACCTTAAATGTTCTTATCATAAAAAAATAAAATTAAAAAAATCTAAAACCATGATGTAGTAGTTATAGCAATGGCTATAGAACCATAGGACCAAGAGGCCAACAGATCACAATACTATATAATAGAAAAGAGAAAGTTATCAAGATGAAAAAAAAAAACCCAAAAAACCCAATGCATCAACTGGGCAAATGCCACTGAAAAAATGAAAAAGGAAGAAGTTAGTCAAAATGTGTGTGTGCATCTATACACACGTACACATGCACACATGTATATGACACATAAAATGGAATCCAATCACAGTAGAATGTAACCCAAAGTAGAGAACATTCCCACAAGTGCTTTACACTATGAAACACTATCATAAGAACACAAACTCAAAAACAAAAACAAACTACCAAGAGGAGATGGTAGAACAAAGATTCCTATATGCTAACAATGAAAGAACAGAAAGAGAAATCAAGGAAATAATCCCATTGACCATTGCAACAAAAAGAATAAAATACCTAAGAGAATAAACCTACCTAAGGAGGCAAAAGACACATGTGCAGAAAACTATAAGACACTGATGAAAGAAATCAAAGATGACACAAACAGATGGAGAGATATCCCATGTTCTTGGATTGGAAGAATCAACATTCTGAAAACAACTATACTACGCAACACAATCTACAGATTCAATGAAGTCCCTATCAAACTACCAATGGCATTTTTCACAGAACTAGAACGAAAAATTTCATAATTTGTATGGAAACACAAAAGACCCCGAATAGCCAAAGCAATCTTGAGAAAGAAAAACAGAGCTGGAGGAATCAGGCTCCCTGACTTCAGACAATACTACAAAGCTACAGTAATCAAGACAGTATGGTACTGGCACAGAAACAGAAATATAGGTCAATGAAACAGGATAGAAAGCCCAGGGATATACCCATGCACCTATGGTCACCTTATCTTTGACAAAGGAGGCAAGAATATATGCCGGAGAAAAGACACCCTCTTCAATAAGTGGTGCTGGGAAAACTGGACAGCTACATGTAAAAAAATGAAATTAGAACACTTCTTAACACCATACACAAAAATCAACTCAAAATGGATTAAAGACCTAAATGTAAGGCCAGACACTATAAAACTCTTAGAAGAAAACGTATGCAGAGCACTCTTTGACATAAGTCGCAGTAAGATCCTTTTTGACCCAGCTCCTAGAGTAAAGAAAATAAAAACAAAAATAAATAAATGGGCCCTAATTAAAAGCTTTTGCCCAGCAAAGTAAACCATAAATAAGATGAAAAGACAACCCTCAGAATGGGAGAAAATATTTGCAAACAAAGAAACTGACAAAGGATTAATCTCCAAAATATACAAGCAGCTCATGCACCTCAATATATATATATATTACCATGTGAAGTGGGAATATGTAAACATTTTTACCAGCAGTAAATATTTTAGACTTTGCAGTCACAATCACTCAGCTCTCGTGTTGGAACACAAAAGCAGCCCCAGATCATAGTAAACTAGTAGATGGGTGAGGTAGCAATGTTACACTGAATCTTTATTTACAAACAGGCAGCAGGCTCTATATAGCCCTTGGAGGGTAGTTTGGGCACCTTTGCTTCAGAGTCAGAATTTTCCATATATCATGCCAGAAAAAAACTTTTAAGTGTTAAATTTTATAAAAACACTAAACTTTTGTCTACATTTTGCAATAAATGTTTGTCATTAAAATCGGGGCACATTGTTGAAAACTCAGTAAAATAGAGAGCAGTTTGAGAAGAGAATAAAAATTATATATAGTTCCACTTCCAAATTAGAGGCTATTTAATATGAACATCTTTCCTTTTTTCGTGTGCCTTGTTTTTTCAACGGTAATATATTAATGATTTTATATCCTGATTTTTATACCTAACATTATATCATAAAGAATTCTTATAACAACTAAAACTTTTGTAAGCATAGAAAAAAAAAGGTCTGTCCTATTAAATATGATATCTATGGACATCACACAAATAAATCTCTGAGCTTCTCCTCCTACAACCCTTCCACTCTCACTCAGGCCCCCTATCTATTGCTCTTTCCTCTCGCCCCTCTCTCCCCCCAGCCCACTCACAAGCTCCATTGGCCCTCTTCTTGGCCAGTCACATTCTCTTGCAAAATTGATGAGATCTCAAGTTCTCTCCAAGAAAACTATCTGAACTGGTATTTGCTTTCAGTTAAAGAAAAGTGTGTTTGCTCCTTCTGAAATCTCTGGCCACAGAAGCTTGGATCGGGTGCAGCCGATGAAGACAACATTTTGTATTGAAACAGAAAAAGAAAGTGTTGCCTGGTAATTTGATTAGTGCTTCAGGGTTGCCTAGCTGAAACCTTTACCTCCATGCACCTGCTGTACTACTGAGATTCCCAAAATCTTAGTCATTGCTTTGGATTTTAGTGTTGGCTCCAGAAAACCCTGTGAAATGCCCCCAATTTTTAAAAACACAACTACAGCTGATTTACAATGTTGTGTTAGTTTCAGGTGTATACCAAATTGATGTATATATCAGATTTTCAGATTCTCTTCCATTATAGGTTGTTATAAGATACTGAATAGAGTTCCCTGTGCTATATAGTAGGTCCTTGTTGTTTATCTATTTTATATGTAGTAGTTTGCACCTGCTAATCCCAAACTCCTAATTTATGCCTCCCCTCATCCCCTCTGGTAACTCTGTTTTCTTTGCCTGTGAGTCCATATCCATTTTGTAAATAAGTTCAATTGTATTTTAGATTCCACATATAATTGGTATCACATAATATTCATCTTTCTGTGACTTACTTCACTTAATATGATAATCTCTAGGTCCATCCACGCTGCTGCAAATGGCATTATTTCATTCTTTTTTATGGTTGAGTAATATTCCACTGTGTATATCTATCTATCTATCTATCTATCTATCTATCTATCTATCTATATATACACCACATCGTCTTTATCATTCATCTGTTGGTGAACATTTAGGTTGCTTCCATGTCTTGGTTATTGTAAATCGTGCTGTTATAAACATTGGGGTGCATGAATCTTTTCAAATTAGAGTTTTCGTCTTTTCCAGATATATGCCCAGGAGTGGGATTGCAGAATCATATGGTAACCCCATTTTTAGTTTTTTATGGAAACTCCATATTGTTTTCCATAGTGGCTGCACCAATTTAGATTACCATGAACAAGGTAGGAGGGTTCCCTTTTCTCCACACCCTCTCTCTAGTTGTGGCGTGCGGGTTTTCTCCCTCTAGTTGTAGCGCGCGGGCACCAGGGCACATGGGCCCTGTAGTTTGCGGCATGCAGGCTCTCTCGTGTGGTGCGCGAGCTCAGTAGTTGTGGTGCACCGGCTTAGTTGTCCCGCAGCATGTGGGATCTTAGTTCCCCGACCAGAGATGGAACCCGCGTCCCCCGCATTGGAAAGTGGATTCTTTACCACTGGACCACCAGGAAAGTCCCCGCAGTGTAGTATTAATAGAGGAAAGAGCTCATATATGTTTACACCAGTGGACATTTTGGTGAGGAGCCCAAATACTGAGGAGCCCAAATTTTGCTCCTCAGTATTAGTATATGCTCTGGTCTGCTACTGAGATCCACCCCCACCGCCATTTCAGGACTGGAGCCCCCAGCCTCCCAGCTGATAGGAGTGTTGATGGAGGGCAACTCACCGCTGACCCCCTCCCGATAACCTTGAGGCATTCCCTCAGGATTACTGTCCGCGGAAGAGATTCAGCTCCTGCAAGATCGTCCCGCCATCCCAGGGCAGTCACATCTCCTGACTGGTCGATGTAGAGGTATAAAGGCCCCAGTCTGTGCCGCCATCGTAGCTCCAGCTCCTGGTAAGGTTGACCGAGGCCGCTGCTGTGACTCATCGCAGCCCAGTGTCTCCTTCTGCGCAGTCCTTCTTCCTTCACTCCCCCACAGGTTTTCATCCCAAGAGCGCTCCTGAATGAATTTCACGCCTGCACATTTTCATCTCAGAATCCGCTCCTGGTGAACTCAGCCAGTGATTCCCATCGAAGCACACAGTGTAATCTTCCTCTCTGAGTTGGGAGGGAAGCGGGGAAGAATTGGGGAGAAGGGGTCCTGGCTTAGCATCGGGGGCACCCAGGTTGTGGAACGTAGGGCTCGGGGCATTTCCCGGTGACTCCATCGTATGAGATTGTTTTAGTCCTTCTGGAAGCTGGCTTTACTTACAGGTGTATTTTCATCTGTACTTTAGAACCAACTTCCCTAACCAGTATAAAAAAAGAAAATTACAAGGACCTTTAAAAAAATCGGCATTGAATTAGATGCATCAGTAAACCTAGGAAGAACGTACTGACATTTTCACGATAGCGTTCCTTCCAGGCGTGTTGCATACACTTGCATTTTCTGATCTATGATCTTGTGTGTGTTCATTAGTCACTTTCTTCTTTTTGTTTTCAATTTTAAGTTTTTGTGCAGTATAGTATATTTTTAAAATATTTATTTATTTATTTTCCTTATTTTTTGGGGGGTGCTGCTGCATCAGGTCTTAGTTGCGGCACTCAGGATCTTTGTTGTGGCATGCGGGATCTTTTCATTACAGTGCGCAATCTGCTTGGACTTCTCTCTAGTTGCAGTGCGGGCTTCTCTCTAGTTGTGGCGTGCGGGTTTTCTCCCTCTAGTTGTAGCGCGCGGGCTCCAGGGCACATGGGCCCTGTAGTTTGCGGCATGCAGGCTCTCTCGTGTGGTGCGCGAGCTCAGTAGTTGTGGTGCACCGGCTTAGTTGTCCTGCAGCATGTGGGATCTTAGTTCCCCGACCAGAGATGGAACCCGCGTCCCCCGCATTGGAAAGTGGATTCTTTACCACTGGACCACCAGGAAAGTCCCCGTAGTGTAGTATTAATAGAGGAAAGAGCTCATATGTTTACAGCTCACTAAATTGTCAGTTGTCACAAACTGAACACATCCAAGTAACAAGCACTCAGCTAAAGACACAGAATGTTGTTGGCACCCCAAAGCAGGGGTTCTCAACCCCCGGATGGTGGACCGGTCCTGGTCCACAGCCTGTTAGGAACCGGGTGGCACAGCAGGAGGTGAGCAGTGGGCGAGCGAGCGAAGCTTCACCTGCCGCTCCCCATGGCTCCCCATCGCTTGCATTACCGCCGGAACCATCCCCCCATCCAATGGCATTACCGCCTGAACCATCCCCCCATCCAATGGCATTACCGCCTGAACCATCCCCCCCCATCCAATGGCATTACCGCCTGAACCATCCCCCCATCCAATGGCATTACTGCGTGAACCATCACCCCATCCCTCCCTGTCCGGGCAAAAATTGGCTTCCATGACACCGGTTCCTGTTGCCAAAAGGTTGGGGACCGCTGTCAAAAAACACAGACCCACTTTAAGAGTGAGATTCAATCCCAACATGATGCTGCCTCTCCTTCACTCCCTACCCCACATCAGCAGGAGTCCAGTATGAAAACGGTGAATTAAAGCTGAGAGAACAGCAAGGCACAAGCTCTAAGAAGGGGTTTCAGGGAAACCCACAGACAATGGGGGAGACAACACAAGGGCACTAGAGGAAACTGAAGCCTCTAGCAGCTACAACAAACATTAAACACAGCTCGTAGCCAGATCAACGTCAAACCTCACACCATAGGCCTATTCCCCTCAGTTCCTAATATCTGACATATCATGTCTGGCTTTCAGCAACATTACAGGGCGTGCTGCAAGGCAGGAGAAAACACACAAAGCAAACACTAGGACCAGACTCAGATGTGACACAGATTTGGGAATTTTCAGACGCAGAATGTGTGTGTGGGCGTGTGTGTGCATATGTGTGTGTGTGCGCGTATGCATGCCGTGCGTGTGTGTGTGTGTGTGTGTATACACACACGCATGTAGAGAGCTTATAAAGAATTGGCTCGTGTGGCTCCTGGTCCATGGGATTATGGAGCTGATGAGTCCCAAGATGTAGGGTCAGCAAGCTGGAGACCCTGGACAGCCAGTGGAGTGGCCGAAGGAGGAGCCTGGGGGAGAAAGAGAGACAATGAATATCTGTCATGACCCGGAGGACAGAGGATGTCTGCAGGCAGTGGGCAATTCTCAAAAAAGGGAGGAAATCCGTACAATCATTCCCCCGGCGCAACATTTTCTGAGATCCGCTGCTTTCCTTCAAGCCTCTGAGTTCTAGCTGTGCTGTGCAGAATAAAAATCATAACAATACGCGTGTTGTTTTTCCTGTGGCTGTTATCACGGCTGCAGAGGAACTGCAGCCGGCAGAGCTTTCTGAGTCATGAGGGCCCCTCCTGGGTGTTCCTACCACTTCCTCTTCCCTCATCTCACAGCTCACGGCTGCACTTTCAAGGGCAGTTTCTGAGCTGAGCTCTCAGATCACATTTTGCTGAAAAACTACAAGCTATGTCCTCTATCTATTCACACGCCCGGGACACCTTCTTTTACCTTCTCCATTCACCCTGCAATGTGGCAGCTCTCGAAAGGGAAACAAAGAATTCACGAGTGCCTCCGACCCCGGGAGACACAGAACACGGCCATTCGTCCTGCCCAGCGGGCAGCGGGGCGGTAAGTCCGAGTGTGTGGGGACTGTGTCTGTGTGTGATGTGTACTTGTGTTTGTGTGTGTGTCGTCTTTGAGAGTGTGTAGTGGGGATGGTGTGGGTAGTGTGTTTTTGTGTGTGTCTCTTTGTGTGTAGGTGAGTATATGTGTGTTTTCTGTGTGTGTTATGTTTGTGTGTGTGTGTGGTAGGTATGTTTATACGTTTGTGAGTATATGTGTGTGAGTGGTGTTTGTGTCTTATGTTCGTGTTTGTGTATGTGTTTGTGTGTTGTGTTTGTGAACATATATGTTCATGTGTGTTGTGTAGCTGTGTGTGCTATGTTTGTGTGTGTTCGTACTTTTGTGAGTGTATGTGTGTAAGTCGTGTGTGTGTGTGTGTGTGTGTGTGTGCCGCATGTCCGAGGTACAATGAGAGGAGCCAGGGCTGAGAGTCGGGAGAACCTTGGACCCTTTGTGCTCTGCCTGGAAGTCACTGCTTACTCCTGGGCAAGACGCTTCTGTGAGTTTCGCTGCCTTCCTGAGAAACCTCATAAAGGTGACGTGTCTGCTCCGTGTTGGAGACAAACACTGTGGCACGTGGCACACATGTGATGCCTGTTGGGCAGGGTGTAGGCTGAGGCGGCCAGGGGCCGGGCAGACGCGCTGTCTGGGCGCGAGGGTGGAGTGCAGGGTCTGCCTCACCCACCTGCCCTGGTCCCGGCCCGGCCTGTATCTTCTTCTCACCACCCTTCTCTCTAGAGGAGGAAGGAGGTTTCCTGGGTGAAGTGCTGCTTCCGCTTCCACCAGTGATGTAAGGGCGCCAAGGACAAAGAGATTGAGGGATCTCCACTTTGCAAAGACAGGGGGCCCCTTTGAGAGGTAAAAGCCTGTGTCCTCACAAGAATGCGGCTGAACAGGTCTGGGTGAAGATGTTCACCTGGCCTGGTCACTCTCCCTGGAAAGTCACCAAACCTCCTGGGCTGGGTCCACTCTCAGCTGGCACGTTAGAGCTGACATCACTGAACCCCCAGTCCTGCAGCCACAGCCCCGCAGGTCCCCGGCCAGCCCCTGGGATCTGGCGAGGACTGAGGTGGTGGGCCAGGTGAGCAGAGAGCCTTAGCCCCCCGGGGATGCTGTGGCAACGGGAAAGCTATGTCTGTGGACGTTCCCCCGGAGTTACCATCCCCTCAACTCAGAGCCTCCATCTGGAGAATGTCATCTGACTGTGATTGTCTCTGAGTGTCCTACACATTCCAGAAAAACAGTCATGGGGCCACACGGTTCCCTCCCCATCCCACAGAGACTACCAAGCAGCTACAACATGATGGGCCCCTGAAACAGGGAACCGTGTTGGTCTGCAGGGTGGAACGGATTGAAGGCAGGATACGCTGCTCTCTCCTCAGGATGACGCCAGTTCCTGGGTGGGTGACACGGCCCTCCTTCGCCAAGAGGACTAGGAATCGCTCTACAGAAGGTCAAACAATGTGCTGGAGTCTTCTACAGGGAAGAGATGTCACGAACATGTAGTTGTGGCCCAGCACTCACACCTCCAGGGACATTGAGGCCCAGGCGGTGCGACCACCTAGCTGCTGGCCTGGGGAGGAGCGCCGAGTCCCCTGGGCCCCCAGCAGGACCGGGACTGGGCCCGACGTGGAGGGAGCCTGTCCGAGTCTGCCGCCCTCCTCACCGTCCAGCTCTTGGCCTCTGCGGCCCTTGCTGCTGGGCTCTCCCCACAGATCATCTGGCCCCAAGAGCCCCTCAGCAGCCCCTCCAGCAACTTCCTGCTCACGTCCCCCAGGCACGCTGGCCACTGCTCCCAGGACAGTAGCTGTCAGGATGCATCCCTGATCCTTTCTCTCCATCACAGAATCACCCCAAAATGGAGACCACAGTGCAGGGGGGAGAAAGGAGGAAACAGGGTCCCTAAAGGATGTAGAAGGTCTCTTAGACTTCCCCTCACTCCGTGTCTCCCCCCCAAACCAATGCAAACAACTTCCTTTTGGCAAGAGAAAGGCACAAGTCAGGTGCCTCTTAAAACTCGGTGGAAAAGTCAGTGAGACATATGATTCTTTTTTCAGGAGGAAGAAGAATATTATGAACTCATTCTCCCGGAGAATCGCGAGGAAGGGCTGTCTCAGGATCCTACACAAGACGGGTCAGGAGGTAAAACATCTTTCCAGCAGACATAAACTTAGAGAGGCATGGCCGGGGGACCCGTAGGTGCAGGGGGCGCGCTGGGAGAGGCAGCAGGAGCTCCTCCTGTCAGAGATTTGCCCACCCGGCGGCCATCGAAGGGCGTTTGGGTTGGGCCTCTCTTCAACACGGCCAGATAGGAGGGAAAGGCCCCTGATGGGCGCAGTGGGCCGAGGGGGTGACGCACAGCGCCAGCCGCCCCTTCACTGGGTCTCAGGAAGGATGTGCTCGCCCCCGGCCTCCGTGTGGGCATCTCGCTGGCTCGAGTGTGAGAGCTCTCAGGGTCATGAGGACTGCAAGCACTAGTGAACAAGCAGGATGCACTCAGGTGCCCCCAGGACCGGGCTCCGCCTTCCCAAGGGACTCCCTCCCCACGAAAGCTGTTGCATCAGGGTCAGGGCTTCACTTTCATGGGCTCAACTTCACCGTCTAGCCTGAGGACACAGAACTTAGGGATATAGGAATGCCGGAAATCCATCCACTTTCCTGGCCAGAAGAATTGATTTGCGATTCACCATGCATTTCAACAGGACTGATTTTTTTTTACTATATGAACTTCAGTGACCTGAGCCATTGAGAGAAAGCCATATTAATAAGCTGCACAGGAAAATTACAATACAAGTGCTGACACCTGATTTCCCTTTTTTTGCAGCAATCGAGATTAAGCATTACTTTAAAAATCTGGCTTTAAAGTCCAATGACGTGGGCGCCTCCAGGCTTGCCCAGACAGGAGACCCCTGTCTCCCTCCAGCTTCGCATTGGAGGGTGGAGATGAACACTGCACCTTCCCTGCTTCTGTGAAACTCCCACCCATTCACTCAAATTCCTTTCAAGCCACCTGAGGGAAGCTGGAGGGAGCCAATATCATCCAGTCAAAACTGGTCGGAGGGTCAGGCAGCCAAGGGAGAAAGGCAGCAGAAACGCGTTGCTGGGAGATTTGGAAGGAGGCGGTGCCAATCCTACTTTCAGGAGGCCGGGGCTCTGTCATAGAGACACATCAATGTCTTCAATGTGGAACAGACTTGGAAGCCGGCTGGGGTTGGGCGCTCCTCTATGTGCTCTGGCTCCTGGGAGCCCACGAGAAGGGAATTCCCTTCCTGCCCTCCAGCTCCGGTCGTTTCTAAAACATCTGGACATTGGGTTTCTAAGTATTAGATTGGCATGACAAAGCTTCTCTCAGCTGATGGCTCTGAACGTTCTGCTGGGTGAGAATGTCCAGCCCCAGCTCCAAGGATGTAGCTTAAGAATGTGACCCCAGTGTGCAGCTGTGCTGTGGAGCTGGGGCTCAGGCTGAAAAGAACCCACCCTCACAACACTCCTCGCTGGGAAAACTAAAGGTAATGTGACGTGGTCGATCACGTCAGGGAGAGGACCGACACAGAGGCTGTGTGCTTTCAATTTCACCACTCTTCCTGAGAAGGGTCTCCAATCAGAGGTACTTGAGGAAGCTCAGGGTCCCAGGTCATGATGGGATGATTCCCACAAAGGTGACCCTGAGAAGAAGTTTCAAAACCTAAACATAAAATGTAGCTTTTCTACCACATCATCCAGCAATTCCACCTCTGGGAATATAGCCCAAAGAATGGAAACAGATGTTGAACATATGTGCATCAAGGCTCATGGCAGCATACTGACAATAGCAAAAAGGTGGAAACAACCCCAAAGTCCATATATATATATATATATATATATATATATATATATATATATATACACATATGAATAAACACAATGTGGTCTACACCTACAGTGGAATATTATTCAGCCTTAAAAAGGAGGGAAGTTCTGACACATGCGACAACGTCGATGAACCTTGAAAACATTATGCTAAGTGAAATAAGCCAGACACAGTAGGGCAAACATTGCCTGACTCCACTTACATGAGGTCCGTAGAAGAGTCAAACACACAGAGACGGAAAGAACAGGACTACCAGGCGTTAGCGGGAGGGAGCCATGGGGCGTTAGCGCTTAACGGGGACAGGGCTTCAGTTTGGGAAGATGGAAAATTCTTGGGCTGCATAGTGGTGATGATCGCACAACAATATGAAGGTACTTAATGCTACACCTAAAAATGGTAAACTTCATGCTACGTATATTCTACCATAATTTTTTTTCTAAAAGTTACAAAAAGAGAGAGGGAAGGAAAGAATGTGAGTCTAGGGCACGTCTCAGATGCTGACGCCGGTCTTCCCTGCTCCTGATCCCCGCCCCCCCGGACATTCTGCCCCTGGTGAGGCTAGAGTGGGTGGAGGATGGGCTCTAACCCCGGTCTCCCACCTTCTCTTGATGCTTCCAGGGCTGAGGGAGGATGAAGGGACCCCGCAGAGGCTGAGGCTCATCCTGGTGGGAAAATCCGGAAGCGGGAAAAGCGCAACAGGAAACAGCATCCTCGGCCGGAGAGTGTTCGAGTCCAAGGTCAGCGCCGGGCCCGTGACCAAGGCCTTCCAGCGGGGGCGCCGAGCGTGGGCGGGGAAGGAGCTCGAGGTCATCGACACCCCCGACATCCTGTCCCCGGGGGCGGCGCCGCGAGGGACCACTCAGGGCCCCTGCGGAGCCATTGCCGCCTCCTCGCCGGGGCCCCATGCGGTGCTCCTGGTGATGCAGCTGGGCCGCTTCACCAAGGAGGATGAGGAGGGGGTCAGGCGCCTCCAGGAGCTCTTCGGGGCGGGCATCCTGGCCCGCACCATCCTGGTGTTCACGCGGAAGGAATACCTGGGCGGCGGCACCCTGGAGGAGTACCTGCGAGAGACCGACAACCGGGAGCTTGCCAGGCTGGACGTCCTGTGTGAGCGGCGACACTGTGGCTTCAACAACAGGGCACAGGGGGCGGAGCAGGACGCCCAGCTGAAGGAGCTCATGGAACAAATCGAAGCCATCCTGTGGGAACACGAAGGCCGTTATTACAGCCACCAGGCTTACCGTCAGTCCCAGCGCGACGTCCTGCTCCAGTGAGAGCCGGCGGGGCGGGTCCCCCAGGGCCAGGGCTCCGAGGAAGGGTGCAGCGAGTAGTCCTGGTGGCAGGGACTGTGTCGCATCCGGAAGGAATCTGGGCGCACTGACACACAGCTCCTGGGGAGGCCGCCCATCTGAGACGCGCTGGATTCCACGCAGCCACGGCTGCTTCCTGCCAGCCTCCCTCGGCCCCGGAGTCTGCCTTCCAGCCCCTCACTTGCTCTCTCCGTCCCACAGGTCACTGACCCTCCCAGTGTCCAGGGCAGGGTCTGGGGTGGCGAGCGGTGTGCGGGCTCCTGAGTTCGCAGGTCCTTCATCACACCTTCCAGAACACGCGGGCCCTCCCTCCTCTGTGCCCCTCCATCCTCACGTCTCCTTGGCATTCCGAGTCTGCAATAGAACACCGATAGGACCACAGCTTCCTGCGGGCAGGCCCGTGCCTCATTCGCCCATGTAACTCCCACAGCATCCTGGCCACTGGAGTCACCGCTTAAACGTCGATGTAGCAAATCAGTGTGGGATGTCGACCAGGTGCCTCTGCATCTCTTGGGCTGTGTCCTTGCCCGCTAAGGGGGCAGGCATGATGACTTTTAAGGCCCTGTGCCATGTGGGCCAGGACAGGCACTGGGCTGGGGAGGAGAGAGCAAGTAGAAACGGGAGGGGTAGAAGGCGCAGCCCTTTTATTCACTCTTGAGAGAGGCCACCCAATCGCAGCAAAGGAGCCCTGTGGGAACCTCTTGGTGGGGTGATGAGCAGAGCGGGGTGGGGGTATCCAGGGGGCCAGGTCCGGTCAAGAAATGGAGCCTAGACCTGGTTGCAGGACATGGAGGCCCCCGGAGGTGCCAAGTGGGCTTGGGCAGAGAGGAGCACTTCCCTGAGGCAGACTCGGACTAGGGAGGTCACACAGCTGTTACTGCCCCTCGTGATGCCTGCCGTCCGGCCGTCCAGCCGTAGAGAACAGAGGCGATGTTCAACCCCTCCTCTGCTTCACCTGCAACTGCTTCCCTTCTCCCTTGAGAGTGGGGAGAAAGTGTGGGTGGGGTGTGTCTTGGTGTGTAGGTGGGTCCCCAGCAAGGTATTTTGGTGCACAGAATGGGAGGAGGCAGAGAAGAAAGGGAAGCTGCAAAGCAAAGAAGCAGGTGAATGATGTAAGACGTCCTAGGGAACAGCCTGCCGGGCTGATGGGGAGAGCCCTGCAACACGCGGCTGTCGTCTTCTCCAGACGCAGTGGACGCCTAAGAAAGCTTAAGCATTTCTTTTGCTAAAAGATTCAGACAAGTGTCTCGAGGCAGAACAGAGACTTATTTTGGTATATGCTTACGATAGCCTTTGTGCCAGATCATTTATTAAGCAGGTGATCCGCGTCCCGCTGAACTGGAACGCAACGTTTATCATATGTTAATTTTTCATATTCCCTAAGATCTCTGTCAGGATTTTCGATTCTGATCTTGTCTTCTGACTTTTCTACTCCTGCATGAATAAAACATGGATTTGATTAGAGTGGCTTTGATTATAATGTGACACACTGATTTCCTCCCCAGTCTCCATTTTTGTATTTCCTTTGTTATTTTCAGGCATTTATTCTTCTGTGTGAAAGTTAAAATCGCTTTGTTTAATTTTCATAAAAGAATCTTGTTGGGATCCCAGTTGGAATTGTCTTACATTTATGTATTAAATTTGGGAGGATTGGAAGTAAGATAAGTTAGAGAAAGACAAGTACTGTGTAATATATATCACTTATATGTGGAATCTAAAATGTCAAACCTGTTTAAAGAAAGAGTAGAACGGTGGTTACCAGGAGGTAGGGGCACAGGGGATAAGACTGGTGGTATTTAAGGGTCCAAACTTGTAACAAGCACGAAATAAGCCATAGAGATCTAAGGTACAGTATACTGAATGTAGACAGTAACATTGTACTCTAAGAATGTGGTGTGATGAATATTGTTACAGCAGCCATACACCCTGCACACCTTAAATTTACACAATGTTAAAAGAAACTCTTTCAGTTACATTAAAAATCTAAAACACAAAAAAAGTTGGGAGAATTGGTAAATGCCTCCAGGATAAGTGAATTAAGGCCATCTTGTTTCTAAGTGAATAGACTCATGACTTCAGAGCTATTGAAGTAAAAGCTAAAATCATTTGCATTTCCTTCAGGAGAAGAAGATACATTTCTTTAATTTAGGTACTTTTGTTTGAACTCTGCTGGCTTGATTGATTTCATAATGGAAAATACAAGCACCTGACCAAATGACACCCATCCAGTGACTCTAAATGATGCGCCACTCAAAACATGTCATTCATTAAAAATTCTAAAGGAATTGTTTAAAATTATATCGAATATGGGGTTTTCTCTCCTTTATTGCTAAAAATCAGGGAAAATACCTCCCACGACTTTTCAGAAGGAGGGATATATGTTGCTTCATGCCATCACTCCCTCAGCATCAGAGAACGGGGAAGGCATGTGTCGGTATGTTCTGGAAACTCCATGGTCTGTGTACCAATAGGAAAGAAGTGGTGTGGGTGAGGGTGGGGGCAGGGGGAGGAGAGAGGGTTGTCTTGGCCAAGGCTGTGAAGATAGTGAACTTTGGAATTCATTATTCTCAAAAAATATCTCTACACTGGAGCAAAGCATGAAAAACACAGATCTGGAGAATCCAAAGTGCCCAGTGAGCACGTGGGTTGCTTCCTCCTTGGTGGGTCAAAGCAGCGGCTAAAAACCCCAGGGAAGGCTTCCAGCTCCCAATCCTCCCGTAATGACATTCATACACTATGTAGAAAATTCAAAATAATGAGAATTTCTAAACAACTGTTAGAAGATATGGAAAAGTGACCAAATACAGGGAGACACTATAAGGAACTTGACAGTTAACATAAGGGGCCATGCAACTGCCACTTTTTTTTTTTTTTTTTTTTTTTTTTTGCGGTACGCGGGCCTCTCACTGTTGTGGCCTCTCCCGTTGCAGAGCACAGGCTCCGGACGCGCAGGCTCAGCGGCCATGGCTCACAGGCCCAGCCGCTCCGCGGCATGTGGGATCTTCCCGGACCGGGGCACGAACCTGCGTCCCCTGCATCGGCAGGCGGACTCTCTTCCCTGGTGACTGCGCCACCAGGGAAGCCCGAGCTGCCACTTTTATGTGGCTTTTCCCCCCCGAGAGCACTTCCCCATCTTGCTGACCCAGGGATATCGCTCAAGCAGAAATTCACAGTGACCTGAGAGTAAGAGGATTGAGTTTGGGGGCAGCCAGAGAGGGTAGAAATTGATGGAGAACTCCCAAAAGGAGCCACACAGGGGGTTGGGTGGGAGCGTTAGAAATTCTTCATATAAACTCCCTTCAAGTCTTTGACTGACCCATGAACGGCAGTCTCTGGAGGGTCCAGGGGAAACTTTTTTTGGAAGGCTGAAAGAGGTAGTTAGAGATTTCAACAGTTGCCCTCAGCAGCAAAGACAAAATTTGAGATTCCGGTCCACCACGTATTCCACTGAAATACCAACGGGAGTAAAATCACATCAGGACTAAGGGACTTGCCCTAAAAGAGCAAGATTGGAATAGCCCCTCGCTAATGACGTCGACAGCCAAGCCTTCCCAAGTTCAAAGGGATCTGCCAGGAATTTAAGTGCCTGCTAGAGCGAACACAGTACTATTCAGAAGACCATAATAATACCCAGAGTCCCTACAACATACTATCGACAATATCCTGTAAACTATTAAACATTCTCCTTTTCTAACATAAGGATAGAAAGCAATAAAATTTCCCTCTACACATGTTTATCTACATCTCCCAAATTTTTGTGTGTTCTGTTTTCACTATCACTCAGTTTGTAACATTTTGCATATTCTTTGTGATCTCTTTTTTCACTCATGGGTTATTTAGGTGTATGTGTTTAATTTCCAAATATTTGAGTATTTTCTAGAAATTGCAATATCCAATATGGTAGCCACCAGCCATATGTGGTTACTGAGCACTTGAAATGTAGCTGGTGTACCTGAGAAATTGAATTTTAACTTTTATTTCATGATAATTTGTTTTAATTTAAATTTAAACACTGAAGCACTGTAAAATATTTTACCATGAAACACAGCTTTGTTGTTTGGGTAGAAATACACTTCACTCTAACTGTTGTATCACATATTATTGCTGTATTGCAATGTAAATTTTGGCCACATTTATTGTTTCTAGTATGAGAACATATATACATCATTGATCTAGTCAATGTCAGAAGATTGATTCCCTTTGAACAATCTTCCTAATGCAGTGATGTAATACTTTTATTCGAATACTTTGTGTAGACAGCATGAGTTATAGTGATACCTGTCTACATTGTAGTAGATAATGACCATTAAATTTAAATACGGTTTATTATTTTATTTATAATGGGGTTGAGTTAAATCTTAATTTAAAAATAAGTATGGACAATATTTAATCTTTAAAATGAAGGCATGATATTGATGCAGAATGAATGGAGATGACTAAGCAGGTAGTAAAACTGGAACAGGAGAGAGAAAGAGGCTGGAAGATGTGTTATAACATTCACAGTGGCAACTGCAATTTGCTGCTGTGTAGCAAAACCAAAAAAGAAAAAAAAAAAAGCTGTTAGAGACCTTTTCAGCAAACACATACAGGATTTGATAAAATGTTTCCTCTCAACCATCAAAAACAGACTTGACAACTGAAGGCAGAATTAAATGTCCAACAAAAACCTCTAGACAACTTTTAATAGGCTCTGAGCTTATAACTTGGGCCAGGTGTAAAACACTTTGGATTACTGCATGAAAAAGAAAAACACTTTTAGTTGGAGAGATGGTGAAAACAACTTATTACTTTGGTTATGGAAAGTTGTTTTTTTTTGTTTGCTTGTTTGTTTGTTTTGCGTTACGCGGGCCTCTCACTGTTGTGGCCTCTCCTATTGCGGAGCACAGGCTCCGGACGCACAGGCTCAGCGGCCATGGCTCACGGGCCCAGCCGCTCCGCGGCATGTGGGATCTTCCTGGACCGGGGCACGAACCCGCGTCCCCTGCATCGGCAGGCGGACTCTCAACCACTGCGCCACCAGGGAAGCCCTATGGAAAGTTTTACTGCAAATTTTTAAAGAAAAGACTAAAAATTCTAAAGTATGCAAAACACGAAAGACCTTCCATCAAGGCACCAAACAATTGCCCAGAGAAGGTAAGACTTTTAAAATAATATCAAAGATGAATTGATTTAAGGTTTGAAAAATTGCAAGTCTCTTTCTTTAGAGCTATATGAGAAGTGTGACTTAAGACATGATCCGAGTGATACTTTGAGTATGTCTTAAAGTCGTCCCACGTCTAGGAAAAGATGTAAACTCAGGGCAAAAAAAAAAAAAAAAAAAAAAAATTCAAATTAGGGGTATAGATATTTTTACATCTTTCAAAACTGTCAGAGAATTTTAATAGATACTTGGCACAAATTGCTCATGATGGAAGCACATGCAGTCATCTCCAGTCTCACACTTGTACTCTGCGCCCCAGAATTCCTGGACCATATGTTCTTCTCCACTTCTGGATCCTGCTTTATTTTGCCTTGACTGTTTCCAGTAACATTTCATCCCTCTCCACTTATACAGAGTATTCGATTAGGAAAACTGAAGCCAATCTAGGTACTAAAAGTAGGATGAACTTTTTGTTTTTCCTTCTAAAATGGTAAAAAAAAAAATTTTTTTAAGTTGCCTTTAGATACATTAGATTGGTGAGTGTATGACTTTCATCCACATCTTTCTTTTTCTTTTCTTCTTTTCATCTTTATTGGAGTATAACTGTTTTACAATGTTGGGTTAGTTTCTGCTGTACAACAAAGTGAATCAACTACATGTGTACATATATCCCCATATCCCCGCCCTCTTGCGTCTCCCTCCCACCCTCCCTATCCCACCCCTCTCGGTGGTCACAAAGCATCGAGCTGATCTCCCTGTGCTGTGCAGCAGCTTCCCACTAGCTATCTATTTTACATTTGGTAGTGTATATATGTCAATGCTAAAAGTTGGATGAACTTTTAGTCCAAGGAATGAAAGGCTTGCCCTGGCCTGGGGAGCGAGGTGGTGTGCTGACCTGGGTGATTTTCAGCAGCTATGAGCTGTGAAACACACCGCCGTCTCCCGTAGTCTATTTGCAATGGTTGCCATGTGCTCCTTCTCCAGCAAGTTCCAAATCTTGTGGGAGTGCTTCTCATTGGCAGACCGTAACCCGGACCTGTAGGGAAAGGGATGATAAGGAACGTTGGCCCAGGCTCCTTCCCTGAGATGCAGAGGACCCAGGAAGAATCGAGGGTGCCCCGTTTACAGCATTCAGCACAGCTCAATAATTCAGATGGAAGGATTCACCTTACATCTGACCTTAGGGAAAGCTTTCCTATCTCATCCACGACATCGAATAGGAGTTACACCTATTTGATGCTGGGTATGCCTGGGACAAAGCATTAAAATATTATCTTGAATTTTCATTTCAACATGTACTCCCTCAGTAGTGAGTGGCAGCTAACTCTTCCTGTTCACTCCTTTGTACCAACTTGCTGGCATACGTGAGGCCCTCACTAAATATTTTTTCACCCTACCCCTTGAAGAGTTGGTGAAACTTGGCTCAAGCTACATTTCCACAGCATGGAGAGCCCCAAATCTTTCTTGTTCTTTCTGGGAATTTCCTGAGCTCACTTCTTTATGCTTCCCTCTACTTTCTCAGTCATGTACTACTGTTCTCTATTTGACTCAATTTCATGAAGACCCAAAATTCACTTCTTTAGCTGGTTTCCACAATAACCATAGACACTAAGCTTCTTGTACGCTTTGGCATCTTTCCTAGTGATTTTGAAACTCATGGGGCGGGTCCCACAGGCAGCAGTGGGTGTTATTACATCAAGTCGACTGCCTTCCCTCTAGCTTGGAACGAGGAAGTGCTAATCCCTCCAGAACCCAGGAGGGAGAAACTCTGGAGTGACACTTCATAAACGGTCTCCCTCTCACGAAAGGCAGAGGGATTGACCTGTTTGGGGATGTTAAGAATGTTAGGAGAGCCATTAGACCCATTAGACCACTTCCTGCTATGAGTTTCATTTTTCAGAAACAGGAAACAAACGGCCCTCTCAACCTTTTGACCTGCTGTGATCAGATATGACCAACACTTTTGGTTCCTTGTTTCATCCTATAAGCAGACCAAAAAAGTCCTCTTTCTGGTGGTCCAGAGGAGTCTTGCTTTTTGGGTTTCACCTTCTCAGACTATGACTCTTTGGTTGTCAGGTGGCCCCATTATGTGAAACTAGCTCTCTTCCATTTCAGGGAAAAGAAGGAAGACTCCTAACTTAGGTTTTTCATCCCTGCTCTGGTCTCCACTTCATCTTTACCAGGGAGTCCTAGAATTCTGGTAACAAGATGGTATTTAGCTTTATTTGATTCAGTTCTTTGTGTGTATAGTTTTCCTGCAGAATCCTGGAGGGGAGAAGGGTCTTTGGCTCCCTGGCTCTGGCTGGTAACATTTGGAGCAGGGGAAATGCCTTGAAAATTATTGAAGTGACTTTCCCTTTTTATTCAAGCACAGGATATTTGCTCCAGTGTAATCACTCTCAAAGTATATTCCTGGACCAGCGAGATCGGCAATGCCAGGGAACTTGTTAGGAATGCAGATTCTCAGGTCCACTGACTCAGAAACTTTGTACGTTAGCAAGTCTTCCGGGCGACTCTGATGCATGCTAATGCTCCACAAAATACAGGAAAAAACCTGAATAATCAGATTTTAATATTTTTAAAAATACTAATAGAATTTTGTCGAAAGATGACAACCTTGTCAAGCTGGGTGTTTTCTCTAGAATGGATGGTCTGTATTCTATCACTTCTCCAATTTGCATGAAAAGGTTTAGGCACTAAGCGATAACATTTTACACGGTAGAAGTCCAGCTGATAAGAGATGAGAACAGCTCCTCTTATAGGGGAAAGGAAACAGGAAGGCAGAGGAATCAAGCCATCAGATATGTGTCCTAAAGTTTGTGTCTCCAAGTTCAGGAAACAAGAGGTATATTAGATAGTTAAGTTCTGGTCACTTCTTGAGCTAGGATCTGGGGAACACCCTCTGCGAAAAGCCTTTAAACCTGGATGTCACCCTATGTGGTCCTCGTCTCAAGGATGGAAACACTTTCCGTTTCTATCTGGTTTGGCTGCTCCCCGGTACTTTCTAGCATTTGATTCTTCGTAGTTTATCCAAAGTTTATCTGTAGGATATTTCGTATGTTACAAGCCTCTGTCCTTTTGGAACCAGACTCAAGTTCTGACGTTGTATTCTCTTTCTTGGTTTGTATGTAGAATGAACAAGAGTTTAGGATTCTAGGAAAGTCTGGTTGGGAATTGGCAAAGGAATTCAGCACGAGGGTGGGAGTGAGGTCGCTCTAGAGCCAGGTGTAGGGCAAACTCGCCCCAGCTGCCTCTGGCACGTGCCGCTAGTCATCTGCTTACTAGCATTTACCCCTCCTGTTCACTAACAAAACTACAATTTTGCTTATAACTGCAACGTACCCGTGTGAAATACTGAATTGCACAGTGTTTCTTGCAGCTGGGGGTAACCATATGACCACGAGGTAGTAGCAGAAGCTCTGTGGACATTTCTGGGTAGCCTTTGCTTCTGTAATAGATGTGGCATTCTGTCCTCCTTCTTGTGTCTGTGTTCTTTCCACCCGCAATTCAGACATGAGGCTGAAGGTGAAGCAGCCGTCTTACCACTTTGAGGACAAAAGTTACTTGCAAGTAATGGTGGAGAAAAAAATCAAGTTCTTTGGGTAGTTACATGGGCTCTGGACTTACCAGCCGTAAACGCCTTGTATCACAATTGAACCCTTTGTTAAGCTGCTTTGGTGAAGTTCTCTTCCATGCAACCAGACATAGCCTCCAGCTTACATTCCAGGGCTGAATGAGCGTCACTGCCGGACCAGCCACAGAGATTTTAGACCATCAGGAGCTGTGGTGAAGTCAGCCAGGAGACCCTCAAAGGGCACTGCCTGGAGTGAGAAATTCATTCACTTGGTGACTTTACACCAGCTTGTGGACTTTCTTGTTGGGGACCAGCAGGGCTGCAGAGGCTTGACAGACATGGGATGTCACCCAACAAGTAGAGGAGACAGGGACTGAGGCTTGGAGACCCCATCTTTCTCCGCAGATCACGATGTCACAGAAGAAACCCATCCCCCACTGAAGGAAAGAAATAACGATGGTTGCAAGGAGTCTCTAAGTCACCTAAATGGGGACTAAACACGGCTCTTTAGCAGATCCGATTGGACTGGTTTTTAAACAAGAGTAAACATTTAGTTATATATTTTCCCTAGAAGTAATGGATGGGATCTAGGAAAGAGTATAAAATTATAGACAAATTAAACAGGTACATTTTCTATTTGTGTCCTAAATGTAGTATATGTTTAGTTTTGCCTCGTAGGCTGTTTCCAGTGAATTCCAAATTGTTCCACAAGAAGCAACTGACTTATATTCTCAGAGGACTCGTTTCCACAAGCTTGCTCAAAGCATTTTTTCTGCAAATGCAACTATTGTCTCAAGAGAAATTAAAAATAGAGTTAAAATTTCCGTATCTCATTATCCTTTCTCACAAATCCTATATCAGAGACATAATGCCTAAGAAAATGTACGCACTACATAGCATAGCCATTGTGTATATGAAGCAAAAAGTACAGAAAATGCAAGGAGATATGGACTAACAGGTCCTAATAATATGACTTTAATATAAACTTGTCAGAAAAGACAAATCAAGTAGACAAAAAATAAGTAAGGAGATAGAAGAATAAACATAATGAAGAAAGTAGCTCTCTTGGATTTATAGAAAATACACTCTTTTTGCGTAATATCAGAGAATACACCCTTTTTCAAATGCACATGGAACATTCACAAATATTGATCATATATTAATATATGTTAGCAAACATCAGTGAGTTCCATGAAGTAGAAATAATAAAAACAACACTTTCTGATCATGATGAGATAAAACCAGAAATTACATTTGGAAAAAAGTCCTTCCATCGAGAAATGAAAACACCTTGTATTAAACAACTCTTGTTGAAAAGAAAAATACAAACTGAGGCTTTAGAATTTCTTACAGATCATACTAATAAAAATACTAAATGTCAGAAGCTATAGGCTTCATTTAAAGAAGTGATCAGAGGGGCTTCCCTGGTGGCGCAGTGGTTGAGAGTCCGCCTGCCGATGCAGGGGACGTGGGTTCGTGCCCCGGTCTGGGAAGATCCCACATGCCGCGGAGTGGCTGGGCCCGTGAGCCATGGCCGCTGAGCCTGCGCGTCTGGAGGCTGTGCTCCACAACGGGAGAGGCCACAGCAGTGAGAGGCCCACGTACAGAAAAAAAAAAAAAAAAAAAAAGAAGTGATCAGAGTAAAAAGCATTGCACCAAAAACTTCTTCAACTAAAAAAAAGAAGAAAATGAATTAAATTCTCACTTCCAAAAAAGCTAGAAAAAGTACAATAAGGTAAACCAAAAGAAAGTACAAGTATGAAAGACAAAAATTAATGTAGTGGAGAAAAAAATACACCTAATTAATAAATCAAAATCCTGGTTTATTGAAAAAATTTAAAATTAACAAACTACTCATTAACTTGTTCAGGAGAAAAAGAGAAAAGGGCACAAATAAAACTTCCAAAATGACAAGAGGAACAACCATTGAAATTGAAGACAATTTTAAAATTTAGAACCTTTTTGCAAATAAATTTGAAAACCTAGAAGAAATGGATAATTTCCTAGGGAAATGCAGATTACCAAACTTATCTCCATTAGAGACAAATTTATTTTTAAAAATATTTTTAAAAGGTTTTTTGATGTGGACCATTTTAAAAGTCTTTACTAAATTTGTTACAATATTGCTTCTGTTTTATGTTTTGGTTTTTTGGCCCCAAGGCATGTGGGATCTTAGCTCCCCAACCAGGGATCAAACCTGCACCCTTTGCATTGGAACGTGAAATCTCAACCACTGGACTGCAAGGGAAGTCCCTAGAGAGAGAAGATAGACCAGTGTGCATGGAAGAATTAGAGAAAGCTATTAAGGAACCACACCACAAAGTAAGCACCAGGGACAGACTGTTATGCATGGAAATTCTTCCAAACCTTCTAAGTCCAGATAGTTTCAGTGCTCTTTAAATTGTTGCAGAGCATCGAAAACGATGAGAAATTTCCGAATTGCTTTTTGAAAACAAATCTAACATTGATACCTAAGTCTGATAATGATGGTACAAAAAGATAAAACTATAGAGCCACATCTCTTGTGAATATCAACACAAAAATACTAAATAAAATATTAGCAAACAGGTGCCAACACATCAAGCATGTGATACATCCTGACCAAGAGGGATAGAAAACAGAAATGAAAAATTGGTTCAATATTGGGAAATCTGTTCATATCATTCACCATGATAATTCTCATGGATGATTTTTTAAAAGCCTTTAATGAAATTCAACAGCCACTCATGATAAAAACCCTCAAGAAAATAGTGATTGGGGGATACTTGTTTAACATGATTACACACACACACACGCGTGTGCACACACACACACAAATACATGTACTACTGTAGCTCAGCAGCTATCTCACTTACCTAATTGGGAAACACGGAGGGCGTATCCAGGAAGAAAGCAAGTATACCCACCCACTACTAATCAACATTATAATGGAGGTTTTAGCAAATGCAATTTGACAAGAGCAATCAATTAGGGGCATAAGAATAAGTAAAGGAGAAGTGATACACTGTGGGACATCCGTAAGATGGAATACTAGTCAGCAATAAAGGAGAACAAGCTCTTGGTACACACAGCGTCAATGATTCTCAAGATCATTACGCTAAGTGAATGAAGCCAGTCTCAAAAGGGACTTTGTTTTACTTATCTCTAGATTCTCAGTGTCTCGTATAAAACCTACCACCAAGTACAAGCAACCAATGAATGTTAATAAATAGATGAATAGGTATGAACTCCCAAAAGTCTTGAGAGAAGAGAACATGCTTCATTCTTCTATTGTATTAGTCACAATGCATAGTTTCATTCATCTGTCTGCCTTCTGCCCCGGGAGGCAAATAGGCAAAGCTGCTCTCGGGATATGTCACACGGGCTTCTCATTTCCTAACTGCTAGTCAAGAGCAAAACCTTTTTCTTTGTCTCATCTACAGCATTAACTCGGAGGCAAGGGTAAGAATAATTGAATGCATTTACACAGAAAATAACCACTGACGTTAGAATTTTCTTCGTATTAAGCCTGTATTTACTTTTTCTTGGGAGGTGTATGTGGTTCTTTGGTTAAATATTTGTTAATAGAAGGTTGTAATACAATAGCACATTAAATTCATATCTCAGAATTTTGACTACAACGCCAATGATGAAAACAGTAGAGACAGAGATCACCCACCTTCTGCAGAGTGAATCCAAATCTCTCTACTCAGAGCGACTACCTCTAAAGGAGTCATGTGCTTCTTTGCACGGTGCTTCTCATATGCGTGAGCCTTTGCTGATTTTTATTAAGTGTACAGTCTAAACTCCTTGTGTTTGGGGGAAATCATGGAGAGACATATGCCCTAGTTTGAGCAAAATGGGTTAGGACATGGAGAAGACGATTTTAAGGTGACAGAGCAAGGAGAGTTGGCATAGGTCACATATGACCACCAGAACACGTTGGTAGAACATGGAAAAGTGCTTTGGGGAAGCCTAGAAATTATTAGGTGAAGAGTACTCAGTAGAAGAGTAGAAAAGGGATAGGGACTTAGCTATTTTTATCCATATATTAAAAAGAATTGTTGCATCAGGAAAGCCACAAAGGTCTCAGAAACGTAGGTCACGTGTAATTTCTATCAACACATAATGAATGAGACCAAGGGCAATGTAGTCTCTGACTGTCAGAGGCGTTGAGAATGTGGCTGAAACCTTCCAGGGAAAAGGAGAAAGGGAGAAGTCTAGAGGGTAGACCAAGCCTACTTCCAAAAGCATCTTGAACTTTTACAAAAGACTATAATTCATCCCTGTGCTGTTAGAAGAAATAGTGGTAGTATTTTCCAAAAAAAGATTCCATTTTGTACAAATATGAGAGAACAGAAAAGTTTTATTATAATAACAATAAGCAAACAATTCAACTGGGTGGGACAGCAGTTAGTTTCCCAAGAAAAGGAGAGAACTGGTTATTCAGCAAATTGGTTGGTGTTGGTCAAAGAGTTTCTACAGATACATCTGAATATACCAAACATTGTTCTCTTATCTGTTGAATCTCTTTCACTCTTTCTCGCATTTCACATAGTTGAGTTCTGAAAGATCTATCTTCCAGACAACTCTGTTCGTCAATGGGCAGACGATAAGGAACAATTGAGTCCTTCTGTAAAATTGTAAGTAAACAAATTTCCATTCATCTACAAAGAATTCTATAAACATCTCCATCTATAAGCTTAACTAATGCAAAGAATTGATCTTTCTCATAAACTATAAGGTTAAGATGATCACTGTGATTCTGAGGGTAAAATAAGTGAGACGAAACCACAGGGGGAGATTACCTACCAATCTAGAAAGAATCCAGAGGAGAAACATTTACTAGGGATAAACAGAGAAAGCTTGGGGTCATTTTCTTTGGTCTCCTGCATTCCTTCTCTCTGTGTCTCTGAGAAAGAATTCACAATTAGGGAGCATCAATACGTTGTGCTTTGGAGTTTCACAGATTGAGAGTTTGTCCCTCCCCTGTTAAATCAATCGACATATACCAATTCCCAGCAGTGAGCTTTACTCTCCTTAGTCCTGAGAGTCTGAGAGACAGAAAAACGAGAATGCTCTGACTTACATGGGGCAGGGCCAGCTGAAAATATGCAGGAAGTATAGACACATTTTCATGAAGTTGGATCTTAATGTTTAATTCTTAAACAGAGAGAAAACCAAAGAAACCACCTTAAACAGGCCTAAGATGAATTCAAGTATCCCGCTCTGATTCTCAACTTCGTGTCTGGCATTTTGCTGCCTTGCAGCACAGAAAGCCTCCCTTTCTGCCAACTGCCTCCTCATTTGCATCTCTTGCTTTTGCTGTTCTAGTTCATCCTCCAGCATTCTGATTTTCTCTTCGTACTCCTGTCTTATCTGCGCTTTCTGTCTCTCTAGCTCTGCTCTGTAATTTTCTTGTATCACTAGGATTTGTTTCTGAATCCTCTCCTCGACCTTTTGATACGTGTTGTTCGTGAAGCACCTGCCTTTGCACTCTGCGACCACGCGCTGAACCAGGACCAGCAGCTGCTGCCTCTGGTCCTCCTGCTCAGCTCCCGTCGCCCTGTTGTTGAACACACAGTAGCGGTCTCCGAACTTGTCCATCAGCTCTCGAATGACTTCTGGAGCTTCCTTTAAGTAATCACGGAAATCGGTGCCTTCCAAGTCATCTTTCCGGGTGAATAAGAGAATCATGTGTTTCCTAGCTCTCTCTCCAAACATTTCCAGGACCTTTTCCGTGGCTCTCTGCTCTTCCGGTGTGTACCGGCCCAGTGGGATGATGAGGAGGAGAGCATGAGGCCCTGGGGAGGTCAGGGCCATGCAGCGAGCAATCTCCTTGCAAGTGTCAGCATCCTGTACCTCTGTGTCAAAGATGCCTGGCGTATCCACAACGACAACTTCCCTCCCGTTCCAGGTGCTGTCTCCTTTCTTACAGGACCTGGTGATGGATACTGCAGAAAAGCCCGAAGGAAACACTTTCTTTCCGAGGATGCTGTTTCCTGTTGCACTTTTTCCTGCCCCAGTCTTACCCACTAAGACGAGTCTCAGTTGTGAATCTCTAGGGTCTTGGTTTCCAAGCCCTGGCACAACAGGAAACAAAAGCCGTAGTGTTAGAAGGAACTTCAACCGTCTCCCCTGCAAGGCTCCTGCCCACTGGTGCCCTTCTCTGTCGCCTGCTAGGGTCCTCCACACTCAAGGGATGTCTATAGAAAGCCCTCTGGGCTCGTGTTCCTCTTGCAGTCTTTGGGGACTGCCCAGGTACTTTTCAGCATCCCCCCTGAGCTTCTTACTGTGACCTTGTGTAGGTAAGTAGCCCACAGAGGAGGAAACAAAATGGTTAAGAAGAGAACTCTGAGCTGCTACTGGTAGCTGTTCTTCATAAGATAACATAGGAAGTAACACAAAATTGACGTTGCATATTTTACTTCCTAGGAAAGTTCGAAGTTAATAATCAGAGCAGCAGAGCACAGCAACTGAAACCTTAAGTAACATACCAAGTCATCTGATAGCTCTTTCCGTGTTTGTATCCAGCAGGTCTCTGCATATCTCTTTAACGTGTCTATAAAGTCAAAGTCTGCCCGATTTGCTAGGCATAGACCCAGGACCGGCGGGAAGAGAAATGGCAATCACGTTTGAGAGGCTGTTTTCCCGAGAAGACAGACCCTGCCAGCCAGCCCTTGAATGTAAGACTGATTCCTGCGTGAGGAATCCTGTGTTATAACTACCTATTTCTGCTTTGAGACAATCCATACATTATCCCGCTTACACCCTTATAGACACTGTTACAAACTCCAATTCGTTTTCAGAGCTATCATCCCCAGTCACCCAGTTCCTCAGGCTAAAAATCTAGGCATCACCCTTGACTCCTCTCTTTCCCCTTCTTTCCATATCCAACCCATCACCAGGTTCTCTTGGCTCCAAATCCGTTCGCTTCTCTCTAGTTTGAAGATCATCATACTAGCCCAAGTTACATCCCCGTCCATGCCTCAGTGGTCTCCTAACTGGTGTCTCTACTTCCGCTTTGGCCCTTTCAGTCTATTCCGTAAAGTGGAATAATCTTTTAAAAATATCAATCAAACAGAAGAGGGAAATCGCAGAACCTCCCACTCTGGCTTCCACAAAATCTGTAGTTCATCCGCATCTCCCACACACTTTATGGTGAAGCTTCTGCTGATCCCTGGATCCCTAAGGCAGAGTTTCTCCCATTTGATAACCAGAATCCTGGGGTGAAGGAAGTAAATTTCCCAAAGCTGAGAACACTGGATACGGATGGCTAAGATTACCTACGGCAAAATGTGGATGGGAGTTCAGACTATTATGTAGTTAGCATTCACAATGGAAGATTCCAACCTAAGGATATCCTGAGGGCATTGGTTGACCTTAGAGACAGGACTAGGAAAATCATGGCGGGCGAGATAAAAAGGCCCCAAGGGCCAGGGCCAACACTGCAACAACTGGCCAGTGTTGACAGCAAATGGACGGCGATCTGCGATAGGTGGCAGACACAGCCATGAATTATTCCCTCTCTGTACTCATGCCTCTTGGGAATGTGGATTTGCAGCTACTCTCATCAAGAGGCTGGGTCCGTTTCTCCAACCCTTGAATCTGACTGGGCCACGTGACTTGCTTTGGACGGTAAGATCGTGAAAACATGATCAAGCAGACTCCAAAAGTGCTGACTTACTGTAGTTTGCCTTCTCTTTCTGCTTTTCGGAACCTACGACTGCCCTGGACTAGCCTACTAGATGAGGGACACAAGGGCCTGTTATCCCTGTCCCCCTGGTCTGCCCAAGAGCTTGCTGACTACCAGACATGTCCATGAGGCTACCCAAGATTATCCAGTTGCATCCTGAACCACCAGCCTACCACAGATGCATGAGTGAGTCTGGCTGAGATTAGCCAAGTTGATCCAGACCCAAAGACTGCCCAACTGACCCAGAAAACCAAGAGCCAGCTAAACGGTTGATGTTTTAGGCTCCTAAATTGTGGGGTGGTTTGCTAAACCAGCAGAAGCTCAAACGATATAATCAATGTCTATGGATAAGGGAGTAGAAGCAAGGTTATGTGAGGAATGGCGTGATCAGTCTGTTGAATTTGTTGGTTATAGTGAGGCCACCAGCAGCAGGGAATTTAAGGAACTGAATGAGGAATTAATTACATCCACGTTCCTCCTTCCCAATCCTCTCTTGGGCTGAAGAGAGGGGCAGAGAAACAATCAGGGAGGCTACAGCCCACTGTTCTGGTGTGTCCACGCTGTAGGAAGTAGCACATAAGAAACCTCACCAAGTCCGGATCAATCAGGATATTCTAACTCTCTTCCTCTTAGCTGTTTAGCTACATCACAAGAAGAAGGCGTAGAGGGTCGAGAGAAATGAGAGAGCAGAGTAAACGAAGGGAAAATAAGAAATGTGGTTGAAAATGTTTTGCTCTTGTGCAGAGGGGGGCTGACTGACGGGACAGGAGAGACCCAGCCCTCCTCCCCCAAGCCTGGCCGGCCTAGCCCCGAGCAGCCTCTCACCATGGCTGGTCCTGGACTTGCTGGGGTAAAGGGCTGCCATTGTAGTTTGAATTCCTGGAAATAAAGAAAAACAACTATGTCATTTCAGGTAAATGGAGAGTAACTGGAAACTGGAAATGTCAACCTCATGTAACCAACAGTTTCTTTTTCTTTTCATAAACTTGCTTGCTACTCGATTTCTCTTCCTCTATTTCCCAATACTTCTCCATTCTCTGTTTTCAGTCTCACTTTCAGATTGTTCATTTTTCTTTACACAAATGTAAGTGCTTCAGGGCCTTCCTCGGCACTGGTTCTGGGTGCCCTCGCCCACTCTATTCAGTGAATTATTGCTTTGAATGCCATTTGTACGTAGCCTGCAGCCTAGACCCTTCTCAGAGTTCCAAACTGTCAAATCCCATTCAACTTGTCCAGTTGGCAACTTTATGGGCATCTCACAGAGAACTCAGACAAAATGGAGCCCTTGACCTCCATCCCCAGCCTGGTCCCCATTTCAGTAAACGGCACCCCCAAATGGCTCATGCAGAATCTTGGGGTCACATCCACAACACTTCCTTCCTCACTTGCTCATCGGTCTGTCACCAAATCCTATTGATTTTACTTCCAAAAATGCAAAACTCTCCATTTCTCCGCATCTCCATGTTAATCCAACCCACTGTCATTTGACTGTAAAGGTAATAGGCTCCCAACTGATACTGCATCTTCAATCCCTTCTCCACTCAATAATCAGACAGCTTTTTAAAACTGAAATTTGATTTTTTTTCCCTTGCTTAAATTCCCTAATGGATTCCTTTTGCTTTTTATTGTTCAAAGAGTTGAAAACCCTTGGAATGGTCCAAAAGGCCCTGCATGATCAATTACTCTCTCTCTCTCTTTCAAAAGACTTGAGCCATACTGGTCTCCTCAATGTCCCCTGAATCCTCTAAGCTCCCTCCAGCTCCTAGACCTTTGGGGAATATTTCCCCCTCCCTGGAGCACTCCCACACCCATCCAATGCCCAGCTCATTTCTGCTCAGCCCTGAGGCCACAGTGTTCTGTTATTTCTCCAGAGAGGGCTTCTCCATCCCCATCACCAACCAGCAAGTTAGCTCTGGTGTGGAGTTTGTGCTAGCCACACTCCCAGGGTTTCTACAGAATACGTACCACAATAGGAAGTTGTTCGTCTGATTTTTTTACTGTCTCCTCGTAGACTGTAAGCTTTGTGATGGTCAACCGTCTGTGTCTTGTCTGCCCCGTTATTCCCTAGGGACAAGCACAATGTTGGACAAAGCATGGATCTCAATAAGTATTTGTTAAATAAATGAATTGATTAAAACAAATCCCCCTGATTCTTGCCTTCTCTCTGATTGAGCTTTACGTCCAGCCTAATCCGGCTTGTGAAAAAGATTATCCTTTCCTTATTTTTTAAAAACTTAATTAATTTATTTTTTGGCTGCATTGGATCTTCATCGCTGTGCAGGGGCTTTCTCTAGTTGCGGCGAGCGGGGGCTACTCTTCATTGCAATGCGTGGGCTTCTCATTGCAGGGGCTTCGCTTGTTGCGGAGCACAGGCTCTAGGCACGTGTGCTGCGGTAGTTGTGGCACGTGGGCTCAGTAGTTGTGGCTCATGGGCTCTAGAGCTCAGGTCTTGTAGTGGTGACACACGGGCTTAGTTGCTCCATGGCATGTGGGATCTTCCCGGACCGATGATTGAACCTGTGTCCCCTGCATTGGCAGGCAGATGCTTAACCACTGTGCCGCCAGGGAAGTCCCCTATCCTTTCCTTATTAACAACACCTAGCATCCTTGAAACACGGTAATACGTTTTAAAGGTTTTCTTTCATTGCTACCTACTAACGTTGGGCAACGGAGAAAGCCATTTGAAGAACTCTTAGCAGATCAGATTTTAAGTAGGACAGGCTGAAATGCTAGTTGTTAAAGAAAGCGTGTCTGATAGGAAGCCAACAAATACAAATTTCAAACACTGTTAGAAAGACAGGCACTTCCTCTGAAAGTGGATTAGGAATAGGAAGTAGGAAACAGCTTCTTGTAAACTGGGAGGAGAAATCACAGAATTTTTAAAAAATCAGCTTTGGTCACATAGTTGATGTTGGTGATTGATTTCAGGAGAAGGAGTAAGATACCAGAACTAGGAAAACAAAAGGTTTGGGGTGTGGTGTTTCCATTCAGTCTGTGGACTTTCTCTTCAGCATTCTTTAATGCTGTTCTCTTTCTCCTAAATCTGATGTAAAACCAGAGGTCTGAACTTCTCTCCATACTGACACTGGATGGCTGAATTCTCCTCCTACTGCCTAAGGAAGAAGCACCCATGCATCCCAGATTCTCCTGAACTGTAGATAGTAACATGGGCTGGCATTTCCCTCCTCCTATCTCCTAAAAGTTCCCCTTCCCCAACTCTGGGTGAAGTCCACGGCGGGACTGTTCCGAGGAGGAAGGTCCAAAGGGGCAGCTCTGAGCAGATCATTAACTAGGTAAGAGAGTCTTGGATCCTGACCGTGTGCTGGCTTTGTGACACGGGGCTGCTGACTGCGCCTCTTACATCTCCTAGTGCTCTTTTCACCACCAGCTCCCCACACAGCTAATTCTGTCTGCTCAGCCAACACAAACCGTGAAAGCTTCAACTTTACTTATAAATTCTATCAATGGTGAAAACAATCATTTTTTCATACAAGTATCCTCTGAGCAGTGACTGCTGAAAGAGTTATCAATTTGTAGAGCTCAGCCTTCAAAACAGATTACTGCCTAAAATCAGCAAAGACGGGAAGCAGGAACCAATGAGAAATCTATTCTGAGAGCAAGTTTGCAGGGAGTTTTAAGATATAGATCCAGAAGAGAAGTCCCCCCTCCACCAAATCACACATTTCCCTCCCTCTCTTCCCACCCCCACAAACACCCCTATTCCCTTACCTAAAAAAATTCTGGGTCCTGCTCCCTCCTCTGACTTTGAAAGCAATGCTAAACCAGGAGGTGACACTAAGCTATCAAGAAGCAAGAGGAGAGAGGAAGTGAGGGGAGGAGCTGTCCAAACTTGCTCATGCAAGAGACCTGCCCACCTTATCACCTAGCAGCACCAGAACTTCCTGCAATGATGAGATTGTTTTGTGTGACTCCGTTTGGTAGCCCTGAGCTACATGGGCTATTGAGCTCATGAAATGTGATGAGTGTGATTGAATTTTTAATTTTATTCCATTTTGATTAATTTAAAGTTAAATAGTCACATCTGCCTAGTTGCTACCATATCAGACCATGCAAAGACTCTATAGGGAGGGAAGAAATATGGGTCATGCTGTGAAGTTTGAGAAAAAACCACTGGGTCAAAACCAGAGAGTTGCCACTCAGAGTGTGGCCAAGATGGTGGAGTAGGAAAACCCTGAGCTCACCTCTTCCTATGGGCACACCAAAATTACAGCTATTTAGAAAGCAATTATGACCTAAAAACTAGTAGAAAAGATTTCTCACAACTAAAGATATAAAGAAGGAACCACAAGACAGATAGGAAGAGGTATAGTCAAGGCCCACACACCTAGGTAGGTGACACATAAATGGGAAGATAATTACAATTACAAAGGTTCTCCCCAAGGAGCAAGGGGTCTGGGCCCCACTTCAGGCTCCCCAGCCTGGGGGATCCTGCACCAGAATGACGAGCCCCCAAAATATCTGACTTTTACGGCCAGAGGGGCTTGCACGTGGGAGAGCAAGAAGGCTGTGGGAAACAGAGACCCCATTCTTAACGGGCACGGACAAAATCGCCATGCTCTGAGACCCAGCACAGAAGCAGTAATTTCAAAGGAGCCTGGGGCAGACTCACTGGCTGATCCTGGAGAGCCTCCCAGAGAGGCAGGAGGCAAGGAGGACTCCCCGAGCGACGTAGACTCTGGCAGCAGCTGTTTGGGGGAGTTTACTCTATGACAAGGACACCTGTCATAGAATGGAGTCTTCTCCATTCTTAGAGTCTTCCCTCTAGCCTATTCCTGCCAGGGGCTTACCTGCCCATCAGCCAATTGGCACCAGTCCCAGAGCCTCCGAAGCCAAACAGCCAGCCATGAGAGGACTCAATGCCACTCACCAGGAAACTGGCACCAGCCCTGCACACTCAGGCAGCCACCCCAAACCTGGGCCCACCCACCAGTGGGCCAGCACCAGCCCTGGAGCACCACAGGTCCCACAGCCAGCTGCACCGAATGCCAGCCCCACCCAGCAGCAGGCCAGCAGCCAGAGCACAAGCCAGGGCCTGGCAGCCAACGGGGCCAGAAAAACCTACAAAGAATCTACACAGCAAGGTTCTGGTTCAGATTTAATGGAGAGATCAAAAGCTTTACAGACACGCAAAAGGGAAAAGAGTTCAGCACCACCAAACCAGCTTTATAACACGTGTTAAAGGAACTTCTCTAGGAGAAAAAGGAAAAGCCACCACTGGAAACCAGAAAATTACGAAACAGAAAATGCTCATTGGTAAAGGCAAACATAAAGGTGGGAAATCATCTACGCACGAAGCTCGTGGGAAGGTTAAAAGAGAAGAGCGGTAAAATAATTTATATCCACAGTAAGCACTTAAGGGACACACAAAGCAATTAGATGTCAAATATGATGTCAAAAACAGTAATGAGAGGAGGAGAGTGCAAAAGCAGGGATTTAAAAATGCGTTGGAAATTAAGAGATCAGCAACTTAAAACAATCATATATATATGTATATATATATATATATATATATATATACACCTCATGGTAACCACAAACCAAATATCTATTATAGATACACACACACACACACACACACACACACGGAAAAAGGAAAAGAGAAAAAAGAAAAAGGAATCCAAACATAACACTAAAGATCGTAATCAGATCACAAGAGAAGAGACAAAAGCAAAAGAAATTTATAAAAACACCTACAAAAACAACACACAAACAATTAAAAAAATGGCAGTCAGGACATACATATCAATAATTACCTAAAATGTAAATGCACTCAATGCTCCCATCAAAAGACACAGAGTGGCTGAATGGATACAAAAATAAGACCCATATATATACTGTCTACAAGAGACTCATGTCAGATATAAGGACACACACCAACTGAAAGTGAGGGGATGGAGTCCCTCCCATCAGGAAGCTTGCACAAGCCTCTTAGATAGATTCATCCACCAAAGGGCAGACAACAGAAGCAAGAAGAACTACAATCCGCCAGCCTGTGGAACAAAAACCACATTCACAGAAATACAGAGAAGATGAAGAGGCAGAGGACTATGTCCCAGATGAAGGAACAAGATAAAACCCCAGGAAAACAACTAAATGAAGTGGAGATAGGCAACCTTCCAGAAAAAGAATTCAGAATAATGATAGTGAAGATGATCAAGGACCTCGGAAAAAGAATGGAGGCAAAGATCGAGAAGATGCAAGAAATGTTTAACAAAGACATAGGAGAATTAAAGAACAAACAAACAGAGATGAACAATACATTAACTGAAATGAAAAGTACACTAGAAGGAATCAGTAGCAGAATAACTGAGGCAGAAGAACGGATAAATGACCTGGAAGACAGAATGGTGGAAATCACTGCTGCGGAACAGAATAAAGAACAAAGAAAGGAAAGAAATGAAGACGGCCTAAGAGACCTCTGGAACAATATTAAACATGCCAACATTCACATTATAGGGGTCCCGGAAGGAGAAGACACAGAGAAAGGATCTGAGAAAATATTTGAAGATTATCATTGAAAAGTTCCTTAACATGGGAGAGGAAATAGCTAGCCAAGTCCAGGAAGCACAGAGAGTCCCAGGCAGGATGAACACAAGGAGAAACACTCAGAGACACTTAGTCACCAAACTGACAAAAATTAAAGACAAAGAAAAATTATTAAAAGCAACAAGGGAAAGATGACAACACACAAGGGAACTCCCATAAGGTTAACAGCTGATTTGTCAGCAGAAACTCTGCAAGCCAGAAGGGAGTGGCACGATATATTTAAAGTTCATCAACAGGAAGAAACTACAACCAAGAATACTCTACCCAGTGAGGATCTCATTCAGATTTGAAGGAGAAATCAGAAGCTTTACAGACAAGCAAAAGCTAAGAGAATTCAGCACCACCAAACCAGCTCTATAGCAAATGCTAAAGGAACTTCTCTAAGTGGGAAACACAAGAGAAGGAGAGGACCTACAAAAACAAACCCAAAACAATTAAGAAAATGGTAATAGGAACATACATATTGATAATTACCTTAAATATGAATGGATTAAATGCTCCAACCAAAAGACACAGACTGGATGAATGGATACAAAAACAAGACCCCTATATATGCTGTCTACAAGAGACCCACTTCAGACCTAGGGACACATACAGACTGAAAGTGAGGGGATGGAAAAAGATACTCCATGCAAATGGAAATCAAAAGAAAGCTAGAGTAGCAATACTCATATCAGATAAAATAGACTTTGAAATAAAGACTGTTACAAGAGACAAGGAAGGACACTACACAATGATCAAGGGATCAATCCAAGAAGAAGATATAACAATTATAAATATATATGCACCCAACATAGGAGCACCTCAATACATAAGGCAAATGCTAACAGCTATAAAAGAGAAAATCGACAGTAACACAATAATAGTGGGGGACTTTAACACCCCACTTACACCAATGGACAGATCACCCAAACAGAAAATTAATAAGGAAACACAAGCTTTAAATGACAAAATAGACCAGATAGATTTAATTGATATTTCTAGGACATTCCATCAGAAAACAGCAGATTACACTTTCTTCTCAAATGCACATGGAACATTCTCCAGGATAGATCACATCTTGGGTCACATATGAAGTCTCAGTAAATTTAAGAAAACTGAAACTGTGTCAAGCATCCTTTCTGACCACAACACTATGAAATGAGAAATAAATTACAGGGAAAAAAGAAACATAAAAAACACAAACACATGGAAACTAAACAGTATGCTACTAAATAACCAAGAGATCACTGAAGAAAACAAAGAGGAAATGAAAAAATACCTAGAGACAAATGACAATGCAAACATGACAATCCAAAACCTATGGGATTCAGCAAAAGCAGTTCTAAGAGGGAAGTTTCTAGCAATACAGTCCTACTTCAAGAAACAAGAAAAATATCAAATAAACAATCTAACCTTACACCTAAAGGGACTACAGAAAGAAGAACAAACAAAACCCAACGTTAGTTGAAGGAAGGAAACCATAAAGATCAGAGCAGAAATAAATAAAACAGAAAGAAAGAAAACAGTAGCAAAGATCAATGAAACTAAAACCTGGTCTTTGAGAAGATAAACAAAATTTATAAACCTTTAGCCAGATTCATCAAGAAAAGAGGGAGAGGACTCAAATCAATAAAATTAGAAATGAAAAAGGAGAAGTTACAACAGACACCGCAGAAATACAAAGCATCATAAGAGATTATTATAAGCAACTCTATGCCAATAAAATGGACAACCTGGAAGAAATGGACAAATTCTTAGAAAGCTATAACCTTCCAAGACTGAACCAGGAAGAAATAGAAAATATGAACAGACCAATCACAAGTAATGAAATTGAAACTGTGATTTAAAATCGTCCAACAAATAAAAGTGCAGGACCAGATGGCTTCACAGGTGAACTCTATCAAACATTTAGAGAAAAGTTAACACCTATCCTTCTCAAGCTCTTCCAAAAAATTGCAGAGGGAGGAACACCCCCAAACTCATTCCACAAGGCCACCATCGCCCTGATACCAAAACCAGACAAAGATATCACAAAACAGAAAACTACAGGCCAATATCACTGATGAAAATAGAGGCAAAAATCCTCAACAAAATATTAGCAAACCAAAGCTAACAATAGATTGAAAGCATTATACACCATGATCAAGTGGGATATCCCTCAGGATGCAAGGATTTTTCCATATCCACAAATAAATCAATGTGATACACCACACTGACAAACTGAAGAATAAAAACCATATGATCAACTCAATAAGTGCGGAAAAAGCTTTTGAGAAAATTCAACATCCATTTATGATAAAAACTCTCCAGAAAGTGGGCAGAGAGGGAATCTACCTCAACATAATAAAGGCCATATACAACAAACCCACAGCAAACATCATTTTCAATGTTGAAAAATTGAAAGCATTTCCTCTCAGATCAGGAACAAGACAAGGATGTCCACTCTTGCCACTATTATTCTACATAGTTTTGGAAGTCCTAGCCAATACAATCAGAGAAGAAAAAGAAAGAAAAGGAATACAAATTGGAAAAGAAGTAAAACTGTCACTGTTGGCAGATGACGTGATACTATACATAGAATATCCTAAAGGTGCCACCTGAAAACTACTAGAGCTCATCAATGAATTTGGTAAAGTTTCAGGATTCAAAATTAATACACAGAAATCTCCTGCATTCCTATACACTAAAAACAAAAGATCAGAAAGACAAATCAAGGAGACAATCCCACTCACCACTGCAACAAAAAGTATAAAATATTGAGGAGTAAACCTACTTAAGGAGGTAAAAGACCTCTACTTAGAGAGCAATAAGACACCGATGAAAGAAGTGAAAGACGACACAGATGGAGAGATATACCATGTTCTTGGATTGGAAGAATCAATATTGTGAAAATGACTATACTACCCAAAGCAATCTATGTATTCAATGCAATCCCAATCAAATTACCAACGGCATTTTTTACAGAACTAGAACCAAAAATCTTAAAATTTGTATGGAAACACAAAAGAACCCGAAGAGTCAAAGTAATCTTGAGGGGAAAAAAAAAGAAAAAATGGAGCTGGAGGAATCTGACTCCCTGACATCAGACTTCAGACTATAAAGCTACAAGAAACAAGACCACATGGTACTGGCACAAAACAGAAATATAGATCAATGGAACAGGATAGAAAGCCCAGAGATAAACCCACACACCTGTGCTCAACTAATCTATGACAAAGGGGGCAAGGATATACAATGGAGAAAAGACAGTCTCTTCAATAAGTGGTGCTGGGAAAACTGGACAGCTACATGTAAAACAATGAAATTAGAACATTCCCTAACACCATACACAAAAATAAACTCAAAATGGATTAAAGACCTAAATGTAAGACTGGACACTATAAAACTCTTAGAGGAAAACGTAGGAAGAACACTCTTTGACGTAAATCACAGCAAGATCTTTTTTGAGCCACCTCCTAGATTAATGGAAATAAAAACAATAATAAAGAAAGGGGACCTAATGAAACTTAAAAGCTTTTGCACAGCAAAGGAAACTATAAACAAGACAAAAAGACAACTCTCAGAATGGGAGAAAATATTTGCAAATGACACAATGGGCAAAGGATTAATCTCCAAAATATATAAACGGCTCATGAAGCTCAATATCAACAAACCAAATTCAAAAATGGGCAGAAGACCTAAATAAAGACCTAAAGACCTTAATGTCTTTCTCCAAAGAAGACATACAAGTGGCCAAGAGGCACATGAAAAGCTGCTCAACATCACTAATTATCAGAGAAATGCAAATCAAAACCACAATGAGGTATCACCTCAGACCAGTTAGAATGGGCATCATCAGAAAATGTACAAACAATAAATGCTGGAGAGAGTGTGGAGAAAAGGGAAACCTCTTGCACTGTTGGTGGGAATGTAAATTGATACAGTCACTATGGAGAACAGTATGGAGATTCCCTAAAAAACTACAAATAGAATTACCATATGACCCAGCAATCCCACTACTGGGCATATACCCTGAGAAACCATAATTCAATAAGACACATGCACCCCAATATACATTGCAACACTATTTACAATAGCCAGGTCACGGAAGCAACCCAAATGTCCATCGACAAACGAATGGATAAAGAAGATGTGGTACATATATGCAATGGAATATTATTCAGCCATAAAAAGGAACGAAATTGTGTCATTTGTAGAGACGTGGATGGACCTAGAGACTGTCATACAGAGTGAAGTAAGTCAGAAAGAGTAAAACAAATTTCGTATATTAAGGCATATATGTGGGATCTAGAAAAATAGTACTGATGAACTGGTATGCAAGGCAGAGATGGAGACACGGATGTAGAGAACAAATGTATGTAAACTCAGGGGCGAAAGCGGGAGGGGGGCATGAATTGGAAGATTGGGATTGACATATATACACTAATATGTATAAAATAGATAACTAATAAGAACCTGCTGTATAGCACAGGGAACTCCACTTTGCTGTACTGTAGAAACTAACACAACATTGTAAAACAACTATACACCAATTAAAAAAAAAGAAAAGAAAGTGAGGGGATGGAAAAAGTCATTCCACACAAAGGGAAATCAACAGAAAGTCAGAGTGGCAATACTTATATCAGCTTAAATAGACTTTAAAGACTCTTACAAGAGACAAAGAAGGACAATACATAATGATCAAGGGATTGATCCAAGAAGAAGAAAAATTATTGTAAATATACATGGACCCAACATAGTAGCACCTAAATACATGAAGCAAATATTAATGACATAAAGGAAGAAATTGATAGTAACACAATAATAGTAGGGGACTTTAATCCCCCACTTATATCAATGGACAAGTCATCCAGACAGAAAATCAATGAGGAAACACTGGCCTTAAATGACACATTAGACCAGATGAACTCAATGACATATAGAAAGCGTTCCATCCAAAAGCCACAGAATACACATTCTTTTCAAGTGCACATGGAACATTCCCTAGGTTAGATCACATGCTAGGCCACAAAACAAGCCCTGGTAAATTTAAGAAAACTGAAATCATATCAAGCATCATTTCTGACCACAATGCTATGAGACTAGAAATCAACTACAAGAAAAGAAACTAAAAAACTCAAATACGTGGAGGCTAAATGATAGTCTACTAAAAACCAATAGATCACTGAAGAAATCAAAGAGGAAATGAAAAGAATACCTAGAGACAAATGAAAATGAAAATATGGCAATCCCAAACCTATGAGACACAGCAAAAGCAGTTCTAAGAGGGAAGTTTATAATGATGCAAGCTCACCTTAGGAAACAAGAAAAATCACAAATAAACAAGTTCACCTCACAACTAAGGGAATTAAAGAAAGAAGAATAAACAAGACGTAAAGTTAGGAGAAGAAAAGAAATCATAAATATTAGAGCAGAAATAAAATAGACTTAAAAAACTATAGAGTAGATCAATGAAACTAAACAATGGTTCTTTGAAAAGATAAAAAAAATTGATAAACCTTTAGCCAGAATCATCAAGAAAAAAAGGGAGAGGGCCCAAATCAATAAAATCAGACATGAAAAAGGAGAAGTTACAACTGACACCACAGAAATATAAAAGGTTACAAAGGATTATAAGAGACTACTATGAACAACAATATATGCCAATGAAATGAACAAGAGAGAAGAAATGGAAAAATTCTTAGAAAGGTACAATCTCCAAAGACTGAACCAGGAAGAAATAGAAAATATGAACAGACCAATAACCAGTAATGAAACTGAAGGAGTTATTAAACGACTCCCAACAAACAAAAGTCCAGGACCAGACAGCTTCACAAGTGAATTCTACCAAACGTTTATGAAAGAGTTGACAGCTCTCCTTCTCAACTGTTTCAAAAAACTGCAGAGGGAGGAACACCCCCAAACTCATTCTATGAGGCCAGCATCACCCTGATACCAAAACCAGACAAAGATATCACAAAACAGAAAACCACAGGCCAATATCACTGATGAAAATAGATGCAAAAATCCTCAACAAAATATTAGCAAACCAAATCTAACAATACATTAAAAGGATCATACACCATGATCAAGTGGGATTTATCCCAGGATGCAAGAATTTTTCAACATCTGCAAATCAATCAGTGTGATATACCACATTAACAAACTGAAGAATACAAATCATACGATCATCTCAATAGATGCAGAAAAAGCTTTTGATAAAATTCAACATCCATTCGTAATAAAAAGTCTCCAGAAAGTGGACATAGAGGAAACATACTTCAACAAAATGAAGGCCATATATGACAAACCCACAGCTAACATCATACTCAACAGTGAAAAGCTGAAAGCATTTCCTCTACGATCAGGAACAAGACAAAGATGCCCACCTTCACCACTTTTATTCAACATAATTTTGGAAGTCCTAGCCACAGGAATCAGAGAAGAAAAAGAAATAAAAGGAATCCAAATCAGACAGGAAGAAGTAAAACTGTCACTGTTTGCAGATGACATGATACCATACATAGAAAATCTTAAAGACGCCACCAGAAAACTATTAGAGCTCATCAATGAATTCAGTAAAATTGCAGGATACAAAACTAATACACAGAAATCTGTTGCATTTCTATACACTAGCAATGAACTATCAAAAAGAGAAATTGAGAACACAATCCCATTTACCATTGCATCAAAAAGAATGAACTACCTAGGAATAAACCTACCTAAGGAGATAAAATACCTGTACTCTGAAAACTATAAGACACTGATGAAAGAAATTAAAGATGACACAAACAGAATGGAAGATAATACTGTGTTCTTGGATTGGAAGAATTAAGATTGTTAAAATGACCGTACTACCCAAGGCAATCTACAGATTCAATGCAATCCCTATCAAAATGTCAACGGCATTTTTTACAGAACTAGAACAAATAATTTTAAAATGTGTATGGAAACACAAAAGACCCAGAGAAGTGGAAACAATCTTTTTTTTAAATTCCTTTATTTATTTCTCTTTATTTATTTTTGGCTGCATTGGGTCTTTGTTGCTGCGTGCGGGCTTTCTCTAGTTGCAGCAAGCAGGGGCTACGCCCCATGTCCCCTGCCTTGGCAGGCGGATTCTTAACCACTGCACCACCAGGGAAGTCCAGCCAAAACAATCTTGAGAAAGACAGTTCTGGAGGAATTACACTCCCTGACTTCAAACTATACTATTTAAAAAGCTACAGTAATGAAAACAATATGGTATTGGCACAAAAACAGACACATAGATTAATGAAACAGAACAGAGAGCCCAGAAATAAACCCATGCACATATGGTCAAAGGAGGCAAGAATATACAATGGGGAAAAGACGTTCTCTTCAGTAAGTGGTGCTGGGAAAATTAAACAGCTACATGTAAAAGAGTGACATAAGGACATTTTCCAACACCATATCCAAAAAGAAACTCAAATTGTGTTAAAGACCTAAATGTAAGACTGGATATCATATAATCCCTAGAGGAAGACATAAGCAGAACCCTCTTGACAGAAATCGCAGCTATATTTTTTTGCATCTGTCTCCTAAAGCAGAGGACATAGTATAAAAGCAAAAGTAAGCAAATGGGACCTAATTAAACTTCAAAGCTTTTGCACAGCAAAGGAAACCATCAACAAAACAAAAACACAACCTAGAGAATGGGAGAAAATATTTGCAAATGATATGACACATAAGGGGCTAATGTTCAAAATATAGAAGCAGCTCATACAACTCGACATCAAAAACAAACAACTTGATTTAAAAACAGGCAGAAGACCTGAATACACAGTTTCCCAAAGCAGACAAACAGATAGCCAACAGGCACATGAGAAGATAGTCAACATCGTTAATCACCAGGGAAATGCAAATCAAAACCACAATGAGAGATCACCTCACACCTGTCAGAATGGCTATCATCAAAAAGAACACAAATTACAGAAGTTGGTGAAGATGTGGGGAAAAGGGACCCCTCCTGTACGTAACTTGGTGCAGCCATTGTGGAAAACAGTATGGAGGCCCCTCAACGCTAAAAATAGAAGTACCATGTGACCCCACAATTCCACTCCTGGGTATATATCTGAAAAAACAAAACAAAAACAAAAGCACTAATTTGAAAAGATACATGCACCCCGATGTTCACGGCAGCATTATCTACAATTGTCGAGACATGAACGCTACCTAAGTGTCCATCAACAGATGAATGGATTAAGAAAATGTGGTATATATATAGACACAACGCGATACTACTGAGCCATAAAAAGAGAGAAAATTTGCCATTTGCAAGAACATGGATGGACTTGGAGGGTATTATGCAAGTGAAATAAGTCAGAGAGAGAAAGACAAATACTGTGTAATATCACTTATATGTGGACTCTAAAAACTACAACAAACTAGTGAATAGAACAAAAAAGAAGCAGACTCACAGATACAGAGAACAAACTAGTGGTTACCAGTGGGGAGAGGGGCAATATAGAGGTAGGGGACTAAAAGGTACAAACTAGTAGGTATAAAATGAGATATAAGGATACATTGTACAAAACAGGGACTATAGCCAGTATTTTACAATAACTATAAATGGAGTATAACCTTTACATATTGTGAATCACTATATTGTACACCTGTAACTTATATAATAGTGTCCACTAACTATACTCCAATTAAAAGAAAACACAATGAGATATGAACTCACACCTGTTAGGATGACTACATCAAAAAGCCAAGAAATAACAAGTGTTGTGAGGATGTGGAGAAAAGGGAACCTCATGCATGTCGGTAGGAATATAAATTGGGGCAGCCACTGTGGAAAACCAAATGGAGGTTCCTCAAAAAAATTAAAAATAGAACTTCATACGATCCAGCCATCTCACGTCTGGGTATTTATCCAAAGAAAATGAAAACACTAACTAGTAGAGATATCTGCACCCCGATGTTCATTGCAGCATTATTTACAATAGTTAAGATATGGAGACAACCTACGTGTCCACTGATGGTTGGAAGAATAAAGGAGATACACACACACACAAATAGTATTCAGCCACAAGAAAGAAGAAAATCATGCCATTTGTGACAGCATGGATAGATCTCAGGGCATTAGGCTAAGTGAAATAAATCAGAGAGAAAGACAAATAGTGTACAAACTCATTTATATGTGGAATCTAGACAAAGTAAAAGCCAGGCTCATAGATACAGAGAACAGCATGGTGGTTGCGAGAGGCGGGGGCTGAAGGTGGAAGTGGGAGAAGTGGGTGAAAGGGATCAAAAGGTAAAAATAAGTAAATAAATAACTAAATAATAAGTAAATAAAATGAATACTCGTTGCAATGTGTATACATATATATAAGCTCATTACAGGCTCGTATATAAGCTCACATATATACATCAATACCAAGCTTAGAAATATTGTTTAACTGATTATTGAATCTACTGAAAAAAAATGCATGAATTTTATTTTATGCAAATTAAAATTCAATAAAGCTGAAAACTGCTGCTTGTCCCGTACTGTTTCCTGGGATGCCTGTAACGTGCTGTATATTATGTGTTGCAAAAAAGGTTTGACATTTTTGAGAAAGATATGTAGAAGCATTATCGGTTTTTATGTTGTCGGGAATTTCCATAACAGCAAAAGCTTCTAATAAATGAGTTATTACAGCATCAGCTTTTTCAGAAGATAATGGAGGTGCCCATGAAAAATGAGAGTAGGTATCTACAGAATGATGAATATATTTTAACTTTCCAAAACCAGGATATTGAGTTACATCCATTTGCCGGATAGCATTAGCAGATAAGCCTTTAGGGTTAACTCCAATATTCAAACAAGGTTGATTAACGGCAGCACATTGCGGGCATGTACGGAGAATAGTTTTTGCTTGTTTCCATGTAAGATTAAATTTATTTTTCAATCCTCTGGCATTAGTATGATATCTGTGATGTTCTGCTGTAGCTAATTGTACAGTACCCACTAAATATCAATAAAATCATTTCCAGCTACCAATGGGCCGGGTAAATGAGTATGAGCACGAGTATGAGTAATATAAAGTGGTGCAGTACGTAGTCTAAGTATCTGTTGGAGTTGCAAAAATAAAGAGTGCAGTTCGATCCATCATTTGGGATAAAAGCGGTCTCAATATTTTTAACTGTAAATTCCACATACTGTGAGTCTGTAATTATATGAAGAGCAATTGGATAATCTTGTAACAATAGTATTACAGCAAATAGTTCTGCTTTTTGAACTGAAACATATGGAGATTGTAATACCTTTTGATCATGACTGTTAGCATATCCTGCTCTTCCTGTTTTATTGGCATCAGTAAAAAAGGTTGGTCCTATAACAGGATCTGATTGAACTATTTTTGTCAAAATCTGATTAGTCTTTTTTTAAAAATTGTAAACGTTTATCAGAAGGATAATGATTATGTATTTTGTCTATATAATGAGCACAGGCCATTTGCCAGTTATCCTCCAGCTGAAAAAGAGTTTGTATTTTTTTGTTTGAAAAAGGGATTATAAGTTTATGTGGGTCCTGACCACATAATTGTCTTAATCGTAACCTACCTTTAATAATAACATCAGCTATTTTTTGTACATAAGATTGTAATGTTTTTTGAGCTTTATGAGCTAAAAATATCCAATTTATGAGATTACTGTGTTGTTGTAGTAATCCAGTAGGGGAATGAGGAGTATGAAATACAATAAGTCATAAATGATCCAGAGATTCAATCCGATCCAATTGTGCATCATGTATATGTTTTTCTATCCATTTAAGTTCTTGTTCCGCCTGGGGAGAAAGTCCACGGTGACTATTCAATGCTGGATCGCCTTCCAAGGTGTGAAATAAATTTTGTAACTTATAAGTAGGAATTCCTAGGCTAGGATGTAACCAATTAATATCTCCTAGTAATTTTTGAAAATCATTTAATGTTACAAGAGAATCTCGTCTAATTTGTACTTTCTGAGGAATAATCTGAGTATTGGTTACAATTTGTCCAAGCAATTGCCGGGGAGCACATTTTTGAATTTTTTCAGGAGCTGTCTGTAAACCCCATTCTTTAAATTTCAACTCTGCTTGTTGTAACATCTGGTGTAATGTTTGCTGATGGGGATGAGCAAATAGAATGTCATCCATATAATGGAGACTACGTGCCTCAGGATACATGTGAGTAATTCCTCCAAAGGCTGATTAACAAAAAATTGGCACATAGTTGGACTATTTAACATCCCCTGAGGGAGAACTTTCCATTGAAATCTCTGAGCTGCATGTTCTTGATTTAAGGCTGGTACAGTAAATGCAAATCTTTCACAATCTTGAGGTTGTAATGGTATAGTAAAAAACAGTCTTTCAAATCTATAATCATAAGTTCCCAATTGCGAGGGAGCATTGCAGCAGGTGGAATTCCAGGTTGTAATGCCCCCATTGGTTGAATAATCTCATTAATTTTTCGTAAATCTGTCAACATTCTCCATTTTCCTGATTTTTTCTTGATTATAAAAACAGGTGAATTCCAAGGGCTAGTGGATACTTCAATATGTCCTGCTATTAATTGTTCTTGTACTAATTGGTGTAATGCTTGTAATTTTTCTTGAGTTAAGGGCCACTGCTCTGTCCATAAAGGGGTATCCTTCAACCATTTTAATGGTAATGCAAATTTTCGAGCAGTGGCCCCTATCCTAAATTTGGATATCCAAGCCCAGCATAATCTTTCCCTGTTTTAGTTACATGTTGGGGTTCAGTAGCATTGTTTTTATTTTCTTCCAATTTAGCCATCAAATTTTCCAACTTTGAAAGTATATCAGAAATCTCATTCTGTTGAGAAAGTGGCATTTCATTTTGTTTGCTAGCTTGCTTCTAACCTTTATCATCATCAGAAAAAGCCCCTTCATCACTGGAATCCGAAAAATCCTCTCCTGTCTCAGACACAAGGGGAGGAGGAGGGGAGGAAGGTCCTCTATAGGAGACTCACGGGGCAGAGTACGAAAAGCAGCAGAGTGATCGCGAGCAGGATTCGGACGCTGAGGACGCGCCCCATATTTACTTTCAGTTTCAGATTGTAATGGTTCCAGGGCAAGGGAAATTAATTTACACCAAACACGGACAGATATAAGGTCTCCATGCTGATGAGCTCTTCTTAAGGTTCGCATAACCTGTTTCCAAACTTTTAAACTCAACTGGTTATGACTAGTAGGTTGAAACCAGTAACAATATTTACGTACCAGCGCAAACAATTCATCAATTCATCAAAAGATTCTGGTTTCACTTTCACTCCTGAACTCCGTAATAACTGTTTCAGGAGTTTAATGTATTGAAATTCTACTGAATGGGAATTCCCCCTTTCAGTTACTCTACTGTTGCCGAAGGTTTCGCTCTGAGCGGACCAATTTCCCCTTCGGTCCCGCCATCACGCGATTACTTACCTTCAGGTCCCTGTTCGGGCGCCAAATGTTGCAGTTTATCTTATGACAGGGTTTCCGAAAGCAACCTCATCACTCGAGATGAACTGTGCCGAAGCACAGCAGTAGAGGGCTGCCTCTCGCTCAGGCAAAACAGCGCCGTCTGTCCTGCTGTGGTAGCTTTCATTTACGCATTATCTATGTTTACATCTTAAGACTTGTTTTCTTAACATTCCAGAAATGCCAAAGCAGCAACATAGGCTTCTATCGATTATACAAGCAACAGTGAGCTTTCTTGAAGACATGCCGTGCTGCGCGTCCTTGAGCTCAGAAGCGGCACAAGGACATCTCCGTGTGTTCCCATCATTCTGATTATACTGAAGCAGCACAAGGACGTTTCCTTGTGTTCTGATTATACTGAGGTCATTTCATGTATCAGTGCCCAAAGTCTCCAGGACTGCCTGCAGTCCTGGCTTATTCGCCCACCCTCGGTTTGCCGAGGGGTGCCAGCCCCTTGCCTTGCAGAGGGGCTCTGGCCTATGGGTCACGTCTCCTTTCCATGTCCTCGGTTATTTCACTACACTTTAAAAGCCTAAACTTTATAAAGAAAACTTAACAAGTCAATTTTTTATCATTGCCCATTTGGAAGTAATAGCAACTTGAAATTTGTCTTAGAATTTCTCTATTTCCAAGTTGTAAATGGCCACAAATAATTCTGTGTAAATATATATATGTAAATGTTGCTCATTCTCTCTCATTACATTTTACTTCTATTTAACAGGAGATCAGGGATTTCAGCATCCAGATAGCAAACTGGCCATATGCCAAGCTTTCTGGATAATGAACTGAGATCAGTTATCGACCACAGACGTTCTCTTTCTGCAAACCCTAATAAAAACCAGGATGCCATAGACAATTAGGAGTATAAGTATCAGAGACAAGAGGTTTCAACAGATTTCTGGAAGGACGCATCGGAGCAGAACACCCACGGCCAACATGGCCCCAGAGAGGCTGTCCTGAGGTGCCCGCGGATGTTGACAGAAGCACCTCGGGGAGGTGGGCTTCAGAAATTTCCACTCCAAGGGGATGGGGCTGTAGGGCTGAAAGCAGGGCATTCGTGGAAGAAGTGAGTATGAGACACATGATCCAGTCATCTCCTCACTTCCCCCTCATTCAGAACCTCACACTTCAAGGTCTCTCTTCCCGAGTGGGTAATTGAAGGAATCTCCCCTAGAGGTTAGAGCATCTCCAGAGAAAATCCTCTGCATTCTGGCATTTTGCATTCCCTCTACATAACAGCCTGTCCTGCGGTCACCTCAGGTGAAGCCTGCAGTCGGCACCCTCACTCAGACGTGGAACTTCCAGGTTTTCTAATGATTTATTCCAAACTACGAAGAGGCAGTCAGGGAGAGCTGCTGTTTGACGAAAAACTGCGATATGAGAGACAGTTGAAAAAGACAACGATAAACAGCAAAAATAACCCCACAGGGAGCCATACACACAGGAAACAAAACCAGGAAAAGACTAACCGAACATAAAAATCAACTTCTCTTTCAGATATCTAGATTACTAATCCTCCCACTGAAATCAACTAACAATACTGAAAAATATTACACACATTTTCTTAAAAGCACAGGTGAGCAGGCAAGAAAATAACCTTTCTCAGACGCGGAACTAAGTGAAGGTGGGCAAGTGGAGCACAGCAGCTAGCTGTCACTCTGAGGGTATTTCACCAGCCCTGGAGAATTTAAAGTCTGCTTCTCAAAACCACATTGACAACAAAGACTGAGAGTTCTTGCCGCCAGCACAACCTCACTAAGAGAATTTGTAAAGAGTGTGCTTGAGGCAAGAGGAAAGTAATCACAGATAGTAAATCAGAGGTTGAAAAGAAAGAAGAAAGGAAGGAAGGAAAGAAAGAAGGAAGGAAAGACAAAGAAAGGGAGAGAAGATAATGGTAATAACTTCTAGGGCTTAAAAAGGAAAAAAATACACAACAATAATGCATAGATGGGGTGGAAGGTGGGAACGGAGTTTAAATGTTCTATAGTAATTTGTTGTATAAGAGGAAGGTTAAAATATAGATTCCTTTTAGACTTTGTTAAGAATATGTGTTGTATGAGGAATATAGCCAATATTTTGTAATTACTGTAAATGGCATGTAACCCTTAAAAATGGTATAAAAAATTTAAAAATTTTGAAAAAAGAATATGTGCTGTGGCCACTAAGAAAATTAGGAAGAGTGTATATAATTTCCAACTGAGTAGAAAACAAAATAGAATGTGAAAAGAAGAACCAAATAATCCAACTTAAGGCACAAAGAAGAAAGAAAAACAAACTATGAAACAGGTTGGACAAGTGGAAAGCAAAAAATAAAATATTACAAATGCATCCAAATAGATCATAAATTATAACTACGATAAATACACCAAAGATTTCCGATCAAAAATAAATATTGTTTGGAGTGGATTGCAAAGGAAATCCAAATCTAAAACATGAAACGAGATAGGTTGAAAGCAGGAGTAGAGGCAAATACAGCAATCCGATTCTAAACAAACAAGAACAAAATATCAAATGAGATAGAATTTTCATTCAGTGTTTCTTGCGAGCCTGTTATGTGCCAAGCACTGTTTTAGGCAATAGCAAGGTAAAGATCCTTGCCCTCCGGGCCTTTCAGCGTTCCTTGAAGGGACAGAAAAGAAGCAAAAAAGGAATAGTGTGTGAATTATAAAATAAGTATAGAAGATGTTCACTTATGTAAGAAAAAACAATCAGGGAACATATGGTAAAGAGGACCAAGAGTGAGAAGGCAGGTTAAACGTCAACAGTGTGGAAAGGGAATACCTACAAAGTCCTATTCTGCAACATGGCAACTTGCTGATTGCAAATCTCAGAGAGTGCAACCCAATCTAGGAAGAGTTTTGGATAATCGAGATGCTTTTTAACAAGAAGAGAGAAATTTGAGAACAATTGCCTTGGATATTCCATTTTTTATATTTGTTTATAAATATAGATGAGACTGATGTTTAAAAATATAAGTTGGTTTGCAACGTCCTCGGGATCTTCCCAGGTGTCATCTGAAACCGACGGTGAGGCAGACCACTCCAGGTGGGCAGCCGGCAGGTTTAATAAGCAAGGAACTTACAAGGCTTGTCCTGAGCGGCCACGAGGAGAATAGCTCTCCACCCGTGTCTGCCAGAATCGTCAACCTTTATACAGAGGCCTTCAGTGGGTTCGGTCCTGTCTAGCATCCAGATAGTGTCAATTTCTACTCAAGGCTGTATCCTTGGGGAGGCTTCTGGGAGTGGGGAAGCCAAGCAGAACACACATACCACGGACAGCGGAGTAGGTGGGGAGCTCCCAACTGGCTGGGTCTAGTTCTTAGGTCCAACTCTCAAGCCCCGTGACCCGCTCTCGCGATGTCACAGGCTCGCGGCTCGCGCAACGCGCCCTGGCGGTCAGCGAGGGCTTTCGCTAGCACGTAGGTGGCTGCTTTGGTAGCTCCCTGGCTGCATTGGTGGCAGATGTCACAGCAACAATACAGTCACATGCAAGAGAAAACGCAGGTTAAGACAATGATTCCCCAAATCAATGACCAACTTTTTCTACCAAGAACCTATGATCGGAACCACTGATTTACTAGGTCCCCAGGTAGGGGGGTCGGATCACTCAGGGGCTTCACTTGTGCCCTCATGTGACTCAGTAAAGATGATACATTAACAGTCTCATCAGTAGGAACACACTGCATTCTGTTTGGACAATGGCACGGGCGCCTCCTTGCCAGGCAGGGATCACGTCCAAGGCCATTCTAGTTTGGAGGGCAGCTTTTCTCATTAGAGAAATGTCAGCGTTCAGTAAGGACAGGCTTCGATGGCTCTCATTCAAGACTTGCTGGGTGAACTTACCAAGGGCTTCTCTGTGTGTATACCTTCCAGAAAGGATGCGATTTTGCCTCTATGTTCAACAAATTACCCTTCCAATGAACTTTTGGTCGTTCCTGGATTATACATGCAGCACTTTACAAATGATTGCTCTGTCTCAAACGTGCCTCCTTTGACCTCGGGGCTCATTACTCAACATCTCTGGAGCCCCTTCTGCTGGAGTCATCTTTGAACTTAAAAGCCACAGTGGAAAACAAGTCTCTGATTTGTAGCTTCTTTTTTTTTTTTTTTTTTTTTTGCAGTACACGGGCCTCTCTCTGCTGTGGCCTCTCCCGCTGCGGAGCACAGGCTCCGGACGCACAGGCTCAGCGGCCATGGCTCACGGGCCCAGCCGCTCCGCGGCATGTGGGATCTTCCTGGACCAGGGCACGAACCCGTGTCCACTGCATCGGCAGGCGGACTCTTAACCACTGCGCCACCAGGGAAGCCCTGTAGTTTCTTTTTATTTTCAACCAGAAGCATGCTTTCAAGTTGGGTCATTGACCCTGTTCACCAGATTGAGACCCCGGCACAAGGTAAATCCGTTCTCCATAGGTCAAGTTGTGATCTCTAAGAACGGTCGGAACTTTGGCCACAGCTCACACCATAAACTTGCTGTGACAGTCTCCTATTCATAGCACTGAGCCTTACTGCCTGTCCTCTCCCAAGGACGGGGAGACTCCATGGCACAGATTTTTAGCTGGTAAGGCTCCGCTCGGATTGACCGTGAGAAAATAAGGCTCAGGGCTCTTCGGGACACTTCCCCTCCTTCAGATATTGCAAGCCCTACTCCATCCCTTTGAATCCTTTGACTGTGTGGGATGTACACATAAGTACCCCTCTGGGAATGTGGTCATGTCAAATTTCTTTCCATAATCTGCACGAGCAGAGCGCTTCCCTGGACTCCTGCTACACCACTCACGGGAAGCACGCAGCGCCACTCTTACAGGAAGAGGATTGGCAAGATCTTGGCATTCTTCTCTAGCGTGATCTGCTCCATGGCAAAGAAGGTGATCTGTGGCTGAACCTGTGATTAAATAAGACAGGCTTCACGAAGAAGGGAGGGCAAAGAAGGAAGACATTTATTCTTGTCTCCTACTGGCCCATCAAACTGGGTCCATCAGTGCCTCATGAAGGAAGTCTTGGATAGCTTCTGCCCTAAGCGCAAACCCTCTCCGGTCTCTGTTAGTCCCATTTGTGTAATTACAACATCCAACCCAATAATCAAACTCGGAATTTCACTGCAGGGTAAAGCGTCTCCTTCCCCTGGCTGGTGCCTGCTTCCGCTGAAGGACCAGCAGTGTGCACAGGGCTTCTTCCATCTCTCGCCACCCTGCCCTTCGCCACCTCCTCCCCCCGTCACTCGCCTTGGTTGTGACCCCTCGTGGGTTGGAGAAGAGGAAAAACCATTGAAGACAAGGCAGGTGTAATCTGGCTTTGGGGGATGGAGGCACACTTCGTGGCTCTTTTCCTCATGGGGCCCCATTAATGACTCCTCGCAGAGTCTCCCTGGAAATCTGCCATCACAAGTCCGACTGATAGCCACCATCTCCCTGCAGCTGGTCACTTCAACTCCAGTTCCGGGCACAGGTGCGATCCCTGGTGGACTTCCGGGCAAGTCCCCTCAGCCTGCCTTTGGCTGGCTCCCTCCTGTGTGGCCCGCATTGACTTATGGGGAGCACATACTTTTGCCCCACAGTCAGTGAAAGTTATGGTTGCTTCCAATCAGCCTCAGTCTTTACTCTCTGACAAATAGTAACGTCCTTTTGGATTATATTTCCCACAGGAGCACCCGACTCCAAAGCTGAACTCCAGAGGACACAGGTCAGGTCCTCCCAGGAATCTCTTACCATACACCACTCATGTCCTCTGGCAGCATCAAAGCCCAAGGGGCCACCTTACTTGCTGGGAGGTGAGAGGGAAGTGTTGTCCTGTTGGGTAGGGCACGCAAGTGGAGTTCCCGTGGAGCCTTCCTTATTAAATCACACGGTTACACATAGATCCCCCTCTTTACCAGGGAGCCAATTACTCTCGAGATGAAGCCCAAAAGTTTGCCAATCCTAAAGGCTGTTGTTCTTATGATCAGAATGTCCTCTTTTCAAAAGCCCTTTCCTCTTGACCTCTTCAAATACCTACCGAATTAGTTGAAGAGCTAAACCTCACCTAACTGGTTTCCAGCTCCTTCCTTGGCAGGACCTGCCCAGATCTTCTAGTGTATGCCTTTGGAATGTGGGGGTGTTGGCAATACTGAGGACTCAGCTGAAATTCACATTTATGTTAATATCCTGTCACATTCACCCCAGGCCTCTCACATAACCTTCAGTCGAAAATTTCAATGTAGGACGTTTACATTGGACCCGCCCTTTGACGTCTGCTACTCAGCTTGTCACAAACCTAATTCAGTACTGTGACTCCTGAGTCTACCCGATGATCTTATCTGGAGACCCCAACTTTCCTGTTTCTGAAGAGAAGCATGATCAATCATTCCAGGCACCCACATGGACACATCCTATACATCCTTCACAGGAGATTTCAAGCCCTGAATTCTTCCTCAAGTCTTCTCCTATGAATCCTACTTTAATTCCCCAATTATGGGTCATGGCTCTCACATATTTCAACAATTAGGAATGATGCACACAAAAAATGCTGGAATTTCCAGAGACCTCAGAACTCAGAACCACCTTCAGAGAAAACTGGGATGTAAGCATTGTGAAGATAGTCGAGCGGGCAAGAATTCCTTCGACACGGGAGAAGATAATGTCGATGATTTTTATTTGATTTACTCATTTCTCCTCTGGGCATGTCTTACCTTCCAAAGTGGACTATAAGCTGCATCGTCCATAGGCCCTAACGTACGCCTAGATACACACAGGTTAATTGAATTAATAATGCTTCTGCAAGTTGCTGAGAGAAAATGTCATTTAAACGGCTCTTACATGAAAGTGTCAGGGCAGTGCATGAATAGTTCGCTCTCTAGAGGTAATATTGCACTGATGAATCACTCACAAGGAACTACCTCTAAATACAAGAATTGTGTTATCGGAAATAGCAGTTTGGACCAGCGGTGTTACGTCACAACATATATTATGAATGTTTTCTCACAATGGGCTTTTCTTCCCTGCTGTCTTTACTCCATTCATAATATTTGTGACGAACCTTAGAATGAGCAGGTATTTGGGATCCTATTTTCTCCAGATTTGATCTCGAATCCCTGCCTCCCTAAATTTCACCAGTGCAGTAAATACTCTCAGTCACATTCATGGGGAAAGCAAAGGACAGCTGTAAAAATTCCAACAATTTGAGTTTGGGTTATCTGCCATCATTATAAATGATATAGAATCATCCCTCTAACTTCGAAGGTTTGCAATTATTTTAGCAAGACAGAACCTTTCATCTGCTCACTGCCAATGTCACAGTCCATGTGGGTAAACTTGTCCCAGAGATTTCAACAGTCAGGAGAGATTTTTCTGCTGGCAGAAAACACTAGAGGGAATTGAAAAACAACAACAACAAAAGTCAGGGGATGCTCTGAAAGAGAAAAAGAAGTAGGTATCATAAGATGTATCGATCAGGATTCCAGCAGAAAACAGATGGCTTAGTATAATGAAGTAGTTGGAGGAGAGCCTAGTGCAGGGGCTTCCTACAAGCTGTGGTTTGGAAATGACAAGGGAGAGGGCTGGTAACAGTGAGGAAATTACATCCTTACCCTAAGGGGTGAACAGAAGCTGGAACCCAGAAGGAGAGCTGGGTAGAGAGCCTCCAGGGGAGGAGTTATGAGCTTCCGGCTTAGGGTTGCAGCTAGTGGGAGAGGCCCCTGCAGGGAGAGAGGCAGGAAAACAGATACCCTGACCCTGCTTTTCTATCCTCAAGAGCTCTCCTGCTTGGATTTCCCATTGGCAGAAACGGAGCAAAAGTCAGAGAGCGAGAGATCCCACTGATGTAGTCCATATAGATCAGCCTCCCAGGCAAAAAGCTAGAGTGAAAGAAGGGTGAACTGTGGATCTGCAGAGGCAAGAAAAATATTTGGCACAGAAGAGATTTCTAAGGTACAGCAGGGACATTTAAAGTTAGGATGGTACCTTAAAAAAAGAGAGAGACAGAAAAAAAAAATCAGAGGATTTATCAACGTCCACATCTCCATGAACCACAGAGGAATGGTGCCAGAGAAGCCTGGTGCTTCACCAACAAAGTACTCATAGATGTGGACTGACATAAGACACATTACCAGTGGGGCTGACACTGAACGTATGCAGGCTTTCTTATTTGAATCTTCCTAAATGGACTCTTTGAACTCTCTGAAATAGATCATTGCCTGCTTGTGTCAATTTCATAACCTCTTACATTCACTGGCATTGTGTAGAAGGACAGCTGGGAGCCGGGTGTCGTGGGGAATGTGCTGGGAAGATATTTCATTCTGGTTAGCTCTCACTGCGTAACAAACCATCCCCAAACTTAGTGGTTTAAAACATCAACAATCATTTATTTTTCTCATGAATCTGAAAGGTGGGCAGGACCCCGTGGGGATGGCTCATCTTTGCTCTTTGCGGCTCCATCCGTTGGCAACTGGAGAATGCACTTCGGTGTCACCTCGCTTCCATGACCGGCAAGCTGCTTCTGGCTGGCAGCTGAAATATCAGCCAGGGGAGTGGGCCAGTGACTCCAAGTCCTCTTCGTGTGGGTGACTGGGGCTTCCTCACAACATGGTGGCCAAATTCCAAGGGCAAGCACCCCGAGACAGCAAGGAGGCATTTTCCCTTTCTAACCTTGGAAGTCACATGGTGTTGCTTCAACCACCCAGAATTTATCGAAGCGGTCACAAAGTCCATCCAATTTCAAGGCAGGGGATATAGACCCATAACTCAATGGAAAGAGTAACAAGGTCAGAGTGTAAGAAGACGTCAGAAAGAAGATATGGTTTTAGTTTATGGGTTTAGTCCTCTTTGGGAAATGCAAACTGCCTATTAACAAGTTATAGTAAATTGAGAAGTAAAAATAAAATTGACACTACTTCCAAAACTTTTGCCATATTTTTGAAAGCACATTTTTAATCTCCTTGAAAATAACTTGAAATATATTCTCCTTGGCTTCTTCCCTTATATTTTTCATTCGTTCATAATGCTTCTGCATTAGCAATTTTATTTGTTCCTCCTTTGCTTCCTGTGGTCTATGGGCATATTCCTTTTCTACTAGTTTAATTTCCTTTTCTAATTGATCAGTGTAGATTTTCTTCAAGACTTCCTCCTGCTTTCTCAGCTTTTCCTCTATGTCCTTGTATATGGCATCGGAAAAGTAAGCCCCCCGGTTGTTCTGCACCATCTTCTCTATCATCTCCACCAGCTCCCGCACCTGAGCTTCCTTCTCAGCCCAGTCTGTACTGTTGTTACTGAAGGTACAGCAGCGGTCTCCACACTCCTGGAGGATGCTTCGCAGGTTTATGTCCGCAGTCTGCAAAAAGTCGCTTAGGCTGCGGTCCTCCAGTTCCTCTTTGCGAGTGAACAAGACGATCAAGTGCTTCATGGCTGGTTCCCCAAACATAGCCTTGATGAACGCCACGGTTTTCTGCTCTTCCTCCGTGTAGCGGCCCAGCTGCATGACCAAGATGATGGCGTGAGGTCCGGGGCAGGAGGCGAGGACACAGCGGCTGATTTCCTTGCAGGTGGTGTTCAGGCTCTCCTTGGTGTCGAAGAGCCCTGGGGTGTCAACAACGAGAAGGTCTCTCCCCTCCCATTTCCGGGATGCTTTCTGACAAGTTTTGGTAACAGCCTGGGCAGCAATCTTAGACTCGAATTCCTTTCTCCCGAGGATGGTGTTTGCTGTGGCACTTTTCCCATTTCCAGTCTTCCCGACCAGCACGATCCTCAGAGCATTGTCCTGGGCATCAGCCATGTTTATATCAAGAGGCCCTGGGGCTTAGGTACCCACAGATCTTAAGAAAAAGAAGGAGAGGGAAAAAGGGTCAATTTGGGCAAGTTGGAACCATTCCCAACTCTTTTTTTCTTTCTTTTCCTCCCTGCAAATATGTAATATTCTATTACACATAAACAGCTCAATTGCTGTGGAAGAAATAACAAAGTACTTAAAGAATATCCCCACAAAACAGTCATGTCCAGATGGTTTCACATGGAATTAACTGAAACCTTTAAAGAGCTGATAATCTCAGTGCTACTTAAACAATTCCTGATCACATAAAAAGGAAGGAAAACATTCAGCTCTTTCTATGAAGCAAGTGTAATGTTGATCCCAAAAGCTAACCACGATTTCACCAACAAATAAAGCGATACACGTCTCATGTGTGAGTATTGATTCAAATATCCTAAATAAATTATTAGACACTAAAAAGCAATACACGTTGATTAAGTACTACTGTTTCAGAAATACTAGGGTGGTTCAACATGAGGAGATTGATTGTTGCAACACATCCCATTAATAGGTTAAGAAGAAAAGGAACTAGGTGCAGAAAAGACATTTGGCCAAATTCAACACTAATTCATGTTCTTTTTTTTTAAATAAATTTATTTATGTATTTATTTATTTTTGGCTGCATTGGGTCTTTGTTGCTGCACACGGGCATTCTCTAGTTGCGGCGACCCGGGGCTATTCTTCATTGCAGTGTGAGGGCTTCTCATTGCGGTGGCTTCTCTTGTTGCAGAGCATGGGCTCTAGGCACGCGGGCTTCAGTAGTTGTGGCTCACGGGCTCTAGAGCGCAGGCTCAGTAGTTGTGGTGCACGGGCTTAATTGCTCCGCGGCATGTGGGATCTTCCCAGACCAGGGCTCGAACCTGTGTTCCCTGCATTGGCAGGTGGATTCTTAACTACTGAGTCACCAGGGAAGCCCCACACTGATTCATGTTTAAATCATAAAATTTAAATGAATAGATACTTCTTTAACATGATTTTACATAAATATAAAAATTTTTTTCATCGCTTTTTTTTTCATGCAACTAAAATAGTTGATTATAAAGTTCATTTGGATGAAGACAAAAGAAAATCAGCCTTGGCAATCAAGAAAAGAAAAATGAGGGAAGACTAGCTCTACCAGATAGTAGAACATTATAGTTTGTATAATTAAAGCAGTATGATGTTGGTGCATGGATAGAGGGAACAGTGAAACAAAAACAGAAAATTCAGGAGTAGACCAAACTGATCACACTAATTCATTTATATTCAATTCAGTTATATTATATTACATTTATATTCAATAAGGCAGCATCTCACATCAATGGGAAAAAAGATGGACTAATAAGCAACACTGAGATAACAATACAGAAAAAGATAAAACTGCATCCACTTCCTGACGCCATTCAAATTCCAAATAGATCAGAAATTTAAATGTAAAAAAAAAAAATCCATAGGATAATAGAAGAAACATGGATAAATCATTGTAACCTGGGGGTGGGAAAATATTTCTAAGATTTGAAATAGAGTAAGGAAAAAGACTCCTAAATTTGATTACATAAAAACCAAAAAGATAATGTGAGGCAAACAAACAAGTAAATAATCCTCCATACACAAATTAAAACACAAATGTCAACTTATATAAAAGAGGGGCAAGGGGCAATTTTCCTTTTACACCAAGAATATCTATACAGATGACCAACAACCACATGAAAAGATGCTCAGCATCACTAATTATTGAAGAAATGCAAATCAAAACTAAAATGATGTATCACCTCACAGCAGTCAGAATGGCCATGATCAAAAAGTCTACAAATAATAAATGCTGGAGGGCTTCCCTGGTGGCGCAGTGGTTGAGAGTCTGCCTGCCGATGCAGGGGACACGGGTTCGTGCCCCGGTCCGGGAAGATCCCACATGCCGCGGAGCGGCTGGGCCCGTGAGCCATGGCCGCTGAGCCTGCGCGTCCGGAGACTGTGCTCCGCAATGGGAGAGGCCACAACAGTGAGAGGCCCGCGTACCGCAAAATAAATAAATAAATAAATAAATAAATAAATAAATAAATGCTGGAGAAAATGTGGAGAGAAGGGAACCTTCCTGCACTGCTGGTAGGAATGTAATTTGGTGCAGCCGCTATGGAGAACGGTATGGCAGATCCACAAAAAACTGAAAATATTGTTACCATATGATCTAGCAATCCCACTCCTGGGCATATATCTGGACAAAACTCTAATTTGAAAAGATACATGCACCCCTATGTTCTTAGCAGCACCATTTACAATAGCCAAGACATGGAAACAATCTAAAAGTCCATTGACAGATGAATAGGTAAAGAAGATGTGGTACATATATACAATGGAATATTACTCAGCCATAAATAAAATGAAATAATGCCATTTGCAGCTACGTGGATGGGCCTAGAGATTATCATATTGAGAGAAGTAAGTCAGACAAAGCAAGACAAATATTATACGATATCACTTACATGTGGAATCTAAAAAAAATACAAATAAACTTATTTACAAAACAGAAACAGACTCACAGACATAGAAAACAAACTTCTGATTACCAAAGGGGAAAGTGGCAGAAGAGGGATAAATTAGGAATATGGGATTTATGGATACATACCACTATATATAAAATACAAAAGCAACAAGGATTTACTGTATAGCACAGGGAACTATATTCAATATCTTGTAATAACCCATAATGCAAAAGAATCAGAAAAAATATATATACAACTGAATTACTTTGCTGTACACCTAAAACTAACACAGTATTGTAAATCAACTATAATTGAATTACAAAATAAAAAAAGAAAGCAAAGAATATCTAAAAGTAGAGAAACAAAAGACCAGCAACACGATAAAAAATGGAGAAAGAGATATAAATAAACAGTTCAAAGAAAAAAATGTAAATATCCCTTAAATATATAAAAAGAGACTAACATTCACTTGTAATAGAGAAAAATATATCAAAACATAGAAAAATTAAATTAATTATTTAATATTACACTAAGATACGATTTCTCACCTACAGGTTTGGGAAAAATCCAAAAGTTTGCTGGCATAATATACTGGTAAAAGGTATAGGGGAGACAGGTGCTCTCCCACATGGCTAGTGCGAATGGAAAAGCAGTGTGAAACATCTAGAGGAGAAGTCAGCAATATCTCGCAAAAGTACATGTGCATTTACCCTTTGATTATCAACCTCAATTTTGGGATTTATCCCAAAGGTACACTGACAAAAATACAGAAAAAAATTATGCAGAAGGCTGTTTACTGCACCACTACTTGAAACAGCAAAAGACCAAAAACCTATCAAATGCCCATCAGTACGGGCCTGGTTGAATAAACTAAGGTATATTCACACAGTGCAGTACTAGCCAACTAAAACAGAATGAGATCTATCTTTATGTCCAGCTATGGAGACATCTCCAGGATATATCATTAAGCAAAAAAAGCCAAGTGGTGAAAATAATGAACAGTTTACTATCATTTCTCTAACCAGGAGGACCGGAGCCTACATATATAAAATGTAATATATATATTTTTTCAATCATACGTAAAAGCAATGGCAGGATAATCTGAAAAGTAAGCAGACAAAAAAGTTACTTATATGGGGATGGAAAAAACAGGGTGGAGGGAAGCTGGGAATAGACGCTGGGAACTAGACTACTTTGGATATACTTAGATTTCATAGATTTGATCTTGAAAGCATGTATTATACAGCAAAAATTATATTTCAAAATACTAGTAAAAAGCAAATGAAACAAACTAGCCAGATTGTATTTTGTGTGGTGGATGAACCACAAAAAAATTGGTCCTAGAGACGTGACAATGCAGTAGTTTCTTTGTCCATCCCCAGTAGGATATAGTTAAGCAACGCCCCCCCCCCCCGCCCCAAAAAGAAAACCTGCAGAAAATTGTTTTCGGGAATCCTATTCTTAGTTGTGTGTATGTGCGTGTGTGTGTTTGTATAGTTTTGAAATCCATTGAAAAGGCATAAAAACAATGATGAGCCCAGCAACAATGAGCACCCTTAGTGTCAGATTGTAATCTTCAAATGCCATTTCCTACCAAAAATTTAGGGCTCTTAGGAGAAAGTATGGATTCCAGGTCTGGGCCAGGCAATGTAAGAGTTGAGCATAGACCATCTTGTCATACTAGACAGCAAGGATGCTATGAAAAAAATTACTAGGATCCCATCAAAAGGGCTTAAGAGCCAACTTGAAGACGATCCCCAACAGGACAAAGATGAGGCAGTTTGAGCATCGGTAAGAATAATGATTTCAAGGGATTGAAATATATCAAATAAGTTAAAATCTATGTGTTCATAGCAATGCCATCTTCTTAGAAGAAGTCAGTTGTTCCCTTTGGAGTATGCTAGGAGTATGTCATTCTGAACGTTGACAAAGGGAAAGAACAAAGCATTTATCTTGTCTTTCTTATATAACTGTGCCTCGTGGAAATGAAAGGATTGTTGAGGGGAAGTTTCTTTTTATAGGTTTATGCCATCTATTAAATGAAGAAAGAATGATAGAATTAGAATATCATAATTTGTGACCCTTAAGGAAACATATACTCAAGGTAATCATTAATATCTGAGACAACCAAACATTATGTGCCTTCTGATTGACGTTAACAACTGCACCTGTGAAGTACTCCCACCAAAACACCAGCCAAACTTGAATCTGACCAAGCTTCTCCCTAAACAGGATGCACACAAAACACTGGAACTAGAAGAGCAGGTGACATTTTGGGGACGTAATCAGCAAAGTGTACACTTCCAATTCTGCTGGACAAAAGACTTCCCCTTTCTTAAAGAAATTTTATAGCAAGAAACAAGGAAGGTAGAAACCTATGTGTTAAGTTAAATTTAAGAGATATCAGTGAATTGCAATTTATGGACCTCATTTGGGCGCAACTTCAAACAATTTTTAAAATTATGAGACAATCAGGGCAATGTGAATATAACTGGTAATTTTCTAGAAATTCTCGTTGCTTTTTGAAGTCTGAGTCTGGTAATTTTTTTAAATGGTCTTTATCTTTCAGACATACATACTCAAATATTTACTGATAAAGTGACACAAGGTCTGACATTTGCTTCAAAGTAATCTGGGGTGGCTGGGGAGTGGTGAGTATATAAATGAAACAGGACTGGCATAAACGGATAATCGTTGAGGCTTGGTATAGGTACATGGAAGTTCCTTATATTATTCCCTCTATCTTTCAATAAGTTAAAAAAAAATCCACAATAAAAAAAATAACCTGGGTGTAGTGTAACCGCTACTGAATGTATACTGTATACCGAGCACCCTAATAAGTATGTTTTGTATATTACAATCATCCCTCCATATCAGTGTGGAGGGGGGATTGATTCCAAGACCCCAACGTGTTCCAGAATCTGCAGATGCTCAAATATCTCAGGTAAAATGACTAGTACCGTTGGCCTCCATATCAGGGCTTTCACATTGGCAGATTCCACCTACCTTGGAGGGAAATTTCCATCCTGTTTTGTTGAATCTGCCAACGTAAAACCAGGGATATGGAGAGCTGAATGTGTATTTATTGAAAAAAAATCCACATGTAAGTGGACCCGCACAATTCAAATCCGTGTTGTTCAAGGGTCAACTGTGTCTCACTTACTCGCAAAAATAACCTGCAAGGAAGCTAACTTTATTACCTGAGTTTTTTAAATGAGGAGACTGATGTGGCTCAAGAATTCTGAGACACTTGCCCAAGGTCATTGTGCTAATAGGTGTTGAGCAGAGAGGGGTCCAGTTCAAAGGCTGTCTGACTACCATGCTCGCTCTTAAGCACTGCACACTACGGCCTCTTCTTGTTCCTTCTCGGACCCGTCATTCTGTAGTCCACGTCAGGTCAGAGGCAGATCAGGGGAAGACAGTCCACACTGTTTCCCGAATGGTGAACTGGTTAGCAAGACTATAATTAGGGAAGGCAAGGAGGGGGTCTCACACACATGTTTTTTTAGCATAGCTAATCCTCTCTGCATAGCACCCGCTCCTCACCTCATATGTCACCCTATTAGGGACACAGCTTCTCTCTGTGAAGTGTCAGAAAGCATTCAAAGTGAATTCTACATTTCCTGTGTCATTAGTGACCTGGGTAATCCCTGGAGAGTCACCATGCTCTCAGGGGTTCTGATTCTTTTTCAGTAAAATCAACAAGGACCTACTGTATAGCACAGGGAACTCTACTCAATATTCTGTAATAACCTATATGGGAAAAGAATCTGAAAAAGAATGGATATACGTATATGTATAACGGAATCACTGAGCTGTATACCTGACAGTTACACAACGTTGTAAATCAACTCTACTCCAATATAAAATAAAAATTAAATTAAAAAAAAGAAACAGGGGTTTAGACTGGGTGGCCTCTGAATTGCCTTCCAGCTCTGAAGACCTGCCTTGGAGACACTCATTTCCTACTAAGGGAAAACTCTGGGTTATCAAGTGGTACTCAATATCTATCACAACAGCAACTAGACAGACGGTACAGTATTCAGCAAAAGTTTGTCATGTTAACTATGAGATGTATGGACATTATGCTCATAAACATCTTTCCTCCCCTCTCTCCCCTCCACCACCAGCACTCTGGCAGCATCCTCCTTACTGCGTTGCTTGCTCACCACCTGGTCCCTTCTCACGCCAGAGCCCACCCCCACGCAGACTCCCTGCATCCCACTGCCCCTCTCAGTTCTACCCTCTGTGGCCTCTTCTCAGCCAGGCTCACCTTTTGAAGAAGTTGATGAGTTGTCAAGTTTTCTCCAAAGAAGCTGTTTGAGCTGGTGCTTTCGCTTTAACTATGAGGGGGAAATGTTTGCACCCTCTGAAACCTCTGATCCAGGAAGCTGATTGGGTGGGGCTAGTGAAGGAAGTGTTTGCCTTTAAAGAGACAGAAATATTGCGCCGTAACTTGGTGGGTGCTTCAGCTTTGACAAGTTGAAAGCTTTTTCTCCGTGTGCCTGGTATCACACCAACATTTCCAAAGTTATACTTGTTGTTTGGGGTTATTGTCGTGGGTCCAAAAGGCCCTTAGTAAATGACCTAAATCTTGCCCAGAAAGCCAGTCACAGTGTCTGATCATCTCTCCTGGGTGCAGTGGGAGACTGCAGGGCTCTTCGGGGAAGAAAGAAGTCAGACACGTGGCTTGGTGTATCCTCGGGGTAGCGCCAGTCTATTGCTGGGTGGAGAGTAGAACTTGTAAGTGATGAACTTGAATATTTAGCTGAAGAGATTTCTAAGTACAGTGTGGAAGGTGCAGCCTGGTTTCTCCTTACTGCTTATAGTAAAATGCAAGAGGAAAGAGACTGGAGTGATGCAGCTACAAGCCAGGGAATGCCAGGGATTGCCAGCAACCACCAGCAGCTGGGAACACACAAGGGATGAGCTCCCCCTGGAGCCTTCAGAGAGCATGGCTTTGCCAACATTTTCAGTGTGAATTCCCAGAACTATGCAGCAATGAATGTCTCTGCTTTGAACCTTCATAGTTTGTAATAATCTGTTAGAGCAGCTCTAGGAATCTAGTCCATCACCTTTCTCTTTTCCTCTACCTTTTCCCCTGCCAGGTTTCTGTTCCTCCTAACGACCCAAAGACTCCCCTCCTGCATTACATGGTCTGAGCGGTGCAAATTTACTAGAATGCGCTCTTCCGCATTCTCTACCCACACGTCTGGCCCAGATGGACCGTGGAAGTCTCAGTGATGGGAGAAGTTGTAGCTTTCTCAGGAGTTTAGCTTTGAAATTCTCTGGAGACTCTAGCTTTTGTCAACAATTTACACAACACTGTCAACTGAAAAAAGTGCACAACCGAAAAGTTGAGAATTCTGTTTTATTCAGCAGACTTTCTGAGGACCTGAGGCCCGGGAGGCAGCCTCTCAGCTAGCTCTGAGGGACCACTCCCAAGACATAAGAGAGGAGCCTGGTACTGGCATCTTTACAATCGACACGGCGCTTTTCTCCACCACAATCGAGTGTCAGTAGATCAGCTTCACTGTGTGCGAGTGAGTGGGCCCAAGTTTGCTTCAGTGATAGAAATCGTCTGTCACATAAATGCTATTAAAAATGCATTTGCATAACTGTATTTTCTTTAATTTGCTTTTCTATATCAGTGAGAAGATTTTCAACAAAACTGAAATTTAAGAGTTCTGTGTTTTAGAACTTTAGGGTTTAATTTATCATGCCTTCAAAAGTTTGCCTACGGTAGGTACTCAGTAAAGACCCTCTTTTAAGTGCACAGGTTAGACCAAGAGCAAATCTCTATTGTCACTTTTATTAGCCCCTGAATATTAGTTCTTAGTTTTCCTTTATATTGTATGGTCCCAGGTAACACTATCAGTTTCCTTTAGTTTGTTTAATAAATATTTCCCGAGGGGCAGGTCTATAAGTCCTGTCTTATAACGCCACACAGGGGAAGCAATCCCCAGTGAAACATGTCTATCCTACAATATAATTAAGCAAAAGAGATGTAACCATCTTATATAAAACCTATTTACATATACCAATATTTATGAACTTTCATCTCAATGTTATGAGTCTATACCTTTACCTTTAGTTTCCATTAGGAGCCAATCAACAGGTCTCCTCCTCTCTGGGCTCAGACCTAGGTGGTGGCGACATGGCTAAATGCACCAAGAAGGTCAGAATGGTGGGTAAATACGGGACCCATTATGGTGCCTCCCTCCGGAAAATGGTGAAGACAATTGAAATCAGCCAGCACGCCAAGTACACTTGCTCCTTCTGTGGCAAAACCAAGATGAAGAGACGAGCTGTGGGCATTTCGCACTGTGGTTCCCGCATGAAAACGGTAGCTGGTGGTGCCGGGACCTACGACACCACTTCTGCCGCCACAGTAAAGTCAGCCGTCAGAAGACGGAAGGGACTGAAGGACCAGTAGAAGGGCCACCATTTGAAACATTGCTAGCCTACAATAAATGGGTAAATTTAGGTAACAACAGCAACAAAAACAAAAAACAAGGCTTGTTCTTACAGGGACTCCTAGAAGTTTTTGTTTTCTTTTTATCCCCAACCATTTAATCTATTTTGTATAACAGACTCTGGGTTCCCAGGGACTTCCCTGGTGGTGCAGTGGTTAAGAATCTGCCTGCCAACTCAGGGGACACAGGTTCGAGCCCCGGTCCGGGAAGATCCCACATGCCGCGGAGCAGCTAAGCCCGTGAGCCACAACTACTGCACCGCGTGTGCCTAGAGCCCGCGCTCCACCGCAATGAGAAGCCCGAGCACCGCAACGAAGAGCAGCCCCCGCTCACCACAACTAGAGAAAGCCCGCGCGCAGCAATGAAGAACCAATACAACCAAAAATTAATTAATTAAAAAAAAAAAAAGGCTCTGGGTCCCCAGAGAGGAGTTGAGCCAAGGGACCCAGGCCCTGTCGTCTATCTTCAAACTTGACTAACTGGCCTAACCACTGCCTCAGGTAATTGTTGTTCAGGTATCTCAGTGTAATTTTCCTTCTGCCCTTTACATATATAGATTATTATAGCTATACATATTTATTTATTTTAAACTGGGATAAATAGAGTGGACTTGATTGGGGCCTTTTAATGTTGGGGACCAGTTGGGGGGACCTTTGGGACCATCCAACCTCAGGTCATGTTCTATCAAAACCTTTTCCTTTAATCTTATTAACATTCATTTTACTTACCCATTTTTAAATACCAGTGATATGGATAGAGTAGGATAGTTGCACAGGTAGTTTTAGAAATCCCACTAGGGGATTATAGTTAGAGAGGGAACTTTAGGGAACTTTGGGAGACCACTCTAAGTTAAAGATCACTCAGGAAAGCTATTGGAACATCATGAAACAAAGCAGGCTTGCTTAACAATAAAGCTATATATAAAAGCACAAGATATTCAAGGTCAGCAAGATACGGATTCTTAGGACCAAGTGGAACGGAGCAGAACACAGAACCCTGAAGTGCCCCCCGTCCCCAACCAGACTGTAGCCATGACATGAGCTGCTCCATCTTGAGCAGTACTGAATCTAGGGGCACAATTCCAGGAACTGGCCTCAAGAGAATGGGATTAACATTATTGCTCATAATAATCTATATCTTTGTGGGCAGCCAGAGAATTGTAGCTTTTCTGCTCATATATGTAAACAGGCAACTAAAATTGTCAGCAAAGAGGTGCTACAGACCCATCATGTCAACATCTTCCACTCTGAGAAGATGGCATCCTATGTCAGCGTGAAGTTACAGGAGCTGAATCTTTGCCCCTAATCCCACAGAATGGAATGGTCTTTGACAGCGGGGAATTGAAAACAGCTTTTGCCACTTTCCTGTTTGCCCATTTCTGTTCCCCTCTAACCGTAAAATAACCTAATTATAGGAATGAGATCACTAGGCAATTTAACCTAACTCCTGACTTGAGCTCTCCTGAATGCACACCATGCCTCATCTAACCTGTTGATCCTTTTCCTAGATTAAATGAAGAATGAAGAATGAAGTGGTTAAGGAATGACCAGCTCTCTGCCCCCAATAGCCCCCTTGGCAATCCTGCAGGCAGATCACACAGGCAAGATAATATCTGAAGAGATGGGCTTCCCTGGTGGCACAGTGGTTGAGAATCTGCCTGCCAATGCAGGGGACACGGGTTCGAGCCCTGGTCTGGGAAGATCCCACATGCCGCGGAGCAACTAGGCCCGTGAGCCACAACTACTGAGCCTGCACATCTGGAGCCTGTGCTCCGCAACAAGAGAGGCCGCAATAGTGAGAGGCCCACGCACTGCAATGAAGAGTGGCCCCCGCTTGCCACAACTAGAGAAAGCCCTCGCACAGAAATGAAGACCCAACACGGCCATAAATCAATCAATCAATAAAATCTAAAGAGAGAGCCAGCCAGCCTGCACGCAATGGAGAAGGATGCAGAATCCAACTTCTTGCTTTGACGATTCACTGAGATTCTTGTCCCCCATTTTTCCCTTTAAAAACTGTCATGGCTGAGCAGAGTCTTCAGAATTGGTTTCTGGACATGAGTCCACCTTCTCTCCAGATTGCCAGTTCTTCTGATTAAAACACTTTTCCTTTCTACTAACACTTGCCTTTTAAATTATTGACTTCTGAGCGGCTAGCAGCTGAACCTGGGTTTGGTAACACAAGGACAGGAATATTAAGGGAAAGGTGACATTCCAAAGTACAAGACCCTCATTATACCGAAACCTGAGATGATTTAACGTATTTGAGTGTATGTTACCACACTTCTGCTGATCTGAATAGCGCCAGGACGTTCCTAGTTTGATCATACAGGGTCAAAAACTCCCCGCCCTACGTGAAAGAGGAGCTAATGATGTAAGCATGACATCTACTCAAAGAATGAGGAAGAAGGTGGTCTTCTCTCCCTCCCCACTTGTCCTTGGGTTATAAAAATGTAGCCCATTTAGTTCTCGGGGCAGAGCCCTCTTGCTTGCCTACTTGTAACCTTAGTGAGGGTCCTATATTAATAAATCTAGTTCTTACCTGTCACATTGCTTCTTGCTGAATTCCTTCTGCACCGAGACATGAAGAACCTGAGCTTCATTAAGTCCTGAGATGAGTTGTGCAGTTTCAGTTGGAAGATTGTGGGTTCGAGTCCCAATTGAGGTGTGTGGTTTCACCAATAAAACATCTGTTTATAATGAGAGCTTTCTAAAAATTTACCAATTTAGAAGTTTTTCCAATTTCAAAGATCCATCATCTGGCCATTAATGAGATATAATATTAATAGTGATTCAAACCAATAAGATGCAAGAGGCTTCCCCACAAGAGCGTGCAAAGGATGCCCCTGAAAGAGATCCAGAGGGTTTATTCCCCAAAATAGTCTAAGAAAGTACAGGCTGAGGCAACGCATGTTAAGATGGCAAAAAGAACAAACAAAAACCCTGAAAGTTGACACAGCCAAAAGACTGCTCAGAATCCGAGTCTATTTGATTGGCTGCTCAATGTGCACCTATGGGTACCTTTTGGATGGCAGAGACTGTAACAGGAAAGGGCCAATTCTCACTCCATGTTGGATCTGTTTCTTTGACTTTAGTCTTTGCTTCTCGTTGCTTTTGTGATTATAATCACACATAATGGCCTGCTTCAGGGAACCCTACCCACCTGTGAAGGGCTGCAAGCCAGAAGAAATGAATACATGCGCTCCCCGAAGCTGGCCATTCCAGGAGATGTTTTGCAAGACTGACGGCCCTTTTTACTTTATTTCCTCCCCACCTCTCCCTCTCTATTCTGCCTTTCTACTTTACTTCCCTCTCTGATTCTATAAAAGAAACTGGCATCCAGACCCCATAAGATGGTTATTTTGAGACACTAGTCTGCCATCTTCTCAGTCTGCCGGCTCTCCGAATAAAGTCATATTCCTGGCCTCGACACCTCGTCTCAGATTTATTGGCCTGTCATGCAGCGAGCAGAGCGAGCTTGGACTCAGTAACAAGACCAAGTTTTCAAAACACAGGCGCACACACCGAAAAGCCCAAAGAAGATCAGGTAGAACATTTACATTTCAAAGGCACAGGAAGAGAAATGCCAGTCCCCCCTTGAAGGGCTTTTGTTTCTTTAAGAACAGAATACTGAAAAGATGTTTTTATTAAGCCAGCTTTTCTAATTCCACTGCATAGGTAATAAAAGAGCCCCATCTTAGCCATTTTAAGGGTGAGAGTTCCTTTAATTTCCAATTAAGTAGGTACTTATAAGTATGAGCTCTGTACATACATGAAGCTGGCTGGAGTTTTAGTCGGAGGTTGGCTTTCTGATGTCCCTCATTTTTGTCTGAGAGAATCTATTTCCCATCTTAAAGTTGAATTTATTGGGGATAAAATTTACTAGTGTCCTTTTATCCTGACAAATTCTTGCGAAGATAGCCAATTTGAGGAAAGATGTCAGGTCAGCCTCTTACCTAACCATTCATCCTAGACCACTCAGTATCCTTCCAACTGAGCAAATCCCAGTGTTTTTCAACCAGGCTGCCCTAGTATCTTTCAACTAGAAGGGGTCACTCCCCAATATCTTTGAACTGGGGAGCCAGGTAAAGACACTGCCCAATAAAACTCAAGATCATCAATCAATAATTGGGAGACCCGAGAACCACGAGGGACTCACGCAAATTCGTCTGGACCCTCCGACAAGGCAGATGGGCACAAGTGGCCTCTGTTGGTACCGAGGCTCTGGTTCCTCGTAGAATTCAGATGGAGAGAAATTTGCTCTGGGGCGCTTTGTGATTGGTTACCAAAACTGTCAACCGGAAAAAAAAAAAAAAAAACACAACCTAAAAGTTGAGAATTCTGTTTTATCCGGTCGACTTTCTGAGCACTTCAAGCCCAGGAGGAGCCTCTTGGCTGTGAGGGGCTGCTCCTGGTGAGGATGGAGTAGGATGGTTACACAGGGAGCTTTAGAAATTCCACTAGGGGATTAAGGATGGAGAGGGAACGTTGGGAGACAACTGTAAGTTAACTATCACTCAAAAAAGCAATGAAAACATCATGGAACAAAGCAGGCTTGCTTAACAATAAAGTCATAAATAAAAGCACAAGATATGTCCCAGGCCATTAAGTGAAAAAATGAGGCCTGCATCCTGCTGGTCGACATAATGATCCTTAGGACATGTACCTCTGCACATACCAAGGACAGAAATATAAGGGAAAGGTGACATTCCAAAGGGGAAGACCCTCACTATATTGAAATCTGAGCTGATTTAACACATTTGAGTATATGTTACCACCCTTCTGCTGATTTGAAGAGCGCCATGACAGTCCCAGTTGGACCATATAGGGTCAAAAACTCCCCCACCTGGTGCAAAGGAGGAGCTAATGATGTAAGCCTGCCATCTACTCAAAGAATGAGGAAGAAAGTGGTCTTCTCCCTCTCCCCACTTATCCACTGATGATAAAAATGTAGCCCACTTAGTTCTCGGGGCAGGCCCCTCTTGCCTCACCTTGTATCCTTCACAGGCATCCTATACTAATGAATCCACTCCTTACCCATCACTTTGTCCCTCACCGAATTATTTCTGTGCCAAGACATAAAGAACCTGAGCTTCATTAAGCTCTGAGATGAGTTGTGTGGTTTGACTCCCAACAGGTAAGAGAGGAGCCAGGATGTATAGGAATTTTGCAAAAAAAACTCAGGTAGTCGGAACTTGAAAAGGTTACTGTTAACTCAAAAAAAAAAAAAAAATCAGACAACAAGTCAATGAATTGAGTGCTTTTCTCTATCTGTGAAGATGCAAGAGTCTGGGCTCTTGGAAACCATTCCTTTGATATGCACCTTAGCTGTCTAGGGCCAGTATCCTGCTCTCTCCCATCCTGAGTCCCCTCAGGGGACCCGGTTGGGGGTCTGCAGTGGCTGGGGGCTGTTTATCTCCATCCTGAGTTCCCTCAGACTCACCGTGGGGGTGGGGAGGGCGGTGGTAGGGGCTGCTCGCCTGATGGCCGTGGTATCCATTGTTTGCTGATAGGGCAAGCAATATTTTTCTTTCACAACACCAAAATAAAAACCAAAAAATTGTTGTTTTTTTTTTTAAAGAGAAGCTAAAGGAATCAAGGCCTGGGAGTACCATTTAAGGTCTCCTCAGCTCCGGACGCGCAGGCTCAGCAGCCATGGCTCACGGGCCCAGCCGCTCTGCGGCATGTGGGATCCTCCCAGACCGGGGCACGAACCCACGTCCCGTGCATCGGCAGGCAGACTTTCAACCACTGCGCCACCAGGGAAGCCCTAAGGTCTCCTAAACTCTTAAGGGGAACAGGCTGACTGCCAGGATATTATGAGCTCAGTGAGTTATACGACCACCTGCCTTACATCATGTCCCAGCCACCACCAAGAGCCCAGCCCACACTTTTACAGAATACCAAATTCACACAAAAGAATTGTTTTATCTAAAAAAATAAGAAGAGGAGGACATTATCCCTCAAAATAAGATAAAACAAGCTTTAATGCATTTAAAGGTATGGAGGGCTTCTCCCCAGGCTACACTGGCAGTGCGGGATTACCACCTCTGTCTGCGTGGTTTAACGGCATTCAGCATCCTCCTGTGAGCCCATGACACCTGTCTGGTTCCATGAGACTCCGTCGCACACTCTCATTTAGCACATGGGCACCAGGTCTCTCCATTAACATATGAAATGCAGACGGTGGAAACATAGGTGGGTCTTGATTCTGCCACTAGCGAGATCTATGGTTTGGGGGAGAAAAATATGACCCCTCTGAGCCCATCATCTTTACAGATGAGACGATAAGGAAGTATTATTGAAGTCAGGTGCCTATCGCGGAATTGTATCATACTCTGATATTTGGGCCTTGCCCAACGAGAACAAATCCGCAGACTCTCCCACTGGCAGGGGTCATGAACCCTGGCCTGCTTACCCTTACTGCTTCTCAGATATCGGTTGGTTATAGTTATAAACTTCCAGCAGTGGCGCAGAAAAGGGAGACCACCATGTGGGGGGAACATTCCTGAGGCTCTCGGCTTCAGCGGTTTGGGATGCGGGACCCATATTAGTACAGGCCCTCCCTTCCCGGTGTTCTTGAGTTCCGAGGGTCACCAGAGCAATGGATGGTTACAGACAGTTACATAGATCAGCTTTATTGACCCCTTGGCTCCAATAGCCAAAAAAGCAGTCAGCAAGGAAATGGGTTTTTCACCCACAGTTTTCTATTTCTCTCAGGAAACCCACAGTTCCCTTCCTTCTTTGCCTACCTAGATTTCTTAGTCCTACACCTCCAAAGCCCACAATGTCTGCTTAGAAATCCCCTGGATTCTTAGCCCTTCCATGATCCTAGTGGTGGAAGAGCCCGATTAGGAGAACAAGAGCTGGGAAAGAATGTAGAGGCTGCCATAGTCACCCGATAGCCTTCAATGACTTGCTTTCTTTCTGCCGTTTGTAATTTGGTTTGCGTGATTTCTGCTCTCATTTTCATTTCTTCTTTTTGGTTTCGATTTGACAGCTTTTGTTGCTTCCCTTCAATCCTCCTGTAAAGACACTGTTCTTCAGTGCTTTCTTACTAATGATGGGCGCTATAAATAAAACTTTTGCAAGGGGTAAGGGAACCACTGCAACGTAAACCTCAGCATATCACAGCGCAAACTTCTTGTTTCCCGTAAATCCCTAGATTTTCAAGAAGTGGGAGAAAGTACAATGTTCTATTGTACTTTCGCTTGTGCAGAGAACAACCCACATCCTGCCTCAGCTGCAGCCATTTCCTGCTCGCATTTCCTCACCACCCTGTCTTATCCATCACTTGAAATTGTGGTCATAGCACAGGCTATGAAAGGCTAGGTTACGGGGTCCAGGTCCCCTCTTGGTACCTGCTGAAGTGTTCAGAAGGGAGAGGAGAAAGGCTAGGCCAAAGAGAAATCTCACCATGGAAACTGCACTGAACTCTCCTTAGGATTCTTTTCAGACCCCGCCTCAGGCTGCCCTGGCCTGAGGATGAAGTGCAAGGGTTTTCCTGTGAGTCTCCAAACCCACAGCAGGGCCTCATTGAAAGCAGGTCCAGCAGTCAGCACTTTTGACTTTGACTGAACGAAACAAAATAAACTCTGCTCTAGACTTGAATAGGTGTGTATGGGTGTTGCTGTCTTTCAAAATCCTGACAATGAAGTTCTCAAAGCCTAAGTAGCTAATAAACAGCTGAGCAGCCTCATTGCTTTTGACTGTTGCTTATCGTGAAAACAATATAACTTGAAAATGGTACTTAATGACTCATTTCTAAGCTTTGAGAGGCCGCACGTGACTATGTGGAAATATAAGGAGACACTAACATTTTTCTTATCCTCTGCAAGTATAGCATGTTTGTATTTAGTGGAAAACCAAGGATTCCAGATAAAACAGCAATCTGGAAGACAATGGCGGCTGCCGCCTAGGTCCTGTTAACTAATGTTCATTCAACTACAATAAAGAACAACAAGAAGGGGAAACTAAACTCTACAAAACCCATGCACTCAGCAGGAAGGAAGAAGAGCGGAGCTAGCGACATGGCCAAAGTTTAACTTAAACTAATGACAGGGTGTCCAACTCCAGAAAGCATTGTGGGGAGCCCTGCAAGCTTATTACTGGTGAAAAACCATAACCAGTGGAAATTCTTTTTAAAGAAAGCAAAGTCTCTAGACGTTGTCCTAAGATCATATAACAAGTGAATAGACATTTATCGAAAAAAAGTCTACTGAATCTGAGTAAGAACAGTGAGAGTCTGTATCGTGCTTGAGCCGTGACCCACTTTCTCCGTCCCCAACCCATCCTCAGCCCAGCTTGAAGGAAACTCCATTCTAGGCAGGGGTGGCCGAGAAGATGGGGCTCCCTCTCCCCTCAGCTACCCAGCAAGAATATAGTATAGTACCAACAGGGCCAGGCTGGCAACATTTCCCATCCCCTCCAACACTGAGCTGCAGAGACGAAAGTTCTGGTGAGTGCAGCCAGCAGTGCCCTATTGCTCTTCTATTCATAGGGCAGACGCTCTACCCTAGGCATGACAGGCCCCAACTGCCCACACTCCAGCTCCCTCTTAAGATAGAGGTTTCACGCTAGGAGAGGCAAGTTGAGAACTCCAGAGGCTACCATCCCCTGCTCTGGGCTTGGAGCTGTGGCTCAAAGATTTTGTTCAGGATGAAAAGAAGTTCATAATAACAGAAAACTCTAAAGCCCTCCCCAAAGGAAGCAATTATTTGAAATAGAGTGTGGGAAGTTCAAGTGAAAGCATATTTCTGAAAATGATAAAGATTTTAGAGGAGACTGGTAACGTTGTGAGAGCCATAAGAGGAACCATAGGCCAACCATTTTACCAGCAAGAACCAGAAAAATAGACAGGTAAGAAGAGTCCTTCTAGGGCCAGAGAAAACCTGAAAAACTGGCCATGAAAACTACCCCTGCAAAGGAAACCAAATTTAATTAGACCAGACTGTGGAGCAATTTATGCTCATGAACCTCGTCAAAAACTAGAGTGCAATCAAATGGCAGTTAGTAAGCCTAACAGCGGGTGTAATACCAACAGAGTCACACAGATGAACAAAGAGAGTAGGGAAACAGACATTCAGAGAGAGCACTGCTAAAACTTTTCATCCCAGCTGACTGTGTGAGTGCCAAAGTCTGCACCCTCTGAGGAGCAACATCAGAGATTCCACACTGCAGGGGAAATAGTCTTCACTAGAAGAGTCTAGCTGAGTCACTAAACAAATCGGGAACAACGGCAAATCAAGCCCCAGAAAAGCAGGAGGTGAATAAGTACCCAGAGTTGCTATACTACGTTACTTAAAATGCCCAGTTTTTTAACAAAAACTGCAAGACATGCAGAGAAACAGAAAAGTGTGATCCACGTACTGGAAAAAATCAGGCAACGAGAATTGCCTGTGAGAGGGCCCAGATATTGCATTTGAAGACAGAGCTTCAAAGCAGCAATTATACATATATTTAAAGAGCTGAAGGAATCACACTTAAAGAAATAAAGGAAGCTATGATGACAATATCTCATCAAATAGAGAATGTCAATAAAGAGATAGAAATTATTTTTTATAAAAGAACAAAATAGAAATTCTGAAGTTCAAAAGCAGGACTGAAATTTAAAAATTTACCACAAGGGCTTAATGACAGATTTGAACTGACAGTAGAAAGAATCAATGAATTTGAAAATATAACAATTATAAACATATGAACTTAGCAACTGAACCCTGAAACACATGAAGCAGAAAATGACAGCAATCAAGGCAAAATAGACTATTCAACAGTAATAGCTGTAGAATCCAATACCTGACTAAGAATAATGCATCGGTCAACTAACCAGAAAGTCAAGAAAGAAATAGAAGATGTGGCCAACACTATAAATCAACTAGATCTAACACAAGATACTCCACCCAGCCACAGCAGAATACACAGAAAGAGAAAAACAAATACCGTATGCTAACACATATATATGGAATCTAAGAAAAAAAGGAAAAAAAGGTCATGAAGAACCTAGGGGCAAGACGGGAATAAAGACACAGACCTACTAGAGAATGGACTTGAGGATATGGGGAGGGGGAAGGGTAAGCTGTGACAAAGTGAGAGAGTGGCATGGACATATATACACTACCAAACGTAAGGTAGATAGCTAGTGGGAAGCAGCCGCATAGCACAGGGAGATCAGCTCGGTGCTTTGTGACCACCTAGAGGGGTGGGATAGGGAGGGTGGGAGGGAGGGAGACGCAAGAGGGAAGAGGTATGGGAACATATGTATATGTATAACTGATTCACTTTGTTATAAAGCAGAAACTAACACACCATTGTAAAGCAATTATACTCCAATAAAGATGTTAAAAAAAGAAAACAAAAAAAAAAACACCATATGATCATCTCAATAGATACAGAAAAAGCATTTGACAAAATTCAACAACATTTCATGATAAAATCTCTCAAGAAACTGGATACAAAGGTAACAAACCTCTAATAATAAAGGTCATATACAATAAGCCCAGAGCTATCGTACTCAACAGTGGAAAGCTAGAAGCTTTTCCTATAAGATCAGGAAAAATACAAGAATGCCCACTCTCACCACTTCTATTCAATATAGTACTGGAAGTCCCAGGCAGAGTAATTAGCAAGAGAAAGAAATAAAAGACATCTAAATCAGAAAGGAAGAAGTAAAACTGTCTCTATGTTCAGATGACATGATCTTATATATAGAAAATTTTAAAGACTCCACTCAAAAAATGTGATAAGTAATAGGCAAATCCAATGAAGTTGTGGGATACAAAATCATATACAAAAATCAGTTGCATTTCTAAACACTAATAATGATTTATGAGAAAAAGAAATTAAGAAAATAATCCCATTTACAGTAGCATCAGAAAGAATAAAACACCTAGGAATAAATTTAAGAAAGGAGGTCAAAGACCTGCACATGAAAATTATAAGACATTGATAAAAGAAATTAAAAGACACAAATAAATGAAAATGTATTCCATGCTCATGGATTGAAAGAATTAATATTGTTAAAATACTACCCAAAAGCATCTACAGATTCAATGCAGTTCCTATCAAAATTCCAACGGTGTTTTTCAGAAACAGAAAAAACAATCCTAAAATTTGTAAGGAAGCACAAAATATTTCAAATAGCCAAAGCGGTCAGAGAATGACAAATACTGTATGATATCACTTTTTTATGTGGAATTTTTAAAAGCCAAATTCATAGAAATTGAGAGTAGAATGGTGATTACCAGGGGCTGGGAAATGGGAGAAATGGGGAGATGTTGGTCAAAGAGTACAAACTTCCACGTAGAAGATGAGTAGGTCTGGGGATCCAAGGCACAGCACAGTGATTACAGTGTAATTCTGTATTATCTACTTGAGAATTGCTAAGAGAGTAGATCTTACATGTTCTCACCACCAAAAAGAAATGGTAATTATGTGTCATGATGCAGGTGTTAGCTAATGTTATGGCAGTAATCTTTCTGAAATATAAAAGTGTATCAAATCAACACATCATGCACTTTAAACACATACATTGTTATATGTCAATTATACCTCAATAAAGCTGGAGGGTATGGGCAGGGGGCAGAGTGGGGGGGTGACCAGGTGGAGTTCAGTGGGAGTTGGGTTCTTCACTAAAGAGCTGGCAGGAATGGGTGAACATCACACCCCAGCCCATTAGCTTCAGATGAAGTTAATCCCCTCACTATATCCGTGGAAAGTCAGCTCCAGAAGGTTGAAGTGAGTTAGGCAAGATCACACGGTTTGTTAATAATCTAACCAGGTCCAGGGCATGTGTCACCAAAATACTTCTCTCCACACAATGATTGGCTATTTTACTCACCTTCTCATGACCCTCCTAAGAGGAGAAACAGTCACTTGAGTTGGAGGTACTAACAGAGATGGCTAGGTTAAGCCCCGTATAAAAATTTTCTGTCTTCTGCCGGCTGTCCTATTTTTAATACCTGGAAAAGCCCTCCTTTTCTTTCAGAATGAAGAGACTTTGCGTGTGATGTTCCTAGCAGGTAGGACCACTTTGGTGGCATTGTCCACTCTGAGGTTCACTCAGAGATTCCTCTCAAATTCCTGTCTTGGGGAAGGAAGGCCATTTTATTTTGTTTTTTAAAAATGCCTGAGGGTTTCCCTGGTGGCGCAGTTGTTGGGAGTCCGCCTGCCGATGCAGGGGGCGCGGGTTCGTGCCCCGGTCCGGGAGGATCCCGCGTGCCGCGGAGCGGCTGGGCCCGTGGGCCGTGGCCGCTGGGCCTGCGCGTCTGGAGCCTGTGCTCCACAGCGGGAGAGGCCACAGCAGTGAGGGGCCCGCGTACCGCAAAAAAAAAAAAAATGCCTGAAAAGCAAAAGACAACTGGAGATAAGATTGCTGGTCAAAGGTCAGAAACAAAACGAGTCCTCAGAAACCTAAAGTGCTCTTCCCCGCTGAGGTTATAGACCCTGCCAGGGACAAGATGCTGGTGTCACAGGAACCTCTGGAAAACAGTACCATAGCCCAAAGCAGCGGGTGGGATTCGCAATGACAACATTGCACACCCACCACCTCACTGGCCAATGTTTCTGTCTCTTTAAGTCATCACCACTGGGCCCCCCCTCCCTGAGCTTCCTGAACTCTGAGGTCTGAGAGGCACAGAGACTTCCTCCATGTGTGGAGAGGAAACCGCCCACTGCACCCACAGTCCAAGGGCAGTCGGTAGGTCAGGAGCTTCTGGGAGCCAGCGTTAGAGCCTGTCGCCAATCCTGCAGGAACGGTGAGCCCAAGGGAAAAGGAACCAGCCCGGAGCAGGACCTGTGGGGAACAGGAAGAGCTCTGCCTGTGTGAAGCTGGCTGAGTGAGCAGCTGCGTTCTAGTAAGTATGTGAAAGGGGGGCAGGATCTAGAAACGGTAACTTCATGTGCCTCTACGTTTGTAAGGTTGTTCTGAGTGTCAAACACAGTAAGTTCAGAAGAACAGGTAATCTTCTCGAGCTCTGCAGCGCACATGCTCTTCTTTGGGACTAAATTCTCTCTCCTTCCCTACTCCCTTAGTCCTTCTGCTGGAACTACCGCAGAAGGCAATGAACACTCCCCAAATGCATGTGCAGCAAATGCAAAAGATATTCCTGGGGACTTATAAGGGAAGCTAACCTCAGAACAAGTTACAAAGTGAAAATTCTGTATATATCTGAGCTGAACCCTCCTAAAACCTCCACTCTCCTTAGCGCTATCCACAATAGTGCAAGAGACAGCTAAGGTTGTGAACTTGGTCCTCAACCCTTGCCCTACATGATCACTTGAACATCTGCTCCCCACCCCAAACTGGGCTCTGTGCGCTGCTCTGGTGTCAATTAAGGGAGTTTGTTGATTTCTAGACACAAAATAACGAATCACATTATGTGATTTAGCCCTGGGGTAAACTTTACAGAAGCTTTGGGGGGGTGGGGTGATGGGGGTGGGGTGATGGGGGTGGGGTGGGTAACGGAGTGGGGGGGGCAGCGGCAGGAGCGTTACTGCAGAGACACCCACAGCTTTGGCTTGAGCTCTAGGCAAACCTACCATCTGAGTCCTTTGGCCAGAGACAGGTTACTCAGCCAACCTCTCCCTTTGCTTTTGCGTCGTTGTTGGTGCCAATAGGGGGAGAACACAGTTACCTGTAGGAACCAGGTGGGTGACCTGAAGAGGTAGAATTTGAAACGGACGTTGAAGCACAGACAGGACTCAGGCAGAAATGTGCGGTGGGATGAATGGTCCACAAGGTGGGTTGGAAAAGGCCCTGAAATCTGCTGTTTGTGGAGGGGCTGACTGGGGAGGGGATTAGGTGGGAATGAGGCTGGAGTAGACTGAGGAGAGACTGTGCTGTCGTGTTCAGGCGCTCGTGTGATCAGGCAAACTTGACCACAGAACGTTTAATTGTATTAAATAATGTTGGAGTGGGTATTCTACTTCAAAAAGCCTCAGGTTTGAGGCAAGAACATAAAGAGCTGGAGGGGAGCATCCCAGTCTCTCCAGCACACAGATTATATTTAGACTTATTTATTTACTTACTTTTTACTGAAGTATAATTGGCGTACAATATTATATTACTTTCGGGTATACAACATAGTGATTCTGCATTTTTATACTTATGCTCCATATAAAGTTAATATAAAATATTAATTAACTATATTGCCTGTGCTGTGCATTACATTGGTGTATCTTAGTTATTTTATACCCAGTAGTTTGTACCTCTTAATCCCCTTCCCCATCTTGCCCCTTCCCCCACCCCTCTCCCCAATGGTAAACACTAGTTTATTCTCTGTGTTTGTGAGTCTATTTCTGTTTTGTCATATTCCTCTGTTTGCTTTATTTTAAATTCCACATATAAGTGGAAACATACAGCATTTGTCTTTCTCTGTCTGACTTACTTCACTAAGCATAATCCCCTACAGGTCCATCTATGTTGTTGCAGATGGAAAGATTTCATTCTTTTTTATCTTTTTCATTCTTTTTTTATGAGTAATATTCCATTATATCTACCTGTCTGTATATATATGACACCTTCTTCATTCATCTGTTAATGGGCACTTAGGTTGCTTCCATATCTTGGTTATTATCAATAATGCTGCTATGAATATCGGGGTGCGCACATCTTTTTGAATTCGTGTTTTCATTTTCTTTGGATATATACCCAGGAATGAATTGCTGGATGATATGGTAGTTCTATTTTTAATTTTTTGAGGAACCTTCATACTGTTTTCCACCGTGGCTGTACCAATTGACATTCCTGCTATCAGTGTACTAGGGTCCCCTTTCTCTACATCCTCGTCAACAACACCAGTTGTTTCTTGTTTTCGGATGACACCATTCTGACAGGGGTGCTCCGTGCTTCCTGTACCTGATATCTGTTTCCCTTTTCGGGTTAGGAAAGTTTTCAATTACAATTTCACCAAATACATTTTCTACCCCTTTCTCGCTCTTTTTCTGGGACCTCTATCATGTGAATGTTAGCACACTTGACCTTTTCCCAGAGGTCCCATAAACTCTCCTCATTTTTTTAAATGTGTTTTTGTTTTTGCTGTACTGATTGGATGATTTCCACTAGTCTGTCTTCTGTGTTCTCCTACATCGCCTAATCTGCTCTTAATTCCTTCTAGCGAATTTTTCATTTCAGTTATCGTATTCTTCAGCTCTGACTGGTTTTTGCATTTTCTAATTCTCTGCCGAGGTTCCCACTGTGTTCATCTGTTGTTTACCCAAGTTCAGTTAGCATTTTTATTACTATTGCTTTGGACTCTTTGGCAGGTAAATTATTATCTCTGTTTCATTAGGGGTTTTTTCCTGGGGTTTTATCTTGTTCTTTCCTTTAAAACATATCCCTTTGTTTTCTCATGTTGTTTGACTTTCTCTGTGTGTCTCTATGAAATTAGGTGAAACGGTTACCTGTCCAGGTCTCAAAGGCATGTCCTTGTGGGTAGCAACCCTTTGCAGTGTGCCTGTCACCAGTGGCTTTGGTGGGAGAGCTGGACGTGAAGTGAGCGGGGACCGCTTCTTCTCCCACAGTGTGCTGGCGGCCACCACCTTGGTGGGAAGCAAGGCTGGAGGCAGAGGGCTAGAGGCAGAGCCAGGTGCCAGCCAGGGCTTCTCCTCGGCTCAGGGCTAGTTGTTAGCCTATTGTGGGAGGAGTCAAGGACCAAGGGGCTGGGCAGGAGTCCTAAGGGAGTTGGGCTTCCCCCAGATGTGATGACAGTCTTCACCTTGGCTGGGGGTGTGGCCAGGGCCTGCGAGCCTGAGGCTGCTCTTCTGAGCTGCCTCTGCTTTTTCCTCAGTGTGTACCCCTTGGTTAGAGGCAGGATAGAGAGCCAGAGGGGTTGGAGCCACACACCGGAGCTCTCTCTGCTCCTTCCCTGGTGCACACATGCCCACTGGCAATGGCAGCCTCGGCCTTTGTGGGGGGCAGTGCTGGAGCAGTAGGGGCTGGAATGGGAGCCTGGAGAGGGCTGGGAGGTGCTCTGGGGCAGTCCCGGCAGGCTGGCCAGAGCACCAGGCAGTCTTCAATGTACTGCCTCTGCACTGGGACTGAGAGCAAGCATGCTTGTGCTCTTCAAGACCAGAGTGTCAGGTTCTTACAGCCCTCCAGTAAGCCCTACTGATTTTCAAACCAGCTAAGGGGGCTCATCTTCCCAGTGTCAAGCCCAGGCCTGCGGTGCCTAGTAGGTGGCTCAAACCCCCCACTCCGCAGGGAGGATCCCCAAGCCTGGGATAGCCCTTCCACTTCTAGGTCCCCACTAGGGACTCAGGTCCCAACTAGATTGCGTCTCCGCCCCTGTACCAGACTCCACGTGGTCCTTTCTTTACAGCCTTGATTGTGGAAAAGCCATTTTGCTAGTCTTCAGGTCATTCTCAGAGAGAGTTGCTCTATACGTAGCTGTAGCTTGGATGTGTTCATGGGGGCAGGTGAGCTCGGGGTCTCCCTCCTCCACCTTCTGGATCCCACCTCCTAGACATATTAGGACGAGCCAAATTTTGTGGTTTTCTGAGCACAGAGTCAGGAGCTTTCCAGGTCAGCTTGGGAAAAATGTCTGTTTTCTGATTTCCAAAACCAAAATTCCAAGTTTCTTCTTGTTTCCCAGGCCAACAACCCTAAGGTAGGTCTTAAGTCAGTGAGCAAACTTTCTTGTTCTCAGGGTTTGACAAACCCCCCACCCCACCCCCAGCTGCTGAACCTCCAGGGAAAACTTATTTTCTACAACTTACGTCACTGACATAGAATTACCTGGGAAAATGAACATCAAAAGCTTATTCATTGACATAGAGTAAGTGTTGTCATCTCCCCTCTGCTCTGTGCATTTCGAGGCCCTGAAAAGACAGCACAAGCTCACCAGGTGTTCTCATAGTATCGTCCCAACCACAGACCGAGCTCTTCCACTGTCTTCCCTAAATTCTGATGCTCGGAGAGGGCAGGAACTATGACATTTTCACTGTGGTGTCACCAGCATTTGGGGCTTTGCCTGACACATAGTAGGTGGTTTTACCTATGAATGAATAATGAACGAGTGAACGAATGAAAAAATAAATAACTTGTGCTGGGGACACTTTCAGGGAATCATGAGAGGACAGAAAACAGCAAGAGATGAAGAAAACGCCTATGGTAAGAACATGCCTCACAACGCGTGTTTGCCCCCAGGTATGAGCTCTGGGTAGTAAGGGGGATGGGCTAACTCAACACTGGACAGAGAGAAGCCCCAGAGGTTTCTCGATGCTGGGATGAAACAGCAAAGAGCCCTGGGGCTGGCATTTGACCTAGATCTCTGCCCCTGACCTGCTGTGAGATATTGAGTTCTTTGACTAACCTGCACCTCCATCCCTAAGGTAAAATGAATAAACCTCCTCTGATCTCCACAGAAGGGGGTGTAGAGGGAATCCAACTATATACTAGAGGGAACATGACTCACCAGGTAGAAGGTGTTAGGGAACAAGGATGGAGGGTTAACCAGGTATCTTATTAGGCAGCAGGTCTAAGAGAGAGGAGAGGATGAGGAGGGAAAGAGGGAGGGAAGAAGAGATGGTCTCATCTTATCCTCCCAACAGCCCTATGAGGACGGCGCTACATTAATGATCCCATTTGTGCAGGAGAGGTTTAGCACTTAGATTAAGCAGCTTCTCAGTGTTACACTGCTGGCCGGGGGTGGGGCTGTGATTCAGACTGAGGGTGTGGGACAGCAGACAGCCCTCGTGGCCAGGCCCACTGCCCCTCCTGCCTATCTTCAGTAAGAGGGTATCTGGGGAAGTAAGGCAGAGGCCACTGAAGTTGTCCAATAGGGAGCAGCTCTGCACAGTGTGGATGGCAGGTCATGTCACACGAAGTAATGGCCTGTATCATACAGGGATGTCCTCTACAGAAACGTTCACTGGGTGCTGGTGCACCTACAGGTGCATGTGTGACGCCAAAGAGGGAAGAAATAGACGGGTAGAGATCCCCGGAGTTCACAGATCTCCGACCAGGGCACTCGGTAAAGGTTTGGTCCGAAAAGCAGAAGTCGAAGCACTCTGTTCTCCTTTGTTCAAAGGCATCCAGGGGACCCGGGTGCCAGGATATGTGCTTTCAGGTTCGGGAGCTTACAGATCATTGGTGCTCACAGGTTTAGAAGCCCGCGAGTCTGCCCTGCAGGAGCCCAGGCTGCGGCTCCTCCTGGCCGGGAGGTCAGGGACTGGGAAAAGCGCCACGGGAAACAGCATCCTGGGCCAGAAGCGCTTCCTCTCCAGGCTCGGGGCGACGTCGGTGACCCGGACCTGCGCCACGGGCAGCTGCAGGTGGGCCAAGTGGGACGTGGAAATCATTGACACCCCGGACCTCTTCAGCTCCAAAGTCTCCCAGACAGACCCGGGCTGCGCGGAGAGAGGCCGCTGCTACCTGCTCTCGGCGCCGGGGCCCCACGCCCTGCTCCTGGTGACCCAGCTGGGCCGCTTCACGGCCCAGGACCAGCAGGCCTGGAGTGGGGTGAAGGCGCTGTTCGGGGACGGCATCGTGACGCGCACCATCGTGGTCTTCACCCGCGAGGAAGACCTGGCTGGCGGCTCGCTGCAGCATTACGTGCGCGACACCGAGAACCGCGCGCTCAGGGAGCTGGTGGCCGAGTGTGGGGACCGCTTCTGCGCCTTCGACAACCGAGCCGCCGGCGGGAAGCGGGAGGCGCAGGTGATGGCGCTGATGGGGCTGGTGGAGGAGCTGGTGAGGCACCACGGCGGCGCTCCCTACACCAACGACCTGTACAGCCTGGCGCAGGCCCTGGGGGGCGCGGACCCCGCGGAGAGGCTGCGCAGGGTGGCGGAGCGAGTGGCCTTCTGCGAGCAGAGGCGGCGGGAGCGCTGGCCGCTGACCTGGCTGTGGCGGTGGCCCAAGGCGCGGGGGAACTGGCGTAAGCTGGGCGTGTGCACCCTAATGGGCGCCCTGGTCCTGCTCTACCTGCTCTACAGGCACCGGCCAGAGGCCGTGACAGGGTGATATTCAGTCTTGCAGGTAACCTGGCAAGAAAGGAACTGAACACTTGAGTCTGAAGGGGGATTTCAAAGGAATCAGTTTTCAAGAGTTTCATATTTCCTCCAGTAAACAGTTTTAAAATAAAGTTGTGCAATTTTAAAACGTCCTTAAAACGTGTTAGTTAGCTTGATGTTTCGGTCCTCTCTTGAAAAATAGTGGAATGACTGGTGATTTTTAGTAGAAAATGGGTTCATAGCAAAGGGAAAACAGCTATTTTTATTTTGAGCTTGTGTTTGTTTGTTTAGACACTGCCTTCCTCCCTTTGGACTGCTATTTAAAAAAAAAAAACAAAAAAACACAGACTGCATGGCTTAGAAACCACAGACATTTATTTCTCACACTTCTGGAGGCTGGAGGTCCAAAATCACGGTCCGGTTGGAGGGAGAGCCCTCTCTGAGATTGCAGACTGCCAACTTCTGGCTGTGTCCTCACCTTGATGGAAGGGGCACTTTGGCAAGGGCACTAATCCCAATCATGAGGAATCTACCCTCATGACCTAATAACCTCCCGATGACCCCATCTCCTAATACCATCCTCTCCAGATTAGGTTTTCAACATGTAAATGCTGGGGAGGGGGACACAAACATTCAGAGCATAGCCTGCACTCTCTCTTCTTGATGTTTTCTGGTTCTTATGGGTAGATATCTCCCTTCAGTGATCCTTGTAATTTTTTTTTTTTTCGGTACATGGGCCCGTCACTGTTGTGGGCTTTTCCGTTGCGGAGCACAGGCTCCGGATGCGCAGGCGCAGCGGCCATGGCTCACGGGCCCAGCCGCTCCGCGGCATGTGGGATCTTCCCGGACCGGGGCACGAACCCGTGTCCCCTGCATCGGCAGGCAGACTCTCAACCACTGCGCCACCAGGGAAGCCCCTGATCCTTGTAAATTTTTATTATCATCAAGGAAAGAGATGTCACAGTCATACATATTAATGTTTACTTCTGATACATCGGTTTATTTACCAGTACAATGGCTTAGTACCAAGAAGTTAAATGTAACTACACTGAAAATAACACAGTTTCCAACTTTCTAGCATGTATTAGGGTTCATGTCTGTCCAAAATGAAGTAAGATTTGGGGAAAATAACATGCAATGTCTTCAATGTAGTCATCTATCTGGATTTTTAAATAATAATAATAATAATAATAATAAAGCGCCTGTCTCAAAATGGAGAAGAGAGGGGTGGCAGGGTCATCGGCAGAGAGCCACAGAGCACCGGAGGTTAGGTGTGGCTGTACCGTGGGGTTTTTACAGGGGATGGGCCAACCCACATAAGTCTGTGAATGCCAGCCTTCCGTTGTGTAAGCAAACGCTAGGATCTGTTTATTTCCATATTTCTGAATGTGACAGAACACTTTAAAGGAAGTCTTTCTATCAGCCATGTGCTAGTTAGGAGGTGTGGATACAGGAGGAGGCAGATATCCCAATACTACCAGGGCTCAGGGGTGCTAAGGGCCGGGAGGTTGTGCGCAGGCATCCTAGGGCCATCCCAGCTCCACGTGGAGAAGGGGCCTATGCACATGCACTTCGATGCCACCTCGGGTTAAGGGCCTGCAGAGACTCAGGATGACTATGGGCTTAGAGTGGCCTGCAGCTGGGTGGGGGGGGTCCCTGAGGGCCATAGTAGTGGGGCAGGGAGTTGGGCTCTGTGAAGCCTGGCTGGAAAAAAGTCCATGATCAATTCCTGCCTTCAGCGTCGTGCTGGGCCCATGCAGGAACTCTCAGCCATGGAGGCACTCTTTCCACACCCTGAGGGCCCCAGGAAGGGGCCGACGTAGCGGAGACCGCCTGTGTCCGCAGCTTGCCCATCCAGGGCCACGTGCGCATGAGCATGCGTTGTAAGCCAAAGACTTCGCTTACCATGGGGTTGATTGTAACCTGCTTGTTCTTTCATTTTTCGTTTTCTCACGTCAGGGTGTCCACATATGCCCTCCAGTTTCTGTCATTGCTTATTATTTTTGTCTTGTTTGTAAATGGACATGTGATTTTTAAAATAAATATGAGTGTTAGGATTGTAAAATTCTCATGCGGACTGTAGCACATAGAAATGTGTAGGATCAGAGGAAGGCTTGACATCCGTGGGTAAAACACCCTGCTTGGGGCATCACCAGGACCATTGTGAGGGACAGTGGAAAGAGCAGGAGATGTGCAGAGGGCTTGTGTGACAAAGCCGGTCCCCTATGAACTTGCTCCAGGACCTTGGGCACAAGGGGAGTCAGCTTTTCTTGAGATGTATATATTAATATTAATCCTTATAGCTTTCATGTATGATGAAGTAACATGAGTGAAAGCACTTTGTAGGTTAAATTCCATAAGAATATAGTACAGAAACAAAAAGTCTAAGAAGAAACTTCTCATAATAATAATCCTCATAAATAAATCTCATACTCATAAATACATAAATTTCACACTCACGAATACTCCGCATTTATTCTTCATAATAATAACTACTCCACATTATTCTATGTATAGAGTTGGGAGCTAGTGGTAATATAAGGTCGGCATGATTAGTCATCAAATATATTTACAAAGTGCAGTCAAAGTTGTATTTGTTCTCTAAAATATTCCTAGTTTCTAATCCTTAGATTTAGAACTATGCAACATGACTCATAAGTAAATGGAAGACACGATTTTTAGTTTTTAAAATGTAATTTAGGGACTTCCCTGGCGGTCCAGTGGTTAAAACTCCACGCTTCCACTGCAGAGGGCACGGGTTCCATCCCTGGTCGGGAACGAAGCTCCCGCGTGATGCGCGGGCAGCCCAAAAAATTTAAAATATATACAATTTAATGTTACACATGTAATACAAGATAGATCATAAAACAAAATAATATAAGACTGATCATAAAATAGAAAACAGAAGCTGTAGAGAGAACACTATAATATAATAACAATTTATTGCCTTAATATTTTATGATGAAAAATACCTCATGAGGTATGAAGGGTAATTATCATTAACAGCCTTTTATTTGAAGAGGAAAGTAATGTACTGAGAGTCAAGTGATTTTCTAAGGGCAAAACGTGGCAAATCAGAACTGGAACTTACTTTTCCTTATTGTCCTATAGGAAGAGTTTCCTGAACCAGACACAGGGTCAAAATGCTATAACTTCTCAAAAACTGTCTATTTGAGTGAATATATATATATATATATACACATATATATCTTGATTACTTACATGTCCTCTCATTTTTTCCTTTTTTTCCTCACCTTTTCTTTTATCTCTTCAAGAATAAAAATTCGTTGATCGTGTGCTGATGAAGTTTCTTTCATATTTCCATGCCCTGCTGCCTGGATCAACTGTCATTTTATCTAAAGAGGTTCATATTTGACTTACTTCTGAGAGTTGTTTTTGGTCATGATGAGTTTTTCTTTTTTTTTAATTAATTTATTTATATGTTTGGCTGCACTGGGTCTTCGTTGCTGCGCATGGGCTTTCTCTAGCTGCGGTGAGAGGGGGCTACTATTTGTTGCAGTGCGCGGGCTTCTCTATGCAGTGGCTTCTCTTGTTGTGGAGCACGTGCTCTAGGCACGCGGTCTTCAGTAGATGTGGCTCACAGGCTCTAGAGCGCAGGCTCGGTAGTTGTGGCATACAGGCTTAGTTGCTCCTCGGCATGTGGGATCTTCCTGACCCAGGGCTCGAACCCATCTCCCCTGCATCAGCAGGCGGATTCTTAACCACTACGCCACCAGGGAAGCCCCCAAGATGAGTTTGTCAAGCAGAAGATTTCAAACAATGCATTCTCTCTTACGTAGTCTTGTACAATATTCATTATTGTACAATATTCAATTCTTGTACAATATTCAATATTCATCACCTGGCTGGGCAGATGCCACTACGCCTTCCAGAGAATATCCTATGGATTGAACTCCCTAGAAGAGGAATTCCTATAACTCCTTGGGGAAGCCAGAGCTAGACTATGACCCAAGACTCTTTTTTTCTGCCCCGGGAGCCTTCATCTGATAGTGGCAATGTTTGCCTTTTCTTATACAACTGCATTTGCGCTTGCTTATTCCAGCAATAAAATATTTTGAGATTTTTTCTAAATTTGTCTTTTACCTCTTTTTTTTTTTTAAGCAGTTGTCTTCCAAAATGATGTAGTGTTTTGTTTTAATCATTATTTGGGGCCTTCATTATTTTTATACCTTACATTCAATCTCCTTCTCGGCCCAGTTCTTATTTATTTTATATTTCCTTTCACTCTACACCATTAATTTCAGGCACTCCTTTTTACTTTGGAAATAGTGTTAAATCGTGTATATCCCTTGATTTACTACATCTGAAAACACCTAAGATCTATTCTTCCGCATGCTGGCGAAATAGCTCATGGATACGCTGAAGAGAACTGCTTACCACTCCTCAAACATCACACACACCCCCCCAAGAAGAGACACCCAACCCCAAGAAACAAAAGACAAGGGTAGTCACTTTCTGCCTCCCAGCCCTGGGGAGTTTCTGGAAAGGAGGAAGGCTCCATTCTAACCTGTTCCACATCTGGGCTCCAGCTTTGCACGAAGGTAGACAAGTCCTCCTTCCTGAGAAGCCAGTGATTCTTTCCTGTGCCAAAGAAAATAACTAACTTTCTCAGTAGATCTCTTTGTAGGTGCTTTCACAGGGAGACTCAGGTCAGCGTGGTCTGTGTTAGAGTGAGAGGTACTTGGACTCAACAGGAGAGATGAGACGTTGATCTTCCGGGAATGGTGGCCAGAGAGCACGACACGCCCGCGGAGGCAACAGGGGTCTTTAGCAACGGGGGAACTGGGGGGATTGGGGCCCGTGTTCTTCTCTTTCACGCTCCAAACATCACTTCTTTGCACACGTCTTAAAGAGGAAATGGGAGTGGGCGAGGGGCTCGCGGGCTCCGACAGGAAGCATCCCATTAGGGGGGAAGCACGCTCCGAACTCGCTGCTTTCCGGTTTCCGCAGCAGCAGTTTCGCCCCATCCGGAGGGGGTGTCCCCAACTGCGGGGACAGGGGGCGCACTCCGTCAGCCCCATTTTCCTTCTTGCCCTGCAGCCGTGCCCTGGAACCTTCGGCCGCGCGCTCGCGCCGACCCGCCGGCACCCAGCCCGCAGCGCCGCGCCTGGTAAGGGGAACCCGGCGGGGGTCCCAGCGTCCTGGGTGGAGGCCAGGGAGGGCGGGCGCGTCCTGGAGGCCACGGCTGAGTCAGGGCTACTGATTTCTCGTGGGATCTGACACCGGTTACCATACTTCTGGGCTCTCCCATCAGTGAAACGGGGCGCCGATGGTGAGCGTTATGGGCAACCGCGGATTCCTAGCGGGAGGGAAGCGGCTTCGGGAACCTCTCACCCCGCGTTCACGGCCCACAGCTTTCCACAGCGTGGAGGTCTTTTCCGTCTAGTTGCCTACTTCTTAGCTCTTCTGACTTTCATAAGCTTCACGGGGTTTCATAAAGCTTCACTAAGATTCTCAACCCATTTGACAGATGAGTAAACTGAAACTCACCAGGTGCCCGAACTAGGTGGGGCGGACGTCTCAGTTTTAGCTCTTCACTTCCCCGCACCAGCCCCGCCCCATCCCTGAGAAGCACCACGCCCCCTGAGGCCTGGGTACCGGGAGTCTATTCCTAGGGGTCCACAGGACAAGTTCGGGGTCATTATGTTCCCGCCCTCATTGAGCCACGTGCTCCAAACGGAACCTCTCAGTGAACATTGTTCATTGATCTTCTGAAAACCAGCCCATTCTCCCCCAAATACCCACACTTTTCCTACGACACGATGTCGAACTCGACCGTATGGCAGACAGATTCCAGTGTGTACAGGAACCAACCCTTTGCTAAAGCTCCTGTGAGAGCCGCGTTATGAAATCATAACGCTAAACTCTGACACAAGTGATACCAGGAAACAGCGGGAGGGGGCAGGTGGGCGAAGGAGGATATGAATCAGGCAGACAGAAAATATTTTTATCTTTCCTAAAACAGCATGAGAGAGCCTGCTTTCCAATGGTTTGATAAAGTAAGGTGCCGTCAAGATAAAATCAGGCTCGTGTAGTGTACAAGTCAGGAGGCACCTTATATGCTCACTGGCTCCAACCTCCTACCTAAGCTACATCCTCCTGCTGCTCCTGTCAGATACTCATAATCTCTGCCCGCATGCTGCCCGCGACTCTCTCACGATTCCTGATCCCGCCTGGGGGAAGATTAAAAGGGTTTTCCTTGTGGAGAAGAAATCTGCCTCCACTCGCGATTCTCCCTCTTCTGTCTACGATGTGATTGACACGTGTCACGTTCCTTCGAGTTTAGGATGTTTCCCGATCTTTTCCTAGGCTGATTCTGTCCTTTTAATATTCTATGACTCATTTTAGCATCTCCATCAATATCCTTTCTGACTAGCCTCTGCACACTTTATTATTTGTTAATATCTCTCCAAAATAATCTACTCCTCGGTGGGACGTGTCTCCCCCGGCAGCCTGACCCACTCAGAAGACGGTTCAGGAGGACCGTGCGCGCCTCTGCTAATGTAACCTGAACTTTGACTGGCTTTTGTGAGGCCACAGAGCTCCATTTGGGTCACACTGATCATCAAGTCATGGGAAAACACCAGATTGCTTTAAACTGAAATACTTCCATTCCGAGCAACTTCTGGCCCTGCGATTTTACCTTTGAATAATCTTTTTTTTTTTTTTTTTGAAAACGTGCACTCAAGATTTTGCAATACAGTTCCCTTTGTTAGTTTTAGGGTAAGCTTCCAGCCTGTCTGCCTCAGTTTATGTCCTGACCATGGATGGCAGCATGGTATGTGGTGTTCCAAGAGGTTCATTGACTGTATAATCTCTTCTCCATCCTGATAAATCTAGAAGAATACACAGGCAAAATGAGCCATGTTTTGGTCTTAGCTCCATGGAAGTTGTGTGATCGTGGGCAGGTCAGTTGAGGCTCAGTTTCCTAATATTTTAATAGAAATTTTAATACCTATCTTGATCACATCATAGGGAATTTAGGAGAACGATTCAAAGAACGGACATGAAAGAAACTTGAAAATTACAAACGGCTGCACAGAGGATTATTACCATGGTAAAGTTCATCATCAACATTGTCACCACTGTCGTCATCGTCTTTACCACATCGATATATTGATTCCAATATATAGCAACTGCCGTCTGAAGTAGAAAAGATGTCAGAGGATTTGAGCAGTTTTAGCAAAAGCTGGAGTGTTATTGACCAGAGGCCAGGACAGCGTGTGGGAGAATGTGGTGAGGAAAATGCTCTTCTCTGGGCTTAAGGAAAGGAAAGTGGTGCAGAAGGAGAAGGAAAGGAAGGAAGGAAGTTGCCTTAATAAATTCTGAGCATGTGCCAAGGGCTGGTTTCCCTAATGAGGGCCATTTCTAGTCTTCCCTCCTGAGTGAACAGAAGCATGTGAAAGAGGCAGAAATAACAGAATCGACCTGTATAGCAAGTAAACTATGAAAACCGTTTTGAATTCAATGTTAATCAATAAAATGCACCTTTAAACCAATTAAGACATCCTAAGATACGCCCATCAGGGTGACCAAAAAATTAAAAATCTAATATCACCAAGCGTAGGTGAAGATTGGGGGGATTCTCACCCATGGCTGCTGCCAGCATGACTTAGCACAAGCTTCTTGGAGTCGTATTTGGCAGTATCTTGTCAGGTGGAAACTACATATCCCAGAGCAATCGTCCACGTGCACAAGGAGGCGTGTAGGGGGACTCTTCTGCAGTGTGGTTTGTAGTAGCAAGCACGTATCTTGGCACACCAAGTGTTTGTTAATAAAATTGAGTTGGATAAAATGCTACATAAATAATGTCACTGACATAAAAGATTAAAATGCCAAAAAGTACCATATATTACCTATACATACATGTGTATCTCAGAATATTGGTTGCCTCTGAAGGGAAGAGGGAGAATGAGACGGGTTGGGGGGAGTCAAAAAATAAATAAATGGAACTATATGTGTAATGTTTTAACTTTTTCAGTCAAACCAAACAGCAGCAGTGAAAATGCCAAAATACTTAGATCTGTTCACTGCAAGTAGTGGGCATTTGTTTCATTACTCTGTGTATTTCTCCCCTTAAAATGTTTGCTTCAGAACTGCATAATCTTTAAAACTGAATAAATAAAATACAGTCTCGGAGATCATCTCAATTATAGTGGCACATTGCATGCTTGCCTTTTCTAATGCTCACCTTTTCTAGCACCAAGAAGAACGACACAATATTATGTCTCATCTGAATGAAACATTTATCCCCATAGTGTTGCCAATTTCTGGGTATATCTACTGGAAAAAATTTTAAGTGGTTATTGGGAGACCCACAAGGGAAGACATGTGGTTTAAAACTGAGCAGGAAATGAATTTACCTTGAATTTGTCCTGAATGTTGACTCTGTCCCTCAGTCATGGCACCAGCTTCTCTCCACCAGCTGCTCAGAGGGGAGGGAGGGTGGTGGCCGTGCTCCTCCGTCTTCTACCTCGTCCTCTCATGTCCGTCCTCCCAGGAGCCCTGGATCCCCAATTCCACACTCCCATTGGAAGGTACATTGTACTTTCCTCTTTGCCACTGGGATATCCATCTGGTACAAAGAGTTTCTGGGGCTGGAAATGGCCAGTACTTCAAACAAGCCAATGTCATTTACAGCAAGGCAATTTTTATTCTCTAGTCTAGCAAGTTTGCTTACTTTGATTCCAATAATAATAGTAATAATAAAACAATAAACAAAATCCTGCTTCTCATTCCACAGAAGAAGACTTTCTTTATTTCATGCCTTTTCAGGTAGAGGGGAGATAATCAACTGACTTGTTTTCAAACATTTCATGCTTTCCTATAGGATGAGGAAAAAGCAGGAGTTCATTGTGTTAATATAACCTAGAATCACCTGGCTTGCTTAAAGTTATATATGGATATTTGAAAGTAAAATATAAGTTAGAAAATTAGCGATGGAAACGGCTCATCTAAGGATAATTATTCTTGGCTGTCTGAATTGGAGGTGTTCTCAGGCCTTACCAAGTCCCATATGGACACCTGCTTTTTATTCCTTTCCTTTTTTTATTCCAGAAGAAAATGGAAGGGCTTCAGAGGAGCAGATACGGGACTATGGCTGAAGGTAAGAAAGCCTCCAAATTCTCAAGAGCTCTAGGCATCAGGGAAGAGTCACTGTTTTCTCTCCTCCTTTCCCTCACCTCAAACACAGTGACAGAAAAGAAACCCAGTTGTTTTCCACTGCAGAAGAAAAGGCAGCTACCATGTTCTTATCTTCCCCACCATCATCACAGCACACACACCCGAGTGTGAAGCTCTCCCCTGTGCTGTGATGTATGGGAAATGAGGAAATGAAACTTCAAGTCAGAGGTCAGGGGACTTGAAAACGAATTGTGAAAATGATATCCTTCCCTGCCTGCACTCAACTGAAAAGAGGAAAACTTCCCCATAAAGATTTAGTAAATGGTGTTTGCTAAAAAAAAAAATCCAGGATACTTAAGAAAGGGAAGAACCAACACAGGGTAAAAGGAATAACAATAACAGATTTTAGGAGACTAAAATGAACTTAATTCATCTGAGCTCCTAAGAACTCCAGAAATCCTCGGATTCTCACTCTCTTCATCCCTTGAAGATTTTAGCTCTTGATGCAGGGTCACCCTCGACAACACCACTTTTGTTCTAATTTCCTGTCATTCTATCAGCCAAATTGACGATCTTTCCAACGCATGTGTTTCTTACACATGATGGTCTTATCATTTCTTCCTCAGCCACCGATCCAGGGTCATCTGTCAGACTGTTGCGGTCTCACACACACCTGCGAACTTCCCTCGGAGAGGAATCAGAACCAAGACAGAACACCAATATCCAGTGCAAATCCAAAGTAGATTAGTGATAGGCGTTTATTACGCACAAAAGCGCAAACCGATCGGGGCCTCACCAAAAGCAGGGTGAGACCCCGAGTCTTGTACGGGTGTGGTGTTTATATCCCAGGGTAACAGGATGTTCGTTCTAATTTTGAACTATTGGGTCGGCCATCCGGAACCCAGCGTCTTCCTGTTCACATTATGCTGGCAAGAAAAGCTCAATTTCACAGCAGCCAAGTCAGGCGGTTAGCAATAAAAGCAGTTACGGTGCAAACAGTTTTAAACCAAAACATTCCATCATTAATTCCAAGTATTACAATCGAAACTGTATGTTCTGGGACAGCGTGTCCCGTCACAAGACTCCGTCCTTGACTTTAACGACAAGCCTTCTGTAGGCTCACGTCCAAACATCCAACTCCCCACCCAAAAAGAGGAAACCCGGGGACATTCAGCTGGTCCTCGGTGGTAGGTCACTGGAGCTCTGACATCTGAGACTTCCTTTACCCCGAAGGTTCAGATGAATGTGATTGGCAGCCTGTGTACCTGGGAATTAATTGGTGGGGGAAAGAGAGGTGATCATAGTTTCTCACTGATGACTTCTCATCCTCCACCTCTTTCTAATCTCACGTTTATTTAGCATGAAACTGGGCTAAGCACGATCCCTGGAAAAGCTCAGGGACCAGCTTTCTGAAAGCTGTGTTTTCCCTGGTCCTGACGAAGTCCCTGGAGCATCCTTCACAGTGTAGCGGTTCTTACTCCTGGCTATGCGTCCAAGTTCGGGCTCCCAGTGTGGGCTTCCTGCCATTCAAGAGTCGCCTCAAGTTGTCTGCAAACATTTGTATGTATTTAAATATCACTGTTTGGCAGGGAGAGAGGTCCATAGCTTTCATGAGATACCATGAAAGGTCCGTGACCTAAAAATCTTAAGAATCACTAACTTTACCAACAAGGACCTACTGTATAGCACAGGGTACTCTGCTCAATATTCCGAAATAACCTAAATGAGAAAAGAGTTTGAAAAAGAATAGATACACGTATATGTATAGAGTAATCATTTTGCTGCACACCTGAAGCTAACACAACATTGTTAATAAACTAAACTCCAAGATAAAATAAAAAATTTTTTAAATCACTGACTTAGTAAAACACGAAAAACTCTTTTTTTTTTTTTATAGGCGGGATAGAAAATAAGCTGTTTGCAACCTCGTCCTCATTGAGGATCATCCTGGTGGGCAAAGCAGGCAGTGGGAAGAGCGCCACCGGGAACAGCGTCCTCTGCCAGCCAGTGTTTGAGTCCAGGCTGGCGGCCCACTCGGTGACCAGGAAGTGTCAGGGCGCACCGGGCACGTGGGATGGGAGGAGCGTCCTGGTGGTGGACACGCCCCCCATGTTTGAGGCAAGGGCCCAGGACCAAGAGGCGTACGAGAACATCGGGGACTGCTACCTGCTCTCGGCCCCGGGGCCTCACGTGCTGCTGCTGGTGACCCAGCTGGGGCGCTTCACAGAGCAGGACGTGGTGGCCGTGACCAGGGTGAAGGAGGTCTTTGGGGCGAGAGCCCTGAGACACACGGTCATCCTCTTCACCCACAAGGAGGACTTGGGGGACGGATCCTTGCATGACTACGTAGCAAACACAGACAACGTCAGGCTGAGGGCCCTGGTCCGGGAGTGCGGGCACAGGTACTGCGCCTTCAGCAACCGGGCCTCCGGGGACGAGCAGAGGAAGCAGCTGGCCGAGCTGATGGCCGTGGTCGAGGGGCTGGAGAGGGAGCTCCAGGGCGCCTACCTCAGCAACGACCTCTTCTTTGATGCACAGCGGCTCCAGCAGGGCGGGGGCGACCCCCATGGAGAAGGTCACGTGCGCTACCTGGCCAAGGTGCGGTCGCATATTGCAAAGCAAAAGCAAGACCTGAGAGAGGCCCAGAGAAACGGCGCCTTCAAGGCGCTCCTGCGAGTCAAACACTGGATCGTTTCTCACATCGGAATATTTGCTGTTTTTGTTATAAGCTTTTTGAGTTTGCTTGCCATTTTAATTAGCTTGTGTAGCACTCGCAAATGCTGAGCATTTTCAGATGATACCTGCCATCAGCTTCCATTTTTTCAGAGTCAGTATCTTTGTCTATGTTGATAAGGAACTTTATTTGCTTTTCGTGTAGTTTCACTTTCAATTTCCCTTCCTTGCACCAGACACACCATCCATTTTCTTCAGTTGCTTTTTAGGTAAATAAAATCCAAAGGAAAATTCCCTTTTTGTTTTGTTAAAAATGGTGAAAGCAAATAATAAACTAACTGGATACAGTCGTGAAATATTAGGGAGCTTGCAGGAAGGAAAGTGAGTGGACTGTCACGCTGTGTGAGTATCTCACCTCTGTGACCTACTTTTTACAGCCTTGCTGTTGAGGAGAGAAACATGTCATATTAAAAGCTGGTAGTGGAATTCCTTATTGTATTCAGAAACGTACTCTGACTTCCTTGTGGGATGTGGAAAAAAAAATAAAAAGGCACCCCCCCCCCCCCGCAAGAGAGAAAGATGAGGACATTTCGGTGGCGGGCGGGGGTGGTCTCTGGGACCTGAAGAGGCTGAGGGAGAAAGGGGGAGGGGCCTGGGGGTGAGGAGAAGAGGAATGGGGTCTGTGCAGAGTCAGTGCCTGGGGAATTAAGGAACTGGAATTTGTTAGAGCGGGGCTTGGCAAGGGCCAGACTGTAAGGGTAGTATTTCAGGCTTAGCCGACTATCTGGTCTCCATTGCAGCCACTCAACGGTTCCCTTGCAGCGCAAAAGCCGCGGTGGACAAGATGCAGGTGCCAGGCGAGGCTGCATCCCCATACGACTTTATGAAATTTGAATTTCATGTACTTTTCATATGTGAAACGTTTTGCTTCTTTTGATTTCTTCACCCTTCAATACGTGTAAAAGCCCTTTTTTAGCTCACAGGTTATGCAAAACGGGCGGCAGCCCGCGGTTAGCCGACCCCCGTCTTAGGAAGTTTTCCATCATGGGTTGAGCTCTGATGTAGTGGAACATCTTGAACCCCAAAGTCAGCACAATCGTGTGTGATACCTGCAGAAATTTGGGGAAAGGGTGGCGTTGCCCATTTCAATGGTAACAAAGAGAAGAGGGCAGACATTGGCGTGAAATCCGAGCGGAAGTCACGAAGTCAGTGGAAACAGGAAATCCGAAGAGGAGGGCCCTGTGCGGCCCCTCTGAGCTGCTCCTTTGGGATAGCCGCCGCCCCCAGCCCCTGCTTCGTACCCTGTAGGGGAGACCCGCAGTCGTCCCAGGCAGCCTGTGACTGGATGGGCAAGTGATGAATACGCTAGAATCTCAGGAACTTGACTGTGATGCCCAAGCGTCATTCTGCAAACCTCCAATGGTTCTAAGGTGCGTGTTGGTCTCTACAGCGCTACCCCATAACTGATTCCAATCTTGTGCAAGGAGTGCTATGTCTGAGCTCCACAAACTCTTGAAACCCCAAGGAACTCTTGCGTTCTCAGACCAAGGACCCACTCCTCAATGCAGTGTTTCCAAACGGTCCGACCTAACTCGGTCTCTCCCTTCCTTGTCTTCATTCAGTCCCGCTCCACCAACACCCTTGTGAGCACTGAGTGTCGGGCTCTATGCTCAGCGCGGTAGGGGGATAAAGGCATATAAAAATGCGTATGAGAGAAATGCGTCAGCCAGAAGGAGGGGGCGGGCTCAGAGGGGGGTGGGGGTGGGGTTGGGGGGTGGGCAGAGGCAACCTAGCCAGGGCTGGGCTTCTAGGAATGTGCCGGCCCCTCCCTCCCGGGACTCACTCAGGAGGAGGGAGCCCACGCTCAACGAGGGGAATGAGAATCCTGGTAGGAGGGATGCAGGGAGGCACCTGGCTGGGCGGGGCCCTGGGCGTCACCCCCAGGGTTCAAGGGCTACCTCCCCGAGGCTTTTAAGCAAATTAGGAATTTTAGGAAGACCATGCTGCAGCAATGTGGCCATTGGACTAAATAAGTGTAAGCCTGAGAACAAAGGATACCATTCAGAAGAAAAGGATTCCATCTTGGCCATCAGAGTCTGCGCCCTAACACGAGGCGTGTTAGGAGAGGAGAGAACGCGGAGGGGCGACACCGACGGGGTGGAACTGACACAGTGTGGGCACTAGCAGCAAGGTCGGGAGGGAGCCAGGTTTCCGTCTTGCCTGCCTGTGACTGTGGCTCCCTGCACTGTCCCGGACCCTCAGAGGGAGAGTGGGCTGCGCAGAGGAAGGCAGACTTTGGAGCTGGTTGTGCCGTCCTTGAAGCCCTCTGGGCGGGGCGGTCTCATCCTCCCTCCAGGGAAGGCATCCCTACCAGGCAGGAACTCGGCCCAAGAAAGTATTAGAGAGCAGGGCTGCAGGAGGATGGTCTCCCTCCAGGCGTGTAGATGGTCCATTCCCAGGCCTCCCCGCACCAGGAAGTCATCTCTTTCCCCAGGAGCAGCGTTGCCCAGTGATCCGGACGACATTCCACCTTTGTTGATTTCCAAGAGGAATAAAGGCGGAGGGTTAACCCAAGGATACTTTACTGCAGAGAAGGAGAAAGGGTTTTGCTCAGCCTGTGCTCACACGAGAATGTTCGCCAAAGTAACTCCTTGGAAAGTGTTCAAATGTGGCTCTGTTTCTCCCTCAAAGGATAAACGAAGCATGGAAAAGACCCCCCTCGGGATCGTCCCATTTACTCTGCCCCCTCCTTTTGTCATTTCCAAAATAATACGACTCTAGGGATTTTTCACTTTCTTCAGGATTCAGTGAATGTCTACTCTAAGCAGGAAATTTGGCTGTAGAGGGAGGTCCTTCCTGATACTGGGAACAAGAAAAGAGAAATTCGTTTACTTAGTCTCGATTCACTTACTCACAGGAAGCATGAAAACAGGGAAGTTCTGATAGATTTAAGGATTTTTTTTAAAGGATATGGAGAACGCTTCACTAGTTCAAATGTTTTCAAATGCAGATAAAAGAGACCCCAAACTCCAGTAGCTTAAGCAATAAGGGAATTTATTGGCTGACATACTGGAAACCCAGAGACGGTGCAAGCTTCAAGGCGGTGGAGTCAGTGGCTCGGGCTGACTCCATCATTCTGCTTGGCTTCAACCTCAGTTCGGTAGCCCCACGGCTGCTGTCATTCCAAGCATTACACTCAGGTCCAACAATGCTCAGAGGAGGAAGAGACTGTCTCTCTCTGGGGGTCTTTCCTGGGCAAGCAGAAACCTGGCCCCAGCTCTGCAGACTTTTTCTCACTTCCCATTGGCCTGAATTGGGTCTCAGGCCTGTGCCTGAGCTGCTCACTACAAAGAAAATGAGATTGTATATAGACCAGCCAGGCAACCCTCGAACTGAGCCATCGTCATCTTCCTCTGAGGCACGTGGCTTCACCGAGGGACTGGTGGAGGCATGAACCGAGCCAGAAACCTACAAGGAAGATGGGAGCCACGGAGGTGACAAACCATGTCCTCTGCAGACCAACAGAATTTATTTCTGAAATGAACAAAGAATCCTTGAGGTGATACTTTAGAAAAGCCTCTGACAAACAGATGAGACGGAGGGGAATTAAAGATGATACCAGATGATCAGCAGAATAAGAAGGAAAAGTACGCTGCCCCAGACAAGAGAAACACAAAGAGCATCGTGCACGACGGCCCAGCGCTTGACTCGCAGGAGCGCCTTGAATGCGCGGTTTCTCTGGGCCTCTCTCAGGTCTTGCTTTTGCTTTGCAATATGCGACCGCACCTTGGCCAGGTAGCGCACGTGACCTTCTCCATGGAGGTCGCCCCTGCCCTGCTGGAGCCGCTGTGCATCAAAGAAGAGGTCGTTGCTGAGGTAGGCGCCCTGGAGCTCCCTCTCCAGCCCCTCGACCACGGCCATCAGCTCGGCCAGCTGCTTCCTCTGCTCGTCCCCGGAGGCCCGGTTGCTGAAGGCGCAGTACCTGTGCCCGCACTCCCGGACCAGGGCCCTCAGCCTGACGTTGTCTGTGTTTGCTACGTAGTCATGCAAGGATCCGTCCCCTAAGTCCTCCTTGTGGGTGAAGAGGATGACCGTGTGTCTCAGGGCTCTCGCCCCAAAGACCTCCTTCACCCTGGTCACGGCCACCACGTCCTGCTCTGTGAAGCGCCCCAGCTGGGTCACCAGCAGCAGCACGTGAGGCCCCGGGGCCGAGAGCAGGTAGCAGTCCCCGATGTTCTCGTACGCCTCTTGGTCCTGGGCCCTCGCCTCAAAGATGGGGGGCGTGTCCACCACCAGGACGCTCCTCCCATCCCACGTGCCCGTTGCGCCCTGACACTTCCTGGTCACCGACTGGGCCGCCAGCCTGGACTCAAACACTGGCTGGCAGAGGACGCTGTTCCCGGTGGCGCTCTTCCCGCTGCCTGTTTTGCCCACCAGGATGATCCGCAACCAAAATGATCCTGCCTTTAAGCTCTCTTCTCCTCCACCTGTCAGAGCACACGGAAAGTTCATGCGCCATTGCCATGGGCTGAATGTGTCCCCCCGAAATCATGTGCTGAAACCCTATTCGTCAATGTGATGGGTCTGGAAGTTGGGTCTTTGGGGAGTGCTGAGGTCTAGATGAGGGCGCGAGGATGGAACTCCATGATGGAATTAGCGTCCTTCTAAGAAAAGAAAGAGACTAGAACTCTCTTTCCCCCAGATGAGGACACAGCAACCCGGAAGAGTGTTCTCCCCAGACACCAGCTCTACCACACCTGGACCTTGGACCTCCCAGCCTCCAGATCAGTGAGAAATTAACATTTGCTGATTACCACCCAGTCTGTGGTGTTTGTTTTAGCAGCCTGAACTGACAAAAAGAGTAATAAATGCCTTTTTAGGAGGAAGAGAACGAAAGATAAAAAGGAAAAGACGTAGAAGAAATAGCGTCCCTGGATCAATCAGGCTATCACACTCTCTTTTCCCACGACAGGGCTGGGCTCAGAGTAAATATTCTTAGGTAGAGAATAAAGGGAAGTCATGCAGGGTTGGTGGAATAAATCATCCCAGCTGGCCAAAGTCCTTAGGAGCGCTCCTTTTGGGATGCTGAACTTTTCCACCCTTTCCAGAACATTCTCCCTGTTCAGTTCCCACCCTGAAGGCCTTCTGATGCTCAGAGCTTCTTGCAACCACTGAATTAATTGTTAGTCGCATACTTTCATCTCCTCCCATCCCTGCCTGATCTCTGTTTTACAAGATGGCAGGGTTTTATCTGAAAGAACTTACCCTCACTAAGGAGAGCATGACAGCAGATAGCCTAATAAGTTCTATTTCTTGGGGGATATGCAGTTTCTTTGTTTTGAGGTGACTCTAGTCTTGTACCTTTCCCTACAGGTGGGAAGTTTGCTGACCCAATGCTGAGTTCATGGTCCCCAGGTGTTGGGCAGGGCTCCACCAGATCTTACCTTTGATGCACGTGTCTTCTCCACCCTTCTGAAGCCCCTCCATTTTGTTCTAGATGGAAAACAGGCAGAGATTGTTCATACTCGAGTCGGATGTGGCATCCGACACAAAACACCACATTTTATAGATGAGGAGATTGAAGGGAGAAGAAAACAACTACTGAAGGTCACACATACTTTAATGGATGAGCCGAGACTAAAACCCAGGGCTGCTGACCCTCAGCCTTTCTTGGCACTAGACTGAACTTCCTCACGAAGAGTATATAGACAGTCCCAACGCAAGAGCACCGCACGTGGTTTCCCACCACCTGGATTTAGCTGCTAACAGGATGCACTGAAAACGTGCTGTCCACCCAGAAGACCAACTAAGGAAGTTGGTCATATCCTGGCTTCCTGGCTCTCTGTCTTCAGGGTCTCAGTCCTGGCACCCAAACTCAAGATTGCCTCGCAAAGTTTCGCCTTGGGTAAACTCACAAAAGACGTTCTTCCCTAAGTTTCCATGGTGATGGTGGTAGAGAGGGTCACGAATCATCCCAGTTTGCCCAGGACTGAGAGGATCCCCTGATCAAAGGAACTTCAGTGTTGAAACTGGGAGAGCCCCAGGCAAACCAGGACGGGTTGGTCGCGCCAGGAGTAGGAGATTGTCGTGACCCCAGGTGGGCAGTGGGGTGGAGCATACGTCCGGTAAACAGAGGGAAGACCTGATCTGTTAGGCTTAGACCAGCTCTTATGTTACCAAAGATCTATGCTTCCATATTCTCAACTCAAATAGTCTCTGACCAGTAGCTACCTCAGGGGCATCTCTCTCCAGTCCACTCTCCTTCTTTCATTGTACCCCATATGCCTTTTTCTTGATCTTTGTCTTTCTTCCTACTTCCTACTTCCTGTGCTCAGCGAGTGGGGCCACTCAGGCCCCACCCAAGAATGACTACTCAAGCTTCACTATTGGCAAAGAACTTCACGACCCTTCCCAAAACTGCATCAGGACCTCACTGTGTGCCAAGTTTTAGAGTATTTTCTAAGGCCCAAGCAGTTAATGCTAAAGAATGAATCTCTAATTGTGGAATTTCAGCATCTGGGACAGGTGAACCGAAAAAAACTACTTTTTGGAATAAGTAGATTTCCTCCACGCTCCTTGGAATCACACCATATAGGATGTTATCTAGCCCCTCCACCTCTGAAACTGGCCACAGTGATTACCTTTGAAGGGAAAATAATTTAATAAATAAATAACTTGGGAATTATTTTAATTTGAATGTCAAAATTCAGCCTCTATCAGACAGTTTCCCGGTAATATCTTGTAATTCGTTCTAATGGTATTTTCAAGCCAAAAGAGAATTCGGCCTCAAGACTTCAACATCAGCTCCTGCCTGAGTTTCCAGCCTGCCAGTTTGGGACCTACCAGCCCCCATAAATGCGTGAGCCAATCCTTCAAATAGATTTCTTCATACGTACATCCTATTGGTTCTGTTTTTTCTGGAGAAAACTGATACATCGATCCAGCTAACTCTCTCTGTTGAAATTTGGAAAAGGAGCAAACCTGAAAATAATTCTCACCTTTGGCTGGATCTCTTCAAGCACGAAGTCTACAGGGAGGAGTTTTTAAAAGATGTGATTGCATAGGGGGGGGCACATGGGGACACAGGTGTTTTTTAGATATCAGCTTATTTTCTGTGCTGATGACCTTGAAGCCAAGGTCCTCTGTTTTCTCATGTACTGCCCTTGGATCATCTTGAATGGTGGTCTCCAGAGAGGACCAGCAAGGAGGGGCTCCCAAGCATCTGAGGACACCAGGCTGGTACCAGGTAAGTGATTGGATGAATGTTAAGGGGCAGAGAAGGTGATGCTGAAAGAGCTGCAGAAGGGGGAGCTGGAGGGGGGCTGGAGCTGATATGCCTGGACTCAGAGAAATCAGGTAACACTGTCCACGTCTTTTATATATGAGGAATACAGCAGCAACGGGAAGCCACCTGCAGCCAGGACTGTGGGTTGAAGGGATATCCGAGAGAGATGGCAACCCCTTCACGGTGTCTCCCGGCCAATTGGGAGTGCAGGCAGGACCAGAGTGTGCCACCTGCCCTGTGTGCTGGGAGGGATGTTCCCCTCTGGCTGCCCCTCAGACCCTCGGGAACGGGTCAAGCAGCGCTACTCACGTGATGTGTATGGCCAAGCGACTGGTAGCCAGCCATCTTGGAACAAGGATGAGAGGCTTAAATTCCTGCTCTCTCTGAGTCTAGCCTGAGCAGAAGGAGAAGTGAAAAAAGGAGCCCCTTCTCAAGAACCATCTTTCTCAATTATTTTGTGAGGATTTTTTTCCCCTCTCTAGTCCAAATGGCCACACCTCTGGCCAGAAGGCTGCCACCGGGTCCCAGCTGCACACCCTCCCCTGCTCTGTTCCCTGCAGATCCCTGTGTCCTTGTCACCACATTAGTCCCCTCCCGACATCACCATCATCGTGCTTCCTCCTGGCCATCAACCTCACTGCAGAGCCATCATCCTTCCATCCACTCATTGAAAATGTTACTAAATACCTGACTTTGCTAGACACTTCTCTCCCTACACTTGGAGGACGGTTGGACCAGTTTAGAGAACAGCTCCTTCCAAAGACAGGGAAAGAAGGTGATTCCTTGTACCACCCTTGGGAAGCTCCACTTCCTGCGACGTCTCCACTGGGCAGGGCTGAAAGGAGCACGTGGGGACAGGAAAGGTAGAGGCACCCTTGGCAAAATTGTGAAATGGGCTGAAACTGGCCTGAAATGGGCCAAAACCCAGGCAGATTATCTCACTCTCATTTGCCGAAAGTATTCAGGATCTCCTCCCTACTGGCCCCACGGGAGAGGGTTGGAGAAGGTGACACACCGATTAGGAATCATAAACAAGATGCCATGGTGAGACACCGTCGCTGTTAAAGGGTGCCAGGCAGGGTAATCCTCCAGGGATAACGCCCTCGTAACTCCATCCTGGTCAGTGAGCAGGTTAAATCATTTTTCAAAACAATAAATTGTATGTCTTTCTCAGAAATAAAGCACGTGTTTTACCCAAGCGGTAAAGCACGTGTTTACCAAAGCACATGTTTTATTTCTCAGAAATAAAGCACGTCCTGTTCCTGAAATCTTTTTCCCTCTTGAAAACAGAAACTTGCCTTCGAGTTGAGCGGTGTATGCAACAGAGACAAGCAACAGACATCAAGTCAGATTAAAATCGCAAGGCCAGTTTTCAGCCTGTTCTTCAAAGGGCATCCTATGACTTCTGGGAGCAGGTTGCAGGGAGGAGGGTCAGACCATCCTCCCTCACCCAGCAACGTGCAGAGAACTCTATAGGTGCACCCAGATGTGGGTGCCCATGTGAATACACTTTTGCACAAACGCGAGAAATAAGCAAGCTAGTATCACCAAAGGGCTACTCTCTGAGCTCATCCTGTTCAAAATTTTAGGTTCTGAAAAATATAGTACTACATTTTCTGTTTGCAGTTATTTGGGGCTTTAAGGTATGTAATTCCTGACCCTGATAATTTAGGAATGATGAAACTCAGGCTTAGAAAGATCACGTGTGCAGATTGACACAGATTGTTACTGGGAGAACTGCACAGAGAGGGAGAAGGAGAGGGAGGGAAGGGGAAAGAGAGAGGTAGAGAGACGAACAAGCCCTGTTACCTGGTAGGTCCTGGAAAGTTCTGCAAGTTCTCAGACGATCTTGCTGCAATCTTCCCTCCTCTCCCAGGCAGCCTCTCTCATTGGCTTCTAGTCTCTTCACAAAAACATAAGAGGACTGGCAGATGAAAAAACCTGGCCACCAATTCTACCTGCCAGAGAGAGAGAGAGAGAGAGAAAGACTGCGTCCCCCGGGGCAGGAAAAGGACAATGTGTGAGTTTCCTCACCAAGCTATCCTCAGAGAGTGACTCAAAAGCCCTCGGAGACGCCAGAGGAAGAGGGTTTTCTTTTTTGGTTTGTCTTGGTTTTGTTTTCTTTTTAATAACAGTTCCATTTCCTTCTCCCCACCGCATCTCTGTAAGGCTTTTGTGCAGAACAAGGTCTCTGCCTGAGTTAGTCTGGAGACCCGGGGAAGCCAATGAACATCTGGGGCACAGCTGCATCCCAAACCAAGCATCCGCCGCCCTTCACTGGCCCAACTCGCATCTCCCACGCCCACCATTTCTGTCTCCTGCATAAAGATAGCTTCTTATATGTAATTCCAGATGGCAGTGAAGGCTGAACTCAAGGCAGGCATCCTGCTTGAGACCTTCTATGGCTCTGGCCCCCCTTCTTGTTTCTCTGTCAAATGCCCTGCTCTCAAGTCACCCATGCTTTGACCTGAGGAGGAAACAAAGTTTGGTAGGTTTCTCCACCTAGGTGGACTTGCATTTCCACGGAAGCCAGGGACACAGCCGACCCCACCCACAGTGCAATTTAGGCAAAGTGACAGGCACTTAAGAGGATAGGGGCGCCATGGCGTCTCCCCTGCCCTGGTTAATGTTCTTCCTCTGCTTCTGTGCAGAGGCCCTGCTGGGGGCCCCTGGGTTGCAGGGGCTGAAGCACCTCTCTGGAGACATCCTTAGAGTGAAGGGGGCAGAGTTTGAACCATTACTTGCACATCTGGGTTCAGAACTATAAGTTGAGAAACAGCTATAATCAGGACATTGAGCTGCAAGTAATTCTTGGTTCTTTGCTTAGAGGGGAGGGCGTTTATAATGCAGATAACACCCGCATTTCACATTTGCCATGAAAGCCATGCCTGACTTACAAAATATTCTCCCATATTGATACTGTCATTTTAACTTTTCAAACAATAATAGCTATTACACTGAATGAGGTGGACACACGCCCTCCTGCTGTAGAGGACAGAAAGGCATGCTTTTAACGTACAGAAGACATTTTTTGTCTTTGCTAGCTAGAAATCCCTCTGCTGTCTCATTTTAGTTGGGTGGGGGGGGGGTGGGTAGGGGAAAGGAGGTTAAAAGATCAACTCCTCTAAAACAAAAATAACTCTTTGTGCTAAACATTTGCCAACTCTCAACTGGTTTATCGTGAATACTTCTAGGCACGAAGTCAACCTGTACAGTCATCTCAGCACACAGTTTGTAAATACCTGGTACACAAGACATTGCTCAACGATATCAGATCCACACCTGCCACGTGAGTTCTGCACGGTTGAGGTAAACCTGTCCTTTTCCTTGTCTTGAGCTACTGAGGCTAATACTCATGACCCCACACCATAGACTGTGGATCCTGACCGGCTACTTTCTGTGCATTAGAAAAAATGCAAATTAATCACTGAAAAAAATCATCTTAGTTCTGTCTTCAGGAATTTCCTCAGCTACTACATAGGGTGAGATGAGCCGCCTTCTACTGGGGACAGTTGTACGCTTTTTCCTCTAAACAGCCTCTTCATATACTTAGCTGATTTCTTCTGCTAAATTATATGTATTTTTCTTGTTGATTCAAGAAAGGCCTTTATTTATTACTCCAGAAAGCAAAATACTACCTACTCTATATAACACTGGTTAACACTCCTTTTCTGCCCCTTTCCTTTCTTTGTGTAGAGTTCTGTGACTATCCAGGACTCCTCTTTTTCTTCAGTGTTAGCTCTTGGAATTCTAGTGATGGCTCTTCAAGCCATAAGTGCTTCTCATGGTTGGTGAAAGAAATACCAGCAAAAAAAAGGAGGGAAATTGTTCCTTTGCCCCTACAGCTACAGAGGAAAACAGCAAATATTATTCCTGCAACAGAGTCTGTGAGATATCCAGTCCTCGAAAACTGTAGCTCTGCCCTGTGAAAATAACCATTGGTCTCTCAAAGCTTGTAGAATTATGGTTGTCTTATTTAATAATGTGTTTCCTGGGACTTCCCTGGTGACGTCCCAGTGGTTAAGAATCTGCGTGCCAGTGCAGGGGACAGTTCAAGCCCTGGTCCAGGAAGATCCCACATACCGTGGAGCAACAAAGCCCGTGCGCCACAACTACTGAGCCTGCGCTCTACAGTCCACGAGCCACAACTGCTGAGCCCATGCGCCACAACTACTGAAGGTCATACACCCTAGAGCCTGTGCTCCGCAACAAGAGAAGCCACCACAATGAGAAGCCCATGCACTGCAACGAAGAGTAGCCCCCTCTCACCGCAACTAGAGAAAGTCCACACACAGCAATGAAGACCCAACACAGCCAAAAAATAAATAAATAATAAATTTATTTTAAAAAATAGGGCTTCCCTGGTGGCACAGTGGTTGAGAGTCCGCCTGCCAATGCAGGAGACACGGGTTCATGCCCCGGTCCAAGAGGATCCCACGTGCCGCGGAGTGGCTGGGCCCGTGAGCCATGGCCGCTGGGCCTGCACGTCCGGAGCCCGTGCTCTGCAACGGGAGATGCCGCGGCAGTGAGAGGCCCGCATACCACAAAATAACTAAATAATAATAATAATGTTTTTCCTCATTGTGAGATGTAAATTGAAATCTAGTAATTCCTAACAAGTCTAAATACTCATAAGGTTTCTTGGACAGATCCAAAGGAGATCACTGATACTTCTTCCTTCTGCCATAGGCATGGAGGTAATAAAATAAAACAAAATAGAAGAGTCAAGAAAGTTTGAGACTTGTGTCTCTAATTTAAATTGACAATATGCTCAGTAAGAGAGAACTGTCAATTGGTGTCGAATGTCTTGCAGATACTGCCCCCTGCTGTTCATCTAGGTTAGCTACAATAAGTTTTTTGCTCAGTCTGGAAATTTTAACAAACATTTTCTTTATGGCTTCTATCATTCTTAGAAGGCCCTCCTTTCTCATCCCTTTATTTAAAAATATATTATTTAGCTCCATACAAAAATCTGCACATGAATATTTATAATAGCTTTATTCATGATCTCCAAAATTTGCAAGCAACCAAGATGTCCTTCAGTAGGCAAACGGATAAATAAACTGTGGTACATCCAGTCAATGGAATATTATTCAACATTGAAAAGAAATGAGGGGTTTCCCTGGTAGCACAGTGGTTAAGAATCCGCCTGCCAATACAGGGGACACGGGTTCAAGCCCTGGCCCGGGAAGATCCCACATGCCGTGGAGCAACTAAACCCGTGATCCACAACTACTGAGCCTGCGTGCCACAACTACTGAGCCTGTGTGCCACAACTACTGAAGCCCGCACGTCTAGAGCCCGTGCTCTGCAACAAGAGAAGCCACCACAATGAGAAGCCCGCGCACCGCAACAAAGAGTAGCCCCCGCTGGCTGCAACCAGAGAAAGCCTGCGCGCAGCACCAAAGACCCAACGCAGCCAATAATAAAAATTAAAAATAAATAAATAAACAGAAAAGAAATGAGCTATGAAGCCATGAAAAGACATGGAGGAACCTTAAATGCATATTGCTAAGTAAAAGACGCCATCTGAAAAGGCTACGTACTGTATGATTCCAACTCCGACATTCTAATAAAGGCAAAACCATGGGGACAGTAAAAGATCAATGGTTCCAGGGTTTGGGGAGATGGATGAATAAGTGGAGCACAGAGTATTTTCAGGGCAGTGAAACTATTCTGGCTGATGTTATAATGGTGGATACATTTCACTATACATTTGTCAATATCCATAGGCTAGACAACACCAAGAGGGAACCCTCGTGTAAACTGTGGTCTTTAATTAAATAATAATGTATCAGTATTGGCTCATCAGCTGCAACAAATGTACCACACTAAAGCAACATATGAATTGGGGGGAACACAGCATTCAGACCATAGCAAGAATTAAATGCTTAGATCAGAAAAGAAGAAAGTTCTCAGAAAATCTATTTTTGCATCAACCTTAAGAAACTAGAAAAAGAAGAGCAAAAATAAACCCAAAAGCTAGCAAGAAGATTGAAAAATGATAAAAATGAGAGTAGAAATCATGGAATTAAAAACAGAAAAAACAACATGAACCCCAAACCTGATTCTTTGAAAAGACCAATTAATAAACATCTAAAAAATATTTTCCTGGACTTCCCTGGTGGTCCAGTGGTTAAGACTCCATGCTTCCAATGCAGGGGGCACAGGTCCATCCCTGGTTCAGGGAACTAAGATCCCACATGCCATGCAGTGCAGCCAAAAAATATATATATTATGTAAAAAATTTTAAAAATATATTTTCCAAGGGAAAAAGGGAGAAGACACAAACTACTAATATCACCAGTAAAAGAGAAGACATTACTACTGATCCTACAGATATTAAATAGCCATTATTAGATGGTTATTTAATATGTAGATGGCTGTAGATCCTGTGAACAACTCTATGCCCATCACTTTAGGTGAAATAGTCTTTCAATTCCTGGAAAGACACAAAAGCCACCAAAACTCACTCAAGAAGAAAAAGTTAGCCTAAACAGAATAGAGAGCCCCCAAATGAACCCACACTTACATGGGCAATTAATCTACACAAAGGAGACAAGAATGTCCAATAGGGAAAAGACAGCTTCTTCAATAAATGGTTTTGGGAAAACTGGACAGCTCCATGCAGAAGAATCAAACTGGCCTAGTTTCTCACACCATATACAAAAATAAATTCAAAATGGATTAAAGACTTAAATCTAAGACCTGAAATCATAAAACTTCTAGAACAAACATAAGCAGTGAGCTCTTTGACATCCGTCTTAGTAACATGTTTTTGCATCTGTCTCCTCAGGCAAGGGAAACAAAAGCAACAATAAACAAATGGGACTACAACTAACTAAAAAGCTTTGCACAGCAAAGGAAAATAAAAAGTAAAATGAAAAGGCTGCCTACTGAATGGGAGAAGATATTTGCAAATAATATATCCAAAAGGGGGTTAATATCCAAGATATACAAGGAACTCAAACAACTAACATCAAAAAAATAATTTGATTAAAAACTGGGCAGATGATCTGAATAGACATTTTTCCAAAGAAGACATACGAATGGCCGATAGGCACATGAAAAGATGCTCAGTGTCACTAATCATCAGGGAAATGCATATCAAAACCACAGTGAGATATCACCTCTCACCTATCAGAATGGCTATTATCAAAAAGACAATAAATAACAAGTGTTGGCCAGTAAATAACAAGTGTTGGATGTGGAGAAGAGGAAACCCTCATGACCGTTGGTGAGAATGTAAATTGGTGCAGCTGCTATGGAAGACAGTACGGAGATGCCTCCAAACATTAAAAATAGAACTACCATATGACCCAGCAATTCTACTCCTAAGTATTTATCCGAAGAAAACAAAAGCACTAATTAGAAAAGATATATGCACCCCTATGTTCATTGCAGCATTATTTACAATAGCCAAGATACGGAAGCAATCTAAGTGCCTATCAATAGATGAATGGATAAAGAAGATGTGAGTAATAACTAGACTTATAATGGTGATCATTTTGAAATGTATCAAAACAATTGAATCACTATGTTGTACAACAAGAACTAACATAATGTAGTAGGTCAATTATACTTCAAAAACAAACCAAAAGGGCTTCCCTGGTGGCGCAGTGGTTGAGAGTCCGCCTGCCGATGCAGGGGACGTGGGTTCGTGCCCCGGTCCGGGAGGATCCCACATGCCGCAGAGCGGCTGGGCCCGTGAGCCATGGCCGCTGGGCCTGTGTGTCCGGAGCCTGTGCTCCGCAACGGGAGAGGCCACAACAGTGAGAGGCCCACGTACCGCAAAAATAATAATAATAATAAAATATAGGAAACTGTATGGACAAGAGTTGGATATACTTTCTTAACCAAGACATGAAGCCAGAAGTTATCAAAGAAAAGATTCTTTAATGTTTTATTATGGCCTCAAAGTTTAAAAAAGATTTGAAAAATACAATGAAATCTTGAAATGCATGTCATAAAAAAAGCTCACAAAAATCAAGGAAACTGGGCAATATATATGTAGATTGTTCAAAGATGAACACTAAACAGCCAATACATATATGAAAAGATACTCAACTTCATAGTCAAGGAGGTGAAAATTAAAATAATTTGCAAAAATTAAAATGAGCTCCAATATCTCCTACTGGCAAAAGTCAGTCATGAGGTTAGGGAGAGGGACAAAGACCACTTTAATGCACTGCTGGTAAAATGAAAATGATCCTAGCCTTTTTGGAAAGCTCTCTGATAACATTTATTGCAATTTTAAATAGCTATACCCTTTAATGAGCGATCCTATTCCAAAGACTCCATCTCACAGCAGTAGAAGCTCCAGTTACCGCAGCCCAGGAGCACAGCTTTTTTTCTAGAGGCAAAAATACAGGTAGTGAGGTAAAAGTTCGTCGGTCAGGATATCATGGAATTATTGTGCAACCGTTAAAAAGGACGACTAGAATGCTTGAAACTAAATACACTGACCACACCAAGTGTTGGTGAGCATGTGGGGGAAATGGTTGGGGTATAAAATGGTGTCATGGCTCTGGAAAACACTTGGTAGCTTTCTTAAAGAGTAAACATACACCCGTGATGTTTCAGCCATTCTAATCCTAGGTGTTTCCCAAGAGAAAAGAAAGCATATGTCTGCAAAGACTTGTACCTGATTGCTTACAGAAGATTGTTTACCTGTAACAGCCCCAAACTGGGAACGACTCAAAAATCCATCAACAGGTGAGCGGATAAAGAAACTTCGGGATAGCCACACAATGGAATAGTATTCTAAATAAAAAGAAATGAACGACTGATACACAACAACATGGATGGCTCTCAGAATCTTAGGCTTAGTAAATCAACTATACTCCAATATAAAATAAAAATTAAATTAAAAAAACAAAATCAGGTTTACTGAAAAAAAATCATTAGGCTGAGGGAAAGAAGTAAACAAACAGACAAAATGAACACACATCGTATGATTCCACTTATAGAAAACTCTAGAAAATGTACGCTCATCTACATGGACGAAAAGCAAATCAGGGGTTGCCTGGGCATGGGGGGAGAGGAGGGCCAGGGGGGAGAGATTGCCTAGGAGCACAAGGACACTCCCGGGAGGTGATGGATATTTTCACTACCTTAATCGTGGTGTATATATGTCAAAACTTACCAAATTGCATCCTGTAAATATGTGCAGTTCACTGTGTATCAATTATACCTCAATAAAGATAAACAAGTACCAAGAAAAGTACAAACAAGCATCAGTTGTTAAGACAAATCACTTGGGAATGGGCGGGGCTGGCCAAAGGAGTGACCGAGGATTTCAGAAAGGAAAAGAAGAAAAATACTGCACTGAAAATCAAAACTAGTATGAAAGGGTCACAATTGAAAAAATACTTTAAATTACTGATTCTAGTGATTGGTTTTACACGTTTTTACAATTTGTGCACGATGGCTGCTGTCTTTCAAACTCACCTACTTTTTTTTTTGGCGGTACGCGGGCCTCTCACTGTTGTGGCCTCTCCCGTTGCGGAGCACAGGCTCCGGACACGCAGGCTCAGCGGCCATGGCTCACGGGCCCAGCCGCTCCGCGGCATGTGGGATCTTCCCGGACCGGGGCACGAACCCGTGTCCCCGACATCGGCAGGCGGACTCTCAATCACCGCGCCACCAGGGAAGCCCCAAACTCACCTACTTGTAAGCAATTATGTCCGGTCCCAGAATCAGGGACGGATATCTGTGGATAACTTTCTGAAACCTGAGATGCCTTTGCCAATTTTGGTGTGCTTTCCTACTTTTTGGTCCACTCTCAACAATGACAGTCAGCCTGGCCTGTTCTGTGTGCTTGGCAACATTCTCATCACTTTTACAATTTTGTTTCTGGTTCTAAGTAAGCTAACCAATCCCTCAGGCCCCTCCTGCTGCAGGAAACAGAAGTACAACTCACACAGCTTAAACAGAAAAGGAAATGTATCTAGCTTCAGTCATTGCTATATTCTCTCTCTCCTCAACCCTCCAACAAAAAAATCCCAGGACTGAGTCTTGTGGGACAGCCTTGGAGCCCAAGCCCATACCTAAGCCTTGGGGCTGGGATACACCGATTACCCTGCCTCACATGATGCCCTGCATCCTGCCAGTCCTGGGTTGAGAACTGGTGAAGTCAGAGTCACTTAGTTAAGGTTCAGGGGCTTACAGCCGAGGAGGACTGTTTCCAAAGGAGACCAGGGGCCTGTTCCCAGAAAGAGCAGGAATGCATGCTGAGCTACCAAAAAACCAACGCTTAGTGATGTCACCCATAAAAGATTAATCAGATTTTTTTTTTAAGGCCAGTATTTATTTCTATTTTTTAAGTGTTCAAGAAACTTTTAAAAGGTCCAAATACCCAAAGATGTTCAGGTTTGATATAAGATCATACTGAGCTGGCGTCTCTCCGTTTCTCTGCTGCTAAAGCCTCAATTGGATCCTGGTTAATTACACATGCCGCTAATTCTTCCAGTTGGGTAGCCGTGATTTCCTCCGACTCCCAGCATCTTCCATAAATGGTCATCAGTCCACGAATG